>NC_090945.1:68253087-69503087 GCF_040807025.1 Struthio camelus | reverse complement strand
TCTGGTGAAAAGAGGCTAAGGGCCAATCTAATACCTGCCTACAGCTATCTGAAAGATGATGGAGCCAAGTTTTTCTTGGTAGTTCAGATGATGCAACAAGGGTGACAGCCACATACTGTCTCAGGCATTTTGAAAAACTTTTTCACTAGCAGGAAGGTGAAGCCCTGGAACAAGTTTCCCAGAGAAGCTGTGGGATCTCCAGAACCGGAAGTTTTTAAAGCTTAGCTAGACCAAGCTGTGGCCGACCTATCAGATGCTGTCTGTAGTCCTTCTTGAAGTGATGTCTTGTAAACCCAAGTCTAGATGACCTTCAGATTCCTGGTCTACCACTATGATTACAGAATCATGCTTCTAAGCATTGAAGGTTAATGCTTCCATTCCATGGAGACTTCAACCACCCTGAGATCTGCTGGGAAGAGAGCACAGCTAGACGCAAACAGTCAAGGAGGTTACTGCAGAGCATTGAGGATAACTTCTTGACAGAGATAGGGGAGCCTCCAACAAGGAGAGGTGTGCTGCTAGACCTTGTACTAACAGTCTTGTTCAATGTATTCATGAGTGACCTGGATGAAGAGACAGAGTGCACTCTCAGCAAGTTTGCTGATGATACGAAACTGGGGGGAGTGGCTGACACACCAGAGGGCTGTGCTGCCATTCAGAGGGACCTCAACAGGCTGGAGAGCTGGGCGGGGAGGAACCTCCTGAAGTTCAACAAAGGCCAGTGCAGGGTCCTGCACCTCGGGAGCAATAACCCAATGCACCAGTACAGGCTGGGGGCTGACCTGCTGGAAAGCAGCTCTGCAGAGCTGCTGTCCTGATGGACAAGCTGAGCATGAGCCAGCAGTGTGCCCTTGTGGCCAAGAAGGCCAGTGGTATCCTGGGGTGCATGAGGCAGAGTGTTGCCAGCGGGTCGAGGGAGGTGATCCTCCCCCCTCTCCTCAGCCCTGGGGAGGCCTCACCTGGAGTGCTGGGTCCAGTTCTGGGCTCCCCGGTACAAGAGAGACATGGCACTCCTGGAGAGAGTCCAGCGAAGGGCTACAAAGGTGGTTAAGAGACTGGAGCATCTCTCCTATGAGGAAAGGCTGAGGGAGCTGGGCCTGTTCAGCCTGGAGAAGAGAAGACTGAGAGGGGATCTCATCAATGTGTACCAGCATCTGAAGGGAGGCTGTAGGGAGACTTTTCTCCGTGGTGCCCTGTGACAGGACAAGAGGCAAAGGGCACAAACTGAAACATAGGAAGTTCCATCTGAACCTGAGGAAAAACTTCTTTCCTGTGAGGGTGACAGAGCCCTGGAACAGGTCGCCCCGAGAGGTTGTGGAGTCTCGTTCGCTGGAGACATTCAGAACTCGGCTGGACGTGATCCTGTGCAATGTGCTCTAGAGGACCCTGCTAGAGCAGGGGGGTTGGACTAGCTGATCTCCAGAGGCCCCTTACAACCTCAGCCATTCCGTGATTCTGTGATTTCAGATCTGAAGAAGGACTTATGTGCCACAAATATTTATTTGTTTCTTACCTGATTATATCAGGTGAGCAAATCAAATATACTGCTTCCACAACCCTGCCTTTATTGTCAGGACTAAGCTTGTACTGGCTATCGTCAATATCCTTCACAATACAATTTGTCACATCAAAACCCTCTTCCAACAATTTCATTTTTGCATACTAACTTCTACACTAGTCAGACTGGTGTAAGTGGATATGAAATTCCAGTGGTTTACTCCAATCATTTTTTTCTCTTGCCTCTAGTTTGTACTAGTAAGATGATAAATGTAGAGATTTGTGCTGAATTGTTTAGAACTCAGAGGAGATAAACTTATTAACGTGTTGCCAGTGATGACACCAAGGCCACATAGTTTTTATGGTCATCCTTTCTGTTGCATAGGATTGTAATGGCATATCATGAGGTTAGAATTCAAGATTTTACGCTTTTGAAACTCTTGGGAAAAGGACCAACCATTTGGAAAATGATAATATTTGAGGAATGCTAGTGGAAATCCTTTCTGCGTGTAAGCTATGAATGTATTTCTTCTACACTCTTACCAGTTAATTCCTATTTAAAACTCTCATTTGAAAGAGGAGATAAACCCTGCCGCTGCTCCTACTCTACTGAATACCTTGTTCTAAATCATGAATTTCATGTAGAGAGTGGCAGTTTGTGATATGTATCAAACATACTGTATGTGAAGTTTAACAGACAATCATTGTAAGTAACAGAAAAATAATCTATGGAAAGGATATAACTAATATGGGAAGAGAGAGAAGCACATTCCAATGATCCCTTGCCTAAACTTAATATAATTGTACAAAACGCAGCAAACTTTCTTTCTCCTTCCTAGCTGTCTAATTTCAAGATAATAAAAAAGAAGCATACTAAGAACATATGGAACATGGACTTTCAAAAAGAAACAGTTGGCACAACCATACTTTTGATTGCTGTCAGAATATCAGCCTTTTAGGCGAGCTTGGAGTAGAACAGATGGGAAAAATCAAAACTGGTAATAGTTTTTCATGCTTAACACAGGAGAGCAAGCTAACAGTCTAGTTCATCCTTGGCATAAGATAATTTTCTTTTCTTTTTTCCTTTAATTGTCTTTGTGGCCAGGATCTTTTTGTTCTCTCTATCTTTGTAGTAGCGCCAGGGAATCACTGTAGAGTGTGCATATGTGCTGAGGCCTATGCACTAGCACGTGAAGATTGAGGTAGGACACAAGTCCTGTCCTTCAGGGAGCATGGGGCTCCCTTTCAAGCCCTTTTCATGGTAACCTTGCTTCAGGGCCTGGTTCCACAGGATGCCTAGCTTTGAAGGGCTTCATTTTAAGAAAATGACTATTCTCTCTGAAGATTTGATTGCTTCACAAGGTTCCCAAGATTCATTCTTGCAGTGATTTCAATGGAAGCTAGGAATACTGGACATCTTATATAACTGGGCGTTCTTGAATAGGTGGAAGCCTTCTGGAACAAATAGAGCTCTCATGACAGAGGATGTTATAGTATTAGTCAGCGTTCAATCTAGGTCAGAACTCAATGCCTGCTGTGGCCAAGAAAAGTTCAGTTAGCACAGCACCTGCCCTGAATTTACCAGTTAGCACCCTACTGTAGTCAATTAGCAGTGATTGCTAGTAGGCATTGCAAACACCCTGCCTCTCCCAAACCAACAAAAAGCAGTAACATAAAACACACTTGTAATAAAACACAACACACATGTAACAACATGTACTTTTCCAAACAAAGCTAATATGCATCTTCACTATTTGCTACTCTTCCCCAGTTCCTTGAATCTTAACCAAAAATACAAATTTTTGAGAATACTGACTGTCTCCCACTACCTGTGAGTATGTCACTGGCTGCAAAAGGACTTTTGTATCAAACCTTCACTGGTGGTTGGCAGACTAATAGCAATCCGTGGAGAAATGCCTCTCAGGGTTGGGTGTCAATGAGATGAATATGATGAGGTGAATGGTATTCACTACAAAAACCACTGAGCTAACAGAAGAAAGAGATACATTCACATAGCTCACTAAAGTGCCTTTCAGAAGGGTCTGGTAGCTTCAGAAAGCTGATATATCTGACTATGACAATTAGGAAGCAGAAGGTAAGTTGAGAAAATTTGCCTTTTTTAGCAGCTGGAGTGTGAGGAAACGTATATTAGAGAGAGGTTCCTGTCAGGAATAGGCCACTAAGAAATAAGCCTTTTGACAAACAAGCTATTTTACAAGAACTAAGAGTACATTTGGTTAGACCATGAGTTTAGGGTTATGAAATTACAAAAACATTGATAAAGGATTTGTCTGACAAGTTGTACTGGTGTGGGAAGGCTGTCAATGGATTCTGTCTAGCTGTGATCTCTGGAAACTGATGTAATATTACTACTACAGCTATTAAATAATGAGGGGAAATAATAATATCTCTCCTATCCTTAGCTATCAGTTATGTGATAGCAAGAGTTCCTGATAGGGGCGATGCTAGAAATGATTTTGTTCAGCTCAGTGGATATGTTGTTTAAAAGGTGCTTAGAGTAAATTCTTTTTTTCCATTTCTCCTAGGACTGTACTGTCTCTGCTTGACCCATGCTTGGAAATCCACAACTCTGGTATCTTCCAGATGGACTGGCTCTCTTTCATTGCCCTCACTAATACTCACTGCCTGAGGTAATACATCCCTGCTCAGGAAGAGGACAATCTGGAAAAATGCATCTCTGCAACCTGTCACCTCTCCTTTTAGAACACCTTCTTCTGCACTTAGTGCCAATTAAAAGAAACAGAACTTGCTTTTAAATGACCTCTACTATCAACCCTCAAAAACATGCAAAGGAAACACAACTCGTCTGACAAACAGATCTCCACTTTTAGTTTCTGGAGTAACTGCTTCTGCAGTTTAATCAACACAAAAATTTCCAAAGCAGCAGTAGATTGCAACTAAATGAATGTTCTGTCCTGCAGGTCTACATTCAGGTTTTCAAAATAAATTTACTTAAATGGAAACTACAAATAGATCTTTCATTAATGAGAATAAAGATGAAGCTGTTATAGGAGAAGTAAAACCTGCTATATGTTCTTTTCCCATATTATTTCACTCTTTAAGAATAGCTTTTCCATCACAAATTTTGAAACATGAAGACAAAAGCAACCAGGGTCATAAACAAGTTTTATGAAAGATATATTTTTATTTACTTATTTGTTGCTCAGTGGCCTAGAATTTATGGAGTTTGAAAGCTAGTCTTCCCTGATACCCTTGTTTGACCTCTAAGCTACTCTTCCTGAAGAGAGAATTATTCAGACTCTTCAGTATGTCTGGATTTTGATACCTGCTTTTGTGAATTCAGCTCCTGAACTGTAAGAATAGTATCCATAATCTTTGGATAAGCTGGCACAATATGACATTCTTATCTGAGTGAATATCTGAAGAAATAAAATCGCTCCTACTGGAAAAGCACTTGAACTCCATTAAACTTACACAGAAAATATCAATTATATGAATGCACATAGAAACTACATAATTCCATTTGTATGAGCCTTCTGATTTTTTTTTTCCCAAAATATTGGAATCGTTTAAACGTCTAGATAAGGCTGCAGCCAACATGCAGGCTATTGGAGGTATAGCTGTCGTGCTGTACCAGAACTTTACCACGAGTTCTATACCATCAGCTTAATTAATTTTAAAATATTTGACTTTACCAGCCAATATGAAAAGCCATCTTCACTTCCAAATGGTAGGAAGATTGGCTACTCAGGAGCACTTAGGGGGAGAAAATGAGAATATGTAAACAATATAGTTCAAATCTATTATCTCAGAATAGAAATGCAATTTCAACCAAGGCACTGTTCCACACTCACACATATGCTTTCTGGTTTGAACTGCTATATCATGGTGGCACATACATTTCCAGGCTCACATCAGAAGAAGGTTTTTTTAGGAGAAAGAGGGACAGAGGGGGGTAATGGAAATATGGTACCATCTTTTTTGCTTTTTACCTGGCAAAACGGGTTGTTGAGTTGTCCAATTAAGTGGTAATTTGTCTCAGACAGAGATCTTCCATTTTAAATTTTCTACCTCAATGAGCATACTTAGAACACCATACTGAAGGTGGAAGGTAATTTTCCTGGCATATTTTCTGTCATGATCCTATTTCTTCCTGTGATGACCTACACAACTTCTAATCATTTCTGATTGGATTGCTTTCATACAGCAGCACTAACTCTACGTGCTGTGTAGCCGTAACCACCAACAACTCTCATTTCAGTCAGTAAATAATAGTAAATAAATAATAGTTCAATGCATAAGTTCTTCCACATTCCCTCTGCTAATGTTCTCTTCTCAAATGTTTGCAAAATCAGCAGACATGCTGTGCTTGTTCTGAATATCGTTGGAAAAAGAAAGAGCATCTTCTCTGCCTTCTCTGCCTTGCTCTGTTGCTGCGTCATACGGGTCTCTCAATTTTCCTTTCAGAATGATTATTAGCCAATTATTCCTAACAAATGAGGACAGTAGGACTGGGCAAAAAGCGCTTTATTTAGCTCCATATGTCTTCCAGAATAATTTCTGTTGAACTGCCTGGATTTCAGAAATGCCAATCAGCAGGTAAATATTGCAAGATTTTATGAGAATTCTTTGATTTTACAAACATGAATAATTGTAATGTCACCTCAAAGAAATACAGACATATGACAACATATAAATTGAAGAAGGAACCTCAGAAGTTAATAGCTTTGTGAAACAACTAAGAATGTATTACAATATGCTCTTAGGTAGGATTTGTACTTTATTTGAGCTTGACCTTGAAAACAAAGTGATTCAAACTGTTCCTGCATTTCTAAAAGACATAAAAGGAAAATATAAATCAGTAAGAGCCAGAAATATGCTTCAGAATTTCATGTTTCTTATGCTATATTTATTTAATGTTTTACATCATGCTCAGTTCTTTTAGGAACTCTTTACTTAGTTTACTACTCACTACTGTGAAGACTATTTTTTTGTAATTGATTTAACTGTCAAGCTCTCACAAACTACATAAGCAATGATTTGGCAAACAGTCCTAGAAAAATCATTCTCAAATACTTCAGTGCCCATAGTGTTGCAGCTGAAATAGATATGTGAACAAATGTAATTCTCTGATTTTTACATACCCAAGCCATACTTGGTATATGGAAAAAAACTAAATATTTTGCATGAGTACCCAAGCAATAAGAATTGTTTTTCCTATTTTTGCTTTGGTGTTTGAAGCTAAAAATACCTTTAAATCATGGTGGTAGCAACTTAAAATAGAAACTGCTTGCACAAACTAATTCATGCATTTATACTGTCATATAACAATTGCATTTTAATTTAGTTTCTTGTAGAACAAATTGAAATGAACAAATCTCAAAGGAAATGAAATATTAACAGAAAAAGTAGATCTATGCCAGATGATAACATATGCCACAGAACAGGTAAGTTAATAATTGACAGGAATCATTTTTTTAACACACTGAATCATATACAGTGTACAATTGTTAAAAGGAAAATGTTCTAGGTGTCAGGCAGTACTGACAGATGACCTTGGTACTATTATTTTAAAAACTGAAATTAGAAGGTAATCAGAGTCCATTCTTCTGGGACTTAAGTATCCAGAAGTTAATATCCAAATGAAAAGCAGTGAGAAGTACTTTTTTGCCATAGTTTTTGAGGTGATGAGATTTGTTCCTGTCTTGGTGATCAATGAGGAGACATTTGAAAAAAATCAGGAAGAAAATCACCATCTATTTTTGGATATGCCAGAGGCTTACTTGTTCCAAAAGATAAAGAATGAATTTCTTACTACTAAAATGAGCTAATACAAGGTCTTGTATAGCACTTCAATGTTATTAAACGCTTACAAAATGTATCTGGCCTTATGTTAATCCTGTAAGGTGGGGTTAGTTTAAACCTTAATGAGGATCACCCACCTAGATGAATCAATTTCAGGTATCCTTAAGGCATATTCGTTTGCTAAAGAGCAGACTTGCATTCTTTGGCTAAATTCTGTCATGTATATCTTTTCTCCTGCTCTACAGTGATCTAAAACATTAGTTTATCACAACGAATTTTAGTTGAATAGAGGTCTTTCGTGATCCTCCATTTTGGACCTTAACAGTATTTGCTGTTGTGTGGCCATAGCCATTGTAAGGAGAATTGCTGAAGGCATTATGTGTCATAATTATAAGGCATAAATTAATAAATGTACTGATTACTTCTTAAGAAATGAGAATCACTTCCACAGTGTTCCCCTACACCAACGTCAGCTGTTTGCTCCCTTTGGTATCATCAGTATCATCTCTTTTCTTTCACCAGAAAGAACTCGTTTGTGTGTAAATCTAATTTTGAAGAATCTTTGATCATTTACTCTAAGAATTTATTTACTCATTTGCTCTGAGAATCTGTTTAATTTGAGGCACTATTTAAGGCCATGGCAGTCATACATGTAGTCTAAAATGCAAACATTCCTGACAGGTCAGTTAAAGGGAGTCAGGTGTGCCCATGGAATTAGGAAGGAAACAGCAAATATGCTTATTCGTGTTTCCTTGACATTTGCTATGGGAACTGTTTCAAGGGTGATAACTGGCAGTGTAGAGGTGGGCCGCAGCTCCCCATTATACTGTTAGAGAGTGGGAGCAGATCATGACCAGGCCAAAGAGTTTTGATTCTGTTTCAGTGTTAGAAATGTGCGTGATTCAACCTTTTCCTTTTGGTGGAAGAAAAGCTGAAGAAAGTTTTGGTTTTATTCTCTTTCGTGTGTCCCTCTTCTTAGTGGGACTATTAGTTGTTGTTTTGGGTAGGGATATTTGAGAGAAAATCTCTTTACTTCACAAAAAACCAAGGAGGATTAGAAAAGATTTATCTGCTCTCATTTAGTAAGTTTGGTGATGGGAATAGTGTAAGTTTTGGTCTTTGAATTTTCTTTCAAAACACTTTTCTATCTGTTAGATTTCTGTTAGACAATTAAGAATTACTAGAGGCAGTATGAATCCGTGATGAGAAATGATTATTTTCCACCTTAAGGTAAAATGAGAAAGGCTTCATTTCATCTTTAACTCATTTGACTGAGGAGCAAAGTAATTTCTGGAATATGCTGCTCTTAGTAGCATTGTCACCTGAAGTTATCCTAACAGATCAACAATAGCCTTTCTACATTTAAGACTTGAATAATAAACTTAATATGTTGGCTTAGGTCTTTGATTCACATTTAATACCTGTGTGAAAGGCCCCTCTTTTGAAACTTTATCTGTACCTTAAGACTTGGAGAGAAGAATGTTATAGAAGGATAAGCTCTAAATCTAGACATGATTGCCTGAAAGTAATTTTTGCCTTGTTTTTTTGTGGGTTAAAAAAAAAAAGTGTTGTGTGGACTTAAAAACTTCTCTATGCAGTGGCTTTAAAGAGAGATGTTAGGGCAGCAGATGACCATTCAGTTATGGTATATATTTATTTAATTTGATATTATAGTATATAGTTATATTATTATTATGGTATATTAGTTATATTATAGTTGAAATATTTTTCCTTAAATATCTAATTCCATCAAATTTTTGCAAATACTTTAAAAACCAAATCTGCTTTTGGTTAATGATCGAGAATGAGGTATCTATCAGATTGCGACATGCTGTTATCCCTGGTACTGATTCAAGAGAACCAGCAAGAGACTTCCTGGACATAATGCAATTGTACATATTGGCTAATGTGTACAGCAGCTTTTAAAATGTTTCTGCAAGGAGATATACAGGATGATTGTGACAATTTGTCTGATTGTCTGCCATGGGGCAAAATCTTCAATGAGGTGAAATTAGGCTTGTTTACAAGCCTTGTGCATTCCTAGACAGTAAAAAAGGGAAACGGTACCTCATTAACTTTGCTTTAGACATGACTCCTGGATTAGTGCAGCCTTTGTTTTCAGAGTCACTTACAACTATACTGTTAAGTTGATGGGTAGCTCTCTGTAAAAGAAAAGATACAGAGAATGATATCTGTTATGCTTTTAATCTACTGATCATCAGCTGAAATTCAGCACAGATGAAGAGAAATGGGATCCACCTGACAAATGCATGGGGCTAAAGCATCTTTGCCAATAGGCTTGCTAACTTAATGAGAAGAACTTTTGACCAGGCTTGTTAGGGAGTGAAGACTAAAACCCTATGAGAAATGAGGGAACTGCATGAGGAACAGCATAAGTGGGATGTTCTCTTGAGAAGAGTAGTAGAAACCTGGGGGCCCATCTCAAATGCCTGTACATGAATCTATGGCACGGGGAAACAAGTGGGAGGAATTAGAAGCTGATGTGCACAACTGTAACCTCATTAGGCTTATAGAGACATGATGAGATAGCTTACTTCTGCAATGCAATGCATGGATAGAGACTTTTTAGAAAGGAGAGATGGGGAGGTCAAGGAAAGGGTTATATTTTATGTGAAGGAAGAATCTGAATGCACAGAACTTTGCTATGGAACAGGTGACAGGTAGGTCAAGAATTTATGGGTCAGGAGCAGAGTGGAGATCAACAAGTAGGAGGTCAGGGTGCTTATCTCCTACAGACCACCAAATCAAGAGGAAATGAGTGAAACCTTTTTTTAAACAACTGGAAGAAGTTCTCATAAGAGACTTCAACCACCCTGACATCTGCTGAAAAAGCAACATGGCAGGACTGAGGAGATTTCTGAGGTGCTTCAAGGAGAGCTTTTAATGGAGATGGAGACAAGCTGAATAGAGCAGGCACTCTGCTGGAGCTGCTACCCATGAATAAGAAGAACTGATTAGAGCTGTGATGACTAACAGAAGTCTTGGGTGCAGCAGTCATGACACGGTGGAGTTGAAGATCCTGAAGGAAGAGACAGTGAGTAGCTGAGTAAAAACCCTGGGCTTCAGGAAAGCAGACTTTGGCTTGTTCAGGAAACTAGTAAGTATGCTCTTATTGCCTGGTGGGTGGTCATGGTGGGGAGTAGGTACTTTGCAGCATCCAGGATAGCTGGCTAATTTTCAAGGAAAACCTCCTCAAAGCACAAGACTGCATTGCAATATGCAGGAAATAAGCAGCAGGTCAGCCTGGCTGAATGGGAGATTCTTGATTGAGCTCAAATTCAAAAAGGAAAATGGGATATGGTGTAGGCTGCCAGAAAGAATATATTTCCTGGATCCATAGGGATGAAATGAGGAAAGTCACAGCTCATCTGGAACTGAAATTTGGAGGGATGTGGAAGGTGAGAAGGGCTTCTGTGTGTACAGTAGAAGCAAAAAGAAACCCAAGTGACAAAGGACATGAAAAAAGCTGAAGTACTCTGTGCTTTCTTCCATTGTTTTTCATAGGCAAGGTCTGCTCTCAGGCCTCTCACATCCTCATGGCAGACTCTGGGAGAGTGAAGCACTACCCATGCTAGAAGAAAAATAAGCTAGGAGCCACTTAAGCAAACTAGACATCCATGGGATTCAATCTGAATTACTGTGTTTAATTTAGGTCTACCAAAATGGTTAGGGGTCTGGAGCATATGATGTATGGGAAATGCTGAGAGGGCTGGGTATGTTCCACCCAAGAAGAAAAGACTAAAAGGATTTAATTGCGGTCTTCAACTACTTAATGGAAAGTTAAAGAGAAGATGGAGGCAGACTGTTCTCAGAGGTAGACAAAGAAAGGATGAAGCACAATAGACACAAGCTGCAGCAGGAAAAATTTTAATTAGCTATGAAGAAAAAAAACTTCTGTAAGTGGGGTCAAACCCTGAAGCATGTTCCCAGTGAGGCTGTCGAATCTACATCCTTGGAGATATCCAAAACTTGCCTGGGCATGGCCCCAGGCAGCCTGGTCTAACTGTGAAGCTGGATCTAGCTATGCTCCTGGGTGGTCAGCGGAGGCCAGACATTGGAATTAGGAGCCTTCTATCTCTTTCTGCTGTCAAATGTTTTAGAGTAGCTGCTTGATTTTTATCTCTTTGAGACAGAAGACCTGATGGGAGAAGGAGATGGGGACAAAAAGCTTGGTGGGGCTGGGAGAAGGAGATGGGGACAAAAAGCTTGGTGGGGCTGGGAGAAGAGTCTATCATGAGAGCAAGTGAAAGAATCAATTAACTGGCAGGGTGGGGACTACAGAGCAGAAGAGGCTGGGGAAAACGGACTCGGTGATGTACTCTACTGATTCCTGCAGCAGGGCAAGCTAAATATGGTGTTGGGAATAGGGAGGAATAATATGTAATCAGGTAATTAAAAACATATCTTAACCATCTCTGTGCAAAAGGGAGTTGAAGTGAATTTTTCATATGAATGTATTTCTGGAATTTCTATTTATGTGTTCAGTGCCAGTTTTTGTGTTCTTTTAACACATTTTGTATGCCTGTCTCATTTGAAGTATTCTTCAATATATTGAAAGGTTATTTTAAAATTATTTTTAATTCTAATTACAGTGGAGCTGGGATGAGGGGCTGGTTTCCAGTGATGGGGAGTAAAAATAATAAACAGCTTTAATTTAAATATAAATTTTTAATGGAATTTCATTCCTGGTGAGGATTATTTCACACATTATCTTTCCCCTGAATTTTAAAAAATAACATAAACAGAAAAACCACACAGTAAGGGAAATCTGCCCTTAAAAATATGGAAAAAAATATCTTTCCTCAGGAGGCTTGCAAAAAATGATATTTAAAACCTCACTTCTTTCCCCACTATTTTAAGGGGTAAAACACTGGGCATGGGTCTATTTCTGATCATTTATGAGCTAATTACTGCACTCTGTACTGAAATAGCTCTGTGGGATTAAAAATTCTGGTTGCAGCTGTGGAAGGAGGAATTCAGAATATTAATGAAGAAAAGATTTTTTGCTATCTTGAGGTTTTTTTTACTTGTTATTTGTATTCTATCCTTTTTCAGTATAAACTGCGAGAGAAATATACAACAGCAACAGCAATGAATACTAAGAAATATTATTTGATTTTTTTTTTTTAAACTTTCCCAACAGGAAAAGGAGAAAGATCCATAGTTCACATTACCTCACTTCAAATATAACTTTCCCATGACCTTAATATCATTGTAGAAATAGGGAGACATAAGTGGGGAACAGTAGAAGAGGATAAAAACTCCCCAAAACTGAGACAAACTTTGCACTGGTGATATTTTGTCCTTTTTATTATTGCAATATGGAATCAAAATGAATACAAATTAAAAAAAAAAGTTTGAAAAGATATGCAATGTATTCAACTCATTCTTTTCCCCCCTGTAAAGTATTTATTACAACTGCTACCTAAAATCTCTGGACATCTTATATTTGTTGATACTTCTTCCTGAGCAGAAACTTTCTAGGAAAGCCCCCAGGGCTTTCCACTCCCAGCTGAGTGGCCAGTGCTAGACTTTACGATTGGTAACCGTTGTTCTGCAGAGCAGTGCAGCTTCAATTGGAGAGGCTTCTGGTGCTGAGATACCTTGGTTAAAACTGCTGAAACACCATTAATCTTCCTTGCAGGATGCAGCAGACCACTTAAACCTCGTATTTCCACCTGACTTGCTGTACACCTTATTCCTGTGGTAGAGGAGGACAATACGCTACAGTCCTTCCTCGCAGTGCTATGACACATCTCCACTGCATTTGACACACAGCCGGTCTCTGAATCGGCAGACTAATACACGTGCAGTGTGACCAGGGGGTCCCACCTGGTGCATGGCTGTGTTTCCTGCTGGCGTTTGAGGAGACCTGGGGGAAGCAGCAGCCAGGAGCAGGTTGTCCTGTCAGCGCAGCTCCTGCTGCCAGCAGCACGTTTCCCTGGGACTTCCTCAGACTAGGGCTGGGGCCGGCTCTGCGCTGGCTCATCTTGGCATGCCATATCCGGTCTGTGGCTACAGGGTGAGCACAGCCCTGTGGACAAAGCCTCAAGTTCATAAAATGTTTGCCTCGTACAAAGTGCAATGAAATTGCCACTAGACTGTCTTTGATTTCTGTCACTTGACTTACAAGAAAGCTTTCTGAAAACATAATTTACAAAGGATAAGGAGTAAAAAGACTTTGTTTAATATATGTTACTCACAGTGTTATTGATATGAGTCTTAAACTGTCAATAAACTGCAATAATAGCTCTGCATTTGTTGGTAGTGGAGTGAGGTGTAAAATATTTGGCTAGGAAATAAACATTTGAAATACCATTACTTTTTCTCTCTGATGTTTTCTTAGAGAGAAAAGGAAAAAATCACATGTTTTTAGGTGGTGTTTACTATTATAGCACATTATGTTTTGCTTGTGAATCTCAGCTTTTCCTTTAGGAATAGGACTCCATGAGGGGGATGTGCTGTGTTGTCTGCCCAAATGCATACTATTTCTCGGCATCTCTTTGGGCTTCTAGTATTGATAGAGATGAGTTGGGCTGAGCAAGTATTAGGTAATAGAATACAACAGAGCCGCACAACTAGCCCAGGAAAAGTGATTTCAGCAGCTGGACCACACACTTGCAGAAAGCTTCCCAGTCTTGCACAGGTAAAGCATTATGCATCAGAAGTTATAAAATAGAGGCCTTGTCCGTGCATGCACTTGTTAAAGAAATCACAGAAGCTATTTAACAACAGTGCTCTGATTAAACATGAATTAAGCAAAAAGTTTTAAAACTGCTTTAGAAACGGTGTTTCCCAGAGTAAAGTGTTTCTCGCATGTATTTAGCTTTAGTATGAATACTCCCATTGATTCCAGTAGGACTGCGTTCAGAAATGAGTTAAGCGCATGTTAAAGTTTGCAAGATTAGCTCTTTCCCAGTGGAATTACGTTGAACGTGTATTGGTACAAACAAGGATGGGATTAGGTCTAATGTATCTAAGAAGCATTTCTCAGACAAGGTGATACATGGAAGACAATTTTTAGATATGGAGTTTTGAGACACCCAATTTTAGTCTAGGTTTGGAATAAGTGCTCTCCACACTGTGCTCTGAACGCTTCCCAGGTCTGGTCTCTTGACTGTTAAGAGCAGGTTGCCTGTTGGAGCACAGTGCAAATCTTTCCTTCACTTCTCTTCCAGCGGCAGCCAAGTCATGGAAAGGACAAACGGAGATGGAAAAGATGAGGTACATGTGAGTTTCATTCTTACATGCATATTTGGGTAAACTCAGAACCTGGGATTACTCCTCAGGCCCCAGAGGTCAAAGAGAAACTAGGTCCAGATCCTAAATAGTTTAAAATGTAGTGATGATGAGGCTGTAAATTCGTTATTTGGGATCTGGGAACTTCGGAAGCCATGCTATTTTAGGGCAGATCTGCCTCTCTCCCTATCATTATGTCATTACGCATGTGTATGTGTGCAAACATGTGCGTATCTGTATGTGTGTGTATGTATGCATGGATTAATGCATTTTTGACTCACAGAACACTTTTACAAACAGTTGTACTCATACAACCTAGCAGATGTGTTATGGTGGGAACTCCATAAGCTCAAGATGCAGCCACAGCCTCTCCGTTACATAATTGCTGCTTCCATCTTACCATGCCTGGCTTTAAGGGGCCTGAATCCATGGATGAAACCACAAAGGTGAGTGAAGAGCCTCAAGCCTCTAGATGAGACAGTTAGATCCATTACATTAGGATTTTAATGCGTAAAACCCACTGGTAGCCTCATGCCTTGGTGAGCCATTGTGAAATGGAAGAGAAGGGTTTGTGCATTTTGCTGGAGGCAAGTCTCTTTGTGGAAGACTAGTAACAGGATAAATACCAATGTCAAAAGAGAAAGTAAACTGTTTTGGGGTGAGCTTAATATCTTAATATCTGAACACAGCAGAGAATCAGTTAATACTAATGTATCACATACACATTTTAGGTATAAAAAAAGAGAAGTGGAAGACAAAAAGTGAGCGTGGCTTGACATATTTTATGGGAGTATGCTGAAAGGGTAGAAAATATATTAGAAAGCAAATATACCGGGTAAAAGAGAAAAAGTTCCCACTTACTCTGAAATTGGCCTTTAACAAGTAAAGTAAAGCAAAAGTGGCATGTGGGCAATTAGGAATATATAGTATCACCTTTTTCTGTAATGCATGGTCATCATAGTCAATGAAAGTCTGTTGCAGGGATCAGTGACAGTAGGTGACTTTTGAGGAACAGAGGAAACCTTTAGATATTCTGTAGCTGCTGATAAAAGTCAGGTAAGGGGTTACTTGGAAATGAGTACCTGTTTTCTCTTCCTGTAGTCAGAGGCAAAACTTCTCATATCTATCTGCTGTCAATTTGATAGATACAACAATGGAAATGGAGTGCATGCTTAGCTTGCTTAGCAACAGTTATTTAGTAAGACCATTGGTACCTCATGACAGATCTAGCTCTACTCTGGTAGGTGCAGTCCTTCCCAAAGCGCTGACATTTAAGCAATAATAAATAACTATAAACACTGAACAACTGTTGTATGGCAGGAACCTAAAGAACACTCATTGTTTGCTTCTTCCCTAGAGTCTCTTGCTGCTTTTGTACTCGTGACTTTCCCAGGTATGACATCTTGCACTTGTTTCAAAGAAACTGCTTCATGACAGCAATACTTAAAGATCATTGTCTGCCAGTTTAAGAAATTATACCTTCAAAATATTATTAAGCTGCTGATTATGGTGGCTAACTTACACTTTTTTATGTCTTCAGCTTGCTGTTAGGAACTGCTTGGAATCAGCAGAAAATGTTTGGTAAAAAATGGTAGCCTGCATAGATTTCTGGATGAATTTTTTTGTTAAATTAAACCTGAAAACTGTAGTCTCTAATGTGAAATCGAAGTAATCTAGTCCTAAAATGTATCTGAACATAAAGAATACCTGTTAAAGTAAAGGAGAGCAGATAGCAGAAGTCTATTAATGACTGTACATGTAACAAATCTAGCGTCAAGAAATGAACGATCACACTCTCATACACCCTCTTTCACTCTCACACTTGCTTGTTTGCATTATAAATTAATGTGGAAGCCTTTCACCAGTGAAATGGGAGAGCCAGTTGTTTCCAATCACATGCACAAGTGAAAACATCGGTGCAACTAATTATGCGGTCACTTGTGCCTTAGATGGAAAATGGATTAACTCCGTAAATGCTGCCTCCTTCCTCTTGAACCGCAGAATAGGGTCAATTAGCATTTTAAGTCTACAGATACATAATGAAAGATTCTTAACTTAGAGACATCAGAGAAAAGGCCTATGAAATGTTACTTTTTTATACAGAAAAACAGTGCATGGATGTTTGTTGTACATTGAAATTATTCACTGGGTTAGATTGATGTAAATACAATGAGTAGTATTTTAGAGTGATTTGTAAGTATCAAAATGTTTACACATATTTGTATAATCATAAACTTAATCTTAGAAATGATCTGTACTTTTAGATTGCTGTATACAGTTTCCTTAGCAATGCATAAACATTACAAATGAAAATCCTTTCTTCTTTCAGCCTGAGTCCAGTTTTGGAATTAGTGAAAATCATCCTTTCATTGTATGTGGGTTTTTTTCCCCGTATTTAGTAAGGTTTTATTTAATTTGCAGTTCTAATATGTATTTGCTTCAGTATATATTAATTTTTTATGATAGAGTATTAAATAGTTTGAAGAGGAAATTCTTCTGTACAGGTCATTAAATACACTATGGAGACTTTCTCTGAAATAATTTGATTTAAATCAGGTCTCTATTTGCTTGTTGGAAAGGTCATGTTTAAAACAAAGCACACTTACGCTACAGGGTGCTTGCTTTTTCCTATTTAAATGAAAAGATTAGAGGTTTTTTTTGTGACAAATATTGTATTTACCAAATTATAATATTTTGATAGAGAAACTTGCAAGATACACAAAGAAAGTTAAGGGTTGCTTAACACAGGTAATGTTGGTTATTCCTGTTCAGCATCTCTATGAGTTTGGGAAGACAGGGTTTAACTTTTTTTTCTGCTTTCTGTGCTGCTTTGTTTTCCAGCTGGAGTGTCTGCATGCTGCTGTGCTGTGACACTGATCCCTAGGTTTAGGGCAGCATTGGCCCAGGGATCTTTTCTGCCCTCTTTGGCCTGCTATAAACTAAGAAAAGGAATTCGTCTTTCAGTCCTTGCTTAAAGCTGAGGAGCAAGTAAATTTGAATGTGCTTTCTCATGCAAGTGCTATAGTCATTGGCCTAAAGGGTGTCCATGGTGTCTCTCCCCACGCCTCTCCTGTCTGGAGCTTTTCCATTTTGCGTGGAATACAATGCTCATTAAACCAGACAGCATGAGCTGTGAATGACATTTTAGCCTAGGGGTAAGGACACCTGGGTTCCAGTCCCTGGTCCGGAGAACGTTAAATTATTTACGCAGAGGGGAACAGCCTCAACGGGAAATCCTGATGTGGCTTTGCTGCTTCTAGGCCCAGAGTTATCAGTCCTGTATGTGTGGACCTTCTATACAGCAGTTGTAAGTGCTTCTTGCTTTTGAAAATCATGTCTCCAGCATCGTAAGAAGATTTCAAACAATTCATACAAATTACTGACGCTCTTCAGCTCTGTTCTAAGAGGAAAGAGAGGAGGAAAGAGCTTATTTTGCTTATGCTTTCCCACTCAGTCTCAGTTAGATAACTGTACTCCCCACATTTTTTGTACAGTGAATGGAAGGATAGCTAGCAATACTCCTCTAGAGGATGATCGGGAAAGTGATTCTGAAGTAGATACTCTGATTTTCCCTGTGGAATTGTGTTTCTTTGTTAAATATCAAATCAGTTCTTTGGAGTTAGTGCCTTAAATTAGGCAGCTTACCCCTGCTACTGCTGTTGTAGCAACTAGCCTCTCTGATCAGCCCCAGCACAGTCCTAACATGGGAAGGAGATGTGTATTTAGGTCCCTGAGAACCGAGCAGAATAAATGCAGAATTAGCAGATATGCAGTGGTATATGTATGATGCCTCTAGGTACTTGAAAGGTCTCCCCTGTTAAGCTGCTTTTTTTTTTCTAGCCCTCATTAACTTCTGTTTGCATATACAGAAATCTTTTCAAAAAAAAAAAAAAAAAAAAGAGAGAGAGAGAGATCATTTTCCTGTATTTGAATGCTTATGGGCTATTTACTGATAAATTTGACTTCTTAGCCATGGCAAAACCTTTCTGGTGGTTTTGTTTCAATATTTGTTTTTGAATGATAATCTGTCACAGAACTTTTCAGGAAGATCATGAAAAGAAGGCTGAAAAAGAGGGGAAGAAACATGGGAGAGGAAAGGAGCGCTTCTTATATTGAACACGTCTCTCAAGTTACTTTTGTCATAAATGGCTCTCTTGTAACTGCTTCTGTGCTACAATGAGCTATGATAAATGGTTGAGTATCTAATGTGATGGTAGACATCAAAACGTGTTTTGGGGAGGAGAGGGAGGAAGGGAATGTATGTTGAGTGTCACTTTCCATATCCGCTCACTCAAGGGATCGAACAGTTCTCAAGTGGCAACTGCCTTGACTTTGCTGAAGTTTCCGAACAGCAATACTTGGAAAACACTGCTACCTTGTGGCCAAAGGGTGAGCAACAATTGGAAAAGACAAAAGGGTTTATTTATCCTGTAATCTCCTGATTAGAGAAACTCTGCTTTTGTATCAATAAATAAAAAAAAATAATATCTTGTGTTCCAAATGGAGTGTAGAAAATATAGATATTTTGCAGCACTTAGGATCTGAGAGGACTGAACAACTTCTCGAGAGAAACTGAGTTATTCTGCTGGCTATGAATTTCGTGTTATACCACCAAGGTCAAGATATCATCATGAGGCTTTTGATTTTGGAATTTGCACCCCCTTCTGGTTAAATGCGGTTTTAACACGTTATCTTGACAGAAGGAGTGCAGCTAGTGCACTTATTTGGCATCTTCTGAACGTGTATGTATGAGAATGTCAGTTCTATTGCAGGTTTTAGTAAGATAAATAGTTTTTTTAGAAAGTTTTTAGAAATTCTTTGCATTTTATTTTATCAAGTTCCAGCATTGTGTTTCTGATTTCAGTGCTAAGGGACCAAATTGTCATCTCTGGTCCTTGTCAACAACCTTCTATCTCTCTCTTACATACCCTGTGATGTGCTGCAGACTGATCTTGCATTTGCTCGAGAACAAAACATCTACCGACCCTAGTAATGCAGGGCTGAGGTCTTTGTGATGAATTTCCATTGATTTCAGTGGAGTTCTGTGCAGTTCAGTGGAGTGTAAAAATGAAGATGTGGATTTTATAGATTAATATTTAACAGTTTCCTATCAAAGGAAAAACTGTGCTTCCTATGTGCATTTATCCTTTCCCACATTAGCTGTGAAACTTTTTTCAGCATATGAGCCTGTCTTAATTATACTTATTGGGTTTCTCTCTGTAACATCTGTCTTCTGTGACTGATAATCTGTCCCCTGTCAGAATCCCAGTGAAGAAATCAATCCAGAAAATTACTTGTTTTGTTCACTATTTTCTTAAACTTAGGAGAAAACTAGAGGCTTTGGGGATTTTTTTTCTGTTACAGATAGTGCCATCTCTTAAAATAAGTTGTTCTAATTTTCTAATATCTTTACTATAATACAGAACAATGTTATTTATCTGGGAATATTCTAATTATAATATTAGAATTCTGGCTTTTCTTTCTTTTTTTTTTCCCCTCCAAGGTCTGATATCTTCTTTTTTTTTTTTTTCTTAGATACACTGGTAAAATTCTTGAACCAAAGAAGACAATTTTCAATCCAGTCATTATCCTATTCACAATAATCCACAAAAAGTAACATTAGTAAGACATGAAATTTGAATCATTGAGGACTAACATTTACAAATACTAGAGCTCAGATCAAAAGTTTAACTTAAAATATTGTTCTCAGCCTGTGCACAGTATCAAGTCAAACAAGAAAAAAGAACTTTATAGCCAGAAAGGAAACAGTATGCGTGGGAGTAAGGAAAACTTGCTTTGTGTTCAACCTTTCAGCGTACAGCCTGCCTGAAAAGTGATGACTCAGAGTTGGTGTCATCATGGTTAATTGCGTGCGATTCTTAGTGCTGTTATGGTTGAAGGATTGCTATGATGCCTAAATACAGAAGGGAGGAATATCAAGTAGAAGAAATGAGAAAATGTGAGACTGCATGCTACATTGGTAAGGCAACTGTTACTGTCTGTGTAATAATTTAGAATGGAAAGGACCTCAGCCTTCTGCAGCAATTTCGCAGGGCTAACTTTACCATCAGCTTGCAACCTAGACACACTTATACCTCATAGTAAGGTGTCTCCCTTATCAAGGCTTCACTGTTACTGCCAAAGTAAAAGATGGATTTAAAGCTTACTTACTTATGATTGGAATGATTTAATAAGTTTGCAGAGGCAGAAAAGCATACAGTCTCTGAAGCTTTAAGACAAAAAAAAAAAAAGGAAGCTTTAATTTACTTTCTAGAGAAATCTTTTCTAGCCTGTCTATGCAGCTTAGACTGTTTGGCTGTCAATTCTGACCTGAGAATGTGGGTTTTACATGATAAAAGAATCATCTCCATACACACAAAGGAACACAGAGGCACAATGACAAGCAGGGGAACCCCAATAACCTAGTCAGAGAAACAAGGACCCTGACCCAGCTCCTTCCAGGGCATCACAGGAAAGCCATCAGCACCATGGGGCAAGGGTGAAACACAGCTTGATGAGTCAAGAGGAAGCCTTTATGGAGCACCTTTCAGACTGCCTCTGGGGGGTTCTGCCTCTGGGGTATGGGATATAGGGAAAAGCATTCTCGGATTATACAAAACTTACTATGGGATGTTTAGGGGAGGAACATAGATTGGAAAAGGGAGGGATCAAAGTAGTTTAGGGAGGAACAAGTGTAGGAAAATAGAGGGGTAAGGCTATAAAAGAGGCCAGTCATGTAGAGGTCTAAGTGTCAGCAACTGATACTCTCACTGTCACAGGTGACAGTGAGTGAGGGCACATATGTTAGTCTGAGATTGCTGGTGAACATCAAACTGGACCATCCACTGAGAATGGTAAGCTGCTTGGGAGCCAAATATCAAAGCAGCCGAAAGGCTGCTGGCCCTGGGATCTACCTCACTTCCTGGCTCCCCAGCCCTTTAGGGTGTCACCAGCCCATGTTATTCCCTGGCAGCTGAAGGTGTGTCCTAGGTGGGTGAATGGATAGGTTTGAGGGATAGGCTTGTTGGGGTGTTTGGGAGAAGCCAGTTAGAACAGGATGGTGGCCTGAAAAATGACTAGTGTGTAAGATATCTGAAGGGGAATCAAAGAGGAAGTTTGGCAGGGGGGGATAGCTAAGACAGGTGAAGGACAGCTGAGTAAATCAAATGGTGTGGAGGGAAGCTAAATGCTGGAAGGTATAGAGAAATAGACTCCAAGAAATGAGGAGAAAGTGATCCTTGGGAAATGAAGGAATTATGACAGGATGAGTTTGAAATGCCTTGAGGAAAGTTAGGAAGATATCAATTCTCCTGTTAGAGTGGGAAGGGCATCTTTTAGAAGAAATCAGTACCATTTACTGAAGGATTAAGAGTTAGTAAGTAAGTTAGTACTTAGCCCTTTAAATTGAACCATTTAACAGTGAGGTGTCAACTACGTCTGCTTTCTCAGCCTCTCCTTCCTGGCTAGGATTTGGTGAAGGTAAATAACAAAACACAAGTACAAATACTGGAAGCTGGGCTGCCAAAGTGGTGACCACTCCCTCAAGCGGATAGAAGGTGCAAGGGTTTTGGGTTTTGGGTTTTGGCAACGGAGCATTACTTGTAAATGGATCAGAAGTGGAAGGGTCCTCTTAAACCACCCCTGGGGTAACGACAGAATTTGGCCCAGGTTCATGCGTTATGATCTATGCAGTATATGGCAAGAGATACAAAAGTCCTTTCTTGATAAAAGCATTGGCAATTCTTTCTGATAAACTGTTCTTGTATTAAAACTGAATGCATGTAAAATGCATTAGTGCTTAATGGAGACTGCCTTTATTTCCTCCCCTTTAAGACAGCCTATCAGATTCTCTTGGCCTGTTTAATCTCTGAAACAAATTAAACATATGATTGATGTACTATTTTCTTGCCTCTGGACTCATTAGTCACAGCACTTTTATTTCAGGCCTTGCAAAAATCATCCCTTTCCTTCTAAAGCTTAGTTGTGTGTATGTACTGCATTTCAGATTAATTCTTCCGCTCTAAACTTGTCTCTGTCCAAAGAAGTAAATCCAAATGATGAGGTTACTGGTATAGTACTTTGTAAGAATTTGAGTATTTAAAAGATCCCTAGGTAACACTTACTGTATGTGTATTGTTTCCACGGTAGCAGTCTTTCAGCTGTTTCACTGCTGCTTTCCAGACAAGATATACAAAAACCAGATGGCAAGTGGTTTGACATTTCAGTTTGAGTCATACCAATTGAAATCAACAACCTCATGTTGTGTATCCCTGGACTGGAAAGTATATATTTGGACTACTGAATTTGCTGAGCTTTCATTGATGAAGACTGCCTGCAAATCTCTGTAGAAATGTACTAGAAATCTGCTAACACAACTATACAGCTGAGCAACCACCACCTTCCTTTGAAAAAGATTTATTGGGAGGAATTGTTGCTGTACTTAAGATCACACCTTTTGGACTCAGGGAAAGTGGTTGATGAAGCCACAGAAGTGGTGGATGAATTGCAAAGGCTAAGGAATCCTATACGGGCTTGAACTCTTGAAGGACAAATCAATTTCACTCATGTTCAGGAAAGGATGGAAACATAGTTTAATGAAACTTTTCTTAATTCTTTCTTTGGCTGAAAAGATATTTTCTGTCCTAATATAGAGTTGACAAAGTCTTGATAATAAAATTCTCAAGACGGTTAGCCAATGTACCTTCTAACTCCTTTTTTCTCTGTATTTATTTTTGTCTTACCAGTCAGCATAATTTCATCAAATAATAGGCCATTTGAGTCAATCATAGTAGAGATGTTCTCCAAGTTACACGAAGACTTGCACTGGAAGGAATAATACACCAACGCTAAATGAAGAATTTAGAAATTGTATCCGTCTCTGAAGTGAATTTCTTTTCACTTCTTCTTCTATATGTCTCTTTTGCTTTTTTTTTAATTAAAAAAAATTCCTTTCTGCATCCCTAGTTAATTTATTCTCAGGTTTCACAGCCTTTACATTTTGTGTGTTGAAGTTTCCCTTGGAAAATCTGACATTTGAGTGAATCTGGCAATGAAGATTTACCAAACTTTGTATGGTACATGATAAAATCTAAGAGTTTTAATCTCTGAAATAATTAATGGGGGAGGACAGGAACACTAGAGATAGTATGTTCCAAGGTTTGGATAAAGACTTACAATGACCTGTATTACTGTAGTCGTTTTGTATAAACAGCAAACAGACCTCTGTTGAAACAACTATAAAGGCAAATGTGGCACTTCATGGAAATGGCTAGGGCATAAAACACCCTTTTTTTAAAATACTGTGGCGAAATTTGCCTTGTTACTGCAGTTTGTGAGGACTGAGCAAAGGGGTACAAGATCTGTACATCCCTGTTACCATCTCCCACTGTAGAGTTCGCATATTCCGGTTTTTGTGATGCTGTGATTATTGCATGGCTGGTCAGCCTTTCTCATCCACACTTTGGTTGTATCCATGTTAGCTTGTTTGTCTTTGGTGGGGCTATAATAAGCCGTATAGATGAAAGTACGTGGTTTGGCTGATAGAACCTCTGTCTACTGCTAGTGTTTTGCCAATGCATTATAAAATACATACAAAATTGTCTTGGTATTGCATAAAATAAAAACTGAGTAACACCTCTCTCCTCTCAGATTGTGTTATAAAGATGTGCTACAAGTTCTTTCTAGCTGTTGTAACTGCTGCATGGGAGCAGGGAGCCAGTGAAGTTGTGGTGTTACACATTTGAGTTCCCACTCCCTAGGCAGAGGAACAGGTATTGGGGCAACAGATAAAGAGGAGGGTCAGAGTCATCTTAACTTTTCTCCTTAGGGAATTTGCAACTATAGGTGGGCTTGCAAAGTGTGACATGCAAGCATCTCAGTCTGCCATAGCCTTTGGCTAACAGATTTGAATCTCTTTAAGTGAGGACAGACACAGCTGACAGTCCAATGGGAAATGGGACAAATGCAATTTCTCCCCAAAGACACGTATATTTTATAATAGGCAAAAGAAGCTTGATTCTCTGTAGCTACTTTTCTTGAATTCAGTGGCAACACTTAACAATCCACGTAAGAGAATTAAATTACGTATGTCCTATAGTGAATCTGTAGTGATTTACAGATGAGCAGAGTAAGTCCTCCAAAGCAAAAGTATTTACCATTATAACTGCAGCTGCAAAGCTGGGCATTTTTTCAGTTGTCAAATGAGAAGAAACATGACTTGAAAAAATAAACAAAACCTGGCTGAAATCTCTTTGCAGAAGAATTCTTCAGTTAGCAGGAGCATTTTTTTATTTTGCTCAACTTTGTTAGACAGCATTTGCGCTGGAGAAGAAATTAAGAATTCCTTATTACTAGGGAGATTTCGTATCCCATTCCAGTTTATTTTAATTGTTTTCAGTACAATCTGAGCCTACAGGTGCTATGCAAGCAAAAATAATACATAAACAGTATCATTACAGTGCCGGAAAATTGCATACTTAATCTTGTTCCATTACAGAGAATGAGACTTTTTAAATATTTTAATTCATGCAGATTCATAGACAAGTAAATGTTTAAGCTGTCAGAGGCTTTCTATTTTTGATGAGTCAATTTTATTTGTTAAGCTGGTTCTGAACACAAATGGTTGCATTCACTTACAAATGTAGTTAACTATAGCATTTTGCAGCTTGCAGAAGCATTAGGAATCCAAGGCAATCATGGTACTCAAACTCATTCCTTTTTTTGAATTCCATCCCCATCTGTAGTCACATTTCTCACCTCATAGCTGCTGTTTGAGTTATAGCCCACTAAATTCTAAGAAATATTTAGGGAGTTGGCTTTGCTGTTCTCTAACCAGGTGCATGAGTTTGGCTCCCTCCAAATGAGTTTTGCCATTGACCAATAACTTCTGAATCAGGATTTCAAAGTGGAGTCTTAAGAAATCAGTAGCATCCACTGGCAGGAATATGCTTAAGTAGTACAAGTAAAATTAGGTGAAAAACATTCCACAAAAAATGTTTTTATTTAGTCATTCTATTTAGTGAGGGATTTTTTTTGAATCTCCAATAAATGCATTTTTTATATACTCTAAAGCAAATTTTTGAAACAGAGGCACACATCTGAGATGCAAGTGCATAAAGCCCTCAACACATGCATGCTGCAGCTGAGGCACGAAACATGATGTCAGTGGAGTGGATATCAGATTTGCAGAAAGAACAGAAAAAATTACAGATGATGATGAGAATAAAAATCTTATGATCACTTTGGACTTTTTAACACTTTAGACTTAAAGGAACTGATTCTTCATGGACCTCTGAAGATCCCGAGACTCTCAGAACATGGATTGGTGAGCTTCTGTTAGCAAGATGATATACCACTGCTCAGTTTTGCCTGTCTATGTACACAGCAAAGCTTGTCTGTTAGAAGACAGATTTTCTTTGTTCTGATTGCTGAATATTCAGTTGTCCAGTATCCTGATATAGGACTTTGGCAACTGCCAGAAGTCTGTTCTAGTAAAAACAAATTGTATCTGCTGAGTGGAAACATTTAAAATAGAATTTCTGAAAATGAATCCCTTCTCTGATCTGTTCTGCTCACTCCTGGTAGAGTGTGCTCTCCTTCTGGTCTGGCTCTGTAATCCAACATCTTTCACTGATTTCCTTGGTTGCAGCAACCTATACACAGCCTTGTCTGGCTGTATATAGCCAAAGTCCCGGGAAAGTTTCCCTCTTTCTCATTTTCTCTTAACTGCAGATTTGCTCTGCCTATAAGTAAGTGAGTTCCTTGGTCTGCTCAGGGCAATCACCCAGGCTTACCCTCAGCCTTCCCTGCCCGCCAGCAGGGAGCTGTCTCTCGCCGTAACGTGCTCGGCTGCTCACAGGGTGGTGACCCAGGATGAGCTGAACAGACCACCTGCTTCCTTGCTGGCCTGTTGTGCCACTTCTTAACCGGGTATCAAGTGTGAACTGCAAATAAACAAATACAGCATCCTCCCCCCCACCTTTTTGTGGCTAGACACAAAGATTTGAACAGAGAAACAACTGGTGTCACAATTGAACAAATTCTGCTGTAAGTTTGGTTCTTGCAGCGCGCTTGCCTTGTTCTAAATGCAAATACGTTTGTAACCTTTGAACAAACATCTCCTTTGAGTCAGCCTGCTCAAGAGCAGCACCTAGAACTGCATCATTCAGCCGTTGGTTGCTCGCCACCGATTAAAGCTGTGCTGGGCCCCTGCTAAGGGGACGCAGGGCTCTCTAGAGCTGCACGGCCACTGGCAGGTCAAGGCCAGGGCGCTACGAGGAGAGAAGAGTTTCGTTCACCGTGTTTCAGAACACCAACCTAGTCCACGTTGTTTACGTTTGTTCTTCCAGATTTCAGAAACTGGCATGTCCTCGGAAAAACGTTTTGAGGGTGCACCCGCTCTTGGCATTTTTCTGCCAGGGCTCCGAGGGCACGGTCAGGCCTCCACGGGCTCCTGCCCAGCCCAAGCCGCCATCTCAGCCCCTCCAGGGCCCTCAGCCCCTGCCCTGCCACGCTGCCGCGGTGCCACCTCCAGCCCCGCCAGCCCTGCCGGCTCGGCTCCCGGCTGCCTGTGCCCCCATCGCCCTGTCCCACGGGGAGCAGCTGGCCCTTGCTGCTCGCTGACATTTTCAGAGCCAGAAGTTTGGTTTTGTTTTGGTTTTATTTTAAGCCATGCAGGATTAGGTCTACGTTCTACATGTATATTTTAGGTATGTGCTAACTATTTCAAGCCCTCAATGCCCCTGATCGGCTGTCACTTCAAATGCCTCCAGAGGGTTTATTTTCCTTTCTGCCACCATCGAATCCTGGATGCAGCTGGAGCGCCGCGGCCGTGGTGGGGCTGCGTGGGGCAAGGCCTCGCTCGCAAGGACTCCCACACCCGGTCCTTCCCCACCGCCGGAGGCCTGGTGTTAGGTGTTTTCAGGCCCTTTTGGAGATCCGCGTGGGGCGGGGAGGGTGCTGTCCGAAACTTGATGGCAACTGCAGCTTTGCTCTGAAAGGCAGCTAGAGGAGCAGGGGCAAGGCCACTGCCGCCTGCAGGCCGCGGAGCAGCAGTTGCGCAGAGCAGTTCCAGCGAGTCGTGCTCTTTGATGGTGCTCTGCGCTGTTGATTTCAGCATGGGAAAGAGCTTGTTGATGGCCGGTTTCGTGATGCAAGACAAAGCACTCACAGATTGTTTTGTCTGTCCGTCTTCTACTCGGAGAAGTTTTCCTGCTACGTATGAATGAATGAGATATTCCTAATAAAAAGGGGAACATTCTTTTTTCTTTCCAAGCATGTCTTACGTAAAATACTAAGTCTGAAGTGCAACCTTAAATTTTTCTTACGGGAAAATGCAGTGCCTACCTGCATACTTTGCTTTATTTTGTGGATTTTGCTCATGTTATTTAACAAACTTAATGTCTAGGCCTAACTTTTGTGATGGGAAAGTCACAAATTTTGTTTCTGACTAAGGATATATTCAGTATATTATGCTATTTTGTATGTGCTTTTGTATGTGCACATTTGGGCGTATATATAAAAGATACTAATTTTTAGCCATCTGGGAAAAGTCATTATATCTTTAACCAGCTAATTTAGAAGGGACCTGTTTAAACAACAGCAGAAACTGCTATTTAGAATGCTAAGAGATGTTGCGTTCGTAGAAGGTCAAATGTTGGGACACACTTTGATATTTTGGTACCTCTATGTGTCAGCACGTTGGACAATACTCCCAAGATTATTTATTGTCTTCTCAAAAGCTGCTGTTTCATCAACTAAAACTGAACAGCACCTAAAACAACTCATTCTTGTGGCGGAAACATTTTACACTGTAGCTATAGCACTTTACAAATGCTTCCTTAATACTTTGTCAATTGCTTCTGAGTAGAGGTTGAATAGCTCCACAAAGAAAGTATAAGAATTTAAATCTGTATGCAAAGAACAATACATTATATGGAACAAAGAATTTTGGCAGAAAAAGAATCTATGTTGACAAAATTGTTTTGTTCCTAGTCAGGAAGTTGGTTTCATACTAAGGGGATCCTCTGTGACAATTAAATTTAAAGAAATGTCTTAAACCTTCTTCTGCTTTATTATCGTTCTTGGATTTGACGAAACTTATGCAAATAAAGGCAACATGGATTAATATATTAGCTGCAAAGCAGTGCGGTAATGTAAAGTTCTTTTTTCACAGTGGAAAAGATGGGAATCAAAGACAGCATGAAACTAGGGGAGAATAAACTAGGAGCATAAACTAGGGGAGAATTTCACAGTAGAAATCACAGAAAATATATGAAGTACATGACTGGCATGAAATTTTCATGTTAGTGACACCTTTCTGTCATCTTTTGTAATTTGTAACTAGGAACACATGCTCACAAAAGCAAGACTCTGTGGTTGTTTATGCTTTCAAGGTTGGCTCAGATTTTAATTTCCTGCCTTAATCCCTTATTCAGGTTTGTATCAGTAAACGTCATTTACCTTTGCCTTAACCTGTGGAGAGAGCTTTATTTAAATAACATCCCTACTTTAGAAATTGTGCGAGTGTGTGCATTTTACATAGAAAACAAAGATGATGATGACACCTGATCTTTAAATGTTATATTTTTGTATATTTTCAGGGGAAAGTTGAAAGAAGGAAAGGGGAAAATGCTTAGATAAAAAATAGAATTGAGAGTACAATTCAGGGTAAAATGCATTACAGAATGTTTAGTTTCATCATCAACCAAAATCATAAACCCAGGAAATTTCAGAGCAGAGCTTTTAAATTGAAGTCTCAGTCTTTAAGACATCCAAAATGATGGCAAAGTTAAACATCCCTGCAATATATTTGACATTTTGGATAAACTATTTTCTTAAACTAAACAAAACCCTGATCACTCCCCCAAACTTATACTACTATATCTTAATGTGAATATTCTAACTATATTTTATCATATGTAAGGTTTTAACTCTGCTGTTAGTGAAATGATGAAATATCCGCAGAGAGTATCCAGAGCGCTTTCTTCCTTGTATCTTTTCATGCAAGATTAAGGTTAAAGGGATTAAGCGAGAACTTGGAACATGAGCAAGAGGGAGGACAGGATGAACATGGCAAGGGACAGACAATTGGTTTCTGAACTGGAGGGACAGAGAATAAATACTAGCAGAAAACTTCTTCAGATTAAGTGGATAAGCTACCCACATAAGAAACCCAATGATCTATGTTATTTCTGGCTACCATGGTGCCTAGCAAATGGGTTATAAGACAGATTGAGAGACGTGAGGAAATGCCCCGCTCGGAGCAAGTGTATTGACTTGAGGGGATTACTGTTCATCTAACCATTTACTGTCAAGGACAAAACGGAGGTATTTTTTTCTGCGTTTGTGAAGAGTATGCTGCAGAACATTGTGTCTATTCTTTGAACTAGGTTTGAATCTTACTTTCTCCAAAAGGAGACTTGGTATGTAGTCAAGTAGTTGAACTCTGTATCAGTATAAGAACTGTTTTTGGGTTTCTCTTGTGTTTCAAAGAGCTTAAATAGGAAAGAGTATTTTCTTTCTGAACTAAGCAGGCCCACACGTGGAGTTTATAGATTTATAATTATCAATTTGACTGTACTAGCATCATTACTGGTAGAAACTTCCAGTGTAAGCAATAGCTGTTCAGTGTATGTGTAAAAAGTGAGGGTAGTAGTGGAACCTGCCTGGATGCAATCCTGTGCAATGTGCTCTAGATGACCCTGCTTGAGCAGGGGGGTTGGACTAGATGATCTCCAGAGGTCCCTTCCAGCCTCAACCATTCTGTGATTCTGTGAATCTCTGAACTGCTTTTATTCTCTTTCAGTTAGAGAAGGGAGTAAGGCTACATATCTTGTCTCTGACATGGAGTTGTTTTTGGAACAATTTCTCCAGTCTGAGAAATATTTGGGGTTATGATTGAGCTTGGCTAGAGAATGCAGTCATCTATTTCTTTTGTTGAAACATGATGATTCGTCCAATGTCTTCAGTGTCTGTCACAAAAAATGTTATACCATTTGTGGAGTTTCAGGAAAATCTGTCATTGCACTCTTGCAAACTTCTGAACAGGTTCAGGTGGGGACAGTATCAAGCTTGATGATTTTAACTGGGTAGGCTAATGCAGGGAACCAGTAGGTCAAACTGGAGTGTCAGACGACCTCCACTGAGACTTTGGAATTTGATATGGTTCTCCAAATCCCACTGTGGCCACATCCTTCACCTGGCAGCTGCCCAGACTCTGAAGATATCCATACAGAGCTTGTGAGCTCAGGAGCCCTCCCCCTACTTTCCAGTTTGTCTTGCCTTTCACAGACTCAGTTAGTGAGCCTCCCACATTAGTGGAGTGTCACTGTGCCTCAAGATGCCCTGGAGTTATAATAACTCCCAGCTGTTTAGGACCCCTTTTCTTACCTGTCCACATCTAAGCCATCTGGCTAGGCTAAGCTGAAAAACCAGGAGGTTAACATGGAAGTTCATATTATCCTTACCGAGTCTTTGGGGCTTTTCGGGTCCCAGCTGTCTGGGATCTCTGCCAATAAAGAACCCCTCTGGGAGCTTTCTGCCCAGTGAGAGAGCCAAAGGCGGAAACATATTGTCCGGATTGATCTCCTGATAATTCAAAAGGTAGATGGAAAAAACAAATTACTTACACATTTAAAAGAAAAAGTATTAGTTTCTAAGTGAGTCATACCTCATGGGAGGTCTGACTTATGAATGTATAAGGCTTGGAGATGGTAATACTGCATTCAGTATGCTTTCTATTTCATCATAATACTTGCATTCATGCAAAAAAAAAGGTTGAAAAATTACCCATCTTGAAGTCCAAATTCAGAGTTACAGTTGAAAGCTCAGCTTGAACATTGGCAATTGTGTTATGTCTTAAAATGAAGTGTTAGAGAACACAGGGTGACACAAACTGTGCTATTTCTTTCCTCAGAACATGACAATCTGGTAAACCTCTGCAGTTCCCAACTAGGCTTTCTCAAAACTGAGAGACAGACTGGGAAGCTATGTGAGATTGCAAAAATGAGTAGCCTTCTCTGTCCTGTGTAATAAATGGACCGTAATGCAGAAGGACACAAGCTAGGCCTACCAGCAGTTGTAAGTAGTGCTGTTAGCCCACACATATTGGTGTGGGCCCACTTGTGTGGGTTTGAGCTAACAAAGACTGCCTCTCAGCAGCACAGCGGTGCCATTGCTGTACCACCTGTGTGACCTCTAGAGTACTGGTGCAATGTGATGCCCCTATGCTGTCTCAGAATATGTAAGTAGTAGTGCGTAGTAGACTGTCTTCAGAGGTGCCTACCTCTCTTCATTGACTATGGGCAGAGCTAAGAATGTTAGCTGTGAGTACATGTCTCAGCTTTAGGGGAAAGAGGTAAATACTGCCCTGTATTGGGAACAGAGGGACAGTGAGAGTGCATTATACTTCTAGGATACGGTGTCACTTTTCATCCTTTTTATAATGTAATTTCTAAGGACTGGTCCACTAGTAAGACAAAGACTGCTGAGCAGCCAGACAGTGCTGCTCAGCAGAGGTAGTTTTCTGGCTATGTAGCTAACCAAAATGATTTTAACCAAAGCAGCTGCTTGAGGATACAGGTGGATTGCAGACCTCATGTCCAGTAAGCTGGGTGGCTTTAGAGGGTTCTAACAGGGAACCTAACATTACTGGAACAGTGAGAGAGGGACCTCAGCAGAAATCTCTCTTTTTTGTTTGTTTTTTAGTTTGTTCATTTTGTTCCTCCAGTGTTCTTCCGAACTTTATGAGTAGAGATAGCAATGCTATGAACAGCTTTCAAGCATCGAGGCAAAGAATGAACCTGCAGATGCAAGAAAGCACACACCATTGGTGCACATACTTCATCAGTTTTGTCATGTGTGTGGTCTCTTTCATCATGTGGATTCATTGCAACTAGAAGAATAATTTAATGTAAATTAGTTATTCAGGAAGGCAGGAGCCTGTCTGAATTACATCTGACATCATACTAGGCTTATTTAATAGATAACTGAGCTCTTCTCTCTCTTTTTTTTTTTTTCTTTTTATGGTTCCCTGTATATTCATAATCATTACAATAGGACCATTGTTACCTGAAAGAAATAGAAGACATTAAGCTATTGCCTGAACCCAGTATTTCAGTTTATTTAGCTAAATGAAAAGGGTTCAGGCTCTGTGTTATCTCCTTATTAGAATATTTGAGGTAAAGACTGGCTCTGATGCTAAACTTAATTTAACCAAGTTTTAATTAATTTTAACTCTAGTTAATGGCTTTGCTTGTTAATGTCGGTAAAATTCACCCTGTGCTTGAAAAAAGTGACCACTCTGACTCTAGGGAAAATACACTGCAATTTTTAAATATATCCTCAAAGCTCAATTTTTGCTTTAGTTGCTAAATAAAATCTGAATTTAACTGTGCAGTTCCAAACTACTGCTAGTGAATTAAGAATCAATGAAACAGTAGATGGCACTCATAAATATGCAGCATATATAATATTCTTTTTAGAAACAATAAAATTTGTTCTCTGCAAATTAAAGGAAAGGTAAATTTAGTAGCAGCAATGCTGTAATTTACATCACTCTGACCTTCACTGAAGGGGTCTACTGCACAAGGAGCAGGCTGTTTAGAGATTAGAGGTCCATTCAAACGACGAATTTTCCGCTATTTCAAAGTGCAGGTACTCTTGGGTGATATACTTGTCAGGTTGTTGCTAAATGTCCTCCATTATATTCTTTTTTTTTTTCTGTCCATGCATTCGATGACTTATTGTTCATTGGCCTTGTCATCAACAACCACGTTATTCTCATCTACTTCACTACATAATGACATCTAATTTTGACTTACTGTATTTTGATGTGGGACAGACTAATTTTTAAGATACTCTCTTTTTTATTTTTTGTGTTAAAAATAATGTTGTTGAACACCTTGTTACTTGGGCTCTGTATGAGATGTAGGGAGAAGAACCCCAATCCTCACAGTATTTTCCAGAGGCAAAACAGTTCTTACATTGATCCTACTCCAATCTTGCAGAGTTAATCCCCTTTGTGACATGGAGAATTATGTGCTACTCTGCTTTGTGTCTTCTCACATAGCTATTATAACTTTTGGGCAGCCCAAAGCTGGGACTTAAGAGGGAAGACAGATGAAAGATTCTAACCTGGACCTCAGAAGATCAAGTTCAGCTCCCTTTTCCCCTGAAAGATGTACTGCATGGCTTTGGATAACACTTATATCCTCAAAGAATGCAGTGCCAGCAGCGAGGCATCTCAGCCTCTGTTGAGGATCTGTACCTTAATCCCTCCATTTGTAAAATGGAAAGAGTAATAGTGCCCTACTTGCAAGGATAAACGTATGAGCTATTACTGGACCTCGGAGTAGGAGGTGGAGCAGAGAAGTACCTAAAATGGATATCTAAATCAATACACTTGGAAGGGTGGTGATAGAGGGAAGCTCTGTACTTAATAGAGCACAATGATTGCACATCTGTATGCTTATTCTGATCAGTCTTTCTAAAAATACAAGGCATATGAACAAAGGCACAAAAAAAGTGAGTTCTTCTGTGGTGTAGTGCGGGTTTTTTTTTGAAGCAGACTATGAATGTTGTAGTACACTGAAATTCAGTGACAAACAAATTCCATTAGGGTCCTTTGAAAATTCTCCAAACATAAAGGATTAGTGAAAGGCTGGAAACAAAACTTTTCTTATAAAAAAAATATTTTCTGATTAATTTATCTTTTTCATGATTAATCAAAAACTTACTTATTGCGATATCTAGTATGGAATTGTGATAATTATCTGTATTCTGATACTACGGGCTGCTTATGTAACTTTGTATTCAGTTAAATGTGGTGCAAAAGGTTTTCCAGCTGCAATAAATTTTACTTACATTTGCTGTTTCCCTTTCTGTTTTTAGATTCCATTCAATCTTCAGCTTTATTGAACAATTCTAGATGGATACCAAATTCAGAATGTTTACCCTTATGCATATTTAATTCAAATTCTTCATCCTCTGAGATAGCATGAATTAGTTTGTGTCCTACAATAGTGTCATTTTCTGGTTTATTTCTCGTGTGAAGTGTTTGCTTTCCAGGCTCCCATTAATGTCCAAGATGTCTGTTTTCTTTCTTCAATCAGTGAATTCATTGCAGAAACATCTGGATGGGCCCACTGGTCCAGCTTCCAGCTAGGAACACTGGAAACATGACTGTCAGACTTGTCATAAACTGGAAATGCTCCTGTCTTTATGTTGACATTGGCACTGAAACTACTTCACTGAAACAATAAAAATTGGATCCAAAGGAAATAGGAAGTAAAATTAGAGCAAAATGAGAAAAGCTCCTTTCTAAGAAACAAAGAATTTATTTTAAAACGTCTATAGTTGTTTGGGCAAGAAAAAGAGGGAAAAAGCCCCGCATAGAACGGTCCCTTCTCTCTGTGTCTTGCTGACCTCAGCAGAGAACAGAATATCAAGATCTGTGGCCAGTTTCCCGTCTTCTCCAAAAGCCAAATCACTGTGCTACTAAACATTGAATTTCCACGAGATGGCCTTTCACCTCCTTGACCTCTCGTTTGTCTTGTCCTTTTTGAATTAGGAAAGATCTTTACTTTTTATACTTTTCTGAGCCTAACTCTTTCTGGACAGCACTGAAAACAAAATAAATATCAAGCATCAAGAAAAAAATCGATCTGTTGTTGTAATGGCAATATCAGCTGAGGAATGTTAACTGGATGCAACTCAATGCAACTCAGTAAAACGAATGGTATTCTGACAAATACACAGAAGCAAATTTGAACAATTTTCCTTGTAGGTCTTAGGGTATGTTCTTTTGCCAAAAAAAAAAAAAAAAAGAAAGAAAAGAAAGAAAGAAAGGAAAGAGAAGCATAGCTAAAATCTTTGCAAACCTTTCCGTAAGGTAATATTAATCCTCAGGAAGCATAATAAACATGTACTTTGATTTCCCCTTTCTTCTTTATTTAAACACCTCAAGAAATACTGCAGAAAATGAGGAAACCAAAAGCCAGACAGGAAGCAATATGCAGAATCTAAAGTACCACAGGTCTTATTAGTGTTAGATAACCATATGGCTCTACAGAAACCATAGAATAACAGCCATCCTAATTATAGCATCAGTGATAAGAGCAAGCTTAACCTTAACCCCATTAAAACGGCAGCTGAGGAGATCTCATCACAATGGAAAAGTGCAGTAGAGTATAAAGGATGCCCTAAGAATGATATCTAAAGAACCATGGTAACAATCTGTATACGGTCTTACAAGAGTTATGCTGATTTGATTTGCTTGAAACATGCACTAGCTTTGCTACAATTGTTGTTATAGGAATGAAGGCTGTGATTCCTTCCCTTGGACATTTTTCAAATAGCTGCACTTTACCACCTGTTGTTCATGACCGCTCCCTAAATTCTGCCGGTGTGTGCTTTATATTTTCCCCAATGATGGCATCAGCCAGCTAACTGAAATGCCAGATATTCAAAGTTAAGCTGTGGATAACTTTGTGCAAGAGAAAATTCCCTTCCTTCTGGCCCATCACTGGGGTGGTCACCATTTCAGTGTTTGCAGTCTCTGAGCTTCTGGTGTCTTCTCTGCTGCCAGTATCCCCCTATCCTAATGGACTATCATTTGAGAGGGCTGATGATGTTTCTTCCCCCTGAGGAACTGGGGAAGCTCACTGCTGGAAACTTCTCAGTGTGCTTTCACTGCCTTTCACTTCTCAGCTTTCACTCTTCACCAGCCCAGTTCTGCTTCGACTTAACCCAAGGGAATAGCCTCTGGCGCATGATGCAGATTGAAATTATATATGAAATTTCTTGCATACAGATGAATACTCCTAATCACTCCTCTAAAAGAATCCTAAAATTTCAGCCAAGATATAATGACTCATGTTAAGGATCTTATTTTTGTTCTTTTGATGACAATGTAAAGTGTTTGTTTCAAGGTAGAAATCTGTCAATAGATCAGTTTCAATGCTAGCGTAAATCCATTTAGTTACCCAATTTATATTCACTAAAAATGGAAACCAACCTGTCTTCAAATAAAGTCTCCTGAATCTAGAATAAACGCGAGTAACTTATGCTTTGCTAACATTTCGGTCATATTCCTTACTACTGTTTTCAAATGCTGTGTTATGGCTAAGAAGCAAAGACATTACCAGCAAGAGTGCATTCTTAATATACTCTTAATTTGTTTATTCTTTTGAAAAGTTTGATCGTTTCTGATTTTGTTTTCATCAAAATGTGACAGAACATCCTGGAATATTGTTGAAATACGTCAGTAAAAACTAGAGGAGATGATTGTCCCGATGAGATGATTTTTGGTTCTAGATCAGGTTCACATTAAATTGTTATTCATATTGTATTAGGGAATGAGTCAGTACTTTAGACTTGACAGGATTAATTCTCCTGAGCTGTTTTAGATTTTAGCTGCAAAGTACTTGGGAAAAAACATCGCAAAGTCCTTTGTCTGTATTATCTAGCATCAGTGATCATGAAACACATAGATTCACAGGCCATGAAGTTAAATAAGAAAATAAAAGACTTTTAAGCAATCCCATTTTCCTTCTAATTGAATCCTGCTGTGACTGAGTAACTAAGATTCAAGTTTGATTAGTGTCTTTTTGAGTTGGTTTGCAGGAGTAGGAAGTGGAACAGAACATCTGAATGATGTAATAGTAGGTCTTTCATTTCAGAAAGATACGTTTCCCCTTGTGAACTGAGTTTTCATGCTTATGTGAGCTATTACCTAAAGTCATGCTAGATGGGTGTTTCAATACTTGAGGGAATTACTAGGGTGTTTAGACCTCTGCCAAGAATGCAGAGACTAGCCTTCAACTCTGGTGCAGTAAGAGTTATCTCAAGAAAATGTTCCTGTCCATAGTTGTGTGCCAAAATGCAAAATAATGAGCCAGTTCCCAGGAATGAGGGAAGTTACTGAAGGTAATATACTACTAGATTGCTGCCTGCTGGAATCTAACAAAGGCAGGGTCTTAAATAAGATTTTCCTCTAGGAATTTTCCATCCAGTATCTCTACCAAAGGAATCCTCACATTGAGAAAAAAAAATGAAAATAGCGTCTTCAGTACTATGATGACCCTTACAGTCCTACAAAATAAACTAACTGAAATGACAGCATTAATATCCTGTGATCAACATCATGTGATGACACTTGATGTATTTCAGGAGAATCACACTTGACCTTTAAAGAATACTATAAACAGCACCTGAAAAACGTTAGTGGATGTTCAATAACAGAAGAAGAAAACTTCATTACAGGTTTCTACAAACAGTTTGGAAGTAGAAAACAAGTGAGCAACTGCTTTGTTGTGGAAGCACTCAGAAGCTGAATCTATATGGATTTCAGAAACTTTGGATAACTATGTGCAACAGTGGTAATTCTGAGTGAATTGCTGATGCCTTTTCTCTCTGTTTGTTCTTTTTTTTAAATCTTACAGTGAAATTAAGTAAGAATAAATAGGATAGTTATTGTCAAGGCCCTAAGGGCACTAATAGATGTGCTATCCCCGACTACCCTCCTCTAGGACCTTCACCCACACCCGCTGACCATGGGCTCAGGGGCTCCAGTTCAGCTTAACATTTAGAGTGAGGGCTACTGAATTAGGCATCTTTTTGTAGAGGGATCTAACCTATCATGCGGAAGGAAATGAAGTTAAATGAAATCCATCCAAGCTCAAAACAATGCTCTTTTTGCTTAGTATTTGGGGAATATTTTACCTTTCCAGTTTTACTGTAAACCCAGCTTTTGCTGCAATTCAGATACTAATGTGTCTGTATCAGGTTCAGTTTCCAAAGTTCTTTTCTCACTTGTAGATGAGCAGTGTTTCTGATTAGAGGATGGTGTTTTTTCTCAAATGAACAATGAGGGTTATTTTCCTTATATTGGAGGATCTCTGTGTCTTTCATACAAAGAGATTTGGATTACTCTGTAAATATGAATTACTCTCTGATTACTTTATCGCATATTACTCATACCTCTGGACAAATGAATCAAAGCTCAAGGCAAAAAGTAGGAGCAGAGTGCTCCACAGCAGCTGCATGCAAGAGGTTATGTGTTTCTGAAACAGTGAGAAAACAGGCAGCAAAAAATGAGCAAACTGTCCTGGATTGCTCAGTAGTTGCATCATATGTTGGCAACTTTTAAAAAATCAAGACAGGTTGGCTTGCTTCAGGTGTCCTCAGCATGAGAACAGAATTTAAGTATCCTGGCTGCTGCTATTCATTCTGACCACTAGATGACACTTCCTTTGGAAAAAGATTTTCCTGCTGAAATAAATCTGGAAGTTATTTCAATATTGTTTGACATATCCAAGCATTTTTATTCAACCTCTTAGTAAAAGCACAAGGCACAAGAAAAGCCCACTACCATTTTTATCAATGCATACTTAATTCAATACAAAGCATTGATACAGTACAGCAGATCTTCCCAGTTTGCTTCATACATAGATGCCATTATCTATAGAGTGTGAAGATGGGCTGCACGAGCACTTTCTTTTACTACCTAGTACGATTCACTGAGCGGAACTGGACGCTGGCTACAGTTTACAGTTCTTTACTAATTAGACTAAAATTGGATTTTACTTAACTTTCCTCAAGCTTGTGAGTGATCATCAGGTTCTAAGCTATTTTAAAACATTTCAGCATCTTGCTTTCTTCCCAAATGAGGACTTGCAGTTGAACTGGTGTCATTTTATAAAATATTCTGCAAAAACCAGTTCAGAAATGTAGCAACAAATTCCTAGTAAGTAGGAAAGACAGGACGGAATGAAACGTCTGATGCAAGGAAGCATTTATATAAGCATGGTTATATGTCAGGTATAGTTCTCTCTGCAGCCCTTTTACATAGTATTTTCTTTTTCCTATTGCAACAACGACTATTTCCTTAAGTATGTTAAACTGTACTCCATGCTTTTTGGCATCTGGGTTTTGATTTGTCATTTAAACTTTACTACATTTCATCCATTACACTGCTAATATTATGAAACACATCATTATATTCATACTGAATGTCACAGCTCCACATGATCAAATCTCACCAGTCTTGTGTCTGAAAATCAGTTTTGAATGAAACCAACATGAAGAGTATTTCTCTTACCTCCCTGCCCTTCCCCTGACTGCCACAAAAGATACTAATAAGGCTCTGCTCTTTTTTTCCGTTCTTTCATCTGCAGGAGAAATTTCACATTTGGTTTCCACATTTGCCTGCTGGATTCTTTTCTGTGGGGTACAGCTCAGGAAATGTCACTTCCACGTGTCTTTGATTTCCTTTCTGTTTAAAAAAACCAAGTAAGACGCCTTCTTAGTCTTCAGCATTAATGAATTTCATCTCTACACAGGATCTTCCCTTAACTGACACATGAATATTTACATACAATTTTAGTGAACACGGAAGTAAACGTATCAAACTGGACAGTACCACTTAAATTTTTCATGGTATTGGTGTGAAAAAAAAAAAGTATTGCAATACCACAAAAGTTTTCTACTGACCACAGTTGAAGAATTTACGATAATACTTGCATTTTAATTATTTAATTTTTGAATATTGCCTTTAAGAAAAAAACCAAACAAACCTTTTTATCCATTCTGTCTTTTCATTCTCATTCCAGTAAAATTTTGCTGACAGTGAGTTGTGAGAGTTGTCAATGGTGATGCATACTTAGAACCATCATGATACCCACCACAGGCCATTATGATACCAACACACTGTCTATGGCTATATCAAAGAGAAGTTAGGTACTCCTAAGCTATCTATTTGTACCTTTTAGGGTGGGGAGTGTGACCTGTTTTAGCAATGGTGTAAGTTTTGTGAAGAAGGTTCCTTTTTACGGGTATATTTATATTGTAGTGTCTGCAGTTCATCTATACTTTCCAGAGCCAGCTTTACACTGTCTATTTGGGTAATCCTAACAGTACAGCTTAAAGCAGCATGTTGCTCTGAGCCAACCACCAAAATTCTTCTCAGTTTATCAAGTGATTCTTATAGCCCAAGTTAAGCTCCATGCTGTTGCTGGCCCACTCACATATGTCAGCAGCGCTCATGCCCAGCCACCTGATGAAAGGTGCCCACCTGGAGGTGGGCCACCTGGCCTTTGAGGCCCTTGAGGATCGTATGCCATGGGCTCTTCTCCACCATGCATGCAAGGAGTGAATTGTGGGTCACTGAAAAAAATTAGAATATAGCTTCAGAATCTTCTTATACTTCTGGAATTTTCAAAGATCTTTCTAACAGCAACAACAAAACTGAATAAGTGATTTATCTGAAATGGCCTATGTACCTGAAAGACGAGGAAGGGGTTCTCTAGTTTATGTCTAGCATCGGTAAATCATTGAGTCTGAAATGAAGAAACCGCTTGAGAAATCTTGAAATCTTTGAAAAAAATACATCTGAGGAGGGCTTTTTGGGGGTGGAGAGTGTCTCCCATTTCCTTGCATTTTGAAGCTCAGTTTTCTGTGGGAGGAAATAATAGCAGAAGATGCTGCCAAACTGAGTAATAACTCTGAGAAAATGGAACAAAGAAATGGAGAAAGGGATTAAAAAGAAATATAGGATCCCTCCATAAAAGAAGGAGAAGGCTGACAGCCCCATTGCAAATATTAAGGGTAAGTTTAGTACCAGGAAGAAAGAGAAGGAATAGTCAAAGGAGGAGAAAGCTCAAGTGCCAGTTGAATCTCTCAGCTTCCTTCAGCTACAATCTGTCCTGGATTTCAATCTCCATCCCAGGAAATGTTCCTGAAGAGCTGGGAAGCTTTCCCCTTCTCTGTGGCTGAACTTTGGAGAGGAGAATGAACAGATCTAAATGCTGAGGGACCATGAGGACTGTCTCTTTCGGGTCAGTTTTTCCCTTTGCCTGCCCAGCTGGATGACAGCTGCCTTTGCATTGTGAGTGGGTGGAATGAGTGCCAGTGGCAAAGGAGCTGAACCTCCTCTCTTACCCGTTAGAGGCACTGAGAAACCTTAGCAGGATCCTTTTGTAACTGCTTCCCATTTGTTTATCTCAGTCTATGGAAAGGGTGCAAGTGCTGAAACTGAAAGGCAGGATGTAAACTCTCTGTTTATATGATAGGGTGGGCCTTATCTGACATCCAGCACATGGCTTGGCCACACGTCTTTTACAGGATACAGTTGTGAAGAATGAGATTTGTTAAATTCAGCAATCATTATTAAGTGGTCTTTCTTTAGTCATATGTAAACATTACTCTATGCTGGGAATGCAAGGCATTTCAAATGTTATTTTATGGAAAATGTTGCAATTGAGTTTATTTCAGTATTTCTGACATTCTTACGTGCAATATTGAACAGGTCTGTGCACAGGCATGTCTTTTGAAAACATATACTCTAGCTGGAGCAGACTGCTACAAACAGCTCCTGGAGTGATGATTATTTGCTGTGTTCCAAGTCTAAATAAACCGCATGAGTTGAAGGTGCTCAGCTGTACCCAGGGTTATGGCCAATAACTGGAGAATAGTCATCTGAAGAATCATGTCACTAAATCTATCCCTGGTGGCCCATAATTAATAACATTCAGATGACCTCACTCACTTCCTTTAATAAGTGATTTAACAACGCAAGAGCTTGCAACTATTTAGCATTTGAAAAATGTTAATGTTCTGAATATTTTATAGGAGAAGAACATTTGAATAATTTACCATAAATATTTTTCAAACATTTTATTGTTGTTACCAAATCTGGTGCGGCCCATTTACTTCATCATATTGCCCAAAACTGCAGCTGCTTGCCACAAACAAAAGAGGATTAAAGCCAGATAACACATTTCTGGATCTGCATATAATCTGTTTCACTTGCAGTCAAATACCATGCAGCTGATATGTCTTTTGGGAAAGGTATACAGTTTCTTTTTAAACTAACATGCAGATGAAAGCATTAGAAGTTGTTTATTTAGAAATTTATGTTGGCACACGGACACTGTCGTACTATATATCTGAAAAACAATCAATCAACACGCTACTGGCGAATGTTGCAGACTCTCCCGCATGGTAAATCTTATTTCCCATTTCACGTGATAGCAAAGATAAATTCAAAGTTTTATAAACCAGGTAGGCTTGATTCTCTGATGGACTACTATAGAATTCTGGGCCTGCCATGAAGAAAGCTTTATCAGAGACCTGGAAAACTCAAGCCTTATGTCACAAGAGTGACAAAGTAGATCTAAATCCTACTATGAGAGATAGAAAAGGAAGTGATCTCACACTTAACTGGAATGTTTTAACAAGCCAAAGACAGAGAAGGTAAAAAATCAAACTAGAGGAATATAGTTGGACTCTTCAGACATCACACAGAAAGGAAGACAGTTCTATAGTTTTTGACCTTCTGATATTTATACAATGTAGCATTCATCGTCATTGCAAAATGTCAACAAGAAAAATAAGGGTAATTAAAAAAATCAGTTTTTATAATTCCTTACAGTCACTCCATTTGTTGACTCAACTCCTATAGCTCCTTAAAGCAAGGAAAACATTTTAGAAATGAATTGACATTCTGGAGAAAGCGAAACTTTAGTATATTTTGGTAAAAAATTACTGCAGCTCCTTTCAGGGAAAATTTATGGCTCAGATACATACAGTCATTAGAATATCCTGTGAGAATGGATGAAGGCATACGTAACGTTCATTCTGTTTTCAGGAATATTTCTGTTTTACATGGTACCCAGATGCTTTAAATGGAGAACATACTGACAAATGATGATCTCTGTAATTGGAATTAACTGTTTTAGTGTGCTCTCTTTATTTCCCAGCACTTCTGCATATACTGTGATGTCTTTAGCTAATGACTGGATGTATGAGGGAGTGCTGCACAGAAGAGGTGAGGTGGTGCAACTATGTAATTTCTGAATGCTTTAGGGCTGTTTTAACTGGCCATCTGGCCTTTCACATACCAGACCATAAAATTCCATCCAGCCTAACAATTTGCAAAGACGGAGAGTGTTTTTCATGTTTTCTTGTATTTTTTAGAAAATAATCCAACCTCGGCTAAGACCTGACACCATAGCAAATCTATTTTAAGTCAGTTAAAAAGCTATTCCAGAACCTGATTTTCACAATTTCATTTTGAAATCTGTTCAATTCGTCTACCGGTTATTGAAATGATTTAGGTGTTTGGCAGAGTAGGGAGTATTCATGTTAACAAAGTCATCAGAATGCAGGGTCTGCCATGATGAAGCTGTTTTTTCCTAAAGCCTATCTCTGATGAAGCAGGCTGCTAATGTGGATTCAGGCCTAGACCAATGAGCTAGCACTCTTAGAAGAGGAGAAGAGGGAAAAGGGTCCTTACTTTTGTCTCCTGCTACTTTCTCCCATTCTAGATTGTGAAATGATACCAAAAGACAAGCATGAATGTTACCTCTGTTTGTCAGAAGGCGCAAGATATGAAAGATATCACTGTCGAAAAATGCAGACCTGTTCCTGTTTATGTTTTTAGCAGCAGCACTGTGATTTACGCGATTGCACGCATGGCTGAATAATTATTTACATAAATCAGATACCAGAAGTGCGCTGATTTTCCACACAAAAAACATACTTTTGCATAGACACAAATATCAAATGAGATTGAAATTCAATATCAGAATCTAGCGGGGATTCAGGACATTATTGGCAGGAAGAAATCGGATTTTCCATGGTTCTCGGTGTTAATGGTCTCCTGGGGTGCATGAGGCAGAGTGTTGCCAGCAGGTCGAGGGAGGTGATCCTCCCCCCTCTCCTCAGCCCTGGGGAGGCCTCACCTGGAGTGCTGGGTCCAGTTCTGGGCTCCCCGGTACAAGAGAGACATGGCACTCCTGGAGAGAGTCCAGCGAAGGGCTACAAAGGTGGTTAAGAGACTGGAGCATCTCTCCTATGAGGAAAGGCTGAGGGAGCTGGGCCTGTTCAGCCTGGAGAAGAGAAGACTGAGAGGGGATCTCATCAATGTGTACCAGCATCTGAAGGGAGGCTGTAGGGAGACTTTTCTCCGTGGTGCCCTGTGACAGGACAAGAGGCAATGGGCACAAACTGAAACATAGGAAGTTCCATCTGAACCTGAGGAAAAACTTCTTTCCTGTGAGGGTGACAGAGCCCTGGAACAGGTCGCCCCGAGAGGTTGTGGAGTCTCGTTCGCTGGAGACATTCAGAACTCGGCTGGACGTGATCCTGTGCAATGTGCTCTAGAGGACCCTGCTAGAGCAGGGGGGTTGGACTAGCTGATCTCCAGAGGCCCCTTCCAGCCTCGGCCATTCTGTGATTCTGTGCTTCTGTTTATGTGGTCTATGAAGTGAGATCTCTAATTTGGCAGAAAAAACAGGAGATGAGAAAGCTTTTTGCTTCTTCCTATGATAATTGCCTGACTATTTCCACCTCAATAAGTAAAAACAAACTAAAACTAACCAAATTCTGGTGCTCTGTCACAGTGAGGTAAGATACCAGGTCTGAAGGTAAGATTTAAAAGTTTCATTTCCAGACTTTATCCTTACAGTTTAGTCAGAAGGGCCATTTATTATTTTGTATCATTTTCTTTCTTTCCCTTTTCTTTTTTGTGTGTGCCTTATTTTATATCCAGGTGTGCTGAGTAGCATCCCAGAGATCCTTCCAAAAGAGAAAGAAAATCAGTAAAATTTCTATCGTCATATGGCTCTTATCTGATTACAAAATACTATACAGAAGACCAGCAAAGTGGTCAGGAAAGTCTGCCTCTCTTAATGTGTCAGGTAAAGTTGTAAACAGAATGGGAAGTCCAACTGCATGATCATATTCTGACACTAGATAGACTTAAATCCATTTGAATTATGTTTGAAAACTCCATAAAGTTGTTCCCCACATCTTTTAAAAAGGCAAAGACATATGGTAGATATTCTAGCAGTGTAATTTGCTGGCAAGAAAAGCATCATAATTGTTAGCAAAAGCAAGCAGTTTTACTAATCATGCAGTTCCTATATGCAATGCATCTGAGGTCACTGGGGGTACTTGTAGATTACTTTTCTGTGGGCTGAAAATGTGTAGAATAGAATACAGGAAAAAGTAGTCCCCCTTTAATCAATGAATTGCAACTATACATGTGAAAAGTGCCAAATGCTGTCACCGTAGAGGAGGATCTGTGATTTACCCACTGGATGGTATAACTTTAGTAATGCCAGTTCTCTGTGTTAAACATCAAAGATACTTGGCTCTGACTAGCTGGAAGATCTCTGTGGGAAGGAGTATCTATTTGGCTTTGGCACTTCTGAGACTCTTGCAAAACTGTCCAGAATCTATTCACAGACTATAAATGTATTCTGGAGCAGAGAATCTTAAATAATGTTAATCCGAAAAATTAGGAAAATCCCTATTTAAGGCTGTCATCTCATCCTTGTATCATCACATTCTGTGAAGGCATTAGTAGTATTCAGAAGAATATATATGCATGATGCTGTGTGTTCTATGAGAAATATCATACAGAAATGTTCCTGAAAGCTAACAACAAAGGAATACTCTGCAGAAAATTTAATTGGAGCATTTGAGGCTCTTTGAAGACTCTGGATATTGATTGATGACAATGTGTTTAGGGGGAGGGATTCTGAAGTATTTGAATCGAATAGTTAGATGAGAGATTATTATGTGAGATTATTAGCCCATGTGTTTGAAATGGAGGCTAGCCAATGGGTGATTTTCCACTTTCTATTAGTAACTGCGCTAAAGAAAGAAACCATAACTCAGCCAGCATCAAATTAATTACTTTTATTGACATGCTATGTATGAGCATGTTGTGATCATCATTGTACATCATTTCCACTGTGTGCTGATTTTGCGGCACTCAAAATGTCAGGGAAAAATTTTCATTATATGTTTGTCTCATTTTCTTATGTTTGTGTGGATAAGAGTATCTCTTGAAATACAGAGTGAACTTAAAACTTTATTGTCTAGAAGTACTTCAGATTTTCTGGAGCTATAGTCTTGATTCTAGTTAAAAGAAACAGCAGTTTTCAGCTGTCACCCACATTTTCTTGGAAAAAAATGTTCCTTTTCAAGTTGAAAATTTTCGTGTTTGCTGTCTGATTGAAAGAGATTTTTTTTTGGAAATCTGGGGTTTCATAAATGGAAATGGTACTCCATCTACCATTTGTGCCATTTCCCACTACTTTTGTTGTTCAGCCAGAAAGCTGTATTTCTTCATCTGTCATGAGGGCAGAGTTGAGGTTAGGTCAAATGGTGCATGCAAAGTGTTTCTCAGCTGTTGTTTAAGCAAGCCTTAGCTATTCCTGCAGCTGATTTAGAGTTCTTTGATCTGCCTGGTTCACTATAAATACAGCAAAGATGTAACCAGGATCAAGGCTGAAAGCAAAATATACTGACCTTTGTTACTTTTGTACTAAAATAATGGTAGGGCGCAGGAGAGGAAAGAAAGCAGAAAGAACGAATTAAAGTATAAAGAATCTAATTCTTCACTTATACCAGTTTGTTCCAGTGGATGCCACCTACTTCACTATACTTACTTCTGATTTACAGTGGTGTGTGAGAGAGCAAAAGCAAGCCTTATACAATTGCAGAAAAAAATAGAAGGCACAACGATTAATATTCTGCACTTCTCATGGACCACAAATAAGAGAGATTAAATATATTGTAATAGATTGGACCAGGGAGATGTTTGGATAAAAAGCTTCTTCAGGAAACCTAGGCTCTGTAAACTAATTTGTGATTTCCTAAAAAAACATTATTGCATCAGCACTGAATCCATTTTCCAGTGCAGTGCTCATGGTCTTTTGTTGTCAGACAGAAAGAGAAGAAAAATTCCAGCACTGTCGTAAATTTTTAACATGACAATTTTACTTATTTCCACTTCTCCATGTAGCTTTTCACTCTCCACGCTAGTTTTCTAATGTTACTCTGCTTCAGCCAAGAGATGGCAGAGTTTCCGTATGTTGGAAAAGTGCTTTTTATAGCCTTAAAGTGTTTGGGGATAATTATTGTGGGCCCAAGCTGAATAATAGACGTAGTGGCCTTATGGAAAAACAGATATGCTTGAAAAGCTCAGGAACAGCTTTAAAACTGCTGAAGCTCTATTATTATAGAAATCAGTGGCATGAAATTACGTATCTTTTAAAGCAATTCACTTTTTTATACCATACGTGAGCTATGTTGATCTTATGAGGACGGGTAACACCTCCCAGCATGCTGTTCAGTTCACTTAGTACTATCTCGTCACCGAGGTGGTTCTTTTTGTTTACTTCACTCCATATATCATTCTAGATTGGGCACACTTCTTTCCTCTGACTGTTAATAGTTTTAGAAAACTGTTTTCCTTTCTTTTTCAAGACTTTCTCCTTTATTTTCCAGAGACCCCTAGACCAAGGCTTCAGCAATAATAATAGTTATACCTTGCAGAATTCACTTCACAACACATGGCCAACCCAAACATAAAATGATGAGTCAAGTACTTCAAAATGCAGACAGTGACTTAAATTTTAATATTTTAAAAATAAAAATATTTTCTTATTTGTTTTTTGGTGTGAGAACTTGAAAATTCACACTTACAGGCAATTCTGTGTCAAATGAGCATCAAAAATAGAAATGGATCTTGGATAATCTCAAAAATTCAGAATTTGGGGTGTCAAAAACATCTGAACCCTTCTAAGTGTAATCAGTAGGCAATACTGCATTCAATCTATCTTAAATTAGACTTTTTCTTTCCTATTAGATTCTGATAAAGGTTTAAATGATTTATATTTAAAATATTTTGCATATCAAAGTTAGCTAAAATGGTAGAAAAAAATACAGGATGAAAATATATCTTCTAAATGCCAAGTTCTTCAATGCAAAAGAGACATAAACAGTTTCAGGTAAGCACACAGCAGAGGGCAAACGTAGGTCCTTGGAATACATCTTCAGAAAAAGAATCAAAGATTCTCAGTAGTTCTAGTTTGTTCACACTGATTATAGAGATTAAACAATAATATTTTAAATGGTAAGGACCGGATTCATTTGCATTTCCACATCTTAAAATTAGGCATCTACTTAAAGTTAGTCACTTAGGCTGCCTGTGTAGTCAGTCAGTAGAACAAGGTACGATTGTAACGTGATAAATATATCCTGAGCAATAGCATTGTGTTAACCTGTCAGGTTCCTCTAAGATGCATTTGAACTGTGAGGGTGACTACCATATTAATAAAATGAAATGCAGTAAATGAAAAGTAGGGAGGAAAAACTCATGATGTAGATATTTTCTAAATAATCACTTTCCCTGCACGTGCAGGTCCAAAATATGTGGGCAATAGAGCAGAGCTTTGAATATGCCACAAAAGCCTTGAGTAGTGACCACCACTGCGTTGTTTAACTGTAATGTAGAGTAGAGGAATTGTTGTTCTAGCCCATTAATAGCTCTTTCAGGCTCTGAATCAGCAGAATGGTTAAGAGAGGAACAATTATTCTTAGAGTTCTTTGGTGCACATGGCGTTCCATGGTTCCAGGTGTCACTGCAGTAAGAGGAAGAAATGAGAGACGCTGAAGTTTTGCCTATGATCAGTGTTGAACGTCCTCAGTTCTTAGAAATATTGCTCATACCTTTACAGAGTGAGAGTCAAAGGCACTTCTGCAATAACCCTGCCTCAGTCTTGCATTGCACAGATGTTAGAAACTCTCCTAGTAAACTAAACGTCAAATCCAAGCTGTCATTGTGAGATAGCTTATCTTTTGGAATGACATTTAGTCTTGAGGAAAGGCTCTCAGGTGAAAAAGAAATAGTCACTTCCCTATCTAAGTCATTCCAAAGGATAAATACCACTGGCACTTTCACGAAAGAAACACTTTATTTTGAATTTGTTTAGCATCCATTTCCAGTATACCTTCTCCCACCGGATCAAAGCTAATTGCTGTCAGACAGAAATCTCCTCCTGGTATATATGCTTGGGTGTTCTTTGCAAAACTTTGCAAATCCATGTGGAAAATAAATAATCATGTTTATTTTCAGAAAACAGTGATATTGCCTCTGTCTAGACTGTGGAGCAAGTGCTTTCTGCAGTGCACTGCGGTCCCTGGGAGTGCACTTAGGCCATGTTCCAAATATAAACAGAAAATGAAAGTTGAGTGCATAGCCAAAGACAAAGCCACAGTGTGCTTCACTAGGCCCTCCAGACAGGGTGAATCACAACTAAGACTGCTGGGCACACTGCAAAGCACACTTACTCTGGAGAATGGTTGCAGCCAATAAGTCCTAACCCTTGTATTTAGTATTCACTGGGGAGGAACAGCTTAAGAACGCTAATTTGTTCTTTCAGGGAATATTACAGCCGCATGATGCAAAAAGGTGCTGGGATGTTTACTTCTGCCACCTATCAGCTTCTTGTCAGGGAAAAGTCTGACATTTACAGTCGTTACTGAAGAGGTCCAGCTCAGATATACTATGTACTTACTGAACCTAAATTTCTAACAAACTTGATGCCTCCTTTTCAGATTCAGTATCTCTCTGTTGTTTAGACTATAGGCAAACTTGCATTTTTAAAGCATCTGTAAACTCAGCTGTAAGTTCCCTAGCTATATCTATCTGGGGAAGCTCTTGATATAATATCGTAAGTTTAAGGTTTGGATACCAATCTAATTTCAAGATACTTTTAATCTGCTTAATGCAATCTACAATTCTTTAATCATGACAAATTATGAAAAAAAACTTTCTGGAATAAAAAATATAGGTTGAATGTTATATCACAGAGAATAGAGATCTAATATACAGGCAGATAAAACAATACTTTTGCCTGAAGACTAAAAGAAGAGAGATATAAATCACAAGGACTAGAATTTTAACAGTAGCGGCTTCTATTTAGCCTCTTCAATCTTGATTTAGTTTTCCATAAAATTTAATTCATTTTAAAAGATGTTCAAAGGCAGTACCCAGAAAAGTCCAGGAAAAATACATACTTTTCAGCATTTCTGAAAATCAAGCCATTAGTAAGTGCAAAAAGAAAAAGAACTTAGCAACTTAACTTTAAATATTAATTTTGGGGGATCTTTAGTAATATTTTTGGATTTTTTTTTCTTATTCTGAGGGATTCTTGATAGTCTAAGCCTGAGTATTACATCTTTCTGTGGCGTGAAGCCTGAATTCTGGGCTGAAATCTCTCAGCTGGGAATTCATTAGAGAACTCAAATATTCACTGTACCACTTCTAGGGATGTTAGTGGTTTAAAACATTTATCTTTGTATCAATCCATAGTCAATTAAAAATTTATCCAAAAAAGAGCTGTTTTGAAACGCTGTTTGGAAAGAAATGTACCTGTCATGAAACAAAAGCACTAAACCTGTTTTGCTTGCCAATAACTTTCAGGACAGATCTACAGCTAAAATTGACTCTTTCTGTATTCTTATTTGTAGTTGAAAAAGTAACAAAACTACAAAATTTGCAAGCCCCCTTTATCTTCCAGCATGGCTCCCCTTAACCGAGAAATGTGACTTGGTTACTTTATGAATTTCGTCTCTTTCTAATCCCGTGCTCTAAGAGGGGGAGATCAGAATGTTCGTCTATAAACCCTGTTGACCAACACTATTTTCTTTCCATATCTAGAGGAAAATAAGGTTGGATAGTAGGTACTGATAATTGGTGGTTTCCCTGCATGTGACTTGTCAAATAATCATATCTAAGCAAACCTTAAGTATTGGCAAGTTGATATAATGGAAGTGTTACAATTTAGAGCTGAAATGCATTAATCTTGGGAAAATATAGCCGTGAGCAACCACAGAATTCTAAAGTTAAAAAGAGCAAATTATTCTGTTTGCATACTGCCAATACACAGGGACTACTGCATTATGTTTGTGAGCAGAGCTGTTTGGAAAATTAAATGCCTCTAAATATTCATGGCTTCAGTTCAATATTGCATCAAAAGATGGCAGATTGTGGCTGATTTACCTAGCCAGAAATACTACAGACACTTCCAAGGTTGAAACAAATTTAGTTCTTTCTTATTCATTTACTAAGTGAAAAGTATGTGACTTTGATGCTAATGCCGTGCAATAAAAATAAAATCTGTAACAATTTCCAGCTGCCGAACGGACTGCTCTGCAGAAACTACAACCATCAACTGAAGGAAAAAAATATTGGTTTCTTAATTTTAAGAAAAATACATTGAACTTGTGGAATCTTTGTAAAAATTAAATGGTATATGAAATGCTATACTGCATATAGAGAATATACACATTGCATCTCTATGTTATTTGCAAGAATATTGTTCTCAGGTATGCCTAGAAAACCTATCAAGCCCAGAAATGCCGGCTAGAAGAAGGGGAGAAGTAAGTGTATGAGGGAATTGGATTAAACTAGCATATAGCCCTTTTACTTTTTTTTTTTTTTCTTCCTACCTCTAGGCTCCCCAGATCCCCAAAGAAGCCAGTCTATTAAGTTTTCAGGGTCATTAAAAGGACTTCATGAAAATCTTACTGAAGGAAGAAACTAAACTGGCTAAATGTCACTGAAGTCTTTGTGAACATCCTTGTCATAGAGACCTTCATTTTCAAATAAAAGCTTATCAAAGAAGATCTTTTATCTATACTTTATATAGGACTTGGAGCAATCAGACAAGCTGAGGTCAGGAGGAAATAGTCTGGGGGTTTCAGGAAAGGTGAGTCCCAGATAAAGAAGCCATATTTGATGCACTGAAAGATCAAGCTTATGCAATAAGGTGGAAATAGATGGGAGTTATCTGCTAGGTGTATATGCAGTCCCACACAGAGACGGACTTGGAAGGCTGGAGTGATCATCTGGAAAGACAGTTAACAGAAAAGGAGTCTGGCAACAACAAGAAAGAAATAGCATCGAGTGAGCATAGCAAATCAAGATGAGGGCCCTGATCCGGCAATATTATGTGCATGTTTAACTATACCATTGGGACTTGTTGAATTTATAGGAAGTACTCATATAAATAAGGTGAACCGTCTGCAGAGTTGAGGCAAGGGGCCAGAGCATCTGTCCTCAATCTTATAATACAGTGATGCAAAATAAATTACCTGAAAAATAATGGAACCTTTAATTCCACTACTCTGAGCCTTTAATTCCTCAGTGTATTATATGTAGACTCATTACAGCATATGCACTGAGTATATTAATACAGCAAATACAGCAAACTTTTCTAATGTAGGAAATACATTCTCATGTAAGTGAAAACTGAACTCATTTTCTTTCCTAATCTGTTTTATGTCTTCCACATGACCCAAATCATTAAGGCCAAGTGGAAAACATATTTTTGTAGTACTTGCTGCAATAGTCATGGGTTTAGTTTGTAAAAACCTTAAATATCATTATTAATGGGGAAAAGGGATGTTGTTTTTAGGCAGAAATTGTCCTTTTGAGTTAAGGTTGAAGAAACTGCATGCTGATCATCCACACTGAGGATCCTATCTTTGGTGGACAAAGATGATGTACTTTATTTTATCTTATTATTGCAGTGGTAGTATCTAGTATCAGGAGCAAATCTATTTGATGATGGAGCCTAGAACAAAATTTAAGGGAGTGTTTAGGTAAGAAATTCATGGGTTAACGTCTAATTAATTATTTAGGAAGGAGTCAAAACACACTTGCTGGAAAAAACTGAAAGATGAATGCTGGATAGGTATCTCAGGCAGTTATCTCAGGTAGTCCATATTTTGGCTAACTTTTTCTATCAAAACTAAGGACTGCAAAAGTCAGATAAAAATATTACTTTGGAGGTTGTGTTCTCTGATTTTTATGCCAGATGTATGGAAGGCGAGGAAGTCTGCTTCTATGGTAGATGTGCTCCTTTGAGCTGTCGGAGCTGCAACTCAGCAGAACTAGTGATTACATCATGTAATCACTGTCATTCTTAATGATAATTAAATATTTTAAATTAATGTATCTGTTGCTGCATTTCTGTTGGTCATCCTGAAGAATATGGGCATGCACTAAGCCTGTCATGTAGGTAAATGTGATAGTTCAATGTGATGGAATGATCCTGAGTGAGGCTACATGTGGAGACAGACAAAAGGAATAATTTCTTAAGTAAAGCTAAATTATAATTAATAGGTAGTAACAGTTCAAGTAACATTTCAAGTAACTTGCCTAAGGACAGCCAATTAATAACTATGACCTGAACAAAAGCTTACTTTTGAGTAACAGTCTGAAAACAGTGGCAGATATTTAGATGAGGCAAATTAGGCTACATTTCTATTAAAGATATCTGTCTCAGCAAATGATTCCTGCCCTTCAGAACAAATGCAGCAGAATGGCTAGCATCCGTATCGGTCAGTGTTAGTTCCCTCAAGCAGAGTTAAGACTATCTGGGATGGTCCTGCATGATAGAAGGATCCAGATTTGTCAGTCTTATCCATCCTGCCCATAATGAGTGATCTCTGAAGAAAACCATCCCTTTGCTACCTAATTCTATGAAAGTAACAGAAATGTAATACCTTTAAAATGTCTAGCCCTCTCTCAAATATGGTTGAAATAGGTCAGAATTCAAAAGTTATTTAAGGAAAACAGAAGATATATGTATACATAAATAAGTGTGGTAATATAAGCATCATTTCTACAGAAGACCAGATAAGAAAGAATTTTTTGTTAAAATAATATCTACCTGACTCTCAGATTTCTGGTGTTACTCTTTTAGTACGTACAGTGGTCAGAAAAACGACGTTTATTTTCCTCAAGCACCAGCTGTAAAAAGGGGTTGGGTTGCCTGGATGTCTCTGGGTCAGCTACAAAGACTAACTGAACGAATTTGAAAAATCAGTAGATGCTTCCAGTGTATGTGAGATGTTCCTTTTTTGTTAAATACAAAGGGAAGTTCTGGTCCAGAGAAAAGTGGGGCATAACAGGCTAAGGTTAAGAATATTTGGTTATAATAAATCATCCCTTCTAAATAGCTTTGGACAGTGTTGCTAAGAATGTAGTCTCCAGTGTGCAAGAACAAACCCCTCCAATAACATCAGAGATACCAGTATGTATATTTCAGTTGTCTTATACTTTTTCTTTGCAATTTCAGGACCTCTGAGGCTTCCGTTTTCTGATGACTTGTTTATTTTTCATTACTCTTTTTTTCAGAGGGTAGTAGACTATCATTATTGCTGATTTACTCCCTCACCTTAGTACTCACCTCAGATATTTGAAATCTTCACAATCTTTTTAAATTTTATTTCCATTTTCATCAGGTGCCGGCTCTTCTCTATGCTCTGGCACTTTAGTTATTCAGGGATGCACATTGTTAGCCAGCGTAATAGCTTGCTGCCACAGCTTGATATTCAGAGCTTGCAAGGACATGAACTGTTTACATTCATTTTTAGCAAATACTGATAGTTAATAACTGCTCTTCTGTTAAATGGTGAGAAAATTGATGCTTTGCATTTCCCTTCCTAATTTTTACGCAAAATCCCAAAGGCTCTGCTTTATGTCTTGGGTTAATAGCCCTTCAAAATTTTAATTTAGAAATCCACTGGGCATTTGAGTAAGAAAACTACTGTAATTCATTCTAAACTGCCATGTCTCATGCAGAGGAATACCCGGCCTAGAGACATCCTGCAAGAAAGTGTGCTTTGTCCCACAATTGAGAAAGTGATATTGGTCAGCAGAGAGGAAAAAGGAGGAGATGGTCCTATACATGAATATTCCCATGAAGACCTTTTTTTGAGGTCTTGAGCCATATCAGGTGAAAGTTCAGCCCTGTGAAGATAATGAAAAAAAAGAATTAACAGAAATGTTACATTAGATGCAACTCATTGTGAAAGCTTCACAACCTTTTAAGTATTATTTCTCACATCATATTGTAAGGTAGGAAGGGATGTATTCCTGATTTAACAGACTGAGAACAGAAATACTGATTAAGGTTCACTCTAAGATAAGCTTCCTAACTGACTTTGGGCAAGTTATTTGTAGTATGTTTGAAAAGGTACATCATAAGACAGGTACCAGAAGCAGACTGGCATTGTTGCTGCAGCATTATACCAAAGCTAATTCGACTTAAACTATTCCTTCTGAGTTAGTTTTGGATATGTAGATAAATCCTAGGTATTTGACCAATTTCTTTTACCAAGTCTGTGGCAGGTCAAGAATTTAAATCTAGGTTCTTTCAATCTTGTTCTTCTTTGCTATAATTGAAAAAGGCTACAGACTGAGTTTCTTATTTAAAAATTTCACAAATTAGATGTAATGTCTTTTTATTTTTCCTCTACCAAAGGCTAAGAGGAAAATAAAGGGCTTAGCTCAGTGAAAGATATTAGGATTTTAATTTCACACTATGAAGAAATGTTTCTGTGAGGCATTTTTTATCAGATTCTGGACAGGTCTGATAGACCCTAAAAATAAACTTCTGAATCCCCTTAAACTTCATGACTACCGCCAAGCACTTTAAAAACATTGTTGATATAGAGGCTTATTAATTACTAGTACAGTCTTTGTAATTGCCTAGTCTAGAAATTGATGAACAAAGTCATTTTGGAAAGCAATCAATTTGAAATCTAATTTGTTGGCGAAATGAACCATATAAACAAAATGCCACTTGCGGTTTGACTAAAATGAGATGTGCTTAACGAGCCCATCATCATCTGTGATATTCATCATGATGGGTCATAGTTACATAAAATGTTATAAATCCGAAACAATGCACATAAAGCTGAGATATAATATTGTATACTGAAAAGAGTAAAACATAAAACAGATGGCTGCCCCATGGAAACATCCTTAAATCTCACATGTTCCACTCATTGACTTTTGGGCAGATGTACTGAAATTGAGTAGGCAAAAAGAAATATGCAGGTGTCCAATATGCAGGTCCACACTACATTTTACCTTGCAATCCATATTGGAAGTTGGCAGAGGTTCTAGATTTGACTAGCAACTGGCCCTATAGGCTTATTTGGAGTAAAATGGTGCACATCTTTTCCTTCTTTATCTTGCACAGTTCCAGAGCCAATTGTCTGGGGGTCAATTTTAACATAGTGATAGAGCAGATACTCACCCACGAGATAAAAAAAAAAGTACTTATATATCGCAGGCAACGTGGTGTAAGATTGATGACTTGCCAGAATGTTTTCATGTAATTAGTAATGATGAATAAGAGTAATACTAAGTTATAAGAAAAAATGATAGTTGGAAACCAGAAAGACACTCAAGGGGCTAAGGGACTCACCTGCCTGACAACACAAAGCCTAGCTTCTATTTCTTCCATGTTTCCTAGTTTCTGTTTCTTTCATGCTAACCAGACAGCATGTCTCCTCCGTTCTGACTCCTGACCTTGCCTTTCTTTGGAGTGTCTAAAACAAGAAATCTGCACTTACAGCTTTCCCATTTGATATGAGATGATTAGATATTGCCCAGCAATTCCTTTTCAGAGAATTAGTTATGAAAAAAATATATGGAGGTCTAGAAAAAATGGGAAATCATTTAAATAAGAAAATACTCTCTTGTAATTAATGAAGGGGCAAAATCTTTCTACAAAGAAACTTAAACTTTACCTGGATCTTCAGTGCAAATTCTTGTCATTAGGAAGGAAGAGGGAGAATATGTATTCAAAAAGATGGAAGGAAATAGACAAGGAGGGAGCAAACATATCTATTCTCTGTCTTTTATGACCAATATTTATTTGAGGATCAGTGTATGCTTACAGATATGTTTATACATGTACAGATATGTTTATACATGTATATGTAGGTGTACGTTATACATGTGTGTATACACGTTTGTGTATGTGTATATATGTGTATGTGTATGTATATTATCATGTATACCTAAATATGTGTGTGCAGGTGTATAAAGAAAGAGAGGTGAGATCACTCTGCTGAAGCTGTCTGCTATTTGTTCTGTAGGAGGAAACGTTCTTCCAGTGTGCAGCATTTCACATGGGTGAAACACAATTCCTGGTTTAAAAAAAGTGTTAAATTTCATTTGCACAAAGGAGAAAAATAATAATTGTTGGAGAGCTTTTTATTTTTTTATTTTGTTTGTTATAGATTAGGGAAGCAAAGGGAATCATATTAGGCAGGTGACCTGATTGTGCTCTCACTTATAACAGTATAGATTCACTGGTTTCAGTTCAATTTTTCCAGATTGACAACAGCACAACAGAGAGCAGAATCAATCCCCTAATCACTGAAGTGTTACCTGATGGTTTTTAAGATATGAAGAGTCTATTGATCTCTGCTGTCGGAGGAGAATATCTCAGAGCAAGGTGGTGTGTAAGTGAGAGAGCAGCAAACAAAAGATCAGTACTGCAAACATATCTTTCCTTTTGCCCAGACAAACGTTTTTTAAGGAGCCTATATATAGACCAAAATATAGACAAAAATTTTTCTTGGCTGAAATTATTCTTTCTCCCATCCACACTGACAAAAACCAAAATAATATATTCAGAAACAAATTGTGAGTGGTATGTGGAGTAATGCAGCAAAGGGTGAACTAGCTCAAGTAAAATCAGCTTATGCAGAATGCTGCAGTAACGTCACCACTCTGCCTCTGGTTCCTGAGCTAGCTGAAGTAGCTGTGATCTATCTTACCCTACCTGGGGCTCCATGCAACGGAGTCTGCTAGAGTCTTTCCATTTAGGAAAAGGATTTGATACGGGTCTGGTGAACTTCCGAAATCCTGGTGAAAGATCAGTTTGGATATTCTCAATAGTGACAGTACTTAGATAAAAAATTACACGGAGACCAAAGCAGGGGATTTGTAGATGACCCATTAATGCAGAATGTCCTGTGTTGTCCTGTCTGAAAATAATATTAGTTCTATAACCTCCAAAGGATGCTGCCAGTCTTACCTATATAGCCAGGATTTGTTCAAAAGCAGTGGCCTGATTAGCTTTGATCCCTATTCATTGCGAAGTAGAGGTCTTGTGGAGACAGCTTTGTAAATTTTGTAGTCATCTAGCTTTTCATAGGAAAACTGAGCTCTGTAAATTTAATGAAATCAATAAACAGCTATAATGATTTTTTTTTCAAAAATTTTCCTGAGCAGAAGGACAGAAATTGCTAAACATTACTATGGCTAGTTAATATTCCAGTAAGACTTCCACTGACATGTAACAATATTTGAAACTGATCTATGTGCCTCTTGGCTATTTTGTCTTCTAGCAAAGTACCGAGAAAAGGTGTTCCTTAACTTTCCTTAGGGTTTCTGTCTTGTATCTTATGAAATAGAGAGAAGAGACTAGGGAAAATTTTGCTTTCCAAAGAGAAAATAAAAAGAACATAACACTCTGCAATCATGTGTATCAGGGCTGGATGAAGAAGATCCTGATTGAAAAGCTGAATTAAATGTTCTCTTGGATAGGCAAGTTTAAAAGTGAGTTAAGAAAAACAGTCTATCCTTATAGCTGTGATCCTTTAATATCATATCCCTAAGATCTCTGTATTTTCTGCAGGTACAGCTAGCTTCTCAGCTGCAAATCCTCAAGGAAATGGGCAGGCAGCTGCAGGCTCAGCTGAAGCTGAGCCGTAAGTAAGTACAGCTTTAAATGGTTTCTACTGTTGTGTTTATTGCACATTGTAAGCAACACTATTTGGCGAAGCCTGCAAATACTAAAATGAAAGGCTGAGAATGCAGATGACTGCATTTCTCTATTTTATCCTGAAATTAAGAAGATTTTATAATTAGAGTAAAGTAACAGAACAGTAAAGCAGAACTGATCATTTTATATTCTCCAAATGGCCCTAGTATGGGAATCTTAAAAAAGGAAGTTTCTATTTAATAGTAAGAATTTAATTAGACTTATAGCTGCACCTAGTCGTGGGCAAGTTCTTTAATTTTTGAGTAATAAATATGCTGAAATGATGCCTTGCATGGGCTGATTCATAATTATAACAACTGTGGAAATAAACAGTTCTATTTAAGTTATGCAAAAAGCAAGGGCATCAGTGGTAAATAGACATATCAGAAATACACCATCACTCTGTTACAGATAATTAATGCTTTTCCTAAAGTACACTAAAGCAATTTATGTGCATTAGTCCATCCGTTCCTAATTTAAGGTTTATGGTCCTTGTAATATCAACATATAAGAATTTCAAGGATTATTCATGTCCTTGGATCAAATTTCTCAATGGTCAATGAAGTGTAACAATTAATTATAATAAATAATGCAAGCAGAATTCATGGCAAAAGGCTGGATCAGTAACTGAAGAAAATGGACAAGGCTTCTACTCGGCTTGTTTAATATGTGGAAACATAAGAACAAAGGATTTACTACAATGGTCCATCTGTCATGAAAATCAGCAAAGGAAACTTGTATTTTCACAATGTCCTTCCATAGATACAGTCAACGTTATCCAGCATGTCTGAGATATTTCAGGTCTCTGACTAGCCCTAGCTCCAGCCTCTCATGCATCGAAGTAAAGCATAACCCTTGCTTTGCAGTTCAGTAGTGCTGTCTATGAAGTGAGCTTCAACATCCACTTGCAGCGTGCGATCGCTCCAAGCCACGGGGTTCAGTTACCTTAGCGTTTAGCTTGCATTCAGTTCATAATGACTGGGCTTGTCACATTGGAATATGTGTCTTAACGATACAAGAACTCCGTAGGTAACGGTAAAAGTTATACTTCCTCTTACAATTCATTTTTTTTTGCCTGTCACTTCCTGCATCTGTATAGAAGTCTTAAAAAGTCTGCCCATGGTAGTTCTTGACCCATCCGTGATAAAAGGGCTCACAGAACAAACTGTGTCATCACAGTGACAGTAATAGTACAACAATAGAAGACAGCTCACTTCATTATCATTGCACTTACTTAAATTAAAAAAAAGAATTAAATAACGCCAACCCAGAATTCCAGTCATTCTCATGTTTTTGCTACTTTAATGCCTGATTGCATGATATACCAGCACCAAGGAAAGGAGAGGCCCTGGATGAAGTTTTTATTCCAAAGGACAGTTGGTGCCAAAATGTAGTGATATTTATTATTATTTTTAGTTTTCTAGTTGATCCCAGGATTCACTTCACATATTCTTCATGCAGTAATAGAGAGTTTCAAGTAACAAAAAATCTAGATAGGAACTGAACATACATTATCAAGAGATCAAGGCTATTCTTCTAGCTTATTGCCAATCCTTCCAACCCATTTAGTCTTATACCTCTTCATTTTTAAGCTGTAACTAGAATAGAGACAGTGTCAGAGCAATTAGCAGCTTGAAGTTTTGAGATGCTGACAATGCTTTAAAGCACTTGTTAATTCATCTCAACTGTGGTTGCCTTTTTATTATTTTATTTATTATATAGTAGCACTGAGCAAACCTAATAAAGATTGAAAAGCTGTAATTTCTCACTTTTAACTGAGGGAGTCATGAACCAGATTCTTAAACCAAAGATAAGGAATTGGAGGCAAAGTCAACTAGCACAGAAATGCAAAACTATTATGTAGCTCTCCTCCTCCAAGTGCTACGCTTTGAAACATTTACAGCGACAATTTTTACACTAAGACTGAATCTCACAGAAGCCCTTGCGCTCTAGCATTGTTAGAGAGATTCTGATGCCTCAGTGAAATTTCTCTTCTTTTTAATGGAGAAGAAGGTTTGTTAGTCTTCAATGTCCTGGAGACAATGCTTGTTCTGGAAACAAGGCACCTCTCCTTGAGGAAGTGCTATCTGACAGGCAGAGCTTGCACGCAGGACTTGGAATCTGTGAAGTCTAGCTCTGGCTTAACTTCTGTTTTAGCTCTGAACACTGATACTGGTTAAATCATGGTTATTTCTCTGCACCTCACTGTGTCATTTGTTAGATGGAGATTATGGTACTCACTGTTTTGGTGTTGTAGGGCTGAATGACTTAATGAATGTTTGTATGGAACATTGCTCTCTAGGGATGTGAAGCTTTGTTATTCCACTAGAGAGCATCACCAACATGTCCCTAATCCACACACATAGACATTATACTTAATGCTTTTAAAGCTGGTAGTATCATATATATGCATGAATGTTTTAAATACAAAGAAAATAAAACTTGGCAGAGCTGTCTGAAGACATATATTGGCCATTTGGGACTAATATTCCAGGCTTCCTCTACAAAATAGCAGTCTATTGATCTCAAATCCCCTCTCTAAGCCTGATTTTTCACTTGCCAAAGCAGAGCCACTGTTCTGTTTTATTTATAGACTCCAGGGAAGGCCACACACACGCAAAACCAAAAACAAAAAAACACCCCCCCCCCCCAAACATAAAAAAAACCCAAAAGCAAATGGGAGGGTGGGGAGAAAAAAAAAGAAAAACCTTTCTACTTATTATTCACATTTGGTTAACTTTCCCTATTCAGATGCAAATTGTTGTCAGTATTTGTTTCTTGAAAATGTAAGCAACAAATCACTGTGCTTTGAAATCTTGATTTCTAAACAAGATTTTTGGGTGTTGTATGTAAGAACACACTTACACATAGACATGATACTTCCTAAACTGCAAAATCTGAAACCAAATTTTCAGATTGTGCTTCTGTAGATAGAAGTAGCACCAGATCTCTGTATTACCTGAGCTCAAAGCCATTCAAATCTATAACTTCAGTATTAACAAAATAAAAATGCGCAAGGTTTCATGATTGTGAGGTACATGCCCAGGGAAATACAGCTGTGTTGTCCTCAGCTTATCGCCAGTCTATTCTTTACCTGTTGCTTGACAGCATTCTGAACTCATGGAATATTTGGGAGCTGGATAATCTAATCCTATTGAGTCCCTTTCAGTATTCATTATATTGTAGTGCAGAAATTTTGTACTGATTGGTATGTACCAGTGCGTTCCCTAAAATGGTCTGATGAGAGAAAAAATAGTAGTTGGTAAGTAGTGTATTGTATTTCTCAAAATATTTTTTTGCTTTGAGATCTATTTTGAAAGGATTCAAAAAGCATTCAGCATTCTAAGGAAAAGGTAAAAATAAAGATTCATATTTTTCATATACATATGAATATATATTTATATATATATTTTTTATATATATATAAAAGATTTGCCCAAGCCCAAAGACTGAATGAATAACAAAGCCAGGAAAAGAATTGTCTCCTAATTTTTATGCCACTTCTCTCTTCACTGAACAACACATAATAACCTCTAGCTTAGCCTCATTTTCTGTTTTTAAGCAGACAGTATTGAACAAGATTACTCAGTCTAAATTAGATCTGATTCCCTAACATGTCCTGTCATTAGATACTATTGCATAAATAGTCAGTTACACTTTTACCCACAAAAGATGATTCAAAGTGTACATATATTAAACACTCATGAACATTTTATAATGGAGAGAAGAGGCAACTCTTTCAGTAAAAAATTAATCAGAGTAAAGTGGTGATTTTTTAATGTATTCTCTTAAATCATTCCTTTTCCAGAATATTTCTGGCTTGATTTAATATAAGGCAAAGTATAGATTCAGTGTTTTAGCTCATAGGTTCTGCTAGCTCTCTCTTTTCTTTCAAAATATGTTCCAAGGTTTCTGAAGCGGTTTGGCTGATGCACCTATACAGTTATTTTGAAATCTGTTCTCCACCCCACTGCAGCATCTAAAGCATGTAAGTAAATATATTCACCCTAATAGGCATATTTAGCAGATAATAGACTTAACACGATGTCCTTAAATAGATGTTCAGAGTTAGTTATTTAGCAACATGACCTCATGGGACACAATCTGAGAGCAACATTTTTATCCCTGTTGAACTTACATTCATAATTTAGCATGTTTTTGATACAAATGCTAACGCTAGTCTTTAATAGTCTGACATGGTAAAAATACTTAGGCTCTCAACAGCTCTGCCTATGTATTACAGCTAACTGAGGTTAGGTTGTTTGGAACTTCTAATAATTCTTCTGGAAACTGTTTTATAAATATTAGTTTTAGTAAATTGATTTTGCATAAAGCAAGTCTTTTATGACTCTGTTGTGTTATTGATCAGTTTTCAGCAACATATAAACAAGCACAATTTTCCTTTTCTGAGCTTATCCTTTATTTTAGATTCAGCTTGCAGATAGAAATTTCATCCACTTCAACTCAATGCCAAAGCAGGATTTTTTTGTTGAGTGGTATGCCTATTCGAACAGGCATGCACTGTGTTGATGAGAAATCCATCATGACCTGTAGAAGGCTATATTGTACTTTAATTGAAGCAAGTTATTTCAATATTTGTTTTAACATCCAGTTGAAATAATCATTTGGTTAAATTCTTTGCCTTTCTTAAACGGGATTTTGTTTGTAAAGAAGTCTGTGGAAGCTGCATACATGTCCTGGGCACATAGTGATTAGAGTGTGTGTAGATGATATCTAAATTTGCTTATTCTCAGCTAGCATGTGAGGACAGCAGAGTAGCTATGCAGCTATTGAATACTTACCAAGGGTCTTGGGCAGGACTGTGCAGGCTGCACTGAAGCCTATGCCACTTTGTTATCGTGACACCATTATCAGTGTTAACTGGTCATAACCTACGGTAGCGTAGTACAGAAATGTTTGCAGTCACCAGATTTTCTCGATGGGTATATGAATATGTCCATGAACATCCGCACCTATTTAGTAGATTGTATCTATTTAGTGAGAAAAATAAATACTAATTTTTTATTGTTTACTTCTTCTGTTTATGGATAAAGATATAAAAAAAGAAATTAAATATGTCAAGACTTTCTTTTCAGTTTCTTTTCATATCAGTTTAAAGCACAAGACAATTTTTTCCTGTAACATTTATATTAAAAGCAATAGGAAAACAATGAGAATATAAAGATGCAAGAGCAGGTTCTATCTAATAGAAAATTGATTATTTTGCCTGATATATGAGGAGTAAGGAACACAAGGGATTGGCTGAAACAAATGGTGTTTGCAAGTTTGAAAGAGCAGTGCTGAGCATGAAGTGACCAGATTTTCAAAATGAGTTATGGGGATAAATGCCAGGAACAGACTTGGTGTGTGGGGTGGTTTGTTTGGAGGTCATTAGACAGACTCATGTGGAGGGGTATTAAGAAGCTAAATTATGAGATGAAGAATGAAAAGGTACTCAGTCCTTTCTCTCATCACCTTCCTTAACCAACTCCTCATTCCTTTTCAGTTTCCTGCCTTTTAATATAGACACTGAATTATGTTGCAGAAAGGACTGTAGATGTCATCCATCTTCTGGCTTGCTTTTTTATCTTTTATTTATGTGGCTTCTATTACTGTAGCATTTCCTAGTTCAAGCCCTCTGCCATTATTTGTATTTGAGCTTTGTGGTTTTTTGTGTTTTAAATGCTTTTATTCCAGTTGCTTTGAATTCTAGCTCTTCTCTTTCCCAAGTTTTTCATTAAAACTACCTTTCATTAAACCTACCCAAGTAGATTTCTTTCCTTCTTTCTTTGTCCTTTTTCTTCATGATGTTCCCTAATTGTTCTTTAGTTCTTTCCTTCAGTTTAGCTATGATTGTTCATTCTTCATCCACCCACTGCCTTCCTTTAATTCTCTCCTCGTGCTAGCAATCGCCCACATATATGGTTTTCCTTCATTCAGCATTCAATCTCTTTTCTGTTAGACTCATTCACTCACTAATTCGTACCTTATTCTGCCTCACACTTGCAGTTGCTCATTCATTCCACTTTTCAGAATCTGCGGGAGATGCAAAGAGAGGAAATGTAAAGAGGAAGCAGAAAGAGGGGAAAGAAAGGCGTAGGTGGTGGCTGTGAAAATGGTGAAAGTGAACTACAGAGAAAGGTTAGGCAAAGGAGATAAAAAAGGAAAACAGCTGGAGTGAGAAATTCTTGGAGTGCTGGGAAAAGAGGAGTGTGCTTGGGGGAGCAGACAGTGGAAAGGAGAGTTTTGGAGAAATGGATAGAGGGAATGGAAAACTGTTGTTCCAACAAACTTAAGTTCTCTGAGCTGAATTTAATGTGTGGACTCTGTGTGGGTGAGCAAATTCAAAAGCCTTTATTTCAAAGGGGATGACTGACGTCTAGCTTTTTACCTCATAACTTTGTTAACTGGTGATTTTTAAAAACTTTCACAAGACTATTATGAACACCAGGAGAGTCAGTAGCTGTTTCTGTTCATCATCCCATATAGACTGTATAGTATACACTGTCTTAGAGCACTACTGAAATATGTTGCAGTCTACCAAAACAGTGAATGACAATTCAGTTTGAAGTCATAGGCTCATTGTATCTCAAAATAATCATGGAGAAGTAAGCTTTGGAAGTTTGCATCTTCTGTGCTAGTAAATTATATACGCAGGGCCAAATATATACATGGCCAAATATACATTAAACCACCCAGATAAACATGGGCAGGAGAAAAAAAAGCAGACATGTCTCATGGAATACACAGAAGCATTTGCAAATGCACAGAAGTCCAGTGAAATACTTTCAAATTATTGAACATTTAATAAAGAAAAGCATAGCTGGACTTGCTCCAAAATAAGATCTGAATCTTTTGGGTTCCAGGATGTTCAAATCTGGCTTAAATCATGATAAAAATTGTGTATATATCCTCTAAATTTGTAGACTAAACAGGCAAGAAGCTTAAAGTTCTCTTTAACATGTAGGTAAAATTCTGTGAAAAATTTAACTGAACTGAAAGGCGTTAGTAGGGCTAGGTTATATTTCAAATACATCAAGTTAGTCTGCTGTTGCTAAAGCATTGATTTATTTTTAAAAATATCTTTGTAGCAGTGAGGTATATTTACATTCAACGTGTATTAATTTGCGAAATGAAGACAATATTGTAGAAAAACCTATGACCACGAGATGGCAGAATTCCCATTTAAACCTGAGAAGTTTTTAATGCTACTGTGCGTTGAGTTAAAAAAGGTTACCTTGAACTTTGTTTATTTCCACAGCCGTAATGTGGCATTTCTGATCCAAATTTCCATTTAATTTTGCAAAGCACAGTAATTTATGAGAAGGCTGTTTTATTTGTGTGTTTCAGCTCTCCTGTGCATTTTTCAGCCAATCTATCCTCCATCACTGTGTTAATACTCTTTTTTCCAAACACATTTTTTAACCTATTGGAAAGGCTGTTTCAAAACATAAACATATTTCTTCAAAAAAATTGGCATCAACCCATGTTGTTTTAGCAGACTGAGAAATATGGAGAACACATATAAATTCTCTGAGATTTAGACAAAAATATTCAGCAAAAGACTTCCTGTGGATGCTGTCCTGCAGATGGTTTGATGAATTAAGGAACTTCCATTCTCGTGCACTGCTGGACCTTTCACTCTGTACACTGGAGAATCAAAGATACTTTTCTTTGACAGCTCTCAAAATATTTTCTCTCTTAGAGCATACTTGACCAAGGTGGGATTTTTAAAAAGACTTGGGGTTGGGTGACCACTGTGTATAGGTAAATGAAGTGGGCAATTTTTGAGATTTTGGGGGTAGGAATCATAATACTGTGCATTTTTCTTATAGCTCAGCTCCTTGGTTTGTACAACCACACAGAAATCTCAGTTTTCATTTTAAATAAAATTTTATAGTCCTGAGAATTATGGGGGAAAAACTTGGAAAAAAAGTTTGCTAAATGGTATAAAGTACAATACAAAAAGAATCACGAATTTATGCTTTAAAAAATATCATTATTTTTAAGGCAGTCAATTTTTTTGTGGCCTGACTCATGAGCTGTTGTTTTTTAACTGGCTTGAGTTAAAATTACTATTGATGTCAATGAGATTTTTACCATTGACATCCAAAGGATTTAGGCCAAAGCTGAGGATTTTTGAAAATCCTCAGATTCAATTTTATCAGAATTAGGGATCTTGCTGCCTCAGGTTTAACTTTAAAAATAGCTATGCATACTGATGCACTATTATAGGTGGAAAAGATAATTTTTATGTGAGTAAAGGGGGTATATTTCCCCTTGTAAGGAGGATGCACACTCTCATTTACAGAGTAATCAATACAGATAAAATGACTGATAAACTCATTGCCTGGAGAATTCTCAAATAATGAACCTATATAATTTACACTAAATTTTAAATTTATGATATAATATTTTTGGTGTCCAGGTCTTTTTAGGTTGTGGACATTTATGTTATCATATGATCCTAATTATACAAACTTAAAGAAGAAAAGTTTTCAGAGCAGTGCATCACTCATTGTTGCATCTCGTAATCTGAGAATATCCCATGGTTCATACTTTGACATGTATTATTTTAATTTATCTGGAATGCATGATTATTGCATAATCCCAATGCATTACGAATTGCAGTGAAAGAGATCCAAATGCCAGATTAATTACTATAAGTGACACACTAACACTTTTATTAAAAAAAATTCCCTGGTGTAAACTATTCAAAGTGAATACAACGTACTTCAACGTACTACAAAACAGTTCCACCGGGTTAGCATTTTGAAAAAGTGGATCAGATGTTAGGAAAGTGACAACAATGTATTTTTTGCCATTGTCCCTTTCAGAATATTTTATTTTATGCTTCATATATGCCAAACTTGATGCATTTGAGGTAACCACAAAGGAGACGTAGTAACAACCTATGCGTTAATGACACCTTCAACGTTCTGACCAGTCACTGGAACATAGCATATATATATATATATATATATATATATATATATATATGTATATATGTATATCAAAAAAACCCTTATTGTACTGAATTCTTAGCTCAAATTTTAAGCCCTAACAATGATACTGGACTCAAAACCTCACTAAGCAAGTGTTATCGTTTTGTCACACCAGCTTTTCTTGTGAAAACTAGGTAGCCATTAGGACTTAGCTGGCAAATCAGTCATGAGGAGCTCAAAACACAGCTGAGTCCACTTGTATCCGCTGCTGACCAATCTTTTTTCATACTCAGATTGTAATATCATCATTAGTTTCAGTTATTTGTCAGTGGGAATGTTAGTTCATCTATAGATGCCAGCGTTTACCACAGTAGTATCAAATACACAACATTTTTTCCAATATACTAAGAATGTAAAATAAGTTAGCTTTCCCAGGTAGGTCCCTTAAGAGGACTCAGTGTCTTGTTGCAGTGAGAACAACATGCTCATTGGGCTGTGACTGATGAATACATCTTCACCATTTTCATAGTTTTAAAAACTTGTATGGCTGCAATATTTTAATATGGAACTTCAGTAACTGATATATATGAGGAATTATCTGTAAACTAAGAACTCAGCTGCAACAGGTGAGAAAATAGTTTTCCTTAATATGTTTTACCAGATGTTTTATCAGTCTTCTGTGATGAAGATTAATTTCTTCCAGTTACAGAATTGTGAACCTACATTCATAAACAGTCATAGATGTACACCAGCGCACATGTACAGGCTACTTTTGAACTGCAATTTTCTTCATGACGGTGCTCATCATTTCCAATCAAATCAGAACTGTATAGAACAGAAAACAAGAGGAATGCGACTGTTACAGGTTCATTTCTGTGGCTGAGCTCAAAACATCGTTTATTTATCTTTCATATGGTGAGATTTTAAATTAGCATTTTTCTTTTTGTCTGTGCATTCACACCACTAATCAAGACATGGTTAGTCAGAAAAATAAGCTAATTTGAGATGTTTGTCAGAGAATTAGTTGATTCCTAAGGAAACTAATGATATGGACAATTGCTTTAAAAGGATGCTGATTCTTCATACAGATATCTGATGAAGAGTAAGTTATACTTTATTTAATTTGACATGAGCAAATCTCAAGTTTGTGAGCCTCTGTAAGTCATTCTTACTGTTAACCTCATTTGTTTGCTTCTGTCCTATCAGTGGAAGAAATATTTACATAATATCTTCTTTCTAGGAACAGCAAAAATTTCAGAAAAACTTAAAAGATCGCGCCTACTCCACCAACCTTTGTAGTTTAAAATGGTATTTCCAGAAGCTAATCCAGAAGAATACGTAGAGTTTGAATGTGATAACTAAGGCAAATTATTATTCTGAGTGAGAACAATCGCTGCATTTCTACAAAAGTAAGCAGGGATCAGAAGAAGATTAAACTAGTTAACTAGGGTGTCAATAGATGTGAAGATATCTGCATTACCTCTTTCAAACTGCAGACAGAAGAGGCTACGGGAAGATGAAGGACAAAAGCTTTGGAGTATAACAGGAGTCATTCCAGAACAGACTAACAGCTTTCTTGTGCTATTATTCCATCTGACAATGACCTTTACCAGATGCTTTAGAGGACAGTGCAAGAAAACCTGCAGCGAAAACTTATGAACTATTCTTGTTTCTTGTTAATCTCAGTCAGTAATGATTGCTTTATATCCAACAGCATGACAGCTTGAAGGTTAAGTGTAATATAACTTTAGGACTACAAGTATGGCTCAAACTACGGTAAAATTGTTTGCTTTTAAAATAAGTTGTCTCTTCCTAATATACGTCAGCTTTGTAAGTGACAACAGGCACTGGCCTAATGATGTTAAGCAAATTCCTTGGAATGTTTTGGCATTGATTCTAGAGGCTGGATAATGAAGGGGAACTGGGATAAAATCAAGAGATGAAATGTGTGTGATTTACAAAGAACTTATGAAAACAGATACGTCTTTTTGTGACTTATTTTATATACGTATAATATAGAAATTTGGAAAATCCTACCTAATTTTGCTAGAAACTGTTATATGGCCTTTAAGGTTTCTATAATGTGACTTCAGAAGACACCTAAGGAGGAAAAGACATTGAAGTTTTGGACTGAAAATACTTTCTGTTCTCTGGTCATATTTCTGACTTCTATGAGATCATTGTTTCACTATTCCTTCTAGTCAGAAGAATATTCTACAGGCAAGGATTGAATTTTCTAGTTCTAAAAGAAGAGAGAAAAGGAAAGACAGCTAAAGAGCTTTCCTCCCCTTTCAAATATGACTACATAAAGAAAAAATGATAACCTTTTCATTTTGAATTGTTCACAGGTTATTTTTATGACCTTATGAACAAAATAATTCTAGCTAATTTAGATTGGCTGTTATAACAGAGTCACGAACAGATCTCATATAGACCTAGCTGTGCTGAATGAAGATACTGCTTTACCCAACTCCTTAAACCCCCCAGCTGGATATTACCATTCCCACAGTGCTACTGGACAAAGGAGTCTCAGAGCTCTGCCTTATCTACTTCAGAAAAAGTCAGTTTTATTTTTCAAACCACCTTCATCAGCTGCCGAAGACTATCCTTTTTCTCTTTGCTTTGCCTCTCTCTGTACGGAGTTTTCAGATGACCCCTTCTGCCAACAGCTGCAGAACTGGCAGCCTTTTGGGAAGAGATGGGAAGAAACTTTTAGGGTTGCTAATATCTTCAGTTGCCACTGCTCTTTGCTAGATGAACATTTGCCTGCAGCCTACAAATGATGTATGACCACTCTGCTGAGAGCACTGCTATTATTGTGCTTGTATTTTGTGCACTGCTTGGGTACTTCACATTCCCCTGCTAACTTGGATATCTTAATCTTGGTAGATATCTTGAACTTAACCCATTATTGTGTAGTTCAGGCTCTACGTAGCCTCCATGCATGTTTCAAGTAAAAACTACCCTGCTTATCAAAGGAGAAAAAGAGGGAAGCCAAATGAACCAAACAATTCAAAATTATTCATGGTTACAAAATAGTCAGAATTACATTCAATATTTGTTCTACTCACTTTAGATCCAGGCTGTCACTGAGGAGGCATAACAATATACAAGCACTAGAGCAGGTAGCAGAATGTGTTCTGTGTTTTAACTTTTTATCTGCTTTATAATACCTTATATGTCCCTGATGTCTGAAAGGGTTATAGAGGAAGACGCCATTTAGATAAGGCATCATTTGTAATCATTCCCCCAGGGATATTCAATCTTCAGTAAGACTTTCTGGAAATCTAACTGTAATCATAATGCAGATTATGAATAGATGGTTCGTATCGGTCAAAGATCAGTTACCCAAGTAGCCAAAAGCACTTCTTGAAAGACGGATGTACATGTGCACGCGCATGTGGTGTGTAAAAGTTGTATTTGTTCCCATGTTACAGGAGTGACAGGAAGCAAGAGATGTTAAATAAGAAATAGGCCAATGACAGCAACAGGCAGCTGATGTGCTGCTATGCCTGACACTCTTCTAAGGGGAATTTGGATACTGCAGATATGCTGACGCTGGTACTCATGACTGTAACTGGCATGAATCTGCTTCTGTTCCCAAGGAATTGCTGACTTTATTTTGCAGACTGAAGAGAGTCCTACACTGGATAAAGCTCAGATGACCACCAAACAGATGAACAGGGATTGATCTGTGCAGGAAGACAGCATATGGTTAACAGATTAAGATATTGTTATTGGAATATCAAGCCTGTTCTAAGAGATGTTACTTCTTTTTGTTTTGTAACTTTTTAAAATTTCACTCCTTCTTTCCGTGGCACCTTTATCTCAGTCGTTTAGTTTATTATTTCCTGATATGTGCCACTTCGAACTTACGGGTCATCAGTAGGAAAATGAGCAAGCATCTGCAAGATTGAAGCTAAAAGGCATTGTGTGTGACCAGCATATCGTTGATGCTATATAAATCCCCATTGACTTCCAGCAGGATTGAGTCTTAGGTGTAAATCTGAAAGCAAGGACTATCATTTTTTATACCTGTGAACATATATTAATAATTTATAATAAGAATAAATAATATTTATTTAAAAACTTTTTTCCTGTATGCACATAAAAAGTTCAAATGCAACCCAAATTCAGTAAAAAAAGTGATATATATACATATACATATACATATATATATATATATACACATATACATATATATATGTGCTGAAAAATGAATGCTATTATATATGGAAGAGATGTTAATACTTTAGCCAATAAACTTAACAGATGTAAGTCATAAAAACAAGAATAAATTGGAGGTCTAATTCAAGATCCTTTCAAATCAATATAAAGCTAAAATGGCATTCTGATAAACTTTACCTTAATTTTTTTAGAGGTTAGTAGCTCTATAGCTCTGTTTTTTCTGTAGGGTCAGATCCATACATAGAATAAATTAGCATGAAATCATTGGACATATGCCAGCTCATACCTGCTGAAGTTCTGTTCACAGTTTTATTATGATAACATAAGGCTAGATGAAATAAGATTTTTACCTTTTTCCTACTGGTGGCATTCAGTATACCTTGACTATGACTGTAAAAAACATTTACAGTACCTGCACCTGTCTTCAGAGTTTAGTGAAAGAAAGTTATCAGAACTAGGGACTGGAGAGAAATTCATGACTACATAGGGCCTGGCTGCCCGTAAACTTTTTTGTTGCTCAGAAAAGTCACTTCTATTCATATTCATATGGAGAGGAATTTCATTTCTAAGTAGATTTTTAGTTTCAACAGGACAGTGTCAGTGACTGTAGGAGAGGCAGGAGGAGACTGTCTGGTGCTGGGCATGACCCAGGGTTTATTTCTGGAGTTTATTGCCATAGTAGAAGCTGCTTTGGATCCTTTTCTGTTTTCATGAGACTGGAAATGTTTTCACTCTATCATTGTTGCCTGCTTTTCAAGTACAGTATAGGGCCTGACTGAACTGCAGTTGCTTCATACACATACTTTTTATTTTTCTGTTTGCATTTTTTGTTGCTGTCATTACATTATTTACTTTTAAAGGACATGCAGCATTAAGACCTTTTTGCGTTAAGGAGATACATTTAAGTTGTGGCTTCTCATATCTTCGCATGCACAAACAAACTGGCACACATAAATTCTGTGAAGTGGTGTTTCTCTCCATTGGACCCTGCCTATCAGTATAGATTGTAGCTGTTTTAGTAGAGTTATGAGATTTGTTTAAAAGATGAAAGGTATCATTTTGTTTTGTCTTAACTAATATAAGTGAAAACGAATGGCAGAGGCAATACTGGGCCAGCTTCACGTGCCATTTATACACATATAATACATGTAATTGCTTAAAATATGCTTTGCGGGCTAGGGGCCCTGGATTATTTGTTCTCATTCCCTGTACTTAGAGGCAGAATCTCTAAATTAAGAGAGGGCCCTCTTTGGACTCTAGTGTCTGAAGTTCAGAAAATCAAGAATCAGCTTAGATAATATTTTATTTTTAGAACCGAGAGAAGGGAATCAAGACTACAAATAAATGAAAATCACTACTTGGGATAGCAGCTTCTTTCAAATCTCCCACGTTGTAGGCCTTGTATTGACTTAAGAGCTCTGATGTGGCAAGACGTCATAATATCCTTCTGACAAGAAATAGCCTCAAAGTGTGTGCGTAACAAAGTTTATATTAATTATGTGGTCTGATATGGAAGGATTAATTTTAAGATGTATTATGGGACTAAAGACAGTGAGTTACATCCTGTTTAAGTATAAACAGTGTGTTGCATAAGGAGAAATGTGCCTGATTTATATTAGTTGAAAACTGGCCTGGTACTGGCATGCTGCTGTTAGATTACTGCTGCTCTGGTCTTAATCAGAGGAAGCCTTAAGAATCCTATTCTTTCATAATGGCTGTTGGTAAACGAGTACTGGTACCGTGTTTTGAAATTTTTATAAGAAATATATATTTTTGTGAAGTATATGCAAATTAATTGGAAATTTCTTTAGTTAGGGCATTTTCTGGGAAGTCTATAGAAGCCTAATGATAGCAGGTGGCATGAACTGCTATCATGAAGGCCAACATTAGTGCTTTAGAGCTTTATTTTTTAATCCAAAAATGATAATTCATTTAGCTTAAGAGAGGAATGCAATTTATAAAAATACAATGTAAAAATTTAATGATATCAATAACCTCATTTTGCCCTAATAATGCTCAATTCCTTTTCCTTTTGACCTCGCATGCTTATTGTTTATTGTCAGCACAGAAAGCGCATGAATGTGATATCCCTGAACATCCTTCAGCAATCAGGGTCTGCCTCCTGAAAGCAGCCATTTTTATTCAAACTTGAGCACAGCAGATACAGTTTCTGGACTGATTGAAACTGCTTCAACGTAAAAGGAAGAGTTAGTTATCTTGAGATGCACCTACAAGCAGATTGCAGAAAATACAGGTTACAGACTACCATTGGGGTAATAACCTCTATTTGGTAGTGATTGTTAGATAAAGCTGTCTTGAGCCTGTCATAAATGATAATAAAGTTCCCCGCAAATTAGGATAGGCATTTAATTTGGATAAAAGCCTGCTTGACAAAAGCATCCACAGGAACAAAGTAAGTTTGCACAATAATCATTGCCGTTATTTTAGTAGGTTTACTTCTTATCAAGTGATTATCTCAAAGATCAAAGGCAAACTCTTAATGAAACAAAGTGATGAAAATACAAGAACACTTAAAAAAAATTCAGCTAGATCAGTATTCTGACAGCGGCCAGTAGCTAAGGGTTTGGTAGAGAGTACCAGAACAGGGCAGGTACATAGTAAACCTTTTCTTCTTCTAGCTTCTGTCAAACCATAGCTCAGGGACTTTCTGAGCAGGAGAAAATATTTTTTGTACTATAATAGCCTTTGATGAATTTTTTCTTCCATAAGATTTTCTAATTGCATGTTAAGCCCACCTAAGCTTTTGACATCTCCAACATCCTGTAGCTGTGAGTTCTGCAGTTTAATTATGTGCTTCATGAAAAGTGTTTCCTTTTGTTTGTTTTAAGCCTACCACTTGATAACTAAGTCTCATAAGTTCCATTATGCTGGGAACCAGGGAATAATTATTCTCTATGTACTTTTTTTCATTCCAGTAAATATTTTACAGGATTTCATCATATTAATCTCATGGGTGTTTCTTTTCCACCTAGTCTTTTTCATCTCTCCTTGCTAGATAAAAACTTCTTACCATCCTAGGTATGCTTTCCGGAACTTCGCTAGTTCTCCAGAGGCCATTTTCAGATCTGGGGAAGCAGAACTACATTCAATATTCAACACGCTTTATTCTGTATTCCTTTTCCAACAATGTCTACCATGCTACAGCTTTCATGATCTCTCTTGAGTATTGAGCTGAAGTTTGTATAGAAGTTGTATTAAGACTCCAAAATCCCTGTTTTGTGTGGACATAGCTAATTGAGACTCATCATAGTAGAAGTTGTATTTAGGGATGCTAAAATTCATCTGATATTTTTTTGTCCAGACACTCATTACTGTGATAACCTTCTGTAGCTTGTTGCAGCTGCCTTTTGTTTTCACAGTCCGAAATAAGTTAATATTGCCAGCAAAATTTGTCATCACTGTTCATTACCATCTCCCAATCATGCATGTATACTCTGAATAACAGACATGTACACACAGATCCTTGCCAGGATTCAGTGGAAACCTCCTTTTACTGAGGAAAAAATGCTTTATTTTTAATCTTCTTTTTACAGAATCACAGAATCACAGAATCGTTTAGGTTGGAAGGGACCTCTGGAGATCAGCTAGTCCTACCTCCCTGCTCTAGCAGGGTCCTCTAGAGCACATTGCACAGGATCACGTCCAGCCGAGTTCTGAATGTCTCCAGCGAACGAGACTCCACAACCTCTCTGGGCAACCTGTTCCAATGCTCTGTCACCCTCACAGTGAAGAAGTTTTTTCTCAGGTTCAGGTGGAACTTCCTGTGGTTCAGTTTCTGCCCATTGCCTCTTGTCCTATCACTGGGCACCACGGAGAAGAGTCTGACCCCATCCTCTTGACACTCCCCCTTCAGATGCTGGTACACATTGATGAGATCCCCTCTCAATCTTCTCTTCTCCAGGCTGAACAGGCCCAGCTCCCTCAGCCTTTCCTCATAGGAGAGGTGCTCCAGCCCTCTAATCACCTTTGTAGCCCTCCGCTGGACTCTCTCCAGGAGTGCCATGTCTCTCTTGCACCAGGGAGCCCAGAACTGGACCCAGTACTCCAGGGGAGGCCTCCCCAGGGCTGAGGAGAGGGGCAGGATCACCTCCCTGGACCTGCTGGCGACACTCTGCCTCATGCACCCCAGGAGACCACTGGCCTTCTTGGCCACAAGGGCACACTGCTGCCTCATTTTTAACTTGTTGTCCACCAGGGCTCCCAGGTCCTCCTCTGCAGAGCTGCTTTCCAGCAGGTCAGCCCCCAGCCTGTACTGGTGCATTGGGTTATTGCTCCCGAGGTGCAGGACCCTGCACTGGCCTTTGTTGAACTTCAGGAGGTTCCTCCCCGCCCAGCTCTCCAGCCTGTTGAGGTCCCTCTGAATGGCAGCACAGTCTTCTGGTGTGTCAGCCACTCCCCCCAGTTTCGTATCATCAGCAAACTTGCTGAGGGTGCACTCTGTCCCTTCCTCCAGGTCATGGATGAATACATTGAACAAGACTGGACCCAGGACTGACCCCTGGGGGACACCACTAGCCACAGGCCTCCATCTTGACCCTGAACCACTGACCACAACCCTCTGAGCTCTGCCATCCAGCCAGTTCTCAATTCACCTCACCGTCCACTCATCTAGCCCACACTTCCTGAGCTTACCTAGGAGGATGTGATGGGAGACAGTGTCCAAAGCCTTGCTGAAGTCCAGGGAGACAACATCCACTGCTCTGCCCTCATCTACCCTGCCTGTCATTCCATCACAGAAGGCTATCAGGTTGGTCAAGCATGATTTCCTGTTGGTAAATCCGTGCTGACTACTCCTGATCACCTTCTTGTCTTTTACGTGCTTAGTGATGACCTCCAGGATGAGCTGTTGCATCACCTTTCCAGGGATGGAGGTGAGGCTGACAGGCCTGTAGTTTCCTGGCTCCTCCTTCTTGCCCTTTTTGAAGACTGGTGTGACATTGGCTTTCTTCCAGTCCTCAGGCACCTCTCCTGATCTCCAGGACCTTTCCAAGATGATGGAGAGTGGCCTAGCGATAACATCTGCCAGCTCCCTCAGCACTCGTGGGTGCATCCCATCAGGGTCCATGGATTTATGGATGTCAAGTTTGGACAAAAATCTCTAACTGGATCCTCCTCAACCAAGGGAGAGTCTTCCTTTCTCCAGCCTTCCTCTCTTGTCTCCAAGGTCAGGAATTCCTGAGAACTGGCCTGAGCAGTGAAGACTGAAGCCAAGGCAGCATTCAATAACTGCCTTCTCTATATCCTTTGTTACCAGGGCACCCACCCCATTCAGCAGCGGGCCCACTGTCTTTCCCTAGTCTTCTTTTTGCTATTGATGTATTTGAAGAACCCCTTTTGTTGTCCTTGACATCCCTTGCCAGATTGAATTCCAACTGGGCCTTAGCCTTCCTTGTCACATCCCTGCACACTCTGACAACGTCCCTGTATTCCTCCCAAGTGGCCTGTCCCCTTTTCCACATTCTGTAGACTTCCTTCTTCTGCTGGAGTTTGGCCAGGAGTTCCTTGCTCATCCATGCAGGTCTACTGCCCGCTTTGCTCGACTTCTTCCTCAGAGGGATGCACTGATCTTGAGCCTGGAGGAGGTGATGCTTGAATATTAACTGGCTTTCTTGGACCCCTCTTCCTTCTAGGGCCCTACCCCAGGAGATTCCCCTAAGTGGGTCCCTCAAGAGGCCAAAGTTAGCTCTCCTGAAGTCCAACGTTGCAATCCTACTCATTGCCCTGCTCCCTCCTCGTAGGATCCTGAACTCCACCATCTCGTGGTCACTGCAGCCAAGGCTGCCCCCAACCTTCACCTCTCTAACTAGACCTTCTTTGTTCGTTAGTACAAGGTCTAGCATTGCACTTCTCCTCGTTGGCGTCTCCACCACCTGAGTCAAGAAATTATCATCAATCCTCTGCAGGAACCTCTTTGACTGTTTGTGCCTAGCTGTGCTGTCTCACCAACAGATGTCAGGGTGGTTGAAGTCTCCCATGAGAACCAGGGCCTGTGATCGTGAGGCTACTTCCAGCTGTCGGTAGAAGGCCTCATTGATGACTTTCTCCTGGTCAGGTGGCCTGTAGTAAGCCCCCACAACAGTGTCGCCCATGTTAGCCTGCCCTTTAATCCTTACCCATAGGCTCTCAACTTGCTCTTCATCCACCCCGAGGCAGAGCTCCACACATTCTAGTTGCTCCCTCACATAAAGAGCAACTCCACCACCTCGCCTGCCTGGCCTGTCTTCCCTAAAAAGCACATAGCCATCCATGACAGCATCCCAGTCATGTGACCTATCCCACCATGTCTCTGTCACTGCAATGAGATCATGGCCCTGCGACCGCACACAGATCTCTAACTCTTCCTGTTTATTTCACATGCTGTGCGCATTGATATACAGGCGTTTCAGAGAGCCAGTCAAGCATGCAGGCTTCCCAGGAGAGGTGCAAGAGGATCCTCCATAGCCATGTTCCATGCTGTCTCCCCTGGCTGCATGCACCCGCTGGAGGCACCCTGACTTGAGCGGTGCTTTACTGACTCTCCTGCCACTATACCACTCCCCTTCCCCCATCTTGCCTAGTTTAAAGCCCTCCTTACCAGGCTGGCCAATCTGTTGGCAAAGACACGCGTGCCCCGCTTGGTAAGGTGGATCCCATCGCTCCCCATCAGCTGTTGATCTTCAAACAGGGTCCCATGGTCATAGAAACCAAAGCCCTGTTGCCAACACCAGCGGCGCAGCCAGCTGTTAACTTGGAAAACTCGTCTACTCCTCCTCCCGTCCTTTCCCCTCACAGGCAAGATTGAGGAGAAAATGACCTGGGCTCCCCGACCCTTCACCACCATTCCCAGAGCTCTGAAGTCCTGTTTGATGGTTTCCAGTTTGCCTTTCGCGTCGTTAGCACCCACATGGAAGATCAGCAGAGGGTAGTAGTCCGATGCATGGACAAGCCTTGGCAGTCTTTCCACGACATCTCTTATTCGAGCTCCTGGCAGGCAGCAAACCTCTCTGGACGAGAGGTCAGGTCGGCAGATAGGTGCCTCTGTCCCCTGCAGCAGGGAGTCACCCACAACAATCACTCGCCGCCTCTTCTGGGTGTTCCTGCACGGCACAGGGTCTGCAAGGCCAGTTGCCTTCCTTGGAGCCATGCCCAGCTCCTCCTCAGCTTGGAGGGCGCTACACTTGTTCTTCACAGGCAACTCTTGAGGAGGAGCAAGAGCCTTTCTCCTTCTACGAGAGGTCACCAGCTTCCAGCCCTCTTCAACAGCGTTATGATGCACCTTTACACGCAGTACAGAGCCCTCTGACAACTCCGCTGCAGTGGGGGCTGGGGACTCCCGGAGCTGAACAGTCTCCGAGAACGCCCTGTCAATCTCCTGCTCATCCTCTCGGATGCTACACAGCCTACTAACCTCCTCCTGTAACTCCTTTATCTGGTGACGCAACTGGTCAGCCACAGCACACCTCACACAGGAGAGCTGACTGTCAGCCCAGGCCCCACGGAGAGGCCCCAGGCACTCCCTGCAGCCTGACACCTGCAGGTGTTTTTGTCCTACCCCATAACTAATCAAGAATCTTTGGGAATATTTTGCCTGTTACTCCAAGTAACCTACATTCTTTAAGAGCCCTTGGTGAGGAACTTTATTAAAAGCTTTCAAAAAATTCAAATACATTTTGTCAGCCAGATCTCAAATACTCATATGCTCATGAATCTTTCAAAAGCTCCAATAGATTTGTAAGGCACTATTACCCACCACAGAAGTAAACCTGAGTAAACTTTTCACATTATATTATATTTATCCATAGGCCTACCACGTCTTTTAATTTAGTTTCTATCTATTCCTTTTCTGATAAAGCAGTCAGATTTACATATTTTCCTGTATTGCAGCTGAAACCTGTCATAAGAACTGGCTTACCTTGTTGCCATTGATTCTCTCAGCACTGGGACCACTTTCAGTGGTATTAATGACTTGGCAATTTCATATTTGACTTTCTTTGACTCATGGGTGAATATCATGTCATAGTGGTGATTTGTTACTATTCATTTTATTGATTTGTTCTAAGAATTTTTCTATGGAGAGGCCAATTGCAAACAACTCCTACAATTCTCCCACTGTAAAGAAAATTCCTATATGGAAACTAGTCTAATCTCATCTGTAGAGAAAATCAATATGAAGAATTAGTATAACTGTTCAGGTTTTGGCCTTATCTTCTTTTACAGCTCCTCAATCATCTATTGGTCCTACAGTATCTGTGGCAGACTGCCTGCTTTTGATGCTCAAAAGGTTTTATTATAAATTTTTGTGTCTTTATAAAGTGTTCCTTAAAATCTTTTTTAGATGCTTTTTATGGCTTTATATTTATTTAAATATTTATATTTATATTTATATTTATGTTCTAGACTTGCACTCTTTTCTACTTTCCACATTTGCACACATAGTTTAATTTCTGGCAGTTGCCTTGTTGCTAGCGGTGAATAAGTAAAATTCTTTCTTAAGCTTATTCCTCAATTAATAGTGTTTTAAAATGGTGTCTTCTGTTGTTTATATGAATAATTTTATCTGAATCATTTTATTTTCTTATGGATAAAGAGACTTGGAATATATTCCTTTGTGTAATAGTGATTTGTATTACAAGCACACCCATAGTATACATGCTTGTACTGATAACCGTTAACTCCAATAGTAGTGTATGTGAATTTAAGTTTTGTTTTACTGCTGCTGGAAGTACACTTCATTATTTTTGTATTTTCCCCCAATCTTTGGAAGCACAAAATTAAAATCTGAGGTGTGACACAGGAACTGTTGATTTGGAGATACAAGCTAAGGGCATATTTTTATAATAATCATTGCAATCATGGCAAAAGCTAGATTTAATTTTATTAAGAAAGGTGCTTCCAAGTAATTATAATTAACCAGATGTGCAGTGAAAGTTCTTCATATTAGGGTACTGTTTTAATCCAATGAAGTAAAATCAAGTACATAATTTTATTGCTATTTCAAAGAAGATCTGTTTATGTTCTTTTAATTTATGTGATTTAAATGGTTTAGGGTCTTATTTCTGTTCTGTAATCTGTTTCCTTGTCCTGCAGGCTATCTATATGAAAGTTTATTACTAACATAACCAAACCAAATAGTAATTGTACAGCTCATATGTAGACAGAGAAACTAAGTGTTCTGGTACAATATTGTAAACATCAGTCTATTCCAGTATGATTAAGACCTCATGGAGCAAAACATGCGTTTTATATTGAGTAATTATGACCTGAGAAATCTGAATTTCTTTTTTTTGGCCAAGTCCCTAAGATAGAATAAATCATTTTTTTTCACCCTAGAATGATTTGCTTATCATACTAGGACTCGTGCAGATAATATATGTGACTGACTCCCTTTCTTATGCCAATTTCATTTTTCTTCTGCAGAAAAACACCTTAAACAATTTAGGACACTGACAAAAGGTGTTGTAATTGCTAATCTATCCATTCCTATTCATGCAGTCTCAGGTAACATCAAATAAATAGGACTTTGCCACTGCCATAGTAAGAAATATCTTTAAAATATTCTGCTTCATTTTCTATTCAATATATAAATCAAATCGCATTTACACAAATGAAAGTATTTTTCCTCTATTTTTCAAACCTCCTCTGAATACTGTCACAGCCACCTCACCCATCTACAGATGAACATTTTCCAAAAGTCATTATTAACTGCAGCTTCATTTCTGGTGTCCTTACTGGAATCTTCCCAAGAACCAAGTCTGGCACATTTGGACAGTCCTTCACCTCTCGAAGACGAAAAAAGCTTTGCAAGCATTGAAAACAACACTCAGTTCTACTTTTCTGTGATGATTTAAATATCTAGCATTCTCTGCGCCACTGTCTTGGGGAATGCTGCCACTGTATCAAGAAATACTTAGAAAACCAGACTGCAAATTTTGCTATGAAAAACTGAGTAGGACAAAGGTAATTATTCATATTATATTAGAGCAGCAAAATCCAGACAAAAAAGCAGAACTATTTGATAAAAACATAGCCCACTGGAATTAAAAAGGGCAGCTGTTTGCTATCTGCCTAACTAAATGCAATTGGAGAAGTGAAGAATTTGTCACTGCATTCAGATTTAAGGATGAGAACATATGGCCTGATACTTAAACTCCATAGTGCTTTCTGGTTACTCTAGAAATTTCCTCCGTTGTTACTAGACTCTGCTTTTTCCTCCTTCACTGGAAGCTATTCATTGGAAGCAAGGCTGGATTTGGAGGACAATAGATTGAGCAGTATGGCAGGCAGAGGGCAAAGGGAAAAGGGGCAAATCCCATTTTCTCTTGAGGTGCTAATATACAGTAGACCAATCCTGACAGGGCTGTTACTGTCAGCTTGAATGAGAGTTTGTCAGCTTTCACAGTGCCACCTGTGGAAGCTGCCCCGAGTAAAAAAGCCTAGCAAAAGTGTCGAAACTTACTTGCTGGGGGGTGTTTCTCCCTTTTCTGTTGCTTGCTGTCTGCATATTTCAATTGAATTTTAATTTCTCTCTTGCTTATTCTTAAATTAAGGAACAGGGTCTGCCATTTCACAGCAAAATGCCTTCCATCCAGATAAGAGATACCAGTTTTTTATTGGTTCAAAAGGTCAAGTGGGGGTTACCATGTTTTCATCTTAGCCATGTGACAGTTAACTGCATGAAGTATACAGAGGGCTAAAATAACATGTCAAAACTCCACTATAGTAAAGTTAATATAGCCTTAATATGGTTAATATAATAACAGGCTATATAAAATATAGCCTGTAACACCTCTCCTGTGCTTGTCAAAAGTCAGCGGTTTAGCCCTTGGGAGGAGGAAGTTCTGCTTTCTCCTAGTTCTTTCTCCATCTGCCATACAGAGATGAGAGGGCTTTTTAAGCCTTCTTGCCTTAATCTCTTTGAAGATTTGAAAAGCAAATGGGTTTTGAGTTTAAAATCAGATGATAATGAAGCTAAACATTTCCCTTCTCATGAGCCACTTTGGACATATTGCAGGTCCCTCCCATCTTATTTCGAGTCTGGCTAACACGCTTGCGTTCCTTCACTCCTGAAGAGGAGGATGCGTGGTGATGGTAGTGGTTAAATCACACTGCTGCTGGCACAGCAACTCTAACATTTAAAGTGTATCATAATTTTCTAATAATAATTGGAAGCATCTGTATCTGCCATTGTTTTGTCATACCTACAGCTTTGCAGTTAAGGAGGCTAGAGTCATATAGTTAAATTAGAGAAATAAAGAAGTGAGAAGTTTGTAGATGTCCAGAAATAAAGTATTTTCAATATTTACAAATCAATAAATATTCATCAGCTTGGCTCAGAGGAGGTCCGCATTGGTATTGGCCTGCCAGTGATGCAGTTTTATGCAAGTAATTTGACCCAAACTCTTGCTAGCACTGAAGTGTGACCTGAGCTTTACTCTCTAGGCCTTAAAACTCTAGGTTTAAAGAAAAATTCCTTGGTTCCATTTGTTTTTGCTACAATCAATTAAACCTCTGCAACTCTCCCTTCTAGGGAAGACTGTTTTTTCCTAGATGGAGGACAATACAGGGCTAATAAAGACAGAACAAAGGAACGAATACTTCAATATCTTCTGGTACAAAGCTGCCATACTTTGTTATTACCACTGTACTACATTCACCCGTTATCTTTGAAAGATAAAATACATACTGTGAAATAACATGTTGGATTTCAGTGAGGGTTTTCCTAAAAGTCTGAACTGCTTAACAAACAGCTGTTTTAAAATTTTGTGATCCCCTTAAACTGTCCAGCAAAGTTTTAGTGAAGAGCTTCAATGCAGTTAGGACACTTTACTGCAGCCCTCCACGGTGTTTTTTGCCCTACAAGGCCCTTCCAGAGTGACCTTTCCTCCAGATATTGCCAAGAAATTATCATATTCCGATATCTCCTTCCTGCATTCCTTCTTGCATTTTTTTCCTCAGGAATCTGGGAGAACCTCCTTCACATCACAGCACTTCTCTTTCACTTGTCTCATTAGCAAGCATTCTGCTGTTGAGAGTAATCAGTGGGGCATTACTAATGCTAGTGGTATGTTAAAAAAAAACAACTCAGAGGTTTCTAAGCTGCCTAGAAGTTTTGTTTTGTATAAAATTTCATGGAAAATTAAGAAGAAAAATTAAGAGGAACTCTCTACAACACTACTAATTAATATTTGCTGTTTATTTTAATACAAGGCCTAATGATACCTTCTTTTGGTATTCATTTCAATATGATAGTCAAGTTCTCAGATAACACTGGAAATAGTATGCAAGTTAATATATTGTCCTGACAAAGAACCACGTAAACATATTTTCTTCCAGCATTATTCAGAGATAGTATGATAAGGTTTGGAGTTGTCTCTTTGTGGGAAGATAAATTAGAGCAGCTAAAATATGAACATTTTTACCTCTATTTCTGATCCCTTTACAACCTTTCTCTTCAGACTTCTGCCATTTTTTGGAAAACATTACTTTTACATCAGTGCTTGAATTTGACTTGAAAGTTTGCCTTAATCTAGGTTAAGGTTAATCCTCCAGCAAGCTGACATATTTAAAAAAACCTTTCTGCCACTTCCAAAAATAAGCTGACAAGCAAGAGAAAAGGTCCATATCTATTTAAAATTTGTGTAAAAGGTCTTGATGACAATGGCTTATTTCTTTAAATTTTATGTAGATTTTATATGTTCGCAGATAAAAGCAGGAGAGCTGAAGCATAAGCAAGGATGAGCTCTAGACATAATTCTGAGCTATACAATGATCAGACATGCTTGAGGATCTGGGCTGGTATGTTAACAAATATTTCTCCAGTGTGTTGTTTCACAGTATATGGAAACTTAAAATAATATTACTGGTATTAATTAGTTATTTTCCTAGTAAAATGAGAATAAGATCTGATGAATTATTGTAAATATTTACAAATATTGATATTTTCAATATCAATGGATGCATTTTTTTTATACCGAAGACCTTTGTAACTGCTGAAATCTTTAAAAGAGTGTCTTTTAACTTCTGTAAATGATTTTCCAAATATACTGTTTGTTAATTCACATTTTCAGTGAATCATGTGAGAAAAGCTTTGATTGAATACTATAGAATATGGTTGCAGTTTTGCCAAACATACCATGGGACAGTTTTCTTTTGAATACTAAATATTTTTTACAGGGTGGAAGTGCAACCTTTCCCTTTTATTCAGCTACATTTATAGAAATAAGTTACTATTGAAAATAAAATAATCATTTTAAACATTAGAGAAAAAAAAATCTTCTGTCTGTAGCTATTCTAATACTTTTGCTTTTAGTCTCTAATTTTGCAGTAGCATTTCAAAAACATTGTTACTAAATTTATGAGTGTGGCATAGCTAGTTAGCTTTCGATGACCAGTAGATTCTTAATGATAAATCTTTTCTTCCATAGACTTACTTGTTTTTATGTATCTAAATTGCTGTCATCTTAATATTTATTTCATTTTGCTGATGTTGGTGAATTGACTATAACTGAAAAGCAAATGTGACATAAATGTAGTATATGCTAATATAATACATTTGATAATATTACTGCCTATGGATATTTTCCATGATTGCTGGATAATAAAGAAGCTCTTTGCAAGCAGAACAAGAGCTGAACAGCAGTGGTTGTGTGAATGATTCCCAAAATGATCACAGTGCATGGTGCACTGTTTTTTCATTTGTGTTTAAGGTTGTGCTAGAGCTATAACACTCAGTATGTCAAACTTGGCATGAAAATATTTGGAACTGAAGGGAATGTGAATCTCTGGGTTAGGTGTTAAGAGAAATGAGAATTTTATTAACATTGGAAAATAGCCACACTGATTAAAGAAAGATGTATTGTCTTTCTCAATTTGAAATGACATGAAGTATTTTGCTCAGATTTCACTTTAAAGTGCTCAGAATGCACAGTGTCAGACTGGCATGCAATCTTTGCGAGTGTGAGCATAAGCAGATAAGTTTATATATCTGGCTCCAAAGATTATAATCCTGCTGTTGCTATGAGTGCATATTCTTGGTGCTCTGTGACTTGTGAAAAAGTTGGTTTTCTACGAAAAAATGTCCAGCGAGTGACGTTATGTGCAAGGGATTTTAGAGATGGAATGCACTGTAGAGTATAGTGGAGTAAATCCTTTTATTTGTCCAAATTTCAAAATACTTTTTATATCTGATATGAAAGGAGAAACAGACCCATGGATAAAACAACTTACTGCAGAAAGTGATACTTAAAATTGGCAACACAGTATATTTAACAATGTATGTATTATTTATGGGCCTATTCCTACATTGCATACAGCAGTTCAATGAATTTTGCCTAAGTGGGCAATTTAAGTTATACGCTGGGGAAGGAATTGTTTAGAGTGAAGATAATATTGCAAAGGGACATTTCAAAGAGCACTTAGTGTTTGCCCAGTGCTTCATATGTATAAAAGTTTATATAAATTATTATTAACAATAATACTATTGTTAATATAGGATCCACAGGATGCATCCTGAGGTATTTTGTTTTTCTGTGTGTGCAAAGAAGTTTCTACGAGCTCCAGAACACTAAAAATGAATTTTACCAATTAAATCTTTTTTTATTATAAAGATATAAAGACACATACAGAATAGAAAGCCTTAATGACTACTTACTGTAAATTGATACATAGGAGATAAGAAAAAACCCTCCTGACATAACATATAATGGAAAATCAAAACATACTTCCATTAGTGCAGATTTAAATGAGAAGTTTGTGTAGATACAAGTGGAATTATGGATTTGGAAAAGCCTTTCTGTTCAGCCTTTATGTATCTCTAAGCAAGTTTTAAAATATTTTTCTGATTTACCACTATTGAGAAATTTTATTTAGGATGCTTTTCTAGTTAGTTATGTGCAGATAGCTGTGTATGTCTCTGTAGTACTAATTGCCCAGCCGCCTAGACTGGGAAACTTGTTTAGCTGTGCTCTGGCTCCTTTCTGCTTTTCCTGCTCAGGTCTCACCGTGACATAGGGCTGGGACATGGCTGGTTGTGCATCTTGTTGAGGGCTTGGGAACAAGCTTGGATGGTGTAGGACTGGTATGTCCTAACCTGCTGCAGTTTTGACCACTGTGATTTTAAAATGTATTCTAAAGAGCAGCTTGAAATTGTTTTTTATTCAAGCATTGCTCAAAATTGCTCCAGGCTAAAGTAGTTTAATCTTCCAATGAGATACAAGCAAATAATGTTAACACAGGTGAAAAAAACCTGTTTTTAAACCTAAGTCAGAACCTTCTCTTGAGCTTGGAATTTAATACTGCTCAAGTGCAGTTTGCTCTCATCCGTAATGGCTAGTTAAACGCTGTTATACTCATTTTGTTCTGAAGATACCTCTTGTAACATGTTTTAATATAAGTATATTTGGCTTACAGTATCTGGTCAGAAAGCAACTGCTGTTGGCAGTTATTTCATTTCTAATGCGCAATAACACAGCAGAAGCAATTCAGTGAATCACAGAAGTAGCTTCAGGGGGCCCATAGGCCATAGAACTAATTTCAGCCTGTAAGTAAATAAAAGATGTGAAAGTACAGTTCCTACTTTCTCTGTGGAATCAGAACGACAAGGTCGATAGACATGGATTACTGAACTGCACACGTTTACAGTACTGGTACTTGTATCACATAGACTATAACCGTACAGATCTTTCCCACCCTGTCAGTTTAATAAAAATTATGTTGTTTACAAAATACTGATACAGTACTTCAGAGAAAAGCTCAGTACTTCATTCCCTTTGGTTTTAATACGCAAATAATTTTCACGATTCAGGTGAAGTAATTTTGGAATATGTCTTGGTAATGGCCATAGAGATTGCTTTTCATTTTCTAATTCAGCCTTAAAAAAATACCTGGATTTGTAGTAAAGTTGTTAGTACGAAAATAAGAAATAAACAATTCCACCCATTTTCCCATTTTTGCCTGTGTTTCACTGCTGGCTGATTCATGAAAATATTTCATAAACAAAGTTAGGAACAAAGTTAAACAATGATTCAATGAACAAACTTAACTCTGTGAAGTTTTGGTGTCAGTTACCGTCTAAGTTACGAAGTTAGCTGGAATGCGTGGCAATATACTATTTTGGTGGCCATTTTCCAGGTGAGTGAGATTAGAATATCTTCCTTTTCTTTCTTATAGCCTTAACAATTTGAATATTCTGAGCATGCAGTTCATAACAGTGCATCCAATCCAATCCAACATAGCTGAAGCCATCCAATGAATCTTTTTTCTTTCATGAGAACGCACTTTTCTTTCCTCCCTCTTGCCTCACAAACAAACAAATGCGTTGAAAAAGAGAAAAACTTTCCGCCCAGCAAGAACAAACAAAAACCATTCAGACCAATTGATTCATATAATGGCCAACTTTTATGAGCAGTAGTTTCTGTTTCTTGTCACATGCATTTCTAGTAATTTATCCAGGCTATTAGTAGCCACAACCCTTCTGTCTCCTCCCCTTCCCCAACTATCTGGTTATGTATTTAGGCACTGAAGCCCATGCAAAGTCAGACAATGAAATCTGAAGATTAGACTGTAATAAGTTACAACCTTCACACTTGCCCTCTTTTGCCTAAGTGCTTGATAACGTCATTTAATTTCATTTCTCTCATGAAACTTTGTAACTTTGTGACAGGACTACTTATTAGCATTGATTACCTTGGAAATCCATCTTTAGTGCTTATGAGAAACCTTATGATGGGTATGAAATTAAATCTCTGCCATTTCAGTATGTATCTCACAGAAAAGCCCTCCAAATGGGGAAACTTTTACATATATCATATACTTTCATATACATATACATCGTATACATATAACAATCATAATTAACTTATGAATTATTATTTTTCTTTTGCTTCACTGGATGAACATCCTCTGGAGCTTTCTGGAGCTCATGAAGTGAGAGGAGCTCTTGTCTATGTAATGTCTGCCTTCTTTACTGCAGATTGGGAGGATTTACCTTGACTGAAGCAGTATTTTATTGAATTAGAAAGGAAGGCTTCACGGTTGAAGCAAATTAATATGCTTTCCTCAAAACTAAATTCTACCTATGTCTCTGTGTTTTTGTGATGACAGGTGAGCCACTAACCACAAAGTTCTCACATATTAATATTCATCCTCATTTTCCAGAACCAGTAGTGTTTAATTTGCAAAAGTGCAATCCTGTACTCTAAGCCATAGCTGAATCCAAGGTGTTTGTACTGTAAATATATGATGCTATGCAATGTTCAGTACTTAGCAAAAATCAAATATAGGCATTAGAATAGGCACGTGAAATAAGGGGTACTTTTGCCTTACATTTTCTCACTTCCCTACCTGTTAAATGGAGAATATAATCTTTTCTCACAGGATAGTGTGAAAATACATTAGTTAAGGTTTGGAAAGTATTCAGATGCTACAGTACTGAGACTCACTGAAAAAAAAGCTCCTGGGTAAAGTAAGAAATGGAAACATTAACATGGAGCTGTTAGACCTAACAAGGCAGTATCAAACTAGAATGTGGTCAGTGTCAGACTATGAATTTTACAAAAAGCCTGCTCTGAATTCATCTTAGCAGATCACAAATAATAAAGGAAATATATTCTCTTGGCTTCACTCTAATGAAGTTGTTAAGCAATTACTTAAATTTAGGTATGTGAGTGGTGTGGAAGACTTCAGCAGAACTGCGTACATGCTTAAAGTTAAACATATGTTTTGGTGTTTTAGTGTTTTGTAGATGACATCCCTGCAAACCTAAACGCTCAGATGAAGAATGACTTAAGCTAATTTAATGTTCTGCAAATTTATGTGCGTTTCCTCGTATGGTCTTTATGGAAGGAAAGAGCCTGTAGTTCTGTTCCTAGGAGCTGCTCCACACACGCAGACAAAAACAGTGCCCATGCAGAACTGATCTGCTCAGGCAGTGCCTTGCTTACAATGCTGTTGCAACCTAGGGAAGAGTCATCCAAATTTCACATAAAAATAGAATTGCTATAACTTTGTGTGACATACAAGACACAAGTGTCATTCTTTTAATCATTAACTTTAATATGTGATGTAGAAGTTATCAGGTGTACATTTTGAACTAACATTTATCTTCTAAGAATGCTACGTAGATATTTTATCACGTTAAGTGCATTTTTTTAAAATATACTGGACTTGATTCTAACGTCATTGACTTTGATATGAAAACTTCCAAAGATTATAAAGATTACAGAAACAGGTTCTTGAAAAGCGTTTCTTGAAACAAGTGTTCTGTAACTTTTCACATACAGATAGGATAGTATTAAATTCAGTTATGGTGTATATGGTTCAACTGCATTTAGTTCAATCATTGAATAGCTGGTCTAGGTGAGTGGTAGGAGCTTTATTATTATTATTGGCTATTTTCAAATATTTAACAGGTGATAGAGTATTGAACTTGTAAGGAAAAGGTACAAGATGGCAGTTCCCTAACAAGTCATTTAATTAATTCAGTAAGCATAAACTCTGCATTTAAATAAGTCACATGGGAAATCATGACTGGTAAGCTGAGCGTGAGCCTTATATTATTATTCACCTAGGGTGCACACTGCTCAGAAAAAAGACACAGCATTGTTATCACTCAGAGAGAAAAATAATAGCAGTAGTAGCTCTCAAAGGCAGAACTGTGGTGTCAGTACAGTCCCTGGACTTAAAGGATGAATTCTTAATACACCGTACTGAAAGAAGAAAAAATAAATAAATCTATAGACGAAGATACAGTCAAAGTTCTAAAAGCTACCCCAAGATGATGGAATCAAGGAAATGTCACAATTAGAAGAGATAGTCCTCTGCCCTTAAGCGTAAACTAAGTGAAGATGTCAACTCAAATCCTACCTTCTCTATGACGCCAGACATTGAACAACAGTGCTGTGACTAGGCTTTCAATCTATGTTATTATAAAAGTGTCAACGTTTGTTTCAAATGCACCAGTTCTGATTTTTGCTTTGCCATTCACCCAACAGAGTCAGTTTCAGAAAACCGTTTCAGTCACCATTCAATAGTCAGTTTCAGAAAAAAAAGAGTTTTAAGACTTCGTGCCTTGGTGGTATGAACACCTGAGCTCCCTTGTGCATTTTAGGGCAGGAGCTAACTAGTGAGGACAGATGATTTGTAGTGTAGATAATACACAGTTGGGTACCCCAGACGTGTGTCTTTTCCTTTGTCAAAGATGTTAAGAAAAGGCAGGCATGCTGAGTAGTCAGCTCATGAAACAAAATATTGGTCAAATGGATAGGTTTATAGAAAATAAAATATGATTTTACGCTCTTCTATTGTATTATTAAAATTAACAGATAAATAAAAATCACAGCTGACAGGTACCTGTCCAATAAAATTTAATAATTTGTTGCTTTTTAATTGAAAATGCAAAGTTTGATCTTTCATTCACATTAAGTCATGTTTAGGTTTCTTTGGCAATGTCTGTGGACCTGAACTGGCCAAAGCTATATTTATGTTTTTATCATAAATGGGACTTAAGCCCTGAATTCTGGAGATAAGTGGATTTACGTGGAATGAATTCAAAATTTTTTTTTCTTCAGTATCTTTGTTGACAGGCAACACTTTAAAGTGGGGATCATTTTTCAGTTACAGCACAAGAAAAGGGTGAATATAATAATACAATTGACTTGTAAACATTTGCAGCAGAAGTATATTATGTTAAAAATGATAAAGACATAATTCCAAATTACTTCTGCTCGATCATTTCTCTGTTTCAAATTTTAAGAAGTGCTATACTTTGAAATAATATATGACACAAAGGCAATGTCTTCTCAGTTGTTAAAGAGTAAAAGAGCAAGTGATTGTGAATATCTAATGGTTCTAAGAAGAGCGAAAGCCCATAAATGCCTAGAGCACTCTCACCACTGTGCATAGTCCAGAAGCAGTGGTGCTCAAAGAGTAATCCAAAAGATATAAAACTCATCCCTGTTCCAAATCCCAATATTCAGAAGGGAAATCTAGAAAATGTGTGTTCAAACTGAATTCCTTTTTGGCATTGTTTCCATCTCTTTATCATTCAGTCATAATTTGTTACCTCGTGTTTCTAATAAAGCACAAAAATCCAGGAACACCAGAAACATCACTGAATCAAATTTAAAACTGTTGAATAAAAGAGGGAGCTCCTTCCATCCTTTCATTGTGCACAATTGCAGTGCTAGGAAGGCTCTATACGGTTAGCAGTTAACCCATGAGTATTTTGCTTATTTTTAATATTTGGGATAGCCTTTTTCTTCTAGTTTTAAATAGAATAAAGAAGGTTTGTTTAACATAGCATATGAAGCGCTACTTTTTCAAAGTACTTTTCCAATCTTGCGTACTAATTGGAAGCATCATGTAATGTGGGTGAATGGCTTGTTAGGCTCTCAGAGGGAGGGTAGAGGAAAAAAACGTGCTATGTTATACGAAACAATTTAGAAGGCTGATTGGCCTAGCTCTCTAGGTGTGAATTATTCTCCTCTCAATGCACAGTTGAGACTCATGTTGCACTCAATGTTTTAGAGTGATGAGTGTTAAAACTAAGCGTATCAAGATTATCATTAAGGAAGGGATGGCAGGAAGAAAAAGGCTGACAACCCCATATCAAGTTTTAGTGTATCTGTCACCACTGTTTCATTTATACTGTTTGTTTATGATTCAGTAAAAACCACATTATAGAAAGCAGAAAAGGAAAGACTTTGTTACAAATGTTCCCAAAGTCAGACTATGCAGTGCTTTGAAGTGCTAACTACATTTAGCTAAAACAACAGTTGACCGCTTAGGAAAACATTTGTGATACTCACATATGCCATTATTAGATGAATGTATTGTCCCACAAATATAGCTACAGTAATGAATTCCTAATGATAGGTTGATTAAAATAAAATACTGCACACATTAAAAATGGCTTCAGTCCAAGGAATTGTGCCGTAAGTGTAAGACAAAGGAGTATTAGCAAATGAAGCATTCTTATTAGATGAAGCTGGTTGCCTTCTGTTATGCTACGGTACTCTGTGCTAGCTTAGCTGCTACAGTATGTTATATCAGAAACATACTATGAGCTATTTCTAAGCAATGTAGCAAGTTTTTAAAGGTGGCATTTGTGCTGGGTATTGGGTACCGGGCCTTCCTTGACTAATCTTTTCACTTTCAACTATATCTCTTCAAGGCTTTGTATTTGCTGCTGCTTGAGGTACATTTGAGTCCTAAGGTTTCCAGACAACTTGGTAGAACTCATAAAAGAAAGGAAGAGGTATTGTTTTCCCGTCTAGGCTGCCCTCTGTGGCATCATTCACTGTAGAGGGTCACCTAAACATTCTGAAGACCATAGGAAGAGAAGAAAGATCAATTTCTTCTCACAGCAATTAATATCAGAAGATTGAGGGAGTCTAAATGTTGACTCTCAAAACGTTGAACATTTTGTAGTAATGAACTTTCATGTACACCACTAGGGTCTGCTATGCTTCCAAGCTATTGTCTGTTCAAGAAATGTCATTAAAGCTGGCCCTGTGAAATTGTTGTGCTAAAAATTGTCTGGCCTTTTCAAGCTATATTATTGTAATATCTTACTCCTAGCAGACCAGGTTCAGTTTATAATAACAAGAAAAAAAAAAGAAATCCAACAGGCAGTTCATTTTTGGAAAACGTCACTTCCACTAATGCTGTCCCATTAGAAGGAGGCAAATCCCTTGCTATCTGGTTATGACTCTACTGGATTTATTCCGTTCTGTTGCTTGGATTCTAAACTTCTCTTGACATAACATCTGACTGCAAAGTTCATTATCTTTTATAATAAAGCTTCCAAAATTCATCTTCTGTGTGGTAGCACTGTGATACAAATGATACTGTCAAAGTAGTCATGTCTCATCAGAGAGTACAGTCTTTTAATAACCGTATTATGGATAGTAAAAATGTGTTGCAGATAGTAAAAAATGAAGATTATAGATTATTGTAGACAATTTGACTCATGAATATATAAATAAGACACATTTAAAATATTAAATTCTAAAATATCATAGACTGCACTGGTGACTCAGTATTAGTAAACATATTTGAAGTTAGTATGGTACGTAGCTGCTGATTTCAATATCTCGTTTGGAGTGCTAAGTTTTCATTTTGAAAGGCGTAAGACTTACCAGGTTAAATTCATAGCATATTACTTTTTTAAAGTATTTCAGTACATTGAATAACAAGGGGGAATAATTGTGGAGTGGCAATATTTTTAAACAGCACTATATAGAACAACTGAGAGAAGTTTACAAATGAAAAGATAGTGTCAACCTTCACTTGAAGGGTTAACAAGTTAGTTGGCATTGCAGAAGTGAACCAAAGAATCACTTTTCTTAAATACTAGGTATTTCAGAATGTTACAGCATTGAAGGGAGGAGGGATAAAAGAGAAAAGAAAGAGATACTGTGAAAGAAAAATTAAAAGTGCATTTTGAATTTCTTGGTCTAGAGAAAAGGTATTCTTACTGAAAAGTAGCACTGTAATTTCACATTAATATCTTTTAATGTTGAGCACTTACAGATATATGAAGTAAGAAAGTAAAAATCGTGATAAAAATAAACATTGTCATAATGATTTTTTCGAATATGTGATGAACAGTTGACCATGAATAAAAACAGCTGTCTTCTGAATGCATCTTTATGTTGACTTTATGAAAAATATCAAAAACAGAATTTTATTTCATTTTTCTCCTTTGTTAGTGAGTAAAGTCTCAGAGCCGTAACTCTACTAGTTATGACACTACAGATTCAGAGCATTTCATCAGAAGCTTGTGAAATATGCACAGTAAGAAATCCAGGCTGTATATTTGTGTCAGAGCTGCATGTGTAAGATGCATAAATGCACCTGATATGTGTACATCTGTGAAAAGGATGCGTGAGGACATGTTGTTTAAAACAGAGTAAAACGTAACTCTTAACTCTGTTTAATTTGTTCTCAGTTTCTGTAATTCCACTCTGTTTTCCCTAATGTTGAAGATGATCCTGTGATGAAGCCTGGGGTTGCTAGGCACACCTTCAGATTTAGTTTCTAAAAGTAGCACTTTAGTATGAGAAGTCTACTGCAAAGGATTATATGATTTAACATGTTTCCTGAATACTGCCAGTTTAGGTTGACCTTAAAAACATCGCATCGGAGCACCTGGAGACTGACAAGTGATAGCTCTAAGTCAACATTCAGGGAAGCGCGGACATCACTTGCCTTAGTTATTGTGCTGTTTACTTCAGGGTACCTTTCAAAATGGTCCTTCACTATTACATTTTCTTGTATTATAGGGCATCAGAACGCTACACAAGAATTGCCATGTAATTTCACCTTTGATATAGTTTTGCATTCTTGACTTTATTCTCCAGCCATGCATTCAACTGATTCTTTTCGTGCTCTGTTTGGCACTGGGTTTATTTATTTCACCTTTACCATCTAGATAGCTGTCTGTTCACTGCAAATGTTCACTAATATGAACTGTAGTTTTCCTAATACTATCACTACTCTTGCGTGAAGAAAAAAGGTTAATGAGATACACCGTCACCACCCTTTTTACTCAGTTTTATTTTTATTTTGCTGTTCTAGATACCGACATCTTTTTGCAAAAAATAAGGGTATGAGGCATTTCGAATGTTCTAGATCTCCTTTCAGTGATGTGACTACTTCATCAACAATCCAAAAGAGTTCCTAAACCAGATGTTCTACAGTGTTACTTTTTTACGTACTTTCTCTTTAGCTCTGTATCGGAGAAAAATCAATATTGCTTTTTGCTATGTCATTCTCTGTAGATCTATGGCATGTGTGAAGTATGGGTTCTAACAATATCTTAGCTTTTCAGCGCATGTTCATGGCCATTAATGAGCAATCATATAACTGTACTTTGCTCACTGCTCAGAGTCCAATATGTGCACACTGTGATAAAGTCTTCTAGCTTTGTGAAATACTGATCTGAGTGAAATATTTTTTTTTTCCTATCTGTATATATTAAAAGAAGGGGTTAACTTTAATTCCCAGAAAACGTCAGTAACTTTAGACAAATTAGCACTAGAGTGATTTGGCTAACACTATACATATTAAATATTCAAGAATTGCTTAAAGCATATTTCTTCATTTTATCAAGTAGTTGTACAGCATTCTGCTTTTCTACATCAGATAATATAAGATGCTCATATGAATTCTTCCAATTAATAAATGTAAATGAGAAATTTTAACCTTAGGATATTTTGTCTGTGGTTCAGATTTATACTCCTCCAAAGATTTCTAAAGTCCAAGTAGCAGCACGATTTTCTTTCTATATTTTCAGGAGCCAGTATAGAATGCCACTATTTTCAATGTCTTTTCTGAGAAACTGCATTTTATTTTAAGTTTGAATTCTTCTCTTCAATTTCAAACTAGTGTCTATTGTTTTGAATACTGTCACATCTATGTACCTGTATCTCTGTGTAGTGAACAAATTACATCTCAACTTTTTCTTTTGCTGTGGTGACTTCATAACTGCCATTATATGTGCCAAAAATGCCATTATTTTCTACTCATTGTCCTGGTCTCTGCTCCTCATTGATCTCTCACTAGTACTTTCCACAACCGTTTTCATGTGTGGCCTGCAGAACTCAACATAAAGGTGGTTCCTCTACTAAATGGTATCAGAGGTAAAACTGCCCCTACTTATACTTGATGTTCTTCAGGTTAGGCACTTATGTGTTATATTAGCTTTCTTTGCCACAGATTGCTCTAGCAGCTATGCTGATACAATTATCTACAGTGACACGTCTTCCTTTGAATCACTGCTTTCCATGACAATTTTAACCATTATTGAGGTGAAACTTGTGTTCTCGGTTTCCAGATGGAAAACCTTAAATTTGGCTTCTTTAAAATTTCTTTAACTAAGTAATTCAGCTCATTATGTATGACCCACTGCACAGTCAAATTTCTGCCATATGTCCAGCCTCCCTTTGGCTTCACTTAATTTAGGTTTGAAGATGATGAACATTTTACTCAGTTTACATTAACAAACATTTCATTTTTGAAAGAATGTTTTAATAATTCTGTCTGGTGTCATAATTTGTTAGCCTTTGATCAAGGTAAAATAACAAGGCCACGTGCATTGTCCACTAGCTAATTTGTGCTGTGGCGCCTGAAATAATGATAATCTTGTGCAATACTGTGATAATAATAGCTTCTCACTAGCTATGCTCTTGCACCAAATCCACAATTTGTGTATGAATAATTAATTGGAAAACACAGGTGAAGTTTCACCAAGGTTACAATCAAGAAAACAATGAAAGCAATATGATTTTTATAAAACTAGTAAACAGGAGGAATTCAATGTGTTGTGCGTACAGTATGTTTAATGTCTGTATGCATATTATCACTGTAGCAGCTACTCCAAATTGGTTTGGATAGGAATGCTGCCATATGAACAGGAAAAAAAATTTCCAAGGTTTGGCAACAGGACTGATTTTAATTATTCTTGTTGCTCTGGAAGAGATTACTAAAAAAAAGTACTTTACACATGAATCAGACAGCAGCCGGAACAGAAATAAGATCAGGAAAAAACCAGAAAAATGGAAGTAGCAAAATGTTATTAAGATTGGAGAACTGAAAATTCTGTAGAGTACAATCCAAAAAACATGCAATAATCTCACTTAAGGGTTTCCCATGTTTGTAATGTGAGAAATACACTGAGTCGGTATATTACTTATTCGCTACCCCGCGATGCAGTCCAAGTAGTCTGGATATGTTAACTTGGAAGAGAGATAGTGGCAGGAGCAAAGTAAATTGACAGGGATTCATCAGCTAGTTAGCATATCCAGACTACTTAGTCTTCCTTTGTACAGAGAGTCACAAACCACAAGTATGTACACAGTCAGGTACCTCATTTAGATGCTTAGGGAGTTTTCAGGGAGGTGCCTAGTGACTTCTGAATTTTCCTAGGACTGGTGATTGCTGAAACAGACTTCCTGGGTCATTTTTTAGGCTTAGATAAATAACATCCAATTAAGTCTGGAATTCACACAAAGCTCCCGTGTGTAAAGATACAAAGCTATTAGAGGCAGCAGATACTTTATGTCTAAGTTAGTTCTGCTATCTGGTACCTATTATTTCCTGTAAGAGAAGCCCCATGTTTTCTTGAGCTTTTTCAGCTTATCTTTGTCAGATTTTATGCTATGAAGTGTTTCAGATGAAGCCTCGAATGATTGTTTACTATTCTTACGGACAGGTGGATCATTGCTCTGCAGTTCTGTACACATTGTCTCGAGAACTTTTCCCTTTCTTTCTCTTTTCCACCCAACTACTTTTATCCTTTGCTAATTGTATCCTTTGCTAATTGTACGAGTCTCATTATACTCTTTAAACCCTCTTACCTTCTACAGTGCTCCTTTTGTAATCTTATAATGGGTCAAGATGATCTGTGGCACAAAGCCACAGCATTAAACCAGGAATTGATATGGACCAGTATTCATAGATTGAAGAATACTTACAGTCATTTTAACACCAGAGATAACGGATAGAGGCGTATTTCTAAAATCATTGCAAATGAAGGAGACAGGACTGCTGTTCAAGGGAATTTCAGCTCAGCAAGGAGACAGACTGAATGCAGTCAATCAAAAAAGATTTATTCAAAAATGTCATATATTAGGCACTACCTTGGATTCCTTCGGTCTCCCTTTCTTACATTTCATCTCTTGTCCTGACATTCAGTCTGAAGTATTTCCTCCATCCAGTACAAAAGGATTTTCCAAACTCAGGAGTCCAATTAGGAAAAATGTTCCCTTGCCTTTCAGCATTGCAGTATCTGAACCAGTTCCCTCCAGAGCACCCTCTACAATGGAGGCATTTATCTCTGAAAGTATCTCAGTAGGAAAGGGTATTCACTTATTGTATCAAAAATTGAAAACTACAAACTGAAAACAAGCACAGCTTGAGTGTTGCAGTATAACTGCTCTGTGTCTGCTTTATGATTGAGGCTGTGTTCAACAATTGTAGGGAAAGAACAGGCCAAAGATGGTCTGAAAAGTTTGACAAAAAGTAAGGAAAGTGGTTCCAGATGGGCTACTATGAGAAGGGTCCATAGTTACAAGTGCTTATTCCAAATTTCAGTAAGGAATTACTTGAACAGCTTTTCTTTTAAAGATTCCCTTTGCTTTTGAAAGCGCCTCCTTCACTGGCACTTCTAGTTCCTGCAACAGCTCCTGTTCTGCCAATTAGCTGGCATCTCCTGTTCTGCAACGGAAAGATTTTAAAAATAATGAACTCCAGCCTCTTTCCCCCCATTGTCAAGGTTTTGTCAACAACCACAAGAGGTAGAAACATTCTCAATTGCCTGTTCATCGTACTGTGGTGGATGGATCTCTTAGCTGTGCTGGCTTAAATGTCTGTGCAGCCACACTGTCAATGTTCAGGGAACTGATTTGGCTTCTAAAACATCTCCCTCCCTCCCCAGGAAAGTGCCAGAGCAATTGTCCAGTTTTGATCTCAGTACAAGCATAGAAATGGTTCTATGGGAAGAACTGAGAATATGGTACACGGACAGGAGTGGGCAATGTGGGAGAAGCCAATCTTCCCTTCCAGGACCACAGCCTCAGACTCCAAGACTTGGTGCTCTATAAATGTTACCAAATATTTTGAGACCCAGATTTAAGTTAAAAGGCTGGAAACACAGACCTCATATACTACACCTTTAATTGCATAACATGCAGCTTATCTGTCTGACAGAGATTGTGAGTTTATACTGGAGAGATATCACTGTATATTTGCTCTGTTTTCGGAGACAGGTTTCTAGGCTAGATAGACGTACACTGTAGGTGTTGCAGGTTGTATTATATGCCCTTCTTTAAATCTAGTATTTCCATCCGATCATCAATTAAAATAAATAGGCACAATCTGACCCTCTTATATCCTTCCACTTTATGCTATTGGAATTCTCCACCATTCTCATCACTGGAAGTTCATTTGTTTTTCTTGTGACAGCTGATGTCAAGCTGATCTGTATTTATCATCTAATCTTCAATATTTGCTGGGATGTGCCACAATTAGAGTAGCTGACATTTTGCTGTAGGCAGAACCAGAACTATATTGTGTGCATTCTCTGTGGGTTACTCGTCTTGCTACCCTTTACAAACACACGGTCATTTAAATTCATTGCTAGGCTATTCTGTATTCTGTGTTAACATAACACACCACTCATTTTGGGTCCTGGGTTTGGTTCCTGCTCCTCTGTATTAAAAAGAGGTAAAGTGCCTGGGATTTTAGTGATGGAAATTAAAAAGGACATGATGATAGAAATCTAAATCAGAAACTGAGCAATGACTGAGACAATTTCGCATTGGTCAGATGCTGTGGTATACGACTGAATAAATGAGAGGTCAGTGAATGGAGCAGTGCCCGAACAATGCATCTCTGATAGCAGCTGGACAAAACACAAAACACAGTATCTGGCTGAGGTAATAGAGGTGAGGAGGAACATATCAGGGAAGTGGGGTTCAGGGAAGAAAACGAACGGCTTATAAGAGGATAGAACAGGAGAGGGTCAAAATCCGATTTCCTTTCACAGAAATCAGTTACAATTGACCCTGTGACTTCAGCAAGATCATAATTTGACTCTTTTAGAGACTATTTTAAAAGAAATATTGCTGCAGCTTTGGACCTGACGAAGGAACATGAAACTAAAATTCTATTTTTATAACTTCCAGGTAGTTTTGAATAAGCATCTGGACTTAAAGTTCACCTGAACTTTCAGTGTTCACCCCTCACTAGTGTAAACACATCATCAGTATGTTTTTCACATTGCTGTATCCTCTTTCTGGTCCTGTTGTGTCATATGGAGTTTTGTGGCATCAAACCGGGTAGACAGAATGGGCTGTTATATGGCATACCCTGATGGAAGCTGACAGAATGAAGTATAATAATGTGAAGAAAAATGCTCAGCGTGTTAGCATATTTATGAACTAAATGAAAAAAAGGATACAAATATCTAGGTTTCTTACATGAAATATCTTTCTTGCATGACATCTCTCGTCTTGGGGGCAGATATCTGTTCATGTCTCATTTCTTTGCAGTATATTTGGAAGCACCTCTGCTTTGTTCTAACTGCTACACAGATTATCTGATGATGATTTAATGACGTGGTAGTGGATCAATTGGCCTAGTGGCTGCTAATAAAGTGGCTCTCAGCGAAGTCTCCTGCTCATCAGGTTAGCGGATGAAGCCCACAACCTCCACTATCAAAAACTGGTTAATGTAATAAACAAATGGTCTCTCCAGCCTTCTGGGTGCAGTGTTGCAGTACTGTCTGCAGTGCTGCAGTGCTACACATCCTCACCTTTGCAGTTGTTGCCTGTATTCACTCTGAGAGCTTGGCTAACAATTTAGTCACAATTTCTTTCTCAGTAGTTTCTCCAGAGCACCTGAAGATCTCAACTTCCTTGAAAACATACAAGGGCTCAATATTTTGCTTCAAGCTGCTTTTGGAAACAGTCGTGTTGCCTGTATGAAATAGATCAAAGTCCTTAATTTGTGTATACACTGTGCAGGGAGGATAAGAGTTACACATGAAGACCAATTTATGTATATGGGTAACACCTGTCAGAAAGCAGTTCAGCCTCTTGAGCTTTAAGTTAGATACAAATATTTAGTGTCCAGAATTATATCTCTAGCTTCAATTTACTTTGCAACAGAGAAATTCAGGTGATGAGCAAAACCACTATAAGCTATGGCTAGCCCTAGCTGGGGGGACAGATAACGATAAGAATACATAATGGTTATACATAACTGATCATTTTCATCTATCTCCTAACACTTACAACCCTCTGCAGGTTTTGGAGGTTTTTTCCTTTTTTTTAAGCAAGTAAAAGCTTATAATGAGAAAAAATATTTTCTATCGGAACAATTGGTAGAATTATGCACACAGGTACTTCATGTCTGCAGCAGAAGCAGCAAATTTCAGGCTGAGTACAAGTTCAGAACAATTGCTCCAAATTTAACTTAATTACAATAATTTGCTGTTTTGTTTCTGTTTAGTGCTTAAGGTGACATTTGAAAGCTTGTTAAGTGGCAAACAAGCACAGGTGAACCTGAAGGTGTATATTTTTGTAGGAAAGCAGAACAAATTAAGAATAATGTATCCTTCAAGTACCCAACAAAAAGGTTAGATAAACTAGTGTAGCTGGGGCTAGTTTATTTAAATACATTCTTCCTGCACACAGACTGAGTGGTAACCTCAGCATCTCACTTTATTGACACTAGAAGGGCAGGCAGACTTCAGTGGGTTCAAGTTTATAACAAATATAACAGCAGAGTTTCAGACTCAAGCCTAAGTTTTGGTCAGAGATTTAACATTAAGGGTAAACATTATACACAAAGTCCCCCTATAACACTTAGGCTTATTAAGAATTTGATTCCTAGCTTTAATTTCCTGGGTCACATTTATAAACTTACAATCAATCATCTCTGGCACACAACTCCTTGAATCTTTCTGCTTGTCTTTTTGGATAACGGTGCTAGTTGTCTTGTTCATTGTCTGCTTCGTTGATCAACAAAGATCAGGTTTGTTCGCTGACTATTTCAGACATATTGGTACACAGCCAGAAGATGAGAACTCCATCCTGGACCTGAGTTTGAACCCAGAAGACAGCCATTTTGTTGAAATAATTTTTTCCAAGTAATATTTTGATTTAAGAGTGTCAGCATTTTTAACAACAAAAATATCAAGTTGTGTCAGAGAAATTCTAGTGTGTATGTATCTGTTAATTTCTGTAAGAGCAGATTAAATCAGACCTATAAGGCTGCAATCTTTTCACTTTAGGAAGTGCTGAAGAGTAGTAATGGGTCTCTGCCCAGGCACAGCTATGCATTTTGTTTTGTGGTATTTAATGAAGGCTCTTATCAGGCCTGGTCTTTGTAGGCACAAACTAATTAAAGGCTCAGATTAACAATCATTTATATAGTGAACAACTTCCAGCTCTGGCAAAATAAATTTGCTAAGTTCATTAGATGTGGAATACAGGATATTTAAGATTAATAACGTTCATCTTTCAGAAGTGTTTAGGATATTCTTATCTGCAAGCTGTATGTTACTTTCCCACTGCTCTATCCAATAGCACGTGATCAAGAGGACCAATATTTTAAAATGAGGAGGTCTAATAACTCATGAGCTGACAGAGGAAAAAGCTACTGTATGTTCATTTTAAGTAATCATTTAGTTTAATTTCATTTTCATTTAGCAGTCTTAGCTCATTCTGTAGCGCTCTGCTTGTGCCATGCTTTCGCTTGTGCCTCACAGATTTCACTGCCCTTTAATTCGTAGCCTGGACAGTTTAAGATGTTGGACAATAATACTTTATACATCTTTGGGCCACGTTTACCTTAGATTTCATTTTATTTCTTGCAGTCCAGACATGGGAAGGTCTGAGATATACTCAAGCTGACAGTAAGTTAGAGCTGCCTCCAAGATAGACATTATGGCTAGATGCTCAAAAACTGCCATGCAATTCATCATGGTTGAGTATGCGTATTGGATGCAAAACTGTGTATTAAAATGAATTATCTTAGTTTAAAATAATATAACAGTCAAAAATAGTGATAAAAGAGATGACCCACTCCCAAGGTATTTTTCCCCCCCACTGATTGCAATGGCCAGCTAACTGTTCCTGGATTTCTAGTCATTCAAGAAATCTTTTAGCGTGGTGAAAGGCTAATCTCAGATATCCACTCTTCATTCCAACTGAAACTTTAGTCTTAGTTTGAAGCATATTGTAGATTTACATGTTCAACTCTTAGAGAGTACTTTAAGAATAAAAAGTGACACTAGTTAGGGCTAATACTATTGCAGGCATACATTTTTTTTGGTACATCTTCCTGCCTTTGCTATTCTGTAGTGAGATGTGGCATACAAGATAGAAGAGATGATTTGAAGAGGGCTGCTGGGAGTTGGAAAGCACCATAAAGACTCCGGTAAGGCTTTAAGGCTTTGGTTTCAGAGTTCCAGTCCGCATCTGTGTTACCATTTGTATTGTAATCTTGGGTGGATTGGCATATTTAGATACCTAAAGTACTGTGCATTTAGGCAAGGAAAGGAATAAGAGGAAAAGTGTTAACCTCAGAGTAGCCTGATGCTTCCAAGGAACTAGAGAAGTCTGTCATGATAACTTTGGAAGGAAACTTTCTTTTTTTTTTTTTGAGAAGGCTTGAGATGTATGGCCTGTTGGTTCTACATCCTAGCACAAGAGAGGTGCGAGGTAAGTATTCTGAGATGTACGCTCCCATCCTGAGCAGAAGAATGGAGTGCCTTGTCAATGGCATGTGAATTGCTGTGTTTGATAGCATTTTTTTTCTAGAGTTTGGCAAATATCTAGATAACAATCAGGGTAGGTAACAAGGAGGCTAAAGAGTGTTCTAAGAGCTTACCACTACTTGAAAGGCTACAAAGATGACAGAGCCAAAATCTCAGTAGTCTCAGATGATATAATAATGGAAAACACCCGCTAACTGCATCGTGGGACATTTAGGTCAGGCATTAGGGAAAAGTTTTTAACCGGTAAGGTAGTGTAGCGCTCAGACAAGCTGCCCGGAGAAGTGAAATGTCAGTTCTTGAGTGTTTTCCAACTCAGTTACCCATAGCAATTGCAGACTTGATCTTGTGTTGTTAATAGCCTTGCTCTGAGCAAGAGGACCTTCACAGGTCTCTTCCATCCAATATTAATATGCTTCTGGGAAAAGAAATGCAATATAGAAAATTAATTGTTACAAGTTTAATTTAATACAAATTTTGTCTTCTTGTTCTGTGTTACCAGATAGCTGTATTAAATGGCGGAGCTTCACTCTACTAATGACAAGTTTCCTGTCTTTCTAGTATTTGTTTTTAATAATAGTAATCTCATGACATAAACCCCAAACTCTTCACTAGTTTTCAAGTACAGCTCTACAACTGGGAAGAAGAAAATTATTTCGATTCAGAGATTCAAAGATTGTGAAGCTGCAAAGGAGAACTGTCATCACTTAATCTGACCTCCTGACTGCAGGGCTATTTCAAATTATTACCTGTGTGAAGTAGACATATCATTTAGAAAACCTTCCAAATTTGATATGGCATTTCCAATGAGACTGATAATTTCTCAGTAACAGTGACTGCTTCTCTTGGATCTTTGCATTTCCCAGCCTTTAAATTTAGCAGACATTAGCAGAAGTCATGTTATGTTTATTCTTATTGTTCACTGATAAAAATACCAATTAACATAAGACTGAGAACCAATTCCATAGATTCCTCATTAGAAGCATAATACTTTGATAGTGATTCCCTGTTCACAGTTTTATGTAGATCTATCCATTAACCTTTTCAAATAATGTTTGCCTTTTAATTTACCTAGTTAAGTGCTTCATTTTCAAGTTTCATCTCATTTTAAAAACTCATCAGGTATATTTGACAGCATCTGCTTTCCATAAATGCACATGAATGATGCCAAGGATATCTCACTCCTTTAACTGTTTTATCAGTTAAGTCCTATATTAGATTTACATTATTTTACTTCAGATCCAGGTTGGGGTAACAGTTGGATAATTGAAGTAATTATACACCTACACTTTTTAAACACTAGTATATAAATACTACCCCTGACTTCTCTGAAACACCTTCAGTGCTCTAGAAATGCTGGTACACACACACACACACACACACACACTCACAAAACCAAATATTTCTCATTTGAACTACTAAGCTTTATGCGTGTACAATATGAGATCTCACATCTTCCCACTATTCATTTTTACATGCCTTTTTTCTCCCTGTTCTTTTTTTCTGATGAGGTTTCCTGCAAACTTTACCTATAGTGATTTCATTTTATTCTGCCCAAAAAGTGGAGACATTAGTTCAGGGCCATTAGCTCATTCTCCCCTCCCTCCCCAAGCTGATGAGCATAGCTAAATCTGAAATCCTTTGAACACCCCTAAAGTCTCAGATTGATTTCATCTGAAGGTTTTATCAAGATGTCTTGCTTTACCTAAACTACTGCATTCACATTCTATTTTTAGTAATAAAAATACATTAAAAATTGGAATATAACTTTGAAAGCTATCTAGAAGGTTGAAGGGAACTTAAGGAAATAAAGGCTCATTTTAGTTGTATCAATCAAATGAAGGTACATTTAGCTACCGACCAAATTAATGATGAGCTAGCTTAGCAAACTAGTTTTGGATAATGGCACAAATCAGATTCTTCTGCCTTCTTTTAATTAATATTTGATTTTCTCCCAAATCACTGCTGCTAATTTCCATTTGCCATGTGTAATCTGAGTCTCCTATTCTCTTTTCTCACCTGTAGTGGAAAGTTCCAATTATCTGTTGCTTTATCTTCTGAAGTGTGACCAAAAGATGGTTTATGAATTTTCAAAAAATAGCCCTGATGTCTGAACCACACTGTCTTTAAGTTGTGGAGCTTCTGCTTAAAGACATTGTAGGATATTTGCTGGTAGTGATTTGGGTTGAAATTTTTAATATAAATTTTATTTCTACAGGAAATATTTTTTTCTATGAATATTTTCACCTTTTCCTAAATATATTTGCAAACTGTTCCAATCTATTTCTGCTGGAAAAAGCAAGAAATGTTCCAAATACTGATTGCAACTGTACTTTGCAAAGCACATAAATTAATGCAATGAGTGGAATCTTATTAATGGAATAAGTAGAATAAGTGCATTTATATTGTTCAGCTAAGAACATGGGTTGCAGTTCTTACTGGCTAGTGATTCTTAAAATAATGCCTAACTGTTTATTTTACATTATCTTTTTCTTGAAGTTGGAAGTCTCTAATGTAGTGATTTAGAAAAGACTGTACTAGAGAAGCATCATGTGCTATTCTTTATTGCTGAATTGTTTAATACCAGGCCATTAATCATCAGTAGAAAGAGTAAAGGTCCCAATTTAGTGCCCTGGGGAGACATCTCCATTAATCGCTTGCCAATTGGAGGGGACACAATTGACTTCAACCTGCTGGCGATGGTCCATAGGAAAAGCTCTGACCCATTTAATCAGCCTGGAATGTGTTCCATAACCTTTCAAGTTGGATCATCGAATGTCAAGTTCTGTTGAAGGCTTTATTTAGTCAACCATGACTGGTAACCTCCTTATCTTCTGCTTTTCGTGTCAGAGCTATAATAGTTTTATCAACACAAGTGTGGCAATTTTTTTTTTTTTTTAAAGCTGCCAAACTGTGTTCTGTCCAAATGGTTTTGAAAGAATTACCGTAACTGTGCTGGTATCATATTTTATACAAACTGTGAATGAAAGAAATTTGCAGCTGCTTTCTTTTGTCTGCACTGTGAATAGTAAGCGCATCTACTATGCTTCAATCCATAGTAACTTCCTCAGAGACTTGGGAAATATTAACAATGGCCCCCAGTTTCTTATACGTACTGTACACTTTTCTCTAATGATCATGTTGTAGGTTAGCATAGTACCATTATAACTGCACTTTGCGTCATTGTTAACAAGTATAAATTAATTCAGAACTACTCGTAATAATGAATGATACAGTGAATCAAGATGGTAGAGTTATTGGGTGAATTTAATTCTTTCATATATCTGCACTTGCTTCATGTGCTCAGTCAGACAATCACCTAAATCATATTGTGATAGACTGTAAAAAATAGCCAGGAATATCTGCAATTCTAGAAAGTATAAATCAGAGTCCCTTCTGAGATTGTGAAATACTGACTTTGTATATTTGCTTATTCAGAAGAAGTAAACCAAATGCAACTGCAGAATAACAGCAGTCCAAACAATAAAACCTTTGTGATTATTCAGTCTGATGAAACAGCTGACATCCTGGGCAATATGCTCTAGAGGTCCCTGCTTGAGCAGGGAGGTTGGACTAGATGATCTCCAGAGGTCCCTTCCAACCTAAACGGTTCTGTGATCTACAGCTTCACCTCATGAAATGGGACCAGATTGATGAGCTTAAGTTATGGAGTGATACTTGGTTCTGTGCGCATTTCATTACTTATAGCAGTGTAAACAGTTTTCTTTCTTTTTCTGTTTCTCTAATTCTCCATTTCTGGCGAGAAGAAATGCTCTGTTTTCAACTTTTTCATTTTACAAATCGGTCTTTAAAATGCCTTGCTGTCTAGCTGATAATAACAGTGACATAATTTCTGTCCAACTGTAGGTGCATTCAAGAGTTAGACATACTCAGTGCAGGGAGTAAACTATACATTTAATTAGAGGCATTTCATCTGATTTTGGAAAATTAAGAACAGCATCAGTCTGTCATTAGGTCTGAAAGGATGTATTTAAGAAATAGTATTGCATTTCCTTAAAAAGATCTCACTAGATTTGAATAATAGAAGCCTACAAACATATTAATGATAACGAGTATGCAAAATACTCCATATAAAAAAAGATCTGACAAGCATGAATGGTGACAGATGATGACCAGAATTTTCAAAATTTATGATCATTACAATGTGAAAAAGTAATTACAAATAATAAAAAATCTGTTACAATAATTAGCTGTAATGAATGCTCATAGCAAGGTAAATGAACTGGAACAATTTAAGGCAATAACACACAATTTGCATTTTATACTATGTCAGAACATTTCATCATTAGACAAGTCTGCAATATACTCTTATATTACCACAATTCTCAACTTTTTAACTATGCAACTCACATTCAAGTCTCTTCCATAGCTGTGATTTGTACATAAAGGGAAACTGATAAAAAGAATTAATTACTTTAATAAAGCAAGCTTCATTACATTTAAAATAAATATTTTCATGTGAATGCTGGTTTTATACATATGCTAATAAATCTCTTCATAATATAGGACTGCTGTATATAGTAAGCCATTTACAATGTGGGAAAGTGTCTGTGTAAGGTGTTAGCATGTATTTTGCACAAACTAGAACACACCTGTGATGGTCTTGTGGAATTTTCTACATATATTTGTCCATACAGTACATTCCAAAACCAGGAGCTGTTTAAAATGGTTAAGTTCCATTTCTCTGAAACCATTTTTTAGCATGTGAGAATATGCAAGTGCTCAGGGAACTCAGCAGCCAGGGGATAGCTTTGGAACTGCTCTAAAATTTGCAGCTCTGTCTCTTCCAAAGTCTTTCCAGCAGTGACCCATGAATTTCAAGATAAGGTTACAACAGACTGGCTTTCACTGTTGGATCAGAGTAGTCACTCCCGGGTGGACTGTCATCACTAGTACTCAAGGTCACTCTTTTCATTACAGGGGACCTTTCCAAAGGGCTGTAATTCATCATTCCTTAAACATGTAATGTATCAGACCAGGGGCATCTTTATGATTTACCTCAGTCCTAAATCTTCGCTTGTACCATCATTCTGGCAAAACACAAAATAGAAGACCCTACTGAAACCCAAAAGGCAGGCAGGCTCTCCTTTTTCTATTCTGCTATTTTAAGAAAACAACTCTGACATCTCTGAACTGATAATATTTCTTAACCTTGGCTAACTGTTGTTTTACCAGGAATGTTTTTCACTCTTGGATAGGCAAACAAATTTTGCAAGTTTATTGCTATTTCCCTGCTGTGAATCTGGCCATCATTATTTCTCCTCTTAAGTCATTGTGTTTCACTACATCTTGCTCTAATACTCGTGTTCTCTCATTCCTAAAGACCTTTATGGCGGAATAGGTGTTCAGAAAGTGACCATTTCCAAATAAAGTTGTGACCTGATTGATGTTAAAGTCTATGGAAGCCTTTCTAACTCTAAAGAGTACTGAGTTTCTTTCAGAAACATATGGCAAAATTTCTCTTCTCATTCCCAATTAGGGCACAGAAGCTGTCCTCATAGCCACATTGATTTTTGCTACTGAGGAGTTTGCCTTTTTAACAAATTCTCTGAAGGTGAGTGGAGAATTCAGAACTTTTTGTAAGATGTCTCTGGAAAGTTTGAATCATCAAAAGCTTAAGAGTAATTTAAAATCAGACTTTTTTTTCTTTTAAATACAAATAGAAACTCTTATTATTCTTATATCAAGTAAATAGTACTAAATAAGCTCAAGGATTTTGGTGTGTGATGTTACCATCATCACATTGGATGCAGCCTTTTCCTACTTAGTCTGAATCAAGCATTAATGGCTATATTTATATGGAAGTATAGGTTGATTCTTTCCTTATACCAGTTTTTCCCTCCATTAAAAACCAGCTGAAGGTCTCCAGGTATATTGTCACCTAGAAAGCTTGTGTCATATGAATGAACCTATAGTTAGGCCTGAAGAAACCCATTCAAGCCATCTAGGAGCTGGAGTTCTTTGGGTTTTAGTACAGAAATGTGCAGATAGTAGCGTGAGACCAATGGGACACACTTTAATTACTTGTTGTTTAATTACTTCTTTTTAATCTACTTCAATCAGAGAGTGCAGTGTACTACTGAACATATTAGAGTCCTAGTTCTGTGTGTGTGTGTGTGTGTTTTTTTCACCCTGTTAACTCTGAACAATTTGTTATTTCTGGGTCAAATGAATTTCTAGATAGACCAAATACTTTCATGTGTGACAAGGACAGTAGGACATCAAAACATATATACCCCAGGGAACGGCTTTAAACTTCTCCTTTTGATAATACTCTTCCTGACATGTTCAATGCATCCATCACATCAAAGCATTATACTTTTTTTTTTTTTAAAGAAACAGCTTAAGTCTGTTTTTCTTAGAGAATACATGGAGGTTGTTTAAATAAAAAAGTGAATTATATACTTTCAGAACTGTAATTGCAATATGCTTGAGCAGAGACATCTGCTATTTTTATTTTCAGTTTCCCAGGAATAGAAATACATTGTAGAAGATGGTAATTTAATGCAAAAGTCTACAGAATACTGAACTTTGAAACCAGTGAGTATAGCTATAATAAAAACATTACGTTGGCCTGAGCCTATAGCTCCATTCTGGATTAGAGCACGGAAGAATCTGGAACCAGTTGACTCAGAATTAAGCTTTGAACTGGCTGGAGCACCTGGGTCTCACATCTAGTCTACACATGACACTAAACATACTTCTACCTTTTCACTGCTATCTTCTGAGCTAGGTAGAAATTCTTGTTTATGACTGAATATCATCTATTATGATATCTAATATATATACACTGCTCAAAGAGGGGGAAAGACATTTTTACAGATAAAGTGTTCATTATTTTGTAAAGAATCTTATAACTTTTTCCTGAATGCTGCTTTTCACACTCAGCCCAAGTTGCCACATATGTATTTTTCTAAGATTGGGATGATTAAAGAAATCCCTGATGAGGGCTACTGTGAAGGTGCAGTAACTGTAATGTATTTAAGCATTGGTAAAAGGAAATAGCTACGGAAAATTGTTACATGTAATAATGACCATTTTTTCTATTTTTTGAATGTGTGAGAACTAAATAGTCTTATCTTCTTGGTTTATCTTGAGGATGAATAACCTATATTTTTTCTTGTTTTGATCTCTTAAATCTCTATTGCAATATACTTTTACTGCATTTTAAAGGAGAACAACAAAGATTTTAGTGAGGTTTATGAAGTTCTAGTGGGGAAACACAGCTCCCAGGGTGAGAGTCAGCCCTGCCTACAGGAAATTCATTAAGAGCTGAGTCCTCTATTCTGCTGAGTCCTCCAGGCATTTCGAATAGAGCAAACTGGCAGTGGCCCCAGCGCCTGTCCCAGCAAGGCACCGGTACTCAGCTGTTCAGTGGTGCTGCCTGCTGGGAGGAGCAGTAGGGCCTGCATCACAGCTCCCAGTGAGCTCCAGCCTCAGCAGGAGGGCAGAGACCTATCCCTTCAGGGTTGCAAGGCTTCCCTTATGTGAATATAGGGATCTCGGATTCTGCTGCATCGAAAACCCAGTGGGAGCAAAGAAGTAGGTTGCCTTGCCTCTCACTGGAGGGATCGCATGACCTTCGTGAGAAGCAGCTGCTGCTGGATCCCTGTTCCTGCCAAGTTCAGCAGTCGTGCCTGAGCTCAGAGCTGAGAATCATACTCCCACACTTTCCCATGCTCCCATGCTGAACACAATCTAGAGCACATGTCTCCGTAGAAAGCAGGCAAAGCAATGCTGCAAGTAGTAGTTTTCTTGGTAGGTTTTTCACAGTACTGATTACAAGTGATCACTGACTGTGACAAAATTAGGGAAACTAAGTTGTTCAGTGTTATACATATATTCTCTCTCAAGTAATTTATGTTGAGACTTCTTGTTACAGGAATACTAATAAAATTCTCCGTAGAATACATGGTGCGGTATTTCCAGATGCTATTTCAATAATTGGTGACAATAAGATTTTGATAGTTTGGTCCTGATTCAGGAATGCAAACTGTTTTGTCTACTTCAGTCTGGCATATTTAAGTTGCTGTCTGCAGAATAATGGGGTTTTGACCAGTTCTTCTTTTTATACCATGGCCTTATCTTATGTTGCTCATATTGTATCATGTTTTGTGCATTTGGAAGATTTATTATTGCATAAAGCGAATGATATTTAAAATAATAGATGTACTAACAGATTTCTTATTCTTTAGAGCAGAAAAGCAGTTTTAATAGACAAGAGTTCTGCTACATTTCTCTTTGCATTATTTTCATGTCTTTTTTGTTTCGTTGCAACTTTGTGCCTGGGCTGAAGAAAAGACATACAAACCCTGTGGTTTCTGTGATCATTTGAGCTTCTGTCACCTCTTCTCTTCAACAACCTTCCATGGACTGTATAACAACCTTCCTCACTATATTGTGAGGACATCTGGTGGGTGTCTGTATATACATTACACAACTGCTTTACAAGCATTAACAAATTAAGACTCAAACTCTTAATTAAATCTTATTGAGTGGATAGATATGATGTGATTGACCTTACTGACATTTCCTAACATAGGTGTCTATTGTATAAAACCTTAGTTAGCCATTTAAGTGAGGTAGCCTGGTATGGCAGGAAGGTGAGAAGGAGAACTGACTCAGCACCAGGAGTCCATATAGGACGGTAAACCAGCTTCTTCCTGACAGTCTTTAAAATGAACAGAATTCTGATTCCCTGTGGCACTGTATGATATTACTAGTCTCCTGAAGGTGAAGGGAAAATCATCTGCTTCTTGCAAGATGGTGATTCCTGCCAAGTGTTTGTAGCTTTGGTGGGAACAGCTGAAAGGCAGTGCTTTGCCTCTGTGTAAGGCAGGAATACCCCGCTTCCTCTTTTTGACCTCCACTTGAAGCAGTGTTCATCACTTTTATAAATCGGGACACTTCAGATGCCTTACCATTATTCCTAGTGGCCATTTTTCGTAACTAAAATCTTTCCTTTTGATGAAGATAAGCTCACAGCTCACAGACATCATAGTATCTATTTTGTTCCCCTGACTGGGCCAAATCACAGGATGCAGTGAGAAAGAAGGACATTAGAGTTTTGGCCACTATCTAATGCCTCTTAGCACTGCCAGGGATAAGCAAATCTATAGAAACATAGTGTGAAATTTTTTTGTTGATGACTGAAATTCATTTAAATGTAAAGCAGTAGAAAACTTCCTTCCATAGATTATCACATTTCACTGTGTGCCTTTTATAAGATGTATGATCAAGGAAAACAGTCTGGACATAAGTAAGTTCTGCAAGACTGTTAGGTGTTGACTTTGCTCTTCAAAATGTCTAACAGTGCTTTCTCTATATCTATGTTCGACAGATATAGACATGTGAAAATGGATATAACAGCACTCTTCCAAGCACAACAGATGCAAATACCTGACAGGGAGAAGGGAGATGCATATTGCTAATGTTGTAGTTCATGAAGCTCTTGTGATATATGTGACACACAGCCTTACTCCAATGAGCTTGCAAGCTAAATCCCTGTTCCTGGAGTCCATGAGCTCTGTGAGAGCCCAAGGGTCTGACTGCATGCAATAGCTTTGCAAGGGACTTTCTGTTCCCTTTATGCTATTCACTGCTAAGTCTGTGGAAAGCCGAAGAGATCCAGAATCCCATTGGCACAGAAGTACCGTATTTGCTACTTTAACCTGTGCATTTAATCCACATAACGCCTCGTTACTCAGGCTTTGTGGGTGTAATCCAGAGCCCATTGATCTCAATGGTAAATTGCCCACTGGTTCCAATTGGGCTTTGGATCACGGCCCATACGTGTGGTGTTAATTTCACCTTTAAATCTTGTGCAAACTTACCAGGTTTGTGACTGGCCTCATTTTTCATGGTTATGCAAAACTATAAGTGAAACACATGCTTCCCCTTGTGTACCTGAGATAAATTCTTGCCAAGTGCGACACAAAGGAGGAAGAAAAGCAGGAATTTCTGGATGAAATTTCTGTAGAATCATTCCTCTACTCCACCCCAGTTTTGAGTCTGGAGGACCCCTGTGCAATGGAAGTTGGCATATTTGGCTTCAGCACCTGACCATGCTGTGTAGCTCCAAACTTGGCCTGGCCCCAGAAGTGATTTTTTTTTCCCTCAGAACCATGGGTGCCTCCCACAGAGAGCTGAAGGGGATGGAAAGCTTAAGTGGTCCCACAGGGAACTTAAATCCTAATTCAGGAGTACCAAAAATTGATTCTTTGCAGCTGTGGAACAATTTTTTATTTCCTGAATTGAGGGAAGAAAAGCTCAAGGAGCTCCAATATATTTCTAGGAGCCAAATTTTTATTGTACTTGGAAATTTTTATTTGATCAGCAGCCTTGAGATTTGAAGAGGATTATTCACCTCCCTTCCTTGTTTCGAGAACTAGCATAAATAATCCATTTAGTGATAATGCCGTGCCTCCCAGTGTGCTTGTTTATCATTAGAGTTGTCTAGTTTTCAGTGCGCTAGTGCACTCTGATTCCTTGCTGAATTTATGATGCAAATGTCAGGCAGGAACTCTGTCCTTTTGTTTTCAAGCCAAGGCTCTTTATTTTTACATTGGATTTGAATTATATATTCATGCAATCATCAGGAAGTTTGTGAAAATATTAAAATTCTCTTCACATTTAAAACTAGGTAGGAGGCTGTTGAGAAATAGAAAGTTAACTATAGGTCCATAGGAATTACTTGTGATTCATATATTGTTACTTTCTCTAAGGGACAGCATGTGGTTTTCTGCATACATATTAAACACATGGCCACCCTTTCCTCATTCTGTAATGTCTTTATACTTTTTTATCTGTATACTGAATCTTTTTTGTAGAAGAATTTGAAAATTTTTATGGGTTCTTTGTAGGTAACAAGGCCGTGTTACGGGAATCTCGCTGTATTTTCTAGTTCATAATTGCAGTGGAAGATTAAATATCCCTGGGAAAGGCTATTTGTATGATATTTCAAGCCTGAGAGAAAGTGGGAGGGTGCAAAACCTTTCAAGAAAGATTGAATGAATAATATTTCCTATCAAATTATGCAAATTCTGTCAGTTTGGAAAAGCTTTAGGTATGTGTCCAAGGTCAAATTGCTATAATCATGTGCACCTAAATATGTGCCCAGTTACCACAGTGAAATCTGTAATCAAAATTAGGTAAGCAAACGACCACGCAGAATCCTAACGAGTCCTTTCTATGAGTAATAAAAAATGTTCCCAAATAGTTCTGAAAATGGAAAACTGCAGTCTTCATTTTATTTCAGTCCTTATCCTCCAAGCTTTTGATTTTTAAGCATTATCAAAAAAGAGAAGGTGGAATTATGTATGTGACGTTAAATGCATGCTTAGGTAAGCAGTGTTAAGAATGAGTACTATCCTTGTAAGTAACACGTGGGAACAGAAAATCACTAGTTATATCGGTTTTACTGTTGCAGATTTTTGGTCATTGGCATTAGTCAGAGCTCTATAAGGAAATAAACACTTCTATATCAACAGATTTTGCAGATTTTTACAGAAAAGTTTAGTTTCAGAATAGAGTGTTGGACTGTATTGTGCTGCCTGGTTTCTTGTGTGAAACTGTTACATACATTAGGTATTTCAGCACTGAGACAAGTGACAAATGCCCTTTTAAGCAGAGGTTCACTTTTCTCTGTTTCTTCCAAGTATTGATTGAAAGTTTGTGAACCGCTTGAATAAAGGTTTCATCTCTATGAGCTCCATTTATTATTTTGATACTGGAGATCCAAATTTTGTGGCATTTGTAGCACCCCCACTGAGGTACTGAGTGCTCTTGGCCATGTACGTAGTTACAGCAGATAATTCATGCTTACTTCCTTGAAAAAGACACTAGGAATGGCTCTTGGAAGTGCTTCTCCAGTGAGCTCAGCTGAGCCGTATTCGAAACCGTGAAGAACGTCTGGGTTGTTCTGCTCTGTGAAGCTCTCCATGGCTGACAGCAGTCTAATTGAAGTCAGTAGTTGCTTTCAGGAATGAGATTTGAACTTGTGCCTCATTTGTGGAGGAGTTCACTGCTGGAGGACAGTACAGTGTTATAAAAAGCTATTAGTTATTAGGTGATGCTCCAGCTGTACTTTTGAGCACAGGAAACTGCATTCATTCTACGTAGGGGATAGGACTCAAATTGAAAAGGTGAAGAGCTATGAAACCTCCTTGTTCTAAAATGGATTAGCAGTGTCATCAACAAACTTCCTTTCTTGCCAGGGCTCCTGTTCCACTTGTCTGTGCTGCACTCTTAAGACAGACAGAGGAAGTGACTCTAGGATCTCTCTAAACCTACTGCTCTCTCCCTTTGTGTACTGAGCTGAGTGAGCTTCACTGAACAGTGTGTACTTGAAAAGCCTTGTTAAGAAAAGGCCGCTTCTCAAGTAACCTCTCCTGGATGGATTGCATTCCTATCAACAGTTTAAACAGAACCGACACACCTTAATGCCCTTGGCAGTCAACAAGAATTTGAGGTGATTGCCTAAAAGCTTTTTTACTGACAGCTTGCATTTATTTCTGCCCCCCCCCCCCTTTTTTGAATGTTTGGTAGGGTTTTTGTGTTTGTTTGGTTTTGGTTTTGGTTTTGCATTGATTTTTTTTTACCCCAAATCTGCAGATGTGTATTTTGATGGCTGTACTTCTGAGACTATATTATCCAGTCTTCACATCTTCTTTTTTTTTTCCTGATGAGGCAGATAAGTTTACACTGAAGTCTAAAATATTTGACCTTCCTCAAAATCCATATCACCTACAGCGTTATTACTCCATCTCAATTTTACTGAAGTACTAAAAAATATCTGTTTTTATAGGACAAGTTTCAGTCCTTCTTCATCAATATAGGCTGCATTTCAGACACGGCTTGTATGCAAATTTAAATCCATGTAAAGTCAATACTTGAACTATCAAAATAAGAAGGCACAGGTACCAAGTTAAAGATATTGGAATGGCATTATCTCTTTTTATATCATGTCAGTCAAAAAGACAGTGAAGCCTGAAAACAGTAAACATGAAAACAATTTTTTAGTCTGAAACCAATTTTCTAAAATTTTATTTTCAAAGATATAAAATTAATTACAATTATATTTAGCTGAAATGCTGAACTAAAGATGAATGACCATACAACTGGCCTTTCCAATTGTTTGCTGGGAAAGGCAAGAGCTTCCCCACCTGCAGTAGTCTGTCGTTTCTCTTGACAGATGAAGGGCAATAAATTCTGATCTGATCTGAGACACTCTCAGCTTCACATCATCCTGCAAATGTCTATAATGCTTCTTCTACATGGCCTTTTCAGTGACCTGCGATATAGATTGTTGCATGATCACTACCTCTTCACTAGAAGTCTTCATGTTGTTAATCTTGTTTAGCATAGAGTTGCAAATAGATGTTGGGGATGTAAGGAAATGGTTGAAAGTATCAGTTAACTTCAAAAACTGTTATCAAGGTAGGGTTGGAATGCTATGATAGAGATCATGGGAGAAATACTTGCCTTGGGTTAAGGCAGAATATTGGAGGACTAGAGGATTTAAGTATTGTGGATACATTTTTTTTTCCATCCTAATCTAACTCTTCTTCATGGATCAAAGATTTGAAGTATATTGTAGTGTCATATATTTCATTTAATTGTGGCCTTTTTGTACTTTTTTGTGGACCAACATTCCAACTCTACAGTAACATGAAAGGATGAGGTAGGGTATATTGCAAAGGAATATTTAGCCTTACTGCAAAGTCTTTATCATATCACACAAACTGACATACCTTTCAGGCCCCAAAAGAGATAGTGGTTGAGATAAAGTATTGCAGGTGAGCAATAATACCAAGTAATACAATGCGAAGTGAAAGTATTCAGAAGAAAATTTGATTTGTGGAGGACATATATTTGTTATAATTTCCAAACATTTGTCTGTTTCCTCATAGCTTTCTGCCAGCGTTATTTATTCTCTATATACCTAAGCTTCAAATTCTCAGGAAAGTAAAGGACACAGGGAAATAGATTTTATGATTAGCAAATGCATATTTTTATACATTCATGAAAATATATGCTGAAAAGATATATACGGTCATTGATATAAACATGGCTGTAAAAATGACAGTGCATGTATCTACTGTGGAAGAGAACTTTCCGAACATACTAATTTTCACCATATCAATCAGGACATCAGCTTAAATCAGCAGTTCAAGTGCTGATTTTTGCTATTTTTGACATACAGTTTGATACACAGCACAGAATTTCTTAGCCAATGCCATTTGCAAAGATAATTTCTGAACAGATGATTATTTTCAGTGAAAATAGCATGCAGACAGAAAAGCAGTGAAATAGGTAATCTCCTAATTCAGTTGAAAAATTCTTCTGTTTCAAATAGGGGCCCCAAAGTCGTGGGAGCTGAAGAACACTAGCCAGAAAGAAAAGACAGCATAATTGCATAGTACTGCATAGTTTTCCTTTTCCAGAGGGAGACAAAATAAAAGTTATAATGATAAGGCGGGGGGAAGAAAGTTACACACTGCAATTCTGTGCAGACTGAGATTAAACAAAAAGGTCATAAACTAAAAAAAAATCAAGATTAGCCATCGGAAATTCCCGTTTGCAACTCATATTAAACGCATGATCGGATTGTCAAGTGTTATTTGCAAATCTTGTGACTGCCTTACAGCAAAGGATGGAGTGTGTGGATTAAGAAATCTTTTATTACTTCCGTCAAAATAAAAAATTAAAAGGGAAATATATGCTTTCTCCAGAAACATCCAGAATCTCCACATTAAAAAAAATTCTTTTGCAGAATGGCAGTGATGGGCAGTGTTTGCACAGCCATGAGGAAAAATTTATTTCACTGACAACAGAGGTTGATTTGTACTTTCCCCTGCAGTGTTCATCACGGTAGCCTCCAGCTGTTTTCCCTGGGATACAGCTCTATTGCTCTGGAGCATCCAGCCTCTGGGGTACCAGGAGTAGTAATTTTTAATTTCAATCTCCAACACCTGCACGAGGGAGGGAGCTCTAGTTCTTGATCCCATTTAGTCATTGACTTCCCTGAAAATAGGATTGAGCCATAATATGTCCCTGGACAGCCAGGAGTCAGTAGGGGCTAATAAGTCTTATGATATATGCACACTATTGATTTACCATTTTAGCTTTTTTAATCTGAATACCAAAGGCATTTATCCAGGGATTCATGGTAAGCAGGTCCATATGGAAATATTTTCCATGCATCTAAACCACATACTTAGAGTTTTTGTGTTGCATAGTTTGTCATAATCACTCAGATTGTTCTCAGATACAGATATATATATAAATAGAGATGAAGATATATTGGACTAAAAAGCTTTAAGTGAAAGCCAAGTGTTCATCACTCTTTTCCTTTGTTAAATTCTCAAAGTGAAATTTCACTAAGTCCTTGAAATATAAGTTTAGCAAATAAGGAAACTGAAGCCCTGATCTAGTGTCAAGACGAATGCCCCTCAGAGCCACGCTTGAAAAGATCAGCCTCTAACCATGCAAAGTTTAACCTTGTGAGGAAAGATTTGTAGGGATGTGAAACCTAGGACTTTCTGTTGAGTTCGTATGCATTATGCTATCCCAACAGAGCTGTTTTATCAGCTGTTACAGCCAAGGCACGTGGTTTATTATTTCCTAATGTAGATTTTAATTTCCGTTGAAAAGACTTGCATTTCAGGATTTGGCCCTGCTATCATATTCTTTTGATTGTTTACATTTTACTCCTTTAAAAGCTTTGCTTTAATTTCCAAACCTATCTTACAACAGTGGAAAATTACATTAAGGTGCTATCCTCGGAAACATTAAAGTCAGGAAGGCATCGGTAGAAAGTCTGAAGATAATACCTTTCAGCAAAAAAGCTCTCCAACTCCTGGGCACAGTTCCAGCTAAATAAAGGACACCCTCCGTTGCAAGTTAGTTTACTCCTACTGGTATTAAGGACTTTTCTTGAGCTATAAAGGATATATCCCAGCAGAGAATGCGTAGCTAACACTCTGACTTTAGAAGAGAGAGTTTTTTGTATGATGAGATTAGTTAAACAGATTTTCTGCAAGGCAAAGAACTCTTAAAATATGTATTTTTTATGACTGACAATCGGCAGAATGAGTGTTTCATATAAAAACTATTTTCCTTTTGGGACACAATTTGCTTCTGATATTTCTCCCTAGCAGATCATTTTCCAAGGAGAGTAAAAATAAATAGTCTCTCTTAAAAACAAAAGGGTGACTGAATTAGTATGCTCCTGTGAAACAGCAATTATTTCTGACAGGTGAAAAGGCCATTAGACATGAATTGATCTTTAGAGGTACTGTGAACTCTTAGTGTAGTCGACAGGAGCTGTGTGTGCTCAGCACCTCTGAAAATCAGGGTCAGTCCTGCAAGGTGCTGAATGACCTCAACCCACAGAAAGTTTTCCACACGTTTCAGGAACTGGCCTTTAGAAATGAGACAAGAAATCTGAAAGCCCAAAAATGTTCTGCGAAAATTCTGAAATGCAATCCCTGAGCTGTCATGCTGTCTGGTTTAAAAGGCATTGAATTTGGCACCATGAGGTCCTGTGCAAGTCACTTACTTCCCTCTGCTGTTTCCACTTTTAACCTGTGTGTGTCTTGTCCTTCTAACTTGTAATGGTGGAGGTGGATTGTCTTCTTTTCCTCATCAGTACAATGCCTGGCACTACTGGGCTCTAATATCAGTTGGAGCCACTTATTACTATACTACTTTTCAGAAATATGAAAATTATGAAAAAAAATTCTGTAATCAAGTCCTTCATTTATGTTACAGTTTCTGACTGTATAAAAGGACATTTACAGCTTTTCCAAAAGGATACGATGGGACTAAGTTAATATTTTTGGACAACTTTTGTATTCTTAGGCAGCAGATGGTTTAAACAGTGACATGTACTACTTATTTATCTGTCTGCATCTTCAGAAATTTTGCTGAGTTTTATGTGAGGTTGTCCAGTGTAGTTCATTGACCTTTTCAGTATTCTGGTACCATAAATGTAACTGAAAAACAGCAATGCTTAGGCTTATGATTGTAAAAGTACAGCCATTGTTTGGTACAGTGTATTAGAATTTACTCCTTTTTCCATCAGATGGGTAAATGGAGTATGTACATTTCTGGTAAAGCAATGAATAAAACAGTGACCAGAACTGTGTGGCTAAGAAGATGAAATTTTCCTAGATTTATGTTTCCTGGATTGTAAGGGAAAAAGTTGGTGCTATACTTTTGTCTTGGCTCCTGCTGCATTCCTCTGTAGTCTAGACTAGAAGTATGCCTTCTCCCAAGTACCAATATTTGGAAAATGGCCTAAAATGAAACTCTTTTATCAAATGCTTTGCACCACAGCCCCCAGACAGGAAATACCAACATGGAAAACCTTGATCTGAAAACTTTGAAAGGGTTGACTAAATTCAAACTTTGACTCTTTGAAAAGGACCCTTGAGAGCTGAAACATACATACTGAGCATTTAAGACCGATAGCTCACAAAATGAAATTTGATTCCAGACAGGTTTCATTAATTGGGAGAAGTTATGATGATAAGCATTGCTTTACTTGTCTTTTTCCTAGCAGTAAAGTTTGCTAAAATTACAGTGTGCTCCATCTTAACTGTCTGAGTAAAGGGACTTCACATTACTAAAGTTTTGGCTGTGTATAGGGATGATGGAACTGTAGTAAATAATTCCTCTGAATGCATGGAGTATTCTCACGACTTTCACACAGCAGTACAGATCCCATGATAAGGCAAGGCCCCAGATCAGTACAACTGCTTGCATACCTTCACTCAAGTTCCTGTACAGTTATACGAGGTAGGCTTTTCTTAAAGAAATGAGGTCTGTGTTCATGCAGGGGAAGACCACAGAGGACATTTTATGCTCATGTTTCATCTGCAGGCTTTCTTTGTAGGGAATTGCATTTTGAAGTAAGTAAACTTTACAGATTCAGGACAAAAATACTGTATGCTAAAGTGCATTATTTCTCCTATTAATTATTATTTATTGTTTTAGTTCATTACTCTGTATATTATTTGCATTTTGCATCACTACATATTGCACTAACGCATGACTATTTTTGAGAAGTGGAAGAGATCTTCTATTTTCGTTAAAAAAATCTGTTTATTGTGAGCCAATTTTTTCTTCTGTGACCTGTCTCATCTGATTTTCTGTTTCCATTTTCTTAGACCTCTGCAGTATCAAATTCTGAGAAGCTGATTTTTTTTTAATCAATTACTCAAAGGATTATATGTATATTTGATGGACGTGACTTGTAGGAACCTAGAAGGGTGAACACTATTTGAGAACAAGTAAGGATTAAAGGGAGAAACCAATTCAAACACATAGCTCTATCCTTTGGTAGCAAACAGTAGACAAATATTTCTGTGTTAATCTTCCATTTGCTTCCTTAAACTTTGTTGTCATTCGATTTGTGGATGGTTTTTGTCAGTGATCAAAAACAGGCAATTAGTTAAGTTTATACAGGTAAACCCAACCTATTTCTACATATAATGTCCATAATAAGGAAGAATAACAGAATTTAACGAGTCTTTGGGCAGATAGTAAGTGAATCAGATTCTCTGCAGCACGGCAGGAGCGCTGGGTTCCAGACCTGCAAATATCCCCATCTTTGTCCCACCATGTAAGAGCAGACTAGGAACTGCTATATTGTTCTCTTTCTTCCTACCACTGGGGAGCTGGGGCTAATTTAGAAGCTGCCTCCACCATCTTGATGCTGTCAGGGAGCTTCCCTACAAAAAGCAATTTCTGCTGGCCTGTCCTGAATAGACTCTTATCGTCTTGGAATCATATGACTTTGATTTGAAACTGTTCTGACTCTGACCTTGACTAGGTGTTTTTGATTATGAACTAGCAAAGCAACAGATATGAAAATGTACAGAGCAGCTGTATGCTTAAATGAAGCAGACCTTTGACCTATCGCTAACCTTAATTTGATTATAATAAAGTAGTCATCATAAATTGCAATAACTTTATTTTTTTAAATGAAGTTTTTTGTTTTGGAATTAATATTCCCAGCATAGGAATCAAGAATGTATTTGCAGAAATCTCAGCTTAACAAGTTATTATCTCAATCAATACATTTGATTTCACTTTAGATACTGCAAAACAAGTCTTATTTCTGGTTAGCACAATTAGGTTGTTAGTCTAATTTGTGTGGTTGCATTTTGCTTTCATCTATGACCACTGAAATGAGGAATAGAAATAAGGCAGTGACTTTTGCAATATTTAAGAACTTATTTATTTAGGCCAGAAAAACCCCAAAACAGTCTGTCCTTCGTAATGCAGTTACTGTTTACCTGATCTGATTTTGCAAAACTGATGTTTCTGTGTGAATTGCGATTTTGTTAGCATTGATTGATGGGCGGGTCAAAAGGTACAACTGTGCCCAAAGCCAGAACCTAAGTTTCAAAGAAGGGCTTTTCCTTGCACTCAGCTCAGGAAGTGGCAGCATACACTTCCTAGCGACCAAAGAGCAAAGGCGCTTTCTTTATAGGAAACAGATTGTATGTTATATCAGAAATCTAAGGAAGTTTAGTGAGTAAAATGCTCAATATAAGTAAAATAAATAAATACATGGGTTAATTCTAGGACCTCCACCTATTTAGAAATAATACTGAAGGATGAGGATGCTCATCCTAGGCAAAAAAATAAAAAAGCTTAGCTATCACAGAGAATCACAGTAGAAATTGAGCTAAATATCTGTGTTAGGCATTACAGTATTTTTTCCAAGCATTCTTCTTTCATCTCTCAGGAAATGAGTCATGGAATACCTACAAATTTTTACAATTAGTAAAGTCAAACCCATTGCATTTTTTTAAATAGGAAAAGTCTAGAATTGTGTAGGTGTGAATCTTGATTATTGGTACTAATTTTAGGGTTGTACTGGGAATATAAGGCACCTTTATAAAACGAGAAAATATCCATTGGATGCTCACTGTACAAAGGTAGTTCCTGGCTGAATGGGAGGATAAACTTTATAAATGGCTTTAACTGGAAAATTTCTGCTCCCCAGAGTGACCGGGGAAAAGGTAACATGTTGTAGATGCAGTGGGGTGGGGTATACTGCATTCCGGTTATTCCCTACTGGGCAGGACCCATTAGAGGCCCCAGGAGCTACAAATATAAGTGCAAGCAACAGTGAGGCCCCTGACCTGAACGTGAGTATGGTAAAGGTACTTAAATATGTAACAGTTTCTTCTTCCCAGCCCTAGGTCAAACATAAGAATAAATTTCAAGTTAACCTCTTGTATTTCAGCTTCACTTTTTTGAAGGTCAGCCTTCACTAAAATGGAAAAGGAGGTATTCGGTAAGAACTTTTGTTCCATGTATCCATCTTTCTATATGTATCATGGACCTTTGTAAAACTTTAGAGGCAGAAGCACATGGGAAGAGAAATGTTTCTTTTCAGGTAAATCAGGCAGAGGAAGACAGAGATTCCTAAACCAGGATTCATTTGAAATTGGGTTAAAAACTGAGAAGAAAGTATAAGCAAGGAAAATTACAAAGTGTATAAATGAAGTGAAAACCTAGATATGAATTTGAAAAGACACAATTCTGTACCCTTGCAGTAGGGAAATAAGGCAAAGATCTACCTGAGCCTACTTGACTAATTGCAAGAAGGTATTTAGGGCATTTTAAAATGATCAGCAGGTGATTAGTGATCTTTCTTGTGACTGTAGTGTTCTGTAAGTACCTGTTGCTGGATTTACTATACATTCCTCTAAGTCCCCTGAAACAAACCCACATCAGAGACAGACTATAGATCTAGATAAAGCAACGTCCCATAGGAAAAGCTGTTGTTTTTCTTGTTTCTGAGAAGAGAAAAAATAAAAGTACTGCCACTACCCCTCTTGTCACTACATCTAAGACAACTTCAATGGTTGTTACTGCTGCCATAGAAAACTTTAATTATGATAAATAAGTTCAGGTGAAATACGTAAGTCATAACACTTAGCAAAAATAATTGATAGTGAGATGCAATTCTAAGGGTATTGCACATTTAGCTGTTACTATAAATGGATGCAGTGTTGCAGGATGACTTATTGTGAGTTAGGAGGGCAAGTTCTTGTGTTGATACCAGAAGCCAGACAACTAATTTCTAGCATACTACTGTGAATATTTACCATGTAAAATATACTATCTTAGTTTTTCAAGGACAATTTTTAGCTTTCAGCTGGTACAGTAGAAGAAGGGAATAAAATATTTATAATTTATAGCAGGATTTTCTATTTTTATGTAACAGTAATGTAATCCTAGATTAAACTCAATAAATATACAATACTTTTCTGTTGCATTCTGTTGCACTCAGATACAAACAATTAATTTTGATTTTGTGTCCTACACAAAAGGAGATTGATTAAAATATTTTTATTAGTTCATGCAACAGAGTGGATCTCTCTCTCTTTTTCTCCCTAGTATTCTTAACCTATTTCAAGAAATAATGCATCAGAAAAATAGAGGAAGACGTAATTCATGTTAAAGTTATTCAGATAAGACTGACGTCTGTTCATATAATAAAGTAATACTTTGTCTAATCTGCTTATCAATACAGTGTTATCTGACACTTCAGTAATAGACTACCATGACCTTAGAGGTTAGCAATGACATTGCTTCTCTGAACATGACAGTCCTTACCCTGTCTTTCTGAGCCTGTCTGAAATGCTTTCATTTACATAATAATGTAGGCACAGTGGTTGCAGTATGTCAAAATGAAGCTTGCTAGTCCTTAGGAGTCTGAAATCCTACCTGCCATCTAAAACAGAATGTGCCTCCTCTGCTCACCATGAAGAACATGTCCACAGGACTCCAATTTTAGCCTTTTATGGCTGAGAAATGCTAGTTGTACCAAACATGGACACTGCCAAAAAAAAGAACACTCTAGCTATCTCAAAATCCATTGCTAACAGAAACTTAAGAAATGCTTATTTAAATAGGTAAACAGCTTTATTATTTTTTCTTGAAATAAAATTTTGTATGATGAAAGACTCAGAAAAATCTTTCAGCAAGCCTGCATTTCAACTTTACTACTGTAAACCTCTATGGTCTTTTTCTCCCCCATGATGTATGCCTAAAGATGACTCTAAGAGCACATTTTTTAAAAGCTGATAAATCAAAAAGGACTGTAGAAACAGATTTTAAGTAGTTGTATGGACACTTAATGATCAAAATACACATCTTTAGAGGTTGTTGAAGAGACATGAATCTGTTAAAATCAGTAGACTTTGGTGTCTAACCTGATTAAATGTTTTTGATAATCATACTAGATACCTATCCACATCTTTCAGCAGCTAAAATCAGCTTTGGAAATGTGATTTTCAGGCATGTGAGAATTTTGAAAATAGAACCTGGAATCCTAAATAATTTAGATTACACATATTTATTAATGGTAAAGCATCTAGTAAGTCATGAGTTTTGTATATTTTAAGGTAATGCTTGAAAATTCTTAAGTGTTTTATTTAAGAAAAATAATTTTTTACTGAAACATAGGCTTATGTATTTTTTCTTTTACAAACTACAGAGTTTCTAAAACATTGCAGAATTGTAATTATATTGGGGGAACACTTTTAACAATAAACTGTTCAGAACTCTTCTATCTAAAATTTAAATTTCCTTTCTATCACTTTCACTTTTATTGTTTGTATAAACAATGTTGAGTGTTAAGTTTTTCTTTTTTTGTCTTGCTAAACACTCTAGTTCAGTTTGAATTCTGTCTTTAAACTAGAGTCTTATACTAAGGAGGAGGATATCATTGCAATCTTCTGACAAAATAGTTGGTTTTTATGAACTAATTCTGAATATAATTCAACATTTTGCTATAAGTTTGCAAAGCTTAGAATTCATTAATTTATCTTAGGTGACATTTCTGGTTATATTATTCATTTCCTTTTCCGGACAGCTGCTCAGCTTCCTTGGGTTCAGTCCTTCTTTTTCTTATAATCCTTCTTTTAACTACATTTGTTTAAAACTCTTTTTTATACCTAGTGACCTAGTTACAGCTTTAAATCTTAGGTAAAATTGTTCTGTTCCTTTGATTTGGGATTTAGTTCAGAGTTAACCCTGTTATTTGTCATCCTGTAATTATATGTTCTTATTCTCCTCTTACTGTAACACCTCTATGTTCAGAGCATTCATGATGTGAGCACTGAAATAGGAGAGGTAGGAGAAGCAAACAGGTTCATGATAGGCTGTTCCCAATGACAGACACTTGATTCAGAACGTGTTCTGACGAAGTCTGTCATGCTTTGCACCCATGCCGTGTGATGCAGTTTTTTGGAGGGTGGGTTAGTAAGACGTAGCACAGGGCGAGTGACCCTTTTATTAGGATAAAACCTTTTTCACTAGGAAGGTGAGGTTTAGGAGAAAAAAGTCACCACTCTAATCCACTATAGGGAAGATGTTTGCTTGCCTGCAAAATCAGCTGCAAGATCTGATCCCTGCTCAGACAGTTTTTCAGGTGTCTAGTATGAGCCATCTTCATCTTTGCAATAAACAAACTTGCATTGCATCAGGTCTGATGTTACATGCTTCTAGTTTTCATTCTTATTGAGCTGTCAGGGACAGCTGTGTTTATGGAGATAAAGAAGGCATGGTGTGTATGGCTGATCCAACTACCTCCTGGCAAATCAGGTGAATCAGTATCTTGTTCCTCTGTAGGGGAATCTCAGTGTCCCTTACTACAGCTGCTCTGTATCTGGAAGATGAATTAAAGCATTTATATTTATAGTACTAAAGTACTAAAAAGTACTAAAGTACTAAAGTACTATTGGTTTCAGAGAATGTGTGCTCTTAGGGGGAAACACATTTTATTATGTTTCAAGGGGTTCATTGCGGAGTAAAGCGATGTGAGCTAGGGTGCCCAGGTAAATCAAAATAGTTATATTGAGTCAGTGGACCCACATCGTTTCATGCTTGTCAAGGAACTTGTTCTACAGTTCTACTTGTTAAAAGAAGTGTTGGTCTGACTGATTATAGCAGTTTGATGACAATACCATTTGAAGTTACAGTTCTTGCTCACAAAAGGCAACACTGATTCCATAGGTCCAGCCCTGAGAAAGCTGCAGCACATAGCTACTTTTCAGGCACAGCTGTCTTCCCTGCTTCTTTATCTCGGCTGGAAGCAGAAGTAGAGTTGTTGAAAAGTATTCAAAAGAAAATATTGGTTTTTGTCAAAAACAAAACATCTTATATGTAGCAAGTGTTGACTATAATTCTTGGATATGAGAAGGTCAAAACATATCGAATTTCTTGATTCATTTTGAATATGTTTTGCTCTGATAATGTTATGTGTTGAATACTTTTGTTAAACAGTCTTTTCAGATTTATTTTTTTGATTTTTAGGCTGAGTCATATCAGCAAGTTTAATTGTACATCTTTCATATTTTTTTCAAATTATCAGAATACTATAAAGTATTTTTATTCCAAGTAAAATAACTGAGATTTTTATATGAATTTTTTAAAACCATTTCCTCAAATGTCTTATGATCTGAGGTAACAGAATACCGGAATAACTGGCACAGATGTATGTATGTGATACACACACACACACAAGACACAGACACAGACACTTTATATATTATTTTTCCCTCTTTTTTCCAGAAGCTGCTAGGGTATTAGTTCAGTTGCAAGTGTGCGGTGCTTTTCAAAGTTTTAAAGACTTAGAAGTACTTTAACTAAGCTTCATCTTACATTTCCACCTTCATATTTCTAAAGAAAGAATTTTATTGTTTTAAGTTTATCCTTTGCTATTTATGAAGGCAGTTAAGAAGAAACCTGTGCTTAATTCCTTACAGGGATTGACTAGAAGGAAGAAACAAAACCATTGTTGCTATATAAATTTGAAGGTTATGAAGGGAGTCATACCAAGAAATTGACGGTGAATTAAGTTAGTATCTGCCTATATTCAACTTAAAAATAATAAATTATCATCATACTGAATTGCAGTCCATCTTGTCTCCTATCTCCTCCAAAACTGTCACATACATATAGCTTGAGAAAGCATTGTATGGAGATAAGCAACTGCATGAAACTTTGTGAGCATCTTTTCATGATCCCTTGGTGATAAAAGAAGAGACAATTTAGAATAATACTATTTCATTGAAGTAGATAGGGCAGGTAAGTTGACAGACGCTCATAATGCTAAAGTGTCAGAACATATTTTCATCTGTTCATGTTCAGAGAGAGAAGAAAACTACCTTAAAATAACAGGGCAGCATTAAGACTTACAGTCATCCCAAAACTACCTAGCCACAGTCGTCCCAGTATATGTTATGGTCAGTGGACAAAATAATGTACTTGATTTTGCATACTAAAAATTACTATTTTCTCTGCTGAGCCTATTGATGAAAAGCTCTGTAAATGGAGAAAACCGAAACCAATTACTTCCTACCTGAAGTAGAAAGATTATCAGCAGAACCTTTTTAAAATAGTAACTGAAAAGAAATCTCCGTAAAGATATGGTATTCTGTATTGATCTTAAAACTGGTGGACATTTTTAGGAACAGAAAAGGAATCAGTCTTATTTGGGCTGGGATCCCATCCTCAGTATTTTCCATCAGTTTTATATTACGTTTCTTCTGGAGATTTGAAGCCTCTGACTGAGTGGCTGAGTGTGTAGAATATTTTTCAGCTTACTTGTTATACTTTCTGGCACTCAGAACTTGGTGTACACATCCCCAGTTAAATAATTATTCTGTGCAATAGGTACAATAAGCTTAAACTCTTCACAAATGTCTTCAGATTGAAAATGATTAGGAAATTATTCAGCCTACAGGAAGATTGTTTATGAAAACCAAGAGTTATGTAGTGAAAACAGAGGACTGAAGTTGAAGCATTGGTTTTAAAGTGAATGTAAAAATACATGAGGGGAGTAACTTGTCTCCTCCTTCCCTTGAGGATCATCAGAGCCCTGATCCACTTAGAGGATGAAAATCGCTTCTTCAATGCAGCTGACTCTTTTTGTGAGTAGGTCAGTCAGCCATGGAGCTGAGCTCAGTAACTTTCCATGGATCATTAAGAATGGGTAGAGCTGATAATGATTAGTTAAATTATTTCTGCTCTAAGTCTAATGATCTGTGAGGTGAAAAGTGTTCACGCTAAGAGGAGTAAAACTGGACTTTACAGAGAAAAAGACTTTGCTCTCCAGAATTTACATTGCTGAGGATCTTTAGTTATATAAATAAGATAAACAGTTTCAGGCAAAAATTCAAAGGAAAAGTGTTATACAAATTGACTGTTAGACGCACAGGAAAATTGGAGTTTCATTATGGTATCATAGCCTTGATCCTAAAATTACTGAAAGTGAGAGAGCTCAGCAGTTAGAGAAATTGTAAAGATCAGCAAATTCTGGTTTCCTTGAAGAGTGCTGTCTACAGGGAAACACTCGTCCCTTAATCTTGGTATTAAGTATCCGCTAGGGTACTGCTGTAAATCTTCTATGAACTTTCAGGGTTTGGATCTAGTTAGTAGCAACATTACTGAAGTGATTCAGTGTCTTCATACAGGGTCATGTGTAATATTCCTAAAGTTCCTGATATGGGTTAGTGAAAAATATTGGGAATGATAATAGTCAAATGAAAATCAAATGAAAAGCTAAAAGTAGGCCCTAAACGGTGCTTCCGTGCTTCTTAGGAATAAATTTAATAAAGTAAGAAAATCAGTGAAGTCAGCTCATCTGAGACATTTGGGTAAAAAGTGAGTGAAAGACTTTGTCATTTTCATAATGTAAAGGTGCAAAAGCTTTCTCAAATATGGATTCCAAAGAAAGGAAGAAAAGAGGAAAGTATGAGATGTAAACCAGGAAGAAAAGAGGAAAGTATGAGATGTAAACCTACTTGCATGAATAATACTCTTAGAAATGATGTTGGGAATAACCTGAAAGGCTATAAAGAATGTGAAAGAAAAGCCTGGTCAACAAAGAAATGAATGTTTTAGAGGTTTGGGGCTAAAGTGAAAAAAATGCAAGAATTCAATCTGAGACCTTGCCAAGGTCTAACTTAAATTAAAATTATTATTAAGTGGTTCTTTGGCCATGTGTATAAGAAAAGAACAAAGAAAGAAGAAAAGGAATATGAAATAGAAAAGAAAGGGCAGATTTTACCAGAAAAAAAATCTTTCTAGGATAAGAAAAGTGATGTTCTTGACAAAAGAAATGTAATAGAACTAAGCTATCTGGACTTCCATGAAACATTTGATAGGGTGCTACACTGGAAGTTCATAGTTAACTGAATAGTGTGCCAGAGGTTTAAAGCGAGTAAAAATCATTTTTGGGACTAATAATTAGTTTCAGTAATTACCTAGGCAGAAAAAGCATGATAATTCTGCTAGAATGTGTTGTGACTCTTTGTTGGGAATCAATGCAGAACAGAATCTGTATATTGTACAAGATGAGCTATATGTTTCTGAAGATTAGAAAAACTGAAATAAATAAAACACATTATGAAATACAAATTAATTACTAATTTAGGCTTTGAGTTGACCTCTGATATTCCATTTCCTTCTGAAGGGAGTCTGGTTTCTGAACTCAAACCGTTAAACAAGACACTTAATTTTAGTGATGATACTGCTGTTAGAGACTAAAGTGGAGAATGGGCTGGGAGCTCATCAGCGGAATGTGGTACAGGAGAAGAACTTTTGTACATTTGTAGGGTTAGTAAGAATTGCCAACCTGATAAAAGTCTGAGGAAGGCTAATAAGGTTTGCACATACACCCATTACAGAATAAGTGACAACACCGTTGTACAGAGGCCTTACAGATAGAGGAAGATCTACTTTCAATTTTTGCTCAGACATTATATGAAGATGAACACAGAAAGGCTCTAGCAGTAGATTTTGTTTGGTATTCTTGAATTCTGTGAAAAGGGATCTTTGGGTTTGTTGCAATTACTTGGAAAGGAATTGTCTCACTACAGCTGAGACAGGTAAAACGATTTAATCTTACGTTCTTGCATTCTTGTAACTAAACACTTGACATCTTGCATTCTTATAACTAAAACTTAGCTACTTCCCTCACTGTTTGTAAATATATGGCTGTATTTTAATTGTACAATCATACACATTGTGTATATAGAAATCTACATATCGTTGTGTAATCATACACAAAGCACTAAGGATGATAGAAGAGAACCTCTTCTTCAAAGACCAGACGCCTCAGCTGAAATAGATTATATTTATTCACAGTTTGGGTGCCGGGCTCTGTCATGCCAGCTGAATCCTGACCTAGAATGACCAAGCACTAGTCATGCAAGAAAGTCTTTTTTCATTGCAGCTTCTTCAGTCCTTTGAACAAATGTTGTCAATTATGTCATTTAAATATGTTGGGCATGGTGAATAACTGCCTGCTAAGTCTGGTCTTTAAGGTGAGAAATAGTTTTCTCTGAACTCAGAAAACAGAAAATGAGACTCCCAATCCCAATCTCCTTTAATTTATAATGTTCTTTATTTTCCCCCTCCTGTCTCCAGAAGGGCTTTCAGCTACATTATCAGGACATGCACACTTCTGGTAGTGAAAGGTCACTGATTAATTCACTCTACAACACAGTGCTTTGTGAACTTTTCAGATGCAAATTCTGTTGTTACGCTTGTTGGACAACATGTAACTGCAAAACATAAGACTGTTCCAACCTAAACCATCAATGCAGAAGGACAAAAAGGAAGGATTCTTTCAAGAAGCATCACTAATTAGGTGAGTGAAATTAATCAGCAAAGAGCCTGATCTGGAAAGCGGCTTTGCTTATAACATGCTGAAGAGCTACTACTCACTGGTACTTAGTGAGTCACGTGTTTCTAACTACAAGAAATGCAACTTGTGCTTGCAGTCAGGATTAGTTTGATTTTATTTAAGAAAAACAAAGAAAAACAGGAAAAAATGTCTGTCAGTGAAAAGTAATGAGTGCAAATGTACTCATTTCGTAGGGGTTGGCTTTAATGTCTTTATCTCTCTTTTTTTTTTGGCAAACTGGGGCACCAATGCTTTGCATTTACTGGGGCAATATACCGAAAAAGTATTTATTATGATAACTGTCATTTCTGGACAGATACCTGATAGGCTTTTGTGTGGGTCATACCCCATTAGGGCCAGGATTTTTTAAGGTTTTCTAGGCCTATGTACTTTCTCTTTTCTGAACACTTCATCATTATTTTGGTTGCAGACACTTACCTTAAGCCAGGGCAGGGACTTTGTAATTTCCAGTAAATCTATCAAAAGACCTAGCATCTGTGCTAGATGAAGCATGTAATATATATATTTCAAAAATGGCAGCCAAATTGTTTTTTTCCTTAGATAGCATAGGAAATAAACAGAACTTAGATAAAATAATGAAATATCACTATATAATTTGCTTTCTCAGTTTCCTCACTTCTCAGAATGTTCCTTAGCATTTGAATGAGTGCCATTTCACCGTTCCAAATCTGATCTCCGGAATCACAGCTTCCCTATTGCTTTGCTTTTCTTTCTCCTTTCCGAATGGGCTGTGTATTTGCGAGTCCTGCTGCATCTTTAAATGTTAGCACTGACTCCTCATTTCTTTAATATGGCTTCCTCCAAACCAAGTCTTCTGCAAAGAAAGTGCCCAGGCTTTTAACAGCCTTTAGATAACAAATGAGATGAGAAAATTAGAAAGCTATATATTTTTTTAAATTTGACTTATATTCCTTTCTTCTCTTCAGTTGAGGTCAAGCCACATGATGAATGTCTTTAATAGCAAATAAACAGACATACAAATGCTGTTCTCATCTAACTTAAGTCAAGGACACTAAATGGGACTAAGAATACAGAGAGATATTCGGAATTACACCAGCAGTCCTCTGGAATTGGAGTTCATCCTTTGAATTGCACAGTTCTACCCATCTAATACACACAGCACCTCTTCTGCTTTTCTATGCTATATAGGACAAGACTTAAACTCATGCAGGAGGAGATCTTATAGATTCCTAGGAAAATTGCTTATAAGAACACTTTCTGACGATCAGACTCTGTCCTAGTGTTCATCAAAATAAAATCTCCTAAACAGGAGATACCTGATTCAGTAGGGAAAATTAATGGGAAACATCTTCCAAGGAAAGAAGGAATTTGCAAAGGAATAAATGTTTCATGCTTTGGACTCTTATATGTCTGTACTGACTTGTAGGATATGCTACACACACGACACAGTAGCTACCAATGTAAAATACAGGAATGAACGACTGAATCTCTTCACACCCAGTTTAATGTTAAAAGACAATTAAACAACTGATAATTACCAGGCTTTTCTGCAATTGAAATTCAGTGATTTCATTAATTTGAACTAACATTTTTTGAGCATTGTTCAACAGCATTATGTTAAACTATTGATGATTTTTCATGAAATCAGCTTGATCTTTTCTTTCTGCCCTTTTGTGGCAAGCATGGTTCCACTTGGCACAGATGAAATTATAAAGGGTAGAAGTTATCTTACCGTATGTATGAGTAGCCAGAAGAAGGGGGCTTGGATCTTTGGATCTTTCTTGTGTACTGCAGCATGCAAATATATTCTAATGTGTGAAGTAAAGTTTCGAAAATTAGCTAGATTATCCAGAAGTTAGGTTTAGGGCAGCTAAAGGGCAGTTCAACGTTTTTTATTGGTCATTGTAGCATAATTTATAACTTTGTTTATGAACTATTTTTTTCTGTTACAATTTGAGGATTTTAGCGGGGGAGAGAGCCGTTATATAGGATGAAAGCAGGAATTTCAGAATAGCATGGTACGAGAAGATATTAGATGTTACTCAGCCAAAGTGGTGGAACCTGATAAGTAAAGGTGGGTGTCAAAGGCAGCTGCAACACTAATAACCTCGGTGTAATGCTCCAAACAAACCAGCACAGATCAACCACACTAATGCAATGGGACACTGAGATTTGGGTAAATTTTTGACTTCCATCAGTAGACAAAGATTGGGAAAAAGAAGGTGGTGCTTATTTTTAGAATAGGATACTATTCTGTATGTTAAATTACTACGCCTGAAATGTCTGAAATTAGAAGTATTTTCCAGTTTATAAACATGTAGCTGAGTAATCTGCATGTGAGTATACAGGAATCCCTCACCTCTGTTTTCATTCTCCTAACCAGCTTCCTCAGTTCTCTCTTCTAGGAACCCTTACTTCAGACATTACACTGCTATGTTCTGTTGACTTCAAAATATCTCTTTAAAACCACAATGTAATATCCAGCACCTGCAAAATATTGTGAAGTATTAGGAACAGTTGTAATGAAAACTGACTGCAAGCGTCATAACAACAGGTGACATTATTCATAACCTACAGTTATAACAAGGTTATGATGTAAACTCAGGGATCATAGATGAAATAAGCCAGCTACAAATGTGAAAATATCCTGAACTTTAGAAGTAATACAACCAAATATAATAAATCTTGCCTGCAAATGTAATAAGGCTCTTAACTGAAATGTAATAAAATCTATCAACAGCTGCAATGTATATGGAACATATTATATAGCTTTACTATGAATTATACCCCCTGCTGTTTATGGACTCCACAATGTCATGCTTTTTCTTCTTCCAGAAAATCAAGTGCTGTGGGACTAAGTGTTTTCCAGTTTATATTAAGTATGACAGTGCGTTAATACAAAAATGTTGAGGGTGAAAATGAAATTTTGAATCCAGATGTGCTTCTTCATCATCCTACTAGCATATGAGAAAGGATGTGGTCTACCACATGTGGCTCAAACACTTCCTCAGCTGGACAAGGTAGGAACCAAAATGGATGTTCTGGGTAACTAATCTGTTCCTCCGCTGCTTGCAGTATAAATCCTTACACAAAGATAGAAGGAATTTTGATGAGTGACACAGCAGGGGGAAAGTTCGATCTGCCTGACTTTTATATGTCTCTCTTTCTTAGCTTCTGAAATTTCATTTGTGGATTATATATATCATTTCCTAGCTAGTGCCAGTTGTTGCTTCTTTACTGAAACACTATCACAACAAATGAACATGAAGGACTAATATGATGCAACTGACTTGTTGCCATCTGTTTGTGATAATATTATAAACCTTTAAAGTTCTTGAAAGGACAAACACGCAATGCTGTAACTTAGGAGGATCTTAGAGGGTTCTGTGTTAAAATGTCCAAGGGAAGGTTTTGATCATTTCTCTGTATGTGATGATCACCTGATCTTCAGTAGTGTTAAATCCTTTGCTATGCAGGACTTCTGGATGTCATGACAGTTTTATATTGGCCTATTCTAAACACAAATATATCTGTTTAGAATGCAATGCGTGCAAAGAAAACTATATATTTTCAAAACATGTTTATATTGTGCCATGTCCAGCCATGTCACTCCCTCTGATTTCCTACTCTTATCACTTCATGTTACAGAATATGTGTGGTGTCATATCAAAGCTAAATGTTAAGTGTAGTCTCCTGACTCTTACAGCAGCTTACAGCTCAATATGAACATCGCAATAAATAAGCCTAATTATGTTATCTCTTAAAAGTAAGTTATTAGACAGCATTTTTAGGCAAACTTAACGGTGGATTAAAGTATCTTGAATATCCCACAGAGGCATTAATTCTTGCAATATCCATCTTTTAAGGTTATTGTGAAGAACATGGCTACAGCTTTTTAAGTACAGAGGGAGAAATGAAGTTATTTGGTAAAATTTGAAATATCAACTTCTATAAGACATTTTCACCTTTAGATAAAATAATTGCAGGCATGGATCAAATTATGCACTTCTATACATATATTAATGTGCTTATGCAAGTCACATAGGATGTGGATATATAGAATTTGGAAACAGGAAAATAAAATAAAATTTTGTTAAGTTACTATAAAGAAGAAACAGTTAAAATGACTGTTAGGAAATTTAAAAAACAGAAAATGAAAGAAAAAGATAAAACTTTTAAAAATATTTTTTAAGTTAATGTAAACATAATGGTTACTTGCAACTAAAGGAAGTGAAACATTTTCAGTAGGTTCTTAAGTTGACAGTGCCCTTTAAATGCTGTCATTAACATAGGTCTTGCTTTCATTTGAAAATCCATCTGGATTTAATAACCATTTTACATTTTATTGTATTTTGATTTCCAATTTGGAGCTGTGGAAGACAAATGACTGCTTTACTAAATTAAGCCCATGTCTATTTATTCGCAAATGGCATTCCAAAATAACTCTAAATCATTTGTGAGCAAGTCAGACACAATATACTGTTTTTTTGGATAGTATTTCAATGAAAAATCGCTCAATCCTTTCAGTATAGGTCTTAAGTTTTAACATATTTTTAACTCTCAAATATTTAGTTGGCATGAAGTAAGGCAGAGAAGATTTTTTTAGTAAACAAAGCAGACAGAATTATCTCTGCACAAAGCGTGGTGGGGACATGAGCTCAGTGAAATCATTTGTCAGAAGTTCAAATCCAAAGGTCATACCTATCACTACAGTTCTGGGTTTCTTGTAACTTTATTGCTTGGCACAGAGGTATCCTGAGCAAGTTGTCATGATCATAGTCACATCTTACATTTGTGGTTAATACTTGACTAACAAAGGTCTCAGTGCTCTGAAAAAACAGTGATTTGAGCATGATAGCACTTTCTGGGAGATAATCCAGGGATTATTAAATTGACTTTGTAGATACATTGATTAACGCACAGAGATTAAAGACCTTGATCCAAAATCTATTGAAACCTTTAGATCAGCCGCTAATGATTTCCTACAGTCACCTATCAGTACATTGACAAGACTAAAGAAGGCAGCCAGGAATGCTGATTTCAGTATTTCGCATTATAACAATAACACTGTTTGGACTAGTTTCACAATTACAATCCACTATACTATATCCTCTATAGGAACAATGGGACATCTTAAAGAGCATGGGTGGGAAATAGGATGGGAAAAAGCAACTGCCTCTAGTGATTGGCTGATGCAAAATATTCCCTTCTGGAACAGACCAGGAGCTCCAAAGCACTGTATTTCCAAGGGAGACATTTATATCCTTCCAATCCAAAGCAAAAGTACAGCTGCACCACAGCATGATGTGCTCCAGAAGTTCAGAGGTGTCCTCATGAGATGTCATTCTTTCCTAGAGCTCTCAGGGGAAATGTAGCTGCTCACCACTCCTGACTTTAAGCTGACGTGAAACATAGTGGAGCACCGAATGAAATGAACAGCACCGACATTTCAAACCTTCGTGCCAGAAAATGAAACACCTGCACTGACAATAGGAAGTGGATGATTAGATTCAAGTTCCCTTAGCCATAAAAGAAAGACTATGGCAATGACAACCCCCACAAAACCCTAATACATACAACTTTTTAGTTACACTCTTTAAAGAGTCACTTGTTTTTTGATGAATCTTTTTGATGAATATGTTTATTTTAAATAAGGTGAAAATATGAAAGAATTGGAAAACTCTTACCACGTAAAACTCCTCCTAAAGATAAATGACACTCTTCTAAAGATAAATGATACTCTTCTACATCCAAAAGAGAGGGATTACGAAAATTCCCTTATACCAGAGTTTCTATATTTACTGTCAATCGCAATTGCTGAATTATTACCGTTCAACATTTACATTTAATAGAGAAATCCCCAAACAGTTATAACAATAAAGAATATCCTGAAAATGAAACTTGATTATTATCCTTGTCAAAGAGTAACACCTAAAACGTAAATTTTACCTAGTAAGTGAGGGAAAGGGATGATAATGGCAATCTAATAATGAATTACTGTAGTAAGTGTGGCGTTTTATTAACTTAACTGTCATTCGCTGGAGACCAATTTCAATACAACATACCATTCCATTAGATTCTTCCTTCTTTCTTACTCTTAAGATTAGAAAATCTGGATGTCTGTGATAGGTGATCTGCAAGGTGATAATATAAAATTCGTCAATATAGTAAAAGATTTTTGATTTTGTGCTTCACAATTATAAAAATAATGGAAACTCTTTCATTTCAAACTAGAAAGCTGTTATTCTTACTAGGTTAGGCAGATACTTCCTGCAAAGTGTAGCAGTTCTAAAATATTTTTAATTTATGTTGTTCTCAAGGTTTTATATTTGTCAAATGCAGTTGGAACCTCAGAGGGAATTCATTTTACACTTTATTCCTTAGGATCATATTAGCAACCTCTTTTGTTCTTGATAGGTGACACTATATTATAGAGAAATAATGTGGTGTAGAAAGACAAAGAACTTTCTAAATACTTTGTGATACAATTCCATTAAATACCTCCTGATGACTATAAACAAGCACACAATGACATGATTTCTCATAACTGTTTCTTAAGAAATCTATTGTGCTAGGGAGAAAAGGGAGGAGTCCAGCTATTGCATCAGAAATAGGGACAGATTTGTTTTCTTAGCATAGTGTTGTTAGTATGTGATTCTATTCTCTCTCTCAAATGGACGGTGCTAGTCCTGTCGTATTTGAGTGAGTAGGACACTTAGCACGTGTATGGTGCCATGATGGTGAATGATTTCTTTTTTTCCTTACTCTGTCAGTCACTCTTACAATTTACCAAACTACTCTTCTCTGCTATTCATACATTCTATATTTTTTTTACATACATACATACATACATACATACATACATACATACATATATATGCATTTGTGTATTTGAGTATACACAGTTACACTTACACACCATTGCATATTTATCCAAGTACCTTTACATGTTGCTGCTCTGGCAGAATCCTGCCAACATCTGAGAAACAAACAAAAAAAAGCCACCAGAGGGCTCACAAACTATTTTATTTCCAATGTCAAAAATGTCTAAACCAAGGAACACTGAGAATTACAACTTTTCTGGGATTCAATATTTCCAGCGTTTTCCATCTTTCTATCAAGGCATCCAAGTATCCAGATAAGGGTACATTATCTCTTCTTCTGACATGAGAATTTCATGTCAACATTACTACCATTCCTCTGCTGAGTAGCGTACGCTCAGAGCCCAGAGAGTTTACTTCTCTGTGGAAAAGCAATTGTAGACTTGAGTCTAGATATGCTTCAAGTGTAACATACTCTACCTACATTTATAATCTATATATACTTCTTACAATCCATACAATCTTATCTGTGCATGTTTATAAATTGGTGTACACAGACACAGAATATATTCCTTTGGTCTATTTAGATGTAGATATGGATATATGTATATGAGTTGCCTAATTTTAAACAACTTTTTTAAAAAAGTACTCAAATGATACAGTTTTTGTAAGGAGGACTTTTTAAAACTACATATGTCTATGACTACATAGGTCACTCCCTTTGCCCTAAGAAGTAATTGTAATCACTGATCACTTCCATGGCAGAACACTTGCTGCTCCTGTAAATGCCTCTCAAGGATCCCTGTATAGAAGTATGGTGGCATAGCAAAAATGCAAACAATGCAATGTACCTTACTGATTCTATGCTAAAAGGTAGGAACAAGGAAGAATGTCTGTAACAGAATGAGTCTGTTATAATAATAAATGTCTTAGAAGGTAGATTAGAAAAAAAGAAGGAAAAAAAAAATCCCAGATCAGATAGACTGACAGAACTGACTACATATATGCCCAGATCAATAATGATCATAAAACCATTTCTGTAGGGCATAACGTGGGAGAGTCTGAGAGATTCATCTTCAGTGGTTGAAATATAGTCCCAAATTATCTCCAGTCCCTTTATTTCTTCTTCTGAACCACCAGAATCCTTCCCTCAGTAGTTCTTATTCATCCTTCCTTCTCAGTTTTATTCTTTCCTTGTGATCTCTACTGAAACTGGCTTTGCTCTTAAACCTCCCTTTGATTTCTCTGCTTCTCTAATTCCTTTCCTTCCTCCTTTGTTTTCATTCCCTTCACTTGATGCCAGAGCCTGTATTTTCAATTCTTCCCACCCTTGTGCTCTCAGCTCTTCACTCCCCTCTCAGAGCTCTCCACCTGACTAATCCCTAGCACTGGCTCCGTACCAAAAACACTACTTCCACTTCTGTTCTCATGCTGTCAAACACATCTGGAATAAACTCACTTCCTCTGCTTAAAGATAACTCTCTTATCTGAGAATTTATAAAGATTTTTACTTCTCCTCCCAAATTAACTCTTAGTTTGCAAATTGCCTATCATTGCTCTATACCTTATAGTTCATTTTCAAATCTTCTGCTCTCTGCATCTCTCTCTCCCCTACAATATTTTCCCCTCCTCCTGACTCAGCCATTGCACTATTCTTACCTATTCTCCATTTGGTCAAATTTGATCTGCAGCTCAGGACCCAATATGCACAGTGCAGGATCAGTGTAATAACTGACACCTTTGTTCACCCCTATGAGAGGTGTACAGCATCCTCCAGAATACAGGAGGGAATACAGGATAGCACCACAGTTCCCAATGCAAACTCTAGCGGCCTGAAGAGGAGCTCCTTTGTGTAGTGCGCAGAAAGCACAGGTGCTTCTATGACACCATCCCCCTGTGCAAACCACCTGCAAGATTTGAATTTGTACCATCCTTCAACACTGTTGGTGAATTCTGTTCTTAGTGACTGAAATCCAGTGATCAGACCTTAAGAAACTCTAAGAAAAAAGAGATATGAATATGAGCCCAAGAAATGACGTTCGACTTTCTTACCACTGTCAATAGGTTTAATTAACTATTAGAAAATAATTCCCTATACAAATATTCCTATCCAATTATCTTTGAACATTCAGTTTCCATCTGCTTTTCTTTTACAGCAGACATAACAAGAGAGCTCTTAAATCTTGTTTTTACTAAGAGAATGTAATTGAAACCACTTCAAAGCAAGAGTTAGGAAAGTTTAAACTAGATGATGACCATTGACTATAATTTCATCTGAGCTGAAAGATTTAATTGTTGACATGTTAGAATGGACAGTACTGAACCTCGCAACAGATTTTTCTAAATCTGATTACATTTATCTCAGATTCCTTGGTTTCTAGCATAATAGGCTTTTATTTTACAAGGTAATCATGTATAAAAAAAAGATATATTAAGGTTTTCTAAATATCTGTGAGATTTTCAGGCATCAGATATTGGCACCATGGGTTGTCACTACTTACCTCTCTTACACCTCACAAGCAGAATAAAAACATTTATCCAGAGAAGAAAAATATTTGAACATGAGGAAGAATATTGGATGCATTTTCAACAGAATGGCAATGTGAGGCACAAAAATTAGATATGTTTTCTTTCCTCTAGAAGTGGCTATATCATTAGTCTCAATTTTCGCAATGTTTATGACACTTAAATATTCCATGAGGATTCCATCTAGCTTCTATTCATATTTTATCAATTAATTTTTGAAAGTGATTCCAGCTGAAGTGGTGGTCTTCATTTACATTGCTTTAGTGATACTTCTTAAAAATATCACTTATAAACAGAAAAGATTAAAGTATTGGATCTTAAGGAGAAAAAGATTTTGCTTTAAATTCAGAGTTCAATTTTAGCTGCTACCCGTGTGAAATTAAAGTTTATAAGATGTGAAAAACAAAAAAAACCTCATTGATAGGCACGTGGAAGCCTTCTCTACCAAACGAGTTGCTGCAAACTTCATCCAGCAATCAGCCTGCCGTTATGCTTTTAATCATGTTCTGGCACATGAGTGCTTTCACTGATCAAGTGTTACACCAGAAATCCACTTGGTATATGCAAGGATGGATGCATAACCTAGTGAAGGAGCCTGTGCAAAAAAGGAGAAAGTGGTGAAAGTGGCATAAAGATTGTAGCACATGGTCTTCATTGAGCTAGCAATAAAGTATGTAACAGTAATTAGCTGGCCTGAGCCCCTGGCTTAACTTCTTAATCCTTCGCCTTTGTTTCAGATAGAGTTTGTGGACTCAAGAGCTCAATCTGTTAAAATTACTCTGGTCAGATTCAGCCAGTTGTTTAAGATAATGCCTAATATATGCATATAATCACGAGGAACTGGTTTGAAGCTTTAGTTCTTTTGTTTATTCCATGTTACGGCTGAAGTAGTTAGTCCATCGAACGGCCAGTATGATCTATGATGTTGGCCCTTTGCTTATTAGGTCCACTAAAAATGCTAAGGCACAGGTTCACTACACCAATATGCCCTATCACATCAACTCCCACTGACCTGAGAGAGAGAAATTCCAAGGGTAAACATCAGTACACATAAGAATAGAAATCAGAGTAGGAAATAAAATTGGATAGAAGAGGGTAACATGCATGGGACATGACAATGGTCAGCGACAGATTTACCAGAGGGCTTCCTTTTTCTTTCCCTTGCATTACTGCTGCTTGATGAGCTGTGTGTGTCCCTTGGCTGGGAGGCATCCATACCCCTAGACAGTCACTTGTCACTGCAAGTGTCTGCATCCAGGTCAATAGTCATCATGTGGTAAGCAGCACTGCTTTTTAAGCCTAACTAGCTTGCAGAACCCACTTCTGTAAAATATTTATTCTCTATATCTGTCATTTATATTAGTGTTTGTAAAAGGGGTCATTAGGAATTGGATTTTGTTTACTTAGAGGTGCATTAGAAACCATTTAATTAATGAATCAATAACAAAAATATGACTGAAGCAGTAATAATGATCCAATCCTTTCAGAGCTATAGATATTTTCAGTGCCTTCTGCACATTTTTTGAAGATGATATCATTAAATATGCCTTTTACAGTATTCACATTATTAACCTTTGTATCATCAGGCTTATAATTTTCCTTATATGGAAGAAATTACACTTTAATTAGTGTAACACACTAATCTTACATAGAGGTCTGCAACCAGGGAATCCTGCAAACAATGTAATGAAGTAAAGTGACTTAACACTGCCCATTTCAAAAGTATAGCTGAATTCACACTTGACCCTGGATTAAACATTTTTGTCACTTCCTTTGTAAATTAAACTATGGAAAGATTGCCTCACGACTGCTTCTTTCAAATATCATATGTGGCTTTTGCATCTTGGGAGTTGTGCCACTACCTTTGGCAAAACAGATTTCAAGTCTTTAATTTAAGAGGCAAAGTTCAATTAAATTGGAACTCTTCAGTTAAGTCTGAACTTTTGAGTTTTGACACCTGACATGAGCTTAATATTTTTATCAACCCTACTGTCAGCACAAAGGCTTGGAATGATTTTGTCCAGAGGGTGAAATCTGAAGGTGGATAAGAAAAGAGGATCTTGAGAATGAGATAATGATGAGCAGGTTTTTAGGTCAGACTTATTTTTATTTCTAAGAATCTGAGACAAAATTAGCATTATATTGCATTATATTGCATTATATAATGGAAAAGTATTAGTGATCTGTTTATTCAGCTTTTGAATCTGGAGTTAGTAAATGGGAAATGTGAAGTTATTTATTCTTCATTTCAGCTAAGCTTGTAAAAAAACAGCAAGAAGTGCTGTTACTATGAATGTAATTCTCCGAGGATATTGTTGATTTGTGTGATTGAATTCAAAATCTCATAGTTTTCAAAACAACTTATCTAAGCAATCCTAGTTTTATTCCTCTTACTTAAAAGTTAGGTCACCTCTCCCAGCTAATTTACTTTTTGATGGTGAATTTGGGTCACCATTCGTGATTTGTGTAGTTTCTCAAAAATATTTTTGCCATCTCCACTTTTCTTCTTTACACAGCTGCCAGCAATGCTAGTTCATCTCCAAATGCTCCGAAGTTTTAATATTTCCTCTGAATAGTTTGGATTATTGCCAGCGTTCCAGGATTTAGATTGTTTTACACTTGTGTAGCGTGTAATTCCAGTAGGCCCCATTTGGATATTTTAGGCATGAAGACAAGGGAAATACTAAGTACTAGTTGCTGTCCGTAGGCGTACCTTAAGGATATAAGGACATAAGAAATGCTCTATTGGCAGTGATCTGTTCAGCTCAATACTCTGTGTCCAGCCATGGCAGCAGGAGACTCTATTTGGGGAGAGCACATGCGTCTGGCTGATCTCTAAGGCGCACTCTTCCGTTCCTCCCTCAGCACCGATAGCTTATGGATTAGGGATTGTAAAGGATACTTTCTGTTATTTTCTTTAGTATGTTGTTCAGGAGTCTGTCTGACCTGGTTTGAACCTTCTGATAGGAACGCCTTCCACAGCCTGCAGGGGAAACAAACTCCGGCAGCACGAGAAAGTACTTTCTTTCATCTGTTTTAAGCCAAACTGTTAGTTTAACTGATGGCTGTTTGGTTCCAGCACTGTGGAATTTAGTGAATAAGTTTCACATTCACCTCATTCACTACTCATTTAATGACTGATGACACTACGGTGGTGATGACTGTGTAAACCTCAAGATGGGAAATTACACTGCAGCACTCACACAGCCCAGTAATATCTCTTCCCCTGACACAGGAGCTCAATATCTCTCATTCTTTTGCATATGCCTAACTCTTTATTCAGGATGAATATTTCTATACTAAACCTTAATGGTTAGTTCCCATAAAAGTGGGTAACTGTTGCATTCTTAATCTTGTGCTGAGTGGAGCTATAGCTAGATGTTCATACCAGATGAGGATAGGGAACCTTTGCCATAAGCATTATTGATTCATATGACACAGATCATTAGCTCTGTGTTTGGAAAGGAATAATCTCTCCTTGCCTAGAGCAAAGAGTGCTTTTTTTCCTTCCAGAAGTGTACGCTAGGACACAGAATCACAGAATGGTTGAGGATGGAAGGGACCTCTGAGGATCACCTAGTCCAACCCCCCTGCTCAAGCAGGCTCCTCTAGAGCATGTTGCACAGAAGGCTTCTGAGTATCTCCAGCAAAGGAGACTCCACAGCCTCTCTGGGCAACCTGTTCCAGTGCTCAGTCACCCTCACAGTAAAAAATCTTTTTTCTTATGTTCAGACAGAACTTCTTGGCACTTCACAAACTGAAACTGTGTTTCAGTGTGTGCCCTTTGCCTGTCACTGGGCACCACTGGAAAGAGTGTGGCCCTGTACAGGCTTGTTTTCATACTGAATTAGACTGAAATGTAATAGAATATGACCAGGACTTCACTTTCTTCCTCTTATATTTATGCCATGGAAGAATAAAAATGTTTTAGTAAATGGCAATTGACAGGAAATGGTTAAAAGAACAGGATACAGTTGAAAATCCTTCAATATGCCTCACCCTATGCTATTTAAAAATAATCTGGGATCAAAGAGCATAAGAATAAAACTGAATGACAAAAAATGCTTTTCTCTATTGATTTCACCACCCATACTGTCTGATTTTGGGTTCTGGCTCTGAACCCTCTTTGCTTAGCCAAGGAAGGATAGAGGGGAAAGTAAGAACCTTTTCCTCTTTGTAAAGCTGTGCAAGGGCACCACACAATAGCAGATCCTGGGCTCCCTTCAGTGTGGGGAGCTTGGGAACTGTTTGCCTCTGCATCCATGGATGAACAAAGTTCCCAGAAAAGCTGAGTCCTCAGCCCTGACTACCCCACTTTGCCCAGGGGAGCCAGGGCGATGAAGTGCAGAGAGCCCGCAGTGCCACTGGAGTGGCAAGTCCAAAATGCACAGAGCCTCCCCAGGCGCCTGGGAGCAATGCAAGCAGGAAGATCTGGGCCTGCGCCAAGGCAGTCTCTCCAGCGCTTCTCCTGGGGCAGTGTCTCCTCACTACCTGCTAGCCAGAACTTGCAGAAAAATGGCATAATCTAGCCTTCCTTTCATCTTTAGGCCTCTAACAGCATTATGCAAATCTTAGCTATGTCCCTAGCAACCCAGTCCAAAGGCAATTTTGTATGCCTTTTTTTTTTTTTTTTTTTTTTTTGGCTTGTGACAGATTTCATCCCCAAAGAGATGAGTCCAGTAGAGGACAGAAATGAAGGCTGCTAGAGTACAGTGCGTGTCTGGTTTTGAATCCAATGAGTCGATGGCTGCAGCCTAAGGCACTGGTGTGATTTTGTTTAAACAAACATAAGCCAATTAAAAATACAAAGAGATTCAAGGAAAAGATGCTCTTAGCGGAAAGCCTCATGGGAGAATAATTTAAAGAACAGATCAATAGCAGTGAGAGAGATTTGTTCCCATAAGACCAAAAGCCAGCATGTAACAAATCTCAGGAAAGGCATTTATAGGATTGTATTTTGTGAGCGACTGTGGCATAAAAGAATAGTGCTTTAGCATAATTATAGTTAAATATTTACACAGTCTTAGCTGTTTCAGGGAAAGCAAATATCCTTGCAAAGATGATTTTTTCCTATTCAATATATCAGTGAAAATACTTGTCGTACTTATCTTTATTACAAACAATAATTATATAAATGTACCTTCAAGGCAAAGAAAAGTGGAGAATGCCGACTTAAAAATATATATATAAAAAACAAGAACAATTTATACTATTATCTCCACGTTAATGTATTCTTCCTTGCATTTTCCAAGTCACAGATTTTGGCTTCTAACCTCCTTCTCATTCAATTGTGAGTCCAAGAGAGGCAAGAAGGAAAAAAAAAAAAAAAAAACCCTTAAGCAGTACTCTAAAAAAATGACCTGGAATTGTTTTCCTAAATACCAACTTTTTATATCTCCCGAATGTAATGTGCGATATTCTGGGATCTTCCAGATGCAGAAACAATATAGGGAATTCCAGCTGCATTGCTCTTTAGACATCAAACTCAGGGGTCTTAGTTAAGAGAGTATTTCCCCTTGTTTCCAAATATTGTAAGCGGAGAAGGGAAACTCACAGGGTGAAAAAAATGGTTGTTTGCTTGTGTGTCCTCCAGAGGATGTTCAGAACAGCAGTTCAGTTCAGGAATTCCAGTCTGCCCTCTGGAAAAGTCTCTCTCCTACTCTATTAACTATATAGGGACAACAGAGGGATGGGCTTCCAATATTGGATCCATATAGTTCGTGGTGTAAATTTCCCTGTAAATTTGGACCTTTGAGAGAGCTGCAGCTGAAAAATCCTTTTTTTCCGAAGGACAAAGATTTCCTCCCAGGCATGGGAAACTTTGAGCGATTGGATTTAAGATATTTATTTTTCACAGCAGAACAGAATAATCTAGAAGAAAATTCTACAATTCTTTCCTGAGAGTGGGATGGGGAGACTATTTCTGTGGAAAAATGATTTCAAAAATTGTGGATACACCAGAATCTTGGTGTATTTCTGTTTGGTTCCCCTGCTTTGCTCTGTGTTCATTAAATCAATGGTAAGTGTCAGTTTACATCTGCTGAAGAAATGACCCATTGTTTTGAACCGCTTAGAGAGTAAAGTGGGAAAAAGATTAGCAATGCAGTGCAGATGTTCTAGGAAAAGCCCAATAACTTCAGTTGTCGTGTTTACCAGGACCGTGTGGGTTCCAGAAGGTGTGCTTCTACTGCGCATGTGGTTAAGACCCTCGCAGGTGTTTTAAACGTCTCAGTGTCACAATTCAAGTCCCAGCTCTCTTATCCCGTTCCTGGAGGCACCCAGATTAACTAGGTAATGACAAATTCCTTTTAACTGATGTTTAATGTCACTGGCTGCTAAGACCATACCCTAGCAGTAACAGCAAACTGTTTGCTCCTAAATATATCTTGCTCCATCCAGTAGGCTTGGACCTGAGGATGCCATTTGGTGTCAGGAGATGAATAATATTATAGTGCTACTATAATATTGTAGTTCTACTACCAGGTGCTGTAACACCATTCCCTATGGTGTTTGATGACAGCTATGCTTTAATATATCATGGGTATGATATCCATGTATATAGCATAATTCAGATCTGGACATATATATACATAACACAGGCATGAATGTGTTTCTTAAATGCAACGTGCATTGCAAAACATCCAGAAAACCTTTCTTCATTCTGTCTGAAATGCTCACTGGAAGGTGTAAACATAAGTTTCTAATGAAAGCTGAGAATGTGGCTTTCTTTCAGGTGCTTTCTGCTTGTCTTTCAGATTGTTGATGTTTGTGGTCAGGATTTTTGTAATGACTCATGACACAGGTGCAAATGTCATTAGGACAAGCTTCTATTTGAGAATGGGAGTGTGAAAAGCTATATTTAAACACTTAAGAGAGAGGGAGAAAGAGAAAGAAGAGAGGAGAGAGAGGGAAGTTAGAGAAAAGCAGTAAATCATATAAAAGACGTTATTCCATTTTCTTAAAATAGTTAATGGAACCAGGAAAAATAAGAATAATGAAAAAAATGTATTTCTTAGTGTTATACGATGTGCACAATGTTAAAAAATAAGAAAATAAAGGTAAATGGGATGACAGAAATTTAACCAAGACATAAGATGTTTTGTGAGAGGTTTTTTATTCAGCACAGTTACAGACAGCATGTGCTCTTCCAGGAGCTTCCTGCTAAGCTTAAGGGAAGTCAGCTGAAGTCTTCACTGTCTTTTGATCAGACCCCAAATTAGGTCACACATTTATGCCACTGGTCTATATTTGAATTTCCACTTATAATAGGACAGAGAAGATATCTTTTAGAAAAAAATATACCTTCCAATTTCACAACTGATAAGCCAAACACACACTTTAGTTATATTTGCTAGAAGACCCCAAAATATAGATATTTGGAACAAAATACAGGATTTGTACTACACTTATGTTTTATCCATACAATTAATATAAAATTTTTACCTATATAATTTAAAAACTATAAAAAGAGTGAAGCGGTAACGAAATTGTTCAAGAATATGAGCACCTTGAAATACTTCTGATTCTAAAATGCCAACCAACATATTACTGCATTTAGAAACTGTATCTTTAGAGCCAAACCCCCTTTTTACTTAAAGAAAGGCAATCTACACTGTTTTAAAGTATTAACATTACCCACTATGTAGTATTTTTTAATCCTTTACTAAGGGAAAATGCTTATGACAGAGGAGTATTTTATAGAAGTCTTTAATATATAACTAATAATCTAAATATATGCTGCAAACAAGGAGTTTATATCCATATTTGCATATTCTTGTTTATAACAACAGAAATAATTACTTAATTACTGCATTAAAAAAAGACACCAGTGTTTAACTGCCACATGAATGGTTAGAAATTCTGTTTCTTAGTTTTCCCATTGCCTTAGTCTTTAGTGACTCTGTCAGTAATTGTTAATAAAGGGATAAAGTAATTATATGAGATCACCGTGTAATGTGATCTTCAGAGAAAGATTAGGATTTTGTTGTTGTTGTTTAGAGAGAAGATTAGGCATCAGAAGGCTTCAGTTTTTCTCTTGGGTCCCCGAAATTTCTTTCTTGATTTTTATGAGCCTCATTTTCTCAGTCTTGAAAATTATGGCAATGATTGTTAGTAGACTTACATATGATATTAACCCATATTTGTAGAGTGTTTAAAGTACACTCTCAAGGCGGTATCTTTGGATAAATGGCAAAAAATACCAGCATTTTAGATGACCAAAGTTTTCTGAGTGTGAGAAAGAATAATTCAAACACACAACCAAGAAAATAAATAAGTTCCACCTTTGAATATCCTTCATACATAATACAGAAGAGGTAAAAGTACATTTACTTTTCATCTGCAGTTTACTTCTCAGTTACATTCAAGATGGCTGTGGAGAAAGTGTGCGAGTAAGTACCTCCTCCAAGTATTTCCTCCTAGAGCACCAATCCCAAATCAAGACAACATGCTGTCCCCCCTACAGCACCTCTGCTGTTGTGGTGTTTGCCCTCCACAATCCTCTCCCCAGGGACTGTTCTGTTTCTTGAATTGGTTATTAATATACTGTGAATTTAGTTCCATACATTTTCCCACATTTCTGTCTCACTGCATGTTAAAGGCATGCCCAGATTTGGCCTTTTGGAGAACATTATGACTTCACTATATATTCATGTGGAATCTTAAATTAAAAATTGATTGGGTCACTTCTGTTCCTTGTTTTCTTCTAAGGAATGACAACTTAAGAGAAGGCAACCTGAAGAGCGGACACCTGGGAAGTAAAACAACAAAGTATTCTGTTTGTATGATAGGTTTGACTATCTCAGCATTATAGAGACATAACTGCTAAAATGAAGCCTACCATTGTTTTTCTCATGGCTGAATGAGTGGCAGACCCTGGGGAGAACGTATTAGAGTTCTCGTCTTGTAACTTAACTTCTCCTTTTGTCGTTCTGCATAATTGCTGTCACCCAGGTAAAGCTGGATCGTTTCTTCCATGGTAAATTCTCTCCCACACAACCCTTTGACCTTCAGGCAGCGAGAGCAGCAGGGTTTCTCATCTCATGATTTAACTGAAGAAAATAACTACTTGAAGAGGAAGTGCTTTGAAATAAACAGTGTCTCTGAATTAGAAAAATAAACAACTGTTTTTCTAGCACAAACTGGGACTCCTGGGAAAATTAGCATGGAATTAGCAAAAGATGCAATATTTGGAGAACTAAGGTGCTTAATTATGTGAAGAATTTAAGCATAAATTTGAGTAAGGCTAGGATAATTGTTTAATTATAAGTAGAATTCTGATAAATGTAAAAACAGCTTGTGTTTTGTCAATAGACATTAGAGTGAATTACAAGCTCATATTAATTCTCCAATTTCTCAACATTAAGAAGTTCAGGATATTTTAAAAATGCTGAAAGCACTGAAGTTATTGCCCTTACCAATGCACGGATGGAGAAAATGTGTTGATTTGGCTGTGAGATATCTCATAAAAGATTGTGTTATAAAAGATTGTTTTTCTTACAGCTATTATCTCAGCCAAGATGTTGAGCTCATTTTCTGGCAAGAATCCTACAAATCACCCCCACTAGTCTTTTTTTCAGTTCCTGGGGACAAAGAGAGATCTGGTATTCACTGAGAGGCAAGTTCTCCTCAAAACCTCTCCCGAAAAGACCAATGCATAATAATTCATTGTTGTGTCAGTCTGTTAATTTGATCTGATTGCTTTTTGTATTAATTTTGTGATTTAATCACTGAATCTATTGGAATATTGATTCAATTTTAATTGAGACCTTAATTTAACTATTGCATTATTCCAATTTTAATTGGCAGAATAAGACTGTAGTGTGTTAGCTCAGTAATTGTAGCATATTTGCTCATCTTTGCTAAAGTGTCTATCTAGCATAGAAAATTTTAAAAAAATTCAGTGTGCAATATTGGTTACAAATTATGAAGAGACTTGTAATAGGCATTTTGGTTCTAGCTGCGTCTCAAGATCTGAGGAAAGTCTTTCCTCCAGGAGACAAATGGAAAACATTTTTCAGGCAGAAGCACAAGTAACTATAGAGAAAAAGATCAAATATAGCCTATTCTGTGGAAACTTAAAAAGTAGTGAACTGTTTACGTGGCCTACATAAAACTCATGTTATCCTAGAGCACCAGCTTTTGCAGTCATAGATTTCTCAGTTTTCCTATGTGTTTCACTCAAATTATAGGTTAGGAATGGAATGTACCTTTGAGTCATATAGTTTAAGGACAGTAGTGATGCTCACTCTTGCTTATCAGTGTGACTGAAGACTAACATTTTATTTGTCTCTAGTCGTTTGTTGTGATTGCTCAGAAAGACTTTGATTATTTCAAGTAGCTAGTTAGGAAGCAAAGAAGGTGTTGATGCGTTATTTACACGATGACCATGGGTATGTTGCCTTCTGTTCCAGTATCCAGTACTATTTTGTGCTGAACCTTAAGCTTATCAGCTGTTTTTAAATTGATGACAATAGAAACACATCTCACAGAAAAGGCTAGAAATGTAAGTACCAGCTCTTTTACAGAGATATGCCCATTAAAGCTCAAATTAGGGACACTATATTTAGCATAAAAAGGGATAACCCTACACTCTTGAGTTCCCTCCCATCTCCTTTCTACCTCAGCCAAATTCTTCCTTGTTTCTCCGTGACCACAGTCTGATCAACCCTGTATATGTAGGGTATGCTGATGGCAGTATGTGGTCAAGGGCCAGTCATGCCCAGCAGAAGGCACTCTCAGGTCAAGACTGTCAGTTCAATGCAGAGAACAGTGTAACGAAGTCTTCCTGACATAATCTATGCATTTTTGCTGCAGTGCAGGCAAAAACTGTGAGGTAAATAAATAAATGTGTCCTGAAATCCAAGGGAGTGAGCAAGCTGTGCTACAACTTGCTATTCCTTTGCAAGTTATCAGACAGCCCCATGCTTCCATAGTTGAAAGTATTTTAAACTTACTTTCTTGAGGCGTTTAGAAATAAGTACATAATAGCCTGTCACAGAATTAATTCTTTTTCCTGATATTTTTTCCCCTGCACTTTGCATAAAGTACAAACAATCTATTTCCCAAAACAGCCTAAGCAAATAAAAGCTCAGTCCTGATTTTCAGAAAGACTAAAATTCCTTATGATGTGAACAGGAACACTGAGAACAAGGTACATATATATTAGAAGCCTCAGAAGAATGAAGACTAGGGCTTTTTATATTGCTTTTGTCTGAATATCATACCTGTTGACTCCTTTTCTTTAGGTCATAGATCAGACGCTACATTTGTAGAATCTGACATTTTAGTCTGTGAGTTTCAAGAAAGACAATCAAAAGAGGAAATGTTTCTCCCTCTCCCTCTCCCTCTCCCTCTCCTTCTCCCTCTCCTTCTCCCTCTTCCTCTCCCTCTCCCTTTCCCTCTCCCTCTTCCTTTCCCTTTTTCTTCACTTTTCAAGCGTACTGAATAATAAATAGCCCTAATAAAACTCACAAAATCTGAGCCCTGCATTGACTAGACTCATTACCAAGGACAGTCTGCCTTGAGGGTAGCACATTTGATAAAGTCCTAGATATATCCTTTGAAGGCTGAGTTATTGCAAGTGGTGTTGCTGTGGAAAAAGGACAATTAACTCAGATGATCAGTTGATGGTCATTATTGCCATTGCTGGATAGTTTGGATTTACAAGCAGCAAGGGTCAAACACTTCATACCCTTCACCACAGAAATGAGCTGTGTAGAGGACTCAGTGGTCTAAAACACTGTACAAGCCTACATTTTTCTATCTGTCAAAAGATTTCAGAAGTAATCCATTGTTACAGCTCCCTGGAGTGAGAGTCTGCTTGTCCATCTGATTTTCCTGACTGAGCGCTTTAAATATTCTCTGAGGAAAAACACTGTTGTAGTCTTGTTTCCAAAGCGTACCAGTAAAGACGGGCAGTGTGAAAGCGTTTGAAACCCTTCTTCCCTGCTGTCATATTTTATCACTGCTTCAGCGTTATGTTCATGAGCAGCTCTTGATTGCAGGCCTCAGAGCTAATATTTTTTCTAGATGCTGTCTAGTGCCCCTCTGAAAGATCTCTGGATTTCAGAAATCAAATACAGAAGAATCTGCTTATCAGCTATTTCAAAGAAGGTGAATAAAAAGGTTCTCCAAAAATGCAAGCTTGGTACCAGACTACACTGAAGAGTGGGACCAGGATTATTCTGTGTAGAGTTTCATGCACTGTCGGTATTGCTTGATCACATTTACACTTATATAGCTGAAATAAAAATCTCATTTTTAAGGTGTGATGCTCTCTGTGGAGACCAAAATCATCTACTGATTCCTGCTGTATAGATCTGGTTGTTGCAAGTGGATTGGTGCCTCGCATAATGGGTCTGACCACATTCTTATTAAAGAACAGCGACTATAACATTCACATTGATTGTAATATGAGAAGTCCACAGTTGTTTACATTTTTTTCAGCTCCAGAACTGCAGTGATCATTAGAAATTTGTATAAAAGACAATATTTAGGAAACTCAGTTGGACTCACTGACCATTTCCATTTTATGCTCTTCTTTAAAAGTAGATGTGAAAACTGGATTTCAAGTAAAACTGTGACTGAGAAATGGTTGGAGGAAGGTATTTTAAATTCTGTCAGTGAATATTTTCAGTGCTTTGATTGGAGGAGGATTTTTTTTTTTTTGGAATGGAGAGAGAAAGAGAAAATAGAGTTTTCATGTGCAAAGATGTTTGCGTCATACCCGACTATAGGCAAATTTTAAAATTCAGGTGAGGTCTCCTTACCAGCTAAGAAGCTTATTTTTATAAATTAAAGGGAGAAGCCAGCTTACTCAGCTGGTAGATTTTTATAATTTCTCCCTACTCTGCTTATAATGACCTTCACATCTGTTTTTTTTTTTTTTTTTTACAGGTTATGTTGGATATTGCCTTGAAAACAGCCTATGGGAAATTAGCTTGCCCAGTGCAAAATGCAGTCAAATTGATTATTACAAAAAATATTTCATGCAAGATACCCAGTGCTGCAATTCACAGCAGCTTATAATCATATTCCTCTATGCTGGTATCACAGACTTCTTCCTGATTGATGTGCATTTCAATGAGTCACCAGTGCTGTGTATTAAGTGGTGTACCAACACATATCATTAAAGTGTATCTTTCAGGAATAATGGTCCACCAGAGCTGTACAAAATGATGTAATGTGCATTAGCTGAATAAAGCCAGATGGCATCAATTCATTCCATGTCAAGTTTTCTGGATGAATAAACTTTCGGCTTGTACCTCTGGCTTTTGAGCAGTGCATCATGGAAATGAGAATTTAAAAAAAATATCAGAAACGCACTTTTTTAATATGTTGTATTTGTTTGTTTATTGTTTCCATCAGGCCAAGAAACCATGTCAGCCTGCAAGTAGACACAATTCTCCCTCCTATTGTTACCCCAAATCAGCCCCCCCCCCCCTTTTTTTAATCTGAGGATGAGGGAAATGGGCAGAGTGGTAGTGGGAGGAAGAGAGGTGAAACACACCAGGAACACTCCAGCTGAGACAAACATCCCTTCCTATAGATAAAGGTGACATTCTTGTCAATAAATCACCAGCTTAATCCTTAGCAACAGGGCTGCTTTAATCAATTCTAGAGGATTTCCACCAGGGCACAACAAACATGTTGATTCAAGGCTTGTTAATAAAATTACTTGTTAATTCAACATTAATTAAATTGTAATGTGAGTAATAATATCTCTTGTGTAAATATCATTTCATTTTGTGATGTAAATGGAAAAGTGGAACAGCTGAGGATAAAGGCTGACACTAATGAATCTTAAGAAAGAGAGAACAGCTTTATGGTAGATCTATCTGCAGGGAGAGTAACAAACTGTGACATTATGCTTTGCACCTTTGTTAAGCAGAAGGTTGTGAAGGATGGTTCTTTTTTAGGAGACTGTACTTTACAATCAAAGTATGCTAAACATATGTAACTGAAGATCTGTAAATAATTGTGAACAAAATATCAACATTCCACTTTCATATTGTGCCAGTAGGAGGGAGTTTATATATTCCAATATTGTCAGGCTCAATCTGTGAAAAAATAAATGAATAAACACAAACTGTTTTTAACAATGGTCTAATTAGCAGTGCATAAATTTAGTGGAAATGGATAGGAAGTGTTTTTTTGATTGTCTGCAAATTTATTAGATTTCAAAAAAAGGTAATGTCCTGTTGTACTCCACAATGAAAACAAGATTTTAAGCTTGTCTTCAACAAAACCAAATTTGAGAGTATGATTCTTCTGTTACCATATCACTATTTGGCCAAGTCAGCCACCTGGAATGAAGGAAGCCACGTTCATATCCATTTTTTCCCGAGACTTGCTCTTACTTATCTCATGTGAGTATCTTAATTGACTGGTAAGCTTTCATTATTACCAGTTGACTATTTGGAGGCTGTTTTCCTTTTGACTATTAATTCCATTGTGGACTTAAAATTTTTCCCAGACAAGGTTTTGTTCAAATATGTAATTCCATATAAAGCACTGGAGCTGCTGAACCAGTATTTACCAATGCAGTACCAGTTTATCAAAATCCTGTATATGTCTAAAATTTAGGATCTTGTGTGATGCTCAATCCGTTGGGAGATTATTCATTGACAGCTTTGGGAGACAGCTGAAAATCAAGATCAGATAAATTTTTTCCGTAATAGTTGAAAATTTACCTACTGTCACTGTAAGTCGTTTGCACTTTGCTTTGCTAAAACATTCAGATTTGCTAAAAGGGAAGTGTCCATATCTTTTACTTTGTATTTAGATATCTCTCTTTCTCTTTCTTTATGAACTCTCCAGTTTGTTTATTTTCTCTGTGAAAACAATCATCAGTAACTTACTATATATATATCTTGTGCCATGTTTAGGTGCATTAGCAAGCCATTACCGGTATAGTGTGAGGAAAGGCATCTGTCTCTGAATTGTTCTTTCAGGTTTTATATTTGGCAACATGTATTTATTGTAAAGGAAGGTATAATTTTTTTAAGTATCTCTAAAATTCCTAAATGTACCACGCAACTTGTCATATAGCTTCCCTGTGGACTGTAATACTAGTATGCCTTGAAGAATTTATATTTAACCCCTTCTTATTATAGATCTCAGATAACTTCACTGTGAAATTGTTGCCCATTATTTTCTTTTCTAAAGCAAGGAAATCAAAGGTGGTGGTGGGGAATAAAAAAAGGAGAGACACAGTGATTCAGTAGAAGTCTGAAGTTTAGAACTGAGACCCCAGAATTCTTTGGTCTAAGAAAAAAACTTGGATCATGCTACCTTTTATCTAAAAAAAGAGAGGTGAACTTTATTTCATGATAGACCATCCGTGCTGGTTAAAGGACACTGGAAGAAAAGAAAAAACACTGAAGAATAGCAATGCCATGACTGACTACAGAAAAGGAAGGGAAAGAACTTTTTTTTTCTCCCAGCTGCAAGCTGCTTGCTGGCTGTGACTTTCAATAACACTTGCCCATGACCCTGTCAGCTTTTAACTTTCACTTTTTATTTTAAAAAGAACAGATAAGTAACAGGCATTACTCAGCCCTTGATTTGGCTTTTTCAATAAGAAGTGAGAGTTAAACTCTGCTGCTGCTGCTGTAAGTGCTATTGAAAGCCATCAGCTTCAGTAATAAAACAAATCAGGTGGGAGCAGAAGAGCATGAAAAAAGGCCTGGAAACCCTATTTTTTATTAACCTTTTGTTGACATTAATACTCTGCAGTAGGAGATTCACATAGTGTATGCATAGAAACACATGTTTAAGAACGGGACACTTGCTTGCACAGGAAAAGGTTAGAACTTACTTAAGAACTAAAGATCTCTCCCAGGATTTGTCCTCAAATAAATGCTTCAGTGAACCCTATACGAGCTGGCTTGAAAGAAGGTATGGACCAAATCCAACAAAGGATGCAGGCAACTTTTAGGTGCTTCAGACCAAACTTGGCTCTCTCTTTGCTTCCTCTGCTCAGCTGTTACCCAATGCTGGAATTGCCCAAGCTGTTGAGATCCTATTGGCTTTTACCTAGTGTTGCCCAAGATTCAGCCACAAGGGTTTCTGCATAACCATGTGCATAAACACCTCTGCTTTGACAGTGCACAGTCAAAGGGACAGAATTAGAGCCCCTCTCTCAAGATAAAAACCTTCATCTAGGGAAGGAGGAATGTGGGTGCCATCTCTGCTTTCAGGATTATTCATGTACTTTGTACAATTACTATTTAATGTAAAATACAGAAATTTTTCCAGGAATAGTCTTCAAAACCCAAGCTACCAATTTCAGATGGTTCTGTAAACATCAGGCTGTAGTTATCCTCCATCCATAAGCCGATGACTTTTGGACATTATTCTGCACAGTTCCAACAGAGATGGGAAATACTGCTTAAGTACAATACGCCACAGGATTCCAGGCTCTTTTCAGCAGGCAGGGCGAAGGAATAGGGGAGACATTCGTCTTCTCAGACCGTAAAAGGAACTGAATATGAGCTCATTTGTCTTTGGATGTGAAAGGGCTTGTCTTCCCCTCCTTCCTGCTTCCTTTTTAATGTTGTATTTTAAAAGAAAAAAATGAGTCCTTTCACTAATGGTGAGATCCAGCCTCTGAAAGAGTTCCTATATGTCCCCGTGTACTGCATACAGTACTAATTTACAGACCTTTGATCAGCAGAGGCGATGGGAACGTGAGCACTGTGGAAACATTTGCCATGACTCTGAGTGAGCAAAAGAGTTGCGCCTACTCTGCCTGTATCATGGGGCAGGGGAAAGGAGCTGAGGCACATCGTCCGGAAGTGAGGAGAACGTATCCCTGCGGATTGCATATCAGGTATTTTAAATACTTTGCTGGATGTGGCATGCAGCAGGCAATGATTCCTTTAACACATTCCTTGGGAAAAAAAGATTGGCATAGGTGAAGAGAGGTAAAGGCAGGGCTAGAACTGGAGAATCAAAAATTCGCTCAGTTTAATTGGTCTGTTTTGTTTATAATGAGGTACAACTGACACATTTTAGATTGGTTATGCATATTGGCGCAATTGTGAGCCTCAAGTAAAATGCAGAAACCTAACGGAAAACTACAACTCTTATATCTGTATACAGTAAGAGAAGAAACTAATTTTGGCTGCTTTATGTTTTTTTAGGTAGCTGACTTGGAATGGACACTAGCACAACATTTTTCTAAAATTCAGGGGAGCTTATGCTTCCTGATTCGTTCTGTTAGTATGACTTAGAGCATATGTATTTAATTTTTATAGCACATATATATTGCAGTAGCTTCTGAATTTACAGCTGAAATGTTCTAGCTCCAGCAGGGTAAGGTAGGTTAAATTACTTCAGAATCGCTATTTGGTTACACCATACTTAAGTTCCAAATTACAGCATTTTCTTGATGAAGGGTTATCATACATATTTCACATTTTTTCCCAAAGAAATTTATATAACAAGATGAACTCAGGTAGGCTTACACTACAGCAAGGTTAAGAAAAAAAAAAGTAATTATAAGAAAGACAAACATAACTAGTTTTATTTTTCTGTGCTCTCTTTTGTTATTACCAAAGAGATGATAGCTGTTTGAGTAAATATTCTCCTCACAGCTTAGCTGCTTCTTTGCTTGTTACAAGAATGTTATGGGTTAATCCTCAGCAGATGAGACGAGTTTCGTGTTTGTAACTGTGATATTAACTGCAGCGCAAGGAGAGTTGAAGAAGGGTGGAATGATCTACTTCTAGATGAATTACTAACTACCCAAACCTCTGCAAGTCTTAGTACACCTATTTTAATAGACCTAATTTTACATATTGAAAGTTAATTTATGCATGAGAAACATCTCAGTCTAGAGCCAGAGGGCTCTGTCTACATGGGTATGACAGTACAGATAGTGAATATTTCTAATTGCCTGCTGTAGGAGAAAAATGATGTGGTAGCTGTGAATGATGTGGTAGCTCAATGGTGTCTCAACCAAACCGACAGGGTGTAGCTGACTGCAGTTGCGTTGTTGCTGTTGCAGTGTTGGCTGCACTCTGAGCAGGCTGAGTCTGTGCGTTCACTTCTTGTAAAGCACAGAAAAACAATTCAAATTTTTCTTCTGACAGTCTTTTAATTTTAGGAGATCCTTAGTTCCATTTTCTACCCCATCCCACTCAAACATCCTCTTCCTGAGAAAAAATAGCTTTTTTGTTGGCCTACTATTTAGGAATAAACATTCTTCGCAGGTATTGTATCACATCTAGATTGGAAGTCTCTTGAGCAGCATTCAGGCTTGATTTTCCATAGCTGTTTTGAACAATGCAGAGGCTCAAATTAGGTCACATAATATTGAAACTGCCCTTTGTGTGTTGGTGAGTGCTTTTCTTTATTGTTGCCTCTCCAAAGCAAAACAAAACCTTTCACCCCTCTGATGCTGACTTTTCAGCAAGTCAAGCAGAATAAGCTGACGGGTTACAAAAGAGCAAACCTGTACCTAAGTCCTGACAGGCTGGAGATCTGTACCTATGGCAAGAAAGACAGGGGAAATCCTGTGACACCTACTTAGGGAAATATCAGCCTGGAGAATGAAAGGTCTTTTGTAGGAAAAATTTTCCTCTTATTTTTCTCTACTTGTATGGAATTAAGCTAGACTGTAATTATGATTCTTAGCCACATACCTGTATCCAATAATTCACGATGAGTTATTTTCTGGCAATAACTGGTTACTGCACATTGCAGATAACATGAATTGATAACATTACTTTATTTAAAATGAATTAAAAGGCAATTTATTATTAACATTCATCGTTACTAAAATTTCATTAAAGCCAAAAAGTATTTTCAGACAAACTATGGGACGTTATGTGCTCATTCTCTTTCAGTCTTGCCATAGATGGTTACTAATTTATGCAATAGCCCTTTTCGATTATAACTTCACAAACTTATTCTGAAGTACCAAAGATAGCTTACATGCGTTATTTTAACCTTCAGTGGGGTTTATATATTTCTTCTGTACTTTACTCTTTTATCTTCTCGATTCTGTGAAACAGTCATGGGATGCACATGTACCAGTGCAATGGGAAATTGGGCAGAGAAGAGGCACTGCTGATCAGGCCAGGGTTCAGCTTTAGACTCATAGGTGTTAGCTAGAATCTTGTAAACATTTCTCACTGTTTCTTGGCCATAAGTGGTGGGAAATATCTTGAGATTAGTGTTTCTTATGAGGTGGCTGCCAGTTTGGTCTGAAATCCTGTTAGAGCGATTCTTCTCACATGATTGCTGTCATGTTCAAAGCAGGGAAGAAAAGACGAGAACCCTTCCAGTTACAGCTGTGGAGATGCATCGGCTCAGTGACCCCTTGCTGAAATCTGAAACAGTTCGGTTGCAGGTTTTATTTGTTCCATCTCCAGTTTAGCCTAAATGGAAGTAATTGAAAAGGTACTTAATCTTTAGAAACAGGAAAGTTACCGTACCATACTCAGTGAAAAAAAAATACTTCTTTCTTTTCTTCCTTGTTAGGTGTGAGAGAAGAACAGAACGATGGTGATTTGTAGATGCTAGAAGGTAAAGGCAATATTACGCTTGCTACTGTTTCAGTGTATGCTCTTAAAATTAGACAGCATTCTTCTTTCTGAGTAAATGGTGGCTGCCTAAGTGCAAAATATGATTGCCATACTGGAGACTGCACAACTGGGAACAGAAAGGGCAGAGAGATTAATGAGATTTAGAGCTTGTTTATGCTACCTAACTACTCTAACTCACATTCCATAATAAAAAGAAAGGGGTGTTGAAAGACCAAAGCTAGTTCTTACTGCCTGGAGTGTCCTGAGGTCGGTATAGCACTTCAGTTGAGAACAAAAAACAAACATTTTTTTAAACAAAATCAGAGACTATTTCTGTGACAATGACTGTTTTTTTTTCCATTCCATATATATTTTACTGAGGTTCTATTTTTTTTCTTTGCTTATAAATTTTCAATTCTCATTTAGTGCAAGTAAATTAGAGAGATGATTCCTGTTTTACAGCCCCTGACAGTATAAAAACTGTTCCAGTTTTATAGCTCCATGTCCCTGAGGAGCTTGGAACTGATCATTTATACTGCTTAACAGCAGGGTTTGGATAATGTGAAGCAATGTATGTGATCTCCTGGATCACATTGTCTTTCCCTTAAGGAAACACAACAAAAGTCTTTCTTGATGTACTTATAGTTGCCTTATTACATTTATTTTTAATGAGATAATTAACTTATGGTTTAAACCTGAATGATTTAAATTTATTTACAGTATTATTTGTTTTATGTTTGTATATAATACGAGTATACTATATATAATAGTATGTATCTGTAGATATGCAAGTCCTTTTAAAACAAAAAATGTGCTTAAGAGGTATTTCGTAACACACATGTTGAAAATCTCCATTTCTGTTCCTTTAAGAAGGTCTTCTGTTAATAACAAGAGTAAGGAAGTCTTGACTCATGATTAAATATGTGTGTGTGTCTGGCCGATAGGTCATGTTCTATAATAGCTTTTATAACTTAGTTATTAAATTGCAATTCAGGAATCAAACAATTTTGCAGTGCGCTCATTGGTGTTTATGGCAGCAAATCATAAACTGTTAATAAATGAGACATATTCTGTAGGTTTATGACACTGTCAAGAGGACTTGGGGGGCTTAGTGGAGAGAGCTTTGGCCTTTAACATATTTATGTTTCAAGCCCAAACTAAAATGCTAAATGAAGCAAACACTGTAGTCTCTACACAGATCCATCATAGCGGATAATGATTCCATCAAAGCATATAAATCCTTGCATGAGAGTTAGAAACGCAAAAGATTCCCGACTGAAGCCAGCATAATTTTTTCTATCTATCTCTCTTTAGCAATACATTTTTCATTTAGGATTGGAGAAGCACATCAACGTTTTTCCCCCAGTGAATTCGTGTTGTGATCGGTTTGAAAAAATCACAGTGTCTGTTCTCCTCAGAGATAATCATATGGCATCAGTTCCAAGTTAAAAGCATTTATTTTTAAATCCATAAAGGTTCAGAAACAATACATTTAATGCACACGTTAGCTCCTAAGCTGCAACCTCAGTGAGCAGAAGCTTTCCTTCTGAGGACTTAGTGCATTTGATTCCCTTCTGAGGGAACACAAGTTGCAGAAAATGAGCCCTCCAGAGCAACTTCCACAGCACCTTGCAGGCTCAGCCCCCTAAAGAAGGATTTTTGTAGCACAGGGCTGCCTATGGCACTGGTAAAAATTCTCGTGCGTTCCTGGCATTCACTCCTTCGGTGCCATGGCAGGCTGATTAGCAGCATACTGCTTTAAAGTGAGCCATCAATCACTGTGACTGTTTCTCAGTCTGACTCTGAGTCTATTAGTGAGCTAAGGAAGTATGTGGTGTAATGACAGATGTACTATCCTGTGCATTTTTTTTCTGTAAGATCAGTTAATAAGTTTGACAGGTAAGGGCTTTTTGGAAACCAGCGAACCAGGAGTTCTCAGAAGAGGTATTGTTGAACTTTATATGTATGCAGATATATGCAGAAAAAGCATCTTCTACTTTCTGAAAATACACAAGTGTACCGCCTAGGTATATTCCAAGATATATTTAACTAGTGAAAATATGAGCTTTCGGTACTCGTTGTCTATGACTCTAAGCCCAGACGAGAAGATTCTGTCCTTGCTCCTGTATCAGCAGAAGTATTATCTCAGTTTGAACCGTGTAGCCAGGTGGCAGAGTCCAAGATAATCTGGTTCTTGTGTGTATAGTGGAAAGCAGAATAAGGGAGAGGAAATAGCTTGACCTTTATAATCAAACAGAATTTGTTCAGGCAGGTAAGCTAAGAATATATGAAAATCTTTATGAAAGCAGAAACATGGCACTACAGGAAGCTATTTTTGTAGGGATTTTTTTAGACTAATAACTCATTATAAAAATTAAATCACTATGATTGTATATTTTATAATTTGTCCTTAATTGTATTAAGATACTGTTGGCAAAATGGTAGACCTTTGTATAAGACAGATCTCTGTGTTTTTACAGGTGTTATGTATCTTCTCTATCATTTTTATCATTGAAATTAAAAATTTAACATTGATTTCAATGGAACATATCTGGAAAGGAATAAAGCAATTCCTTTTCAGAATAAAGTTGCCATTCATTAAATTTTTCCTGTAGTGGTTAGTATTGTTTGAATAATTGAGGAAGCACAGAGGCAGACAAGATTGAAATATACAACACACAACCCGGAATGTATACTGCATATTTTAGAATAGTAAATATATGCGTAGTGGTGACTGAGAGCTTCTTCCTAATAGCCAGTCACTGGAACTTAGAAGACAGGCTTTGACAATAGGCAAGGCTAAGAGAGTTGAGTGCTCCATCGAGCAATCTAGATGAATAAGTTCTCTGCATCTTTACTGTTTCAGTAAGTGACTTTCTGAGAGAGACCTACCAATAAATCTTCCTTAGATCTATTAAGCAGGAGAAAGCCTAAAACATTCCCCTGTCCTCCAGTACTAAACGTTCTTTTTTTAATCTGTGATTCATCTACTGTAAGACAATGTTGATATTACACTTTGGGGAATGAAAGCTTATGTTCATGTCTGTTTGCTCTTTCTTTACTTTTAAATTCATTAGATATATGGTAAAAAAGCCAAAACTACACAGCAACTTTCAGGAAACAAACATAGGTGATTTATTTTCCTGTTTGCTTTGTTCTCCCCCTGCCCCCAGCTTGGTTCCTTCCTCATTGCATCACGTGGAAGCACAAGGTAACTCAGGCTGGAAAAGACCTCAGCTGGTCTCCAGTCCAACCTCCTGGTCACAGCAGGGTCGGCTGAGATCAAGCCAGGCTGCTCAGGGTCTTGAAAACTTCCATGGACGGAGAGGGCACTACCTCTCTGGACAGTCTGCCCCGCTGCTTGACTGTGCTCATGGGGAAAAAGTTTTTCGTGATATCCAGTAAGAACCTCTCTTGTTTTAGCTTATTGATGTCATCCTCCTGCCATGCACCGCTGTAAAGAGCCTGGCTCTGTCTTCTCAATAAACTCCTCATAGCTATTGGAAGGCCGCTATTAAGTCTCCACTAAGAGAAAGAGTGCAGGGGAAAATGTGAACTTCACAGTCTATTGATTTGTTGCTCATGGTTAAAATAATACTGCTAGATAAAATTCATAAAAAGAAATAAAGCCCTTTGGCTATGTTATTAATGATTTATTTCTCTACTTCCATGATGGGAGACAAAATTCTGAACACATCTCAAATTCTTACTTTGGCTAAGAACATTTAAGAAGCGCTATAACAATCATTTAGGAGTACTGAAGAGCAAAAGAGTCAAAGATGAAAAAGAATTGTTTAGGATAGTCCATTGGGACATAACTGAGGATGATGTGATATAAAGAAAATTTTTAGGCTAACAATTAGCTTCATTTCTTGAATAATTTAAATTTAGTCTGGATACATCACTCAAGAACATCCTGTAGGCCTGCAGTAAAATGGACATGACTGAATAAAGGTTTTTTGCATCTCTTCCTTATGATTTTATCATCATCCTGAGGTGAATGACAATATTCAGACGTAGTGAAGGTATGAAAAAATATGCATATTAAAAAGTATTTCTAGACAAATATCCTGTATGTCTGTCGTACCATGGAGGCTTTGTCAAGGGTTGAAAAATTGATCTAGAGGTTTCTGAAGTCTTGTGTAGACTGGCTGCTTATACAGACATTCTTGATGGCAATCTTTTTTCTTTGCCTCTGGCAACAATCTTATCACTAAGGTAAGTTAGCATAGTGTTTCATCAGATGTGTGCTCTCAGCAGAATGGAATAAAAAAAGATCTTAAAACCTGAGAAGTAAGACAAATATTCTTTTCAGACAAAAAAGCTATTTTTTGTTAAAAGGTACTTCAGTTGAAAAACTTAAACCGTTGGAGTTAAAATACAACAGTATGTTATTGCCTACAAACTTGCTGTTTACAGAGTGTTCTTTTTTCTTTCACTGTCTGGGTTCTTTGCCAAATGTAGGTGATCACATGCATTTTATTTACTGTTGTATATCTGTGTTCACTAGGGCTTGACTGAAACTTATTAAGATGGTGATAAGAATTCTGTTGACTTAAATAGCTTTTAGACCAAACCCTAGGAAATCTAGGAAATAAAGATTGATATTGCAAGGTTTCTTTACTAAATAAGCATTAAAAATTTTTTCCTCTGTGGAGTACCTGAGGAGGGTTATCATTCAGCTAGTCATGTTTTACTGACAATGGGCAATGGCCTAGATAATTATGTATTACTGGAATTTCTTGTTTGTTTTTAACATAAACAGAGAGAAAGTGAACAGTACCCACTTTATGGGAGTCCTGAAATTTTGACAACAGAGACTCCTACAGTGTTGGAAAAGAAATGTATCTATTATAAGCACAAGACAACATATTCTTTCATCGATTGTTTTTAAAACCCTATCTTCTTTCATATTGAAAATTTTAGAAATATGTTTTATAAATTAATGTATACACTAGTAGTCCTAAATCATAAGGGCTTCTCCACTCCTTACTTTGATACACAAAATTGTCTCCTTATTGAAACAGCTTTATTTTTCTAAAAGGATCAAGAAAATCTACATGTCTAGGTCCATATAGGTCTTTCTACTTTAAAAGCCTTCTATAATAGGTGTTAAGTATAGAACAATTGAGAGAGGTGTCTCGTGCCACTGTCAGTTTGGAGTGGGACAGTGATGCTCCCTTGCAAATTCTGACTGACTCAGAGGGGAGAAGGAGCCTCTGTCCGGAGAGTGAGAGGAAATCCTGAAGCTGCTTAACGCAATAGCACTTGGCAGTCCATCACTCTCCTGCTAGCAAAATGTCTCTTAATATTCAACTGTTGCACTCAGTGGCTAAATAGAAAGCACAGGGGAGCATCTCTGAGCAGAGGAGTGTATAACCTAGGCAGAAACCTTTTATTCCAACCCATGATTGACACTGCCCTGGCTCCTTCTGTATCTAAACTCCTTCCCTGGAACTCCTACAGGTCCATTGACAGGATGGGTTTGGATGGGATTAGATACTGCAGTCCTGGGAGGGGGCTACAGCTCCTAGCTTCTTTTGCTTAATTCCAGGATTGGCACAAATTCCAAGGCAAATTCTCAAGGAGATATGTCCATAGAAAGGGTGAAAAAACACACAGGCTGGGCGGGTCTGTTGTCTTGCAAAGGGATAAGGCATATGACAATAAATAGAATGGAACTTTTATGAAAAAAACTGAGAATAAGGAAGAATGAGATGAGTGCAGGGCTTTTGGGAGGGAAGAGTCAAGTGAAAATAAGAATTTTAAGAGAAAAGTAAGATTGGGTAAAGGACAGGAGAGATTGGAAGAAAAGTGGTAGGGGGGCTAGAAAAGGAAAGAGTCTTTCCTTAACTTCTTACCTCTTCAATAAAACACTCTGAGACTAATCACAGTTACTAAAATTTATCTTTGGTGAATAATTATTGCCTCAGGTTTGTAAACTCATTTCCACGTCTCCCAGCAAATGGTGGCCACCTCTTTCATCTGTTAAGGTAACCTCTGAAGAAACCAGAAAGATAAATTCGTTTGAGAAAATAATAATGTTTTATGGGAAATGGAAGGTTCTGGGGTACTAATACAGAGAAAAAGAAGATATGATATTTTACATGCTGTCTGCAGCATAAAAAAAGAACTACTTAACTAAGTATCATCTGCAAAGAGGTGGATAAGATATTGCTTTGTGCAGATATGAAGAAAGAAGTCATTTTATGGCTCTTTAGGAATCCTAGGAAGAGGGTATGTTTCACTACTTCAGCAAAGCCTCTTTCTTCCCAACTTCCAACTTCCCACCACCTTCCCAACTTTCAAGGCAAAAGTTACTCTACGGCTTTTGAAATGTGTCATTTAACAAAAAATAACAAAAAAGAAAGCCTAAAACTCTCTCACATACTTAAAATTCTTTCAAATGATTCTTCAACATGAACTGAAAAATCAATCTATCTACTGTATTCCAGAAAACAAGACATTACTAATAAAAACTTTTTTTTAGAGATTCTATCAATTAAGCTCTTCATTTAGAAGACATATTTAATGTTGTATTTGTTTATTTTTTGTTGATGAAGTAACTTGCTTTTCTCATTGTAGGAATGATCTGTGAATAAAAAGAATTAAAATGCTCTGAACATCAGAGCACATCAGAGTGTTTATGATGAACCACAGAACTTGGAAATTAAACCGGTCTTGGATATCATTTCATTTCTCGTACATAGAGGGATAATAGCACAAATTTAGGCAGGCCAGATTTCTGTAATGATTTGTCCAGTTCTGGTGTCCAGACTTCAAAAGAACATTGTGGAATTGGAAAGGTTTCAGAAAAAAGTTAGGAGAAATATTTTTCATCTATAAAACTGCCTAACATTAAAACTAGAGAAACTCGCAAAACTACCCCTTTCTCCAAAACAGTTGCTGGGAAACACTGATATGAAGATTCCTCTGGGCTATTTTAGTTCAGTTCCCACTGCAAAGTTATTCTGATATGGTTTGAATTGGACAGTTACATGCTATTTTCTTTCCCTCAGAATTGCCTGATTCAATGCACAGGCTAATCAGCACCTACTTCAGAAGCACTTGAACATTTTACTTTTTCCACATTGTGGCATTTCAGTCTAGTTATTGCATACTGTTGAAACTGTGTACTCAAAATGGAATTGATGTTCTGACAGATATTTGTGTTTATCTCATCACAGCAGTGCATGAGTGCCTAACAAAGTTTCTTTATTTTCACAAGAACCCTGCAAAAATTGGAAGCGGATGGTACTATACCCATTTAAAGATATGCATGAAGCTCCAAAGGTAGATAGTGCTTCAAGTTGTCCACTGTCCTGATATTCTTAGGATGCTGGTGTTTATATACAACATTATATGTTCAAATTACACCTCCCATTGTCTTGCATTTGGAAATATTGAGCAATACAATAGGGCAATACAATTAGCAGCATGTGTGAAAACTAAATTAAGTGACATTCTAGAACAGGAAGGGAGAGAATCTAATTTGTTAAGGTATTAATGAGTCATCTCAACAATGAGTTTCTCTTTTCTGTTCCTGAAACTCTTTCCTCATCCAGTGATAACCTCCTACACCGTGAAGCAAGAAGCCAGACTTTTCACACAAGGAAACATCACTCATTCTCTTAGGCTCTTTTTCAGAAAAGCCTGAACTTTCCCTAAACTTTTGAGCCTCAGCCAGTTGTGCTATGGAAAATCAGTAACTTTTGGCAGCGAGAAGTAAGGAAGTCAAGGTCTTTTGAGTGAGAAATATCAGGTTGCCTTAATAGTAGGAGACATTCCCAGCACTGCCTATCTAACAAGAATGTCTAAAGGCATCTACATGAAGAGAAGATTTCTTTCCTTAGAGACCCTTTAATGCAGGAAAAGCATAATAAAAGCCAGGAGCCAGAAACTGGAAGAAAAAAATTCAGGCTGGAGACATGGTACATGTTTTAATAAATGTAACCCCTTAAAGATTTGTTTGCATGACCTGATGTTTTCAAATCAAGTTTTGATGTTTAAATACATAAACTCTATGTTGACCAGAAATTATAGGCTTAATACAGGCTTCATGGAGTGATATTCTATGGCATGTGCTATGCAGGTCAAATTAAAATATTATCATTGTCTTGTCTGGCCTTAAATTCTGCATTTATGAAGATATCTCTTCAGGGAATTTTTACGTCATAACTTTAACCCTGCAATGAATACTACTTTAAGGAAAACTGCTACATTGGGTTTGACTTCCTTAAAACACGTGAGAGATAAGAGGTTAAACAACGACAGCAGTACTGTTCCTAAGAATAAGTCTCAGCTATTGCCTCAGGTTCTTGGAAAACCTCCAAATACCATTCATTAAATCAGATGACCCTCACTGTTGCTTAGGTTGTCTCAGTTTTCTGAACTTCCACTCAGTTTATACTAACTATATGTTTTGTCCTATTATAGATAATTCAGGATGATGACTTAAAATATCAGTATGGTAAGATAACGTCTCTCAACAGTGTAATTTTTTTCTCCTCCTGAATATATCTAAATCCTTAAAAAAATAAAAGAAAAGAAAAAGACAGTTTCAGGTGACAGAGGCTGGGATTTTCTATTGTGTCAATATAGATGCTGTTTGTCAGAGTAACAGTTCCTACTCAGAAGCAGTGCTTTGTTTTTCTTCGATTTTCTCTTCTGCTGTGATATGGCCCACCACCCAGTGATTCAGGAACCCAATTACAAGTCTTCTCTTACTCTATCTTCACTACTTCTGAAGAATATTTCTTTTGAATAAAATTTTTTTCAAGCTTAATTGCTCATTAGGAGAGAACAAAGATAGGCTTATGAAGGTTAATCAATCAAAGAAACTCTTTTCATCTTTCAATGAGGAGCATAGTCCTAACCTCAGCACAAGAGAGGCACAGTTTGGCCTGTGATGTACATGTAATCCGCTGCAGCCCAGCCGCACCCCAGTCCCAGCAAGCGTGCTGTACGTACTTTAACAAGAGTGAGTCTTTCTGTATTAGCTGCACTTAGTGTTACCTGGAATAATCCGCAGGTTGTCTTGGTGGAAGGAACATCCTGATCAATCACCATGACAGATGGACATATCACACATGAGCCACCGCCTAAGGATGAAATTGTTTATATCCATTAGCCCTCTTGGGTGAGTTATAACTATCCCATAATTTTAAACATGGATTCTATTATTAAAAGACTTAGTAGGTATGTTAAAAATTAGAGACTTGATACTATTATTAAGGAATAGAAGGAGAGAATGGCAATTCCCATCAGCAGTTCCACAGACCAGCTATGCTTGGTTTTGGTTAAAGAGAAACTGACTTTCATTGCAATATTGAGGGCACTACCATTATTTTCACTATGTTCCAAATTTATTTCCACCATTAGCAGCTTAAGGTAAATCTTATCCAAATCAGTTTCATTTTTCTGTCTTTAATTACAGATGTACTGATGAGTCTTTTTGCACGTCCAGTCCAGTATCTGAAAGTCTGAATCCTGGCTGCAGTGTTGCAATGATTTATGGTAAACTGTGATCTTTGTGGACACCCATGTGATATAAAAAGTACAAGATGTAAGAGGAAAGAAGCATTCTACCAAGTGAAGAATAGGAGTAGCTAACCATAAGAGTTAGCCTTTTCTAAATGTGAAAGAATTACCACTTCAATTTTATTGTATTAAAGCAGTCTGCTTATATACATATATACACACGTAAGTATGTATACAGACATATCTATGTATGTCTATATTGGTAGACAATATTTATAACCGTATATATACAGATAATTTATATATCCGTATATATTACTAAACCTGAAGCAGTAAACATTTTTCTTAAGCACATTTTGGGACTATGTTTTCAAGCATTGTTGATTGAGATTAACTCATGTTAAATACAAATATTTAACTAAAAACTTTTTCACCTCCCCCAGATTTTGCTTCACCTTTGTCATCCTCCTCATCTCTCTCAAATCTCTCTTCCTTACTGATGACACTGTCCTTTGCTATATAACAGTTATACAGCAAAAAAAAAATTCAGTAAGTTCCTTGAAGAAAAACTATATATATCCTTCTGTTTTAGAAACAGTGTGACATGAAACTGCTGCCTCCAGACATAGAAATATATGTGCAGAATAAAGCAAAGGGAAAATATATTTTTTTAATACTGAAGAGAACAGCTGCTAAATATACTTTCAGCCATCATACTTTTCTTGGTCACATATTTCTGCAAGGCCCTAAGGGACTAGCCATTCACAAGCTTATAATAATTTAACCCTGATGCTACTTGTACAACTTTAAGATCCTACCTTATATCCCAGACCACTTAATTACCCTCTTGTCTCTCGTGGCAGTCCTGCAGTACACCTGCATTCACATTTAGTGCCACATCTTAGAGACACCCTCATATAGTGTGAGCCAATGAGCAACTCTTTCTCAGCTGTATTTTGCCTTTATAGACCTCATTACTGATATGTTATGTTTCTCAAGCAGTTCCCACCAAGGAAGCAGTTTTGTCCTTCCTTTCCCTTCAAGAGCTTCAAAAATTTTTTTCTTACCTGTATCCACACTTCTTATAGTCCATAGTACACTACGTGGATCACAGCCTTCATGGCCTATTAGATAGATAAACAAATTGTGTGGGAAGTAGGATTTTGCTGGACAGCCTATGAAAGTAGGGCCCTGTAGGTCTCCGAAGAGCAAGGCTGGCTGAGATGGTCCTGGCTGCCTGCCTCCCTAGCTGGTTTCCTGATCATTTAATGAAATTACTGCATTCCTGCAGAACATTGTTGATTCTGCCCATTTGACAATGCAAAGGGAATAAGCCTTTTTAAAAAACTTTACCCATTCAGCAGTATGTGAACACTAAATCTTCGGGGCCATTTTATTTCTAAATTCTTTTTATGAGATAATAGTTTGATTTTATAGACGCGAACAGAGATTAGAGCATAGTGCATCTGCTCTAAAGCTAAGCAAAGTTTAAAAATTATTCTAATATCCTTCTCTTCATCATCCCCTGAATCTAAGCACTAATTAAAATACTAATAAAATAAGAAAATTTCATTAATTAAATATAAATTTTGCTGATCACTGAATGCAGCAAAGAAGAATTGGCATCAGTCAGTTTAGTGAGGATTTCTGTGCTACTTGTCTGATATAACTCTCTCTCTTCAATTGTTTACCTTCTTCTCTTTACATTTCTTAAACATTCTTTTAAAAAGCTCTTTTAATTACTTGCCGCTACTCATCACTGGAATTTCCTCATTGTACTCTTTATTATCGGACCTGTTATTAGCCTGAAATTTCAGATTTCTTTATCAACTGGTAGTTTCAACCTTTTTTCTTTCACCCTCTGTTTTCTCCCTCATTATTTTGTATGGTATTTAATTTTTTTTAATACAGTTATTAATTTTTACATTTGAGCTTATGTAGTTGTAGGGCAATCCTCTTTTCTATGCCTTTGGTTGCATTTTATACAATATTCATCAACACAGACTGTGTTTTACTCCATCTTCATTACTTGATAGCCTGTTAACCCCTGGGAATATATTAACTAGTATGACAACTATTTCCCTTTGACATTAAGCATCCTGATGCTTTTTCCCCTTTTTAATCTCAATTTATTTCTAATTATAAACCTTAATTAGATCAGATTCCTACTGCTTAGATACTTTCTCATTTGCTACATCTTATTACTTTCTTACTTAAAGGAGTGAAATTTTTCCTCTTTTGGTTCCTTTGGAAGGTTATACCTCACAACTGTCATGATACTATCAAAAGAGCTGCTAATAAATCATTAGGTCATGTTAGTGGTGTATTTGGTTTTAGTTTCGAAATGTCTGATATTAAAAAGCAGGTATCTCAACAATAAGCCCATAATAGCTCTTCATCCAACTGCTTTGTCACTTTCAGAGAGGAATGGGCTTTTTGCAGATTGTTTCTGTGATATGAATCAGACATGTGAATTGTGATTGTTTACAAATAAGAAATGGGGAATGGAGGAAAAGTAAGCATTTGTAAGTGAGCATTTCTTTCTGCGATTGTTCCATATCTGATAGATGATGCTTATTATTTCTTAACAATTGTCAGTGCCTGAAGTCATATTCATATTTATAGTCATATTCATTCAGCGAGATCTTGACAGGCTGGAGAAGTGGACAGAGAGAAACCTCATGAAATTCAACAGAAGAAAGTGCAAAGTCCTGCCCCTGAGGAGGAATAACTCCACGCACCAGCACAGGCTGGAGCCCAACCAACTGCACAGCAGCTCTGCAGAGAAAGACCTGGGAGTTCTGGTGGACAATAAGTTGAAAGCCAATGGTATCCTGGGTTGCACTAGGCAGAGTGTTGCCAGCAGGCTGAGGGAGGTGATTCTCCCCCCCTCTCCTCAGCCCTGGTGAGGACCTGGAGTGCTGTATTCAGTTCTGGGCTCCCCAGTACAAGAGAGACGTGGAGCTCCTAGAGTGAGTCCAATGAAGGGCCATGAAGATTACTAAGGGACAGGAACATCTGTTATAGGAGGAAAGCCTGAAAGAGCTGGGACTGTATAGACTGGAGAAGAGAAGGCTCAGGGGGAACTTGTCAATGTGTATAAATATCTGATGGGATAGTGTAAAGAAAATGAAGCCAGACGCTTCTGTGGTGCTCAGCGATAGGACAAGAGGCAGCAGGGACAGACTGAAACAGAGGAAATTCCATCTGAACATAAGAAAACACTTTTTTACTGTGAGGGTGACCAAGTACTTGAAAAGGTTGCCCAGAGACACTGTGGAGTCTCCTTCCTTCGAGATATTCAAAATCCCTCTGAACATGGTCCTGGGCATCTATTCAAGTGGACCATGCTTAAGCAAGGGGGTTGGACTAGATGATTTCCAGAGGTGATTCTGCGATATAACTAAGGTGATCATATGTGACCATATTTGTTTTGGGGGATTTCAGTCCTCACTTGAGGACTTACAAAGGATCAGTGCATTTATGTTAAAATATATATTGGAACATAATAACAGAAAAAAACACTTAAAGATTTTCTTTTCCACCTATGTCATTACACTCATTTTAACCATTTGGATACTTAGTGGCATTAGCAATCTTTGGATCATACGCACTATTAGGGAGAATTATCTATCAGAAATCTACCTGGCTTAGTTTAACTTAAAAAACTTACACAGCAATATTTATTTATAAAAATAAATAATAAAATTAATGCAGCACCCTCTCATTTGAGAGAACAGAGAGAACAAAGTTATGTGGACAGAAAAGTTGAGACAGAATTTCCAGAAATATAAAGAAACACAAGTATCTGAAAATACAAACATAAGACTATTAGCTACGACATTGGAGAAAACCAGCTTTGCACGAAGAAATTTTAAGTTTAATAGTATAGGTTAAAGATACAATCCAGCATTTTCATGTTTTAAGATCTAAATGCTTGACATGTCTTCTAGTGTAACATACATTTTCACTGGGGTAGCAGTGGTGGAAGGAAAACAGCACAAATTGTTTTGCTAATCTTGCAGAATTTTTTGTAGATATTCTAAAGATTTTCAAGGGTTCTCCCTACAAAATCTTTCACAACATCTCTAGTTCCTTCATTTCTTTATTGAAAACTGTATTCCTTCAGATAGATGCTTGAAGGCATTGTACAGTCTTCATCACCTGAACATGCCCTCCTGTTTTCTCTGTTCTATCTCCTGTTTATTAGCCGAAAGAGCCTTTGGCTGCTTTCTAATCAGATAGATCCAGGTTCGTAGAGACTGAGTCATATTAAATGCCTGATGCTAGAAAACATAAAGTTCATTTAGAGGTCAAAAAGGAGAAGCAAACAAAAGCAAAGAAGATGCACTTTAGAATCTTTCACCTAGCTAACCATCTTTCAGAGTCTTAGACTATAACCGTGCTTGATAGTGACAACAAAAAATGCCCACTTTTTACATTTATGTTTTACATTTTTGCTCCTCCTGGGGCATAACTTTTACCTTTGCTGTTCTGATACCTATGCTGTGATCTCTCTATACTACAACTGTCCTGCAGAGAAGCTTGATGACTGCGTGTTCATTCTGTCTTTTTTTTCCTTCTGATTCTAAATTGCAAGTTTCCAGCAGGTAGAGATGGGTAAAATTTCCAATTTTTACCTGCTTCAGAAAAAAAGACAGCACTATGGCACATGCTAAGGAAAACCATATGGCTCCTCGAAAGATGATCAAGGCTAATTAGAAGAATTTTGTGGCAAGTCTATGTTTGCAGTACAATTGCTATTAGGGTTTAATTTCAATGCATCACATGTCAGCATTTGGTGGTGGTAAGGTCCTGTGTTTACAAGCAGGGGCAGCATTATTTTCTGTTGTTATTCTGCTGCTTATGAATATTCTGCAACTATGGTATTCCCAACAGATGGGTGTATTTTTTTAGATTCTGCTTCTCAGGGTAACAGTGAAAAATCTGTTATAAACTCTGAAGTTGAAAAGGCCTTATTCTTATAATCAGATTCTAGAAAATAATTAGAAAGATATTTCAAACCATTAACAGATATATCATTTTAATCTGTTAAGTAGCTATTTTGTGCCATGCGTTTTTTAAGTAGAACATATTAAAATCCTACTTATTGCAGATGCAGTATGCAGAAAAGCCACTTGACTTCAGAATGCAATTATTAATATTAAAAACGCACCATTATAACAGAAAGGAAATACTTAAAAAAACAAATTTTCTAGATATAAATTGATTTCATACTATGGGAGTCAGCATAACTGCTGTTTCATATAAGGCAGTGGTCCAAAACAAAAGGCTTTCGCAGCCCTACTTCCAGAGATTGTCCACAACTAGATGGAAATCTTTGGTTCAATTACAAGGAAACACGTTAAGATAAAACAATCTGTAGTAACTGGTGTCATCAAAAATAATTGGCTTTCTTTGGCTTACTCTATAAAACCAATCTTTACTGCTTACTCACAGTTATGAATGTACGTAGAGCTATAAAATCAGATTCTTCTGGTAGCTGGGCTGAGATCAGTGGAACCACGACTGGTTGCCACTGGTCCACATGGGAGGAAGGAGGCTACTGTAGTCGCCTGGGTCCCAGGTTAGAGTCCGACCTGTCTGCGATGACAATTTTAAAATGGAGAAACAATTTATACTCTTTACACAGTCTATGATCTTCCCTTTTAAAAATAATGCTGTTACTTTGCACTCACAGCATATTTTACCTGAGAACACATGAAAGAAAGGTAAATACAGCTAATGCCATGTACACTAGCAGCCTCAGGTAGCAAAGCTGCAACACTTACAGACAATCCTTATTTGAATCACTTCAGTAGTTCCACTGAATCAGCTGGACTGTTCATGCACAAGTCCAAGTTTACACAGCAATTCAATGACAAAATCTAAATTTACAGTCTATTTCCTAGATTCTAGCATCTTGTCCTTCCTGCCAGTTATATTACCTACCCATCTTTGCCCCAAATTTACATCTACCAGACAAAACTGTCCTGTTCCTTTTCATGGAACTTCTCTTTTAATTTATACTAGCATGAGTAATACACCTGCGAAGCTGTTAAAAAAGCACTTCTTTGTTAGGGGAAATCTTGTTTCAAGATGAAACATCACTGAATTATAGTAGTTTTTGTATTTTTATGACAAAAAAAGAAAATCTTCTAAAATCTTCAGGTATTTTAAGTTTTCCTTTAAAATCCTCTCTCTTGAGCGTGCATATATTTGAAAGCTGACTGATGTACATAAGAATTAACTCAATTCCAGTGCTTTCACGTCTTAATATTTTAGTGGTTTAGTGGTTCAATTGACATGATATGATAGATTTGAAGATTCTATTAAGTACTTAATATATACTTTCAAATTGCCTCAGTGCTGCTACTGCTTTAATGCTCCTCCTACCTAAAATCCCTTGAAGGGAATTAAATGACTGTGATGATATTGAAGTAATAGCTAGGATAAGAGTTAACCGTAAAGTCAAAAAACTCTTAAAACTTTTGGAACTAAAACTGACGTGCTGTACTGCTTGTGAGGGGTAGACTATTTTTTGGCTTTTGTGGTAGAAAGCGTAGAACTGAAAATAGTTAAGTGGCAAGTATTCAGCCTTTAATCAAAGTAGTCTTTATTCTATGGGACAAGTAGAATCACTTCTTTTTTTCTTTATTTTATATCTGCTTTCTGTTCTTCTTTTCTGCAGATGAAGAAGCCTTTTACAAGCTAACATAGCTTCATTTAAGTCTTCCTCATATCTTCCTAGCAGTGCTTAAATAACCCTCCCAGTGGTGGTAAATTAGCCTGAGTTAACAAAGACAATGTAAAAGAGAATCGGTTCTAGGATGGAATCAATTCTGCTCTTACGACACCTCTGTAATTTAACTCTGTATTTGCAAAAGATAGTCTTGGCAGAGCAATCAGTGCATTCCTATCGACTTAAGTTCAGTGGTGCTACTCATGTTTATAGCATTTATAACATTCAGTTATGTTTACACGGTAAAGATTTTAAACTACATGCTGGTTTGTTTAAAAATCTTCCTGTTAAATCATGTTTCTAGAAAATATAGTAGTTTTTGGATCATTTTTGGACAGATACAGCACTACTCAGTAATAATATATTTAAAATTAAAGACATACTTTAGCCTCAAAGTTCAAATCCGCATATTCTGGGATAACTGAATATTATTAATTTTGAATAATATTATACTGAAGAGTTGCATTTTGGATCTGTGAGTGTAAAATCTGCATAGCTGTGCAAACTATATAATCTCTCTATAACTCAGATTCTTCAGACAGATTTTGACCTCTGTCAGAAGTCCATGTAGTTCCACTACTATCAGCTGAAGTATGGATATTTTCACCAGCTGAGAATTTGGAACTTTAATTGTTGTCAGCAAAAGTGTAGTCTTCAGGAAATATATGATCATTTCTGCACTGAGAATGCAATTTTAGTAGTTTCCTAGTGCCATTTTTTCTTGCTAGCAAGCCACGGGTGCTTAAGGGTGCAAATGTGTTTAATCCTTACATTGGGTGTTTCAAGTGTATTTTCATGTGTGCAGGTACATATATGTGAAACATTAAAAATTGATTTTGTTAGCAGGTAATTTATGCTATTAAGCAATTACTTAAGTAGTAGGAGTTTTAGCCAAAGCAGTACTAAGGCTTTTTTTCTTCCCCACTGCGTAAGACACTACTGTATTGGATATCTCTGAAATTATTAGAGATTAAGCTTCCAGGTAGATTAACTGTGCTTGCATTAGAAGAGTTTGGTGGTTACGTATGTTTTGACACTCCATAGAACCTGGGGTAGCTGCTGTGGGGCACCTGTAAGCTACATCAGTCATTACGAGTTAAAATGAAATTCATGAGGCTTTCAAGAGGACAATTCATGAGGACATCGTTTTCCAGAAGATAAATAAGGGCAAACTCCATTTATATTCTTTCATCAGTTAAATCAGCTTACTTCAGAAAAAATTTTTGTTGAGTGATATTATCAGACATGCTGAGAAATTTCATAACCACTCAACATCTATAGTTTTATCTCTAAAAAGAAAATGCTTATATGGTTTACATGGATGCATTTGAGTCATGTTAACAAAACTGTTCATTTTGTGGAAGTGTATAAAAATTATAACAGCAAATAAAGAATGTTCCTTGCTTTTCTTTATTCTTTATCTTTTAGGGTCTTCAGCTTACAAGAATGCTGAAAGGGAAGGTTTGTGCTATTAGTACTGCAAGGTGAATTACAACATATTTTAGCTCATGTGGGGAGGACAGTCTCTTCTCCTGTAATTCAGGGTCAAGCTATTACCAAAAATACTTTTTTGAATCCTTTAGATTGCCTTTCCACATAGACAGGCAAATGCAAGTCTGATTCGTTACTCCCTTACGCCAGTATTATACCTCTGCAAGTCCATTGACTTCAATCGTTTTGAAGTCAATGAAGTTAGAGAAGAGTAGTAGACTTAATTTCCCGCATCGTAAGAAAAGAATCAGCCAGCAGTATGCCTATATTAGAACTGCTAATATAAGATATGCCTTTTTGGAACCTCTTTTTCTAATGGATCGTTTGTCATATTTTTCTGTCTTTTGTAACTTTGCCACTTCTTCAATATCCATCACTTACACAATAGCTTTCTCTATAGACCTCTGCCATAAATAACAAAGCCCAGCCTCTGATGGTACCTTTGAAAAGCATTTCTGAATGAGAACAAAGAAACTTTCCTTTGGCTGATTCATTAATTCTAACTTCTATAACAGTGCCATTCAAGAGCCTCCAGCAGGGATCAGGAAACTGTACAAACAAATAACACAATGATAGCCCCACTCCTAAAAGCTCATAATCTGAATTGAATGTTGTTGCCATCACGTAGATAAATGCTGAATGTCTTTTATATCCATTCTGCCTGTAATCTCTAGTCAGGATGGCTCTTGCATCATCAGAAACACATAAATGTGTCAGCCACCGACTGAGATGACAGCTCTGTAGACAGGTGGGGAAGGAAACGTTCAAGACTTTTTTTGTTTCTTTCATATATTTTACTGAGAAGTAAAAGACTATGTGTAAACACAAACTCAATAGGAGTACCATGTGGAGGAAGATGTATTAAATTTGGTCAATAGTTATTCTATCACAAAATACAACAACAATAAGGAATATCATCCATTCATCCATTTCTGCTTATTTGTGAAAACTTCTGAGCATAATAGCAGATATAGGAGATATAGGAACTTTCCTATGGAAGTCTCCAGTGGCATGAGACAGATTTCCTTTTTTCATGCATTCATGTCACAAATAAATAAAGCTTCCCTCAGCAGATTAATTAGGAGACACTGGCAGCTGAGACAACGTAAGATAGAAGGAAGCATGATTACTTTGTATTTCATACTAATTTTTCTCCTTCCTTCTTCTCTAAGTTCACTTACGGTCATAGTGATTTTCTTCTTACTTACTTCTTCTATCTAATGCTTCCGTATTAGATAACAGAGAGTTATTGAATTCCCCCAATATACTAAGCTTAACAAGTTAGAAACTGTACTTGATTTCCAATCCTCTTCTGCCAATTTGAGACTTATTTGTGGAGAAAGCATTTTATTCATACTACTGTAATGGAAAGTGACAAATTTATTAAAAAAATAGACTGGATTTGCAGCTTGGAGGAAATAATATTAAAATTAAAAAGTTATTAATTTTTAAATATGTGTTATGTAAGTATATAGTACATCTATATTTAAGTGATTCTAAAATATTTGTAGGGAAAATGGTATCTTTGAGAGGTACTGTTGAGAAATTGTAGCAATGATTAGGAACAAATGATATCCAAATTAACTTTCAAAATCAATGTAAGAAACTTTATAAGAAAAACACAGAGAAGAAACACTTCCTATATTGTTTATCAAAGGCGTATTGTTTCAGCCATCAGAGACGTTGTAGAAGCTCCTGTTGCTGATAGCACTGCATTTACTATTTTCTACTACAGAAGACCTTGAGCTACTCTGCAGCCTGATAAGCTTATTTCACAGGCCGAAGCTTAATAGTATTCTTTCCGTGTGAATACATTTATTGGCAAAACAACCTCCATATCCTCAGACTTGACTGGGCAGCATGATTTCTTTCTACCTTTTCTCCTTGTAAACAGCGGTAGGGACATAAAATGTGAACAATATTTCTGTATTTACTGATTTCATCTGTGCTTTGGCTCTCAAATCCAATTGGTATGACAGTTAAAATTAGCAGGACAAGGTCAAACTGTCAAGGATGAGGCTGGCTGTAAGCAGAGGGGCTTCTGTGGCTTTGTTTGCTTGTCATTTCTGCTGCTATGTCAGCTTAAATACCATCAGTAAAAAAACACAGAGCATAGCTTAAGGAGTAAAGGGGCGGGGGATACGTTGGAGCAATGATCAAACAAGAGTAAAATCCGGGGAGGCCACACTCTCAGGACACGAACGCGTGAGTGTCTTTCACAAAATGTCAGTGCAAGCTGATTAAACAAATGTTGCTGCCAAGGCGAAGCTGATCAACCTGCAGTTTATAGGAAAAGTTCACATGAACTTGGGCTACCATTCTGAAATACTTTAGGATGTGAAAAATGTCACAGTGTTATGACAAAATGGAATATTGTACAAAGCTGGAACATTTGCTATACCTAGTATACCAGTGTTTCACATTTTTGCTTGATTTGCATTGTGTTGACACGATTTAAAAGCCTTTCAAAATGGCTCTTTGCCCAGACACAGCTTGAAAGTCCAAGCTCTCCTACAAAAGCAGGTGAAATTAGTTTTGCCACACATACAGTTCCATTCATAAATCTTTGCTTCATATAGTTCAGTCAATTTTTGCTGTAAATAATTACTTTTACCTCAAAATTAGATGATGCTCATTTACCAAAGATTTTTTCTCCAATTTTAAGTCATTCTTTCTTTCTTTCTCTCTGTCTCTAATCTATATTTGTACTTGTATATTCCTAAAAAGAATCTTCTTCCAGAAATGAATTGTTCTTTTTCTGCAAACAGAAGATCTATAGTACAATATAAAGCTACTGTAAGGGGTGGGGGGGATACATATACGCTTTTAAAAACATTAAACTAATTAGATAGTTACTCTTTACTCCCTGATACTAGGTCTTGGAAGTTATCAGGATGTGGAAAAGGGTAGGACCAAGTGGCATAGTGAAAATACATTTTTTAAAATCAGAAAACAGTCTCATTAGTTGGAAGAATGATGTAGCCTTCTTTCTGGATACAGGCAAGCTTCATATGCGCTGTCAGATATTATAGATCCTAACTTCACACTCCTTAATCAAGTGACTGTCCTGTAAGTCATTGATTAAGGGCTGCAGAAATTAGCTCAAGTCCCTTGATCTCAACTATGAGAAGACAACAAAAGCCCACTTGTATCTGAGGAAAAAGGAGAGACAAGGAGTGTAACCAGGCACAAATGATTTTGGGAGCGCAGAGGGAAGGGAGCAGCCCTTAGAATAGGTGCAGCAGTCAGGAGAGAAGTAAAGAAAGCTAAAGGCCAGGGAGAGGAGACAAGAGTTAATGATTTGGTTAAGCCAGTTAAAGAGCAAGCTGAAACTGATAACTATTAATCATAAAACAGAGCAGCTACATATAGGGAAGTCAGAGCTAAGCCCAATAGCTATAAGCAGTCACTAAGGCTGCTGTAACAAACTCTAAGCAAAGCAGAACATCCCACTAGCAAAAGCCACAAACGGACGTAGAAGGCAACTGAAAGAGAAACACAACAAAATACAGAAATACTTGCAGGGATGTCCTCCAGACTTAGTGCTGAGGCACATGCAAAGCTTCCTGAGCTAGGAAGTTCAGACAGCCCAGCTTTGCTGTCCCTGGAATTCGAACTGTGGTTCTAAAACCCTTCAAGCTTAAGACGTTTCAATGCAGATTTCTGCACTCAAGGGGAATACATTAGCCACACAATGATTATATGAAACAAAAGGGCAGCAATGCTACAGCTGTGTTTTTGAACAAAGACTATTGTGATGGTGGCTGTTTTATCCCGAACCGAACTGAATTAGCTGGTTTATGTGTGCCACTGTTGCCTGTGCCTAGTCTCAAAAGTATCACACTAGTCTGGCAAGGTAAGAGAAAGGAAAACAGAGATACCTTTTTTCAGATCCTCAGGGAAGTACAAAGGAAAACACAATGCCTTCAGGAGTCTTTCTCAGCTGTTGGGGCTTCTGGGAAGTAGTCTACATTTTTTAAAGATAGGAAAAGAAAAGAGGAGAGAAGGACTCCTTCACTTAGGCACAGAAGTGTGCATTGCTGACGTGCAGTAATTAACTCCTTTTCATTTTATTAGTGATAATTCTGATCATTTTACCTCATTCTCTCATTTCAAAAGAAAAAGGAAACACTGTCTAGTGTCCCTTCTGATTTTGTAGTTCACAACATCCCTTTCCCATACGGTAGGTCAACAGGACTGCATTGCCTTGCTTCACGTGTCAGGGTCCCATTAACTTAATGTAATAGTTGGCACAGATTTCTGAGCAAGTTTTGTCTATGAAGTCAGAAGGAGAATCTGAGTGGAATATAATACTCCGCTAAAACAATAATACTCTCATAATCTTACCCTCATTAACTTGTCAAGCCTAGTGACAATCTTTAATAGCATTCATTCTTTTTATGTTTTATTTTAAGTGACTTCTTTGTAGCTATTTGAATAACCTAAAATAAGATTGTTACTGTATCTGCATGTAATGGGAAGACATTCTTGCTCTTTTTTTTTTTTCTTTTTTTTTAAAAAGTAGGATGCACTTATTATGTTTATTTTCTGGGCAGCTTGCCACAGACCTCTTTAAAAAAAATGGATGGAAGTAAGTATATTTAATTTATTTTTATTTTCTATCTTTAACAAATGGTAAAATGCTGCGAGTGCAGCTACAAGAATCCTGTCAGACATTTACTGCTGTTGGCTCCTGTTTTTGTCACCAAAACAGAGACTGGGAATTCAGGAAGAGCTAGATTTCCATGGCATGGCTTGTACCATCTGACAGTGTCACTAACAAAGCACATTAGAGAGCAGATGAAAGTGGATTTACTCAGATGGGTAGAGGGGGTGCATAGTGGCTTTATTTGCTTCTCATCCCCTTCCGTTAGCAGCAATGTGCATATTCCTGCATAGTCTGCTCTCTCAGGTGGTTCACAGCCAGGCAGCCCCTCTTCTCAGGTCAGGGTTGAACGCAACTCTGGCAGGTATTAAAAGGTGCGATACACCTCCTGCCGCAAAGGGAGTACCTGTTACTCACTGTGCCTTGGGTGCAGATTGGGGAGGTCAGCATGTGGCAAGATTAAGCTTTGAATCTCTCCAGGCAGCCTCTTCCATCTGATTCACTGAGTGCTAATTTTAAGAGCAGTGGTTCCCCTGGAGTTTAATTCACCTACCGACTGCTTCATTTTACACCAGACACTATGTCTGTACCTTTAAAATCTGAAGTGATGTGAAGATCTTTGTTACTAACTCTGAAAAGAAAACAAAAATTGGTTATGCCTTTACTCTGAAAGAAATTAGAAGCATCAAAACTTCTATATCCAGCTCAGTTGCTGTTCAAACTCAGAAGCGAGTGTGAAAAGATGGTATTTTTATTCCTTAAACTTAATTCTTTCACACATTTAGTTACATACTTCAAAATATAAATACCTTTTCAAACTGATATTGCATTAATTTCATATTCATTAGGTCTCAGTAACCCTTTCTGCCCATTTGTTTCCCCCACAACATAGCAATGAAAAAATAATATACAATTCTTAATGATTTTCTGAAATACTGCACAGGTGCAGGCTGCAGCTGTTATGGGTAAACTACATTTTGCTAAACTAATTCAAATCCCGTGGGGGAAATAGAAGAATCACTGCATTCCTATAAAAAGAGAAATGTTTTTATTGTAGGATACTGTAGTTTCCATGTACATTATACCTAGCCAAAAAGTCTTTTACAAACAAAATTAAATGTTATATTATAAATATCCATGAATATATGTAATCCCTTAGTTTCTGGCTTTTTAAAAAGTAACATGGTATTAGTTATTCTCTTTAAAGAGCCTCATTAACATTTTCAAATTTGATGAGATGCAAGAATTACGTTTCAGTACTCCGATAGTTCTGAAACACAAAGGAAGAGATGTCCTCCAGACTTGTATTTAAAATATACAGCTTTCCATAAGAAAAGGTATAGTACAGTGAAAGTTGCATTTGGCAGATGAATTGGCTTTTCACTACATATTCATAACTGTGTGTTTACATGTTTTCATATGCTATATGCATTTGTTTTTGTTGCCAAGCTTTTAAAAAAGGAAAGTGCTCTGAGGGATTTTTGGCTTATTTCTATTTTGAAACCAGTATGTGTGTATATTGTGTGAGAGAAGTTTCTTGGAGGGAGCCTATCTGCATCTCCAGATCAACAGAGGTGGCAGAGTTGAAGGGGCAGGTGTCCCATCCTCTCTTCTCAGCACCCCCTCAAGGGCACAGGGTAACATTAACAGAGATGAGACATAGAAACCTCAACTAAGGTACCATAACAGAAAAAGTTGGTCTTTCTCTATACTGATGGGCATGCTGTAGATTGAAAAGGGGTTCTTAAGTTGAAGCTTCCTTGTAAAGAAGGCAGAGAGGCTGCAGGAGCTTCTGTATTAACTTGTAAAATGGAAATCTTAGAAAAACACTGACCTTTTTGCTAGAAAAGGAGACATTTTCTGGCCGAACTTTCCTTTTCTTCTCCAACTACGTGGCTATGCAGCCGCAGCAGTCTGGGATTCCTGAGGCATACTCTTGCCATGGGGAACCACTGTTGGAGATCACCACTGCCACTGGGGAACCATAGCAGGACTATCACTGCACTCATTCCTGCAGAACTATTGTGACTTGTATCGGCTGAAGAACTGACCTCAGCTGGGTTAGAGACTTAATTGTGCTGAATATGAACCTGCTGGCAGATTCCTCGTTTAGAAACTGATATCTTGGTATCCCAGAATGTTTTTATATACCTCTGTGTTTGGGGAGGGGATATTTGGGAAATGATCTCATGGGTGGCATTAATCGTCTTAACTGTAGTCATTTCACAACTTTAAAGTTTATTAAAAACTTATTTATGCACTCAATAGGGAATTCTTCAGCTTCCTATTTTATAAATATTATTTATTTAAAAAAGGAGAATCATCTCAAACTTTGGATTTACGCTATGAAGAAACCCAAGGTAAATATTTTAGCTTCCTGCAGATATTAGCAGGAATGAATTCCCTTCTTGTTTTTTGCTAATGTCCAGGTTCAGAAGTGCAGAACGTATACCTATTTGAATTAGTGTTGCAACTGTGTTTTATATTTTTTTTGTTTGTTTTTAAATGAACTAACTTTATTTAAAATCAAAGTTACCACAGTTAGGAGTTTAGGAATGCTTAAATTTTGTAAGAATGTCAATAAATGATTAGCAATATTTGGAAGTATGCTGTAGACTACCAAGTCACATAGGAACATTTAATTATTTTGTCTTTGGGATCTTTCCATCTCCAAATGTGTTTAGGTCATCATAACAACAGCGTGTCTTAAATCACCTTACAATGGACTCTAGTAAAAAATTATAAGTTTATTTTTTAGTATTTAATGCCTACAATAATTTGTGAATTTATTTTTTGATGTAACAGACGTTACATAGGTAACGGGTCTGAAATAGTCTTTTCATGTTTTCTTGGATCATTCCTGGCAAGATTCTTTCCATCCTGATAGAATAAACCACTCACTTTCCCTAATTAACAGAGCTGTCAGTTATTGCTGTCATTCTGGGCAATCCTTTCCCCTCTGGTTGCCTTAGGAAGTGAGATCTAAGGCAACAGTAAGAAGAGCTAAGGTCAGAGCTGATGTGCTTGCTGCCGCTCAGGTACTCAGTTTTCATGCTGACTAGCTGCCACCACCTGAGTTCCCAGGTACTCTTTGTTGCACATTTCCAAAATCATTCCAAGGTGTATTTTATCATGTATGTTCCAGCCAAAAAAAGATGAATTCGTGAATTCAGGCCACATCTGTCTGAAAGGGAAGACTATGCTAGCTAGTCAGAGATTGGGAAGCATTATTAGACAATATTGATGTGTGAAAGGCAAATGCAAAAGCAAATTGTATTATTAGTAATACTTTCTTTATGCACAACTATTAAATTGCATATGTCTCAATGTGCAAGCTGTGAATAGAATTCATAATGGATTCTAGTATCTTTAATGAGTTTATTCACATAATGTAAAGCTAAATATCTTCATAAATATCTGCAAGAATGAGGGTGCAACATACAAATCTGGCATCTTGCAAAAATGCTTTAGCAGATCTTTAGGAATATGCCTTTGTGAATTACATTGTTTCTATGTGATTTTAGGGATCAGAAAAACAGAGTAAGCATATCAAAGCAAAACACAGGCCCCCTACCATAGAACATTTTAGTTTTTGAACAGCTTGTGGAGTATATAACTGTTAAAGCCTCTCCATATTTATTTTGATGTAATTGTGCCACGTAGAATGTGTTTCTTTTCACCCAGGCTTGTAACACAAGGAAGCCTCCTTTCGACTGGGGAGCATCAGCTCCTGAATGCTAGTGACAGATTGGTCCGGGCAGTTTTTGAGTTGTTAGTCTTGGGCAGGAAAAATTTAGGATATCCATAGTGGAAAAAGATTTATTGAAATAACGTATAGGGGGTTTGATGACTTAGACTAGAGAATTATAATTGCCAAGACTGACAAGTGATACCACTTTCCTTCACATGCCTGTGACTTTCTATGATACATCTTATCAATCTCTTCCCTTCTAAATTTATATAAATGGTGTGTTGCTCCCTTTTAGAGAAGTTAACACTTTAGTTTATACTGCCCTGCTAGTGCCTAACTAGAACAGAAAGCAAAAAAATTTTCAGTAAGAATTATGAAAGCATAATAAGAAGCCAGAAGACAGTGTGAGTAAAATTTATAATGTCTCAGAGCATTTATTAGACAACAAAATATGATACTGAAAACAAGAAAGGGGACAATATGGCTACATACCAAATATTTGTATGGTGGTGAAATTAAAACAGAAGTCAAAACGTAAGCACAATATATATAAAATGTTAAATCAGAATCAATTTTCAACCAATAAAAATAGAAGTTACAGGGTGTAGATTATTTGTAGTGAAATTAAATATTACATGCTAAGATTAATAAGAACGTATATTAAGTTCTTTCAGACAAAACAGGTCTTAGGAAAGATAGAGATGACTCACTAAATGGAGAGGATTAAGACATTTTAAGACATGAAAAAGGCAAGGTGTTTGGAAACACTCCTACATTTGGAATGAATTAATATATCCATTGTCTAGGTATTGTCTATTAATAGTGAAAAAAGATGTTAAATAACATCTGGTATGGATAAGCATTTGAAATCATCAAGCTGGGAAAATTTGCATACAAAAGGCCTGAAAGAGCTGGCTGATGACATCTCTGGCTTGATAGTGTTGATTTGTAATAAATCTCAGGGACAGCAGAAAAATCCAGAAGACTGGAGGACAGCTTATGTTACTCAAATATTCAGAAATGACAAGCATGAGGAGAAAGATATTTATGAGCCTAGAACATTTATCCTAAATGATAAGAAAGTGAATAAGTTTTCACTGTCAAAGACATAAAGGAGTACAATTCATGCCAATGAAAATGAATTTATGGGAAACAGAAATTGTCCAACAAACCTAATTTTATTTTTGGATGAATTTAAGACTATGATAGTCTTTGTCATAATTACTGTAGTGCATAGGAACACTAGGCATGTGAACTGAATCCCTTTTGCTGACGACACAGAGAATAAATACTAAACAGAGACAAAATGCTCCACCCCGTACCCCTCAGGGACTTGGGCATCACAGTGTCCCCAGAGTAAATCCCTCCTCACAAATGCACTTTCTGGCCAAGGACAACCAGTGGTTAGAAACAAACAGGGAAATAATGAAAACAAGCTCATCAATATACTCAGTGGTGGTAACGCCTCCCCACCTGATCATTGTTAAGCTTTGGTGGGAATCCTAACAGAGGAGAATTCTGAAAGAGGATTTTCCATGAATACATTTAAGATAAGAACAACTTCCCAGTAATCCTTGTCCACAGGAATTTATTAGGCTGGAGAGAAAATGGCATGCAGAACCCCTTTCCCCACCTTCCACAGGAAAGTCTCCACATCGTACAATAACGGAGAACATTTGCTTATGTATTTCCTCCCCATGTACCCCATTTCCTTACAGTAATCCCAGTAATATCATAAATCCTATAATTTACACACACATAATATGCGTGGGGGAGATTTTCACAGATAAAGAGGTAGGATAAGCTTGAAAAAACTGTTTAAGCTCATGGTTTGCTTCTGCCTTTCATTTGATTTCAGCTTCCTGTCAAGCTCAGTTCTTATCTTTGGCATGACTAAACTCTGCAGTATTCAAAGTTGTAAATGACAATAAAACTCTTCTATTCATCATTTCAGTGCCTTACATGTAAGAATTACTCCAAATGCACAGTAAATGCCAGTTAAAATTTTTCAGTGTGTTTTTTCCTATATTTAAATATGATTGAGGGAACATTGAAGGAAGTTGAAGATATTGCTGAAAAGTTCAACAAAACATACTACTTTTTCTTACAGCAGAGCTGCAAAACTCTCTTGAACCGAGAACTCATTTCTTTCCCTTTTTTATGGGATACAAGTCAGTTTAAGCAGTTTGTTTTTAACAATTTTCCTTTTAGAGTAGGGGGTCTCTTCCAGATCTAGAAAGTGTGATTTGTGAAACCTAAGAAAATTCCTCAGTTAGTGTCCTTTGAACATGTTGGTAAGTAATAATTAAAAGGGAGCAAGCCTTTAGACAGAAGTCCCCCACAAGAGGCAACAGGAAAAAAGCTAAATGTTAAATGAGCACGTTTTGTCACATCACGCTAGCAGTATAATATTTCAAGGGTCCGTGCAAAGTCCAGTGTTAATATATTTGTAAATATTAAGAGTGAATATTAGGGCTCAGTTTTTCCTGAATATCAGAAATTATTTCATAATAGTCAAAAAGCTACAAGAAAATATGAGAGGTTTAAGTCGATAGTAACTTGTTAACATATTGTCAGACAAAAATCAGAATGAAAAAATCCTCATTAGTCCACGTGACAGGGGGCAGGTTGACTTACCTGTGCACATTACTGATGCATTGTATCAACTCAGGAGAGACATGACCTCAAAAATCCCAAAGTTTTGCAATGTCTGAACAAGAAGGAGAAAAAGATTTTGCTTACGAAAATGGCCACATCTGCCAGCTGCTGTTGGACTCTATTTCAGATAGCATGTAAGATTAGAGACATGATAGATATGGTCCAGAGTGGCAATTCCCAGGTTTCTGTATAACATTCTTTCTATAGGACAAAAATCCCAAGAAATTTGCCTGGTCATTGCGAATCCTAAGGATATGTTTGTTTTTAGAGACGTATGTGTATACACACACACACATATATATATATATATATATATATATATATATTTCATTATTTTTAGTAGTTTTCAAAAGCTAAAATATCACGCTCTTCTAAAAAAAAAAAAGTGTACCTGGCATTATGGCCATAAAAACAGCAAAAATTACATTTTGTCTGTATGTCAATTCATTTAAGTGGTTTTGGAACATGCTATTAATCCTGTAACTACAAAATAGCAGACATCTACTCAACCTTTAAACAACAGCGTGCAAATGAAAAAGATTTAACCCTTGGCAAACCAGGTGAAGACTGGAAGAAGTGCTACATAAGTTGTGCTTATGGCCACTGGAGGTTAATGACCTTTGCTGAAACAAAATTGTAACCAAAACTGGTTTTGGTTGCGATTAATCTCCGAAATAGATATTAGTGAAATCTCAGTGATTTTTTTTTTTTTCCCAGGAAAGTTTGTCATGGCATGTATTGCTACTGCTATACCAGGATGCAGTGCTCCAGAAAAATGCAGAGTTCTACTTTTCTGCCTGCTTGTGATGCAGAGCATGTACAATGCCAGGTGCAGAAGCACTCTAGCAGTTGCCAAACCCTTTGGATCTTGTTATGACTTTTTTCATATGAGCACACTCAGGAATTAACAACATAATTGAGATTGGTCAATCTTTTGAAAGTTTTTGTCCTTGAAATATGTGCCATAATTTGCTTACAGCTCCTCCCTCAAATGAGAGAAATGGGGTTAGCAGAAGCACAAACTGGATTTGTGCGCTCAGAATGAGAAAACGTTCTAATTAAAGTGCAACCTGCCTCATTTAAGTGAAAATAAATTTATATTTATTTTAAATCAAATGATACTGCTGTTTTGGGTATAGGAGAGACTGATTATGCATAGCCATCTGATTAATTTAGCTGATTAGAGAGGACTCTGGGTTCATCCCATCAACATACTTGCAAACATTTGGCTTATTGCTAACACTGAAACATATAATAATACAAATGCCTGGTTAGGTTTTGATTAGGTCAAAACTCTTCAAATAATCTCTGTTAACTATTGAAGTTGTAAAAGCATCACCCATATTTTTTCTCTCAAGAGCAAGAAAGGCCTGTATAAAAGACAGTGATCCAGGTACTTCCCTGATCCACTTTAGAGTTGCTGCAAAATAGTTTCTGCCACATCGTATTGCCATGAAGAAGCCCTTAACTTGTTCTTCATTAACTGGGAGGAATTCAGAGGAAGGACATTACAGGATGTGACTAAGTTACTGTTCCTCATGTGAATCTGTCAACTATCCTCACTCACTCTGCTTTGGTTTGCATTACGGAGCCACAATGTTCTTTTGCAAATTTTATGTAGACTTTCATACAAGAGTAAACTGGCGAATGCATTTCTGCTACCCTGTGCCAGGAATTTGAACCTGGGATGAAATTTGTCACAGTGGTTTCCTCTGGTATATATATATTTATCTTTTCATTTTGGAACTATAAAATGCTAATGTGAAAATAATCTTGGAAGCCTTTTGCATATTTGTGAAATTTGTTGGAGGATACTTCTAATTTTTTTTTAACAAGTGAAAAAATACTGAGATTAATGAAAACAAATCAAATCTCATTTAGTGCAGAAATTCCCATTTCTTTCCCTTCCCACCTCTTTTCTCAAGGAGCCACTAACAATATTTAAATAAGTTTTTCTATAGGCTTTACTTAGAAGGGTCGCTCAAAGGAAAGAAGGAAGGAAATGTGTTATAGTGTGTTTATCTGATATCTAATTATTCACTTTCCTGACACTAGGGAAAATGAACATGACAAATGTATCATGAAAAGACAAAATAGCAGATTCTGCTTTTGCCATTGGGAATATGAATGAACACCCCTGACTCCAGGAGCTTTGTGTGTAAAATTGTACTGGTGCAACCAAGATCAGTTCCAGAGATCTTGAATAATTTCTATAAGGCAAATGCCTTCAGCTGTCAATCTACTAGGCTGACCTGTCAGTGTCACATAATAATTAAACACCAGCTGGCATTAGAGCAAATTTATAATTGCTATAATCCTTATTGCTGACATGTCAATATTTAACTTGCATTAACCTTTCCTTTGAGGCTTACAAATAGTGCATCTCTGACTTGTTCAGTCTAATTTTTCATGTCATTGCCTTGCAAGGTACAAAGATTTATTAGTGTCATTACATGATGGATACAGACCACTCCTTTGCTTTGCCTTATAAGATGCACTAACCCTAGAATAGCGCCAGTATATTTATTTATTTTTTTGCCCTTTCTGCAAACCACTTTTTAACCATTCATACGATTTATAACTTGAAGGCTAAGTCTCAGATGTTGAACATAAGAATGCCACTCTTCTGAATTTCAGCCAACTCCCTTGGAGGATGAAACACACTAAGCCTATATCACATACAACAAATTTCCTGTTTCTAGAGCTGTGTTGTTTGAAATGGACTTAAAACAAATCAATACCATTAAGGCTGCAGAAAAAGATATTGGGAACTTTAGAATATGTGTGATAAGTCAAAATCAGGTCATTCTTTTACTAGCTCATCTTTGGAAGACAAACTGGAAAATTTGGGCTAGAGGGGTTTTTAATCAAAACTATCAGGACATCCATGAACAGTCTGGTCAGCAAACAAAAAAGATCAAACAACTTGTGTACTCTCACACTCTCAAATTTTCCTTACCTCTTATACTATGTTTGAAAATGGTTAATTGCATGTAATCTTTTGATCAAATTAAATAAACGTAATTTTGTATTATTCTCTACATGAGCAGAATACTTTACAGCTACTGATTAAACAAATGTTTGTAAAAATAATTATCATTAAATGCAGTTTTACATAAGGGCTTGAGGTATTTACTATGATCACAAAGAGAACTGTGAAAGGACCCCAAACCTCTTGAGGCTGGTCTTCTTATCCCTCCATGCATGCTCCGCCCATATTTCCATTTCCAAAGGTCTGGTGGTTATCCTGCCTTCTACCCTATAAGGTTCTGAGTGTTGGCAGGTACCACTGTATTGTCCTTGTATTTCTTACATCCTTATATTTCTTACAACAATTCTACTGAGCTGTAGTCTAACAGCTGATACATTCCAAAAGCTGACATTCACAAATTGTCATTGCTCCATAAAAATGTAAGGCTTTTAACAAGTGAGTATTCCCTCTTCAGCCATATCATCTGATCTTTCCATTATCTGCTCAATACAGGCAAATTACAGGTCGGACTTACACTACTGATATATATCCCTTGGTTGGGTGAATTAAAATTCTACTCAGTGTATATATTGTTGGATGATTTACTGAGATTACAATTACCTTGTACTTTTGTTTATAATTAAACAATCTAATTTATCACTGACTGTTGTACTTCTGAGGGGTCTTGACTCTTGGCTTCCCTGGGGAATTACCACTTATACCTTCCAGATCAAGTTTTAAAGCAGTACATAAGTACATAGTGAATTGATCAGTGCCAGGAACCATATGTAGTATATATAGCAGAATGTACTTAATTCAGATTGATTAGCAGCAAATTACAAATATAATAATAAAATAAAAGTATAAGGCTGGGCTATATAAGCACAACTTCATTAGCATCCAAACTTTGTAAAAAAACTTTGAATTTCCTTTAAAAATAGAATGTTTTAAAAAGAAAACATTGCACTTTTAGAACAAATGTTTGAACAGTCTGGAGAATCCATGTGTCCTACAAATTCCAAGAATGAATTTAATGATTGCTATGGTTACATCAACACATACTGTAATATGATATAATCATCTGTGATGTGCTGTGGCAAAGAAATTGTGAAGATATGTTTGATTAAAAAAAAGCCATTACCAATATGGTCTTGTTTTACAAACACACCAGCTATTTTGAAGTTCCAGAAAGGTTTAAGATGCAGGCTGTCAGCTTTATTTAGTTATCGTGACGACTTCTCAAAAGATTTCAAATTGATCCTGTAATATTTCTCTAAAGAAATGTTACCTGAATTTAAGAATTAAAGATATTTTAAGAAACAAACAGAAACTATTATTTTGTAAATCTCATCCAGGAATGCTTTTCTTGTGGTGAAGTGTCTGGAATGCATAATAACTAAATTATTATACCCTCTTCCTGTAAAATACTATCCATCTTACTACCACTATGCTATACATATATTATGTTTGGCTCCTTTTTAACTCTTACCATTACTATGTTTTTCAGTATTTCTTTTCTCCTATATACCAGTATTTCAGCTTATTTTTCCTTAGATTTGTTTCTTGTATTTTTTTGATATGAAATTGGTTTTGCTGATTTCTTTAAAAAAATCTCTTTCATATTGATATTCTGGTTTTGATATTTTGATACATTGATTTGTACATTCTTATATCTTTTTAATATTTCTCTATCCTGAATGCTATCTGCAACTCAAGGTGGATGGCAGAGGATATTGGAGAAGTAATTAAAGACAGCTCACATCTGTAGATAATGTGTCAAAAGATGGCTACTCTGCGTAACACACAGCATATTATTAGAAAGAAAAGCACTAAAATCCCTTTCTAGCCAAGCTTATCATTTCCAAACTATTTTCCATTACAAATTGGGAAATATGTCAAAAATATACATATCTGTCATGAAACAAGAAGTCAAAAATGCTTTTTATGAATGATGATGTTGAAATGAAAATGCATGGATTTTATGGTAGAAGTGCTTATATAATTCTGAAAGAGTTTGGGGCTTGCATTTTGCTTAATTATGCATTTTGCATTAAAATATCATGGGGTAGTGTCTGACTACCATGAAGTAACAGCATTCGGGGGTTCTGTCTTTAAGGGGCAGAGGCAGAGCCATGCCACTTTGTACTTTTTCTTCCTGTACAGTTGACCAGCTTTCACTGTCTCTGAGGATTTTAGTCTTGATACAGGCTATTTTCAATAGTCTAATGGGTTAGTCTTGATGCAGGCTATTTTCAACAGTCTAATGGGCACGATACGCTCTGGAGAAGCAGAAACAATGGATCCACATCTGTAGGAGAAAAAGCCTGCCTAGAACCTAGCTCTCCTATTTTCTCTACCCACCTAGCAAAGTCACCTTCTCTTCTATCATGTACCCACTTTTTGAAATGAACTCTGTCTGAATTTCCAAGATATGAAGAAGCCCTGATTTGGGTGATAAGTTCAGAGTAGTTCCTATGCAAATTATTTTTCTATTTGGTGGGTTTAAGGAATTATATTTTTAGTTTGTAGTATTTAAGCAACTTGCTGAATCACCCCCTAGGTGACTAGTTTTTAGATGTTAAAATATAGAATCTTATTTCAGATTCTTGTTATTTTGAGATTTGTAATGTTTAAGGTTACCAGTACTAAGCAGATGGGATAGAATTATAGTGTTTCAGACTTCCTATATGATTTCAAGCTGTATGAAGAGTTGCTTATAGAAAAAACACTCTCTTGTGGTTACTGTCTCTTCAGGATGAAAGCTCATGGCTACTTTTTTTTCATATATTTCTGAAGTTTTTAGCCCATAAAGGAAGGCCAGTTCCAAATAGCTAGCATATCCTTGAGTGCAAAATAGGCATCTGCTTCAAGAATAGACATTTTCATTTTCAACATCATAAATTTCACCAGCCAAAGCCAACCAAGCTTGGAGAAGTGGATTACTGGGCAAAATCACGTATCAATAGATCTCATTCTGTTGTAGGTTGAAAATATGTTCATCACTGCCAAAGTTCTGTTCCAAGGTACTAGATTATGCAAAAACTTTCTGCAAAAGCGATGGAAAACCTCACAGCTACAGACATGTAAAAATCTGTCGGTATAAAGCTAAAGAAAATATGATTTAATTCTACTTTCCAGGAGGATGAGCCTTCTTTCCAAGCCTAATAGCCTGTGACTATACCTTGTACTATCTAATGCTATTTATTTATTCTATAGCAGTCAAACTCTTAGGTGTTATGTTTAATTATGACAGAATAAGAGATGCTTGGAATTTAAAATACTATAGTCCCTTCTAGCTCTTCCTTCTAAATTGGGTGGGTCTTATTACAAGGCTATGGAAGGAAGTGCTTAAATTGTGACTGCTAACAGGTGGCAGGCAGATAACTGGGTGTACAGACGGTGGGGGAGTGAACATCCGATTTTGAACTTTTGAACTCTCAGTCAGAAACCTGTCACTTGCTAGCTGCAAGTGGTGTGGGCTGGTTGTAAACTTTGATAACACATGTACTAAACAAAAGTATCATGTCCTGAGTTCTCTAGTTGTTAAAGATACTTGAGGAGGAACCACCGGTTAGCAGGCTGATCACGCATTGTGATTCTGCACATCGACTGTTTAAACTGGAATAAATGCAGACATGGGGTCCTGGAAAGCAGAGGTGGTACTGAGAAGAGGGGCTCCTGAAAGCTATGAGTGGTCTCAGAAAGAAGAAGAGTGCCTGGAAAGAAGATGGTGAAGATGCCAGCTGGAGGAAAGATCCAGGAAGTGGGTGAAGATCCTGGAGATCAGCAAGATGTCTGGAGACAAACAGCAGGAGATGCCCAGGGACTTTGGATGGTAACACTGAGACTGGCAGCTGCAAGCCGTGGCACAGCCTAAAATAATGTGTGAGATAACCAAGCAGGGTAAAAGCTTGAATCTCCTTAGTTCTTCAATGAACCCCAATATCCAGATCCACTGCAGGTTGTCTTTAACTCTCTTTCACTTGTGACAGTACTGAAGATGATTTATTTTTTAAACAGATTTAGGAATGATTCAAATTTGTCTTCCCAGAAGGTTATGTTTCTGTTACTATAACTTGAATCTGACTTTGTCCTTGATTTGGTTTCATTAAAGTTTTAGTCTATTATCAATGCTTAGTTTTAAAATTGCACTGTGCTTTAAGAATTTTAAGAATTGCCTCAGTGTCATGCCTGAAAAAGTATTTATTTTTCAGTAATGTTAACAAAATTCTTTGCTAGCTTCTTGTTTATTTTCATAGGATCACACATCATTGAGATTTTAATACATTTCAGTAACGCTTCTTGAATTTACTAGTTGAAGAATGTGCTAATCCAGCTATTACATGCTATTGGATCTATGTTTATATCTTGTGTATAATATTGATGTTTTATAATTATAGTTGCACTTTTATATTTATATGTTTATATACAGCCTAATTTATAGCCCATTTAATTCAGAGAGAAAAGGCCAGCACTGTCTACAATTTAATTAAATTTTTTACAGAAAATCCTTGTTTCAAAATCGACAGGGCAAGACATAAAAATGTATCTGAAATAACCTGTTGCACTCATACGTCTTATCTTCCTTGCCATGGAAAGGATTAAGGCATGTATATACATATACATATATATACATATATATACATAATATATATATATATGAATAGGAAAAGTCTCATTATTTTTTCATATTTTGTCTCATATAATCATGTCCCTCTTCTGGAGAACTTTTGATCTATGTTAACATGCATAAATCATATGTGAATTCACAGAGCAATCTGACCTTGGGAAAATTGGGCTCTTTCAGGTACAGACTCTATTTCAGAAAATCTATAAGGACTTGCAGAGCTCTGGTTGCAGAAAATGTTGGAAATAAGGAGCAATTGTTTGTCTTGCAAAGTGTCATATTGATTTATTTTTGCAGTCTAAGAATACCTAAATCCTAAGAATTATGTATTAGAATTATTAGAATTATTAAAAATTATTCTTAGAATTATGAATCTATAATTCTTAGAATTATTCCTAAGAATACCTAATTCACTCAGCCCTGGGGAGGCCTCGCCTGGAGTACTGGGTCCAATTCTGGGCTCCCCAGTACAAGAGAGACATGGCACTACTGGAGACAGTCCAGTGAAGGGTTACAAAGATGATAAGGGGACTGGAGCACCTCTCCTCTGAAGAAAGGCTAAGAGGGCTGGGCCTGTTTAGCCTGGAGAAGAGAAGATTGAGGAGGGATCTGATCAATGTGTATAAGTATGTGAAGGCAGGGTGTCAAGAGGATGGGGCCAGTCTCTTCTCCGTGGTGCCCTGTGACAGGACAAGAGGCAATGGGCAGAAACTGAACCACAGGAAGTTCCACCTGAACCTGAGAAAAAACTTCTTCACTGTGAGGGTGACAGAGCACTAGAACAGGTTGCCCAGAGAGGTAGTGCATCCTCCTTCGCTGGAGATATTCAAAACCCGTCTGGATGTGATCCTGGGAAATATGCTCTAGAGGACCCTGCTTGAGCAAGGAGGTTGGACTAGCTGATCTCCAGAGGTCCCTTCCAACCTAAACCATTCTGTGATTCTGTGATTCTAATTTTGTGCAAATACAATAAGCAACTAAGAAAACCTTTCAATTGGCACACGCAAACAATACTGAAACGTACTCTGAGTCTGAGAAAATCAGAAGTAAATTCCTGACCTGCACAAAGTGAGTGGGGAATTTTATCATCAAATGCAGTGGAGTAAGCACTTTTTATTTTCAAAGCAAATAAAACTCGGGACATGCTGTTCTTCTTCTCCATTCACTTTAATTCCTTTTAAAATTTTAGCTGTTTCTGAGATCATGTTATTCCTTCTCAGCTACAAAAGTGAAGCACAAGATAGGGAGCAGGGAAGCAGATCTGGCTTCCTAGAAAACATTTGATCCTTGATGACAGATATCCTAAGATGAGCAAAGGTCTGCGGAGGAAGCTAAGTCATAAGAAGCTTTTGATTTCGTTCACACTTACACACCTTTAACTGGTTTAGCTTGAGTCCTGTGTTCAAGGACTATTGTATGTCCATCCTTGTCATTTTATCATATGTTAAATCTATCCAGACGCTGTCCAATGCCAAAGATGAGTCAGAATTTATGGGATTCCTAAAATGTATGTACAGTGCATGTTTCCCTGGACATGTGATTTACAAAGTATATTAACAGTTTCAAGAATTATACAAATTGGAAGAAAACTTTGCAAGTCTGGAGGAATGTATTAATTCAGAAATTTAACAGGAACGTACACAAGGCTGTTCATCCACCTGTTACAAACTCATATTCTATCCTAGCACTATTGAAATATCTTTTGGCCAAAGAAGTCTCACAGAAGTCCTAGTCTAAGGACATAATTCATAAAGAGCTGTGTCTGCAGCAAAGTAGTGCCTCAAAGAAAGCTACAAGTTAAAAAAAAAAGAGCTAGGAAAATATTTTTTGTGTAGGTATTTTATTTTCATGTTGCTCTTTTGTGAATGTGATTCCATTTTTTTTCAATCAGTAACATAACCATTTGTTTTGAAAAATGAAATTTGTCACTTTTATTTTGAGCTTGTCTACGTAAGGTGGGATCTCAGGTAAGTAATAAACCCAATGAACATTTTTTCTCTGTAACTACTTAATCTAAATAACAAACTCGTACTGACTGACTCCTTGGATACCTACAGGTGAAGAAAAGGTTAGAACTTGCATGAGCTATCTATTTTCTACTGAACCATAAGGGTCAATTTGGGGGTTATTGACACGAGGTATCACGGAAATTCAGAGTGCTTTAAATATAGCCTGTAAAACTGAAAGACCATAGAAATAAGTTAATGAAAGTGACCTCAGTGGGTCATATGCTTCACCTCTCTGAACTCAACGCGGCATGTGCATAGCAGCTGTATTCAGTCAAATGAAGTTTTGATCCTGCCCAGTATTCTGTCTCTGATAATGACCCATAGCAGATGTTTACGGAGAGTGTAACAGTAATATTTTTTCCGTGCTTAATAAACAGTAAATGTAGCCTCCCAGCTCCAATAATTTAGGGATTTCCTGATTGATTTTTTTTCTTCCGTTTTTGCACATGCTTATTGCTTTGGTGTCTTACCCTTTCTGGGAGAAGTTCCACAGTTGCCTCATATGCTGAATGAATTTTCTTTTCCTTACTTCCTGTTTCTGACTTGCCACTGTACTATTTCTTTGGGTGCTCCTTCATTTTGGTCTTTTTCCTGTTTTACTTTTTTGTGCCTTCATAATTATAATTTATAGACTTCCATCACAGTCCCCTCTCAGGTCACTCTTCCAGTCTCTCCCTGTATCAGAGCTGTGCTATGTTCTTCATCATCCTCATGCCACTTCTCACACTTTTTCTAGATTTACTAAATTCTTTTTGAAAGGCAGGGAGGAGAAAAATTTCTTTCAGTTTTTGAAATGTGCTATCCTGTGAATCTGTTCACTGAGATATTAATGGTTTTGGGGCCATTCCTCAGCAAAGAGAACTTGGGAATAGTAATAGCTATCTACCTACTTACAATATTGTCCCACTTTACAATAGGTACTGTCCTCATTATCCATATGAATTTCTCACAAAAATTTAGTTTTACATTAAACTTAAACTGCCATTTGTAAGACTACAGCATACATATATATGTAGATAGATCATCTCTTACTTGTGAAAATCTTCAGTGGAAAAGGTTCCACAGTCATCTGAAGTAGCTTATTTGTGCTGCTTTCTCGTGGTGTCTTCTACTGCATCTCTGCCAGGGAATTTCTTTCTTAATTTCGGATTTAGGCTTTTGGATTAAAGAAGCCAGACTAAGGTTGTTCAGCAGCTATAAATCTACCTGGATTCATAAGTGGTACTTACTCATTAAGTGTGCATTGGTAGTGTTGAAGTGTCTTTTTAGTTGTCTCAATAGTTCCTGCAGCATTAAACCTCTTATAAAAATGACTTACTAGTTGTGAATAGTGAATGAAAGTATACATGCAGATAGCAACACATTTAGGCTTGAGTCCACTATATAGTCTCATTTTACGCCCTTCTACTTAAACTATCTTAATGTAGACGACAATTAACCCTTGATTTATATGTATACAATCATCATTACTAATAAATGCATGTTAACATGCCATATTCTGTGCCCCAAATTGCCACACAATAGTAAATTATTATAACTGAGAAATACAGGCGAGGGCTGGTGGTCTTTGAATGTTTTTCAGTGTGACCTTGGAGGAAATCTTGATTCTGGGGATCTGCTGAGTGGGACTTTGGCCCACTCAGTAAATTATTATAACTGAGTAAATTATTATAACTGAGTAAATAGTAAATTATTATAACTGTAATAGTAAATTATTATAACTGAGTATAATTGAATAAACTGAATAATTTACAATAGTAAATTATTATAACTGAGAAATACAGGCGAGGGCTGGTGGTCTTTGAATGTTTTTCAGTGTGACCTTGGAGGAAATCTTGATTCTGGGGATCTGCTGAGTGGGACTTTGGCTCTGTCCTTGTTTGTCACTGTACTTTACACCCACCCAGGCTTCCCTAGTCTTGTTCCTCTTCTGTCATCCCATCTGCTGGTGATCACACATACCATCAGTGCTCTGTGCTGCCTTGCGAGATGGCTTCTTCATCTCCCCGTTCTGATTATGTGAAACAGTACTGAAGTGGCCAGACCACAAACACGAGCAATGTGGATTTATTTCTTCCTCCAGGTAGCCATACCTCATATACTCCTTTGCCTCGAAAACATTTATTTCTGGTATCTTTCATGAAAACATTGATTTCATGAAAATCCTAGGAAACCTTAGGAACCTAGGAAACTTAGTCTCTGCTTTGAGGATCCTCCAGCCCTCTTTAGGCATGTTAGATCACTATTAATTTAATAAACTGCTCCCTCTGGGACAAGCTAGGAGGGCAAGGGGGTTTGGAGTTGGCTACCTGGTAGGTTTTTGTTTAGGTTTGGTTTTTTGTTGTGTTTTGGTTTGGTTTTTTGTTGTGTTTTGGTTTTGTTTTCATAAGATCTTTGCCTCAAGCAATGGGAAGAGCTCTTGTCCCTCTTTGCTCAGAACAAGATTTACAAAGGTAATGTTGGTATCTGACTCCCGTTCAGGGATCTGTATTCCCATTAGTTTCAATAGCAGATTAGGCCTAAATAGGAGTTAGGTAACCAGTTACCTTTACGGGTCTGAGGCTTTAAAACCAAAATAACTTAAGAGTAGAAAATGTTCATGTAGATAATAGTTTGGTATATTGTTCTCTTCAGATATGTGCATGGAAATATGATTGACATACAATTAGAATTAAAAAAATGAATAGTGTGGAAGATAAACCAGCCTTTAATTTCAACTAAAGCTGAAAAAAGAATAATCTTAAGAGAATTATTATTCTTGAGGTCATAGACACAGAATAAATACAGAACAGAGAATGGTAGAAAAGGAAAGAATTTGCTGACTACACTGGAATACCTGGGATACCTGGATACTTGGGGCATGCAAAATATGTGTAGTCTAATTCTGAACATAGGACAAATAGAAACACTATAATAATAAATAAAACTCTTAAAGAGTTTAAGAAAATGCAGTATTATGAAAATGATGAAAAAGTATTTTAGAAACAGTTCTATGATTTTCTGTTAGATATGAGCACAAAGCTATTTGCTGGCATGATTGCCATGCCAAGGTAGCTTTGTCTCTGCCAAAAGAGAGATTTTCCATTTCCTACATTCCATGACCTTTCAAAATTGCAGAAGCTCAATGACAACCAATCTGGGACATCCATCATTCTCATCACAGCTGCTCTAACATCCCTGAGTACATGGGTGCTGAAATGGGAAAGAAATTAACAGTTCATTTGTGAAACATGTACTTTCTTTCCTGAGTGCTTGAAGAGACTTCTCCCTCTGTGTGATGCTGCAGATAAATCAGCCTTCATACTTTACTTCACTACACAAACACTAAATAAAATGGCAAAAGCATACCCTGAAATATCTGGAAACAATGGAAAGAAATACAGAAAATATCAGACCTTTATTTTGAGTTCCTGGAACAAAGGAAAAGTGAACAATGGATACTCTATAAACAATATATATATTTCAATGAATAGACAGGTTAATAAATGAGATATCTTGGAACAGATTTTTGTTTGTATATACTGTTCAATTCAGACTGCCTATTTGAACTACTATCATTAAAAGTGATGACCATCATATATTTTTGCATTCATTCCATTTTAATTTATGCAATATGAAGAAAAAGGTATCCATCTCAAAATCCTGGTCCCCTGCTTTTATTTAAAGATACATACACAGAGCATTCAGCTCCATCCTTAGACCAAAGCCCTATTCCATCAGCTCAATCTGTCTGGGTGTTTACCCGCCCCAAAAGACTCTTAGAATAAATAAAGCTAAAAAAATACCTGTAAGTTCAGCAGATCAAAGCTATTTTGAACAAAGCGTCTGAATTATACTTTCACAAATAATTTGCAGTTGCTCAAGTGCCTCTGGACTGTGTTTGTGGCTGTCTAGTTCAGGGAGTCTGTCAAATGGGGAGATGAAAGCTTCCTAGGCCTGATTGCTTCTGGAGGTTACCTCAGTGAAGGCACTCCTGGCTCCAGTGCCCAATTTGTGCATATGCAGCACATCACAGAGGGCATTATCAAGAAGACATGTCACCCATGAAATGTTGGCGCATGCCTGACCTGATCCTGGCACTGACTCTTGACTTCACTTGTCCACACTGTGTCCACAGTGTGATGTAGCACGCAGCTCAACATAAGGAGCTCTACCCAGTGCTGCCAGTCAGTATTTGCAGTTACTACCCTCATGTGGCAGCACATTATGACAAGCTGGAAGGGAGAAGAGAAGGAGAAGGTGGTTCTAGAGAGCTGCAGGAGGAAGGTGGCACCTCAGAGAAGAGTTCAGTGACAGAGTCAGATTGATCCAACACTACCGTCTTTCAAACATACATCAAGAGCATTAGCTGTCTTTCATGCCTGGGTTGGTAGGTGGCACCTCCACGAGCTGTAGCCCAGTGTGTCTTGATAGTCTGTGGAGACAGTTAGGAGAATACAGTGCTGAAGATAAGATGATCATGTGTTCCCATATCTTAGTCCCTTAGCAAATGAGCACCCTCTTCCCACTTAATGACATTGACACTCATGGTACTAAGGTGTATAAATACATTGCTTGTGTTGTAAGGCTGTGGTGTCCGTAACCTTATTCTGTTGACTATAGCATGCAAGTGGAATGCTGTGACCTCAGTTCTTGCTAAGTGTGTCTGTGGGCTGCTTGAGTCCTTCTGGCTTTTCTTGTGAGACTCACTCAGCACCACCATGGAGAGTGCCATCAGAGCGGCAACCTTTTCAGACTCGGTGCCCTCAGTGGACCGGGTGCTCAGAAGTCAACCTCCAGTGTATTCAGGTGATAATGAAACCAGAGGAATATCTGCCCTCACAAGAGACATCTCCAGATGTGCTGGAAAAGCCAACAAAACAATAAAACTGTGGGCAAAATCTCTATTTAATTGAAGCAAACAGGAAAATGCGCACTTATTTCAGTGCATTGCATCAACCTATATTGTGAATAGTGAGAGCTCTACAGATACACATCGAAACAACCTCCACAATGGAAAGTCTTAATTCAGAAATGGTTTATCGGCATCAATCATCTTCTGATGTATTTCAGGGGAATCTGTGGCCATGTTCTCTTAAGGCTTCTAAATGTAGTATTCATGAGAAACAACTTTATTCAGCTGTAGCAAGGTAATATACCATTTCAAGAGCTGCATATGTTGCTATGGGCAAACATCAGGTTGTAAGTAATAGCAAGGTTTATGATTCTCATGATGTTTTATGTATTTTACTGTTCTTTCTAGTGTAAGACAGTCTCAGCAAATCTTTTCTATAATTACTTCCTGTTCAACAATTGATATTTGAGCTGCAAGTATTTTGTATTCATGTTTTTAAAAATTATTTATATAAGAATTTTTATATATGAAGCTTCTCATCAAGGCAGTCTTTTGGTCAAATTGCTTACTAAACTACTAAGGGTGGGGTGAGCAGGAGAAAGCTTGCACAATCTCTTCTCTGTCTCTGTAAGGACTGAATGTGACCCAAAATAGCTTGAGGCTATTAATATTGCAAATCTTTATACCAGAGATTTCAAAGTATATGTACTTTACCATCAGGAAAGCAATTAACAAATCAGAAAATAAGCCTTTTAAACCTCTATGTTGCGAAATTACCTACTGTTAACCAGCATTAAAAAATGTTTTCTCTTTCCTGTAAATCTCTGAGCAGCAAAAAAGCATGAAAAGTACAGTAAAGAGTGTGTAAAGACAGCAAAGACAGTAAAGACAGTAAAGAGTGTGACAGCATTTTGGATATTCATGTCAATCAAAACAATAAACATGTCAATATTACCAAGTTTCCCACTAAAACACACTTCTGATTACTGTACTAATATTAATCGCCCTGAAAATACACTTGCTCACAACTTTTATGGTCATTCGTTGTGCAACATGCTGATTACATGTCTTGGCAGCATCAAATAGTAGAAGTGATTTTATCTTCACGGATTAGGACACTACAAGGAGTTTCTACTCTCCGTAGCAGTGTGGGAGCAATATGGGAAGCATTTCTGCCTCCACTAACAAACTCAGGATTTAGGAATAAGCACTATTACTATCCTCTTGATAGCAAATTTGAAGCTTTTTAGCATAGTGCTTTCTGCATTTGTTTGAATATTCAACACCATCACCTCAGGAAACTTCACAAATTGAGCAGGGGTTTATTTTCTATTTTACAGGACAGTGGATGCTTATTTTATTCCCAAACTCACATTGCAGACATCATATAGCTGATACACACCCTCCAGCTATTATCAAAACAAACCAATATTTATTATACAAAAATAAAAAAGAATCTCTTATTGTGCAAAGTGTTTGAAGGAGGAAAATAACTGCGATGCATGTTCAAAAAGGGACTAACCTTTTTACTCATCCCTACCTGAACTCGAACACCCTTTGCAGTACTGTGAAGTAGCCACATGCTGGAATTAGATGACAGAAAACTCTGGATGTGTTTTGGGCTCTGCTCTTTTCTGTATCTACCACAGTCAGAATTGCTTAAGAATTTCCCTCAGAGGCATATTCTGCCCAGAGAAATAGGCATCTGAAGATAGGATTTGTTTGGCTGTCTTTGAAAATTATCTTCTTTTGCTACAACTAGCACAGAAATGAAAAAGCAAGCTAGGATATCTCAGTTTGAAAAAACACCTTTAACATCTGTGCTATATAATATAATCTTATCACAATTTTAAGGAATAGACAATCTGCCTGTGGTACTGTCATTGATAATTCCTTGGTTAGTTAGACAGAGAAGCTTTAGTTCAAGCACTCAAAGATTTCTTTGTTTAGTCAAGTGATTAAGTAGGTGGTTAACTCTGACTCTTAGAGCAGGATCACAGCAAATCCTACAATTTGTGTTCAAAAGCACATGTATGTTTCTGCCAGATGATATAAAAAGGATACACTGGAGGAAGAAAAAGAAAAGGAAGAAATAGGGGGATTCATTTTATTTTTTAACTGAACATTATAAGTATCTTCATGTTAATAACTAATTTATAAAATAGTTATTTTCAGTGATCATGGATATGGCATGGTCACAAAGCTGTACATTTAATGGCACCTAAGTAATTCACTAAAGTGTGACCAGTTGCATCACTTCCTTTCTTGTTTACAGCAATTGAACAGTCCTTGGCTGTGTCCTGGCTGACAGAAATCAGTGTCTCTTTATTGACTTTAAGAGATCATAACAGATTTCTTTTGATCTCATTTCTTTGATCTCAAAGAATGATGAAATGCTACTCATTCATGGAATAAAAAATGAACCTTAATGAAGTTATCTTGGGTTTTTTAAAGGATCTTCCTTTAAGTTTTACCCTCATTTTAATTTATTTGGATCCAAAACATAAACCACTCTGATCATTTACCTAAATAGAATGATTCATTGGTACTCTCTCTGCCACAAATCAGATGCTTTCAAAGTCTTTTAGCCTTCTGCTCCCTCTGACTTCATATATTTGCTTATTAGAAAAGAATGAGAAAATTGAAAAGAATCACAATATATATTTAAAGAGCGTTGCAAGTAATAATAATTAGTATTAGAAAAGATAGTGTCATGTAGAAAAGTATGTGTTTATATATCACCAGAACAGACTAGGCATATACAAACATAGCAAAAAAACAACCTCAACCGTCTCAGCATTCCAGACCATCAGATTAGCCCACAGACACCGAGAGGACTTGCAAAGAAACAACGGGAAACAATTACTTAGCAAAAGCAGTACTGGTATTAGCACATGAGTAATCTAATTGTGGTTAAATTTTTTTTTTTTGGTCATGGTTTTCATTAGAGATATTTTTCAAGTGTTTATTAATTTCACTATTGAGATTCCCTTATCAAGAATGCTTTAATGGTAAAACACCCTTCCTGAAACCTGATAAAAAATTACAGTACCTCAATTGCTGGAAAATGCATATATAATAAAAAAAAATTGAATATGATTGGTCATATTTACTTCATGCTCCTTTTTTGGAAGGACTTCTGGCTTCCTAAGGCCAAGAAATACCAAAGAAATTCTGTATTACTATTCTGATACTTATGAGGTGCCTTGCTATTTTACAATCTTCAAACAAATTTTTACTCCTGGAAGTATAAGTACTTTCTCGTTTCCATTAAACTATGCTTTATGCTTTTCAGAGTATTCCACTATAATGAAAATATACTGATCGTATACTTTTGCATAATTAACTCCATATTTTGGAGTAAGCTTTAACTCCGGTCTTGGTGTGTAAATAATTAATGTATATGATCATCACCGTGGCTAAAATATTTTTCAGTATGTTGCTATTCTTGATGAAAAAATTCTAATTCTTCCCCTTCCCTTGAGAAATGATATATTTCAGAGTCAGAAACCAAACAAAAACTAGTTCTCTTGTGAATGATTTTTTTTCGAAAGAAGGACACCTGAGATGGGTACGGTTAGTGAACTTTCTATTATCTTATGCACAGCAGTCATTTTCTAATAGTGAAAGCCTAAAGCAAAAAGAAGTGTGATTTCCTCAGAAAAACAAACAAATGAACAAGAAATAGTATAACATAAATTCTGTTATGATATTATATGAAAATACAGTGATTACGATAATATGGAAACCATGACTTCTCTGCTTGCTATTGTCATATTTCATCTTAGGATGAGGTCAGACTTATTCCAGTAATTAACACAAATACAAAATCTCAGAAGCATCCGATTTAGAGTCCACTGCACCAATGACCAGCTGCAGTAGTCAAAAAAACTGATCAAAGCACAAACATGCTTTGTGCAACAACAAATAGTTATCATGCTTTCTTTTACCTTAGCACACAGATACATTAATGGCTGTAACAAGCAGCTGTTGCATTCAAGCGTCAGGACATTAATACTAGAACTGGAAAACAAAATTCATTCTTCAGTTTGACGTAATGTTTCAATAACTTTCAGAATTATTCACATTGACCAAATTAAGGGTGTGGATAGCTGCTATTTATTCAAATTTATTTTGAGATTTAAAATTTATGTTTCAGAACCCTGGTTGATGAAATCACTGGATGTTGCAAATGAGATTTCTGCTTTTCTGCATCCAAGTGCATCCAACTGTGTACTATACAGGAGAAGGGGGTACTGGCAGAGATTTAACACTGTTTTTTTAGTGATTATTGCTCAGACTGAAGAGATGAAAGAAAGAAGCTGATTGAGATAACTCACTGTGAACATTAAATTGTTCAGTTAGGATTGGTTTCAGGCCAGGTATGGTGACAGCGGGTTGTGGTCAGTGGTGCGGAGTCTAGTTGGAGGCCTGCAGCTAGTGGTGTCCCCCAGGGGTCAGTCCTGGGTCCAGTCTTATTCAATATATTCATCAATGAGCTGGAAGAAGGGACAGAGTGCCTCCTCAGCAAGACTGCTGATGATACTAAACTGGGAGGAGTGGCTGACACACCAGAAAACTGTGCTGCCCTTCAGAGGGACCTAGACAGGCTGGAGAGGTGGGCGGGGAGGAACCTCCTGAAGTTCAACCAAGGCCAGTGCAGGGTCCTGCACCTAGGGAGCAATAACCCCAGGCACCAGTACAGGCTGGGGGTTGACCTGCTGGAAAGCAGCTCTGCAGAGGAGGACCTGGGAGCCCTGGAGGACAACAAGTTAAGCATGAGCCAGCAGTGTGCCCTTGTGGCCAGGAGGGCCAGTGTCTCCTGGGGTGCATGAGGCAGAGTGTTGCCAGCAGGTCGAGGGAGGTGATCCTCCCCCCTCTCCTCAGCCCTGGGGAGGCCTCACCTGGAGTGCTGGGTCCAATTCTGGGCTCCCCAGTACAAGAGAGACATGGCACTCCTGGAGAGAGTCCAGCAGAGGGCTACAAAGGTGATTAAGAGACTGGAGCATCTCTCCTATGAGGAAAGACTGCGAGAGCTGGGCCTGTTCAGCCCGGAGAAGAGAAGACTGAGAGGCGACCTCATCAGTGTGTGCAAGTATCCGAAGGCAGGGTGTCAAGAGGATGAGGCCAATCTCTTCTCCGTGGTGCCCAGTGACAGGACAAGAGGCAACAGGCAGAAACTGAACCACAGGAAGTTCCATCTGAACCTGAGAAAAAACTTCTTCACTGTGAGGGTGACAGAGCACTGGAACAGGTTGCCCAGAGAAGTAGTGCATCCTCCTTCGCTGGAGATATTCAAAAGCCACCTGGACGCGATCCTGGGAAATATGCTCTAGAGGTCCCTGCTTGAGCAGGGGGGATTGGACTAGCTGATCTCCAGAGGTCCCTTCCAACCTAAACCATTCTGTGATTCTGTGAAAAGAAGATAAAATGCTTTGTGCTCTCAGATTTTCTCACTCTTATTCCTCTGGTTTTTTTTTTTCCGTTTTCCTCCTTTTGATACTTCTCATAATTTGAATGACTTTCTTTTCATCTTTCATCACTTTGCTAAGGTTGCTGTGGAACAACTTTTATATATAAAATGCTATATGGGGTTCTTTCAGGATAATATTGGCAGAGATTTGGATTATCTATCTGAAATGAGAAGGCTTGAGCACCGTTCATTCATGCAGATGAAATTTCTTTCCTTTTCGCACCTAACAATACATCTGTCTGTCAAATCCTATTTACTATAAATTAGCTCAGGCATTTTTCTTCAGTGATTCAAGTCCTTCTTTTATTACTCCTCATTATTTGACGTTCCACCCAATTTAATCACATCTGCATACTGGGAAATTGTCCTTAGACTCATTATCCTAGTTATTTGTATTATGATATGCTTGGTAAAGCTGAATTCTTAGCTAGTCCTCTCTATTATATAAGGAAGTTTATCACTGTATATGTAAACTATGTTCTTGATGCCAGATCTAACACCAAATCTTTGACATCATTATCATTTTATTTGAAATTTATGACAGCTAGATGTTCAAAGTAGCATCTGCAGTAGAATGCCAATAAAAGTTGCCAGGAATGCAAAAGCTGTAGTTAAGTTTTGGTCTATTTTCCTAATGGCTCTTTTAGCAATTCCAAGTCAGGGGATTTTTGGAAAATAGCATTTTGTTAACATCAACCTCCAGACATCATTCCTGAAATGAAAAGTCCTTTGACTAATGGGAATGTGGTCTGGTGGCTATAATTAGTGACAACAGCTAGTTTTTACTCCTGACAGTCATAGATTTATAGCGTGATCTGGGGTCATTATTTACATCGGCTTACTTGGCTTACTTGTAGGTAAAGTATGCACAGCAATACAATACTTAGCCTATTTTGTAAAAAAATCCTCTACTCCCTCATGCTGAAAGGCTTTTGTTTTTATAAGAGGAGTCAAAACCTAAAGACTTATGCCTGATTATTCCATATCTCTTAGAAAGTTCATGTCCAAATCTAACTTTGTCTTAAAATTGTTACTAAAATTGGCACTCTATTTGTCACGAGAATACTTTCTCTTCATTATCATGCAACATCATGAACTTCTTGTGAAGCTGTCAAACTGTTGTTCATTTGTTATCTGTGGAGAAATAAACCTTTGTTACTGAAAATTATTCCAATGCGCTGTATAAAACAAATGCTTACATTAAAACAAAACTAGAACTATATAAAGAAGTCTCCAAACTAAAGACAAATGTAAGTTTAAACTGAGGAATTTTCACTCAGTTTTCAGTAAAACAGTTAATTTACTGTGCGTTTGAAAAGATCTGGTTATCCACTCAAATTTGCATAAAATAGCCTTAGATTCACTCCAGTTTTATAAGTTTTAGTGACTTCTACATGGGTTCATGTTTTAGAGTTTTGCTAAACAGCAGAGATGATAAAAATGTTTTCAGTGTAAAGTAAAGCTCTTTACTCATTAAAACTTGCGGTAATATAAAAAGAACAAAACCAAGATATTTTTTGAGACACAAGAACTAATTATGATCATTTTTTCAGATTTTACATCTTCCTTCAATTTTTTTGGACATTTTAGTTCCAGAAGCATAAATAACAAGATGTTACAGGAAAGGTAGTTATTGCAGGATTTTTACATGAAGCTGAAACAAGGAAATAATCCATTTCTCATAGTTTTACGCCAAAAAGTTTCATCTAACATTGTTATTAACGGATTTTTTTTTGAAATGAAAAATTCTGAGATTCGCTCACCACTCATTCTTTCTTGGTAGGAAGTAAAAGCAAGCCAGCAACTGAAAGCAGCTGGAGGAAGATTAGGATGGGATTTTAAGTCTATCTTTGGTCCTATATTTTTTAATAATAAATAACCAATGGCATGCTATCATCACTAGTCAAAAGATAGCAGTAAACTAGAGAAGCTTTATTAAATGGATTTTTTTCTTATAAACCTTGAAGATATGGGACAATGCAACATCTATTCACATCCTGTGGTGAAGTGGCAACATAAAAATCAGCAATAGGACATTATCTTAGCCTACAGTGAGGCACGTGAACAACAACAAAAAAAAGCATGGTCAGAGCAGAAGAAAATTAGCCCAGTAGCTTGAAAGTCCATGTCTGTATACGTTCATGTAGCTGTGCTAAGAACACCACTGATCTTATTCCTGTCTTTGAAATTTGACCAAACTGAAGAGCACATTTTAGAAATATTAAAATGAGAGATCCTCCTCTATATTCAAAACAGTTTATTGGATTTTTAAATATATCGGGATGGTGTTGGTAAGTACTCATTACTTAGTTAAATAAAATATATCCTAATCCACAGCAACCAGAGTTCATGTGAATTTCTACAATACTAGTTCCAAAATTCTCAACCCAATGTACTTAGTGATGCATAAACCATTCTGTATCCAGTATGCACTGGATATAGCTGAAACCCATCCACTGTAATGCTTACTGATTCTCTGCCCAGCAACATATGACCCTCATTCTTTGTTTATGAAAATCTGGAGATAAATTAAAACATCATTGCCCTCTGAGAACTTAACTCCCTTTTAAGATTTCATTTAGCGGATACGTTGTTTTTTCATCATTGATAACGTGGCCGCAAGTCAAAAAATTCAAACAATGTTATCTCAGTATCAGAGCTCCATATAGAAAATGGTTGATGTTATATACTGTTTTGAACTCATGATTTTTTCAGTGGATTTCTAGTCACCATGGCAGTATCATAAATTAGTAGGCTGAGTTCAGTGACCTTCAGTCACTGTAGCATCATCTCAGAGACACAGCAACTCATTTTCTTCACAGGCATGTAAAATGTATCTTCCCTTTCTTATGGCTGCAATATATGAAGTCATCCTTAAACACTAGAAGATATGTAGGAAACTCCTTCACTAATATTATGAACACTTTAGACGTGTTTTGAAAATGGTTTCTGCTCAGTGCAACCTTGCCTATACTTATGTCTTTCATTAAAACCTGAAAGAAATTGAAAGACAGACTAATTAAAGAGAAACATTCAGAGACTTGAGAGTATAGATTGAAAGAGTAATTACAACTTTTCAATACTCTCCTTTCTGTTTTCCACTTGTACTTTCTCTTAAGTTGCTAAAATGTGCATTTGTACTAGAATTAGCTAATAATGTACAGTTTCTCATCCTACATTTTAGATTATTTTTACACCTTTGACCTCTTTTGGGCTTCTGTAACCTGTCTTCCTTAAGAAAAAACAAAGTGATGGAAATATGATCATGTAAATTAAAAGAAAAAGCCATGTTCCTATGTTCAGTTTTATAAATTATGCACAAATATTGACTTACGTATGCTGTAAGACCTCCCAGAATAGGGCCCCAGCATATGCATCTGTTGAAAGAGTCTGCCAGAAAAGTGTGTTTCATCCTCCAACATGTAAAATATGCATATTCAATTACAAAAAATGCTGACATCATTTCAAAAAGGTTTCGGTAACTTGCTGCAGTCCCCAGCAAGCAATAACTTGCGTGCCAGCAACTCATGTAAGTTTTATGTGTCTGTTTAGCTTCCTTAAACAACAGCACCAAAAATAAATTAATAACATAACTATACGGCATTTCTTATAACACGATAGACTAAACTTTCCATCAAAGAACATTCTTACGTACAACAGCATGTATACAAGCATCTTTCTACTTCATGCGCCATTTTGAGAGTAAGGCAGTCAACCATAAGCTGATATGTTCAATGAACATGTTTTTGCTTCTGTGTACACAACAGTATTTTTCTCCAACTTGTTAAAAAGAGCCAAAACAATAACCCTGAATATTTATGAAGAGAAATCCACACTTTGAAATGCCACCTTTGGCATTTTATTTCTGTGCCAACATTGAAGTTACGTTTTGGGAGTGTAGCAGATGTTTAATGTATACACATTCCTTTGATTAAGAATATGAACTTTCCTTCTATGGTCAAAAAAATGTCTTGCGCCCACTTTTGCCTTTTTTGTCCGTTTCTCTGTACCATTCCTAAAGTGTGCTACAGTCTCTACCAAATAACTAGCAATAGCATATGAACCCTAACTCATACCTAAAATAAATATAGATAGACTGACCTAACCACAGGCATACTTTTAATGAACACGATTCTGAGTGTTTTATACAGCTGTAATCTAAGATTAGGAACATATGGTTCTGGTGGTAAATTAGCACTATGAAGATATATAGCAGTGAAAATTTCATGACATTTTCAGAACACATAAAGTACCCCAGTTCTAAATAAATTCAGACCTAACTCATTTTGAAACATGAAGGTTGTAGCCTTGTTAAAACAAGTCTGAATAATGATAATACTATAATGATTTATTGAAGTTCTTACGAGGAATAATAAGGAGAGTTTTAAATTATCATCTGTGTTAGTGTTTCATCTGTATGGGAATCATATAGAACTATGTGTGAGAATAATAAGGCCTCCACAGAAAGGCTAAATGATCATTGGGCTAGAAATATGAAATCCTGTGAAATAATTTCATTTCATTTCAATAGTTTTTTGTTTTTCAGAATATTTATTAGGGGGACAAAAAAAGATAAATTTGGAAGTTAATGTTTTTTTGCAAATTCATCTGCACAGATGCAATTCTGACTACATGGAATGGAGAGAATTCTACCAGAGTATAAAGCATTTTCTTGTAAAAGATTTCATGCTAATTACACATAAAAACACATTTCAGGTACATCATGCTTCAGAGAGTCTTTTAAATCTCATTTCACTTTTCTAGACAGAGCTTTATTGCTAAAAATAGAGAGAAGAAACAATCCCAAACCACTCCGATTCCCTCCCTTTTCACAGAGTGAATACATACTGAGAAGCAAAGTTTAACAAATAACTGTAAATTAAAGCTTATATGTCTTTGAATGATAAGAACCATTTTGCCTTAATTTTATTGTTGTTCTTCTGCATGCATGCCAATGAGTGGTAATGAAATATAGGGACTCAGGGAGCCGCTAAGATAGCCTTTAGCTCAAAGGTTTTACGATTTAGTTTAGATGGGAAAAACAAAGGGTAAAGGGAAAAGGATTATGAACATATGGTAAGTCTGCGACCAATAAATGAATGGCTATATCTGTAGAAAGTAGACTGCTGTATTCAGTGGTCTCATAGGGAAAATGTGGATCCACTGGCCAGACTGGGCTTTGATCAAGTAATGAAATGTTCTGCAGGAGCTATGAAATACCAGGCAGTTGGATTGTGACTGCCTTTCAGACATTAAAAGCTTCATTTGTTACTTGATGGTAATAGTTATTTTAGAAAGAGTTAAACAAGGCTTTTCCTTCCCTTTTGAAAGGACTGAAAGTAAATAAGAACGGGATCATACCAAAGAGAGATGGAAAGACCTTTTACATATAATCAAACACAGATATTTTGCCTGTGTTTTGTTCATCCCAATTTAATTGCAAATTTTTAAGGCCTCAAAAATGACTGAAGGAATTTATGTCTTGGATATGTAATTCTCAGCATACCATCAGTGAAAAAAAAGATAATACTTGGACTCCTTCCTACCTGTCAGCTGAATTAAGTTTGATGAGAAGAAAGTGTAGGGTGAAGCTGAAAGGAAAAAAAAACCGGAGGCATGGAAAATATTTCCTCCACCAAAAGATCAACAGATTTTTTTTAATGAGTTTTGCCATCTAAAACAAATGAACCCAAGTTAATATCTGATTGTTTCACCTGGCCCTGTAGAACCTACATACTTTCATAGTGTAGGTTCTACAGAAATAGATTGTAAATCCATTTTTATCTTAAACGTTAAGAACTATAAAATACCACAGAATCACAGAATCACAGAATGGTTGAGGTTGGAAGGGACCTCTGGAGATCAGCTAGTCCAATCCCCCCTGCTCAAGCAGGGACCTCTAGAGCATATTTCCCAGGATCGCGTCCAGGTGGCTTTTGAATATCTCCAGCGAAGGAGGATGCACTACTTCTCTGGGCAACCTGTTCCAGTGCTCTGTCACCCTCACAGTGAAGAAGTTTTTTCTCAGGTTCAGATGGAACTTCCTGTGGTTCAGTTTCTGCCTGTTGCCTCTTGTCCTGTCACTGGGCACCACGGAGAAGAGATTGGCCTCATCCTCTTGACACCCTGCCTTCGGATACTTGTACACACTGATGAGGTCGCCTCTCAGTCTTCTCTTCTCCGGGCTGAACAGGCCCAGCTCTCGCAGCCTTTCTTCATAGGAGAGATGCTCCTATGAATATCTTCAAATATGAAGATAATAAATGTAAATGGACAGTTATTATCAAATGGATGAGAATTTTCTTAAGGTTCTGCTTTTCCAGATCCACATTTGACTGAATTCCATAAATTATCTTGCAATTAAACACCAGGGAAATTTATTAAGAAAATTGTGAGTGGACATAGGTTTTTAAACTGACAGATTTACCATTCTGGAAATAAAGACAAGAAAGTTAGTGCTGCCACAATAGTATCTCTACCATCATGAGTGACAGTAAAACCTGAAGTACGGTGTTAGAGAGGGAAAGAGTGAGAAGAGGAGAAAGGAAATAGGAGGGAGAGAGAGAGAGAGAGGGAGAGCTTCACTGTGTGTATAACAAAATACCTTGGAAGATCATAGCACATACCATACGTCTTTTTTTGCCTTTATGATGGGATCTGAAGAATATTATAGACTACATAGGAACTGAGGCGCCCATCTGGAAGTAGTAGCAAAAATATGAAGACTAAAAAATATGATGGAAGTGTGATGCAAGCTGTAGGTACTGTAGTAATAAAAAAAGTGTAGGCAGATGGCAAAAACAAATTTCTAGTGAAATGAGCTATAAATTCCTCTGCTAGTAGGACTCCAACTAAGACATAACAAGTCTAGATTCTTAATTAGATTAACCTACAGAATCCTTGGACTAATAATTAATGTTTTATTTCTCTCTCTCAAAGGCAAATAACTTACAGAGCTTTAAAGGCCTTGATCATGTTAATCTGTATGTCAGTAGCTTTTTAATATTATAGAAAATAAATATCAATTTTTGATTAACTAATTTAGAACTGGAAAGAGACATGACTAAAGGAAAAAATTGATTCAAATTAAAAAAAAATATATTGCTTTTGGGAAAAGTATTATTAGGAAGTGTCATCAGCACATAAACTTTAGGAGGAGTACAGTCAAGTGGTTTATTCTTTGATTCTTTGGGATCTTACTACTTAATGTTACCTTGAAATAAAAAGCAATCCTCTAGTGGTACAAATGGCAGTCAAATCAAAACATTTCAACAATTTCAAAAAAAGCTTTCATAATCAGAGATAAAATAGCCAAGCCTTTTCAGTAACTGACTAAATGAAAGGATGAGTGAAGATCTGGATAACATCAGTACCATTTAGCCCTATTTGGTCATGAGGCATTTTCTCTTTCTTATTTTTTTAAAGAAGTAACAGATTAACTTTTATATGTATAAGAATACATATATTCTGAGAATTTCACAAGTTTGTAGATTTGCTAAGCCAAACAAAAACCTCTAAGGTTTCAAAAAATATCTGCACGGGAAGGCCTCTTTGGGAAAGCTATTCCAGAATTCTACCTCTGTGTATCAAGTTCGTATGAAGTCGTATTTGTATTGTCTCCTTTTTTCTGATAATTTTAGAGGTATCATATTTTACTAGAAATCCTCACAAGGTGTAATAAGAACGATTGCACGCCTCTTGGAGAGGACTCGAGACTTCAAGATGTGATGATCTCGGATTAATTTGCATCAGGCCACTTGAACCAGTGATCCCCAGGGAGCAGCACTCACACCAATACCCTAAGTAACCAATACCCTAAGAACAAAACAATAAGGCTACTTTTCCTGACTATGTAGGGCTTTAGCAGTAGAATTGAATTGAATTGACTCTATCAAGGTATTGCATATTTCCACACCTTTAAAAGAAAAAAAAATTCATAAAGGTAGGTGTTACACAACTAGGGAAGAAGGGCATACTTTTAGCATCTTTTCTGTTCTTCCTTTGCTGTTATCAGGGTCACTTTCTACAGGGAGATTTAGATTAAAATCATACATTAATGCAATGTCTGCTAAGCACATCTATCTTTATAGCCAGTGGAATTTAATTAGCAACATCAAAACAGTAACTAAGACATTTGGATCTATGATCGCACAGGGAGATGGTGTACAACGAAGAATAATTACAGCATTAACTGGTATATATACTCTGAATTCAATAATATTGAATCTATTACAAGAAATACACTTTGCCTGTTTAAATGCTCTTTTGCATGTAGCAAGATCTGTATGACATATATATGGCTTCTATAGTGGGGATATAAAGAGGTTAGGCAAGGCCACACAGAATTTCTCTTTAGTTATTATGAATATTGTCTAATAAAAATAGTACGGACAAACAAATAAATACTATTTGTTTTTCTTTGAGCTAGATATTTTATGGAATATATTTAACAATGACTTGTTTTTGTATTTATGAACAGCTGCAAGTTATAGTTTAAAAACATGTTACCATGGAATCTGTCTTTATAAACTCAGGAGGCTGAGTAGAAGTAGTAGAAAGGTATAACCCCAAGTGCTTACCAATTGTGGAAAATAACCCAGCCTAAAATTCTAGATTAATATTACTTTTTTTAGAAAATCAAAACTCTTAATCTACAACTGCTTTCCCAGATTTTTACAAATGTTAGCAGAGGAAAGAGTTTAGAAAGCATAAAAACCCCAGGACAGGACTTTTACAAGGAAGCTGGTGTTATGTAAACTTGAAACTCACACCCTGTAAGGGGGACAAACCCTAGTTTTTTTTTTTTTTTTTACAGTGTAATTTTCAAAAAGACTTATGTTTTTTAATAGAAAAAAAAAGATCTCTTGAATATACAATAGTTTCTATTTCTAAAACCTTTCAGTCCCTTTGAAAATCCTACTGTAGGAGCATTTATAAAGAAGTTCAACTTGCAATCATGCCTCTGTCTTCCAAGTAATATCATTGCAAGTCACACACCTGGGAGCCTGTTCAACTTTTTGAAAGCTTTTGTCTATGTCTTTTGTAGAGAAAGGTCAATTCAACAGCCTATGATACATATTCCTTTATGGAACTTTTATGTATTAAACTACAAAAATAATCTCAGTCTAAAAAAATTACTTTGTTGTACTTGTAGGACCAGACTGCCACTAACTTCTATCCTGGTGTTAAGAGGAAGCATGAAACTTCAACAGCAAAGGCGGTTCTTTGACAAGCAACTCCAACTCTGACTCACATTTCCTTTCCTAGAACTACCTCAGTCTAACGAGAAAAATAAGCTATGAGCATACAATTCAGTTTTCTTTCTCAGGGATTCCTGCTCTGAGGCCAAGACTCTTTAAGTCTGCCTTGATATGCCACGTATACCATATCCACTTAAAAGTACAGATTTTCAGTTAGTCATACAATAATATTTCCCTTTTACCAAGGGCAAATGCAAAGATAATTACCTGCAAGGATAAGCGACAACCTTGCCTGCAGTTTGGAAATAGACATTAATAAGCACTTCCCTAGAGACTTCAAAATGAATCTATAATGAAACACAGAGGAAAACGTGGGTATATTTGACTATAAGATCGTCAGTATTTCAGCACTGCTCCACGCCCCCTACTATTTAATGGGAAATATCCCCAGATGAACACAGAAATATGTAGTGGAAAATAGTGGCAGGAAAGACAGTTTTCAACAGTGGTGCTTTGTTTTATTGTCCTATTCTTTGGCAGAACAGTACACTGCTGCCCCACTGGGTGGCCCCTATGCTATACTTTTAATATGTTTTATATCGTCAAATATAACCTCTTTTTAAGCAATATTTTCTTTAATTTATATGATTAGCCAAACCAGGAGTTGGATAGATAATATTTTTTAACTTCCTTTCTGATGAATAATAAATGTCACATAGGAATTAGAAAGTAGGATGTAGTCGCATGTGCCATCTGCTGCATATGGGAACAGAAGAAAGATATTAGACTTTAAATTAGGGGCTTCTTCATAGAAACTCAAAGATGAAAGGAAACCACATCCATCACTAGGAAAGTAATACCAGTCTCTATCAATCTTTAGAAATCTCTGTCAGGGCTTAGAAAATCTCACAATATGACAAGGTACTCCTGAGAGACATCTAGGTAGTATCTACACATTGTATTTTAAATAGAAAGTAATGTCATTAAACACATACAGTCTTCTGATTATTCACTTTAATTTCTTTTCAATTCCTTACAGGTGCCTCAGGCCTATGATAGCAGGATACGTGGAGATATTTCTGAGGCAAATTATCAAACCCTGTATGCTGCATTCCCATAGCAACTAACTATTTGCAGCAGTGGAACTACATATTTACATAAAAATTCACTTAAAAAAATAATTAGCTGCATTCTTACCTCAGAAGAGGAAGCTGTAAGTGTGCACATCACTCTGTGTAAAAAAGTCATCCTACCATTCACCAACGCCGAATCCTGACTGTTCACATAGCGGAAGTTGCTTCTGTTTGTTCCATTTGCCCATTCTATCTCTTGAGATAGCTCTGCTGGGCTTGAGCCCCACATGGCAGGGATCAGTGTCATCTGCAGGGTAACGTCTTCATATGACAGGACAAGAAAGGAGGTGACCAGGTCCTCCAGGATATGTGAGGGCAGGAGGCCAGAGGTGGCATAGGCGCCCGGCAGATCCGTCAGCCCTTGGTGGTGCCTTTTACCTCCCTGTTTTGAATGCTGCCTTCCAGACTCTGCGACCCTAATAAGCTCTTCTACCTGGTATGGAACAGCCCAGATACTTCAGGATGTATTGCTGGCTTCAGTTTTTGTCTTTCCTATAACGGAAGAAATACTGAATTACAGATCGTTATCTTCTGTTGTGTTACCTATTGGTTGAATGCTATACATAGATCTTTAGTTTTAATAATTGTCGGATACCTTTTTTCTTAATACATGATGCCAGTGTTTACAACGCTGTTAAGCAGGAGTGGAATAAACAGAAAAATAAAGAGGAGGAGAGCAAAAAGGAATGAATCTTTTTAAAAAGTAGTAAAAATCAGCTTCAGAACAACTCATTATATACATTAAACAACTTTCCGGAAAAAAACCTTATAATCAGTATTTTAGTATTTATTATTATCTGTAATTCTGTAGGGCCATAGAAGCCCCAACCTGGGATGAAGATCTCTTTGTCATAGAGCTCTGTAACAACTGTGGCCACTTTCCGGACAGAATGAGGGGGTACCCAATTAGGTTTCACTAAGCTTTTTATAAATCTTAACTTTAATTCAAAGTTTCTTATGAAGTACATTGCAAACAAATGTGAGGATGGCAAAAGGAGAACATTGATGACAAACTAGCTTAAACTGGACAAAACCATCTAATGAAATTAACAGTCAGTTATATGGAATATCTCTATAGTGAGCTGGTAAAGAGAGTGAAAACGCCATTCTGTTACCTGCAGATAGTACTAGATGGGAGGAGTTGTGAACAGCAGGAAAGATGTAGAACAAGTACACAGTCTTTGAAGAAACTGAAAATGCTATAAATTTGAAGTTTGTAACTTTCCTCAGCTTTCTATAACCCTTCCTATCTTTTTTCTTTTCTTATCTCAGTTTTTCTTGTGACTCAAAATATCTGGCAAATACAGAATAGGAATATTACAACTTTTAAATTTCTTTGTAATTGTTTCTGCTCTTTTTTTCTTAAAAAAAAAGAACTCCACATACAAAAATATGCAGGCATACATTTATATGCCTGTAAGGGTAAACATATGCACAGTAAATTACATTGCTTAGCATGGATATTGATAACCGCGTAGCCACAGAAGCCTCAGATTCAGCATGGGATGCCAAACTTGCTGGCATCCCCTTGGCTAATTATACAGTTGACTAGTTAAATATTATTCAACCCATATAAAATAGACCTTTTCCAATGGGAATACTTGTGCAGACAAAGCAAAGTATTCATTCTTTCTAGCACCTAAAATTTACCAGATAGTTGCATGGCTGTAACAAATTATTTTTTGAAAGTGAGTGAATTTTCTTTTTTAGTGTAAACATAGAGCCATGATGTATATTTTGTTATGCTAGCTTAACAGAAAGATACAAGAACAAGTTACGAAAATAAATCCAATCATATTTTAAATCAGCTCCCAAATAGCTATTTCTGAGGTGAAAGAAAAACACCAGGACTTCTGTTTCTTTGCCTTTACAGGGTGAGTAATGGTCAAAGTGCATATTTAGCTGTTGTGTGAACTAGTTCTAAAACATAGCCCAATTTTCCAGTAATATTCAGATGGCATGGGATAATTTTATTTTCTCAGATAACTCCATGACCTCATCCTGCTTTCCATACTGTTCATGTTCCTTCCTGAGATGAAACCAGGGTATGATTCTGGTGATAATTCACTTCAAAGATCCCTTCCTAAATACAGCACAAATGAAAGGCTGGAACTGTACCTGGCTGGCGTCACTGACAGCAGCCACTGCAATGCTGTTTCCGTGGCTTTCCTCATGCAGACATCTCAACAGTCCCTTAAATGGCACTACCTGACATATAACACAACGTTAGTGTCACACTATAATGTTACCAAGCTTGAACTGAAGAACCCTTCCAATAAAAACAAAAAACAATAACAGATCAGATTTAAGGGCTGCAAGTGCATCACGCACACTTCAGAGGAGAACTGGACTAAGAGCTATGCTGGGTGGCCATAGCCTTGTTCACTTTAGAAAGGCTAGCCCTGAAAAATATGGGCATGTGGCTCTTTGTTCACTTGGCTATGGAGAAAGGGCCAACTCTTTGGGAAAAAGCTTTGATCAGTGCAGCTGTAATATGTCTACCAATATTCCCTCTTAGATAGCCATCTATTATCATAAATTGGACCCAAGCAGATTAAATTTTGAATGAATCAACTACGGCTGAAAGTAAGTTTCACCTGCATGCAGTGCTTACTTGTGCCAATTAGAAAATTCCAAAATATAAGAACATCAAACCTGTCCTCTGATCCCTGCTCTGTTTGCCAGTAAAGAGTAACCTGCAATCTGTTGAAACTTATTTTCATTGTATTTACTCACCCAAATGCAGACAAAAGAAAAAGTTGCCTACAGCTTCAGGAGGAAGACTCTCATTGAGAAGTCATTCCTAACTACTCCATTAGTGGGAATTGTGACCTTGAAGGAAACAGGACTGTAAGGATCATCTCAGATTCCTGCTGGAGGCTCTTAAGTCTTACAGAAAGTAAGAATTGTCTCAAACATCACCACGCTAGGCCTGCGTTCTCCACCATAACCACAGAAAGCAAAATAAACCCAACTAACTTGAAACATCTAATGCATCTTCTCCTGTGAGGAGGACGAGAACATTCACCATACAGAGTGCTTGGTGCACAGCTGTGAAGCAGCGAGACCCTGCATACGTGGGCTAGAAGAGGTGAGAGCACTCTGAGTAGCAGACAGCAAGACCAATGGTCCTCACCACTGCTGAGAATAGGTAGGATGAGATGGTAGGGTAGGATGGGATGTGGAAGAGATGCCTTTACAAGGAATTTCTGAACGTTGCATATGACAAAATCAATTCCTACAGCTTAAGAGAAACAAAGATGATTTGAAAGATGGGAGTCTGACAGAATTATATTCATGTATGCTATGCATAGTTTTAAAAAGTCTGGAAATTCACATACAGTTAATGAAATATTGCTTGCAGTTCCAAGCTACAGCCATCTAAGAGTCTTAGTTATATATTTTTTTTCATATTATAATATTTGTGAGCTAGGAAGCCAGCCTCCAGTGTTCTGTTTACTCCATGTTATTGTCTTAGAAATAATATCTGATAAAAGGAGAATTTCACTGCTTAGTTTTTGGCTAAACTCTTTTCCCCAGAAATCAGTGATAAGAAAGACAAATAGGCCAACACAGCATGCCTTTCAAAGGCGCATCTGTACAGCATTACATATATTAATATTGTTGGGGGCAAGACAAAACAAAGCACATTCTACTGAAAAAAAGAGTTTTATAACTCAGCATATCATCGTCATGTTCTGGTTGCTGTTGACTGCAAATACATTCCTCACCAAGCTCCCTGTGTTCATCAAACAGTGGGTTGCACAAGAAGAGAAAATAAATTGCACTGAAGTACGTCATGTACAGCAGACTTCACATGCACTGTTTTCAGAGGAGTCTCCAGCGTCTCCTGACATGGCTCTGATTTTGACAAGATAGGTCAGTCCAGCTCAAAAGCTGGAACCTATAATGGCAATACTTTATGGTAAATATGTGGGAAAAATGAACTATAATGGAATACAAATATTTCTGAGCAACTGTTAACTGCTGGGGTTGGGCCAAATGGACAGTTGGCCTGGGGCACCAGATTTTTCATAGGCACATGTATTGTTTACTGAGCACGTAGTCCGTCTATCTGTTACCTTCAATCACTCAAGGGTGCCTTACTTCTTTCAGGATGGCTGAGTCGAGACGTCTCGCCACAGCCTGGCAGCAGGAAGCCTTGATGTAGCCTCAAAGACGAGGGGAGGCAGCTGCAGATGAGTGAATGAATGAAACTAGAGAGTGATGCAGACAGAAGCTTAGTCTGCATGTTACCATCTTGTGGATTTCTTTTGTTTTGTCTTAGTTAAATTGGAGTCTGCCCTCTGCATTTGGGAGGCTGAGATCCCAAATAGCAGCTTTGGATATAAAAAGGCAAAATAGTCAAAGGGTTTATTCACAGAATATATTGGCAACTCTGAGCTTGTCTGTCTTTCTTCTTTCCTTCGGTTCATCTTCTTCTCGACCTTATTTGATTTCGTGTGTTCTGATTTCCCTCAGGCTGATTTGCTCTTTAAATTTTTCCTCTATTTTCAATTTTTTAAACTTTTTATTTATTCTTATTAATATGATATGTAATTTGTACAGATGTCATACAACAACATCTCAAGATGTATTCACTGATGCACTCAGTCCTCTGATGACTAACAATGTCCTTCAGGGAAACTTAAAAACAGAAAAAGAACTACAGCTCCAGGCTTTGTCTAAACAGGACAGACTCCTGTGGATTTTTGATATTATTTCTCTCTATACCAATATTCTTCATAGAAAAGACTGGAAAGTATTAGAACAAGTCATTGTATAGCTAAACAACTGACTGGACAACTGAGATCCAAAGAAAATACGTGCACACTCTATGTCATATGAGAAATAATCTTTTGGCTCCTCTCATCAAAGAGGAAAATAAGATTATTTTGTACTGCACAGTTTTGAGCAAATCATCTGCAAGTAGTGGTTATCACATTTTTGGTCTGTCTTATATGAAGAGATTCCTTGCTGTCTTTGTTATCCGAAACAATCAAATAATTCAATAAAGAAGCACTATTGATCAATTAAAAACATTGATTATTTGCAGACTTCTACCTGTGGTCTAATAATATCTGTGTTTTCAATTATTTGGTTACAGTAGTGTAAAAGTGCATTTTGCATAAAAGCAAAGGAGTAAAGGTAACATCAAATTTGAGAGACATAAACAGCTCAGATGGGTTCACTAGCCCTGTTGTAGGCTAGATAGATACATTCTGAAATGATGTTTGAAATCTGGGCTGCACATATGGCTTGTGTGATTCATTTGCAATATACACTAGAATGCTGGAAATGACTTGTGGATGTCAACCTCTATGACTAGCATATGAGATGTAGTAATTGTGTATAACCGTCTTTAAAGGAACAAACAGTCACATGCACAACAAAATCTTAGAAAAGTAATGCGATGATGCAACAAATACATGATTCTTTTCCTTTCCTTCTTAAAGCTCTCCAACTTCCTCGTTTTCTCTCTGGGCATTTTTTTAAACACACAAAAACTCCACAAAAAGTCTTTTCCATAAAAAAAATTATTCATGCAGTAAAAGAAGTACAATTAGACTCTAATAACATAAATTGACTGTGTTCAAGGGAAAAGACCTTGTGGAAGAATGTTGGGATATTGTTATGAAAAATTGTTTTTGGTTCTGCTTCTTCAAATATTTGCCCTGGTTTCGCCGTTGTAAAAGCTGAATCTTCTTTGTTAGAAGTCCTAGCACAGTGGAAGTCCTAAATGTCATTTTTCCTTCGCCTCAACAGAATTCACTACTTTAGATTTTATTTTGTTTAATCTGCGTTATCAGTATTTGTTACCCACTTCAACTATATTCATTGTATCCATTTTTCGCAAAGCATCCTTTCACATCCCTCCCTGCTTTCTGTCTTATTTATTAAATTAAATCATGCAGCACTGGGAAGGTGTGAACATCAAGTTATTTTCATTTAGTGACTCCCAATTAAGCATGCAGCTGTTGCACTTGAGAATAATAGCCATCCAGGAAGCCTCTAACAAAGCAATAGCAAGGAGAGCGGTAGACAGAAGGATTCTTGCTGCATCGCTCCTCATGGATGATCTGTTTTAAGAAATTGTTGGGAACTGGCATTGATCTATTGCAGAACAGAAAATCGGATGGCTAATGAAGGCATCAGTAGGGGTAAGTGCAAGACAAAGGCTTGGTCTTCAGTGTTCTGTCACAAGGTGCAGTAGCAATGAACCTTATGTTAAAACTACCTTTTAATGGCTATATTTTCTTTTCTTAGAAGTATTGAATAAGGTAAGGAAAAATATGAGGGGTGAAAGGAAAATAATACCATTCCAAAACAATATTAGTCTGAATACAATGCGGTAGAAATTGAATTAGCTGTGAGTCCCTGCTGAGTTGTATGAAATAGCTGTTAAAGCTAATTCACATTTTAACACATAATGGTATTATTGATTTACTTGATACATGGTTAATGAGTGCATTTTTTCAGGGCCTTTGAATACAGTAAATCCTGTTTACTCTTTTAGTGCAAGCCTGCTGTCTATAATTTGACTTTCCTTTTATTGTCTCCTCATTGTTCATTCAAATAGGGCCTGCTCACATTCCTTCATAGGTAGGACCTTATAACATATTCTAGGGGAGCACCTGTGTGACCTTTTTATTTTATCTTTCTTATACTTTGTGACAGTCTACAAGGAAATTCAAAAGAAACTAAGAGCTGAATGGCAGGGGTGCATTAACCCTTTCAGGGACTGCCCTTCGTGGAAGCACGATGACACCACATCATGGAAATAGGAAGAATGGGGCAGGGACAAACAGAAGGGTCTTTATGAGGCTTGAAAGCCTTGAAACTGTAAGGAAGCAGCTGTGAGAGAATGGATGAAACTAGACACTAAAGCACAAACAGGAAGCAAGAAGGTATTTATCGTTTTGGTGTTACAGAATTCATGCTACAAAGGCAAAGGAGCTTTGGACTGTGAAAGGGCATTGCCTGCCTTGTAGTCATTCTTGGTGAGCAGGGAGTGAAGATCTCTCCCGACGCAAAAGGGATTGAGGGCAAACTGAGTTTTTATTTTGACCAAATTGTTGCTTTTACTCTCAGCTGTTGTAGCCTCTATGCAATTAAGAGAGACTTTATTAGTAAATTCCAAATTCTATTTCACAGAATAAATATTTCCTTGTATTTGCCTGTGGTTCAGCAAATATGCTTCAAACACAGTGAAGTGAATAATCACAGTGCATTTATTCATGTCTTTATGGTGGCAGTATACGGCTACCCTATCCCATATACAGCAACAGAAAAATACTTCAGAATCCTGTTATAGTTGTAAACACATTGTGCAAAACCAGAGTAAATTGCCTTGCTTCTACTAGGCCACCATGCTTTCTTTCTCTTCATGCTAATTTAGATCTTGAAACTGGCATGAGCTCTGGGCATCAGCTGCACTGATCATGGGGTCTTCATTCTAATTGTTTCTCAGGTTTATCATGCACAGGGATAGAGTATTAAAAATTAGATTTCTTAGTAATATTCAAATTTGTATCCAAAGATATAGCAATCTTCTCCAATCTTCTCCAATCTCCTTCTTGAGCAAGTTCCTCTTCCTCAAAACGTCTGGCTCAGTGTGGGCCACTGTCAAAGTTGCAGCCCTTTCTCAGAAGTAGAGCCCTTCATAGTGACAGATACAGCCTTGGATTCTGCTAAGTCCTCCAAAAATAGAGAAAAAGAAAATACCCAGGAAGCTTTATGTCCTTCCCTTCAACTCCTCCAACATACTGATGATGTCTAAAGGTTCAGCCTGACTCTGTCTTCTTAGCAGTCACACCTTGAACTACCATACCTGTTGGCTTTTGTTAAACCTTCTGTGATTCCGAAATTCTAAATAAAAGCAACAGAAAAATAGAAACAATCTTAAAATCTTACTCTTCCTACACATTTATATCAAACGTGACCTTTTAAACTCTCTCTGATGAAGTTGCTACCAGTCTTACAGAATTTTACCTTCATTGATTAAAAATATGATTAAAAAATAGAATCTATTTCAGTGCTTGAAACAATCTACTTAAATATTCCATTAAATTCTCATACATGTACCTTGTCCTCCCCTATCCAGTCAGCTCATACTATCAATTTTAATTACACTTCATGAGCACTGATCAGCTCCACTTGATGTGGAAGTGCTTTTAAATTCCAGGCATATTCTCATCAAATGCACATTTACAGAAGAAATATCGTAACAAATTCTCTATTTCCACTACCTATATCTATTCTAAAGGTATGTACAGCTTATTGACCAAACAACTTTTTCTTTCTGGACTTTTATAATGACATCCAAACTCTGTTTTAATACTGATATATAATAGTCATCAACCATGATAGTAATGATAATAAGAGAAAAACAGGTGATATTTTCATATTCGTTTTCAAATATAATTATTTTATAGGCAGGACCTTATTCTTGAAAGAGTATAACTGAAGAACCAAAGTTCACTAGTCTTGAATATCGTCAGGATTTTCACCTGGACAGTGTGAGCCCATGGCTTTAATTATGTCCTTCCTTTTGCCAAAATTACCTACTCAGAAAACAGTTTTTCTGCTTCCCTGCTTTAATAGGTTTATGTACCAAGATAACAGCAGAAGTAGAGTGTCCTAGTGAAAATCTCATGACTAAAGACGCTAAATGCAACAATAAAGGGTGTTAACTGTCACACTAGTCCTCTGTGGACCTTTTACTCTGCTTCAATCTTATTTCTGTCTATATCCCTCTTGTCTACCACATTCCTACAGGCAAAGACTCTTAGAAATTTATCATCAAATAAAACAACCATGAAGCTATTCTCCAAGGGTGTTAGTTAAGTGAAATAAAAAATTGAACTTCTTATCAGTTTAAGCCAACAATCTTCTCCTTGAATTGTCATTCTAAATTTTATGTACATAGCACCACTGCCACAAGCTGTCAACTTTGGCTCAAATCACAAGCCCACAAATAGAGCTAGACTTATTTATAATGGGTCTCTTATAAACCAGTTAGAACCTGGGCTTACTTTGATAGTCACTGAAGGTTACAAAAAATGTATTTGATACCTACTACTATTTCTTTGAATAGTAGAAAAAAATTAATGATAGAGTAAATAAAAGACTCCAGAAATCATCTTGGAGTTCTTGATTGTGGATATCCATCCATAACAGTACTTACAGTTATCTATGCAGATGGAAAGGTAATACTCCTTTGTGGATTTTTGCTTAATTTGGGGTGCACAGCCCAAACCCCACCGGCGAGTGATCTGAAGCAACCATTTCTCACTGTCCAGGCAGACAGCAGGGCCATGGGAATGGGGGGCCGGACGGAGGGCAAGGCGGGGAGCTGGCACAGACCCAACCTGCCTGTGCTGTCTGCTCCTCACATGCTCGTGCTGCCCACGGCACAGCCCTGGACGTGCACCCGGGGCAGTGCCACCTCCTCCTTCGTGCTCCAGGGCACGTCCAGAGCCTGTGCCTGTGCCTGGGCTTGCACCCAGTTGCCTTGGATGTGAGACAAGTCTGGGCTCAAGCATATGACTTATGTTAAAAGGCAATTTAGGCATACACATGCATCTGTATAGCCGTACTTCCCTAGATACTTGTATCATGATTACCATAAAGGCATGTAAACTTTCAGGATTCTAGCTCACATTAAGCATCCAAAAGAGTTTCATGTAGGTATGGTCATTTTATATTATTAAAAAAAAAAGCATTCACATACACATTGATACCTATCTCTGCAACTACCAAATAGTTTGTCCAAGATTTTTAAAGGAAAAAGTCCCTTTCAAAACAACAGATATTTAAATCCTTCCAAGCTTGACAATGTCTGGCTTGCTCTGTAATTATAATTTACCAGACATGAGGCCAGAGGGTAATTTTTCCCTGATGTTTCTTTGATACAAATGAGCAGTGAAGTCAAAAAATACACCAATTTGCTCTTTATTAATGAAATGAAAATCATAGTTACCTGCTAGGAACCATCTCTTTGATGTAATTTATGGATGTAAATAAAACAGCATATCTAGTGTCATTACACAATAAACAAGAAAGCCTATTACCAACCAAAAACTATTTATAATTTATTTTTAAATTGCTTTGTACTTTAAATTAATAGATTGTTCTTCTACAGAACAAATTCAAAATCAGAGATAACTTCAGTTAAAAGCTCTGCTGGCTCCAAAGTGAAGTGAAAGCAGCTGATTGATAGAAAAAAGAAAGACACCAATGAAAGTGTGTTCATGAAAATGGGGAAAACAGGAAAAATATACACTGGAATGTATGAGATAAATAGTGAACATAAAGACATTGTAAAACCTCCTTGGCATATAGCTCAATGATAATTAAAGTAATTTAATAAAACAGGAGAAAGAAAAATTCTATCATGACAGACCAATCAGTGGATGTTTGAAGTGATGTTTTAATAAGACATTGAAAGTCGAAAAATTGTTGAAAATAAGTTGAAAAATGTTTCCTTACATACTTGAAAAGTAGCAAGGTCAAACATGCATATCACTCGTGAAAGGAGATCTTTTCAGCTCATCAATAATTAAGGAGACATAAAATCTAGTAGAATGAACAGTAACGACAAATAAGGACGTTTAATAGTTTACACTGAAGAGTTATAAAATAGGTAGCTGAAATTTAGTTTCCACCTCAGCCTGTCTAATAATTTGTTAAATAATGTATAGGAGATGCAAATTGGTTCACTGACATTTGATACAGATTTCTTTCATCTTATAACTATATAATAGTTTTATATAGTTTATATATATATATATAACTATATAACAAATATTCAAAATTGATCTTATTGCTACCGAAAGTTAGTATAAAGGTTTTATAATGTCATATTTTTTTCTCCAAATTAAATTACTGTATGCACTTAGTAGGGATTCACCTCATCATATTGTCTAGGAAATGTACAATCTAGGCATCCATCTCAGCTAACTGTCTAGACTCCTTTACAGGTCAGTGAAGAGAAATAGTTACCTAGAGAGGCATAATTCTTCATGCCATCGAACAGGTGTCTAACTGCCCATTAAGAGCTATTTAGGCTTTGTCTGAGTGCTCAGTATCTTTGAAAGTCAGAACTTGTTGATTTATGAACTCTAAAACATCTACTTAGGCATCTTTGAAAGTTTTGGAGTTCTTAAATAGAAATGTTTATTAATAGAAACTCTACCATACAGAGCCTATTATCATAATCAAACAGGTAAACACCAAATTATTCACAAGTGATTGTTCAGCTTCTCTTTTTTAATAATAATGCATAAGTGGCAACATGTATATGTATATGTGCATGTAATATAGGGAACAGATACTCCATGAAATTGAAAAGTTTTGAATCCTTTCTAAATTCTGTTACACTAGCTAATCTCAAAACAAATTAGAGCTATGAAATGCAAAGCAATTGACCTTCTTAGATATTATATAAGTCAATTATAAAGCTAATTACATTTTAATTGGGTTTCACTAAATGGGCAGTTTTGCAATGAGATATTAGATTTTAAACATTTTTGTTTTTAATGGATGTTAATTTTACTGGTGATTTTCTTCAGCATAAAAGTATCATGACTGAATTAATTCTGCCCCAAGCTATTGTACATTCTATAGTCATAAACACTGACAAATACTCTAGATCATAAAAAAAAGGGTGGGGAGTTCACATCTGAAAAGGAGGAACATCATCTGAGAATAACCCTTGAGCTGTAATGCTTCTGCTAATGTTCTAGTGGAGATAGTTTGAGCTGCAAATATTTTCATATTTTGAATTAAATTTCAGGAAAGTTTGAGATTTTTCAACCTTCACAGTCTCAGTAGAACCCTAGACTAAATTTGGATATTTAAGACACAAATCTTGATGTTTTTTCTCACATTCACTTCTTATTACGTGACAGTTTCTTATTCACATTCAGGAGCACACAAACAGCCCTAGTAAAGTCAGAGATGTTTTCCTTTGCAAACGCAGGCATCTAAATCCAGCCACTGAGTTAATATCATTTTTCTGAACGAGTCCTTCTGGCTTTTCTTCAAGTGTTAGTCAGTCTTTCCTACCTGTAATGTCTCTCTGCCAGCTGCTAGCTGGACTCCATGCACCTGCTTATAAAATCTCCTTCTTCCTCCTCTTGTGGGACCTGTGACCCTTCCAGCAGAGGGACCACCTGTTACCCAGTCTCTGATTAGGACAGCTGAAGTCAGATGAAATGGAGTGGTTGAATGCCCCTGAGATATAATCCAGAGAGGGTGGTTGGCAAGACCTTTTCCTCTGAGGACGACCATCATTGAAATTCTTTCCCAAACCTTTTATGTCAAAGTTCAGCTACAGTATCTGTCAGGACAAATACCAAGACTCTATTGCCTTTATAATTTCTATTTTTTGCCTAATTTCGTATGGTCTTGTTACTTATGGGAGTCTGTTATGCTTCTTGCTGCTGCTGTGTCATTTAGTTGAGGCATGTCTAGTTCTCGTAATATATATCTTTTGTCGTCTCTTTTGCAGATGCCACATTTAAAGATTCGTAAGATCAATAAAGTTGGTGAAGACTCAGAAGTTACTGTTAATCCTTATTGCAGCAATCTGGCACTTTCTTAGAACATGGGAAAGGCTGCTTTTATGAAATTGTGTTTATGAAATACCATAAGCAGATAAATAATATTTTGACTATACATTCATGGATACGTTCTTCCATGCATATGTGAGTAAAATAAAATCAAACAAAAAATCACGGACCATTGTGGCTATACTCTGAAATTATCTCCAGAGCTTCTCCAAAATTAGAATCATCTCCGAATTTCACTGGCACACTTTATTCTTTCATTAAGATGATTAACGACAAATAATTTAATAGAGTAATAAAGAAATAGTACTTCCTAGTAGGACTGCTGGTGAGAGCAAATACATTACAGATCATGAAGGGCCATAATATTGTATTCAGATGTAAATATATATGCCTAAAATAGATGTTTACTGAATATACTTGCAGTGTTAAATGAACTTCAGACCATATTCTTTTGACACCTTTCACCAAAATGCAGTGCATTGCTGTACACAACACTTTAAACATTTTTGCTCCAGATGGAATGGGTATTTTGGACTCTGCTTCACTTAAGAGTTTCCAAGGCATATTATATATGATAAAAATATGAATATATGGACATACATTATACACAAATGCTTTTTACTCTGAATACAGCCTCCTGAAGCTATTATCTAAACAGGTCACAAGCACTTTTTTGTCTGTGGGGAGGGGGGATTTTTATGAGGCTATTTTAATTTTCATATTTAAAGATCAAGTTTTAATTTTTCATCTACTTATTTTTCTACCTAAACAAGCATATTGAAGTATAACACAGAAACTGATGTTACTGTGGGGACGTCATTCTGATTCCAGAAATATCTCTAATTAGTGGATCTGGATAGTTCAGATGATTAGTGATATTTGTACTGAAAAAAATTTCTGAAATGAAATGGTGCCAAATAAAACATCTGGAAAGTCAGAATAATAACAGTCATAGTCTGATTTGCAAACAGAAATTTCAGCTGAAATATAGGAAGGTTCAGTTGTAGTATGATTAAGGTGAATAGCCTGCATAAACTAACCTAACAGACCGTTCAAAAGTGCATGCTCATTTGGGCAACTCATTCTGCTCATATACAAATCGGAGAGCAACATCTCCAGATATGCAGCTCCTGTACCATCATATCTATATGAAAATGTGATCCCTGGACACAGATCTGCAATGTAAAACTAATATATGTTTATTGTAAGAAAAATCAAAGACTAAAGGGCTGAATTTCAGGCAACTCTTTATCACCTTTTAGTTTTCCAGGCTCAGATTCAGTCCTTATATTGTTGACTGTGTAAAGGAACTCCAGGCACTTCTAGCAACACTTGGACGGCTTGGACAACTGACTGAACAGGAAGCGAGTGCTAAGTACTTGTGAAGCGAGATGGCACTGCAGAAGTTCAGCAGATTTACATTTCTTTTCTGCTTGGTTTGTGAACTAAGCTGAGCTGTTCTCAGGGAGGAGTGGGAATTCTTTTCTTTATTCCAGGCGGATGACTTGACTCATTATTTTGTATTTTAAAAAAATAGTCCCAAGCAGAGTATTGGCTTCCAGATAACTTCTAGTGAAACATCTGTGCTGTGGATCAGCACAAAGAACCGTATAAAAATATTAAAACTCCTGAATCACATGTTCCTTGAGGCATACGTGGACCAGACCACAAGACTGTGCTTAGAAATCCTCCACAAAACTTCGTTAATCTAGAGCTTTTTATTAAAATACCATCAACCTACATACAAGGACTCCAATTCAGGATGAGCCATTGACTTCACAGGGGAGCTGCCAACAAATATAAGAGAATGTCTGTGAAAAGAAGTGTGCAGAACTGGGGCACAAGCACCATTGAAATGGAGACTCAAATGTTGACCACATTGAATTTATGGAGAGCCTTCTCTTGGACAAAAGTGCACTGAAATTTCAGTAGATTTTTTGTTGAGAATTCTTTTCACTGCTCAGATATTAGACAGATGTCAATAAACCTTATCTTTCTACTTATCACCTTGTATTTGTAATTCAAAGGCAATTATCTTCTGTTAATTTTAAAGCTCTTTTAGAAAAAAAAATATTTTATTCAGCTTTATTTGTTGAGCTCAAAATTACATGCAGCTACAGATAAATGATGGTCTGCAGCAAATTAAGGGCCAATAACTTGCTTAAAATTATAATGTGGTGAAAACATACCAGTAACCACAAAAAGTCATGGGACTTTGACTGGCAAGATTAAGGAAAGTCTTTTACCTTTAAACTTTCTGTAATACCTCAGTTGTATAAATATTTGAATTTTAAACTGATTTTATTATGGGCAGATCCTCATCTGGTACAAATCAGTGTGACTTCTTTGATTTTGAAAGAGTTATGCTGATTTACCCCAACTCCAGGTCTATGCCTTAATATTTTTTAAATCATTCTTTCGGAGAGCCTCTAAAATTGATAGTTTTTTTTCAAATGCATAGGAAGTCCCATTCTGCATATCTTTAAGCTATTTTACCCATATACAAATTTGTACTGTCAAAACAAGCTTTTAAAAGTTGAACAAAGTCCAAAAGAAAAAAAAAGCTACTTATACAGTAAAAGTTGGCACTAGTTTATCTATAAATTCTTGAACAGAAGAACAACAGTAAAGTCGAAAGATCTGAATTTTCTTATTTAGCTCAAGGGCATTTGCTAATATAGGCGATCTCACACTTCAGATGCTGAGGATATAAAGACATCACATTTACACTTTATATTTATTTGTTATGACATTGCCCTTAAGAAAACTAACATTGCTGTTAAAAGAGTAATATGCATCATGCAGCAAATGATAGCTTGATCTGCCATGACAGAAGGTACAAAACATGTGAAAAGCCTGTTATCTGCAAATAGCTCCTTGATCCTTTAGTGAAAAATGTGTTTCATTTATGGCAAGTGTAATTAAAGCCATACTGATTAATGCAAGACATAACCAAACATCCTAAATCTTGTGAATAATTTACAAAGCAGTCAGTAGTCTATTGCTTTATTTGCTTTATTTACTACACATTGAAAATTTCTTGAGCCTGATCTTCAGATGCACTACTTAGATGCACCATGAATGGTTTTGGTAGGTAAAAGCATCTTCTAAGGAAGGAGATGAAAGTTGCTAATGTACTTCGCAGCCATTCTTCACAGAATAATGTCAAAAGAGGATGATCTTCAGGACCAGATCTAGGACAAACTTCTACACAGAAACAAAGAGTCTGCTTGCATAAGGCAAAGAATTAGATTGCAATCTTTGCTACTTATATGTCATAAAGAGGAACAGTCAGGTCCAGATGAGTGTTTAAGTATTTTGTCAGCACAGTTTTTAATGTACCTCGTACATATGCACAGATTTTTCTCTAAACTCACTATTCCAAAGCAAACTGTTGTGCTAAAAAAAAAAAAAAGAGGACCACAGTGATTAAGGTTAGGTCAATACTTCTCCACAGTTTTTCTAGGAATTCCAGTTCAATTAGGAAAAATTTGCCCCTGCCTGAAGCCTAGTTCAAAGATAAATCAAAGCTTACCTAATTTGGAAGAAAAACTATTTGACAATTTATCATGCACAGGAGTGAAGAGAGAACAAGAAACTAATGATGTTTCAGGATCTATTTTAACAGAATCACAGAATGGTTTAGGTTGGAAGGGACCTCTGGAGATCGGCTAGTCCAATCCCCCCTGCTCAAGCAGGGACCTCTAGAGCATATTTCCCAGGATCGCATCCAGGTGGCTTTTGAATATCTCCAGCGAAGGAGACTCTACTACCTCTCTGGGCAACCTGTTCCAGTGCTCTGTCACCCTCACAGTGAAGAAGTTTTTTCTCAGGTTCAGATGGAACTTCCTGTGGTTCAGTTTGTGCCCATTGCCTCTTGTCCTGTCACTGGGCACCACGGAGAAGAGATTGGCCTCATCCTCTTGACACTCTCCCTTCAGATACTTGTACACACTGATGAGATCGCCTCTCAATCTTCTCTTCTCCAGGCTGAACAGGCCCAGCTCCCTCAGTCTTTCTTCAGAGGAGAGGTGCTCCAGCCCTCTAATCATCTTTGTAGCCCTCTGCTGGACTCTCTCCAGGAGTGCCATGTCTCTCTTGTACTGGGGAGCCCAGAAGTGGACACAGCACTCCAGGTGAGGCCTCCCCAGGGCTGAGGAGAGGGGGGAGGATCACCTCCCTCGACCTGCTGGCAACACTCTGCCTCATGCACCCCAGGAGACACTGGCCCTCCTGGCCACAAGGGCACACTGCTGGCTCATGCTTAACTTGTTGTCCTCCAGGGCTCCCAGGTCCTCCTCTGCAGAGCTGCTTTCCAGCAGGTCAACCCCCAGCCTGTACTGGTGCCTGGGGTTATTGCTCCCTAGGTGCAGGACCCTGCACTGGCCTTGGTTGAACTTCAGGAGGTTCCTCTCCGCCCACCTCTCCAGCCTGTCCAGGTCCCTCTGAATGGCAGCACAGTCTTCTGGTGTGTTAGCCTCTCCCCCCAGTTTAGTATCATCAGCAGCCTTGCTGAGGAGGCACTCTTTCTCTTCATCCAGGTTATTGATGAATATATTGAACAAGACTGGACCCAGGACTGACGCCTGGGGGACACTACTAGCTACAGGCCTCCATCTTGATCCTGCACCACTGACCACAACCCTCTGAGTTCGGCCATCCAGCCAGTTCTCAATCCACCTCACCGTCCACTCGTCTAGCCCACACTTCCTGAGTTTACCTAGGAGGATGTGATGGGAGACAGTGTCAAAAGCCTTGCTGAAGTCCAGGGAGACAACATCCACTGCTCTCCCCTCATCTACCCAGACATTTTACATATGCTGATAATGAAGATATTTTTAGAAGAAATTCCATGCAATTTCAATCCAACCTTTCTTCTAGCTACTTCAGGCATATCTACTCACTGCCTTGCGGATGGACATTGCCTATGAAAGTACCATTCCAAAGGCTTTGTGAGTGCACTGGTGTGGGTATAAGGATAAAAAGGAAAAGGTAACAAACTTTGCTTTGACCAGGAAGAGAAAAATTATATCCTCTTGCCCAGTAGTAACCGTCTTAAAGGTGCTTTTTGTACAAACAAGCAGTAAGATGATTTCTGGTAATGCCTGGGCTAGTAGCTCTGCTTATACGATCATTTTGGGTAGAAAACAGAGAATGAGGAATTAGAGAAGAGTAAAAGTCTTCTTGTTGGTTGTATTGTGAGATGTACTGAGGAACAGATCATTTTAAACTTAGAAGAGAAGAAAACTTTGATTTTCTCTGAACAATGCCACAGAATCAGAAAAAAATAAGGTGCTTAGATAAAGGAGAGAGGAATGGGAGGAAGCCAGGCACAGCAATGTGCCTCCTTTCCCCTTTCAATTCTGTAATACATGATATCTTGGCTGTTCAGTTCCCTTTCTCTCCATGAAAGGGTGGGTCTAACTCCCTGCGCATTCCTCTCATGCTGTAAGTGAAGGGGGGCTGGGGATATTTTTCTTAAATGTGGAATTTGTGCATGGCTGACAGCAAGATTAATAGAGGGGACCATAAGGATTCCTGCTGAGCACTCTATTAAGCCAATAAGCACTGAACTAAGAAAAAATTGCACAATGGGCTGTAATGGCTTCTGAACAGCTGTTCGGGTCTACCATGTCCAAACCTACTTTTTAAATAATTTCTAAAGATGGTTCCTCTTTACAAGTGAATTCTTCCAGTTGTCACTATAAAACAAGTAAATATAACACATTAATCCAACAATTGGGTTTTTATTTGCCCTTTTTTATGAGTAGAAGTGACTTTCCCCCTTTAAATCTACTCTGTTCATCTTTATGATAATTCTAGTCTGCCTTTTTCTACTTTGTCTCATGCGTCTTCCCTTACTGATGCCCTGTTGTTCTTATTTTCCTTCTTAGATTATGGTGTGTATCTTCTTCAGATTGTTTTTTTTTGCCTCATTTTTCTTTTTTCCTCTGTTCTTTCCTGATTTACAGCAGATCCCATTACTTCTCTCCCCTCCCCTGCTCTTTGCCTTTACTCTATTTCTGCCTTCAGCTTATCCTCTTGTTCACGAATCCATAAGCTTTAATTCATCTTCAGCTCTAACGCTTGCTTAAGTAACATTCCAGCAATTTGTTCCTCTTTTCCCTCCTTCCATAGTATTACAGAATGTGAGAGTTTTTGGATCCTTAAAAAGGCAGCTGGTCCCATTTTGTAAGGAAAACATGCACAGGTCCTGGGACTCATCCTGGGCTGGTGGGTTTATGTATATTTTCATCCTCAAAAGGAAGAAAATTTGTGGTTGTGGAAAGGTTTGGGGACCCCTCTGCCTTGGGAGGGTGGGGGCTTTTGAAGCACATTAGTACCGATATACAGAGGATTTGCGGGGGACAGGATGGGAAGGGCCATCTTACTATGATAGAGGAATAGTGCTGTCGGACCTTTGGGAATGGACAGTAATTATACAGTGTCATTGGTCTTTTATATTTAATAGAATCTCATGTCTGAAGCCCTTCAAGATGTTTCCTATGTAGCTACATCAATAAACTTTATCTGTGCTGTGGCTGGCCATATCAGCAATAGGTAGAAAGGCAAGACAAAAATGCACTGTAAGAACCAAGGGGACAGTATAATGATAGAAAGTTTACTTCTAAAATGACACTAGAAGGATGATCTTGAAAGGTGAACGTCTGTGTATCCAGTATATCTTGAAAAATGTGTGGACGTATAGCCAAAGTGAAAGCTGTTAAACTGATCATGTAGCTTCCAGACTGAAGTTGGAAGTTAAACCTTTCCTTTGATAAGGAAAATCCTGGATGAAATGATTTAAGCCTTTCAAATTTATCTCTTGGTTCTCTCAATGTATTAGAATTTGATCTTTGAGCTGATCTATGACTTGTGAGATCTAACCATCTGTATGTGGACAGATCCGAGGAGTAGATGCTGACCTGGCTTCTGACCTGAAATCTGTTGCTCAGAATGTCAAGCAACCAACCTAGACCCAAAATCCTCTTCACTTTAATATATAACTTATTTGAAAAGTTCAAACAGACCTTGCAAGGTTCTGCAAGCCACTTTGAATAGGCATTTTTCATTGTGTAGTATTGATTGATCAATCTGGTTTATGGAGGTTATGATATAACAGTTTGTTGGTGGTGAAACTCAAAAGCTCAGCAATCCCAGCTTGCCTGAAATAGAAACCCCAGGCCCAGTTAAAGGTTCATCAGGTAAAACGCTCTCCTGACAAATTAGTAGAACTCTTTACTTGTATATTGCTGGGGTTGTTGTGAAAACTCGCAGCTGTGGAATCTAAGACATAGGATGATATATTAACTTATCTCTTACTTTCTCTTACTTGCAACTAAATGCCACAGTTATTAATCGGCATATAGATACGGATTTATTTCACAGAAAGCTAGACTTCTTTCAGTGAATGCATGACAAAGAACAAACTTCTGATCAAAATGTGAATGCGTGTGTACTAGCTTTGGGAAAGAAGTTAGACCTTGACTGCAATGCTAAGCAGCACTTTAGCCAGTGCAGCGTTCCTCGGGTGAGAACAAATGCCCATGGATCTGTGAATCAGAAATTGCCTTCATTCACACAAATAAATAAATAGGCAAGTGGCTGAGGTTACAAGACCTGTTTGAAAGGCAGACTAGAAAGTTATCCTGAAGAACTAATGTTTCAGGTTATTTTCCTATCATGCTGATTTATTTAAAACTGTGGAAGGCGCAAGGGACGTGCTTCAATGCCGTGGTACCATTGCTGTGGTCTTCAGATCTTCAGAGATCTCACACATTAAAGGGCTCTAAATTAATTCTGGGGATTAACTTGTTCTGAATTCTAGGAAGAGGCTAGATAGATACGCAAAGTTTTTGATGAGTTTATTTCAATACATCTTGACTGAAGCCTATAAGAACTGAATTGCGTGGAACCATTCTGGTTATGCAACTCAGTAAAAAAGTGTGAAGCATGAAATAAATGATTGCACATTTGCATGATTTAGAGATACTACTAGTTATGCTCTGAACAAAAGTGGTCAGAATATCAGATTCTTTACTGATGTCTGGAGGCTAAATATAGCATTCAGCTAAGTATGTTGGCTAAGATGGCACTATCTGATTATATAGGCAAATTCATTTAGTTCCAGCAACCTGAGAACTGGCTTCTCTTCTTCCTTTTATGAACTATTTCAGTTTTGGTACTTTCCATTTGAACTACACTGAGCATAGGATCATTTCAGGACTAATGTATGGGAAAAAACTGTGCTGTGGGCATGCATGTAGTGATCACTACCATTTAAAAAAAGGAGTGCTTACAGAAGACAGAAAAAAAATCAGTAGTGCCTCACAGCAGTGATCTCACAGCCAAAACAGGGAATTACTGTGTTGGATATTTTTTAATAACATATTTAAGTTTTATTCTGGAAATTAAGAAAGTAAAAACATATAGACAAATTACCCTGTTTCTTCTACTGATAAAGAGGTGATATCTTTTCTAGATTTTTCTGAATTTTCAATTATTACAGCCCACTTGTCTACCTGTTTACCCAATCTGCTAGCACAGAAGCTATGAACAAGGTTCTCTAAAAATAATGTAAAATAAGTCCTTAAAGGCAGATATCCTACTTCAAAGCCAGCCTTCACAAAAAGCTTTCTTCACACAGATGATTCTGTACTTGGCCTAGGACGGTACCTCAGCAGAAATCTGAAGATGTTAGACACCTTAACCTGTATGTCCTAAGGAAGATCCTAGTGCAGGAACAGAAAAAAAGCTACCTAGTTGCATGTAGGAAGAAGTTATCTTCATATCCTGTTTTCTGGGTGTATTTTTTAGTGTTACACCCTGTGTACACAAAAGAGGCCAGGCAAGGCATGCCACCAGAATAATGGGTGTCCGAGCCCTTTAAACACTGGAAGAACCCTTGACATTGGCTTTAGCATAGTCCAGACTGGAAGAAAGAAGGAGAAAGAAAAGTTAGCTATGTATTGCTCAAAGGGCAGTTGCTTGAAAAAAGAAGTCTTCGTGTCACAACTGAAGAGACTGAAAGGCAATGTTGCCTGATGCAAAGGAGAAGGGTGTAGTGTTTTTTCACCTTTAGAATTATTAACAAAGCTATTCCACATTACAGTAGCAAAAGCTGAGACCAATTAACATATAAATTGCAGAAAACAAAATTAGAAAGAAACAATTTACTGACACTGCTCTTTACTCAACCCCCAATCCTATTCCCTCTTTTCTGATGAAGGATGAAACATGAACTGCCTCTCATTTCCTTGTAAGACAGGTTTTCCAAATCTCAGCGAAACTTCTCCTAAACTGATAAATTGCCACTTTTAAGATAGCTACGCTGTGACACAAGCATGGAGTTTTGAAAATGCTATTGTCCACTGCCACATTTTATATGTGCACTTGGTCATATAAAATTAAAATATTACATTAAGTGTGAATTCCTGGATGATTTACAAAGTGGAACATGAATTCAGGTCCAGAGTAGTAAGCAAGAAGTGTATATAGCAGGACTGCCAGCAGGCTAGTCAGTTCTGTCATGTCTCAGACCTAATATCATATTTCCTCCATAAAATTTAGCTATTATTTTTGGTTTGCTTGCTTCCTATGGCTAAAAGTACAGTTAAAATTTTAGACTGCTGCAAGCAGTAACACTCATATTTACACCTAATATCAAAATAGACAATAAACTGTGTGCTAGCACAAGCAAATACTTTTGGTAGTATATTCCAAAAAAGTTATCCTTTCAGAGTGGAGAGGCAGTTTTCTAACTGTTCCTTTTCTGCAGTGGAATATTGAACAAGAACAGTATTTCTAGGCCAATATTTCTTTTCAAAGCCACTCATCTCATCCATTAGTTAGTTCTCCGTGTCAGACTTGATGAATTAGTTCATGTGAGAAAATTAAAGCCAAAGCTGTCAACAATGGTGAAGCTCCCTCGTCTCCCTTTCCCTTAGAGAATCAGGAGGAACCAGGCAACAAGCTTCAGATTTGCAAGAGTTCATTTTGGGGACTGAATTGATTTTCTTTAATCCTCCCTTGCTCAATATTTTTTTCAATCAAAAAGCCAAGTGTTTAACAAAGACTCTCCTCCTGAATAGAACTTATCCTGGAAATTGCCCATTTCCTGCAGTAGCTTTTAGGTTCCCAGCCACTTGAACTGCTCTTCGAACATGCCTGTGTGTGGCTGGCAGAGGTTGTGTGGCAGTGTTTTTCTTAGCAGCTGGGGAACTTCAGAGGTTCAGAGGTTATAATGGAAAGATTTTCAAGGACTTCCCAATTGTATCTGAATATTATTGGACTCCTCTTTTGATGTTGCTAACATCATGTATGAAAATATCTAAGTATTCCAGATGTTTCCTCAATAAAGTAAAGCATTTCAGCTTTCAGTGACCAACTAGGCCCTATATATTCAAAGCTTCTTTTCAACCACAGAGAGAATTCCTAAATGCATTAAACCAATAAATACAGCTATATAACTCTGTTATCTGTGTCCAAGCTGGGCTGGTGTTCAGAGCACCAAATCATCTAAGTATGTTAAGCTCAAGCCCTCTGCCAGCTGAGATCTAAGCTGTCCCTTCTGTACCTATTAGAAATCCACATAGCTTCTTGTCTGAGTTCTCTTCATTTTGATCTTGAAGAAGGGTGGAAATAAAGAGTTTTGTCTTAAGTACAATTGCAAGCCCTCAGATAATGCAACAGCATAGATATTTCCTAAGATTTTACTATCCTATAAAAATTTTAAATTTAAAATAAAGAATTGAATAAAATTATAAATATAATCCAAATGTTTATCTAGAAAGTTCAATGGTCCTGTTTTATTGTCTCTTCTGAAATAAGGACAGGTATCTTTTCTAATCAATATTTCAAAAAGCAGCCAAGAATAAAGAACCAATTTAGCCATATGATGTGGCTGTATTCTGAATTTGAGAACTGATGTCATGAATTATCAGTTATTAAAAGGTCTTTTAGCAATGGCATTCACAGGTTTCATCATCGTTGGTACAAAACTTTTTACCTTGCTTTGAAATAACCTTTTAATGCCTGATAGACTGAAATTCCATCAACTGGAGAGTGACTTTAACAAGACATAGGATTAAATTTGCATTACTACCAACTGCGGATGGAACTTCATCTGTTTTAGCAGCCACAATATTTAGGAAGCCTCAGTCATTGCACGGAAAATATTTTAGCAGCTTTTTTAATATTTTATTTGATCTCTTATGATAACCACTAATCATAACTAAGAATTTATGTCTGTATTCTCATCTGAACAGCACAAGATACTGTCAGTTTTCAGATTAAGTTGAAATTGATTGTTTACAGATGTATTTATGTTTCTACTTTGCAGAAACTTTTAAAGCATTTGTTATTTCTACTGAGAAAATCTGAATAAATATTGCAACAGAAATAATATGTATTCCTGCTTTAATGCTTTACATGAAATAATTTACCACCTCCATGTGGCATAATGCTTTTAGAGTAACTTAAAATAAGAATGAATCATTATGGACTTAAGGATGAACAGCGGTATTGCTGAGCTCGATTGCAAAATTTGTATTGACATCTATACCGGTCAGAATTTCACTCTTCTGTGTCTTAGTCTCCTACACTCTCATTTAACACTATTTGGCCTGTCATGACCTTTGTGACATTCTCCTGAAGTTCCTTCCAGCTGCATTCTGCAATGCTTGTTGAGAAAACTTGTAAATATGGTAAATACAGTAATGAATTCATATTTGTGCATGCAATTGTGCTAGTTACACTTGCAAATGCAGTTGACAGCTGAACACTCACTTTTGTTTGCAGATTTTCACTCTGAACTTTTTCAGTGGAGTCTTTTACCCTTAAAAGTGGCAATCATAGAACCAGATAGTTCTAGGGTAACTTAGAAAGTACCAGATACTTATATGGCATATGCCACATTGATATAATACTTATAGATACATTAAATCATCTCCACCTCTATAATTTCCTCTTTTTGATTAATGAAGTCACAGTTTTAAGAAATGGAGTTTGGAAGTTTTGGAGGGGAATGACTTGATTCAAACTAAAAAAAGAATGTTGAAAGTAAGGGGATGGTTTTTAAAAGTTTTGTCCTTGGCCAGAAGAGGTCACCATTGTGTGTGGCATAAGATGATTCTAAACCCTTTACCCCTGTCTCTGGTTCATCAGATCTTATCGAATTTGGCTTAAATAAAAAATATCATATCCAAATTTTCCTGAATTTGGGGAAATTTGGATTCCAGACTGTGTCCAGGTTCCACAACTTAATCCCTTGCTCTCTAGGCAAAGCACTTCACTGATACCTTTAGAACCACATCACGACTTGAGACGTTCTGTTTCTCTGTGTGGTAAGGTTCACATCAAATCTGTCGCTCATATAGGACTGAATCAGGAAAAGTGTCTCTGATGTCAAAAAGTTATATTAACACACTGTCAGTGAAAAGTGAAAATCAAGCCTATATCTTTTGAAATGTGTTTGTTTTTGTTATTTAATATTCAGCTTTCTTAAGAAAAAGAACTGTTCTCAGCCTCACAGAAAAACTTTTTTTTAAATAAAAATTCTCCTTTTACATTGTTTCCTCTCCTGCTGTTGAGAATTGGAAATGCAAGAAATGTCTTCTTATGATTACTGTACATTCCTCAACTCTCTAATTGGGTGCAGGGGTTTCTAATGCAAATTCAGTTCATCCTTCTTCTCTCTAGGCACAAAACTATGACTGCTCATCTGTGATTTTTTTTTCTTTCCCTCCTTAAAAGAAAAGCAGTGTCCTTTCACACATGTAACCAAGATTTGGAAGTCTGCCAGCGTCTGTCTGACTCATCATTTTCAAAAGATACTGTGAATGCTGGGAATCAAATTCTGGCTGTGAGACCAAAGGTAGACACTTGAGTGCCAAATTCCATTGCCACTTTACCATTCGAGCCCACTTTAATGAAAGAATGCAAAGCAGAGAGCAAAACAGCTCTTTCTGTTGCTACACTACTACCAATCGTAACAGAGCCAACATGGCTCTTTATACCCAGAATATGAATAATGTACAAAAGAATTTTTAGAAAAATACCTTTAGGCTAGAAAACTGAGACTAATCATAGTATTGTTTTTCATGAAAATAAGACTTGCTTTGAAGCATTTGTGCTACTTCCTTGCTATTCCCTTGACTATATTTTGTTTTCATAATGTTTATTCAGTTAACTTAGTAATTTTTGTACTTATCTGGTCTTAATACCTTCTCTTTTTTACCTTTTCTTTTGATTCACTTTTTTTTTTTTACCAGTTTTCTCAGGCTGATTTATCTCTGTCAAAAATTGCTTCATAGTTCAAGGCATTGAATATAAATCCATTACTTATGGTATGGCTGTTGCTGCAGAAAAATGTGTTCCATGTGAATTTTTTTGCAGTTTTTGAACACTATTTTCCGTTCCTGCAACATGAAGACTTATCTTTAAGCACAGCAAAATGTAACCTAGGTGTTGAATTTTTAAATTTACACAGTCCTAACTAAGTATTTATTTCTCTAGAGTCCAGGAGATGTTCAGATGTACTGGGAGTGTTCAGACAACATAAGCACTAATCTTAACCTTCCATCCACATGTAAATTAAAGCTATGCCTTCAGTGACCAGTCTGTTGTTTCTTACAAAGAATACAGAACCCGGGGTTCTGAAAAGTTGAGATTTTGGTGTTTTGAGGCTGTTTGCATTATTACAATGTATTTTGAATGCTGGAAAGAAAATATTAGCATAGTATCAATGCAGACAATCAACGTTTACTGGAATCATAGCCATAAGAGGCTAAGAGGCTCACCTCACTAGATCTATTTAGAAGCAAATTACTTGTATTTCTGCTACTTGACCATGACATAGGGACTGGAAAAATCTAAGCAAAATCATTTATGTTTGGTTTGCTGGATCTTCCAGCTTACATATCTTATCTTAAAGTTTGGTTTTTTTTTTCCCCTGTATTTAGTTCAGTCAATTTTAAGGACTGAAATATCAAAAATGGCTCCCAAATGAGGCTGAGATTTTATGCTTCTAATCACTTTCCTGACACATAAACACTTATAAACTTAAGCCACTGAAGTTAAGGACAAAATTGCTGTTGATCTTAGTGGGTCCAAGACCGCAGGCATCTTGGGAGACAGCACTTAAACTTCATAACATTACAATGTTCTTTTTGACAGTAAGTAAAACAACATGAAATATTTTAAATCTTGTTGTTTCTAGCCAGTGTATTACCATGACCTGCATTTCTCATGGCAATGTTGTTATAAGTCTTTCCATATGGATTGAAAACTCCTTTTTTTGAAATAAAGGAAAATCATATACAATGTAAGATGTGTATTTACATATGTGTACATCATATAACATTTTATCACACATTTTGTGTTTTAAATCCATTGAAATATTTGTTGTTTGAACAACAACAAAAATCCTTTCATTTGACAATAGGAACAGATTAGAAAGTGCTTGAAATGTCAGGCTGAATCTTGGGGTTAGCCAAAGTGAAGTAAACTGTCTCACACTCTTCATAAAACCACACTAACTCCTCCTCTCACATATGTTGAGATATGAATAATTTTGAATCAAAGATTCAGATTTACATTCATTACATTTATGTAATGTTATATGACATTATAGCTCAACTGCTGGCTCACGTGTGCACGCTAAGAACAAACAATACTTCCACATTTAACCTTTAAATTACCCAAATGAGCAACTAGAACTGGTTTCTTTGTTACATATTATCTGCCTAGTTTCTGCAAACATAACAATTAGTATGCCTTTCTAAATTAGAAAGCAAGCAAACAAATTACCTATTTACCTTCTCGTGCTTAATTTATGCACACACTTGGCATACGTAAAACAGTAACTTTGCAAACTGAAAAGCCATTAACATGAATGTTCAAGAAAGTACCCCACAGTGATCAATGCATTTATGGACTGAGCGAATCATATGGATCTGTGATAACGTTTTTCCTGTGGACACAGGAGAGTATAAAAGAAACAAACAAATAAATATCCTTTGCAAGATTCACCACACCTTTTTCAGATTAAACAGCTAGCTCAATTTCTACTGATTTTAAATAGATAAAATATTATACTGATTATTGGAAACATCAGGCATTTTTCAACTAATACCTGGTAAATATTGTCAGTATAGATTCAAATGAACTAAATATGATAAAGTCTAGAAGACTTTCGTAAGAAGACTTTCCCTTATTTCTTTGCTTTCTATACTTTTATCAGGAAAATTCCCTGTAACATTATACCAGGTTTTGGTGTGAATTATGTTAATTTAAAATTGGAATGACATGTAGAATATTAGGTCCTCCTTTATTCATTTTTTTTCTTTTCATTTAGTCTGTGGTATATTTCATGTAGACAACACATGATTTTTAAAGATATGGAGCAATATTATTTATATAGTATATGGTATACAGCACATTTCACGCTCCACATTTATGTAATTCGGAGATTTTTTTGAACCTTTTGTATGTCGAAAATTTGATGATCAGCAACTACCCTTTTTTTCAATTTTGTAACAATTAAATATTATACACTGAATACTATTGGACAAAAAAACATTTACCTGAATTAGAACTGATCATCTGATTAATCGACTTTGGCATTAACCATCTTATTAACTGAGAATGGCATTAAGCAATCAATGTGAGAATGGGATTCCAGTGTCACAACAGTTCAGTCAGTATTACTTGACAGAAAACCCTAGGCAAGATTTGCAACATATCTCCCTGCTTTTTAAATGTGACATTTTATTCTTCCAGATTCTCTACGGAATACTGCTCTGTAGTGTTAGCTGTTCAGATTCTGGAACTCCAGCAGTTTTTGTGCAAACAATGTTATTCACAGCAGGTAACGGCAGAGCTCTGAAAATATATTGGCTTCGCATTGCCTCTGAATGCCCTTCATTTCTTTCTTCCTCAGACTCCCTCCAAGCACAGTCAGCCTTGCCCCTAGAAAACCTGTTTTCAGTGGATCTTCAGACTTCTTTCCGAATGAAATCATCAGCAAATATAACAATTGCAGCCACTGGACTGTGTTTTATTTGTTCCCCTTCAGAACAAATGAACCCAAGAGACTCAATTTCTTGACGTGCGGAAATCGCTACATTTCATGTGCCCGTATGGTAGCCTTTGGGAAGCACCATCCATAAAGTAGTCAAGAACAGAGCTAAGAGCTTGACAGAGCCAATGCAGTTGGCAGAATTTCTTTAAAAGTACAGAGCTTTATAAAATACCATTAACCAAAATATATCTTCAACAGGTAGAAAAATATTTGGTTATACATCCATCCCACCCATGCTATCACAAACCTTCTCCAGAGATATCACATGTGTCAAGTAAGCTGTATGCTGCGTAGATATCTACAAACACCTTGAGCACTCAGCATATAGCTTCATCAGCCCTTATAAATTAGGATTAGTTATAAATACTAGATGTGTCTTTTCACTCTCTTCAGAGACATATGTGGTTTAGGTTCCTTCAATGATTGCAACTTAGCCCTCCAAAAACAGATATTACATATATATCCAGAGCAGACATTTGAATAAGGCTTCAGCCCTTCCTAACAGGAAGGACTACTGCTTCACACTTCACTGCAATAGAAGAAGAAATAAGATGGGAAATACATTGGAAAGTATCCACAATACTCAAGAGGGAAAAATTAGTGTCTAGTTCTTTACAGATTGTATACCAGGACAGGCTTTCTGCGTTCCTCCTGAGCACAGGAGGCAGGCAAAGACATGAGTCAGTTTGTGAGACACAGCTAGGGCTCTCCCAGCAGGCAGAGAGTTGGAGTAACGGGTCTGAGTCCCCATCCTGCAACTCTTTGAATATATTTGAATAGGGAGGTGCAGAGGGGAAATGCCCTTGGCTGTGCTGAAATTCAGCTGCAGAACAAGAGTTCGGAAACCTTGCCAGCTGGAGAATGCTGTTAGACCTCTCTAAGCTCGATTGTGGTTGGTTACAGAATTACAGAACTGTTTGGTTATAGCCACCTACACACCCTGCCTGACCTAGGAGGAGCAGAGTAGATGGCACATCCACTCAAGGATTTAGAAAATTAAACTGAAGGCTCAAGGCAGCTCTGATATTTTTTAGCTGATGATGATCTCAGAAGAAAATTTTGCAACAGACTCTAATGTGCTATAGATAATAGACTACAGTAATAGCGTATAATAAATAGCAATAGATTGTAAAATAGTAATAGTAGACTGCAACTAAAAATTAAAATATATACATTTAGTCACCAGCAACACAAATATAAGTATAAACCTTTGATTCAACTTGGATATATATATAGGGGTGGGGATTGAGAATATGCATGCTACTGTGTAATAGCTGAAGCTTTTGCTCATTAGAGAACAACAAAGACACACCGGGCCAGATACTTGATTATAAATGAGTTACCCTGCAGGGGTTGAAGGATGCTCTGTAGGTAAGGTTTGAAACTCAGCACTGAGCTATTTTAAGCCTGTTCTCCTCTGTAAACGCAACTTTCCCTGCACTCAGTTAGAGAAACATAACAGCTGATTTAACGTATGCCAGGCTCTGAAGGATGCAGAGCTGTTTAAAAGTGCAGCCAGAGATCAAAGTGCTGCTGTTACAGCTACACACCCTGCTTTTCATCTTCACTCCATTTCCTCTGTCAGCAGCAGAGAGACCAAATGTATTAAGAACTTCTATGCCACCAGAAGATCGTTCTTACTCTTAGATCACTCTTAGATGCTTTTTCGTCTCCTGATATTTGGCCTTTAAACCAGATGGCACTGGTAGTTCACAGCAAAGCCAAGCTATTGGAGGATTTGGTGTATTCTATTTCTCACTTTTATCTGACTGCATATCCTCTATTTTTATCTCACTTTCAAAAGGAATGTATTATAACATTCCAACTTTTCAAATGTATTAGTCATACTGCACAAAGAATGTGAATCGTGCATGACAAAAGGTATTGCATTAGATTATGATTGCCATGCTATAAAACTTTCCTTCTGTCTCTGTTTAATATGAGACATTGAAACAGATATAATCACATACAATCAGATAGGACTGAATCAAAAATATATCCTTTGTCAGTGCTCAGTTTAATGGTGCTTTTCCTGGGAACAATTCGTTGGTACCTTTCTTTGACCTAAAAACTAACGTTCAAATTCTTATTTGAGTAAATTGATGGTGGAGTCACATCCTCTAATTTACTCCGTTTACCGTTTTTATAGGAAGAAAGTGCAACCTGAAGTCTTTGTGAACTTGGGGGGAAACAGAGAACAGAAGATATCTGAAATAGTTTCTTTTTTTCAGAGTTTAAGCCTAAGATTAGGTCCCAGAATTCCCTTTTTGCCAAAGTATGCTGAGGGTGTGGCTTCTTACTTTTTTTTGCGGAGCTCTAACAGACGTTCTCCGATAGATTTAACCTCTATGTCATAAGACATGATATTCCCTTCTTATCTGTTCTCCTGTCTGCCAGAAATTACTGGCCCATAGCAGGAGAGGTAGACAGAAATATCCTTTGTTACCTGACCCTCTCCCAGTACAGCTCATCATATTACCTTCAGCAATGAAAGACAGTAGCTTTATGGTAAAAAACAGGCCTATGAGGAAAGGTGGATGGGGCATAGGCGTGTGTCTGTTCTAGTACCTTCAGCTCGAACAGAGAGACAAGGCAGACAACCAAAGGCAGTAATATCTTAAACTACATCAACTAAATCCAGTGGAACCTTTAGCTTCTCTGGTCAGTCTGCAGTTTCCTTCACAGGAATATATGAATTTTCACAGCTAATATGAAGGCCAGCATATGCTTTGAATTTTTTTTTGTTTTGAATAGTGGCATGGTTTGATGGGCTACAGACTACTTGGTTGAGCTAGAAGCTACTGAACAGAAAGAAGAAAGGATCTGAGTAGCTTTTCATGACTGTTTCACCCCACCCTCAGCCAGATCCACAGGGGTTTGATCCAGCCAATAACAGCAGTCGATTTTCTCACTCCACTTTCACCTCACCCTAATTTGATTATCTTCAGCAGAAATAGTTATGATTTATATAGACGTAAATGTGAGAAGAACCAGACTCAGTGATAATTTGCCTGGACCATGATGTACTAAACTCTGAATTAGGCGGAAATAGTTCTTCCTGTATTGGTGGATTTTCAGGACTAAATAGGGCATTCAACTATGGATATGATGAGTAAAAAATATGAGGGAACCATAAGAATCAATAAGGACATGATTTAAAATCCACTGTGCCATAGGAGCATTTCTATTTAAACTAGCAAGCTGTGGATCAGATGCTATTAGACAATTAAGTACTACTTTTGATCTGAGTTGGGTTGCTCAGCACTGTGTTGGACTCAGCCCTTGGGATGGTAAGAAGAGAAGTCTTGTAGGCTCCTATTCAAATCCCATTCATTTTTCATTTTGAAATGTAAAAAATAAAGATTTTTTGCAATTATACCTGACAGAGAAAAAATGAGGCATTTAGCCACTTTGGCTTTAAGTTTCAGTTTTTGTATAAAACAGCAAGAGCTACTAACCATAAGAGCTCAAAAGAGAAAAATAATGTTTAGAGAAAGTATGCAAACTTAAATTAAATATAAACCTTGACATTTCCTAATTTTCATTTATTTTGTGATCCTAAAAATAGTGTTTGCTTACTTGCCTGGAAGATATTATTGCATTTTGGATCATAGGCATCCCTAATATAAATTCTGAAGTGTAATTATAGTTGAAAACAAGAAAGTAATAACATTTCTCAGTGTTATAGCACTGTTATAACACCTATATTAAACTAAAAGTATGTAACTTTAATCAACTGAAGAGTAAATCAGCTGTGATCTACAGCATTACTTTTTGACACATTTTGATTCCTGATACAAAGAAACTAAATCTGCATCTTGGATATTGTTAGTGACCTAACAATTTTGAAAGATTTTTTTTTTTGTCTGTTATCCAGTGTGGCAAAAGCAAAAGCAATTCATAGAGTGCGGTTAATGCAGCACAATTAATCACGATCAGCATTCCCTGCTGCCAGGCAGGGAAGCTGGCCAAGCAAGCCCACCTACACAACCCTCCATGACCTGACCTAGTGTGATGAATGGGAAGATTCCAGCTGCTGAAAGACAGAGAACTTAGGCTGAAATGTACTGATGTGCAATTCCAAGGTACATTCATTTGACAGCCAAAGAAGATTATTTCACTGGATACCTGTGGAATTGTGCAGGAGACAGTGACATATTAACTATTTTGTGTCAAAGCATAATGACTGATTTACGCTCATCAAGCAAATAAATAACAAACAGAATGCACTATTTTTTCTCATGCTGCCAGTGGTATTTCTGTGACAGTACTATATTTCTTCTGAGAAATTCAATTTTAATGCTATATCTCAGATAAAGTTTCCGGACATACCACACACGTTAGCTGAAATTCCATTCCATTGCTCATCCTCCTCTGCCTGTCTACAAAGCCTACATATTTTCAGTTTTCCTCATTTTTCTTGAGTTCAATTGTACTGCACAAATGCTGATCAAATCATGGTCTGTCATTCCACAATAGCATCAATAAATTGAATTGCCCTTTTTTAGAGGGCGTACAATGCTGATTTCACAGATGTGTATCATTAGGCAACCAGACACATAAAAATGCACACTTGAGGTCAAAGCCTGCATAATCTTTATTTTCTTTCTTTTTCCGCATATGCGATCATCGGTGTCTCAGGACACTACAGCTCTTCTCTTTATCACATCATCCCCAAATGCAAAGCAAGCTTGATAACTGCCAAAACTTGCATGTTCTGCAGCTTCACAGCTGTGATACATATGCTTGAGTGGCAATGACAGGAGAACATTGTATTAAGTCAAGCTCAAAACGAGAGCTCTAGGTCACCTCCAACTGAAGGACTGAAAAATGATGAGATGATCAATTAATCTGATCTTAAAGACCATTTAGAGACAAAAGAAATCTTTCCAAATACCCCTCAATACAACTATGCAGGGAGGGAAAAAACTTGAGGATAAACTACTGCAGCTCACATCATTCTACTAAAAGGTAGGCAGAAGAGAAAAAAGAATGGTTGCACTGGGAATAGAAAGGGAATATTTTCTGGTTTGATATGAACATTGAACAAATAAACTAGGAGAAAAGATTATAAAGTGCCCTGGGTAGGAAACCGTCTGCTGGAGGGAAGACACTGCTGCAAAACGTGCCAGGTATATAGTGACCTGTATTATGTTGGACAACGAGCTAAACAAACTTCAAATTTTAATTATACTTTTAACTTTCTAAACATAAATGAAACATGGATTAGCATTCAAAATAACTGGTAAAGTTAGCAAAAGTCTGGCTCACGTCTGAACGACACTATGTCCTGATGAGCTCATGACTGTGACTTTACAGCTAGCCAAAGCAAGCAGTATAGTTTTTATTTCTTTGTATGTCTGAGATATTATTCCCCACAGTGAGGAAACATAGAACACAGAACATTTTGCAGGAACAAAAATGATGTCACTTTTTAAAAAAATCCTAATGTTCTTCTAATCATTATTTTTACTAATTTTTTTCATCGTGTAAATATCTTCAGGTACTGAGGTCCAAGGATGGAAATTGAAATGAATTATTTTGTCTACTCCTATATATTTTAGAACACAATAGCATTGTTATTTACTTCCAAAAATAAATTAACAAGAAGACTTAAATGGTTTTGCGAAGATTTACTGATATGCCAAAGGGATGTAATATTTGCTCCTTATTTATTCCCAGAAATTCTTGTGTTTACTTGTCTTAAGAGAATTCCTAATTATTATCGATACATAGAAATGAACAAAAGCCAAAAGGCATATGCAGTCTGTACCAAACTCCGTATTATTATGTATATTTTCATCAAGGCTAAATCCAGCAGCCCATTCCACCAGACTCATCAAAGTCTGAAATTTATGAGAATATGTAGACAAATAAAGTTGTGTATAATCTACTGCTGGAATTCAGAGGATGTATAGTGAGTTAGGCATGTCATCAGCACACTGAAATCCCTAAAGTAGAAGCATCTGCATGCATCTAACTACCTTTACACTTTGTCTATCATTGACGACAGACTGTAATACTTAGCACAGTCTTCCAGTTTCGTTCCTAAATATCTAAGAGAAAAGACACCCTCCTGCCGGCGCACCATCTTGTTTGCTAGTTTAAGGTATGGAATTAATTTGCATTCTTGTTTCTGTTTGTACTTATTTGCTGAGGTGTATTAGTGTAAGCACTCCTGAGCTAAGTTGTTATTTTGTGTTCACTTTGTAAACCCCTGTTGGACTCTCTTTTATTATTTTGCCGTCTTCCCTCAGGTACGTAACCTCTCTCAATTTCTCTGCAAATTTCGTTAATGAGCTGTTTACTTTCACCTCCAGACCACTAAAGAAGATTAAATGAAATTGGATTCTGCACTAACCCTTTGGGTCTTGATTCTCCAGGATATCACACCACTGACTTAAATGAAGTGACACCAGCATAACAGTGGTGGAACACTGGAGATTCAAGCCCTGTGGTAAGCATCAAACTATGTCATTGTTTATTGGCTCTGGATTTTTGTGAGTTTTTAGTCACTTTATAATCTGTAGGCTAAGAAGAATTCTGAAAAGAATGTTCCAAGTAATAGTACATGAAAGAGCATGGAATAGTTGGATAATAATATATTATGATATACTGAATGTCAAGTGAGGCAAATGGAGTTGTGTTGGATCTCTCCTGATTCTCGGTTAATAACATGCTGTAACTTACTGAGAGTCAGTGAGTATAGATAAATAAAACAGTTGATGTTAAAGATGATCATATGATCTAATGTTGAAATTATCTTGGAAAACTCTGATTTAACCATTTAAGGAAGCATAATCTGGAACATGGACGGTCACTTGAAGGGCATATTCTGCAAAGTACTGCGTTGAAATAAGCTGCAATAATAACTACAAATAAATAACACCAGAATAGAAACTCTTGGAATATAAAACAAAATAAAACAATACCATCTTTAATGTGAAGAAATGGAATTGTGCATAATTAACATCAAAGTAACTTAGAAATTTAAACCAAAAGGAAAGCATTCTGCTATAAAACGTATTGGTCTTGAAACACTGAGAAAACCCTACAAATTTCTCAGAACACCTCTATAAGGCCAGGACCCATTTGATGTGACAAAATCATCTTTCCTGTAAATGGAATGTACACATTAGAGAATAGTTAGTTCTCATATTTTTGTCTCCATCAAAGTACACAAATGATATACACTAGAGTATATCTGGGAAAAACTTTTTGACACTGCAAGCTGCATATCAAAATCTTCACATGGTCAATAGTCTCTAAACCCATACAACATACCTTGGAGGTCTTAGGGTAGGTCACGGGTGATAGATGGCAAAGGTTTCCAAGGAGTTCCACTGCTGCAGTATATAAAAGATATACGCTGAATATTAGAGAACTCTAATGATTTACTTATTTCACAAAACTGGAGATCAGATCACCCCTGAGCATGCATGCCAGCATCAGTCATTGTACTATAGGCTTCAAATTAGAGCAGCACTTGGGCTTCTTACAAGCTTTCTGAATGATTTAAAAGCCATAGCTAAGGCTGCCCTACTTTTGTAGACCTCATCAGAGTGACGTTGGATTGGGATGGTTCCAAACTAGTGCTGGAAATGTACCACACTAAGTTAAAAGCATGGAGTCTAATTTCAAACTCTACTTCAAGAGGCACTAAAAATATTCAGCCATGAAATCTAAAATCCCGCTTAAAACTAACTAGCTGGAGTGGAAAGTTATAGCCAAGATTTTAAATGTGACGTCCTTGCCTGCACAGTATGGAGACCCTGTATTAGGTTAAAACAATCACTACTTACATCCTAGCCTTCCGAAAGTTCCCTGCGGTCATTCATTTCCCCTTCCCGCCCCTCACCTCCCACTTTGCCATTTAATAACACATTAAAGAGTGAAGATTTTATAAAAATGCACTTTGATGCACCATGCACAGCCAACACTTCTCTTAAATAGCAGTATCCAGTGCAGCTTTACCACCAATACGCAAGACTTTTTTATTTGCTTTCTGGTACTCAGCTGTTTAAGTTTTCTGTTTTAAATATTTCTGTGCTTAAAAGCATTCACTTGAAAGAAGAAGCATCTAAAAAAGGGCATTCGGAATTCATGCAAGTCATATTAATACCTTAAATTTTCGGATAAAGGCAAATGATCAAGGCACTAGTTACTAAGACTTCCTTCTGAGACGAATCTGAGGTTAATGGTCAATACCAGGTTGCATAAGAACTGGTGTGAATAAGACTGAATAAATCCACACTGGTGTGACTACTGGGCTACATGGATCTGCATAGCCATCAAATCAAGGGATGTTAGTAGTCGCCTCTGCAAAGCACTGATATGGATTACTGAGTCCACTTTTGGGCTCCCAGTTCAAGAAGGATGTTAAGAAGCTGAAGAGCATCCAGCCGAGTGCTACTGGTTGGCTAGGGGTCTGGAGCACAGGAACTATAAAGAGACATTGAGGAAGCTGGGCTTATTTAGGTGGATAAAGAGGGTAGCCTAATAGCAGCCTACAACTATTTGAAAGGCAGTTACCAAGGTGACAGATTGCTCTTCACTATCATCACATCCTCTTAATATTTTTTCCTGTGATATCACATAAGAGTTGTAAAACATTGCATGATGCACAGGAACATCTGTTAGGTTTTTCTGATCTGCTCCCTCAGTACCAAATGACTGTTACCTATTCCCTAATCTGGTAATGCATCTTCCAAAGAAATTGAAATTGGGATCATGGTGGCCCCTTTAGAAGTCTTTCATCCTTTAACAATTATTTCCAAGAGGAAGGTGCAGTTAGAGTGTCCAGGTGCCTCATTTTCCAGTGTGTGATTAGGATATATAAAGGACAATGTCTTCTCTCTGTTCTACGTGGGATAGTATGTTCCACTCTAGTTAATGAACAGGCAAGAGGAAATTTAAAGGCATAACCATGAACTGTGGATAACTGAGACAACTTATGAAAAATCCCTTTGAATTAACAGCAAATTTAAACTTTATTCTAAAATCCTTACCTAATCCAATTGCCTGTGGAAATAACTTTTTTTGAAAGGCAACAGTAACAAAACAAGTTTGAAACTTGAATTGCCCCTAGAAAGATAGAGGGCTTAAAAACATAGCAAGATTTTCAAAATTTAAAGGTTATTGCCGTTAAATATAAGAGACTACTGTTCTCTGTGCTGTCTATAAACTTAATGAATGCTTTGCAGACAGAAATACATCAACACTTTGGCTGCACCATGTTTTAAAGGAATATTTCAATAAATGTATTGCGAAGTATCAAGAAGAAATTGGTCAGGCTAAGATCTTTCCAGGATTTTGGCACTGCCTCAACTCTCTGCTCCTTGAAGCCAATGTTTTAAAGCCAATGCTTTACCATTTGTTTATATGGGTTAAGCCAAGGCATGATGCTTTTGAAAAACATATCCCAGTGGTTGGATCATAGATTAGTCAATGAAGGGAAGTGACAAAAGCTTAATTGCTAAAGACATTTTCAGTTTGACTGGACAGAAAAACACTGAGAAGTGCATAACAGGGCACAGTTATGCATGGTAACAAGAATGGAAGAAATTCCATTCAAAAGAGAATGCCAATGGGTTTGTTCCTTCTATAAAATTGAAGACTATCACTGTCATCAAACTGGCAACTGACATTCACTGGTATAGGCAGAGTTAAGAGTGATATGTTAACATCATAGACATAATTTATACTATACGTTAAGCATTGAGCATGCTTGTTCTAGAGTAAACCCACACTCTAGAATCTAAGATGAATGCAAATATGCCAAAGGAAGATGTTAAAAATGGAGCCAAGAGGAGGATCAAAGTATTGGAAAGCAGGCCTTATAGTCAAAGATGCAAGGAGATCTATCCATTTAGAAAATCAAGGAGAAGCTGAGGGAGAGATCTGATCACAGTGAATCATACCAGACTAACAAATTTCTCTTCAACATTTCACCCAAAGATATAACAAGAGGCAAATGCTAGAAGTTACTGCTAGAAAAATTACAGCACGAAATGTAGTAAATATTTTAAATAGCAACAATTATCAGCCACCAGAGAAGACTGCTATGACTATTGTAGTTATCCATTTATTAAATGGTTGGAAGTAAATGTTTTTCTATCAAAAGCCATCCACTAGTTAAAATGGTTATTAATTCACAACTGCCCAGGGGCCTATTTCATACAGAAGGGTGGACTAGATGATCACAGTGTTGCCTTCTGGCTTTATATTCTGACCTAGTACATAATTTGACCCAGTGCGTTAAAAATGCCTGGCTATAACGCAAACACAGAGAAATTTTATAATGAAATGTATTTATGAATGTATTACAGAACCATTTTCTCAATAGCAAAAATATTATTTCTCACTTCCTCTCTGTAACTACAATAACATATCTTTCCTGATGCGAGTTATTCCTTGTTAACCGTAAATAAAATTTTATCAGACTGCTTTTGCTAGGTTGGGCATTTCAAGAGGTTTCCAAAATTCTCCTTTCTATAAAACTGCACATACCATTCAATTAAACCTGCAGAAAGTGAACTATTTTTTAAAGTCCCATAAGCTTTGAAAGCTTAGAGAGAGCTTAAGAAAAGTCATTTCAGAAATCCTCCTCCAACAATGTAAATGTGCTAAATTAAATATATTATTTCTATTCTAAATTTATGTAGCAAAAGCGCTCTTACAGGTTTTCCACATAAAACAACTGATTCAAATATATGAAGTTCAAAAGATTTGCTCTGAAAGGGCCTCTTTCTCTCCAGTACAGATCTTGGACGGAAAGCTTAGTGCAACTCTCCTTTCAAGATCACGTCTTGTAAAGGTTCAAAAGAGCACACAGTAGACTTTGCAATGTATGTTTTCTCTTAGGTTCCCTCACGTGTTACTATTGCTCTTTTTTACTTTATCCCATTACTTTTCAAGGGAAACTGATTACTGAGGCTGACAAGAATGATGGACTTACTCTTCTCAGGGGATGTTGAACTTGCAATGTTTTTGGAGGAAGGGTCTAAATTCTATTAAACTTTAAAACTTTAGGGGACTATAATAAAACTCAAAATAAAATTAGGACTTTTAAAAATATTGCTTATCATTATACAGTGGATCAAATCATCCTTTCAGTTTCAGAAACCTCTCCACTCCCCGCATTTGATGCAAGATCTACATAGGGAGTTGGGATTGGGGTGTGTGTGAGGATTTCCTGCTGTTTTAGAGAAAATGAGAGACCATATTTTGCTTGATTGGGGGTTTCCAGATATTTAGCAAACTGAAATGAGGCTACTTCTCTAATTTCCTTTGTTACATGGAGGCGGAGACACTAGGGGCTAAACACAGAGGACAGACCAAGTTTAGCCTAGTTGCAAAAACTTGTTTTAGGACAGAAATGTGCATCCTGTTGTAAGAGCTGTAGAGCGTAAACAGGGAAAATATAACATTTTGCTAGTCTACCGAGTAATTTTGTTTGTTTACTTCATTCACAGTTCTTTATTTCTCAATTCACTTTCTTATTTAATTTGACATGCATATTTTTTTTAGAATCTCATATAAAAGTAACACTCTTTCCGTACAATGTAGATAAAGTATCAGATTAGATTGTGTCTGACTACATTGCCAGTAGAGATAACACTGTAAGAATAAATTATGTCTGCCTGGCAAGCTCTCATGAAAGGGTTGTTTATCTCATCCTGTTTTTAGTGGTTATCTAGCTGGGCCAGATCTCATAAGCAGAAGTTTAAATGATTACATTTTCTTTTAAACTTAAAAATTTGTATAAAGTAGTATTTGCCTTTATTTTCAGACTACTTATCAAGGCTAGTTGCCAATTACTACCGTTTCTTATAATAACTAATTGTTGAGTAAATAAAGTCCGGCGCATGCATTTTTTTTTTTTTCTAAGAGAAATAGTGACTGGAAAAATAGATTTTCTTGAAAGATTCTTGAATATTCTTTTAGTTTGGCTACGTTCTTAGCCTGGCAACATCCAAGTGTGAGACATTATGCACTAGTGAAATCCAAAATGAAGAACAGTAAAAATTCTCACACAGAATGCTGTAAGGTGTATTCATTTTGCATTAAGAATTAATTCTATGATCTGAATTTTCTCTGATTTTTTTCCTTGAGAAGGAAGTTTCTAAATATCAGGGTAGTGGCTCTTAACAAGATTCTCCAGTTAAACTAATCATGCAAGGTTTAACCCAGCATATGACATATTTTGAAGGGATGATGTTGCCTGCAAAAACATTTCAACTTCCCTTTCAGCTCTGATTCTGTGACACTATGACACTCTGTCCAAAGTGGACATAAGAATGATTTGTTCTGTTTCTCTTTGCAGCTTGTTTGGTGAAGCAAAGTTTCAAAAAATTTCCCTTGTTAGTCCAAATCTTTTTTGAACTGTAATGTCCAAGATAGGGCACAGCACTCCTACTGTGGCCTGACCAGCACTGCATGGTTTGGAAGAATCATTTCATTTGTCTTCAAGTTATTCTGTTTATACATGCTGGCATTATTTGCCTTTCCTCAGCAGTAGCACATCTGTGGCTCATGTTCAGCTTTTGAATCGCTAGAAATTGTACAACCTTTTCTGTATAACTTTAATTTAGACCATGATTTACTTTCCTATGACAGATAGGTGATTAGTCCTACTGGTAGGACCCTGCATTTATCCTTGCTGAGTCATATCTGTTTTTGTAGGATCATATCTTCAATGTTGAGGATCATTCTGAATTCCAGCACTGTACTCAAATGTGCCTGAAGTCACTTCCACTTTAGTGGAGTCTGCATAAGCAAAGTAAATGATTCAGTGGAGTCTGCATAAGCAAAGTCGATGATTCTATGAATCATCTATTTAAAAAAATCCTTAAATAGTTTCAATCCAGAACAGATTCTTGTGAAATAGTACTCAATATATTCTTCTAATTTGACAGTAAAGTTCAGAATTTTTTTTATCCATTTGCATGCTCATGTTATGGTAGTCTCAACTAGTCATTGTTAGTCATTCAAGTCACTGTTAGAAACCTTAGTGAAGTCATGATATATGGCACTGTATGTAAAAATGTTAAATATAATGAAAGAGAAATAAACATCACTTAATTATGACAAATGCATGGCAGTTTCTACTTTTTTTCTTGTTGTCTTCTAGGTAGTCTAAAATAATTTATTTGTTTCAATGTTTTTGCAGGAATTAAAATTAAGCTACTTTATAAGCCATCAATTTATCCCTTTAAAAACCCCTGTCCTCCATGAGTACCTTCTCAAAGATAATTGCTAATGGATGCAAGGCAGCTTCAGACAATCCTCTAAGTATACCAATATGATTAAGTTTCTAACAGTCATGCTAAACTGCAGTCTAACTGCTGTCCTTTATCTACGAGTTGCATCTACAGAGTTGGCACAGTCTACTAAATAGCAAGCATGGAAATTGGTCATAGTCCAGCCAGGGAAAGACAGAGCTTAGCAGAATCTAATTTACTCTCCTCATACAGAACTCCATGCTGCTGTGGCTGCAGTACTGACCTTGTAGAGGTCTTACACCCAGATGATAGTTCTAGTATTCGTCAACACCCATTTAAAAAACTCCTGACTGAGTGGCAATATTTCCAAGGATGTCACAGGAACTTTTCATTTAAAACTTGAAACCCACAATGTGAAAAACAGAGGCTACCTGTTTTAATGAAAATTATTCTTAACTTGGAAGCTAACTTCATGCCAGCAAGCCTTTCCTCTATCGATCAGTCAGGAAACTATTGCATAAGTCTAGCGTTTTCACCCCAGTTAGGTCAAAGCTTAGTTAATTTTAGATCATTTTAGTGTATTTGCCAGAACTTTCTGTGCAGCTCTTTCCATTAAATTTGATCTCATATTATGATTTCAATGGTATTTTCACAGAGAAGAGAAAAAAAAAACATGCAAAAATGTATTTGGATACAAAACCATCTAGTAGTGGCATAACAATTGTCAAGCAGGTATCAAAAATAGCTATTATCTTGAGTATTTTGCATTTTCTAAATTTCAGCTATTCCTTTTAAACCACCTTTGGAACTTTTCAGAAATCCATACTTGTGACCTGTGATATTTTCAGTGACAACTGTAGCACTAGGTGCTGGTCATGTTTGAGCAAGCTTAGAGCCATAAGTACTGCTTATTTAAATGCTTCAGAAAATATATTATCAATTGTGATCTAAAGTAAAAGATCAAAGTGTTTCAAGTCAATGAGATATTCAATATGTTTTTTAATACTGCAAAAATGTGCAATGGGTGTTTTCAACACAATTTCTTAAGACTATCCTGAAGAAAATTCCAGCTCATTACGTATGCCTACATAAGACACATTGTAGCAAGGAGGGCACCCCCCCTCCCCCCCCCCCCCCGCCCCAGACCTGCCTAGGTGAGACAGGAATGCGGTGATGGCTAAATATGGTGCCCTTACGCTGAACAATACCAATAGATATCCCGAGTGTATGCTCTGCCAAAACAGAGTTAGCAAGGTTGCATTAAGGCATTCAGAAGTCCTCAGTTCTGCCAGCTGCCACTATTCATGAGAAACCTTGTTGAACTGGTTGGCTAAAGAGGAAAACCACATCTTACTGGGGCATAAAAGCTACTCCTAGCACCAGATGTGAAAAAATCACCTAACACATTTTGTCCCCATATGCCAGGAGATTGCTACTGTTTTCAAGGAAGTTAGGCCATAAGAAAATAGCTAGAGAAATCTGTCTTTCATGCACCTGTTTATCCCTTAAGGACAGAAGGCTTACAAAAGTAATGTTTCCAATATCCTGCTCAAAAGTAACATAATGGATTTTTAAATTAAAGAGCATGGCTACACACTAAGGATTGCAATAGTGCGTGTTTCAGCTGTTTTATTTTAGTATAGTGAAATTGCACTTTGTATCAATTAGTATAAAAATTGTATTAGTTTATTCAAATAACCTGTCTAATCACACTTGGTATTCTCCCTATGATAAAGGATATATTAATTTTGAATAGTTTTAATTTACTATAAAGAAATGAACGTTCATGTTATATGTTAGTGGGCAAGAGCACAAAGTAAATAGAAAAGATTTTTCTGTTCTTCCCTGAAAAGTTTTAAATCTGCACCTTCTGAAAAGCAAGCTGAAGGACAGAATGTAGCAAAAATGAATAGGTTATCTATAATTGGCATGTTTGAACATAATTCACTGTGCTGTTTGAGGGAAAAAAATCAATTGTTTTCCTTAACGGGAGCATCTCTGAAGAACACAAGGTCTGAACAGCTCAGTAGTCTGCAAGTCCATCTGTCTGACAGAACACAATGAAAGTAGCAGCTCCTTTCCCTGCTTTGAATTGCCAAATACCTAACATCTTATATTCTGGTGACTCCCATCTTTGAATGAGCAGGTACAAAAAAGCTCAGTGCAGAAAAGGGTGTTTATGTCCACTGGTCTGTGACATTTTAAGTTGCATGTAGAAACTTAGCGCAAAATATGCGATTTTCAGGTACCTAAAGGAAAGCCTTTATAGCCCAATTTAGCCCCTAGAGAGGTTGACTGTTTTTTCGGAATTGCCCAACATCTGCTGAAGGTAAATCAGATTAATTTCCAGACAGTATTAGGCTATGAAACATACATATTTTGATAAGAAATGAGTAGCAACTTCATGACTCTGTATATACATTAAGCTGGCCACTACCTGTCCACTAGTAACACAATATGGTTTTATTTCAGTCCTATAACTGTTTTCTGAATTTTCTGTTCTGAAAGAAAGTATTATCCATCTAAAATTAAAGTTAACACTTTTGGATAGTCTTTCTGCGTGGCTCCTCCCGTTCTACTGACAATATTCAAGGTCCAACCACTAAATACTTACTCTATTTCACACCTGAGAAAACATCCAAATATCCTTATTTACTTTTCAGTGCTATCCTAATGCACACAGAATTAGAGGATCCCAGTGTACTACGCCCCATAAGTAAACATCATTAATACTGTCCTTTCCCTCTTAGTTTTCTTGCCAAACATTAGAACTGTGGCTGGAAATATAGCCCCAGACTCCCCATCCCTCAGCTGCTTCCAGGACACTTGTAAAGGGAAAAAGCTGTACCTAAAAATATTAAAAATAATTGTGGGTCTGAAGTAGAATATAGCACTCCCAGACTTCAGAGTTTCTCACACAAGTAAAGTAGTTTGAGAAGACAACATCAAGCAGCTATTTTTTTCTGCTGTATCTGAAGCGCAGGCACTTTATCATTCTTAATCACCCCTACGCACATCATTTTGTAGGAGTGCCCACTTTCAGGTCCAGCAATAGATTTCAGAAGTGAGAACTGCAGTAGCTGCCTATCCATTCCTTTACCTCCTTTCTGAGATTTGGGCATGCTCATATTCCCATTGTTGGCTGGAGAACTGTAGATGAGCTGTGAGCAGTTCCAGTAATGATACTCATCTAGATTTCACAGTTAAAAGGATTCTTTATACTTTAAAATCCATGGCCAAAGAAAATTTTGTTTTGCCTATCTGTAAAATGGCTGGTATGCTGGAAACAAGAAGGCCAGAGACACATCCACATTAGAGGTAAATGGTGGTAATATGTTATTCCCCTTGCATCACTGGGGAAACAACTATGTAAAGAGCAGTGCCAAGAGACATTGTGGACAACTTTACATTACAGAACATTAACTTCACTGTTTATATTCACATCAAGTAGAGAATGTGTAACATGATGGTACAGGAGCCAGGCTGTAAATGGCTTGAGAAGGAAATAAGGGAAATCTCCCAAGAAAAGATACATTTGTTCTTGTTTTCAGTCCAATTTTTCACACCAAACACACCTGAAAAGCTCTGAAAAGATGTACACATTTTTGGTGTTCTCTTAATTGAAACTGAGAGAGTGGTTGGCTATAGAGGATACAGGACAAGAAGCAACTTCATGGGCATGGGCACGGGCACGGGCACAATTTGGAACAAAAGCAGTATCTGGAGAGCTAACATGACAGGCCTCGTCATCAGTTGGTGATAAGTTAGCAGACTGGGGGAGCAGGACCTAATGCAGCTTCTCTACCAATTGCTGCATTTACCTCAATGCCACAGAAACCAATCCCTTCCCATCACACTCAACCATGATACACATTATATCTTATTTATAGCTTCAAGTTCCATTTAAAAATGTGTTAAATCCCTCTATTTGTACATGAGGGCTGTTATTCAGAACCATCTCCTAATTTCCAGTTTAAAATTACTCATTCCTATTTTGTTTCTGGGCTTACTTTTACCTCCACTGAAAATGAGTTTTGCTCCTTGTGCATGGCTGTGGCATTGGTAGATAGCAATGTTATCCCTCCCAGCGTTCATTCTGCTGGACGAAGCATGCTTTGCTTTTGTAATTCTCCTCTCATATGATAAGTAATCCATTCCCCAGACTATTTTAACGACCCTCCTCAAATTCATTTCTGTTTGAATTTATTTTTCTTACACAGTTTATGAAAACTGCCCACAGAATTCCAGATAAGGAATCAGTACTACAGCACTAGTACTTCACTATGTATCCTTGAAAGACTTCTCAAGACAATACTGTAAGATATCATTCATCTTTTTTCATAGCCACAGCTTTTTACTAGCTGACAGTCAATTAACATTCCCAGATATTCCTACTTGTCGACAACTGATGAAAGCCTAACAAGCCTTTGCGTGCATTTACTGCTTTTAGAACATGAAGAAAGGGCTTTCCCTATTATAAGAAGAGAAAACTCTAATTTTTAAAAAGTAATAATAAATAACATTTATATAATATATATAATGCACATAACAAATATGCACACATACTATATATAAAATAAATAGCATAAAATATTTTCCTTTCAGAGTATTATTTCTTTATCTAGAGAGGAATGAAATCAGGACTCAGTCCTGTGGATTCTAAGGCATTTTTACAAATTTGTTGAACTGCTACTGAAATTGAAATAATAATATTGAAATTGACATAAAATATAAGTAGAGATTGAAAATATACATTTTACCAAATTACTCATATGGATATTTTTCCTTATTTTTCTGTAGGCTTATAGTAATTCATATGAATTTGGATGTTCTCAACGACTCATGTAGTGCAATTACTTCTTTATGAAAATATCATTACTGACTTTTTTCAGCCATGTTTACAGTGGCCCTGTCCTGTCATTTTGTGATGTATTTATTCACTCCTTTTCCTCTTCAAACACTTTAGACATTTAATCAAAGTGTTCTTTATCTCTTTTTTAATTTGTTAAAATTTCTTCTCAATCTTCACAGCTTCTAAGGCAGGAAATAGCAACCACAATTAAAGCAAAACATGGAAAATTCTTTTAAAAGAAGAGATGATTAAATAGACTTAGTTAAAATAATAAAATAAAAAGGAGTACCACTAGCTGACAAGTTAAGGATCAAGAGACTAAGCCATCTGGTTTTAATCTCTATACATCCATCACCTGCATTTGCTACACAGTTAAGAATCTCATAAAAATCCACTCTGTGAAGAAGAGTTTTTCAGTTTCATAATTCAGAAATAATACTGCATTAATTACTACTACTTGTTTTACTTCTATAGATTATACATGTTCATAAATAGCCAAACATTACTACTACTTGTTTTACTTCTATAGATTATACATGTTCATAAATAGCCAAACTCACACAAATCTTTGTTAAAACACGTGTAAAAAGAAAAGCAATCTTTAATTGGGTAATAAGGAAGAGAATGATTTACTAATTGGGTGTATTACAGAAGTGTGTTCACACCACTGTACTGTTAAAGACCTTACCAGCGATTCCTACAGAAGCCCACTAATTTAAGAGCTTACTAATTTGTGATTGCGTAGCTACAGAAAATACAGTAGCTCTGATTTGAAAATTACCATTTGGTATAATTAGACAGTAATGTAGTCTAATTACTTTAGATATTTTGTACATTTTGTTAAAAAAGAGAGCTGATTATCACACTAGACTAAGCTTGAAAAAGAGGGTATTTACACAAAAAAGGCATAGTTGGCTGATATTCAAAAAGGATTCCTATACTATTCCTGCAGAAAGTTGATTCTGAGTTGTGGTTTTCCTGCTTTTCCAACTACGTTTCCCTATTTGATTCTGTAGTAAAACAGAACATGATGGAATTGGGCATGATTTTACAAATATAGATACATGTGTTATCAACAGAGCTATGTGCCTTTACCCCTAGCAGGATGTTCTTCACTTGGACCACTGACGTCTTGCCTCCGCATGGTTGGGGATGCTGTTGCTGCTAAATATTCCCAGTAAGGAGAAGCTGAGAAAAACCAGGGCATTCGTGATCACAGCCTGATCCTGAGAAGGATGCGCTCTTAAATTCTGAAGTCTTATGCACGCCCACAGGTTTTTCACCTACTTGTAATCCTCTCAAAGAAACTGTAGCAGCGAGTGGGACAGAGTAATTCATTTTTTAGTTTGTTTTTCTAATAGGAGGAATAAGTGCTTTACAAGTCTAAGCCCTACAGAACAAGGAAATACGACAGAAAAACGTCATATAAATACAAATATTTTTCGGAATAGACAACACTTGGTACCTAATGCTTACTTTGGCTCTTTAAGGGTATGTTGGATTGGTATTCATGAGCATATCCATTAAATAAGACAGTAAACGGAATAGTACTACTCTCACGTACAGAAGAAGACATATAAATAAGTAATTTCAGAACATGAGTATGCTTTTCAGGACAGCTTAGTCTACTGGACCACACTGTTTACTGTAAAACAACCATAAAAGGTGAGAAGGACTGGTGGCCACATACGCTTATGTATCATTCTCCCAGTGTGCAAACAGACTAACAGGCATCTTAAAAGCCAGTCTGTATAGGTCAAATATTATTGGTGAGGTAACTTCTGGAAATCTGTACACCGTTTACATTTGGCATTCAACACGCCAGTATAAATTAAAGATTTTGACCCGCAAGCCTTCAGAAAATTACTTCTTAGCTTGAGATGTCAAGCAGAACTGATCTCTGAATGAAATGAAATGGCTTTGCATGCTGTCCCTTCCCTCATTGGGTAATCACCTTTGGTGATGTTTTGTACACAAGGAGGGTATCCTGCCAGGATGTTACAGCTTCACCTTGTCTTTACTGTGTGAATAAATACTGAAATTACATCATCTAATCTATTTAAATATATTCACTGTCAGTCAGTGCCCATGTCTGTTCCTTGAAGTCTCTAATCTGCCAGCAATCTAGCAATTCTTAAAATGAAACCCCCAGGTCTTGATCACATCTTAAAAGATGGGGTGAAGCCCCCTCCCCCCAAACATTCCTTTGTGTATTTCATCTATCCTTTCTATTACTAGAAATGTCTGTGTGTGTATAAGAATTGTAAATCAATATGCTGATGTAATATGGTTGAGTGTTTTCCTGACTTTTCTGAAATAACAGTGATATAATTTAAACTGGCAACATTAATCCATCTTAAACTGCTAGGCATCCTTTCCATTCTTAACCACAGAAGAACAGACCAAAAGTCCATCAGTCTGGCACCTTGCCACTATGAGCAACCCCTAACAATGGCTTCAAAGGAGGGTGTGAAATCCTCTGAGCGAACCTTGCTAGATGTACTGTGTTTCATCACGGGGATGAGAAGACAAGAGGACTGCCTGATTCCATTCGGCAGTTATTTCATCCTTCAAATCTCCTGGTGAAAGCTATTCCGGTATTAAAGCTATTCTTGTATCTATCTATCCCTTTCTATCCATTTTTCTAAAATAGCCATCATCACAATGTTTAAAATATAACATTGTAGGAGAGTTTGCCCTCATGCTTGAGCAAATGTAGCATCCGTTCAGAAAACAGAATTGCTATTGCATTTTGCTTTGTTTATTTCACAGAGAGCATTTCAACCTCAGATTGTCCCCAAAACTATTTAATCTGCATTACTGACAAGCAGCATGCAATATTTCATTGTAAGGATCACTCACACTATCGTGAAGGCAGTAATCACTCAAAGACAGCCAGCATTTATTGCTTTTCACCTTTACATTTCCTAAAGGGACAACTGAGAGTTAAAAACAAAATTTTAAAAAATTAAATTGCTTTTGAGCTAAGCACTTGTATGCCAAGTCTCAGCATGGAAGGAATTTTAGCTGCTGAGCAACCTCATACAATAGTGCTTTAGAATAGAAATGCCAAAGAACAGACCCTTAACTACAGTATTGTGGCTCTGGTATGGGTGCCACTGTGATGAAAGTACTCTGATATAAAAGTGTCTGCCATGAAAATAAAGACGGAGAGACGGCTTTGTAGGTGGAACTTGGGTTCTTTTATGTTAAGACTGACCCAGGCAGTCAGAAGGGGAGAGTAAGAGGGCAAGGCCTACATTATGTGGGCACGTAGCTGCCTGAACAGGGAGTCAGGGAAATAAATGTTGTGCAAAAGGGGAATTATTCCAGCATCATTTCCCACACCTGTGGTAACATTAATGATTTTTCACAGCTTTTCTGCTTTCTCAAAGATGAGAATAAGGTTATCTACATTTTTTTAAACCTCTTAGCTTTCATGCGAAATGTTGAGTGTTGTACTTTTAGAAATACTATAGGTCTTAGTCTACCAAAAGAAGACTGAAAGGCATAATGTTTTAATAAAGACAAGTCCTTTGTCCTCAAGCAGTGTGGATGATGTCACACTAGCCTCATGAATGTATGTAGAATTACCTACTTAAAAAACCTATGTGGAAATACTTGTGGCTTTCAAGGAAAAAGGAGGTTTTAAAAAGATTACAGACCTAATGAAGAGAAACCTCAGATGTAAGATGAAATAGTGACTTTAAAGAGGAAGAGTTTAGTATTAGCTGGACCACTTGTCACTTGTTTTCCAGTTTGCTGACACTACTTTTTTTGGATGAGGTCTGTTTATTTGGAAAATAGAGTTGTGAAAGGATAGCAATAGCAGCCACAAAGTTCTGTTCTGTTCTGTTCTATTTTATTCAGCAGAGTTATCATGGAAGTATTTGAATTATTAACGAATATTCTGACCTTGCATACTTTGGCTTACTTTCAAAACCTGGTGTTATTATCTGACGTAAGACAAGCTAGATCTATAACCAGAATAGTAATGCTATTCATTGTAATAACTCTGCTGGGTGACTGAAAAAATGAAATTAGGTTGGTCAAAACTTCTTTGTTTTTTTTAAATGGAGAGATGAACATTCTTATTAATTAAGAGTCGAATAATTTTTTTAAAATAAGTTTATACCAATTAACTGCTGAATACTTACTGTTGTTGCCAGGTTCGTAGCTCAGCAGGCCAATTTCCTATGAATTCAGAATAATGATTTGTGTAAATGTGTGCTGTATTGCAAAGGAACAGTGACCCTGCAAAACTTCATCTGCGACTCCTCACGAATGCATGAACTTTCATACAGTTTGGTACAGTATAGTTTTGAAATAGAAGGCTCATGCCTGCATGAATGCAAATATATGAGAATTTTTTAAGATATGCTATCTAACGACAGTCCTTTCCTAGCAATATTGGGAACTATATGAAGATTTTACCAGTCTTGTGAAAAAAATGAAGGTTAGTAGTGCAGCCAAGAAATGAATCAAACTGTGTAGGCTAAAAGCCAGACAACCTTTCATGTTTGGGAGCTTCTTTCTTGTCCAGATTCTTGTCTTGGAAAGCTTGTTATGTTATTTTAATTCGTTTCCTTATGCTGTTTTACAACTAGAAGACATTTGAGTTCATGTGAAGTGTCAGCATCTGAACCACCAGGATCTCTCCTAGTAGGGAGTGTCTGTATAGTAACCACTTTAATTTTTACTGGGTGGAGTTTGTGTTTTGCCACTTGAGGGCATCCTGTCATTATGTTCTGTAGTAGAGCAGCACGTCTAAATTCCCATAAAAATAATGGATTTCTGCCGAAACAATGACATTTGCCAGAAGTGCTGATGAAGCACTGGAAATGACAATTTACCATTCTAAATAGGCATTTCCAAGAGCATAGGTCAAAAAGGATTAGTTTCGGGAAATGCTAAGTCAACAGAGAAGGAAAAGTATCACAGATGCAAGTAGATGGAATTTGTCTGGCAGACGCTAAGGTAGACTTCACAGGTGTGTAGAAGCTTCTGTAGAACGTGGTCACGTCAGAATTGGAGAGTTTGACCTGTGGCTGCATACACAAACAGCGGATTTACCTCCTTTCTTGCTAATTTCTGTATAATTTGGCTTTCAGTAAAGAGAATGATGGCAGAGATTTCAAGCTAGGTAAGATACTAGTGAGAGCTGATGCAATGGGAACCATTTCAGTTTGTTCCGATCTTCAGCACTCCTTGTGTAAGTGCATATTTATGACAAGTACATACAAAATGTCGGCTCTTAAATACTTAGAGATGTGATCGTCTTTCTTCAAACCCAGTTCTACAGTGGCTATCTCAGCCAGGTCATATCATCCATGGTGCTGTTAGCCAGTACTGTTGTGATCGTATGTTTCCATAGATTTACACTAAAAATACTATTGTAAATTTTTATTGACTTTTTAAAATTTTTCGTCACTTTTCTGTGTAAAAGATTCTGTTTTGAAATAAAAGGCTACCCACAAAACTTTCAGCTCTTTGTAGCCTTATTAGATTTGCCTTTGATGCTATCATAACCCGTTTTATTTGTGCTGGGCTTTAAGCTGTGCAGGTTTGAAGTCTTACGGACACAGAAGTCAGTCACATGGGATGCTGAATATAGTTTGATAAGGAATTCTAGTCAGAATTTATTAGCCTCAATGGTGAAACAATGGTACCTGCCACAATTCTCCTTTCCTCTCTGCAATAGCTTCCTCCATATTAAATAAGGAGCACTGATTATGAGCTGTGTTGATGCAAGGTTTCCTCTCTCCCTGCTTGGCCCTAAGTCAGGCTTTTTTCTCTACCACCTTATAACTTTTCTCCACCTAGGTCAGAAACCACATGCTGTCCCTTTATTAACCTGCCATTTAATCAGCCCTTCTCACTAGGCCCATAAACACAACCCTCACAATAAAACTTTATGTGCAAGAAATGTGCTTCCATTTAACAGTCAGTTTAACCTCTCCTGCTTTTCGTTTTTCTTTCCCTCTTCAAATGATACTCACATGGGGAAAGACTCATTCACACTCTTTTCCACATGTTCCTTTCATTTCCAGTCCCACCATTTAACTGACTGAAGTCCTCCCAAGGAGAATCTCTGACTGCTGTTTTATGCTGAATCCTCCAAACCACCCAACCACTTCCTAGTCTCCCTATTAAAATCCTGGTCCACAGCTGCAGATTGCCTGCTCCCTTTTGCTGTGCTCTGTTTTGCATTGCCTGTGTTCCTAATGAAAAAAGGCTACAGGAGAGCAGCAGCCTGTATCCTTCAGCTCCCCATGCAAGTGGTTCCACAACAGTATAGCCAATATGGCACTGAGGTTCCCAGCATCCCCAATGAAATGTCTCCTGCCTTCACCCTCTGCCTGGGCAAGCAGTTGGGCATCCAGCTGCACCTCCTGGTGCTCTGAGCAGTGAGGACATTTGCTCTTGCTCTGGGCAGCCATGCTGCCACTTGTCTCATCTGTGGACCAGAGGATGACAATCAAGTTGTAAGTCCCAGGTTGGCACCTAATGTTTAGATTAGGCTATGTAATCCATTTCTTTAGCCTCTTGATTAACGAGGTCGTCCATAAAATCTAATTTTTTCTTAAGACAAACATATGTCCAAGGCTACAGAGAGCTGCGGTATTTTCTGGTGGTTTTTTTCACTGAAGAAGTTTGAAAAGACTATCCTGAAAGTTTTATTGCAGCACTACTCATATGAAAGTAAACTAACATATTCTTTCATCAGCAACAACCACTATAACTTCATTAGCAAGGGAAGGAGCTCAGAGAGCATTCTGGGAAAATACTGCAGTATGCTTATCCTGTTCTTTTTACTCTTCCCTAGGCATTCATTACTATTCACCATTGGAGGTGAGATACTGGGAGAGATGGATCTTTGCTCTGACCTGATACAGTTGTTTTTATTTCCATATGAAAGGAGGAGAGGGATTTAGGGGAAAAAAAAAAAGAGCCAAGAAAAAAAAAATCAAAAAAACAAACACAAAAATCACTTTATCTGTTTCAAAACTTCACAGTAACAACCATCTAGAAAAATGCCAGGGGAGGAAAAGTGATTTCTTTTTCTGTCTGCATTTTATTGTGCACACAGATAGAGTTTTAACATCAAATTCCCCTTGCTTCATAGATGCTGGTTGTAAATTGCCATACAAACTCTCTCTGTTATAGTAGGTAGGGTTAAAAACAGGAATCCTAGATCCATTGGAAAAAATATATATTTTATTAAGAACACACTGCTAATTACAGAAGGAAAAAAATTCTATTCAGTGATATTATTATAAACTAGGCTATAATATGCCTACTGATGCTTAGTTATGTTCAGAACTGTGTTAGTGTACTGTATCTCTAAATTAAGCACACCTGAATAGTAAGTGACCTAAAAAACTTCATTCATAAATAATTTTGATGTAAATACCTATAAATATTTCTTATAAAGACAATATATATTAAGATTTACATTATCTACTGCTGTTTTAGGCTCATTCAAACAAAGAACAGCCAACATCCTCGGACTCTGTTCTGCCAGTGCCCTGCTGTGTTACCTTACGTAAGTTTGCACCAGTGATGTGCCTGAGCCTCCTGTGTGTAAAGATTTGGAACTTGTAGCTAAAGCACTTGAAAATCTATCTGTACTGAAAAATAATTCAAAATTAATATTATTAATGTGCGAGATCCAACACAGTCTTGGTTGAAAGCTTTAATGTTAGTAAAATAATAAATATGTTTTGCCGGTTATTCAAGCAGGATCTGGATTTTTTGAAAAAAGATATATCTAAATTTGGTCACTGCTGTCAAATTCTAAGTGGCAATGATATGCAAGATACCTATAGAAATTATAGATGGAGATGGACTTGTTATGGTATTTATTTTACAGATATTTCTGGGACCAAAGGACATCGAGTATACAATGAAGAGTGAGGTAGCAAGCCTATATGAGGTGAGAAACAGCGTTATTTAACATTCAGCACTTCATTTTGTGGGTGGTTTTCCTGCACCAAGCCATCAGGAGGTCAGTCACCTCTTTAAAACAGTGTATTCCTTTTAGAAACATATCCACTCATTGTAAATATGACTGGTAGTAAACAGCAGCTGACTAAATTTAGGAAGGCTTACTTCAATACTACGTCCAGCAATTTTTCAAGCTAAGAGTTCTTCAATATTATTTTTGTTTTCACTGTTCAATATGAATTTTTCTAAGTCTTTCATTTTCCACCTTTTGGATTATTAGAAGCTGCAATAACATCAGCAGAAGGTCACTAGAGAAATGTACTTCATCAAGCCGTTATTATTTTGGCTCTGTTTTTCTTTTTTCTTGTTGTCATGACTGCTTTAGTCTCTCATGGCTGCAACTTCTTTCACATATCTTAAAGCAGGTATCTGCACTAAGATGTCTAGGATAAGTTCCTTTAGCTTTGTAATGACTTGCCAGATTTTTCCTTTTGGAAGTGTCACACTCAGAGGTGCCTGTTAGATTTCTGTTCAAAATATGGACAATGACACAAATTATTAGGACTTAAAAACAGGAAGATGTGCTATTGGATAAAATAAAATGTTTTGTGTTCATCACGTGTCAGAGAGATATTTTAATCCAGTCTCACGTTCCTCTCTACAGCACTAGAGACTACTAGCCCATCCTAACATTTGAAGAAATAAATCCATCTGCAAAAGATCAGGATCTCAAAGAAAAAGTTCATAAAAAAAATAAATTAACATGGTTACTGTAACAGCAAAAAGAAATGTGGAAATAATAAGTTAATAGTAAATATTTCTATTTTTTTTCCTAGCAAAAAGTTTACCCAGCCTATTTAAGAGTTATTTAAAATATCGTACGAAAGATCTTTTCTCAGATATCTTAATACATTTCATAGCTGAAGAGAAGAAATTGATGCATGGGAATAAGTTATATCCCATCCAAATAACAAGCTGCTCATTCTCCATGAAATGAAATGAATGTCATGGCCTTTTAAAGTGGCACAGGGGAGCTATTTATTGTGAAAAGAGATCTGCTGAGTTAGTGCACCATTTAGAAATAATACTGGAATCCTGTTAGCACCTTTAGCAATAAGTACCTCACTGCACATCACAGAGTCACAGAACGGTTGAGGTTGGAAGGGACCTCTGGAGATCAGCTAGTCCAACCTCCCTGATCAAGCACGGTCCTCTAGCGCATATTTCCCAGGATCACATCCAGGTGGCTTTTGAATATCTCCAGCGAAGGAGACTCCACTACCTCTCTGGGCAACCTGTTCCAATGCTCTGTCACCCTCACAGGAAAGAAGTTTTTTCTCAGGTTCAGATGGAACTTCCTGTGGTTCAGTTTCTGCCCATTGCCTCTTGTCCTGTCACTGGGCACCATGGAGAAGAGATTGGCCCCATCCTCTTGACCTTCTATCAAGTGTGTTTTCATCTCTTTAAAAACAAGTTATGTATTCCTCTGACACTGGCCTTAAGTGGTCCTGGAGTTTGAGGTCACAACCATTAAGTTAACACCTGCACATCTTGAAGAACATGTGCAGTAACTCTCAGTGTTTCCATCTATGTTATCTTGGGGTGTTTAAGAATAGAAGAAATTATTTATAATTATTTTAAAAGATCTAAAACACTTTAAATGCTCTGAAAAAAAAGTGATAACACAGTCATACAGGGCTTATATACGTGCTTAACTTTAAGTGCATAAGTAGTCCCAATATCCGTAATGTGACAAGTCACTGATAGAAGTAAGTAGGTCTGTGTTGGCAAATTTGGACTGACAGTGATCACAAGCCGCTGAGCACCCAACAGAATCAGACCTCTTGTTAGTTGTCAATTTATATTGCCACATGGCTCTTCTCCAAACTCTTCTCTTGAGCGACACCACCCTCCCACCCCCGCTGACTGAACTGGGGCTGGTACCCAACAAGACTCTGCTCAGCTCTGTACCAGCTATTACTTTGGTGATGGGATTCAAGTGTGAAGAGGTTAGTACACACCTGAGATCTGTTCCTGCAAAAGTATAGATTCACCAGCGCACTCCAGAGAGGCTGCTAGAGTGGTATAAATTAGCTCAGGAAGACAATGTGCACCTAGACACTGCTGCCAAATACGATATAGTAATGGCCATTATGTATCCTTTTATTCACTACTGAGATACAGCCTTCCATTATATTACCATGATGGCCAAGGATTAAAGGAAAATAAAATGTCTGATCAAAAGTAAGGTGTTTGGTTTATGCAGTTACTCACAGCATATGGTAGTGTGAGTATACTATAAATCTGATACAAAGATGCAAACATTATTCCAGGCCATGTTTGTGTATGAATGTTTGCTCTCTCTGCCAGATTTTCTTACTCTCATGTTTATCTAGCAACCTAAACAAGAGGAAGATCTAAAAATGAATTTTGATTAGTCCCAGGCTATTTATTCACACTAGAGCCTGGAAATAGCAGTCTAACTGTGAAAAAACCAACTGTAACATATGTAATACAAAGAATTTATTTTTTTAACTTTTAGTTTTATTAGTCGCTTAAAAGAAGAAAGGCAGCAAGAGATTCCCTCTCATTCTGTGCTGGTGCCCAAATCCATAAGGATACACAATAAGGCCTTAATGGAGAGTGTCCTATATGTTTTTTTTTTTTAATACTACATTGTGTGGTAGCTTTATATGCTGGCAAATCCCAACTCTATTCATCATATAGGTTCTTAGGGGGTCAAAAATTATTACTTAAAGTTTTTCTTCCTAGAGTAATGCATACAACAAAAGAGAGAATTTGCAGCTTTCTTCTTTTTCTATACATACATTATCTGCTGCTTTCTGTATGATTCATGTTAATTATCAGCTGATATTACTATATGCATTTTAAAATCAATACTAATCAGTCTATTAAAATCAGAAATTCATTAGGGAAATTCCTAAACTACCTTATTTCTTCTGAATACATAGACAACTTTGAAAAAAGTAAAGGTTTCTACCCTACTAAAAATTCGTGTCAGGTAGGACAGTGTGACTTATGAACCCTGTCATATCAAGTTCTTTCATCCTTCTTGCAAGGGTCCGTGGTCTCCGCAGATATGATTAGAGAAAGGCATTCAAATGATACAGGGATTGTTCTCAGAAAAGGCCACTTAACTGTAAGGCCATTGAGCTGTTGGGCTTCTTTAACGTAATGCTTTTCCTATTATTAAATCATTTCATACAATACAATTTTTCGTATGCTCTGTCTACCAGGCATCTACTCTCTATATGTGTGGATTCTTGGAACAATTAATTAACTCCTACCTTTTGATCTCTTATATCTGTCAGAGAGCTACAAATATGGAGAGGACATGCTTCAGGAACCCATACAAACAGACATGTATCCTGGGATGCTATTTCTCTAAGGACAACAGATCTCTTTCATGGCGAAGATGCAGCCTTTCACCAGGACACAGGAGACTTTGCTTTTGCTTTCAGTCAAGTTTGAGGTAAACTGCTTTAACAACTTCACCGTTCTCTCCAGTTATCCACATTCACCATTACTATGGTAACAGCATTGTGACCAGAATACGATCCAAGAGAATCTACCCGTAGAGTGTCCCTATCACTAAAGAAGGAAAGAGAAGAGAAATAAATTAATCAGTTTTCAAAATGCTTCACATGTCAGTAAAGCACCTTTCACTCCCCTTTTCACTTCCCCTTTCCAAACTATCAAAACAAAATTGTTAAAGGCACATTTAGAGACTGTTATATTCAGAATACTCTGATACTTACTCTTTTCTGGAAGGGAATCTTTTTTATTTTATTTCAATTTTCTTAAGATGCAGCAATAAAATTCAAAAGAATTCATACAAGAAAAAGCTTACTACATATTACTACAGCTTACTACATGTCTGTATCTGGACACAGGCTTTCAACACCAAGCCTCAGCTTTAAATCTTTGAGATTTTATTAGAAAAAAGCACCTAAATCTAGGAATTCATAGGAAAGTCAGTACGTTTATTCTATTTTTGTTAATGAACCTTCTTCGTATTTATATTCAAATTTTTCCTCCTTTTTGCTGTATCATAGTTTTCTGTGTTTTCTTTTAAACCTCAGGCAATGCTAATTAACAGTGCAGCAAAGACCAAGTTCCTGACCAATTTAAACCTCTTTCAACACAGTAGGTTTTGAGACAGGTAAATTAATGGCCTAAGGTAAGGTGTATACAGTTTATGTTAGTGCAAAAATGGTGCCTTCAGAAACGGTTGACAATCACTGGCTTCTCTTATCCCCTAAACTATTGCGAAGTGTGTCTTGTAAATACTCCAGAGCTATCTGTTGTGAAGAACATCAAAATTATCTTCCCTTCAATGCAGTGCACATCTTTCACACCAACGTTTTCACTGTAAGGCCTATCTAGTACTGAAAAGCACCTCACTGCTTCATTGCATTCCTTTGCAAACACTTAGGGAATAAAAAGCTTTGATATTATTTAAAATATCTGAGAAATTACTACCCATTATCTTAAAAATGTTTTCTTCAAATTGTTCCATTATATCCCATACAATGTAAAATGTTTAATATTGTGTCAGTTGCAGTCTCCCACTCTTAATTATCAATAATTACATAAATTATGACTTAGCTTCTCCTAATCTCTTATTTTCTACATTATGGGAACATAGCCAGCAAACTACTTCTACATTAGGAGTCTATTCATGTTTGTAGTCTCACTATTTTCAGTACACAATAGATTAACAGATTTCAGGTATGAGCCTTCAAATTCCTTACTTTACGGAGTAATTAAGTACAGGTAATAAATAGGTTTAAGTACCAGGAACTTGATATGTTTGTACTTTCCTTTTACTCTAATATAACTCCTATAGGTTTCAAAGACCTTTAGCTTGGAGTTTCTTAATCCTGTCAACTTGAAAATGCAGGAAAAGCAAGTCATTTGCTTTGACAGATATAAATAATACTAACAAAATCTTCCAGATGAGTACTGAAATATAACAAACAGATAATTAGGAAAACTACCTGTATGATTTTAGGACAATATTCCATAATTCAGAATTTAAGCTTTGTAGCACTCAGCACAATGATGCATTAAAGAATTCAGTCATTATTAAGAACATTATTAAGAATTCAGTCAGGTGCTTTCCAGACCTTTTCTAATAGAAGAACAGTGGGAACATTCAATGAAACTGGAAGACAGCAAACACAAAGCTAATAAAGGAGAACTTTAAATAATATGTAATTCCCTTGTGTAACTAGTACCACAAGATATTATTGAGGTCAACAATATAATAGGTTAAAGGAAAAGATGAGATACATGTATGGATAAAGAGAACATCCACAATTGTTTCAGGAAACATTAAAAAGATGTATAAAATTTTCACATGTACTGTGAAACCATTCTGTGAAATGACTGTTTCACTCTTCCGTATAAGATCTGAAAGTCAGGGATGATGGTTTGCTTTACAACCATCCTGTTACACTGTTAAGAGGCTCCATACCATCACTACCTGGAATACTGTGAAATTCTGGGTATTTCATTAAAGGACTAGTTTTACTATGCTGATTCTGTTGTAAAATCTGTCATTCTGTATATTCTGGTATATAACCTTTGCCAAAAATGGAAACTTCCATAACAATGTCTGTAGCAGCTTCTTACTCATCAGGAAATTGATACAGATGCATATATGTCACTATCCTGGGTTCATAAAATGTCGTGATAGAAAGAATGAAAAATAAACAGATATAAATTAGTTTATTTTACCAAATAATGCTTTTTGATAGCATTTTAAGTGAGATATGGTTTGAGAGGAGACTGATCATTCACTTGAAATGAAATGAATTTGTGAATGAGAAATAAATCAGCTGTGGTCTTCTTTTACATCAGTAAAGCAGGACATCACCAGCTTAAGTGTTTGTAAGAGAAAAGTAATTGCAGATTAAAGAAGATATGCCAGCGGAGATTTTTCTACTTTTTGTCTTGGAGATTTCAGTAGTACTCCTTTCTCCGCGGTCTGTGTTCTGCTTGTCTCTCTGCTCCCTCTGTAGTGCTGAGGTAAGAAGGGAGGGCGGAGCATAGTGGTACTTTGAACTTCAGATACTTGTGAACTCGAAAAGTGATGCATGTCAGCTGCCCTCTGTTATTGAACCCAGTGACATACCTTTTACCATTCCCAGACTTTCAGGCTAATATATTTCAAATCACTATCCTCAGTCTCATGTTTTTTATCCTCCTGTGTTTAAAGCTCCTCAGGCAACTGCTATATCCCTATTCGTTTGCAAGACGCCTGGTACTACCTGGGGCACTGGCATCATTGTAGTATGCATAAAAATATCACAGAACTAACTTTCCACTTTCACTTCTCCCTGACACTTGCTCTCCTTCCCTGTTTCTCCCTCAACTCTATTTTCCTTCCCAAGTCTCTGCTCCTAAGCTGACCTGTGCTAAAGGACTGAGGGCTTTGTTTTCCCTCTGGCTCAGCCCCTCTTTCAGCATCCTGCAATGTCTCCCACAAGAAGTGCCTTCTTTGGCTGTAACTTAAAGTTCTCCCTATGCTGTTTCTCTAGATCCCTGCCACGCATCGTGTTTAGTAAAATTCAGTATCCTATTTACTTACTGTATTAACCACTGTTGAGGAAAGTGTTAGTATATCATCAATTTGATGAAAAAGGACAAGCAAGAGATGTTTAAAGAACCTGGACAGTATTCTAGAGTTGGATTGACATATTCAGACTCACTCTGATGTTTCTTCTCAACACTGTTCAGAAAATTTGGCTGCCATGGCCTACAGATTTGCCTCTACTGAATCTCTAGTGTGAACAAGCAACTTACACTTCATTTTTTAAGGTATAAGCTAAGGTATTGGTTTTATGCAGTATATTGTTTATTTATTAAAGAAATAAATAAGGTGTATGCCAAGTTATTTTGATGTAAAGATTTTAGGAACGATACAAAATAATATGAGAGTAAGATCAGAAGTTAGATTTAATATTTTAGTTGAGATAGGTAACCTATGTATTTTACATTGCTCTGGAGCACCAATCACAAAAAGTAGTATTGTGCAAAACTTAATTGAGACAAATCTCATGTCAGACATTTGAAAGAAAAGCCTTACCAACAGAAATAATTTGGACACTTGGGTAATTTACTTTATCTAACTTCATACATCCAATGCAGGAGCTTTAAGCAAGAGCCTAATATACTTCTAATAGACTAAGACAAATAGACTAGAGTCTAATAGACTTCTAATAGACTTGTAATATACTCATAGCAGAGAGAAAGTTTGACGCTTTCTTCTGAAGGAAGCGAAACTTTTGCCTAAATTAAAGATTAAATTTAAGAAAGGGGGGATATCCCCTGAGGATCTACTTCAGCCGAGACAAGCATGAGCACACTAGATTGGAAATGGAGTATGCTAGCAGGTAGAAGGACCAAGCATATTTTCTATCTGGAAAAATGAACCTAGGAGACTGGATCACAGTAGGTAGGGAGTAAAGGCTTATATAGAACCAGTACTGTAAAATGAGGCAACCCTACAAACCCCACCATACCCACATGTAGAAGGATGGCAACAGCAGCAGCAATATCTAGCAGGATCCTTGTTCCATGCCTTGAGAAGAATCTCCACCTTGTGATTCAAAAGCCATGCTAAAAGAAAAGATTAGCATCTCTTTATAATATCCAAAGATTTTTATTCTACATAATACTTACTTTCGCAGATTAGTTTTGCTTGAATTTTTCCTTTCCTGTTGTTGTAGTGCTGTGTTTTCCTTTTTTTTCCCCCCATAGGAATGCAGTGTAGAGAAATTTAACTAGATTTGGTAAAAAACACAACTATACTGCTCCCAAAATTGCACTGGCTCCAAGGAGAACTTATCCATAGTTTTGTGTTTGGAGATAGTATGGAGATGACAAGCTCTACTGGAACTCATCTGGTACAGGTAGAGGCAGCCCTGGTAGACCTGTGCAGATGCTCAGTTTAATTACTGAATGCATAAGCAGTCCATGGGTAAAGGAGGGCTGATCACACTCAGGAGGAATAAAACCATTTCTGATTACTTAAAATTAGATTGTTTCCTAAGCTTATTGTAGAAAGAGCAACTTTTTATATGTAGTAGATGTGACATTTGAAAGGGTTGTGAAATATATAGGCAATAAAAATAAAACTTAAAAAAAAGGAAGCCACATGTTATATTCATGAAGAAACACTTCATTTGCAAACTAGACAAGGTTGGTCATATCAATAGAATGCAAAATCATGCAGAGGACATTAAAACTTCCTCCATGTTAACAGCAGAACTTCCTCTGTGGAGATCAGAATCTGTACATGTGGTAACCAGGTATTGTAAGTTCACTGTCTGCTTTGCCATTATCGAACTATGTTTTACACAGGACTGGGAACTGCAGCTGTGTTTAAGAAAGCAGACCTCCGAGATAATCAACTCTATTAGGTAAACTTCTCATATTCAGCAAGATTATTTTGAGTTCTCTGTTGTGAAATATAGAAGAATGAAGGTCATGTCCAAGAAAATCAGAGTTGGGGATGGCTGACAAAGTAGATTTATTGAATAGAAACTATCCGATAACAACGACAGTTCAAACAATGGATCAGAGCATGGAGGCATGGAGCAATTCCAACACCATCATCTTTTTTCCAGATCTGTGCAAAAAACAAAACAAAACAAAACAAAATAAAATAAAATAAAATAAAATGAATCAGAGACCTGAGATATACTGGATAGATGCAAAATATGAAACCAAGAATTATATAAATCAAGTGAAGATCATCTTGTTTATTTCTCACAGAATGTTAGAGGTGCCAGAAAGGTCACAAAAAGCACCAAGATATAGAAAATAACAGGACCTGAAAGCAGAAGTTAAAACAGTCTTTATTTCATATACAGTGCTGCTAATCAGATTCCTGTGCAAGTCAAGGTGTCTTTGGTTGTGATTTTCAAAAACTTAGATGTCCAATTTTGGACACAGAACTGGTTAACTGTGAGTATAAATAGTACACATGCGTGCTTTTGCTTATTTTGCACTCCAATTAGATGATCAAAAATAGTCTTTAATGCTGCTCTTGATGCAAACTATAACTGAATTACTTTGTGCACAAGAGAACAAAAGGCTCAAAAGCTTTCTGCTGAAAATGATAGTCCTAAAACATTCTTTTGATGAACAAGGGGGGAATGCTTGCACATATTGGATTGAATATATTGGTCTGCTATATTGGATTGAAAGGTGGAGAGATAACACATAGAAAAATGATTCTGTGCGTGAAGTGTAGGAAGTAAGGGAACCAACAGATATTAGCATCAGCAGTGTTCGGTGGCAGAGTATTAGCTTTCTCAAATATCCAGTAAAGTAGGATTAACTGCTAAATTCAGAATTCTTGGGGAAAAGAAGAAAGAAAGAAAGAAAAAAGAAAGAGGGCAATGGATTGTCACCTTGACGTGAGCCTTGCCTGCTGTATGGTAGGTGAAAAATCTTGAATTGAGAATAGTGGCATTCCTGAAGCCATCAAGCTTAGTGAGCTACCAAGTGCCAAATGTATTAAACTGTTCTGAAACGGTCACTCAGATCTCATGGATGCAACTAACAGTCTAAAACTGGGATCTATTATCATGCCATAGCAAGATTGATCAAAAACTGCTTGTGGAGGCCATTTCTCAATGGAAAATAACCCTGACTAAATGAATACCAAACGAATATTAAATGAATTCCATGAATGGAAACCCAGAGAGGATTCTGAAATTGACTTTTCAAGTTTCCTGTGCAAAAATATATATGGCAATTTACTCTATGTTAGAGTAAAGAGTAAATAGGCTCGAAAACTTACACAGTTCAAGTGACCCCAAACAGCTGGGTTATCGGAATATAATGACATGTATAATATAAGCCTTTTCTCTTGATTTTGGAGCCTTTTTTTAAACCTTATTTATTTATAAGAGAGAAAATCAAATTTCCAACCCTCTCTTTTCCTTTTTCACCACTAGACTTCATGAAACTGCACAATCTACAAGTAGATTTGTCATCAAACTGAGTAACACCAAGACTTTCATTCAGGAAGGTAACTGCTCTTTCTCATCACCAGTATAAGCAGTTTCGTCTGTGTAAAAACTAGAGGCTCGCAACTTGGTGTCATGGCCAACGTAATGCTATACTTTCTAGTCAGTACAGGTAAATTCTCTCTTTAAAGTATGAAATTCTCAGGAAGCCTAGATGGCCTGCTCCTCCAGTGATCAAGGAAACAGACCAAAGATGTATGGGCCGCAAAGATGTAAGAGTCCATAAAAACAAGAGCCTCAGTAAAATTTAGATAGGCTACAAACTCTACCTGGATTTAGCATGGATTTGGCTTTCCTGCTTCTCAGATCCCTTCCCATTCGTACAATATTAAATAATTTTCTCAGCTGCAAAGAAGAGTCTGATATAAGAAAAAGTGATTTCCCTCATGAGGAAGAAAGCAATGGTAAAAATTCCCTCAGATTGAACAACATTTGCAAGCAATTTGTTCCTGATGCCCAAAAGAACAGAGGAAGAAGTATTAATCTGTGGTAAATCTGAAAGGACTGAATGCCGGCGTAGCATACCAGTACTTGCATTGCAAGATGAAAGGCTCCATCTCCTAAGAGACACCTCAACATGGGACGATTGGATGGCAGGATTAGACCTGAAGGATGTCTTACTATCCTGCTGGTGAAAGAATGTCAAAGGTTCCTCCACGTTTTGCTGGGAAGGAGAACTCTGGCAGTTCTCCAGCCTACCATTTGGCCTCTTGTCAGCTCCATGGTAGCAGCCTTCTGCGAGCGAGGGCTCAGGATAATGGTCTGTTTAGACAACATGCTGACTATGGTACAGAACAGAGAGCTGTTAGCAGCAGAAGTTGATTTGGTGAAAAAATTCTCAAGAGTCAGAGTCGATGAAAAATTACCAGAAATCGAATCTGGCTCCTACCCAGGAAACGACATTCCTTGGATGTGCAGTCCTGATATCTGTGTTCCAGAGAGTTTTAGACCTTTCCAGGGTGTATCAGAGAAACTCTTTGGAAAGTAAAGTCGCTCTGAGAAAGGCAGTCATCCACCTCAGGGGGACAGTTCACACAAGAGCAATTGAATTTAGACAATGTCACAAAACCACGACATGCATATTACGTCATCCTATCCATCTCCTCATCACAGAGGGGAGGGAAAGACTGTTATCCTGGGCACATGTTTCCCTTCTCATCTTGTTCCAGTGGTTCAGAGTAATAGCGTCACTCTGTTGGAAGATAAGTCTATAGCCCGCTACATGTTTTGGTCAGAAGATTTTTGTACATGAAAATTAATTTCTTAAGCGCTTCATTGCTAGTTTTGTCCATATATGCAAGTTTCTGTGTCGTCACATAGAACCACTTTTCTGGTAATTGGGATTCTTCTGGGAATGGGAGTAGAGCACAGAGAGATTTAAGACCAGATCTGGGAGAGAAGTTTCACTTTCCTAATTAAAATACTGGAATCTTCAAAATGAGATGAATACGCTTTCTACATATCAGTCATCTATTTTATATGTTTGCGTATTTTTCTTTTGTATAGTTGTAAGTGAAAAAAAGATATTTATTGTAATAAATATATATTCAGGATTATTACTATTATTATGTTATAAGAATTATTATAATCAAGATTTTTTTTTCCATTTTCACTCGTATCAATTATCTATAAATTTATTATAATGAGCAACATTTTATTCCCCATGTTCATATTTGCACACTTTCCCCAGTACGAAAAAGTTTAAAAGGCAGCAAAAAATAATTTTTTCTTACTTCACAAATTATTTTCCTCACCTTTTCAGCAAGAGCAGGAGTAAGACTCTTAAGAAAAATAGAAAAGCTCTTTGCCATTAAAAAAAAAAAAATTGTTCAATTTTTAAAGTAAAAATGTATTTGCTCTAAGATAGCATTCTTTATGAACTCTACTAGGTCTCGTTACAGATTAAAAGATATTTCCTTAAAAACCTGAAAGTGTAAATGTGACCCATATTAGAACAATGAAGAGGTCGGTATCCTAACTGTCTCTGTTCGTTGCAGTATTAATGTTTTCCATAACAAAAGACAGAGTAACAACAAGACATTTTGACTTAACGATATTTAAGTAATGCAATTTTCTATGTAATGGTTACATTATACATTTAAGAAACACTTTTTCAAGAAAAGCTGCTATCACATTGCTCTCAGTATTTATATTATTAATTGATATGCTGCAGTATTATCTCTCTGCAAAATTTTCACTCCCCATAAACTTATCCTTAGTACCACAGTGAAACATTTTTTAGAACAATTTGGGACATAGCACATAAATAGGGCCAGAGGAGAAAAAAAACAATGGCTTGTTTTGTCCCTAAAGAAAATCTGTGAATACATACAACCACTTTGTTCTTTCAGATTCTTTGAGTTCTAATTTTCTAACTAGCTGCTACTTTTGAATGACTTCTCCTTACTATGCTTACTTGAGAACAACCAGATTTGGAGATGGCTCTGGACCCAGGCACATTACCCCCTTGACAGACTGCCTGAAGAGTTTTAGAGAGCTGAGCTAGAGAGAAAATGGGCAGAGCCTCACTGAATTACCATTGGAAAGCCCTATTCTGCAACAAAATATCGAGAATTTAAAAAGTGGGGGAGAGGCCAAAAAAAGGTAGAAAAGGCAGCATTGCACAGAAACACAAACTGAGACTTTAATAAACCCATTCAAGCATTTTTCAGTCCTATCTTATCTAACTCAGATAAACTAAAGTAACAGTATGTGAATATTTGTGAAATGAAAAAGGGGTATTAAAAGTTGGACATCAATGGCATTGCATAAATCCTTTTACACCCATGTAAATTCTTAAAACATTATTTTAGAACAGCAGATACTCAGTGGATTTTTTTAAGACTAAATGCACTACAGATGTGGCTACAGTAATTTCACAGTTTAAACCTTGGGCACATGGAATTTAAAACAGAAGTTTGTCACTGCAATACTGTACAGTTCTTTCACCACTGAAATGAAGTAGGTACGCTAACTCCAAACAGTCTTTAGTTTAGCACAGTACTTCTTAGTGTTAACATTTCTATTTCCCTACGGAAGCATTCTGTGCTTACGTGACCCCTCTTATTATAGCTCTCCCAGCCACTTAGCTGCACAATTACCCCACAAGTCAGGAAAAAAAACCCACTTATTCCTTTTTTATAAGACGAAGAAACATGACTCAGAGGGTTAGTGACTTATCTAAGGTTACATAGCAGTGGCTTGAACTCACCTTCTCAGGCAATAGGCTTAGCGCCTTCGTTACTGAATTGTCTAGATATCCTACTCGAAACAGTCTGTGGCTCAGTTCATTATATCTCCCTATATACAGTATAAGATCAAAGAACCTTTTGCTAAGATTAGAGCCTTTTCTCACGAAATATTGATTACAGAAGTCGCAGTTCTAGAAAAGGAAACAAAACCTTATTGTCTAGGCAACAGTATCCAGTTTGCTTGGAGAAATATAGTATTACATCACTGAAAGTCTACCCTATGCGATAACAGAACTACACATATTAACTGCATTATTAGTCCATACTTTAGACTTTTGATGTCTGGCATAGCCACCCTAGAAACATCTCAAAAATAGTACGTTTAGTAACAGTTCACCCCTAAACAGGAAGTATCCTGCGCCCACTCAATAGCACTCCGGGCATTTTCCTGGTTATCCCCCAACTTGCAGACTGTCACATGGGAATGCAGAAAGCTGTCCTAAAGTTATTGGCCATTTTTTTCTCTTTTCCAGTGCATAATAATAAAATGTTGTCGGTATTATTCTGACAATGAGTAACTTATTTTATCCTTGTTTTTTGCAGTGCTATTTTCTTAAACTCCATTGTGTTGTAAACACACACACACACACACACACACACACACACACACACACACACACACACGCATGAATGCACAAACACATGCACAAACAAGTCTACTCTAAAATTTTCTGTTGAGATTCCCACCATCTAAAAAGCCTTAGAGCTCCCACTGCTTAAGATACAAACATTTCTAGACTTTTCTATATCAGGTATGGTACGGGAAAAGCATAGTATTATATAAATTAGTGAAACCACACTTGCTTTAAAAATCTCCATTTCTCTGAGAGCAGTTAGATGCAGTCAAAATGCAATGTGTACACCCACAGATGCGCAGATGCACGCCCCTCACATGTATATGGGAAAGTGGCTTAACTCAGTTTTGTCATAGCCTTTACAGCTAATAAGATGTCATGACCTTTCACATTTAAGCAAATGATATGCATTTCATGAATTCCTAATACTTCTCCAGTTTCAATACATCATTTATTTTTAGTTAAGAAAGCTTCAGGCTGGAAATCTTAATGTAGCCAGTTTAGACAGGTGAAAGAAAAAGGTCTCTGCACTAGGTGAGATCTGCAGCCCAGAACCCTGTCTATGGTAGCAGAAGAAATGTCTAAGGAAAAGTATGGAAAAAAAAAAGGAAAAAGATGCATAGCAATACTTTCCCAGGACACCAACCCACTCTCCAATGACTTGTAGTTCAGGGAATTCCTAAGTCAAAAGAAGCGCCTTTCAGCACCCTTGACTGATTTTTTTTTTCCATGAATTTGCTCAATCCACTTTTGAAGCCATAAACCCCCATGTTTAGCATCTCTAAGGTCCGTAGTTTAGCTATGTGTTGAGTGAATAAGTATCTCCTTTTGTATTTTTTGAACCTTTGACTGGCTAGTTTTGCTTGAGGTTCACTAGGTTTTGTGTCAGTTAACAGAAAGAGGAATTTGTTTCAAACATTTGAATGTGAAACAGCATTGAAATAACAGTGTATTATTTTTTACCACTGTTACTGCTTTCCTTCCTTGTCGTACACATATTTGTTCTGTAAAATACTTTTTAGTATCATTGTATTCATTAGTAATCATAGCGCCTGAACGGCTGGCTTTCACTAAGTCACAGCTTCCAGTTCCTGGACCAATTACCTTCTTCAGATAGGTATGCAGAGAGAGAAGCAGAGGAAAAAAGACAGAGAAATATGTACTTTCAGTGATGAGAATTTCAAAATGATATTTTGAGATACAGTGTTGCTCTGTAGGTATGATGTCTCCTCTTCCTATGGATTGCAATAGCTATCAGAATTATCTGACCTTCTTACATAGGAAAGGAAAATTGTATCAAATTGATAAACAATTCTAGCAATATCAATTTGTATAAGAAAACCACAAGGCTAGGAAAAAGGGAAGTCAACAGAATTAAATTGACTTAGAATATCCAACTTAACTTGAGTCAGAGAAGGAAGGAGGCTTTCTAGAATAGTATCACCAGTCTTCCCGTACGTGGGGTAATGCTCTCCAAGCACAACGGGGCTCAGGAGGTGTGAGCATGGATTAAATTCTCGTTCTAGGTTACCCTTTTTAATTTACCATCTGAAAGACAGCTAGCACCTAATTAAAGAAATCATAGGAATTCTGAATATTTCTTGCAGAGGGGCAACAGGAAAGGGAGTCATCGAATTCTAACTTAAATATTTGACTGTTAAAGTAAAATTTCAGAAAAAAAGAAAGTAACTGTGAAACTACCAGGCACTCTGTTTTGTACTGCGTTCTCTTTTTACTTCTAATATTGACCTACCATATGTCCAGGATCCAGTCATGTCACTTGTTTATGTCCCTTTTACATGTCAATGGGTAAATGCAGTTTGTTCAGTTTCATACTGAGAAAATTGGTGGATGAATGTAGCTTTGTAACTCAGGAATGTTTATTGTTGATGTTGTATGTATAGGGAATTTGCCCAGTTACCACTCTGTTAAGACTAACTTCTTGTGCCTGAAGAGAGGCCAGGAATATTTTCAGAAATATGAGTGCAGGCACATAAATTCTGTCAGGATACCCTGAAAACATTATAATTTCAGAAAATCGTTGTTGAGAATACTGATACTGACAGGTTCTAGTTTGGAGCAAGGTCTGTACTTTTATACATTATTTTGACAAGGATATACACAAGATTATTTTCAAAATTACTTTTTTGTATATTCAGTAACAAACTTCTGTTACAAAGTTTACAGAAATATTTTTGTTTGTTTGTTTGTTTAGTGCTTCCCATTAAAAGATCCGTTAGTGGAGTGAGTATATAAGGTGTATAAGGATCTAATAATTCCTTATTAATAAGAGAAAGCACAGTTCCTCCATGCCCTTTTTTCTGCCTTTTAAGACAGTGTTTGTAAGGGACTAAATATAACAATCAAGTGCAAGATACAGCATAGCATATTTTCTCTACCATTTCCTTTCCTGATGAGTATTTTCTGAGTGTCATTGCATCATGTGATGTGATTCCATACTTGGAAGGGTTGTTTTCAATTTCTGGCTATTGTGAATGCAGCACCCTCAAAAGACATTATGAATGAATACCAATATGTGGAGAGATCTATTAAATTTGGAAAGTGTTCAGAATGTTAACAATTTCCTTGAAATAAGAGGCATGTAATGTTTTCTATAGAGTTTCTTCCACCTGACAAAACAAATAAGAAAAGAAAGGAAAGGAAAAGAACAAGAATGATCTCAACTAGATCAGCTGACTCAGCTCTGGTGTGAAAATCTGTAGGGGTTAGTTAAATTCATTAACAGTAGAATTACCGTGGGAGCACATTGGTCCCAGCTAAAGCCATTTAATTATTCCTTGAAGTTTTGAATTATATTTTCTTCAAGTAAATTTCAGACGCACTTGAATTTTGACTATGAAGTTCATCCTGTAAAATAAAGCAATTTGCTTAAGTGTTTGTTTTCCTGGGAAAGGCACTTTTGTGAAGGGCCTTCATCCAAAACAACAATTCTGCAGGGCCAGACCTCCTTCCTGACTCTAGAAAAGGCCTGAGTAGCTTCTATGTAAAGTGATTTGCCTAAGGCCACCCACTGAGTTAGTGGCAGAGACAAGATTACCAAATGGGACATTTTTGCGTGTTTGTTTTCATTCTCCCAGAAGAACAAAAGCCTGACAACTGAAAACTCCTCTTTGGAAGGGATCGGTAACCATCAAAAAAAAATTATTTCCCTTCCACAAAACATGGTAACTGAAATACAATTGAACAATTCAGCAGATGCCTTAGCTTATGCCTATTTGAAGCACAAGATGTCAAGAATGTGTGGAAAGCCTTTCTGAGATTAATCTAAAATAAGAGAGTCCAGGTAGCATGGAAAAGAATTTGACAAAGTATCTCAAAACACTGCAAAATGTGGATCGTTTGCAAACTATCTGCATGCTTTAAGTATCTGTTCTGGTGCGTTTCGTTCCAGTACGCTATAAATTCACCGAGCTGACAGCATTGTAATACTAGGAGAGAGTTTACAAACCCATTGCAATGGCATTATGCTATGACTACTATTCTATTCATTCTATTCTGGTCTCCAAATTTACACTTAATTGGAAAGGTGTTTTTGCTTGCAATACAATCCTTGACAGAAATACACTGTTGTTAATGTCAAATGAAGCTATTAAGAGATGATGTGCTTACAAAATGAACCAATTGAGTTAGTGTGAAAGAGCTTTCTCATTAATCACCACCGCGATACAGTTCGATTAATGTTTTAAGGCCAGAGTTTCATTTGTAAGAAAAGGTACAACATGTGCAAGGCAATGTCTGGCGACATCACGCTTGTGAAGACAGGAACAAGAAGAATAGCTCTAGGCAATTTGAAGTCAGATGTTGCCCCTATCACAGTCATTGGATAACCCAGTGGTTGAAAGCTGTTTGGTAGGGAAGGGCACCTTGTCAACGGCATGTATCCCCCAGGCAGTTCCCTGTCATGTTCATTACTGTTGACAGTGCTAGTGAGTGCCCTTGTGCTAATGAGAGGGCAGGTAGCTGGCTGCCAGGCATCAATATGTGAGACTGCAGCAGGAAACCCTGGTGCCCAGTACTGAAATGCTGACAGGCCTAACTTCTTTGCAGGGTGTTTTGTCAATGTTACTGACATCTTGCCATTTAGGAATGCATCTGGTGTTTCAAAGACTATTGAAGAGTCATCACCCTGTAAGAACCTGGGAAACTGTCTAATTTGCAATGAATATTAACCTAATGCTACCTAAGCGTGTTTTTCATGTGTAGACTCCATGCACAATAAAGAGTTAATTAATATCCTATAACAAAATCCTCAAACAAATACAAGGATACTATATGGTCTTCTTGTTAATCATCAATCACCACTGCTTTGCCTTTGGAAGCCAGCCCAGCTCCAGCTGCCTTTTGCTTTCCTGGCCCCTCTCTCGCACAGCTTTGACCGACTTCTATTCAGTCCTTGAATTTAACTCCCTAGACCCTCCCATGTTTTCTCATGAAAACTCTATGGCTCAGCCATACCCTGCTCTATATCTCCGTGGTTCTTTCATAAACTTGCAAATATTCCAAGCCAGAAAACACAGTGGAGTTCTGTTTGTTACTCTCAGGTGACCTCTCAAATGGGCTTTCAGAGAGAAACCTTTCACTTCAGCTTGTGTTTTTTCTTCCCTGAAGACAGAGTCAGGGGCTGTGTGAGGATGACAACATTAGCATATCCTGCAAGGACTATCAGCTAAGAGAGAGAGGCATAGGAAATGGAAAGAAGAGCTCTGTAATCCTGAATACATCTCTCTCATGCCCCTGTTTAGGTGGGTGTGTGTTGAACTATTTCACTTAGGCCAAACTAAGCCAAGAAGATTTTTTATATTTACTAAAATAATCTGTCTGTGCCTAATTAATGCCCAGTAGGTCAATTCATGTGAGTTTACTTTATGCACTGTGAACAAGCTGAGATGTGCTGCTTAAAAAGGAATCATTTTTGTCATTATTAATCAAAAATAAATATTAAAATGAGCTTTCAAAGAGATAGAAACCTAAATCCATGAGCATGTCTTTGTATTATTTGGAGAATTACACAAGTTCTGGAACTGTAGACAATCAAATCAATGCTGGCCTGAAGTTTGCTTTGGTGAAAATTATTCATAAAAATCTGTAAACTCACATATTATATATGTATAAAAATATCATGAGTATTACTAGAGCAAACAACAAAAAATTCATTAGCTAAATTTTCAGAGATGGGAACTGAAAAGTAGTTAAATTTTTCTGTAGACACCTGGCACTAAAGCAAGATAGGGATTTTGGCTTATCATTGCCTTGCCTTTAATTGCTTTTTTCCCCAGAAGGAATAGCTGGGGGTGGGATTCTCCCTCCCCACACGATGTAGGAGGAGAATTAGGCACCAAAGAAATATTAGCTGACATAAGCCTGCAAGCTGACTGGAACGTCGTTTGGATTTTATTAGCAGAGGAATTTAGGCACTTAAAATGTTAGGCAGCAGTTAAGGAATGTATTGAGGAACTTGGTTAGTCCTAACATTGCATTTAAGCTGTGCAGTCCCTTAGTCCACCTACTAAAAAAAATTATGGCCTAATTTTCACATGTGCTGGACACCTTCATCTCCAGTTGACAACTTTATATCTTCATGAAGTATCTGTAGGGAATTGGGCTTCTAATTATTTGTTCCAAAAGGAAGAAACTAGATCCTCAGTTATAAGAGTTGGGTTCAAACGAAGACTCTTCTCTTCCATGGAACTCCACAACCTGGTTCCTTAATATTTAATGCCTAGATTTTTTTCAACAATATTTTCCTTCACATTTCTTTATCACCTCCAGCATTTTGTCTTTTGTTCACAGACTCCCTTTTTAAATTATGTCTTTGACTATTTTTTATAATTCACTAAGAGTAACTGCTATTTTTTTTCATGAGTTACAACTTCTTTTTCCTAACGTGGTAGTAGAATATTTTAAGCAAATATGTTTGAACAGCATTAGCATGAAACTTCTTGGACATTCATAGTCATGAAATACTCTGCAGACATTGGTTTCTGTGCAAAGCTCTGTAATTAAAAAAAAATCAATAGCATAAATATATATCAAAATAAAAATGTTTGCAAGTATCAGCAAGGTCATATAGCTCTGATTTGAAGAAATGCATGTGATATACCTTCTGCAGCGTTCACCAGCCTTTATCAGTTTTTTATTGTCTTCCAGGGAGCTGCACCACACTGAAGGTGGTTTTTGAAGTCCAAAACAATTTGTATCTTTCATCTTTGCTCAGAAACCTGAACAGCTAGTCTCCTGGCTCATTCTCACTTATGTTGTTCTGTTAATAAATTAACAAGCACGTTAAAGGTAATATGGTGCATTGCAGACAATTTCATATGCATGGCAAGCATATGAAAGCTGCTCTTAACAGTCCATCCATATTAGATTTCTGGAATACTCTTCATCTCTGCTGAAAAATTATCAGAAAAATGAATTACATGTTGTAACCATCATGCAGTTTTTCAGATCTGCTATGGGGAAGAAATCCTTGATGGTTTCTAGTGAGAAATTTTACTAAAGTATTCTTAATTAAAAATGTATAAAAAATTATATAAATATAGTGTATTAATAATATCTTAATAATTATATGCTGCTTCTGGGAAAGTGGCATTACCATATTTATTTCTGTCATTACTCCTAATTAACTCTAAACTCATCCCTTAACACCAGAGTGACTGGAGAATAAAATTAAGGAGAGGTTTATTTAGCAAGGCTCAACATGTAAATCTCAAAACAAACTACTGACCACAGGGGAAAAAAAAAGATACATTTTTCCATGCAGAAGGTATTCTGAAAAAACCTGCTGTGGGTAGGCAGAACTTGCTCTGAGTAGATTAGAGCGAGCACCTGTGCAGGTGAGGGAGAGGATCCTGCCGCGGGAGACAGCAAAGAGGGCAGCTAGCAGCTAGGTCAGCTCAGACTGCTGTGAAATCAGTGTCTTGATAGTTCCTAGCACTGATCCAGAGATGCTTAGGGACACAATATTCAAATCAGTGTTCATTCCTCCCAGTTCTCAGCTCTGAATTTCACTCTTTGTGTTTTGGAAATGTGCTGCATTCGCGAGCTAATGACAAGATTTTCATGGAGTGCTCTTGTCATGGGAGCTCCTCAGTCCTGGGTTCTCTCTGTTTCTCTCTTTTACCCTAATTTTTTTTTTGTTTATTTATTTGTTTTGTTTTGTTTTAACTAACCACACAGCTGCCACAAATCAGCTTGTCTGTCTTTTGAAATGATGTTTTCTATGCAAATACCCTTGATGGCTCCAATTGGGGCAGATACCTTGGGCATTTGGGGCATGAGCGATGGGATCCACCTTACCAAGCGGGGCACGCATGTCTTTGCCAACAGATTGGCCAGCCTGGTAAGGAGGGCTTTAAACTAGGCAGGGGAGTGGTATAGTGGCAGGAGAGTCAGTAAAACACCGCTCAAGTCAGGGTGCCTCCAGCGGGTGCATGCAGCCAGGGGAGACAGCATGGAACATGGCTATGGAGGCTCCTCTTGCACCTCTCCTGGGAAGCCTGCGTGCTTGACTGGCTCTCTGAAATGCCTGTATACCAATGCACACAGCATGTGAAATAAACAGGAAGAGTTAGAGATCTGTGTGCGGTTGCAGGGCCATGATCTCATTGCAGTGACAGAGACATGGTGGGATAGGTCACATGACTGGGATGCTGTCATGGATGGCTATGTGCTTTTTAGGAAAGACAGGCCAGGCAGGCGAGGTGGTGGAGTTGCTCTTTATGTGAGGGGGCAACTAGAATGTGTGGAGCTCTGCCTCGGGGTGGATGAAGAGCAAGTTGAGAGCCTATGGGTAAGGATTAAAGGGCAGGCTAACATGGGCGACACTGTTGTGGGGGCTTACTACAGGCCACCTGACCAGGAGGAAGTCATCGATGAGGCCTTCTACAGACAGCTGGAAGTAGCCTCACGGTCACAGGCCCTGGTTCTCATGGGAGACTTCAACCACCCTGACATCTGTTGGCGAGACAGCACAGCTAGGCACAAACAGTCAAAGAGGTTCCTGCAGAGCACTGATGATAATTTCTTGACTCAGGTGGTGGAGACGCCAACGAGGAGAAGTGCAATGCTAGACCTTGTACTAACGAACAGAGAGGGTCTAGTTGGAGAGGTGAAGGTTGGGGGCAGCCTTGGCTGCAGTGACCATGAGATGGTGGAGTTCAGAATCCTGCGAGGAGGGAGCAGGGCAATGAGTAGGATTGCAACGTTGGACTTCAGGAGAGCTAACTTTGGCCTCTTGAGGGACCCACTTAGGGGAATCTCATGGGGTAGGGCCCTAGAAGGAAGAGGGGTCCAAGAAAGCCAGTTAATATTCAAGCATCACCTCCTCCAGGCTCAAGATCAGTGCATCCCTCTGAGGAAGAAGTCCAGCAAAGCGGGCAGGAGACCTGCATGGAGGAGCAAGGAACTCCTGGCAAAACTCCAGCAGAAGAAGGAAGTCTACAGAATGTGGAAAAGGGGACAGGCCACTTGGGAGGAATACAGGGACGTTGTCAGAGTGTGCAGCGATGCGACAAGGAAGGCTAAGGCCCAGTTGGAATTCAATCTGGCAAGGGATGTCAAGGACAACAAGAAGGGGTTCTTCAAATACATCAAGAGCAAAAGGAAGACTAGGGAAAATGTGGGCCTGCTGCTGAATGGGGCGGGTGCCCTGGTAACAAAGGATATAGAGAAGGCAGAGTTATTGAATGCTGCCTTTGCTTCAGTCTTCACTGCTAAGGCCAGTCCTCAGGAATTCCTGGCCCTGGGGACAAGAGAGGAAGGCTGGAGAAAGGAAGACTCTCCCTTGGTGGAGGAGGATCCGGTTAGAGATTTTTTGTCCAAACCTGACATCCATAAATCCATGGACCCCGATGGGATGCACCCACGAGTGCTGAGGGAGCTGGCGGATGTTATCGCTAGGCCACTCTCCATCATCTTGGAAAGGTCCTGGAGATCAGAAGAGGTGCCTGAGGACTGGAAGAAGCCAATGTCACGCCAGTCTTCAAAAAGGGGCAAGAAGGAGGAGCCAGGGAACTACAGGTCAGCCTCACCTCCATCCCTGGAAAGGTGATGCAACAGCTCATCCTGGAGGTCATCACTAAGCACGTAAAAGACAAGAAGGTGATCAGGAGTAGTCAGCATGGATTCACCAATGGGAAATCATGCTTGACCAACCTGATAGCCTTCTATGACGGAATGACTGGCTGGATAGATGAGGGGAGAGCAGTGGATGTTGTCTCCCTGGACTTCAGCAAGGCTTTGGACACTGTCACAGGAAGTGTGGGCTAGATGAGTGGACGGTGAGGTGGATTGAGAACTGGCTGGATGGCCGAGCTCAGAGGGTTGTGGTGAATGGCGCAGAGTCAAGTTGGAGGCCTGTAGCTAGCAGTGTCCCCCAGGGGTCAGTACTGGGTCCAGTCTTGTTCAATATATTCATCAATGACCTGGATGAAGAGAAAGAGTGCCTCCTCAGCAAGGCTGCTGCTGATACGAAACTGGGGGGAGTGGCTGACACACCAGAAGACTGTGCTGCCATTCAGAGGGACCTAGACAGGCTGGAGAGATGGGCGGGGAGGAACCTCCTGAAGTGCAGCCAAGGCCAGTGCAGGGTCCTGCACCTAGGGAGCAATAACCCCAGGCACCAGTACAGGCTGGGGGTTGACCTGCTGGAAAGCAGCTCTGCAGAGGAGGACCTGGGAATCCTGGTGGACAACAAGTTAAACATGAGCCAGCAGTGTGCCCTTGTGGCCAAGAAGGCCAATGGTCTCCTGGGGTGCATGAGGCAGAGTGTTGCCAGCAGGTCGAGGGAGGTGATCCTCCCCCCTCTCCTCAGCCCTGGGGAGGCCTCACTTGGAGTGCTGTGTCCACTTCTGGGCTCCCCAGTACAAGAGAGACATGTCACTCCTGGAGAGAGTCCAGCGGAGGGCTACAAAGAGGATTAGAGGGCTGGAGCACCTCTCCTCTGAAGAAAGACTGCAAGAGCTGGGCCTGTTCAGCTTGGAGAAGAGAAGATTGAGAGGGGATCTCATAAATGTATACAAGTATCTGAAGGGAGAGTGTCAAGAGGATGAGGCCAGTCTCTTCTCCGTGGTGCCCAGTGACAGGACAAGAGGCAATGGGCACAAACTGAACCACAGGCAGTTCCATCTGAACATGAGGAAAAACTTCTTTCCTGTGAGGGTGACAGAGCGCTGGAACAGGTTGCCCAGAGAGGTAGTGAAGTCTCCTTCGCTGGTGATATTCAAAAGCCACCTGGATGTGATCCTGGGAAATATGCTCTAGGTGACCCTGCTTGATCAGGGAGGTTGGACTAGATGATCTCCAGAGGTCCCTTCCAACCTAAACCATTCTGTGATTCTGTGATTCTATGATTTATAAGTTTTTGTCTAATCCGTCGGTGGATTTAGGATATGTGGAAATATGTTAGAAGGATTCCTCCATGCCTAATGCCTTAGGCAGTTAAGATTTCTTAATCAGTCCCTGGGCTAGATAACTCTATCCAATCCGAACAATTTAATTCTATACACCTAAATTGACTGTGGAACATTAACACAATGAATTAAACCACACATACATTCCATTTATGCTCAAGATCTCTGTTACATTGCCAGCCTACCAGGGAAAGATCATGAAACAAGATAACAATATGTATGATAAGCCCACTGACAACTTGGTCGTAACTAATGTTTTCTCCTTCCGGTTTGCTTGGTTTCCTGCTTTATAGTCATTCTATTAATTTCTATAATTTTTTTTTTATTTCTTTAGTACTTGCATGAAATAAACCACCATGTAATATACGTTTAGTATATACGTATGTATCCACCCATCACACAGTCCTATTAGAACAAATATAGGCCAATATTAGTTCAGCAGAATTTGTACAGCTGACATGGGCGTGAAAACTGATCTTTGGTTGTTGGGCTTGACTGGAGAATCAGACTGACACGTGTACACATGTGTGTGAGTAAGTGAATATAGATAAAAAAATTAAGAAAACTTCCAATAAAACAAGGGCATCTGTTAAGACTACCTAGAGATGTTGGTTATACAAAGAATTATTTTAGTATCTGTGATTTCAAGTAGTTTGAACATATATTAATTGTGATTTATTAATAACAGCAATATTACCTAAACACCAAAACCAATCTACTTTCACATTCATTTCTTAGCCTGATCTGGAAGTTGAGTCCAAGAGGCAAAATTTACAGAAACCCTACAGAGGTGACAAAATGAGATATGTGACTATCCTACTATTTGCAAGCCTTCTAGCAACACAAAATACAAAAAAAGAAAAAAGGACTTGACATATTTTGACTGTTTTTCTTTAGAATAGTTGATCCAGGTTCAGGTTCACCTATCTATACTATTATACGAAAAACTAGAAAGAAACATACTTTCATTAATGGCAAAGTGTGGCTCCTGTCAAAATTCTCTAAATGCATACACACTTCGTTAATGAGCAGAGATCAACAAATGAGATGTTTCTCCTCTTAGAATTCATAATGTTTGGGTTTATATCAGACATATCATATATCAAGGAATGTCTGGTCTTGATTTTTTTTCGTTCATCAGATAACTTTCACACTGATAATGACTGGACTTGTAGGGAAAGCTATTTAGCATTTTATACAGTTTTCATAGATTTTCCATAAGAGTGCTTCCTCTGATCTTGGCTTCGTCTCATGAGAACAAGTCAGAAGATGGAATTGGTACCGCTTCTCTAAAGTTATATAGAAGAAATTGGAGAATGTGAGAGAGCTCAAGGAGAGCAGTTTCGAGGGAGGAGGAATGAGATTCCAAAAAAAAAATAGCAAAAGACAGAGAGAAGCATTACGGAAAGATAAGGACAGGAGAAAAATGGAGGGGAAAAAATGAATGCAAGACAGAAATAGTTATTGGGGACGCAGGGAGAACAACCATATGAGCAATTAGAAGTTTTTTAGCATTCTGTCCCACTACTAGGTTTTTATTCTAGAATTGCTAGAAACTTCAAAGTAACGTGCCATTTTCTTCTTCTTTGTTAAGTCCTGAGTTGTCTTCTCTTGCCTTCCTTCAGTCCTTGAGATAATCACCTCATTTACTAATATTTAAATTGCTCAGAACTGATGCGTAGCGAGAGTAAGGAAAAGAAGTGGTTCCTCTACCTCTATCAGAAAGATGGGACTCTGATGACTGATCCTACGATTGCTTTCTTAATCCTGTGGTGAGTGTGAGCAAAGCCACCGATCCAAACATGTTACGACACCTAGCTCTGCGGAAGTGTTCTCAGCTTTGCAAAGTAGCGTAAGCCCAAGACAAACGTTGCTATTGTATGTGAAATTCTGAGAACAAGATAATTGCATCGAGTGTTTCTAATTGGCGTTCCAAGCTTCTGATTTGTAAAAATAATGCCTGCTATTTAGTAAAAGAAATGCCTATAGCACTTCTAAATGCCTAGGATTTAATAATGACCCATTATCTCCATTCAAAATCAGTTTTCAGTTAACTCTTAATAATTACAAAAAAATCTTATAATTTTCTCATATATCATACTTTTAAATGTTTAAAATGATGATTTGAGGGTGGGGGAGGATTTCCTTCCAACTCTTTTTCAGCCAAACAGATGAGATAGATACTTGAATCTTAGATGACCTGTGCAATATAAATAAACTTAATCAATAAGCTCAGAGGACTAATTAGCTGAGGATAATTCTAGGATATTTTTGAAGCCTAAAACCGTATAATTAAGATGTGAGTTTGCTACAGAATGCCTCATGACTGTTATTAAAGGAAATACAAGACACTTCAAATAAACAATGTTTTTGGCAGTTCTGTGCATAAGCATTTAATCTTATAATGCTGTTTAACTAAATAATGTATTCCATATAAAATAATGACCTAGAAGCCCAGAATCTCTTTAGCTCCCTTATGTTCATTTCTGGAAAACTTTGTCAGGATATACTATCACTAATATTATATTTTCAATATAATTTGAATCGCTACAACTGATTAAAAAGGCATATTTTATTTTTTGAGTAGACATGAATATATGAGCCCACACTTCTGAAATCTGTACTAAGCTTTTCCTTGCTTCAGTCTTTTTCTCTGTTTAAACTCCAGTCAATAGTAATTGCAATTTTCCCCAAATAAAGATTCTGATTGTGAGAGTTTCTTCATGACTGTGCCAAAGGCATTTTTTATCCATCCCACAGCATATAAAAATGGCTTATCTGAGCATAGGTAACCCTAATCTAGCACAGAGTGTACACAGCTTCGTAGTTTGTAAAGAAGGGGTGTCATGGGAAAGGAGACTGTGATCTCGAGATGTCATCCCTAAGATAAATGTAGTTTACACATTGATAAGAATACAATTAAGGCTGAAATTCCAAAATGCTAGGAGCATTTTCCTCTCTCTATGTTTAGAGAGTCATAGGTGTTATTCCCTGCGCATGCAACTAGGGCATGGCCAGAGAAATGGTTCTGACCGCAGCAGAGCTGAGTTAAGCCAGAAGTTACCTCCCCATCAATTCTGCAGGTTTAACTCTTTTTCTGCCCTTTCTGTAAACGTGAAATGATCTGGGTTGAAAACTTTCCTCTCAGCATCTACTTCCATAGAATTTTTTTTTTGTTGTTGTTGGATTGTCATCTCACCTTGCTAGCACACCTTCCCCTGCATTGTGCTGGGGTACACAGGCATGGAGCCTCTCTAACACGGATGAATATAATACCCTGGACTCTATGGCCATACAGATCACTGCTGAGTGTTAGGTGGGCTGGGGGTGAAGATGTTTAGAAACCAAGGGGCCCTTTATTCCTTTTCTTCTCCTCATATATAAAGAATAATCTAAACCTTCTGAAACAGCCTCCTGCTATTGCTTTTTAGCAAACAGGCTGCTCTTACAGACTGCTTTGAGGTGCATTAGTATCTTGTGAAAAGCAAGCAGCACTTTGGGGCCAAGCAGAAGTGTATTTGGACATAAAAAGCATTATCCAGTACTATCCAGAGCAAGGAAAAGGAATGGAAGGCACTTTTAGTTGTAGGAAAGGATTAAGCCAAGTGCTTACTGAGAGAAGAAGAGTTCTAGTTTCGGGGTGGGGGCTGAGGGAAAGGAGAGCAGATTATCAGATGATGTATGTAACTGAGGCGGAGAAAGGAAGGATAAAGTCCCCAGAACTTCAGGAGCTAAAATAATCTCTCTGCAGCATTGTGTTGTGAAGATAAATATGCTGAGGACTATAAGGCAGTCAGACATTTTAATAGATACAATATTAGTATCTTATATCCACAGGAGAAAAAAAGAGATCCACGAGCAGAGCTTGAAGTGAAAGCCGGCTTGGAGATTTCTATTTCCAAGCCAAATTTAGCAATGCGACTGAGTCTACTTGGATAATATGGGACCAAAATATATAAGAAGCTAAATATGGACAAAAAGGTGAGAGATGGTATATGAGTCAGATCGTAACTTAAAATTTCACCTACAGCAGTGTTTAGGTTATTGTTAGTGATTCCCCATTTGAGGGAGGAGTTGAAGGAAGAATATTTAGAAGCCCTGCAGTACATTTCAAAACCATGCGCTCTTAAATCACCTAATTTATGAATATGCTATCTGCCACTAAAACCATGAACAAACAATGAAAAGGCATAATGAGGCACAGAGCATTCTGGAAAGAAACTTCCAAATATTTAAAACCATACAAGTAACAAGTTGGAATTTTGTATATAATAGAAAAACACTCTTTTATGGAACTAAATAAGTCACTACACTATGTGAAATGTGAAGAGTAGACACCAATATTCAAGAGAGATTCTCCTCACTTTCTGTGTGAGAAGCTACAGGCCTTTATTTCATTGTTATGGAAGTTCCCATGAGATACTTTTTGTGATCAGCATATTCACAGTGCCATTGGGACAACATTTATTATTACAAAAAGTATCACAGCATTTGAAATCAGAGGTAAAAAATTTATTACAGGGTTTATGAGGAGAATATGAATCTCTAGTGAATACAGTACATAGAAAAGTGAATTTATTATAAACTCTATAAAGAAGTACTCTTCTGAATACTTAACACTCTGTTATGTCTTGTAAGTAAACTTTTCATATGGAATTCCAAAACCCAGAGATCAAGCTGACCTCCAAGACCTAACCCTTCACTATATCCATGAATTATGGATTATCCTCTCAGGTCCTGACTCAGCACAGCATTTCAGCGTGAATCCAATTCATTTCAAATTCTATGGTGGTGAGCTAAAATCGTAACAGCATAATGCAGAATCCTGTTCTACTGAAGAAGGTAATGAATGACAACAGTTTATCTATTTACTTTCTACAATTTCAGAAGAAAGAAGTACTGATGATCATTTCTGATGGCTTTATTTCAGCTTTTTTTATAATAGGGCCCATGGTCCTGCTTTCACAAATAGTCATTCAGGAATATATCTTTCCTCACATAAGTACTTTTGTAGATCAGTGAAAGTGTACCTCTAAACAGGTGTAAGAAATTACTTTTGCAAATTTGTTTGAAGGATGTTCTAAATCCACATAGGGACTTCCATTTTGGTTGTGCAAAAAGAGACTGCTATCGTCTTTCAAAATTGCAACTAATCCTATAAACAAGGATTGCTTATTCCCAGCAGTATTCAATGGAAGAAAAAGCTTAATGACAAAGGCAGAAAATCAGCTCTAAGAAGATGAAATGTCCCTGACTCTTATAGATGGCAATATTGACAGTATCAAAAGAGCTTTTGGATTATTTTAAATTAGGGATGCATTGTATATTTCCGAACAGAAATATTAAGCCTAGGGTGGAAAACAGATTAATTTTCTCAGTATCTCACAGCTTCCTACACTGCTCTTCAAGTATAGTGTAGAAAGAATTCCAGAATTCTATCTTCATTGAAATCAATAGCCAAACAATAAGCCAAATGACAGTAGTGGAGACAGGATTTTACCCAAGATGAAAAACTGAATCTCTGAACTAAAGTCCTGTCTCGGTGGTGTATTTCCTATTTTCCTCTGAGACTTTCATTAAGGCTCTGCAGGATTCTCATACCCCATGAGCAGAAGATGACCTTGAGCTCAGTTCTACATATACAACTAGCCAGCTATATTGATAAAAGGAAAATTCAGGATATATAGAGCCAAATCTGCTAATGATATGAAGTAGCAGCTGTGTTGGGAGTTATTACTGCCAAGCTGGATAAAATCTGGCATATGGAGGTTAGCAAAAGTGACCTCTCTGCATGGCTCACTGTCCTCAGCGATGGAGCCATCAGAGGAAATTGGTGGAGCATCAGGAGTCAAAACCAGCAGAGAGCATGGTGCATATTACCAGCTTTTTCTCTGAAGTTTCTAATTCCTTCTGTCTCAGTGGGACAGTGCAAACTAGTTTAATTTAAACAGCAGTCAGGATAAGAAAGGCAGAAGAAAAGAGCAATACAGCTTATATAGGTTTAAGATATGGTATTTGAGTCACTCAGTGATGAGCGAGAGGAGAAGATTGTTAAAAATACAGAAACTGAAGAAATATGTAGAGAGCCAGCAGGGAGTCACCCACAACAATCACTCGCTGCTTCTTCTGGGTGTTCCCACATGGCATGGGATCTGTTGGCCTAGCTGCTTCCCTTGAAGCCAAACCCAGCTCCTCCTCAGCCTGAAGGGCCCTAAACTTGTTCCTCAAAGGCAAGTCTGCAGGAGGAACAGGAGCATTTCTCCTTCTACGAGAAGGGACCGGTTTCCAGCCTTCTTCTACAGTGTTATGATGTACCATTTCACACGGTGCAGAGCACTCTGGCAACTCCACTGCTGTGGGGGGTTGGGATTCCTAGAGCTGCGTGGTCTCTGAGAATACCCTGCCTATCTCTTGCTCACCTTGGATGCCTTGCAAGCTGCTGACTTCCTGCCATAACAGCTTTACCTGGCAACACAACTCCTCAACAACAGCACACCTTCTGCAGAAGAGCTGACTGTCAGCCCAGGCCTCAAGGAGAGCCCCAAGCACTCCCTGCAGACCTGCTAAGACCTGTAGTGCTGCATCTGATGTCAAAGGGTCTGTCTGGGTCGAAGCTTCAGATACAGCTGATGCAGCAACTCCAACAGCCACTGGGGAGTGTGCTCTGCGGCATGTCATGACCATACCTGAGGAAGCATGCACTACTACGAGAAATTGTGCTAGTGATGGTAAAGCTTAGAAAGGTTAGTGAATCAACTGTTGTAGTTGAACAAAGCAGTCATAAGTTCTACTAATATGCAGACCTCTTGGTTGTAAACATCTCCAGCAGATTGCTGTAATTCCTTTTGGTCAGATGGTAAATACCATAAAAACAGCCTCTCACAGTGTTTTTCTGGCCTTGCTTGCTTGTGGTCCGAGACAGGTCCCAAAAGAGCAAAATGAATAAACAAGCTAACTGAGGTTTTTAGACCTCAGGAAAGATATCAGTGAGACTAACTTAGAAGAGAAATGTTGTGGGTGGAGGGTAAGTTCCTATTTTGGCACTAGTATCAGACCCCTTTACAAGTAAAAATTCCCTTCTACAGAAGAAATTTTGGGGCAGTCCCTTGATGCATTTGGATAGCTGCTTCTATACTTCCAGACTGCTATAAAGCCTCTGAGCCAGGGCCATGATCTATATCTGGACTGATTCTTCTGCTGTTTTCTCTCTCTTATATAAGCTGCTGTTTAGCCTTTGCAGAACTGGTTATTTATTCTACAGAATGGCTAAATATTCTAATTCTAAAAGAAATCTCATTCTGAAATGAACTGTATGCCAGAGAAGTAAGTCATGAAATAATACACCTTTGCACAGAAGCCAAACATGTGGCAACCACCTGAGAAAGGAGGCTATGAAAGAAAGAACATGTTTTGCTACTGCAACAACAGCTTTAAAAAAAATTACTGTTGCCTTCTGGCCTGTAAAAATAATGCAAGTTTGAGCAATACCCTACAGTAAATAGCTTCTCATTTTCCCATGGAAGTTTTATAATTTTCCTCTGTTTATGACTTCAAAGGCCCTGTTTGCTGAACTTCGCAGTGTTTTCATATGCTATAATTCGTGGAATAAAAAGACATTTTTCTATTTAATGTAGTCAATAATGCCCTCCTAAAAAAGTGAAAATATATACTTCCAGTCCAATATTCATGTTTTCAAAGAACTGTGGATGAATGTTCACTTTAGGTTGACTTCATCATCATTAAAGATTACTAGTGTTTCATGTTGAATTACCATTTGTTTGTGTGAATATCTTTCTGTAACCTAAATTATAAATTTCAAGTACTCAGATTGTTATCTGCTTTGTAAATAGGGGACTTTCCCTGTATCTTATGATATCTCACAAAGTAAACTGAACAATGAGTTTTTGTAATTGGAATTACATATGTAAAGCAAAACATTGCCACATTATTGTTGTTATTGCTATTACTTGTTTGCTGGTGCTGTGACAGAAACTGAAAGCATACATTAAACTCACTAGGATAATGATTTGAGAATCATGTTATGTACTTTATGTTGTGATTATGATTCTAAAAGCTGTAAATGTCTGTGTTAATTCATAAATTCTGTTTAACTGGAAGGTATTTGTCTTATTGTTTTCTTGCTTCCATTTTGAATTAAAATTGTAGCAGCCACTAGCGTAGAGTGAGTATTAGAAAGCGGTGCCTAGTACAGGTCACACAGAGACATCCTTTTAAAAGAAAAAACACTACTACCATGGAAAACTGCTTTCTTAGGTGAAATGTTTCTTTGGAAAAGGCACCCTAAAGCGAACACCACCAGTGTGCTAATCACACCATTAGGGTGCTGATCAGCAAGAAATCTAGTAAAGGCCTTTGGTGGAACAAGAACGTTGTAGCTTGAAAGTTTGAAACAGGCACTCCATTCCACAGGATATTTCTCTGACCTGAAAGGATAGAAGCACAAACAAAATATTAGGCAATCTGTTCTAAAACTTAACTACTGTTACAGTTAGGACATTTCCTTCTAATGCTGGCCTAAATTTCTCTTGATACAATTCAACTCACTACTTTCTCTCTTGCGCTAATGGACACAGAAGAATACTTACAGACCCTAGGACAAATAGTTATAGACTAAACCTGTGACCTCCTACCTTAATGATTTTACATCTACTTTTCAGTTCTTATCTTTTGACCGTATAAAGGTCCATTCAAGGTCCTCTGCTACAGCAGGTTTGTATAACAAGCCATAGACCAGATGCAAGAATTTCTTTCTGGTAATTCATTTGGCTCTCAGCAACTCTGGAACTTTTAGCGTCTCTAGGTCATTACCATAAGCAAAGCAGAAAAATAAGTTTTTGATCAGAATGTTTATAGCTCCAGAATGACTTCTATAAATACCTCACCTCAATCATGTTGAGTTCTATTCACTACTTTTACTGTATAAATGGGAATTTTTCTTCTCATTGGCTTGCATCTTTCATTTTGTTACTGGAGAAAAAGGAGTATCCTTCTACAGCTAATATCTCACTAGGATTAAAGGAATTTGTATGTGCATGTTCAGTGGAGAATAGACCTTTTATATTGAATTCAAAGGGATTAAGTTGAAGTACAAACAAGGTACAGGGGTTTGACTTAACATGTATAGTTCACTATGTCTATAAAGGTTTTAGGGGCATGGTGAGGAAATAACTGTCCCATGTGAAGGAAGCTGGAGAGAACACGAACAAACACAAAGAGAGAGCACTTCACTAATTAAGTCTATGTGGAATAGTAAGCAATTTGCTTGAACTGTGTGCTTTATATATCATGTTCGTTGGCAGGAGCTAAGATGTAGAGAGAGAGGTTGTATGCACCAGTGTTTAGTGGTACTACACAGTTCTGAACCTTTCATCTAGTCAGATTGTCATCTTTCATCCTTCTCTCCCCCATCCCTTGATTCTTCAATATTAACAGCTTGTGCATACTCTGCTCCATCTTCACAGTTAGTTGCTAATATGGAAGAATTAGATGCACTTGAAAGACGTGCAGCAAGTAGCACAGGCATCACATGCTTTCCTGAAAAGTTATACAAAATTAAGTAGATATAAATGTATCATTAGTCAAGAGGCTGGAATTAACCCAATGAAATTAGGTGGAATCACTAAAATATCTTCATATTTTGGAAACAAATCAGACCTAAGAGCAACTTCAAGCTCTACTTGGTCTATATATCCTTCAGGGTTCCAGAGTGCCACACAGACTGGGACAGTAATTTCTCCAAAGAGAATTCAATTGAGAAATTGTGTGTGCTGGGAGAAGAGGAGTCTTCTTTCATATTTTTGTATTTTGTTTTTATTTTTTCCTCTTCTTTTATTTCTTTTACTTTTTTGTTCCTGCTATTGCCCTGTTGGCAAATATAAACTTTAAGATTTGAAATCAGAAACGTCCATATGAATCTTATATTAGCAGCGGTACAGTACAAAGAGAATCTGCACCTTCTTAAAAAGAAAAATTGACTCTGAATGCCTGGATATGTTCATTGTCCACAGTAAAATAGGCTGTAGGTATTCACCATCCTTAGCACCAGACTAAATTATTACAAAACCAGGATGCTGCTAGCAACATGTCCTATGTAGACAGAAGAACTGTAGTCTTTTTATTTTTAATGTAGAAATTGAGGGAAAGTATTCCCCTCTCTTCTTCAGTACTTAATTAGGTTTATAAAAGTGAGAGACTTCATTTACGCAACAGGTATCCAAAACCATTAGTTACTGACTAATCTCAAATCACAGGTTTCCACTTGGGACTATAGCTGAGTAGTAAATCAAACACACATGACATAAACAAATGTTCTTCATTACAAAGGCTTTCAAGTATAATTTACATCATAAACTCAATCTAGCAAGCAGTACAATTTTGCTGGCTAAGAAAGACAGTATGATATTTATTCATTTTTGTAATTTTGAGTAACGTTGTTTCTAAAATTATATCAGAAGAGCACAACTTTACCTAAGGAGTGCTTGCTTCTCCTATTCTGTGGGTGCTGACTTATTCCAAACTGTTTTGTCAGAACTGCAGATCTTAGATTTTATATATGTGATAATGATATGATATCAGCGTGCAGCTTGGTATTAAGTTCCACTTATCATGTTGTTTTGACCGTGTCCTCTGCACTTTGCTCAATTGCACATCTCCTCTGGAGCACAGAGTGTTCTTAGACCTTCATGCATCTTCAAAGAGCTATTTCTGGAAACTTGCCATAAATATAATTGTTTTGTGCTATACTGGAGTTTCTTCGTAATCTATTCAGCAACTAAGATAAAGGACGGTCAATATTCAGTATTTAACCTATAAAGCAAGTCAAAATTCCTTCATAATGCAGTCTGTAAGGTTAAAAATGAAAAAAATCACTGTTGAAAATAGGTGGCAAGCTGCCTCTCAACTTCTTTTTGGCTGTAGAAGTCCTGTGACAGCAGATGCATGTTGTCTGCAGGCCATTAATTTTATATTTCCTTACTTTCCAACATTTGTTTACTTAAGTAGAAACTTCCTCTTGAATGGTCAGGCTTTCCAGCATTTAAAATTTGTGAGGTCTGTGGTTTTGTATTTTATCTAAGCTGCAATGTCCTTTTAAGGCATTTTTCCAAAAAGGTTAGTTTAATATCTGTTAATCATTTTTCTTTTCATGACTGAGGCTAAGTAGAGGAGTAGCATTCCTTTATAGTGTGAAATATGTGGCTTTGTTTATTATTAACAAGACCGTCTTGTAGGATGGTCGTGTTAATAACGCAAGTCACACACAAGGGTACAAAATTTTTTCTTGAAAAGTTTTATTTCCTCTGAGGTCTTTTCATCTTATGGGACTACCCTACATCTGCCTATCCATAAATTATTGCTGAATTATGCAGGGGAGTTTACAGACAGTTTTACTGTAAATTTTGCCTAACAATCGGTTCCATAACAGGTTTTATGAAAAACAGATAAGAAAATGTGCTTTGTGTAATGTTTTCAGTGATGTCATATGGAGAAAAAGGTATTAAGAGGATCATAGAGCATAGGAGAATTACAGATTACAGTATGTGTTACCGTACTGAATCGTTTATGCAGGATTCTCTTTTGAGATCTAGTCCAAGATCAAGGTCAGAGGGATTCTTTCTGTTTACTTCAGTGGGTGTTGCTTTTGCCAAAAATAGGGTCTTCATGCATCCACATAAGATCACCTTGCCTGGTCCTAAATGTCAAAAAACTTCTGGTCCTGGCACTTTTTCATGGGATTATCTTAAGCGTATTTTCTATCATTCAATCAATAGCAGTTGAAGCAGGACCATCAAACCTCTACTAAAAAAAATAATTACATAGAAAAGCTGATAAGATATGGTTTCTAGTGGCAGCCACTTAACTTACAAATTGGCATACATTTAAGATTCACAAAGGATTACTGAGAATTTCTGAGCTGGCTGAAAATGTAACCGCTTACCTAAAAAAATACAGCCACCAACTTTGAGCTAGTCTTATTATTGAATTCCTTGGTGATCAGCAGGGACTTTAATTCTCAATAAACTCTGGCCTGCTCTTGTTAACAGCCACTCTGGAAATGAAAGAAGGAACACATCCAGTGTTTTGCTGCTGTTATTATCCTTCTATTTTGTTGCTTTTCACTTCCTTAAACTTTTTGCTGTTTGCAGGTGAAAAATCAATATGCTCTTTGAAGATGAGGTACAGATTTGGACAGCAAATACAAGTCTTTTTGTCAAGATTCTTTCAGAAAATTGTGTGAGGAGTCACTTCATACAGTTACAAACAGCATAAATCAGTCCCACACTAAATGAAGAGATTTGGATAAGGCAGTGGCAGGAAAAGAGAAGCTTAATCTGTCACCTTCAGGACTTTGGCTGATGATGGTTAAAAACTACTGTTATTATTTATACTTCTTTAGACTTCATAGTGCTTTTCATAGATGATTTCATTGTTTTTCTGCAAACATTGACTAATTGCAGCTGCACTGGCAAACACTGTAAATCTCCACGATACAAACAGGGGAGGCAGGGAGGGAATTTATGCAGAGATTTGTGATACTTACTGCATGAGAGGGGCCACAGACTCCGTGGCTGTAATCTAAACACAATTCAGAGAAGTTTTGGATAGAGATTTGTCATACCAGGGTGAAAAAGTTATTTCAAGTTACACTACAAGGAAAGTTTAGCCGAAGCATTTTGAGAAAATGAAACCAAAAAATTCCTGATTTAATGCATGTATGGTGAAGAAATAAGAAGGATGAAATAGGCAAAATAATTCAAAGTCCTCATTTGACAAGAGTTTGTGCAGAATGTAAGAGATGGGAAAAACCTCTCTTATCCAGACAGGAGTGATACAGGATTGAAAATGTTCTTTCATCAACACTGGGTCAGTGTTATACAGAGCAGTGCCAAATCAGATTGCCAAGGGGTAAAAGAGCAGGGTGCCATGTTGGAAATCAGTCTAATTGTAAGTAGTTTACTTCACATAACATGTATATCCGGGTTTTTTTTGGCCAGTGATTCATCCGCAACAGGAGATGGTGAAGGTACCTTTTGCTCCAGGTAGTCTTCTAAAAATCTTTATTTTCTTCATATTCCTTTTTTTTTCAGCAAACTGATTCCAGTTTAATGATATATTTATGGTAGTTGTTCCATAGCAAAATAATATCCTGGCAAGAGAAGCATTAGATGGGTCTTCTAATTGTGTCAAGCGTTAAAGTAAGCATATTGCTTTGCATTCATCTACTTCCCTAGAAATGTAACTAATTCACACCTCAATAGCCACAAAGGAGGACAAATTACTCATGAGAGTGTGTGAGAGTTTAAGTAGAAAGGTTAAAGCTAGCTTCAGTTTAATCAATAGTGAAACTTATTTGCTTCATTAGGGTCAGTGGTGAACCACTATAAGTTTTCCATGCAATAATTCATTGTTAAAACTATTAATGGTAATAGAAAGTAGAAAGTGAAAGTAGAAAGTTTCTGATTGCATAGAAAGTTCTAATAAAAATGGAAAAAAAACACTGGCCAAAATTTTGTTTTTCATATTTTCAGGTAGAAAAGAATGGATATGATAGATACATTCTGCATCTAAATGTAGCTAGATCAAAAATGAATATAGCTAAAAAGGGGAATCTTTTCAATCAATGTTGTACCCGAAGTCCACATTAAGTCTCAATCCCAAGAAAAACTCTGAGTGTGTAGTACCAAATAGAAGGGGGAAAAAGAGAGGAAAGTGTTGCATTAAGAGCAAGGGCAAGGTATTTGCAGCTGCAATTTTTGAAAAATTTATAGTTAACAGGCCATCTTGTAAATGCAAGAGTAGAGATGAAAAACTCTAATGGAGGAATTCTATACAAAACTGGATTTAAAAAGTTTACAGATCTTCATAATGACACTCTTTTTTTCCTGTAAAGAAAATATACTTTACTGAACATCTGTTTTTCCTCCATATTTTCGTTTCAAAATATATTTTCAAAGAAGGGTAAATATTTAATACCTTTTGATGACCTTTATTTCCCCCAGATGATACTCTTCCATTTCTCCTTGGAGGTTTCCAGCATTAAGAATCCCGATTCATGCTGAATGCTTCATGCGTCCACTAGGAATAAGAAAACATTTTGCAATTGGTGTTGGGAAACTGGAGCTCCTTTGTCATTTTGATTGCTTCGTTAAACAATAGACATTTTGTGTTTTTCTTTTAGATTACATTAATATTTCCTTAAAAAACAACAAAAACATTCTTATCTTTGAAAGTTACACTTTACTCAGTATTGTTTCAAGGGAATCAAGTTTGTAATTAGTAATGGATTGAATGTTATCTACAATACACACAGAGTTTATTTTCTCCTTTGGCAGAACATGCCCTTGATTTAAAGACAGAATAATTAAGAGCAACTGAAAGAAAACTTCTACTAGAAGCCTTTACAATCCTCCATAAGAATCACTAGGAGCGTAGTGGTCACAGAATGCTATCTATAAACTGACAAGTGCCAGGCTTTGTTTTTGCTTCTCTTAATAAAATAGCTTTCTACCTAGAAATACAGCTGGTCTAGAAGAAGAAACACGAAAAAACAAGGTTATCTCACTGTTACCTCATACCTTCCCTCCTCACCATTCATTTCACATATGAGCTGAACTCAGTTCCTAGGACGCTGGTTATCTTATTATGTGTATATATGGTATCTCATATAACGATGAATTGATATGATTAGGCTTTTAGGAATCAATATTATTAATTATATTATTAATTTATTAGTCTTTACAATCATGTGTTTGCAAGTATTTACAATTAAACATAATCCTAAAGAACCTGTATCCCCTTAATAGCTAACTGAAAATGCTTTTTGGTCTCATCTCTGAATAGATGTATTTTTGCCTAACAGCATGCATCATGCTGCTCTCTGTTACTGTAAATTACTGACATGTCATTAAAGCACTGCCATCACTTCCTAGAAACATGGTCTTCAGGGCCTGTCTGATTCTATGTGTGTGGGTGCTCAAGAACAGTGGCTAGCACATTGCGAGTGTCACTGGAATACAAATGACAGTGATTCTATTGTATATAGCACTTCTTTTGCTCAGCAACTCAAAATGTTGCATTTATCTTCATGATTAAGACTACAGATGTTCTGTGTAGAGAGTATCACATAGCAGGAAGCCATACTGAGAATGTCTAGCAGCTATGTAACATCTTGTTGTCAGTTGATTGTAAAGGACTTTCCAGGGTTATATATACTGCACGAATCATTTTGCACATGGGGAAATTGAGGTAAGGAAAGATGAAGCATCTTGCTTGTCGGGTTAGTGTTTGAAATAGCAAGAGAAAAATGGAAACTCCTTCGATAATCTTTTTTTTTTTAATTTAGATGTTTTAAATGCTTATACAATTACTTTAGCATTAGCTTTATTTGGTAATACCTATGAACAAGCTGTATTAAATTTGCTATTTTTTCTTTGAGTAAGTCATAGAACATGACTGGTCTAGTTTAATGGAAAATATGGTTTCCTAAAGCATCAAATATGTAGGACTCAGAATGACCTCTCTTTTTCATCTTCTAAATCTTATTGCTGACTTTGGAAAGCAAAAAGAGGCACAGACATCTCTGATTCCTATGATCAATTTAATTTGGTGGATTCTTTTTCAGGGGTTAGAAGTATAGAATAGAATAAATGTTATATGTTCTTAACTGTTTTTAGTCAATGCGTTACTTTTTTTTTTAACATAGGAATTATGTATGATTGCCATCAGTTCTGCAGCTTTCTTCCATTTGTGACATGACTTTCTATTATCTATTGTGCCCCCTCAATTCAGCAAAGACATTAAATACAAACTTATGTTTCAGTGAGCATAGATACTTTAAATACATTCTTAGTTTAAAGCATGTGTATAGGTGGCTTTCTGGGATATACAATTGTGTTGCAGCTTTGAGGTTTACATATAGAGTAGCCATCTGCCCTGGAGGTACTAATCTCACCTCTACTTTCTTCTTGCAAATTCTTCCTTTAAACATATTCCACCAGTGAAACTATAAACTTAGCATCATTAAAGACTAAAGCTGTGTTTCTGGACAACTTTCCAAAACATTCCAAAAGATAAGTGTGTCCATAATTTGCTGCTTTCTGACATTAGGAATTTTTTTTCACTCTATTTCAATTTGTGGTATAAAAACTAGGCCATCTGACAGAAATTCAAATAGAAATGTTTTGTTTCAACTTCTGTTATTATCTGTACGTGAACAGTCATTGCATCATTTTCTTTGAACTTTTCTTATGTATATTTTAACTTTATCTTCTCTTCTGAACTATTTTGCGCTTCCACATTTGTTTCCCTCATAAGCAAAATTTTTATTAAATAGGAGTTTTAAGCCATCATCAGATAGATTGTTGTTTTAATCTTTGGAGTTAAATAATCTACCTAATATGAAATGTAATCTTAAACACTCCCTTCTCTTCCTTATATAGAGCAAAGCATGAGGACAGTATTATGTAAACCATGTTGGGCTGTGGGAGAGGGAAGGAAAAGTTATTACTTATTTCTTCTCTTGCTTTGAAAAAGTTCTGATTCTACTCTTCAAGTCTGTTAAAATACAAGTTGTATTGATTGTGTCGTCGTTGATGCCCTGATATGAAGCCCGTTAAAAACCTGTAGGAGTCTGTTCAGTAGATTTAATGGCTATTGATTAAACCTCGAGTAGACAGCGTCCCGCAGTACTGTTTCTGTTGGGTCTCCTGAAAATATCTTTCTCATTACACTCCCTAAAAGCTGTTTCCTTCTTGGGAAATAACATGTGATTGGCACAGTCAAGATTGTGATTTGCGTTCTATGACTGTGATTCTATGATTGTGATTTTCATTTTCTATGGTTAAAGGCTGGGAAGAGTTGGACCTATTTTTGAAATCCAGGTTGATCTATTGCTGCATAATTTGGATTTTCTTATACTGTTTGCCATGAACCAATATGTCTCCTTTCACCTGCAATCTCAGTGGAGAAAAAAATGACTTTAAAGTAAACAGTAAACTCCAAGCTGTAAATGAGCATAATCAAGTGGGTGTGCGTGTGGGTGAACACATACCAGCATATACATATGCCATAGGCTTGAGCCGTGGTTCTGTTCACGCTTTAGGTGACCTAGTCTGAAATACCTACAAGCATAGAAATGGAGCACTGCAGATCATCAGCGTACAAACTGCTGAAGCATTTCATAAACTAGAGCTCCTGCGATAACATTTGATGAATTCCTCATACATCTTTTATTGAATTAACTCTTCTGTGCACACTAACATACATCTCTGAGAATAAATGCTAAGCTTTCCTAACTATTACTGAACAGTCCGTTTTTCTCACAATTAACACTGCAATGAAATATTTCCTCCTTTACTCCACATGCAGAATTTTTACCATAGTACTGTATTTGCTGATGGTTAAAAAGAGACAGTCATACACAATTGTATGCTTTTGTATACACTAGATCTTTACTTTAAAGTCAAGAAACCTAAAACACTGGCATACTAGCAGAAAAAGAGATTTTGTGGAAAACACCAGATGCTAAGCTTCCCTATATGAACTTGGATCGGAGTTAGCTTCTGAAAAGGTCCAAGACATGGGCTATTTTAAATAATGATATTAATAAGGATAAAAAGATAGTCTGGTATAATTTGGGTGATCTTTTATGCTACAAAGCATGTCTATCCTTCTTCCATTGGTCTCACTAATGAAAGGATGTGGATTGCAGGCACAAAGATGCATCAAACAGTCCTTATACTTTATAAAGACTATCTAAAACATTCTAAGATAGCTTTTCTGTAACATATGTGGCACATTCTATAGCCTTGCTGATGAGCTGTGAAATGAAAAATATGAGCAGAATGTGGTCTTTCTGAAATGTATTTTGAAACAGAAAGAAGTGTATAATTGTGCTACTTATCTTGCACACCAAAAATCCTCTTGGCATTGACATTATCATGGCACCACAAGTGCCAAAGTGCTATTCTAGCTGTGCCTGTAAAGCTACACTTCTCGTTCATTAGCCCTGCTCTGAAGGTTCCCAACCTGTCCTGTTCCTCAGGAATGCAGGGTGCTCATAGTCCCTTACTCAGGACCAAATCCACAGATGAGTCCAATCATCTTATTTTACATTTTTGTGGCTTGAATTTTAAAGCCTCATCTGTTTTCCCATTACTAAGAATAGCATTATTTTTGCCAGTACCATGACCACAATGGCTTTTACACTAATTCCTGTTTAAGTCTCCATTGCAGCACATTGCTGCTGCTGCTGCTGAATAGTTATAAACTCCTGTTTTCTGAAATGTTCCAGGAGTAGAAAGGATCACCTTTCTAAATAAAATGCACAAAAAGTATTCTTCATGAGTTATGCGTACTATATCGCTTTGTGTACCTACTCAAGTTCTTTTTATAGCATAGAACAACTCTGTACGGAATTGTAGGGCTAAACCTTGAGTATTAGAGTTTAAATCAAAAGAAAATAGTTTCTGAGAGGACAAAACAGTCAGACAATTCATGTCCCGAAATAACTGACCCAGAAACAACTCCAAAACCACCAATATAGCAGCATCTGGAGATCTGTGAAGAACCAGATGCTGCTGCAAAAATATCTTCCACAGTTTGACATTTGATGCTGTGACTGACGTCCAAAATACAGTTGTAAATATAATGGAACTTACCACCTCCCTACTGCTACTCCTTTTTTAATAGAGAAAAGCACTATATAACATGATTTAAGACTTACAAGCACAGTTTGGGACTGGGAAAATGATAAGCAAAATGAGCATCTGTAAACAAAATAAAGCAATAATGATTAAAGTATCCTGCTGTGTACTTGAGCTTCTAGTCATTCTTTACACAGAGGAACTCCCTTTGAAACTCTAGATTTGACCCAAAGATCTTAAATTAATTCTCAGAGTTTCTCTTAAATCTCTCCTACTGGGATATTAATGCATGATTTTCAAATTTCTCGATACCCATGGAAAATGGCATTACTTATTGCTATATATGAGTGGGTTTACTAGACTTGGTGAAAGCCAATGGTTAAAATATACTTTTATTTTAGTTGACATTATTTATTACTCATAATCATTTTTAAGCAATTTAAATCATCCTTCCACTTTCGCTGTATCTCCTTGGACCTATTTTCTCTCCCTGCTCCAGAGACAAATCTTCTGACAGCGTACACTTCCTCGTCTAGTTCAGCTTCTCCCTATCCCAGTTCCCCTACCCTCCACTCCCCTGCTCTGTTGCTTCACTTCACATGGGTGTCTTTCTCTCTATTAATGTCAATCTTGTGATTATTTTCAGAAAAAAAATTAACTGGTAATTCCAAGTGGTGATAAATGAGAGCACAAGAGGGAGAAGCTGAAGTTCACCAAAACCACACATCACACTGAGAGACTGACTCTGATCATATGTTATAAGATATGGTTTAGGTAGAAGAGGCTCAGAGTAGGATCAGATAAAAACCATGATAGGCTCAGTAGGATGAGATAAGGAAGTTAACAGCTGATATTTACTCATTAAAAATAAAGTAACGAGCATGCATAAAGGAATATCGAGCCAATCTCTTCTGAACCCATTTGAACTAAGGGTTCAAATTAATGGTTAGGTTTCTGTTGTTTACCAGATTTCCATGAATTCAGTAGCCTTAGGAATCATCTGTGTGTTTACTCTGTCAGCCAACAACAACAATAAAATAATTGAACTTACTTAAGTTCAGAAAAAAAGGATATTATACCAAGCTATGTTATCCTGCCTTCACCCCAGGTGAACAGTGTGCAAACAGGCAGTTCCCGTAGTCAGCTGAAGTGCTGTAACTGGGTATGCCGTGGCAAATTGTGTAAACCCTGAGGTTAGCTGCTGCATGCTCCACAGGCACCCACCAACAGAGAGAGGCCAGTCTTCAGTGCAGGCTGTCCAGGAAATCACGTGGACACATTCTTAACTTAGTTTCTATTAATTCACAGTCTCTTTAAACTATTTTAGCACCAAGCACCTAATCTGAAAGGTCTCCTAAAAATGTAGAGGCCATACTTTTGCTTAGGAAGAGAAGGTCTATGGCGGCTTACTGCGTTTACAAGGTAGCAATGGTCGATCCGTTGTACTGTGACCGAGGCATATTACATCGAGCCTAATTGTCACACTGCTACATTGTGTTTTCCCCATCTGTTTGTATACACCTGTTATATCCCATGCTGATTCCTGATTAGGGCTTCTAGATGTTGCTGTAATAAAAAAATAAACAGAAATCAAAATAATAGCCATGAGTTTTTCAGGATGTACTAAGTGCATCATCTATGTATGAACTTTGTAATACAAACAGATCCACATACATTCAGCTTTTCACTCCATGCCAGTTGTTCATTACATTGAATATTTATTCCACAGAGATGTTGAAAGCAAAGCCAAGATCTTAAAAACTGGCTAATGATTGTTGGTTTCCCATTTGAGATCCTTTTGAGGGACCTAAATGTGCTCTGGAAAAGAAAAAAAAAACTGTAAAGACTAATGCTTGAATTCACTAGCCATTTTTGGAAAATCTTGGCTGAAGTAAATTCTCAGGGTAGCAATATATCTTAAGAATATATTAAGTATATATCTTAAGTAAATCATTTGTTTTTTAGCAAAATTCAAATGTTTTCACTGATGAAATGAAAAACAAGATATTTTCAGGCATTTCTGGGACACTGAGACATGAGAAAAAACTGAAGTTAACCTCATAAAACCAGCAACCAGGTTGCTTTAATCCAGAACTGAAGCTGAAGCAATGACTTGCCTCTGCACCCTGTACAGTGTGCTGTGACATAAATGCATAGCGAAGACCTACATTTTTTAACCAAGTTCTCAGAAAAAAACCACAATGGTGCCAAGAACAACTCCCTGTCTCCTCCCATCTGAACCACAGAACCACATTGAAAGTTTTTTTTTTGTTCATTTACTTGCTTTTGTTTTTGGCATTTTCCTGTTTTGTAAATAATTAAACCAGTTTATCTTTTTACTGTAAATTCCTCTTTGTCTGAGATTCAGGATGCCACGCATGCCTCAGTTGTGTGTCCCTGTCTGGTAGTTTCCATAGTTATTTATGTATTTCCCCTATGGAAGGGGACTTTTTACGTAGCACAGAACAAAATAAGCCTCCCCATGTCCAGAATGCGCAAAGTGAAGACTCACACAGACTGCAGGCTTAGTTTGAAAAAGTGATCCTCTGGCAAGTTGGAAGCATCAGCCATGGCAGCTGACCAGGTCTCTCTCCCAGTTACGCTGGAGATCCTCGCTTACATAGGCAGAATGCTAAGTGGGTGCAAGAACCCATTTGCTTCCTTCTCTCTGCACCTACCAGCTTGCAGTGTGGTTTGGCAAAGAATCTGTTGCACTAGGCAGCAAAAATCTATGTTATCCTAGGCACATTTTAAGGAATTAGTGTGATTAAAGTCCTGGTCGCATCTTGATAATGCATATCATTATTGTTAGTGAGCATTGTGTCATAATACTAATATATTGTTAGGGGAAAGTCAGGACTGTACTTTCTCACCCTGTTTCCCACATGTATTGCATACAACATCTCAATACTTATCATTTGCTTACTCCTGTGTGTCTGCCAAGACACCTACCATTATGGAAAAGTTATTGCTCCCCTATATGTTCCTTCAGGAGTACATAATCCAGGACAACATCTATCTTCATAAAGCTTTTCAAAGCCAGATTCAAATGGATAAATAACGCCTCTCTCTCACATCAACTCTATTTCTCTAATCCTCTTCTCTGGTATCTTATTGTAAAAAAAAAAAAAAAAAAGTGATAGAAGCTACATGGGATGGATGAACCTGAGAACAGTTTTTTAACAGTTCTGTTCATTCAGCACACCCCTCTGAAAATTAGAATGTTGATGCAAAATTTATTTGCACTTAGCCAAGCCTCTTTGGCTTGAAGACTGGCAATACTGTAGGAGCAGATATATTTTGTGGTATTTGTGATGCAGCCCTTGCCAAAACCATGTAGTTCATGAAAACTGACAAAAATAACCAAAAATCTAGAATTTGACAAAAGGTTCAAGTAATTTCTTTTCATCTCCAGATGAGATTACTATTCCCTAGACACCATCAGTGAACAATAAAAATATGGAGTACTTAGAAGAGTATAAACGAAAATCTGGGTGTTTGGGGAGCCAGATTTCCTCCCTGAGCATAGGTTGAGTTTCACAGAACAACAACGAATAACTCAGTTTTTGAATAGGGGAATGCTTGGTAGGCTGTGAGATCCTCTTTGTCCATCCTCATGCAGTCAGTATGTGCCATGCAGCCTTTTTCTTGCTAGATGTTCCAACAACCTGCTATTCCTCCCTTTAACAAGATCTTGTATTTAGCTGTGACAAAATGTTCTCATTTCACCTCTCCTGCTGCCTTTCTGAATTAGTTAGTTTATTTGCTCCCAGTATGTTCACAAATTTTTGTTTCTGTAGGTAACGGGGTGGCATGAGAATGGTCAGCAAGAGGTATTTGAAAATATTTTGGCGCATGGGTTTATAAATCAAGTTTCTTATTCACTGTTTTTGCTAATCTCCTTAGTGAAAAATTCTGTGTTCAGTCAAGCAGCAAACATAACATATTGTGACTAGGTAGCAAAAGGAACAGATTGAGACTTTTCAACAACCTGAGGCTAGTACACCACAATGATTTGGCAAATGGCTATGAATTAACTAATGTCTTTGGAGAAAGGAAGACTGAATCACAAATTATGTTTGCAAAGGGTGTTAGAAACAGTTAATATCTCATTTCAGAATCCTAAACCTGCCCTTCATAGACGATAACTTTCCTGTACACTTTAAGCTTGAAAATAGAATCATTAATAATATAATATTGAAGAAGAAATGAAACAAATATTTCCTTAAAGGTTGAGTGGTGAAGAACAGAACGGCGAAAGATAAAGGAGACAGTGAAAAGGAACCTAATTTAGAGCAGGTAGAATATAAAGCTGAAGAAGAATATAAAGCTATGCAAGTGAGTGAAATAAAAATCTAGAGAAAATACCCAGAAGTACTTCTAAAAGACGTTTATCGGAAGTAGAAGGTCTGAGTGAAAACGGGGTAATGTGTAGGACAGCAGACTTGAGAGAAATGGAGACTTTGTTATAGGCCACAAATCTATTTTTTCATGGCAGCCTTCAGCAACAGGTGCTGAGCTATTAAGGAATCATTGAGCAATTTTTTGCAAGTAGAGGGGGTCATTGTCAGAGATGAGGAGACGGTACGAGAATGCTACAGTTGCAACAATTTTATTAGGTATGCCGGTGCTTCAGGGATGATGAGACCAGGCTGAATCTGAATTCTTCCTGCCTTATTTAACGTAGTGAATGTTAACAAGGCTCTGTGCATCCCAGGCTGCCATCCACATGTTGTCAGAGCTGCTGAGTTGCATGACTGTTCCCTGGCTAGGAATCCCTCCAGCTAACAGCTTTCAGTCAAGCTTTTTAGCTGTTCATCTTCACTCCTGAGAGTCACGTTACCTTCCTTCTTACCAAATATTCCTGATGTGTCCCTTTTCTTCTCTGTAGAAAACAGAAACAGGGAACTGCTGAATTCTGATAAATTCATTGACCATTACTGTCATTTATTCCCTTTTATTCTTTTATTTGTTTTTTTTTAAGTTTTGATAGGTCTGAGTTGTTGTTTGGTTTCCAGCTTTTACATTCACACGAACGTGGCATTTCAGTTAGAGATTCAAATTTGTTTCTATAGTTGCAGTGTTTTGGTGGCTGAGTCCTGTTTAATGTATTAAACTAGCTAGTTAGCAAGCCAGTAATCTTGCCAGTTAAAGACACTATTTCATCCACAACACCATTACCTTCTTATCCTTTTGGAGATGTGATCTGACTCAGCTCTCACTCTTTGACCTTCTAACATAATATTTGAACTGCATGCTAATGGGATTCTCATTAGCTTTATTTTTTCATAGCTAATTGCCAGCAACTATCTTTTGGTGTTTATTTTCATTTTAGATCAATACTCAGAAGAATTGTATTAGAAAAATCTAAGTCTTCTCCTAAATCAGTATTAAATCATGCAAAGCCAGAAGTCAATGATAATGACAAAGTGGAAAGATGAAAGAAGGTGCCTTTCTTTGTCAGATATTTCTACATTCACTATTCACTCAGGTATCCACTTAATTTAACTCTGTAAGCTGCTTGTACCTTGTGGAAAGCCTTGACCTCACACCTTTTTGGTACAACATGTTTGGAGATTTTTATGCTGCATGCTCTCTTAATAATATGACATTTATGGTAAGTGACTTTGCTATTAAGCACGAACAGAAACACGATGAAAATAATGATACTGCCAGAACAATGTGCTGTAGCTCATTGCAATAAGTCATGAGGACTCCCTGATACCCATCTGAAAGTCCAGAGCTCAGTTACGCTCCTAAAAATGAGCTACTGTGCTGGAAGGCAAGAATCCCCCTTCACTGCATGAAGCTCTGAAAAATTGTGCTAAAATGAGTAAATTATGAACCACGTAGTTTTGCTTCATAACCAGGTAGTTGCTGGGGAAAAACTACTCTTCAGAAGAAAATTACAGAATACCAAGGGATGTATAAAAAGTATACAGGAAAACTATTTCTTTCCAATAATCCCTTTTGAGGAAATAAAAAAAAATACAATGGATAATTAGACTAAGTAGTTACAGTGTATTAAGATGCTTTAAATCCTTTTGTCAAAATCTCCCACAGTTACGTTTCTAGCTAGGTTTCATAAAATGAGAGATAAACTGTAATTATGCATTAGGAACATTAAGATACAGAAATAACATGGCAATAAGTGACTAATGTTCAGTGTGAAAAAAACTGAGGGTGACAGTGGGCCAATAATAGGGGCAAGATTATGAGTAATTAGGTATCTATCTGCAAGAATCTGAGAAATGAAATAGCAAAACTACAGCTGAGGTGCATTAATTAAGGCAAGAAAGGCTGAAAAATTTAGAGAAGACTTGTGCTAAATTACTCAATTAGCAGAACCAAGGAAGATGAAATTGATGTCATCAGTGTTCATTGGAAGGGAATACTGAGCTGCTTTGACATTGATAAAGTCTAAATTAAATTGAATTAGGTTAAATCTCATATTGGCAAAGAGTAAGTTTCTCTGTGGACAGCTCAATGAGATGCTGTCTTTATGCATTGATCCAGTGCTCCCTCCACCCAAAAAAAGGGGAAAAAAAGGAGAAAAAATAGGAAAAAAATACAAGTTAATGGAAAATTTGAAAATGTCAAATTTAAGTCACCCCAAAAAGATAACTAGGAAAGCCCAAAAAAAATTCATAATTGTTTGATTTGTAGAAAGAGTCACACGTGAAGATAGAATGATGAAGAGTAACATTCGGTTGAATAGTGATAAAATGGAGTTATTACTTAAGTATAGGTTGCATGATCCTATTCTGCTTCCTCCTTTCCCTGCCCTTAGAAGCCTAACAGAACAAAAAAATTCAAATACATAAATTAAATGATCAAAATAACTGTATTTTCCTATTTTAACTAATCATCTGTAGAAGTAGATTTAACAGTATCTTTTTTTTTTGAGATAAATTGCTCAGCATTCTAAAGATCTTGCTTTCTGTAGTATGTTATACATGTTGTTATGTATGGCAAAAATAAATACATTAAGTATCAGCTCCTGTGTTTATTTCTTAAACAGATTGGTAACTGTCTCAGACTGGGAAAATTGCAAACATATTAAGTACTACATAACCTACATAATTAAGTACTACATAGCCTTCTATGACGGAATGACTGGCTGGGTAGATGAGGGGAGAGCAGTGGATATTGTCTTTCTGGACTTCAGCAAGGCTTTTGACACTGTCTCCCATCACATCCTCCTAGGTAAGCTCAGGAAGTGTGGGCTAGATGAGTGGACAGTGAGGTGGCTTGAGAACTGGCTGGATGGCCGAGCTCAGAGGGTTGTGGTGAATGGCGCAGAGTCAAGTTGGAGGCCTGTGGCTAGTGGTGTCCCCCAGGGGTCAGTCCTGGGCCCAGTCTTGTTCAATATATTCATCAATGACCTGGAGGAAGGCACAGAGTGCACCCTCAGCAAGTTTGCTGATGATACTAAACTGGGGGGAGTGGCTGACACACCAGAAGACTGTGCTGCCATTCAGAGGGACCTGGACAGGCTGGAGAGCTGGGTGGAGAGGAACCTCCTGAAGTTCAACAAAGGCAAGTGCAAGGTCCTGCACCTAGGCAGGAATAATCCCATGCACCAGTACAGGCTGGGGACTGACCTATTGGAAAGTAGCTCTGCCGAGAAGGACCTGGGAGTGCTGGTGGACAACAAGTTAAACATGAGCCAGCAGTGTGCCCTTGTGGCCAAGAAGGCCAATGGGATCCTAGGGTGCATTAGGCAGAGTGTTGCCAGCAGGTCGAGGGAGGTGATCCTGCCCCTCTATTCAGCCCTGGTGAGGCCTCACCTGGAGTACTGTGTCCAGTTCTGGGCTCCCCAGTACAAGAGAGACATGGCACTCCTGGAGAGAGTCCAGCGGAGGGCTACCAAGATGATTAGAGGGCTGGAGCATCTCTCCTATGAAGAAAGACTGCAAGAGCTGGGCCTGTTCAGCCTGGAGAAGAGAAGATTGAGAGGGGATCTCATCAACGTGTACAAGTATCTGAAGGGGGAGTGTCAAGAGGATGAGGCCAGCCTCTTCTCCGTGGTGCCCAGCAACAGGACAAGAGGCAATGGGCAGAAACTGAACCACAGGAAGTTCCATCTGAACCTGAGAAAAAACTTCTTCACTGTGAGGGTGACAGAGCATTGGAACAGGTTGCCCAGAGGGGTGGTGGAGTCTCCTTCGCTGGAGATATTCAAAACCCGTCTGGATGTGATCCTGGGCAATATGCTCTAGGTGACCCTGCTTGAGCAGGGAGGTTGGACGAGATGATCTCCAGAGGTCCCTTCCAACCTAAACGATTCTGTGATTCTGTGATTCTGTGATAATCTATATAATAGTATACGAACTATCATTGTGGTGATGGAATAAAGATTAAAATGATTATTTGACTAGGATAACATTTATATTTCTCCAAAGAAGAAGTGGAAGAGCATACAGGAGACAGTCAGTTAAGGATGTGTCTTTAAGAAACATATCAGGCAGGCTTTATACTTAATGCATTTAATGCAGTTGAATGTATAGCTTTTCCTGTGCCAAATTCTTTTTAACAAGGATTAGTTTTAGAGTTCCTGGAATAAGTAGTTCTTTTCACAAGTGTTCAGGTCCAATTTATGTCCTTGAGTTTGGGGGTTTATCAAGTTCAGTAACAATTAGAAAGTTCCACTTGGTGTTGAGTCAAAACAATACAAAATCATGTGGCCACATAGTTTTGATTTTAAAATGATAGATATCCTCCAGGCTTGCTTAAACCTTCACAAGTGTTTGTATTACCCTTGTCTAAATGCCAAGTTTATAATAGATCTATTTTGTTGCAAACATTTCAGACAGCTTATATAGTCAAAATGGAAAGCCTTTCAGGTTTTCCAATCATAGCATTTATTTTTGAAATGCAACTGTTTAGCTTTAGGATTGTGTAATGTCTAACTATGTCTTTATGTATGAAGAAACATCCCAATAGGGACACGTCTTAGCTGAACCTGACACTTACGGCTCCTGTGGGGTTCTGTTAGTCCATGTAAAAAGGCAGCACAAACCCTCTGAGCATTCGCAGTAGAATTTGCCCTATCCTGGCCAGCAATGAGCAAGGATACTGGATCACGATTACAGCCACCTCTTGCCTGGCATATTTGGTTAGCCTGTATCTATATCACTTTGGAATGAACATGAAGGTTCATTCCAACTAAATAACCAAGGAGAAGCCAAAATCCAGCCCTTAGTTAACACAGATATATCAATGCAAATGTATTTGTTGAACTTAAAATATTATTTTTTGAAAAAAGACAAAGGACAAATAACAATTTAGGCAAATAATTAAAAAATAGCAATTTACATGGACTATACTTTCCAGTTAAAACATTTATTTATTCCATTTTCTTTTTCTCCTTTTCCTCCTTTCCTTTTTTCTTGTCCTTTTTTCTTCTTTTCTTTTTCTTTTTTCTTCTTTTTTCCTTCTCCTTTTCCTTCTCCTTTTCCTTTTCCTTTTTCTTTTTCCTTTTCCTTTTCTTTCTCCTTCTCCTTTTCCTTTTTCTTTTTCCTTCTCCTTTTCCTTCTCCTTTTCCTTTTCCTTTTCCTTTTTCCTTTTCCTTTTCCTTTTTCTTTTTCCTTTTCCTTTTTCCTTTTCCTTTTCCTTCTCCTTCTCCTTTTCCTTTTTCTTTTTCCTTCTCCTTTTCCTTCTCCTTCTCCTTTTCCTTTTTCTTTTTCCTTCTCCTTTTCCTTCTCCTTTTCCTTTTCCTTTTTCTTTTTCCTTTTCCTTCTCCTTTTCCTTTTCCTTTTTCTTTTTCCTTTTCCTTCTCCTTTTCCTTTTCCATTTTTTTTCCATTTCCATTTGTTTCCTTTTCCTCCCTCTTCTTCTCCTTTCCTTTTCTCTTGCTTTTACTTTTTCTCTTGCCTCATCACTTTCATCTCTTGCTTTCTCTCTTGCTTTTGCTTTTGCTTCCTCTTTTGATTTTTTCCTTTTCTCTTCCCATTCCTTTTCCTTTTCCTTTTTCTTTTTTCTTTTTTCCTTTTCTGCAGCTGCATTTTCAATCAGGCAGTCACATTTTCACCAATATGCAAGGATAATATATCATAATTTTCCTGTTTCCTATTTTATCTCTTTACTATAAATGCAAAAATCATGAACACACCAATATGAAACATATTTCTTCTAGAAAGATTGGAATGAAAATTGCTGCAAGATTATACAAGCTCATGCACTTTCAATAAGGATAGCACGGGAATGGTTATATTATATCGATTGTAGGCTATCAAATAAGGGTATAGTCATACATTTGTTTCATATTGTCCGTTAGGTAAACTCCTTTCTTGGTCTTTCCGACTAAAATCTATTTTATTCATTTGTCATCTTCTAACTTGATTTTTATTTTTAATTAGAAATATTTAGTTTGTTTGAAATGAATCATTAACTGTCTATGCAATAAATTTATTTTGGATGAGTCTCAACAGATGTGGCTTCCTCCATTATCATCTTTAGTTTCTGTTTTCTCTCTAAGTCATAAATGAGTGATATTACTCTAGATTGACTTTGCCAGGTGTAGCTAAGGAAAAAATTATCATTTGTTTACTTTGAGGTCAAAAAATGTATGAGGATCTTTATTTTTGATTAACATCTTTACTGCACACTTTAATTACAAATATATGTATGGCAGTCAAAAGTGTAACAATATCTTGTGTGGTTCTTGAGCTAGCTATTTGAGATGTGAATAATAATAGATCTATGGTATCTATGGCAGAACAAATTTGAACACAGTTCGTAAACCCTGCAGGATAAATATACGTGTTGGTAAGTATATTTTCATCAATACTGATCAAACTAGGAAAAGTTAGTAAAGATGTTTTTGCCTGGGTTTCAGAGATACCCATGCTGTTGACCACAAAGCTATGTCCTAAGAAAATTAATTAGTGCTGTCAGTAAGAATGAGTGTCTGCTCTACAGAAGTTTTCCTAACTGCACCACTGAAGATTTAATTGTTTATATCAGTAGTCACCAGATCCTCTGACTTTCCCTGAGCACACAGGAAATTAAAAAGATAAAACTGAGGCTAACAACGAGAGTAAAGTATGATTTATTTCTGTGAACAATATTCTCAGTACTGGCACCCAACAGCCAATACAGTGGGTAAATATTGCTTTTGATCAAAGGGAGAAATCTGTGCTTCAGGGATTTAATGTGCTAATTTCCAAGCAAAATAAAATACATGGGAAATTGTTTTAAAGTATTTTATTGCAGGATAGAAGTGGCGAGAAATTCACTGAGCACAGAACAGGTCAAATTAATAAGGATAATTGCATATCTTAACATCACCTTTGGAAGACTTTTTTTTCGCCAACATGGGATTACAGACAGGCTGTAAAATGTTACTGAGCGGCTGAACAGTCAGTACAAAGACATTGTAGGTGGATGTAGTCTGATCTAAGTGCCTGAACTACTCCTTAACAAAGAGCATTTTCAGCAGTTTTTGTTAACTTTGTGGCAAGCATTGGAGACAGGAGTTCATTTTAAGTTTCGTTGCTAAAAATTCAGAGTCTCACCACAAACAAACACATTGTTTGCCGTTCTAAACTTAAAATATTCCTTTCTATTTCTAGCAATGCAAGGGCCAAGCTATAGTACTGCTCCAAACTCGTTTCTACAAAAGTGCCTACAAATACTTTTTCAGCATTTGTCAGAATAAACTGGATATGTCACATGAGCCTTTATTGCTGTCACTTTTCAGTAGTACTTCAGAGTTGGCTTAATTTATCAGTGGCTGTTACTGCATAATTTACATTTACATCCACAGAAATTAGGCAGGAAAGTTCCAGGAGCCTAGAAAAACAACTTCCAGGGAAGACTTTCTACACACTTCAGTGGCCACTGGCTTGGAGTCTGGGAGCACACTGGCTTGGAGGAACCAGAGAATGTTCACCACAAGAATGAGGAAATATTCCTGTGTTAGTCATTCCACCCTTACCTTATTGTTTGACCATAACTAAGCATAACAAGAGACATTTAGTTTGTAGCCAAGATATTTTTAACAAGTAGTGTTTTCTAAACTGAAGTATTAGCGCGTAGGCCAGGTCTGTCGTGGCTTTATTGCTCCGCTAGATGCCTCGCTGTCCTGGATGCACGGGAAAAAAGTTTAGATTCAAGGGATAAGTGTAAGACGTAACTTCATTATTCAACTCCTATGGGAGTAACCAGCAATAGCCTATTCAGTGCAGGTCGTGACTCCTTCCTTAAACATTTCTACATACTGGAGGACTTGCATCAATCCCTGTTTCTCCACAGCTGTTCCCCAAACCTGTTGCTGCATCCCTCATCTCTTCCTCACCATTCCTATGTGGGCTGAGAAAAGAGGTGTAAAGGTTTCCTTGTAATTACACTGCACAGTGGTAGCTCAAAGCTCATCCTCGGTTTGCTTTAGGAGTTGCTTTCTCCTGACTCTGTGCTTCCATTTTCGCATTATCTGGGAAATAGACTTTTACGGAACACGTGCACACCTGCCACTCTCAAAACCATGATATTTGGAGTCTAGTTTCCTGACTACAACCCTGGGTCCTTGCGGCTGCAAGGAACACTGCCCAGTGGTGCAGGAAATAGTTCCTACTTCTGCCAGAGAGAGGAAATTAACACAAAGTGCGGAAAAGGCCTACAGCCGTAGCCCTACATTACTGGAGACAGGATGTATGAGTGAACAGGAAGCTAGGATAAGGTGGCTCACATGCTCTCTGTCATGTGTGGAGGAGGCAATAGCTTACTGTCTATTTACTGATATGGCGTCTATATCACCTGCTCCCATAATCAAACAAAAACGAAATGAGACACCCAAGTGCAAAGACATTACCAATTTCGGTTGGGATTGCAATGATATTAAAAGGAAAATGGTGTCAAAATCTTGCCATTAATAAGGCATCAAAGTCTTGCTACATTATCAGCATATAAGCACCAAATTGCAATACATGCAGTTGTCAAAGAACTCATCACTGCTGAACAATAAAGCCTTACTGAGTGACAACTCCACTGACAATAAACTGTGCAGTTTGTGTCCATGATGCAGCCAGCTATCTAATACAACTGCATTTGACCTTCTCCGATTTATCTGTAAAACAGTATCTAACAATTCTCATCCTACAATTTATTCCTTTAATTTGTTCATTGTGCAGCGTTAGATAGTAAATAGGCTACTTACCTCTTTCACAGGGATATTGAATGGCTGGAATGTTTGATGTTTTGAGACCTAGAAATGCAAAATGCTTTATAACTTACTGGGTCTGATTCTTATGTTAATTTTGTCAAATCAAAACTGGAATAATTACATTTTTGTTGGCACATGAAGGCCTGCTCCAAAGTGTAATATAAAGGAATAGAGTCTTTTAATTAGTGTCATTCAATTTGGCATCAAGTCTAAAGTACAAACTGTAATTTTCGTCTTAAGCATACTGTTATTCATATCTATATCTTAGTCAATATCAGAAAAGCTATTGTAGCTGCATTTTATTCTTCTCAAGCTGGTAACTTAACAGAACTGTCTTAGCCTTACTTGACAAAGTTCAGGAAAAATATCATTTTACCACCCTCAAAAGAAAATTAATTACTTATTAAAGGTAATATTGCACAAAGTAGACAAATAAAGTCAATAGTTCAGATTTGAATAAGAATATGAATAATATTCCTGGATTATTACTAATTAACACATTTAGAAGTGACATTTTTACACATAAATGCAACTATGACATCAATTCATTACAGTCTAAAATGAAAATTGAATAGGAACTGTCAGGAGGAGGGGACTGGAGGTATGTTGGAATATTTGTTTCCCAGAAGACAAGAAATAAATTAAGGATGAATATATAGTTCCTCTGGAAGTATACAGTTGAATCATAAATCTGAGAAAGTCTGTAATTATATATTATTAATACACAATTATTCTAAAATATCAGATTAAATGCAGTATTGAAGTTAGTACAAAGTTTTATAGGCTAAGCCTCCACAATCTGATGAGTGGAATGCTACAGCATATAGAGGAATATATATACTTTGTCTGAGAAAGGGTTGGTTGTTTACAGGAGAATATAAGGGAGGGCAACAGATGTGACATGAATTGGGATAGAATTCATTTGTGAACAAGATATTTTGGATAATTTTAGTGCCTGGAATTTCCCATCATTTTGAAGACTCCTGCACAGCCCAAATGAGAAGAACAAATTTGTCTCATTTAAATATGTTTTATTTTTCTAACAATTAGATTGCTACATCTAGTTGTAATGGCAGTGAATTCTAAACTAAATAACTATGTTGATAAAGCTGTGAGATGACTTTGATAGATGATAAAGCTTTGAAAGACAGTAAAAGCCTACATTTCACTCTTTTACAATGATTCCAGTCAGAAAAATAAGTTCTTACACATTTCAATAAGCAGGACAGTGGACTTACATTTTCCATTTACACCCAGTAAAAAGATAGACTTTTACTGATAAGAAAACATGAAAAGGGGACACCAGGAAGAGTTAAAGTAATATGAACATATTCACTCACATTTCCTGTCAGTTTCCCACACTTCCAGATGTGAACACCAACTACTGTATATCTAGTATGTTAATGGGATGGCCTTTGCCTGAGGAGTAGCTGGCTACATCTCAGTTCAAGAGATCACTGAGTTATGAACGGATATTAGAAGAAAACTGGGGAAACACTAGCAAGACCAGTTTCTGTTGAGGACCTCTGTCACAGAGCAAACAGTTCATTATCAATGTGCTTTTGAAATAGTTATTGGACCTCAGCTCAAACAAAACAATTAATCAGCAGTGTCTTCATTTGTTTTCCAATATCCAGTCCTTGAAAGTTTTTTTTCTCACTGGAAATTTGCCTTCCCCCTAAGCCTACTTCTAACACAAGAAACAAACCCTACAGAAGTAACTTTCTCCTTGAAAGTCTCTTCCAGGCTTTATATTGCTGCAAGATGTATACATAATTAGAAAGGCACTTCCCAACAAATCATTACATAAGAAAATGGGTGTCATATGTCCATTTAGAATTTTCTAGATGAATAACCAGCTGACAGGCAGTAAATCTGGTACATGACAAACATGTGAAACTTACTTGGAGTGTACAATAGATCCAATATACCTCGTTACTCTAGACTCAGGAGTATGCTTGAATTGCCTGTAACGTTGATCTGTGCAAGGAAATGGCTAGAGATTCTACAGAAATGGCCACCTTTTTAAAATTAGGTCAAGACAAAAATTCTGTGCTGAAAGATGACATGTTCAGGGGATTGGAAGAGACCTCTAGAGATCATCTGGTCTAACCCTCCTGCTCAAGAAATATCAGATAGCACAGGCTGCCCAGGACTGTGTCCAGTTGAGTTTTGAATATCTCTAAGGATGGAGACTCCACAGCCTCTTTGGGCAACATGTTCCAGTGTTTAACCCCCAAATATAGCATAACAAACTGGCACTGTTCTTTGGGAAGACTCTGCATTTCAGTGGCTTTTAGTACGGTATTTAGAAACAGTGAAGGAATAAGAGCTCAATATTTTACAAGAGAAATACTATAGCATTACTTGTGCAGAATGACTGGCTACTATAGTGATATACATATGTACTAAAATGAGATGGTATCAAAATACGGAAGAAATGAAAGTAGCAATAACAAAACCAATTTTTGTCAAATTTCAGCTAAGTTATTAGCAGAGTTTTCCACTTTCAAGACAATCGTAGTCAAAGAGGAGGCTAGTCCAACACAAAAAATTATCCTTATACTTTAAAATCCATACTAGACTCTTACTGAACATGTACACTAAAGACAAAAAAGAATAAATAATAGCATAAAGTAATCATCCACTGCAGCTTTTCATGTCAATAAAATAAACTCTGAAATTAACACGTATAGAATTTTTCTACTTCATGCTAGTAAACAGCATGAAAATGATCTTAAGTAGTTCCTAAGCTGTAAGGTGAAAGTCAAATTCAGTGTTCAAGGAGAAAGCATGCAATGAAGAGAATTAAAAAAGAAATCTTTGGAAGCCTCAGTTAAGTGAAACGTCCTTCATACTTCCAGCTTGTTTTGAATCCATCATGTATTAATTTTCACTGTAATTTTACCTCAGGGGAATACACACAACATAGCTTAAGTTACAATATTTGAAATCACAGGTAATAGCTGAGTGAGAGAAATAAACATTACAAAATGTTCAGGATGAGATATTTCAGGTATTTTTTGTGTTGCTGGAGTATTAAACAGTACACAATGAAATGCCCATCACAGTCTGTGACGCCTCTTGATCTGATTTGGCATGACATTAAAAAAAAAAAATCAGCCTGAAAACCCCTGAAAAATCTAGCCTTATAAAAGACCTAGTTATATTTTCTTCTGTCCCACCTCAGACTTTCTCCGTGTTATAGAAAGGACATGTTTCAAGATTTATATTTCCTATGTGACTGTGTGCAGAGTTTGAAGCTTATCAGCAATGATACATTAGAGAGAAGTTCCCAGATTGGGGGTCATATGCTTCTCTGTATCAATATTTATCTGCGTGTAGGCAAGACATAATATTCTGAAAATAAACATATATGAGGGATAGCAGAGGTATTGGGAGTCTCCTTTGTACTCATGCCTGCTCATGCCTGAATTGTCCTTAACAGTTCAGCTGTCTTTGTCCACATCGTCTGCTCCCATCCATCCTGCCGTCGCGTTCTCCTGTTTTAGCCATGGTGGCCATCAAGCTTTCTGTGTGCTTCCCTGCATATCATACAGCACTTAGTGAAAAATATTGTCATTTAATTTCCATTCCATTCCAGTCAACCATGAGCTGACTCGAATGAGGTTGCTCTGACACAGTGTTGAATAAAATTATAACTAAGGATGAAGTGGTCTTTCTTTATAATCTATATTACCTTAAATGAATGCATCGTATAGCAGAAACGCATGTTTTGTCTCTCTCTGGGGAATGCTGTTTAAGATGAGATTCGTAACCAAATATAGTTATAGGAAGAGCTTTTGGTCATCTGGCAAAAAATTTTGAAGAAATTTCTACTGTTTTATACCAACAAAGGTAACAACTCATAAATTCAGCTTCTTGTTTGGCACAGGGTTAAAAAAGTTCACAAGCTTCAAATTGCATCTATCTTATTTACTACATTTGTCTCTCAAATATATAACAATTGGGATAAATTATTCCAATAGACAATTTGGGATAAAATATTCATCTTCTGGTTAGCTTTCACTTTTTCAAACCGAAAGGTTGATGATATTCATTGTTTAAGTTTTTAGTATCCCTTCTGTTCATCTGAGACCTGGTGTCTGTTTGTTTGGGTAAGGGATATTTTTCAGTGGAATTAAGACTAATCATGCTATCCTAAAAATCTGTCAAGTATGTACCGACACTCCCAGTGGAAAATAATAATAAATAGATCTGCAGCCTTCAATTATTTCACACATGAAAACAGCTCAGTTCAGAACATCATGTATGTGACTTCCCACTGCGATCACAATCATCTGGACACATTCCATCTACCTCACAACTGCTGTCAACAGGCTTTGGGTGGAGTAGGCTACAGTGATTAAATTATGGACTACAGGCATTAATGTCTTGAAACTTCAGGAAACAATATTTTTAAATATACAGTCACTTTGAAACAATCCTCTAAGCTTACATTAAATTTTTAGTCAAAACACTTAGATTTTGTCATTATTGTTCAAGTGGAATTTCTATCCTACGCAAATCTGATTTAAAAGAAAGAAAATGTCAGAATAAAATAAAAGGCCAAAATTTAAAAGCACTTTCGAGAATACCATTCTCTAAACATGCTTCAGATGATCCAAAATATCTTCTGTTGATAAATGAAGCAAAAATTTGTTTGATCTTTTATATATATTTCCTGAATAAATAAAACTATTTCAACAGAAAAGCAAATAATTTCAGAACGTGTTGAAAACAGATTTGTCAACATTTTAACGGTCTCAGGTAGCTGAGTGAATGGCCTGTGATGATTTAGTCCTCCCTCTCATATTAAACACTGTGAAACTACTGAATCCAGCTACAGAGTACACTTTTAGAGGTAGGCACATTTTGTTGTTCAAGGCTATATTTATCTCTTATGAACATACAAGAAGTATGAGATTTCAAAATTATCTATATTCAGAGAAGTAAATCTTTCTTAGGCATTCTACATTTACATTTTTGTTTAGCACCCCAGGCCATATTTGTTATTTAATCTGCCTAATGTCAAAAGGAAGTACAGTTCTATAAAGCCATGTGGTGATGAATAACACTCCTAATGGAGTTATAAATTGAGACTAATTGGTTTATGTGATTGTTATTAAGTCCCATTTCGGCTGGTTAATGGAATTTTGTTTGGCAAGGGAACAAAGCTAATGTTATCAGATAATATTCTTTTGAAATTGGCTTAAATTTCAGTCTTCCAGATCCGCAGGTTCTAAATAAGTCAGGATCATTCCTCCTAAAAAGTCCTTACAATGCATCAACATAAGAAAATTACAGTGCTATCAATAAAGTGGCTTTAATATTTTAGTACACTTTCACAGCCTATCACCATGTCTTATGCGGCCTCCAAAGATGGCCAAAACATTCCAATCAGTGAAACATTTCAGCAGAGACTTTAATCCCATGTCACAATTGCTTGAATGGTTTCAAATGTCACATAATGAACAAATAAATTGACTTTCATGAAAACCAGATTTGGCAGGAATGCATGAGTGCCTAGTTAAATAAGCAAACTGGGACTTAGGGGTACTTCTACCCAATTTGTTGTTTTTCAAGTGTAATTGTTCCTAAATTAGTCTCAAAATATGGACTGGGTTGAAATTTGAAATCAATAGCCACATGTGATTTGAAAGTTGATGGCTTGCCTTATCATATTAAGGTATTGAAGACTTTTAAAAAATTATGATTATAATTCAATGATACAAAAAACATCTTACCAAGTATTATATCCATGCAGCAATTTGTCTGCATCAGTTTCTGCTGCTTCCCTTGGTCCTTGTTGGGAAGTTTAAAGGACGCCGTGTTTAAGATTACACAGAGTGCAAACTGCACAAAGATTAACAATGTTAACCTTGGATTCTTTATTTATAAATCTTGGCAAGTTTATACTTCAGCACATTTTAAAGCCCGCACCAGCAGGGCATAGTTTAAAAATCATAGATATTAAGAAAAAAATTTAGATGAATTTCTTCCTAAGAGCACAAGCAAGAAGTAGAACTTGCACTAACAAAACTTGAAAGTCTTAGGAGTAAAGCTTCCCTAAATTAGCTAGGTAGGTAATGTTTAGTGAAAATGCACCTGTGTAACACAGGAAAGTGTGCAAAGACAGGTGTCTCCTGCTAAAGAAGACCTGCATGAAACTATGTCCCCAAACATAGACAGCTGTTCTTAATTGTGACAACAGAGCAAAGGGAGAGTGAAGGTTCTCAGACATTCAGTACTCAAATCAAGAAGCTATTTATAGATTCACAGTAACATCTTGAAAGCAAATCTGGAGCCAATGAAGTTTAATATTCTCTCTATAGCTATCATCACCAAGCAACCTGGCCTCTGCATAGCACACCAGCTGTAGCTTCTGAACGGCCTTCAAGTGTAATCCCACATTGAATGAATTACAGTAACAGAATCTAGAGGTTACAAAGACAAAGATAACTTTGGAATGGTGCACACCAGAGAGCTAATTATAGCCATCACAACAAATGCAAATGTAAAGCGATGATTTTAGCCGTGCATGCAACTAGGGCACTACAGCATTAAGGAGGAGTAGGAGGAAGGTAAGGCATGAAGGGGAATAATCAAATGGTGCTATATACTGGCAAAATTGCTGGCAAATATCACTGACCTTGGAAATAGGTACAACTTCTTCCACATTAGGTTATGAAAAGTTCAATTTTAACTTAAAATTACTCAGGGTTAAGCTTCAACCATCTTACTCTGGGCACAAGGAAAAATTTTTTTTTCATTTTTACCATTTTTTTAAAGACTGGTTTTCAGTCAGCAAGCCTTTATCCTGACAATCTTTTCATTTCACTGGTGAAACTGGAGCTGATAGAGATACAAATCTGAGAATCAGTATTTTAAAGCTACCTTAATCCAGTTTATATCAAAAGAGATTTACATACCAATCCATCCTGAATAGAGGGAACCACCTAAGTAGTTATTTTAATGCTAGAAATAATTGTTACTAATTATTATATTAGACTCTGCACATTTATTTCTAAACATCTCTAAATGTTCTTTAAGAAAGACTTATTGGGTGGGTAGCAATTAAAACACAACCTAATATATTAAAGGCCAATTGCATTGCATGTTATTATTTTAGAATGAAATATAAACTCTCTCACACAAGAAGAGATTTCAATTGTCTTCCATATTCAAAGCACAATAAAAAACAGTGTTACAAAACATGGTAGGAAAAATATTGAAAGACATACTTTAAGTCTATTTAAGTCACACTTTAAGTCTATTTAAGAGTTGCTTTTCAAATTTTTGCTGTTTTCAAAATAGAATCCAAGTTACTTCTGAAAGTCTTTTAAATGAAATAATCAAAAATTCTTAAAAAAATTATATTCTGAAATTAATTTTAAAGAAATTTGAGTAAAAATGGTGTCATATTAAAAAAGTGGATTTAATCAACAACATGATTTCAGATTGACACTTTTTCAAACAAAAAAGAGCTCGCTATTTTTTCAGTTGGCTAAAAATCTCTCACTTCCATTATATATGTGCTTTTCTCAAGCATTTATAAAATTCATTTTTAGTTTGCGTTTTATAGTCCTTTAGTTTGAATCTCTGAGTATGAAGAATGAGTACTTCAAGAAGTCTCATCAAGATGCTATAGTTTATATAAAAATTAAAAAATAATTCATTTTTAAAATACTTGCACATTATATGCTTTTACTTCATTTTCTCAGTCTGAAATTGTAATTTTGATACCTATTATCTGATCAGCTGATATAGCTTAAAAAATAGACGAGCTTTTGGATTTACAGTACCTAATTAAAAAAATATAAGCCCAAGAGTTTATCCATTTATTCAGACTATAAGTGTTGGTTCAGTAAAAGATCATCTCATTACAACGTGTGCTTTGTAATATTTTTAGATCACAGCAGCTACAAGAATGACCAAGACTAGAAATTTGTTTCCTTTTAAAACAGATAGCTTCACTTAGCAAAGAGGAAAGATGTGAAATTCTTCCTGCCAAATTCTACACTAGTTTTTTTAGCCTACGTACTTTTGAATGTCAGTAATTCCCAGAAAATGCAAAGGTTTGCTCAGTTTTTGACTGACTCTTCCAAGTCACCAGATGTGGTTGGCAAAGTCAGTACTTCCCTAGCCAGATTTCTTATTTTCCAAGATGCCAGGTGCCTTTTCTAACCTGCTGAGAGGTCTTAACTGTCAGGCCTTCAGAGCCAGAGCCTATATGATCCCCAAGTTCCTGCTTTGCTGTGCTCCTCATAATATCTGACTCCAGAGAATGGTTCTATTATTAAATTTTTAGGCACAAATATATTGATTTTCTTGTGGTCACTTCCAGCTTTGAAATGTTCAGGGGTCTTAATTATCCAGGAAAGAGCATAGAACTTTTGGAACCAGTCTCAGTTAAGCAATGCTGTCTGAAAAGCAAATTTCAAAGAAGTTAAATTAAGAAATTTGATAGTTCAGAGAATAATCTTAGCTATCAAATACATTAAAAAATAATCACGATCCCTTCACCAATATCTCCAGTATAAAAAAGGGAGGCAAGTTCATAGCAGAATGTAGTCAAAGTAAATATCTTGCATTTGATCCATTATAGATTGTATTTTTCTGGCATAGAACAGTATAAATTGTTTAATCATCTCAAAGCTTTTACTGGAAGACTGTTTCATGTGGCTTTACATAGCCTTAATCATGCCTGACTTTTTCATATCAGTGCAAATAATGATAAACATGTGGAGTTAATGTTTGAAACAATCTGTTGGAGAACAAGCATGGTAAGCATCAGTTGTCTCATTGCCCTCCCTTGTATTGTGATCTTTCAAATAATAATGTGAATTTCCATAAAAAAGTAAGTTAGCAAGAAATAATTAATATAAAGCAATAGATTCATCTCCAGAGCTAATTTATTGTTAGACAAAGGCGTCTTTTATAAAATACTGATACAAAAAATTCAAAGGAAAATAGTATCAAATCCTAATTAAAAAGTCTGTTCTGCTCTCTGCCTGGCTGTCACCTTTGCCTCTGTCAGAGGTCAAACAGCCAGGAAGCAGGCATAGATTATAAAACTAGGAATTGAAGAACTTATAACTAGAATTGAATTTTTTTTCATGTTATTGATATACAAAATGAACTGCAATGGAGGAGGGAAGGAGATAAGGAACAGGGAGAGACTGGTTCATGTTCAAACTAGAGAGAAAGGTTTTAGATTTTAGCAAGAAATAAATTTCTGAGGTTACTCAACTTTCATATTTAATCATTTCTTCTCTTTTTCAGATCTCTTTCACTTCTATTATTTTAAATGGTTTCTGTGTTTTGTTCCAGTGTCTGCTGTGACTCAGATCTTTCACATCCTTCCTTGCCTCGATCCTACACAGAGAACTGCCTTAGGACAGTGCACACCTTCACAGTCCTCAGGGTGGGACAAAAGCTTATATCAGTAAAAGCAACAAAGAATATGCATAAGGTGAAGAGAAAAAGAGATGAATCAGAAGAGAAACACAGCAATAGAGATTATTAAACAGAGTGGTCATTTGTTTGGAGGAGGGAGGAGACAGGAAAGGAATGGGAAACCAACAATTTGCACTGGATTTTTAGGAAGTCTTTCCTGATGTGCTTGCTGAGGCCTCATTTTTAACAAAACAATCGAGGAGAGGAGAGAGAGCATAGCAGCATTTTTTATAGTATTCCTTGGCTTCCATAGATATTCCTTTATACTAATAAATCCTAAGTAACCTTAGGGCTCTTGTGAAGTTCCTGGAAGCCCAGGTACTGCAGCACTTGCAGCAAAGAGCTTGCTCACTCATTTGTGTTGGGTGAGATGGCTGCACCCTATTCCTTCAGACACAAACTACCCATTTCTTGGTAACCATGAAACAAGCTTATTTGAACATGTTCTACATCCAACTACTTCTTGATATCATTTGGAAGCTGCAGGGACTATTTCCCACCAAGACTACTTAACTAATTTACCCACTCTGCCCTGGATGCTGGTCATTTTTTAGTTCCTGTTTAGAGCATTAATTTTAAATTTCACAGACAAAGCAACTCTAAAATTCAGTTACGTGGAAGATTGTGTTTCTTTTCATGTGATTCTGCACTTCTATCAGAGAAGGCCTGAAGAGGAAATTCCATTAAGTGCCCTCCACTCTGTAACTTGTTTCTGGTCCAATTCTTTGACTTGCTGAACCTGGCAAACATGTTGTATACTTCATCTTTAATTTCGGGGAGTTGCCTATATAATCGAGGAGCTAAAGATTCTGAGTTTGGGAAACGCAGGGATTTAATTATTGCAGTAATGACTGTTCTTGAGCACAACGCAACTGTCTTTTTTAATAGGGTCAACAGTAGTTTAAAATTTACTTCTATTTTTAATATTTTGTACCTGATTTTTACAGCACTCAATGCAATAGTTGAATTCTTTTTCTAAACTAAAATAAGCAAATATTTCCAAATATTCTGTTTGTTTCATTCTCTGGTAATATAAGTTTTTCATTTATTGATATCTATCCTCCCTTCATTCCTGTGCCAAAGGATATTTCCTATTTCATCTCTGTGCTTCTGGATTTTTATTGCTTCTCTAGCCTGGCTATCATCAGCAACCCAGTTATCATTTATCTGTGTTAGAACCATTAGACATAGATGAGGAAAAGCCACCTTGGATTATTACATAAAGAATTAGTTTCTGCTCCACATTTCTTATTTTATAAGCAGACACAGAGCAAGACAAAAGAAAAGTGGTACATGTAAGTATGAATGAGCAAAGTGGGAATGCACAGCTCCTGGGTTTTCCTTTTGCTTCCATTTATTGTGTGTAATGTTTTGGAAGGATAGCCTCCTGTTGCTAGGAAATCAGCCACCATCCATTGCCACTTCCTACTGCCTTGGATCAGCTCTCAGTCACCTCTGGATTCTCTCACGCCCTCCTCCCTGCTCTTCCCATCAGTGACTGCTCAGGTTTCAGCTGGAGTGCAAGAAAGTTTGCAGTGCAGATGTCAGAGATCTCCAAAGCTCTTGCAAATCTTCTGTGACTGCTTCCTTTTGCACTGCCCTGTCCTGCTTCTTCTTGGAGCAGTGCTCTGACTCAGGGAAATGTTGAAACTTGTGCATCCCACATGGCAAAAGGGGTGAGAGTAGAGGTTATTGGGTTGCAGCACATGACCCATAAAGGTTAAGCTCCAGAGAAGGAAAAACGGGTTATCCTAAGCCTACATAAACTCACTGTCCTCCTGTTCCTCTCCCAGCTGCCTCTGAATTCTCTAGCTCAAGCATAGGTATGTGTCTCGCGTGTGCTTGGAGCCGCTGCGCGGCGCTCTCAGGACTAGGCACACCTGTTGTGCCAGAGCTGGGGCTGTGGTATGGCTGGGGCCAGACCCTGTGTTCCCCAGCACACGCTTTTCCCCATGGGCAGGGGCGATGCCACAGGAGCGTTTTTCAGTACATTCTGCAGTCAGTGAAGCAGTTGCTGGGCCACCACTGAACAGCCAACAACAAAATCATGTCGACAGATTTCAGCTGCTGTGCAGAAACTCAAACAGGCAAATTTTGGAGGCTGGAGAGCAATGAAGGGCAATTTTTACCTGGCAATGACTGGCGCGGTCTGATCTATGCGTGTATTTCTGATAAATCCATCACCACAGAACATGGGAGCTGTCTAAAGCATTAGTGAAAGGCATAAATAACTCATGAATGTTGCAGTGTTGCTAGGATTACCATATTTGAATTTTCCTTTAATTGTTCCTTCGGAGGATATTTATTTTTAAATAAAATTAGTGAAATGGAATGTTTCAAAATACTCGTCTGTCGTCTTTTCATCCACTTTTTTTCTGCCAAATTACTGGGAGTGCCTGAGTTCTGGCTGGAAAGCATTCTGATCTCCCTGGTAAGAAAACATACAGCTACAGAAAAAGTATGTAAATAGATTACACCTTCTTTAATCTGCCTTGCATGGATAGTTCACTGTTACCAATGCTATTGTTAGTCATGCCTCCCAACAAATTCAGTCAACTAGTGATACTTTGACCTGAAGTGGATTGATATTGCTGTCTCTTGCTAACATGGCAGAATGATATTTAATGTAGCAGGCAGTCAAATAGATTAAGATTGCATGTTTAGGAAAAACTGGGTCAGGCTGTCTCAGTCCTGAAAAATATAGGATCAGTTTGGGTATTTAAGAATGTCTGGGAAATAGGGTGATTTCTGGAACAAGGCAGGATACTTCCTGGAGTGACTGACATGTCAGCAGCGGAAACACTGCCAGTGATCACACCTACCTCTCTTTTAAGGTATTTAAAATAGACTGAAACTTCTCCTTTCTTAACCCTCAACACACACAACTTGGAAAGGGTTTGCTGCAATCCTCATAACCCTGAAGGGCAGGAATGTCCTCCAGTAAATTCATTGCTCTGTACCAATGTCATCAAACCCTAGAAAGGGAAAGGGTGGGGGTTCATTAATGGATCAGACATTCCATGATCCCCACTGTCAAGTGCAACTTAAACTTTAAAATATGTTGAATGAACAATCCCAGATTAAGCATAGTGGTGACTTGCCTGTTCCCATATTTCCCTGCTGTCGTGATTTTACATGTTATACCATGGCAGCCATGCAAATCAATTACAACTGGAAATGACAACTCTTCCAGTAATGCATAACACCATTGTTTTAAAGATGCAAAAAGCATTCCACAAGTAACATGAAATCTCTTACTTCATCACTGGAGTCTCCACAAAGAAAGAAAAAAAAATATTTCTACTCTGCATACAGTTAAACCCATGAGAACTGAACATGAGCACTCAAGATACAGCATTTCAAAATGTTAACTATATTGTGTCACATGATCACTTACTCTCTACATACAGAAACAGTCTGGAAGAACAAGACAGTGGGACATAAAATCTGGTATAATATGAGATATGAAATACAAATTTTAATGTGGAGTTATTTTCAGGTAGCTGAGGAGGGAATAACAGCAGCTGCAAATATAAATCTCATTCTGGATAGAATTATGCACACAATCCTCAGATGTACAATATTTTGAATGAGGATCTTTGTAAAGAACCAACTGGCGATCATCTGCCTTGTTGGATTTTTGAATATACAAAATGAACCACCAGGCATAGTCTATTTCTTGCGTAGTGTACCAGATAGGGTCTACTTCATGTTTGTTTTTCAGATCTCTTGTACATAAAGCAATCAATAGAGCTGTACACTATTTTCTTTATGAAGTTTGCCCTTGTAAAATATAGCATGTAACGTTCTGTGATTTTCAAGCTTTCTGAGCTTTATTACAATTTTATTACTGCAAGATTAGGTAAACTGGCAAATTTTAATATTTTTAGTTGCCAGGTTATTTTTCCTGCAAAGTAAGGATGATTTTTGCTCAACATAAGATGCATTTTTATTTTGAAATGAATCCATAGTTTCAGGAAATTAGCTTTATTTTTGCTTCAAGCTGTTAAAAGCCTTAGGAAAAAAAATCAGGAGAACAAATATGTCCTCTTCCAATTTACACAAAAACACAAACATTCCTGAAATGCAACAATTTTGTATTTAATTTCTATATTTTTGTATATTTCCAGTAGTCAGAGCTTATACAAATTTGTCTGATAGGCAAACTTCCAGTGACATTACATAATAGAATACACTGTCATCTTCAAAGGATCCCTTGTCTTATATTGTTGCTCTATTCTAAGGCAGGAGAGCTAAAAGGGGGTTACAATTTTTCAAAGTGACAGGCTTAGAATATATAATTTACAGTTTGCCCTTTCACTCCCACATAAGGATCTCATGCCTGCAGTGAACCCCTGGCAAATATAAATATTTTAAATAAATACACTACTCTCCTCTTGGCTTCTCTTCAAGCTATGGTTACTAGCCCAGATATCCAGTATAAGCCATGATGATTAAATAAATATATTGTGTCTCACCAGTGCTTTTCACCATGTGCTTTCAGAGGCACTTTCTGCTTACGATGACTGTTTATCGAACTCTCAGATCCAGAATCCAAAAGGTCAAGTAGTCAAAACTGTTCTACTCCGTCTGCACAATAAACAGAAGGATTTCATCTGCTGACACTTAAGGTGCCCCGTAGCCCTGTTTCTCTCTTACCTACCCCAAAATAACAACTCTTGCTTTTTCATATAAGGTATCTGAGCCTGAGAATAAACAAACAAAAAGCTTTCTCTATTTCTCCCTAAACCACAGTTGCATAGGGATTAAGGGCCAGCAATCTGACTTCCTATGGATCACAGACTGTTTCATTCCCCTGTTACCCCTATATTGAATACAGCAACTTGGGTAAGACAAAAGTAATTTTCAGTCCTTGGGAGATTAGACTAGTGTGTTTCTCAGGCAAAACCGGGGGAGACCAATGTGCCATCAATTGCCATAGCTGCTCTAGTGCTAGGGGATTGATTAGGTGAGAGATGCCTGCGAGGATCATCTGGGCAGGCAACTCTCAAGGCTGCAGAAGAAGGTAAAAAAATCCCAGCCTGGAAAAAAGTTCTTTGTGAAAGTTTGCTGCATAGAAACAATCTCGCACTCCACAATAAATGGACAAATATAGAGCGCTCGTTGCTACTCAGTCTTAGAAAGGCATTGCTTCTCAAATAGTGTCTTTGGTGTATTTTTGACTTCTTTTTTCTGATGTCCTATATTTTATTTTATAATACTTTATCATTAATGGTTTTCTGTCATTGCTTTATGATAAATAAAGACTAAATTTGAAAAAGTGAACGGTCTACAAGATTTTTCCAAGCACATGTCTGTATAGAAATTAAGAATTACATCTCACTTTCTCTCCCAAACACAGGGTTTGAAGTTCCAAGTTGCATCTCTAAATACAAGCAGTGAAACTGTAACTAAGGAGGGAAGAAAAAAAGTCTAGGCCTGGAGTAGCATACAGGAAAGATTATGTAACAGTAGAGGAACAAATGTTTGTTGCATAACTGTAGAGGAACAAATTATAAGTTGTCAAAAAGACAGAAACAATGCCCAGAATCTTCCTGGTATTCCATCTTCTATCCCATCACCAACCTATTAGTCACTCCATCCTTTCCAAGATTTTCCGCAGAACAAGCTCTGGGGTCATGCTTAGTTTAGCAAAGAGCTTCCACATGCTTGGACAGATTGATTCTGAACCAGACAGCCCAGTTAGGGCTTAGCAGGATCATTTTGTATACCTATAAATCTGTCGCATATTTTCTTGCTGCAAATTAGAATCTGTAGCTGGAGATAGGCGGTGGTGAAATATATCAAAATAATTTGAAAATCCTCTTCAGGTTAATAACCTTTTTCCCTTCTACTCATTCTGATGTTTTAAGGAAGAGTGATTTTCCCACACCCCAAATAAGCAGAGTGTATTGCATTTGATATATAAGTACATTGTGATACATGTGACTTGAAAGATATCTGCAGACACATTCACACACAAGAAGGAAACCAGGACTAGTTTAACTAGAAAAATCCCTGTTTTTAGGATAATAAGCAACAGAGAGCGTACGAACTATCACGGTAGGTCAGATCAAAGATCCATCTAGCCTAGTACCCTTTCTCTTGTAATGGCCAGGAACAAATGATTAGGGGAATTCTGTAAGAAATAGGAAGTATAACCATTCCCCTAGGCTGTTGCTCAAGCTTCAAGTAATCACCCACCGAAGATTTTCTGAGCTGGAGCTTGCATCCAGACCATACTATTTAATATCCCTGTTAGACTTATCCACCATACTTTTCTCTAACCACTTTTTGATTTCATTTATATCTCACCCTTCATAGCATGTCATAGCCACAGATCCCCCAATTTAATTTACATTCCTTCCCAGTCTGTCACCACCCCCTGTGTCAATTGTGTCCTGTTCAGATTCCAATTCCTGATGACAGTGTAGGGAATAAGACACTGTGCTAGCTTTAAAAATCTACCTTTGTGTCCAGAAGCAGTCTTTGTGGTAGCAAAGAGTTCTCTGTAAGCTAATTTGCCTTCCCTCCTATTCTTCCTATTTTTCATTCCTTTCCATTCATTTTCCTTTTAATCTATCTTCTAGTAAAATAATTACTGAAAATAGCAAAAAACTTCCAATTTTCTAACACGATTTCACACAATATGATTGCAGTTTGGGAACATGTTCTATTCAGTCTGATTTTACATAGCAGGAATAAAAAGTCCTTATCTTTTTATTCCAGGTCTGTTTCTTGGGTGTAATGAGTTAAATCCCTTTATTCAAGCAGCATTTTGTGAACGACCTAAATCTCAAAGCATGAGATTAGTGAATATTTCTTGTAAATCCCTTAATATCCAGAGATCCTTTTTCTTTTCAAAATATTTGTGAGAACTGAGTAATTTCCACAGCAAATTATGCAAATGTGCTGTACAAACACTCCAGCACAGCTCAACCAGTGCAAATCCTGACCTTCCAATACTCCTGCTGTTCCTGCTCTGGGCTTCTCTTCATCAGGCTGCCAATCATATGTTACAATGCCAAGTTTTGCAATGTGGACAAGTGTCCGCTAGAAGCCAAGATAATATCAATGAGCTTATTTACACAAGAGGCCTAAAACAAGATCTGAAGACCCATATGTAGAAATAAATTGCTTCTGGATTGAATTCATCCAAAAGTAGCTATGCTTGGTGCAAGGATGGCTAGATAAAATCTACAGTTGTGTTATGCAAATATTAGACTGGATAGATTATCTGGTCAGAAGAAAAAATTAGAATGCCAAAATGTATTAACTTACTTAGCTCCATATCACCTCTCGTTAAGGAAAAAAACATTAAATGTTAATATCAGCTACCAATAAAGAGTGGTCTGGGTAGTTTGCATTTCATATTATGGCATATACTTTAATACTTGAGGACCAAATTGGCCATTAAATGCCAAATACGCATCTTCAGAATTGTTACTTCTAAAAATATATTTTTTTGCATGTACAAATACATTTGTGCTCTCCTAGCTGGATACCCAGAGGCATTGTAACAGTTCTATGAAAACAATAACAGCTGTGTAGAAACAATGCTGCACTGTGATAGCCACTATTAAGCTAATTTGCACTGGAAATGTTAGTCAGATCTACCATTCTGACTGGAAATTAGGAATTTATGTCAATTTCAGCTGGCTAGATGACAGGAAGATAGCAACTTACTACAGTGGTGAGTTAAAAACTTATAAAAAAACAATGTGTAAAAAGATCTATAGAGACCCTCATGATTTGGATGTTATACTATTGGGTTTCTTTCCATAAGAAGCCAAACAGGAAATTAATCAAAACTCCAACAAGGAGTTTCCCATTCTTTATCAGAGAAAAGAAATCTTTGCAAGAGAACATGCAGAGAAAAGCTTAGCCTCTTTGCTTATTTTCTGAATACTTTGCTTTCTCCTAATAGGTGTTACTCTTTTCTTTTCCTGAGGTCACACAGAAATTTTATGAATAAGCTTCTTTTGTAAAGATGGAAATAAGTTGCTCTTCAATATCTTCTTAGGTATTCCATACGTACTTTTAAAGGAACTTGGATGAAGGATTTCCTGTACATGATAAACATATTTTCCTTTACAATATTGTAGAACACACAGTAACGTGCACCACAAAAAAGATCTTTGGATGTGATAGACTCTAGGGTAAGGCTCTCTCCACACTGCATGCAGAGAGCATGTTACTGCTAGGCCACTCTCCATCATCTTGGAAAGGTCAGGGAGAACAGAAGAGGTGCCTAACGACTGGAAGAAAGCCAATGTCACCCCAGTTTTCAAAAAAAGGCAAGAAGGAGGACCCAGGGAACTACAGACCTGTCAGCCTCACCTCCATCCCTGGAAAGGTGATGCAACAGCTCATCCTGGAGGTCATCACTAAGCACGTAAAAGACAAGAAGGTGATCAGGAGTAGTCAGCATGGATTCACCAATGGGAAATCACGCTTGACCAACCTGATAGCCTTCTGTGATGGAATGACTGGCTGGGTAGATGAGGGGAGGCTGGACAGGCTGGAGAGATGGGCAGAGAGGAACCTCCTGAAGTTCAACCAAGGCCAGTGCAGGGTCCTGCACCTAGGGAGCAATAACCCCAGGCACCTGTACAGGCTGGGGGTTGACCTGCTGGAAAGCAGCTCTGCAGAGAAGGACCTGGGAATCCTGGTGGACAACAAGTTGACCACGAGCCAGCAGTGTGCCCTTGTGGCCAAGTAAGGCCTAATGGGATCCTGGGGTGCATGAGGCAGAGTGTTGCCAGCAGGTCGAGGGAGGTGATCCTGCCCCCTCTCCTCAGTCCTGGGGAGGCCTCACTTGGAGTGCTGTGTCCACTTCTGGGCTCCCCAGTACAAGAGAGACATGGCACTCCTGGAGAGAGTCCAGCGGAGGGCTACAAAGAGGATGAGGGGACTGGAGCATCTCTCCTCTGAAGAAAGGCTGCGAGAGCTGGGCCTGTTCAGCCTGGAGAAGAGAAGACTGAGAGGCGACCTCATCAACGTGTATAAATATCTGAAGGGAGGGTGTCGAGAGGATGAGGCCAGTCTCTTCTCCGTGGTGCCCTGTGACAGGACAAGAGGCAATGGGCACAAACTGAACCACAGGCAGTTCCATCTGAACCTGAGGAAAAACTTCTTTCCTGTGAGGGTGACAGAGCGCTGGAACAGGTTGTCCAGAGAGGTTGTGGAGTCTCCTTCGCTGGAGATGTTCAAAACCCTTCTGGATGCGATCCTGGGCAGTGTGTTCTAGAGGTCCCTGCTTGAGCAGGGGGGTTGGACTAGATGATCTCCAGAGGTCCCCTCCAACCTAAACCGTTCTGTGATTCTGTGATTCTGTGAGAGTTAATCTGTTCAGAAGAGGATCTAAAACAGCAAATAGATAGGAGAGCAGCCTGCTCTTAAGCAATAGAGAAGTGCTGAGGACACAGGTGTTTCTTAAATCCACTTCTCCATGGTATTTGGATGTTTTCCTCATGGCTGTAGGGACATACTTTGTCCGCTTACCATTGGCAGCCTGGAACTTCCTGCTGCTGCTAAGTACCTTTGTCTTGCTGAAAACAGTGGCACTTTAATAAAGCGCAGAAATGTGGTGATGTTCTTCTCCCAGTTATGTACAAAATTCTGTGACTATACCTTTAATCCCTGTTTAGGGTGGCTCGCTGTATGGCTGGCAACAATGGCAATACTGCGAGTGTCTGCTTTGCCACAATTAAAAACATGGTCAGCTAAGGAAAAGGCAAGAGGAAAGGAGTGATATTGGATGAAGAACTCGATGTAAAGGCACTCAACTATTTTTTTCCCCCTTGAGTCTTACCAGCATAGGCAGAGGCAGGACTATGCAAATGAACAGATTTGGTGGGAGTCTGGATGTTCTGGGAGGTGTGTTAGCTAGCTTTCCAAGTAATAGGCATGGTTGAAGTCATAAGATGACATTAAACAGAGACTGCAGTCCTGTATCCTTACTCAGAGTCCACCTGTGTGTGTGCTCTAGCCCTACATCCACAGGTATTGCCTGCTTCACACACAGGCATGACACCTCCAGTAAAGATGAGCACCAAATGGGATCAAACTAACTGCAGAAGCTGAGAAGAGTAAGAGAGATTCACTGTCCCCTAAAATGTTACTAACCCTGATCTAGCTTTCCTATCTACTGATTGTAGAAATTCCCCTAATTCTTCCCGGCTCCACCCAACTTCCCGCACACCAGAGTTCAGTTTGTTGCTGGTACAATACTGGATGTTGCTGCTTCCCGCAATGAGAGCAAAATAAGTTATTGTCTTTGGGGTGGCACAATCAATTTTGCTTACATTTCAGAGCAGCTTGCTCTGGCTAGCTCTGGTTGCATTTTATATTCCTTTCCACTTGAAAGACAGACTAATATCTCTTATGTCCTTGAAGATATTGCCTTTATCACATCTATAGGTCAACGTGAATGCAAAATACTTTTACCTTGGAATTCTGCCACTCTGAAAAAGCATATAACAATTCATTACATTGGGAACAGCACAGGGCCTAGCAGGACTCCAACATAGTAAGCAGAGAATGTCCCTACAACTGAGGAAGGAACACATGGTTCATCCTTAAGAAAAGGTTGCAAAATTCATCAGTTCCATCGCAGGGGCAAACTCTAATCTGAAGGCTACATAAAAATATTGTTGTCCTTTCTTCTCAACCAACGAATTTTGAATTTCTTTCTAAACTGAATTCAAATTTAAAAACATGGCTGGAGAATTGCACACTTGGAATAAACCATTATATGACAAATAAGGCTTTCCTCAGGGAATTATTATATGAAGGTTTAATCCCTTAAGGGAACAAAAAGAGATATGACCTGGATCTTCCGCATCTGTAAAAGTGTTGAATCTAATAGCATATGAAAGCTGTTTACATGGATTAAAAGCATAAACCAGTAGCTAAAATAGTTCATCTACTGGAATGAACCTCTCAAAAAGCAAAGAAATAAACAAACAAACCAACAAAGGTGGACGAAGGATCAGGATCAGAATCTGAACAATCTTAGCATAGCATAAATGATGAGCTGCCTTCCTCTGACCAGACTGGAGTGCTTGAGAACTTCAGAAAGATAAAAAAGCAAGGCACATAAAGCTGTGTTTTTCAGATCATGGTTCCTGACGGAGGTACTGAATTTCTGTCCAAGTCTCCGTTTAGCCACCTGCTTTTTTTTTCAGGCCTTTTTTAAGCCCCAGATCTCATTAGAAACAATCTCTCGTCTGTAGTAATATGCTTTGATCATTACATGCTCCTTAGAAGTAAAGTATTTATGTTAATGGCAGGAAAATTGTCCATTTCATCACACTTTCTTTGCAGCTTTCAGCTGATGTGTTACAACAAGCCAAGGACTCATTTCATTGGTAAAAAAAAACATAGATAATGATCTCATTCTCCTCTCAGTCACTTTTGCTAACTGGCTACAGGAAATGGCAGTCTCCTGCAAGGAACAGCACAATATTAGTAACAGCTATCATCAGCCCAATCTGTACCTTCAGATGAATTATCAGTTAAGTATTATGTTTCTCTGCTTTGTGTCAAAGTGTTCGCAAATGCGAAGCAAGTTAACTTCACGTCGCTTTCATAAACAGCAGTAGAATCTTTTCAAGTTAAGCTGTCATTGAGGAGCAAGTGCAAGATGGTTGCACTACCATATAAGACCAATATATGAATTGAATTGCAGCATGGAAAGGGCTTTTCTTCTGTTTATGTAAAGTGAAAATACAGATGGTGATCACTTTGAGTGAGTTCACTTTCAGACTGTCCGTTCAAAATTCTGCATAAAGCAGCTAACTGGAGGAATATGTTTTCTGATAAGTATCATCTAAACAGACAAACACCTCAACAGTTCAAAACCATCAAGAAAATTCACAAACCAACATAATCCATGACTGAGCAGCTGTTCTGTGCTTTAATGATGTTGAAATTTTAAAAGGCAATAGCTCTCCTTAAAAATGCCATGCAGTTTTCAAGAATGATAACTGTTCTGCTTGGTTTTTCTTTGCTTATGCTTGACATTTTGAAACAGTTATAATTGACAGTATAACTGACTACCTGTCAGGATCGAATTGCATTCAGCTTCTAAATAACATTTTCCCTGTTGATATCACTGAGTGGCATTACCTTAAGCATCTGTACTGTCACACATACTCTTGTAATTAATAATGGCCAAATCTTTACAGTTTGAACTATGTTCAAGTTCGGATAAGAACCAAAAACCTCATCCCTTGAGAAACTTGCCTACATTGGTTACACCTTTCAGTTATTCAAAAAAGTGACAGATATTGCAAATAAGAATATCCGTTGTGCAACCCAGGATAGAGAAAGTAGTATGGTTACAACTATACCACTCTGTGACATTGTTTTTGATACAGTTTCTGGAAGAGGTATCCTGGCTTGCATCTGTATCTACACTGCAGACCTTCAGTCCCTTTTCCAAGTGCACATTGCTGGCATTCCTTGAATCCTTCCAACTTAACAACACTGTTCCTGTGCTCGTGTGTTCCATGTGCCACATGTTCAATACTAGTTCAAAAGTATTAGTTCAAATTTTTCAGAGGCAAAGAACCTTGCTCCTTCATTTGGAAAGAGCAGAACAGTAAGACATGACTGAATCCATCTATTTCCCTTTTCCTTCTTTCTCTCCAACCTGGAAGCTCAATGATGAGTTAAAGAGGCCCTAGACAGGAAAACTGTGGTGCACGGTAATGGTCAACACCTTGAAAGTGACCTGGTGAACAGGTTCTTCAGACAGGGAAAGTGCAGGGCCTTACCTGGTGCTGTCAAAGTAATTGTCACTGTCCTTGATGTATTTAGTGCTTGAGGTCACCAGATGCAAACATCTTAAATCCGAGAAAGATGAGTAAACAGGAACTATGTGAGTGTCTGTGACTACCTTCAGAGGAAATGTTTGTATGTGTTCACCCTTCTTCACTGATAGCTTAGAAATGGATATTTCCTGCACTCTGTTATCCTCCAGAACATTAAGACTCATTTTCTAGCTGTTAGTTTGCTAGTTGCTGCTCTCTTTGCAGGTATCTTTTCACGGTGGGAGGCTCTGAGTAAGCAGTAGACCTCTTACACCTATCAGACTGTTAAGTATGTTTCCGAAAGAGCTGGCAGTAGAGGTTCAGCTGCCCCACTCAGACTTCACTGAGTCATGCTTCTGATGTGCAAGAACAAACTGACAAGGCTGAACTGTGGCTGACCAAGGTTGCAGGAACTGCTCCTCTTGTAGTATGCTGAAACAGCTAATCAAGGTCAGGAGTGTGTCCTGGTAGATGGGAAGGAGAGCAGCTTGGAAAATTTTTTGTATCCAGGAAAGACAAAATAGGAAGCTTGTGTAAGCTTCATAGACTTTTTTTTCCTTCTGTATTTCCTTTTTCTTCTAACATGTTGGATGTAGGCAGCATGAGTAGCTCAGAAACATTGCATCTGTCTGAAGCAGCCTGTTTTGGCTGTGGTGAGAGAAGGACAGAGATTGGTAGGAAAAGCAAGCACAAGCCATACTGGGTAGTTTGCCAGGGCATTCAATGGTGACAGAAGCATTCAACATCGTACAGAAGCCAGCCAGGAGCACCGTACCTTGCAAGGGCCATTCCTGGTTTAGCTTGTGGCTTATAGATGGGAGATTTGGATCTGCTGGCAACCCTATTCTTGAGGCTTTTCCAGCCCTGAGTTTCTCTTGTAATGTCCAATAAGCCCATCTGATGTTGTCCCTGAGTGTAATCCAACAGTTGGACAATGCTAGGAGCAGGTCATCACCCAGAGCTCAATAACCAGACAGTGTAAACTCAACTTGTGTTGTCTGTACATTAGCTTTAGGTATATTTTGAATAAATGTAGCATATCAGATAATAAGCTGCATGGATTACAGTACAGTCTGCATGAGAACTAGGTAAAGTAAAATATACAGTGTCTTGATACCATTAAAAACCTTTTCCATGAACTATATCTAGGTTGTTTTTTCTCTCTGGGGCATAGAAATAGCTGGCCATGTCATTGGGTTCAGCTTGACTGAAAGATATAAAGCAGTAGAGAAGGAGGATTTATTTCCTGATGAGGCAACATTTAAGGATTGCTAGACCGTAGCAGAACTCAGTCATTCATAAAAGCCACTTGTTAATAGTTCCAAGCATGCCCCCTTCCATGCTTTTGGAGAGAATGTTGCAGAGAGGCAAAAACAAACAAGGGGAACGTTCAGATAGCTGCTTCAGCCAATCTCTCTCCACCCATAATACAAATGAGCAACAACAAGCAACAAAACTGGCCCATTTTTTTAGAAAATATTTCTTCTGTATGTTTTACTTGCTTGAGTTTAAGAAGCTCATTCAGCTGATTCCCTTAAAATGTGGCTAGCCTATTAAAGTAATTGATCAATTTCTCTACATCTGTAGCAGAGGGAGTGAGAATAGGGAAGCAGTTCTGGAGTGACGTAGACACAGACAGACAGCTTTAAGTTTTACTTGCAAAGATACATTGACTAATGATGCAGATATAGCTTACGGAACCTTAGAAAAAGTCTAAGAAAGAATAAGCAAAAGTCTAAAAAGTCTAAAACTTGCAGTTTCTTTTGAGCTTCTTCCTTTTTTAAAAAAAATTACTTCAAGATTACTGCAATGACATTCCTAAAGTATAATTTCTTTTTCTGGACTTACTAGTGGAAGGCCTTACTGCACTGATGGTGAAAGTTGTTTGTTCATTTGTAAAGTTACATGGAAACATAAATATAGTGGTACATCGAAATAAAATATTCTAAACAAAGGCATGGATTAAACTTTAAGTTTTTTTATTCCTAACCTAATTTTCATGACATAGTTTTGTGGCAGTTCATCTGGAGGAAACACTGGCTGGGTAAGGCTGGGAAAGGCTAAAAAATATCCCCAGAACTTAGTAGTCTGTGTCTTTAAGCATACGTAGATGGTTTTGCATATGGCACATGTTGCAGATGGCACATGTTGTCCCATGGCATTGAAGGGCGGTGCTAGAACTCGAATTCAAGTAAGGCTTTGAGGGGGGGATCAGAGTGCTGAGTTTTCCACTCTGCAATATGTCTTGGTAAACATGTTTTGACTAGAAGCATGTGAGACTTTTTAGCTAAGTTAAAAAGTTTTAGGCCACTAGACATCTCATGAGTTGTCTGGCCTTCAGAAGCTTTTTCTATTTTCTCTTGAAGTAGGTCAGCAAAGAGCTAGTGATTCCAGCAGAAGGTAATGAAGACTTGGAGGATAAAATAGATCAGTTGCTATATCTTAGAGAAATAAATTAATTTACTCATTTACTCCCTTAAAATTAAAAAAATGAAATCCACAAAATGCTAATCTTCAAGCTATTTTCCTGATGATTCAAAATGAACCTATTATCTGTAGGTATGATGGAAATTGCCCAGATAATTCTCTACTTGCTCTCTCTGTCCAGAATCTGCACTATTCTGGAGTACCAGTAAGATGTATTACTGCTTCAAAATCTATTAGAAATATGTTCCCACCTGCCCACAGTGCTTATGAGGGCTTCACGGAAGCTGAGTCTGAAAGTTCACCAGTTATGAGAGCAAACTTTCAGAGCTTCAGAGGAAGAGTGTTTCAAAAACCTCAGCCTATAGAATGCAGCCAAATCATCCCAGTTCATGAACTGTCTTTGAGAAATTTAAACCATTTTGAACTGCAGAACTGAAAGTAGCTCAAGGTATTTGAAATGCCAAAAGGGCAGCCCTCCAAAAGTGTTGCTGGAGGGAGCCAGATAAGGACTCCAGGGGAAACTGTCAGTATTTTTAGTGTCATTAAGTTACTGCTTTGTGGACCAAGGTATCCCAATCACTACAGAAAAAAATGAGGGAGAGGAAGAAAAAAAGAATACAGTAGCTGGTGAAAAAAAAGGTATGATACTCCCTTTCTCCCTGCCACCCATTTATTTTTCAGCTCGCTTCCCCATAATCCTATTTTCCAAAACATATTCAGTCTTCTTGCACTGTAGAGAGTCCAGAGTCTTTTAATGGTGCTAGGGCCCAGCCCAGCTTTCTTGACCCAAACTCTCCTACATTCAGATTTTACTTCTCTCAAGGTTTTTTTCTCTTCAGACATTGATGCTGTTAAAACTTTCCTCACCAGCTCATCACCTAAAACTTTCCTGATTTATCACCCATAGAAAAGTCCAGTTAAGATTATATTAAAAGCATGAATTAAATGTTACATTACTAGACAGTTAGCATCCATGTAGATGCTCTCACATGCTGTTACTATTCTCATTCCAGAACCTTAGCTATTTTCAGTCTCTCCATTGCGCTACAGTTTGCCAGTGTAGGCATGCCCTAAGATTGATTAGAAACACTTGGCTCCGGTTTTAGTTGTCACAGATGTTCCATACTTTGACTGTCTCTTTGTTTATATTACAGTCCAGATACCTGGTTGTAGCTTGAAGACATACCTGAGCTAGTTTTAAAAATGCTTGAGTATCAGTAGAAGTGTGGAGAGCAGCATCAGCTGCATATCTCAGCAGCTATCAGTACTTCGTATGTCTCTTCAAATGAACAGTTTAGACATGTCTATATGGGCTGCAAACACTATGCTGATTTGGGTCATGATTACCGCAGAAATGTTCTTAGAGAGAATGAAATTCTTTTAGCTTGATTTGGTTTTTTTATCCAGATGAAAGCTTACTCTGTCACAGAACCCAAAAGATTTTAACTCTCTTCCCATTCCTTGTTGCATTATCTGTGGGAAGGAACAGACTATATCACAGGTCATTATTCTCAGGTCTTTCTTGGATTATCTCCTTTTTGCAATGGGAGTTTGCCTAATTAAAAATTGAAGAAAGCGCTAAGGGATTCAGAATGTTGCCCCTTTGTTTTTAATTTGTTGTTTTCTGAGCTTTTTCAGTAGTGATAGAAGAGTATCATGGGATACGCCTCAATAGTACTCTGAAAATCTGGGTGAGTGACTGAGTGGTTTGTATTACAGTAGCAGGACTCATTTTGTTTCTTTTTCGTAAGATTCTGTATTTGTTATAATTAAAATCTACTTTACTTGAACCGTAGGGTCACAGTGAAATCCATTACACTAAAACCCAAAGCATTTAGCTGCTAAGAATAGATCTTTTTCAGGAAGATATTTATTTCCACAGGAACACTTTGTGATAACATTATACCAGACAGCAAATAAAAAAAATGTTCAATGGGTAAACTTGTTTAAAAATGTATTGCAAATTATTGATCTCTTTAAAGTAACAGTAAAGCAAATGTGAAAAGAAAAATATTAATCATATATACCATGACAAGCATGCGTTTTCACTGACAGTAAGTATTTTATTTTTACATTTTCTATTAAAGGTGGACATTGTAGTGGTGCAAGGAGTGATCTATACTGATTTATGTCCTTAATAAGCTATTGGCTTTCCCTGACAAAGAAAGGAATATCAGCAAAAATAATATACTACATTGATCAGTGCTGATTTGGAGCACTTTACTTTGTGAATTTATTCCTTTCTTCTACATGGTGCTTTTCACATGTGTTAGTCAAAACTTTCCCACATACCAATTTTGGAAACCTATCGGAGATATATATTATTGGCACCAATTAGTTAAGTCACATAGATAATGATTTTTTTTCATGGTTAGTGCGTGATAGGCAAAATCTTTCTTTTTTTTTATTCCTTACTGTTCTTTAATTGAGCAGACACAAAAGCACATTCTTAAATGCATGCATGCATGTGTGCTTAAGTCTCTCCATCATTCTCTGTTATGTCAGATTTAACACATTCTTCTTTCCACACTAAGGATGTTAATATGTGATGTGGACCCTTAACTTTACAAATTACTTCTAATTTTCCTCTGAAACCAAAAATTTTCTTGGTTAAATGACACTTAACTACACTCTTAAAATTCTCATGCCATAACCACTTATAGGAACCAAACTCTACGTGGTGAAGTGTGAATAGAGTTTGAGCTAACAGATCTAAAGCGCATTTATCGATACTGGATCTTGACTGTTATGTCCATTACTGTTCCCATCATATATCCTATGGGTGACCACTAGAAGAACCAGGTTTCTCATCCCATTAGGGAGTTTTAATGTAGCTATGTTGCATGGATGAAGAATAGAAATTTAGCCTTTGATTTCAAAGGAAAATGTTGTTTTCCCAAGCTTAGAAACTCCTCCATATACATAGATTATTTTATCATAAGAGATGCTCAGAAAGACCTTTGATATCTGAGTGTCCTGGGCTCATAGATTAGTTAGCTCACCTAGATGGTACACTGGAATACTGTTGGACTGCAGGCATGCTAGGTGGCTTCCATAGAACCTCTTTGACTTGGGAAATCCTGAGACTGTTAATGAAATAATTTGATAAGGAGTGACTCCTCTGGTGCTTTATTTTCCTCAAAGATATATTTAGAAAAGAACACAATGAATCCTAGTGCCTTTTAAAATTTATCTAGGTGCCAGTCTGAAACTTTAGGCAGTAAGATACCATTGAAAATCTGTCCTTAAAAGTCAGGAAAGTAGAGGCAGTCTGAGAGGTTGCTTTGTCTTCATAATGTAAGAGGAGAAAATAATCTCGAAAGTATTATGTTTTCCTTGGCACAGATTTCTTTTTTTGCTTTTCTTGCTTATGACATTGATACTTAAATCTGTAAAAATATGAATCAGTTTTTGTCCCCAGGACTTGTGGTTACCTTTAAAAACACCTAGATATAAAACCTCAGGCTGAACATTTAGCTTCTAAACAGTTGATTACTAACTGTAATCCTCTTTCCCATGGCAAATAGTATTATTATTTAGCTAATATCTGACTGATTTCCAGTCAAACTTGCTCAGTGCTAAATTGTAATTTTAAATAAAATGAGCCTTGCCACACTAGAGAAATTAAAAAAAAAAATCATGTATGAAACATGTCCATTCTTAGTTTTGTTTAGAGTTTTCTTTCTTTTGGTTTTTAACTGTTTTTGTTTGTTTGTTTGTTTTGAGTTAGACCTTCAGTTGACATAAATTAGGATGGTTTTGCTGGTTTTAGTGAAACTATACGCTTTTATCTCGTTGCCACATGTAATCATCTTTGGGTTATAAGATATCATTCTATGTAAACTGCCTGCTGAGTTTATTCTTACAAAATTGATGAAACAAGTGTCAGATGACCAGGAATAGGTATTGAAATATATTGTGGCTTCCTACTTTCTCATGGATTATTTCTGTGCTATTGATAGAAAATAGCACAGAAACGACTTCCAGGAGTTGAGATAAATGACAATTTTGATGAGTTATCACTAGTATGAGACCTTTCACATAGTTGAGCATCTGTAATTCCATACAGTAGTAAATAGAACTACCCACGAATGATCATCAAAACAAAATCAAGAGAGAAAGAAAATACCACCAAAAATTTAGCAGAAGTTTCAGCTCATACATGTGCTATCTTCCCTAAAGCAGCAATCAAAATTTATTAATATATTTCACATATTCCTTTTGTCATGTTACTTTTTAACACTAGCATCTGTGCCTCATAGTTTTGATTCCAGATTCTCATGACGATGTGGAGACCAGGAAATTGCATAGAATTCATTTCATTCTTGTAAGAAGAATTAAAAAGAGAAACTCTCATGATATTTCTAATACTATTTTGAGTACTGTCATACGGTCTGTTATACAGACACAAAGAAGAAGATGAACGATTGATAGAATCTCTGATAAAATTCTTTTCACAGCATCAACATAAACCAACAATTTAAATGCATTATATCAAGAAAAAAATAAAAGGTATCTTTAAGATTATGTGTTACCTGGGATACAGTGGTGGTAATGGAACATTACTTTCTGAACTCTCAATATTCAGCCATCTGCAGAAGGAGAGATTCTTTGAACTTTATCCTTGTTAAATTTAACACTTTCTTCTGTATTTAAGTCTCATCATACTTCAATCATAAGAAAGAAGGGAAGATCCTGAAATTTAACGTCCCTTTCTTCGTAAAGGAACATTAAAGCCCTTGCAGATTGCATGAAGCTGTTTCAGCAGAAAAGGAAGATCAAGCTAGTGATTTTTTCCAGTTGAGCTCAAGAACGTTTCAATAAGAAAGAGAGAAGAGGTAAATTGTGAGTTGTCAAATACCAGTTAAGCAGAAGTAAATGCATTTTTACAATTAATATCTATTTAAAATAGATACTCCAACTGAATTTCAGCATCTGCTACACTACCATCAAAAATCTTGTAAATGATGTGAAACTTCTAACATTATTTGAGTATGTGAAAAAAATTACTGCAAGGTTTATTTACGCTGCTGTGACTTTATTCTTCTAGCTCAACAAGAAGTCATATTTCATGAAAAAAAAAAGTTCCATACGAGGTAAAACCTCAGCTATAAGCAGTTATCTTCACTGCATTCCATCCACTGATTTTTCTGCCCTTTGGGAACTAGGTATCTGTTTTCTGTACCAAAAAGATAACTGTATATTGTCACTGAAATACTGTAACAGATTTATATATGTGCATAGAACACCTCTATGAACATATTCAGGTCTTTAAAAGGACTGTTTCATATTATTTGCTTTTTCCAAAGCTATTGCTAAGTAGTCATGTAAGAAAGAGGATTGTCTCCAGCCTGCATTTTAAAGAACTTACATCATAGAAATGCTATTGTAGTTAGACTAGAATGATCACAACCAACAGTGTAACAATACACTACAAAAGCTGAGGAAGAAATCCAAGGCAGAGAGAGATCTAAAGCACTGTAATTCATAAGTCCTTATCAGTAGACACACAATACATGCTATATGGCAATGCACCTGACTACTTGATGAAAATAATAGGCCTCAACTGAAATGTAAAGTTCTTAGTGTTGAGAAGCTGTAGCATTCAAAGGATCTCATGCAAGAAATGAATCTGTAGCAGCAGCAAATCACAAACAGCTATCTCAGATCCCTTTTCACACTAGTGAAATGTGTGAAAGCTATGGCTGTTAGCACCAAAGTATGTAAACTCTGAAAATAATTTTACTGGAAAATGAGTATGCATAAGGTTCGCCAGCCTTTTGTAAGATCTTTTAATACTGAATGATAATTCCAACCTGGCTCCTTCCAGAACAGACTAAATAAAAAATTGGGCCCTTAGGCTAATCATAAGTGAAACTTCAAAGCAACCTAACTGTATATCCTGGAGAGTAAGCTTCTTTTTATAGACTTCTCTTCTATGTGATCATAACCTATCCTCCGAATTTTCTGCATTTGGCACCCATTTGTTTTGTATACTATCATAGCACTGAAATATACTGGGATATATTCTATTAAAACATCTGTACTTCCACAAACACACACCTTTACCTGGTAGAAAGCCAAGAGAACATTCTGCATGTAACACCACGATAAATGGCACACAACATATTTCGTTATACCTACATAACAGGTGATAATTCTAAGGGTAGAAACTTCTGAGAACTACTCTAGGTCTTCTATGGCTTCATACATTGAACCATAATAGCAAAAGAGTTTTTAATTAGTCTGTGTGGTAGATTAAACCACATGTGTTTGCCCTTGTTTCTCTTCAGATATTTGAACTGCATATAAATGGACTAAAAGTAGAATATAACAAAAATAACCAACACTAGACATTTCCATGGAAGCTCATGTCAATACATGAGGTGAAAGCCAGGCCAGCATTACTGTCAGGAAGTATGACTTAATTGACTTACTGAAAGTGATGAAGAAAGCAAATACACCAAAACCAATGCTGCCTTTCAAAATGCCCTTCCTGAGCAGGGCTTGGGAAGGTGATACAAGGTTCAACCTTTCCATTGAGTCAGTATCTTAGTACATAAACATGGATCATAAATGAAAAAGGTTATCCTCTGGAAGCAATATTTTTCATGAGGTAATAATGGATATCTCATTTACTTTTAACCGATTCTTTATGTTCTTTGCCTTTTTACTGTTTTCAGTAACAAATAATCTCCTTGGTAATGCCAGTGTTGCTGCTTGCATTGACGTCAGTGGAGTTATGCTGCTGTAAATGAGACCAGAATTAGGTCTGTGACAGACCAGCAGTGCAGCAGAGCCTTCCAGATGCACAATGATATTGTTTGCACTACATATGCTTTTCCCACAATCATTTAATGTGGAAAACAGTTTCAAACAGTGTTGATAATGTTATCAGTATACCTTCCTTCCTAAAATAGTGGATCTGGAGGAATGAATTCATTCCTATAACTTTTGATGCTATAAACTTTTGAGGAAGCATTTAGGTCAGCTATATTTTGAAAGAGAGAACTTCAAAGAAATAAAAATTATTATCTGAATAGATAGTACAACTAATCACATTTTAACAAGAAATTTGCTAGCAAGTGTTTAACAAGGAAAAAGCCCCAAGTTTCAACAACATCTAACAGCACACAATAGAATGCTGCATATCCAGGATTTTTACAGTGAGATCACTTAGGGGCTTAAAATTAAGCAAGTGCTAAGAGCTTTCCTGGATTATATCCAAAATGCTCAGAAATCATGCAGTTTCTCTTAAGGCTTAAATAGTTTTGAGATATTTTCTATTATACTATTCACCATCTTCCCCTGATGATTGCTCAATATAATGAAAAACATTGTACTTAATACAGAAACATGAGATTTCCCACTGTTGACCGTTCCTAACACTGGAAATTAATAATATATTCTTAATCTGTGAACTTGATTCTTCTCTTCATTTATCTGTTTTATGCCAATGGAATTATACTGAATAGCTTTTTATTCTAAGGGACTTTGCAAAAGGCTTTTTGAAAATCAAAATAAAGTAAGCTGACCTTAGTTTATAACCTTTGATGCCTTTTTTTAACTATGATTTTACTCCATATGGGCAATATATTTTCAATGGTTTAGGTACTTGGTAAACAATTCTTGCTGTAATCGCTGTAGTGCTGACATGCTCTGGGAGCCATGAAAATGATCAAAATATAAGAACAAAACCTGGCAAAAAATAAAACCTCAAACCCCAAGTCTTCCCTTCTACTGAATCCCATAGCTACAGTGGTAGTGGAGTAGGAAGAGGTTAAAGCAAAATCAACATGTTTGTTCATTAAAACAATTTGAACAACTAGTAGTAACCATGGCACCGAATTAGTAATTTAATGTCAGTTTGTCTTATCTTCAACAGAAAAACAAAACAAAAAACGCCTACAATTTTTCATTTCTAAGTTATAGTGGATCCAGTGTGCTAGTGCCATAGCAATTATCCAAGCACTGTCAAGAATTTAAAAAAAATATTTTTTCTTCCTTGGTAACCTTTAGCTTAGCACTTCAGAATAATATGCTCACTCCAGCACAGTTAGACAAAATAAATAGGAGAGCTACTATTCTGACACTTTTTACAAAAAGAAAAAGGTATTTTTGAGAAAGAAAGTGTAATATAATATGGAACTGGCATTTCAACCCTGCATGTGAAAAGAATTTCAAAAGCTCTGAGGTTTCATCATAGGAATATCACCCAGAATGTAGCCAGGCTTAATGGATATGCACATTTGAATAAGAAATCTCATGAGAATGGGCCTCTTTGGTGTTTCTCTCTGTAGGACTTGCCACATAAAATCTGAGAGTTGCGCACAGTTACTACTCAGAAACTAAGATTCCACATCTTGTTCCTGTATTTGGAAGCAGGAGGTACAGTGACCACCATGAAAATTCCACGAGCCACACACTGATAACTGAAAGACCACTAGTATAACCTATTCCAAGCACAGAGAAATAGCATCAACTCTTGGAAGCCTGAGTTGCCTTGAATTCAAGGAAACAATGTTAAAAGTAAGGGTGGAAAGGTTGGAAGAGATGTGGGAATTACATGGAAAAACTGCAAGTCTTGACAAAAAGATTAATATTGCCCAAGCTTGGCTGGATGCACTTACAGGCAGAGACAGTTGCTGAAAACTCAGCAGGAGAAGTGATGGTTAATATGGCCCCAAATGCAAAGCAAATTAAATTATTTGAACATTTAAAAATAATTAAAAGGTATAAAAAATGCAACTTAGCCAGATGTGGAGTCAAAGAGGAAATCACGGAAAATAATATGGCCGGAGATAGAAAGATTGCTCACTGGGGATTGTTCAACATAAGAAAATAGCTGGGTCATTATTCTGGTGCCTGACCTACAGCCCTGTGAAGTCAGTGGCAATCCTTTAACGAGACTCAGGGTTTGGAAGAGCAAATTAAAAGCAAAAATCCTGAAAGTAGATGTGCACTGTCAGTATGAGGGTCCAAGGAGTGGTGAGTGGCTCTTCTGGTGAGAAGAACAATGGATCTTGAGGTGTGTTCTCAAAACAGAGTGGATGTAAGACATGCAGTTAGATTTTCTCCAAATTCTTTCATGGCAGTTCTTGCAGGGGGACTCGGGGACATCTCAGAAACTGGTACCTTTAGTATTTCTTCAGAACTGATAGCTGTTTGTTGAGATCTGCTGTTACTGCATGCCGATTGTGACAGCTGCTATCCTGGCTGTCATACAGGGGACTGGAGCAGAAGCCCCAGTGCTCAGTGCAAAATCTGGTGAAGCTTATAATAAAGCTTTCTGTTATGTATTAGTACAATCACTTCCTGTGGAGACTGGGCACAGATGGAGTCCTGTAATACACATTCACCAGTGAGTTACACAGACATGGACAGAATGCAGCTGACCTTATGCTCCTGTATTTGTTAAGGGACACTAGAGTTATAATCAATGTATTTGTGCATCTAACTCGTGCCATGAGAAAAAGAAAAGCTCTTCTCTTCAGTCACTCATTCACCAACATATGGCATATTTTTTAATCCAATGAGGAAAAAGAGCCAATGGATTTAGCTATGTGCCTTACTTAGAAGTTCATGGGAGTTAAATCTTCGTAAATTTATCATTGAAGCAAAGTAATACATTCTGACAAAAAAAAAGCCATCCCAAGCCATTTAAACACCTACAGGTGTGACTAAAATCCAACACTGATAGTATGGCTTGCTTGTTTGCCAGAGAAGTGCCCACAACCCTTACTGATAACAGAACTTGATTTCCTGAGTGGTAAGAAATACAAACTTAGAGAGAAAAGATTAGAAAGAAGGACTGGCTGGCTGGGTGGTTCTCCCTCCCTCACCTTGCACAAATGAGAAGCTCTGTATTGTTTGCTGATTTCTCGAAGAAACATCTGGAGGTCTAGATCTACATCTTCTCATTCCTTGGAATGGACACAGTTGGATGTTGGCTCAAGGTCTCTCTTCCTTCTGAGGATGGTTTAAAAGCATAGGCTCTGGTTTGTAAAGAGCGTAGGTTTTCAAATCAGTGTGAATAAGGTAAGTAAAAAACTTTCAGAAAAATCTACCCAGAATTTCCAAGTTAATACTAACTGGACACAGATATAATCTCTATTTTGTTTACATTTTTTTCTTCTACATCATCTAAAGCAAAACTTTTACAATCTCCTCCACAGTTTAAGTGCAGCTGAGCTGTATATCATATTTCTTTTTCATCCTTTCTACTTCAAAATCAAAGAAATTGTACTTTTAAGGTAATAATGACAGGGCATTTCTTAATGAGATATGACTTCAAAAATGAGGTTTATTTCCTCTTTTTGACAGTTCTGAAGGATAAGGGTTTCAGAAAATCTATATCTATTTGCACCAGCTGGAGTTTTGCCTAGCTGGTTACAGAAAAGAATTACGTGACCTTACGTATCCAGTACCAAAGGAAAATATAAACATCTGAACTTCCCCAAACCCTGCTAGAAATCATGAGGCATTTTAAACTTTTAACTGATATGGACATTTCTTACTTAAGACATACATTTTTAGTTCGGATTTATTAACAAAATTTGAACAGCTTAATCATGTTCAAAGTAAAAATATTGCCTCTGGGAGTCAAATGCTTTCTGTTCTGAGCCAAACCTGACCTGTGTGTGTGTGTTCCAGATACCATAGGCTCTCTGTTTTCTGGTGGGAATTCTTTGCAACATGCAGTTTTTATTAAAGTTAGGAATTATTGGATCAAATGTTGATGTAAATTCTCATCCTAAAAAAATAATTAAGAATGTATATTTAAAAAAATATTTATTTTACTGGAAACATTTGTTTCTCATTTTAAATGTTGTTCGTTTCACGTTCTGCCTCAAGAACTTTCTTAGTGTTGAACATTGCAGCTTCCATTTTGAGTTCTGTCAGTAGATTATATTGGAAAAAACTTTTATGTGTTTGTTTTAACCAAAGCCACAGAAGGTGAGAGGGGTTTCTAAAACTCGTTCATAGCAACCTCTGCAGTTCTAGAACACGATGCATATTGATATGCCAATCTCATCTATCTTGGAAAACCACAACATTTCTACTAGTATATCCAGCAAGAAAATTCTATCTCAGCCACAGAATTGCTTCTCAGTTTAGCTCTAAGCAGAAGGTACAGCTATTATGAATCTCACTTAGATAACACCAGAATACATTTGGTATTAATACCTTTGTATAGAAAACTTTGAGGTGAATGGTGCTGTAAAGGAGAACTAAAAACAAGAATTCTTTCCAAAAGTAATTTGAGCCTGACACTTTGCTGCATTATTTCATTTTTACACACTATCTTCCAGCAGTTTCACAACTTTACCTGTGATGGTAAGTAAAGAAGTGGAGGTGTAACCTGTAGGTAAGACTCATGTAGTCACCCATATGGAGATAGGGTAGTCTAATTCAATCTATGTTAAAACTGAATGGCGCTCCGTCTAACTGTCATGCAGTCAGTGAAAAACTTCCAAACAGCAAGGGTGAGATACCTGTGTTTACCCAGCCCTAGGATGACTCTTTGTTTAAAGCTGACAAAACACAGTGACTGCAGTGAAACAGAAGCCTGTATCAGGGGCTTCCTTGGAGGTTTCCTACCCCAAAGAAATGTTAGTCTCCTCCATGGACTCTGCTTGCAGCTGCTTAGTAGTGTAACTCTTTCTATTTGCAGTTGGATATATTTAATTTTGTTTTTATCTCTACAGAAAAAACAAAACATTATAGTGAAGGAATATGCTTAGATAATATATTTAGATTGTTTTAATTTAAATATATTATCACAATAAATGTGAAATAGGCCTGCAATTTAATTAAAATTTTATATTGTACATAGTAATGGAGAAAATATTCATTTTATATTATTTGAGAAATATCAGTTGCTTCAGAGAAGTCTAAAAATTACCAAATATAGGTTCAAATTTCAACAGGGCTTGTCACCTGAAGTTCCCATTCCAGCACCAAAGTAGAAGGTGAGAGTTTCCAGGAGAGGTTTAGTCTGTTGCTGATGCTGTACAAAGTGGTCAGATTCAGTGGTAGGCTGAAGACATGCCTTATACCATTGAGAATAGTGAAACTCTTTCATTAGTGTGTACACTTGAAAATGCAGCTAATAAAATCTCACAAAAGCAGGGAAGTGTTTCCTTTCTCCATTTATTATCTGAATACATTTATGGATGAGGGCACTGTAGTCACATTGAATTCATCAAATATAATTTATACTGAGGATCTTAAGTCTTTCCTGTGTCATGTAGTCTGTTTATAAAGCAGACTGTGAGGGTGTTTAAAACCACTGGGATTTCATATTGCATAGAACTACTGTGTAGAAAACTAGATTTGAAGAGTAGTCTGACTTAATTTATGTTTGAATTTGTAGGATAAAGATGAAATTAAAGAAGGAAAAAAATTAGATCAATATTCAACTCAGATTTATATTCATCATATATAAATTTATGAATGAATTTTATGTTAAGGTGAATCACTACTATAAAATTAGCTCTAAACACTAAGATAGAATATATACAAAATTACAGAGATGACTATAAGGCTTTCGTTGTTGCTGAGGGTGTTTATTATCATAAAGGTTCCCTGTTTTTGTTTTAGGCATCATATATCATAAGTCATCATCATTCATTTCTTAGCTCTTCACAGAAGAACTTCACAGGTCACAAAAGCATTGTGAACCACAGGAGAGGTCATTTGAAGCATATTAGCCTTCTAAGTGGTGGGTGGTTCCATCTAATAGGAAGAAATATAAATGCTTTGCCTTGTTTTATCCCATTCCTCAAAGGGATAAGAACTGATAAGATCAGTAGCAAAGAACTACAATATGTGAATCTGAACATATGCTGCTTGCTTCTGATTAAAGAAGAGAGAGCAGGAAAGAGAGCAATTATTATTGTATCATCAACATTATATCATCTATCTATAGTCTGCATTTATCTGTATATGCAAAAACCTATCTCTGTATGGATATGCATGAAATATATGTGAAATCTGTACTAGGTGAAATCCTTGGACTACCACATCTAAATAAGGCTCTCCCTGCATGCACAAAGCCATTGTGTGGGAAACTATTGACGTGCATATGAGAAAGAATGCTTAAAAATAATATGCAACCTCAGCTGTATTTGTTATGGTGCTTCTTAGCAAACAGCTCTATCCAAATTCTCTTAAAAAATTAAGTTACTGATGTCCAAGGTAATTTAGTCCATTAGCTGTGGATTTCAAAGTTCCAGGGCTATACTGAACCAACTCCTAATTTGCTCTGCACTATGCAACAATTTACAAAGTTTTTAGAGGTGCTTAGTAAAAGCCCACTATCACTCCCATGGGGATAGTAAAAGATTTATGGAGAGAAAGGGTTGTGATCAGTGGCACAGAGTTCAGTTGGAGGCCTGTAGCTAGCAGTGTCCCCCAGGGATCAATACTGGGTTCAGTCTTCTTTAACTTATTCATCACTGACCTGGAGGAAGGGATAAAGTGTCTCCTCAATGATACAAAACTGGGCGGAGTGGCTGGCACACCAAAAGGCTGTGCTGCCATTCGGAGGGACCTGGACAGGCTGGAGAGATGGGCAGAGAGGAACCTCCTGAAGTTCAAGAAAGGCAAGTGCAGGGCCCTGCACCTAGGGAGCAATAACCCCAGGCACCAGTACAGGCTGGGGGTTGACCTGCTGGAAAGCAGCTCTGCAGAGAAGGACCTGGGAATCCTGGTGGACAACAAGTTGACCACGAGCCAGCAGTGTGCCCTTGTGGCCAAGTAAGGCCTAATGGTCTCCTGGGGTGCATGAGGCAGAGTGTTGCCAGCAGGTCGAGGGAGGTGATCCTGCCCCCTCTCCTCAGTCCTGGGGAGGCCTCACTTGGAGTGCTGTGTCCACTTCTGGGCTCCCCAGTACAAGAGAGACATGGCACTCCTGGAGAGAGTCCAGCGGAGGGCTACAAAGAGGATGAGGGGACTGGAGCATCTCTCCTCTGAAGAAAGGCTGCGAGAGCTGGGCCTGTTCAGCCTGGAGAAGAGAAGACTGAGAGGCGACCTCATCAACGTGTATAAATATCTGAAGGGAGGGTGTCGAGAGGATGAGGCCAGTCTCTTCTCCGTGGTGCCCTGTGACAGGACAAGAGGGAATGGGCACAAACTGAACCACAGGCAGTTCCATCTGAACCTGAGGAAAAACTTCTTTCCTGTGAGGGTGACAGAGCGCTGAAACAGGTTGTCCAGAGAGGTTGTGGAGTCTCCTTCGCTGGAGATGTTCAAAAGCTGTCTATACACAACCCTGGGCAGTGTGTTCTAGAGGTCCCTGCTTGATCAGGGAGGTTGGACTAGATGATCTCCAGAGGTCCTTTCCAACCTAAACCATTCTGTGACTCTGTGATTCTTTGAAAGGCTCCATTTTTGTTCCTAGTCCTTAGCAAATGACTGGAAAGTTGCCATCTGAATTCAGTCTTTAGATAGAATTTGCAGGAGAATAATGGGAGTTTTGTTTGTTCAAGTACTTCAGGCAGGGTCTGACTTTTACCTGAAATTAGGGTGCAACTCATGCTGAGGAGGATAAACAAACATTTTTCTATGACGGAGTGTTTGTTAAAAATTAAAATGTAGGACCTACCCCCCATAAATTTGGATTTGATCTTTCCCAAAGTTGGATCTGTGAGGTTTCATTCACATAATGACAGGGTTAAAAATCAGGTCTGAATCTATTCAAATCATTTGGATCTAGTAATGTGGTCAGTGTCATCTCTATCTAATACTAAAATGCTTTGACTTTTCTATGACCTTCTCTTTTCTTTTAAGCCTGCCAAAGTCCATGGAATCAAAATGACTATAAACAAATACATTGAAACTGCACACTATGAAAATAAGTTATTCCCAAGTTCCTACACCGGATGTTTCCAAAAGTCCAGGTAGGTGAGGAATATTTGTCAAAAAGCAGTCTATGGGGGTAGATGAATTCCAGAAAATCATTCATACCAAGAACAGGAAAACTTTTAAAATAATCATAAATAGTGCTGGAGTGACCATCAAAAGCAACATACTGAAAGATAGCTTGGCAGAATAAAATGCTCAAGCAGTTTTTAAAAGTCATATGAAAACATTTGCATTACTTTCTAGATCCTCTGTCAAAATACAGGATCCCTGTTCTTATCAGCACAGATCTTGTAGTGTATCATGCAAAGAGCAAAAAGTGGAATGTGCTTCTTATCTCAACTTGTGATAGAAAACCCAATAAATCTCAGAGGAAAGGCTAGAAGTGAATTATGAGGGCCTTACCATCTTATTTATACAACATATATTTCTTCTTGTAAGAATGATGGTGCTGATTTAGAAGTGTGGAGAGAAAGAAAAATGGAAAACAGGAGAAGTAAAGTGCAGACTTTTTACCTTGCATGAAAAAAAAAAAAAAGTGTGATTTCTGTTTTATTTTTGCCTTTCAGGGAAAATTACAAAAAGCATTATTTTTTCATCTGTGGAAATGATGTCTGTGATACAGCAGGCAAAATTTTTAGCCTTTCACAGCCTTTAGCTATGAGAACATCTATATGTGCCATACTGTATCTATACTGGGAGCTTTCTGAGCTCTCTGTCCTCCTCATTGATGTAGTCATACTTTAGCTGAGGCATGAAAGTCCCTGTACTCAGGATTTACACAAGTAACGGGTTGTAAAACTCTTAGTTTGATTCACACACCTGCCTAGTCTAGCCAGGCAGCTTAAGGTCCTGCAATGAGATATTACTCCCCTTAGATAATGGCTGATCTCGGAGTAAGGTGTTTTTTTGAAATAACTCCAAAGTTTCCTACCTGAATAATGGGTGGGCATGTTCAGCCAGAACTCACCTCTCTTGGTGTAGCTAAAACATTGGATGCAATAAAGAGGATACCTTTACGGCAAAGCAAGTGAACAGTTCTTTTAAAAAGAGCCACACGCTGTCATGCATAAAATAAAGTTGCCATTCTGAGTTTACCTGGCTTCTCTTTTATAGGTCATTGAAATGAAGACCATAGAATTCCAGTAGCTCTGAATCTAGTGCCTTCCCAGTTCAATACCTGATTCTCTGTTAACTATCATCACTGAGCATATCCCTTGCTTATCCACTGAACACAAAATGATCTCTTAAAAATAAACAAATTAAAAACCTCTATGATAAAGGATGCTTCTATACTGTCATGTGCTATATGGGGGATGAGATTTAACCAATTCCAATTATCTTTAAGATTAGAGTTTGTCATATTTTCTAGTTCCTCTTGGGGTTAACAGAAGAGAAAGGTAGTAAAATCAGCTGTCTCTTTCTTTGTGCTTAAGGCACCCTGGAGAGTTGAAGAATTAGTTGGACAGTAGCATGAACTCTTAAAAATATTTCCTCAGTTTACTGAATGTAGTTAATTTGATTTCATTCTGAAGTGGATTTTTTTTTGCATTTATTTTAGATGTTTCTAATCTGAATTTAAAATGTTATATTATGTATCTATACCTATCTGCCTATCTATATCTATATCTATACCTATATAAAAGAAGAACAGTCAAAAATTCAAAACAATTTTTCTCAAATAAATTTTTCTAAAAATGGTTATATTTTGCAGAAGCACTTTGAATTTGGACATCATTTCTTCTTTGCTTCTCTACTTGACTTAAAACAGAATGCTTCACTGCATGTCATTACATATGGTAAGTGGAAAGCAGTGTTTAAACTGATCACAGAAAGCCAGAAAGATGGTAAGTATATTCATATGAATCAGGTGTTGAAGTCGTAGAAAACCCAGGAAAATTTTTAGCCAAGACCAACGAAGGAAGAAAGAGGGAAAAATAAATAGAGCGAAGTTCCTAAAAAATGAAAATTTTAAGGGAATAATATCTTTTTATAGGCACTTTATTTTTATAACTTCTACATCCAGACTTAATTCCCTTTAAAAAAAAATATATTCTGATAATTCATTAATAATTGAACTACGAGGAAGAGTCATTAGCTGATATGGCTATTATATATATGACTGATAAATATCACATAATATGAAATATATCATAATATATTGCCATTCCTAAAGATCTGAGCTATGTAAGTATCTTCTAAAATTCAAAGATAGACCTATCCCATATCCGTGATACTTACAGGCAGATAAAGTAAGGTCTCTGCCCAGTTGTATAATCAACTTTGCCAAATTTCTTCCTTAACAAGTTGTAATATTGTTTTACAAGCACGATTATAGTACTTGAATGCATAAAACTAGGCCAGCACTCAACCTGTCTCTCATTTACAAAAGTTAGATGTTAAGTGTGACTGTGAGGCTTCTTTCAGCCTAAGAAAAAGCCCAGGAAATTTTTTCTAAAGGTTTCTATTCTCTTATCAACTTAATAAAGCACTCTAGAGATACTCTGAAAAAACCTTACTATGTTAGAAAGATTGCATATAAATGGAGACTAGTACATTTTAGCCTGTAGACTGCAGCTCCAGGATGGGTGAGTAAAAAAAAAAAAAAAAAATTCCGTTTTTCTCTGTCCAAGCTTTTGTGAAATATGCTTAGTTTGCAACTTTCAACCAACCTTTCAGAGATGCCAGGAACCACAGTGGGATGTTTTTAGGGTGCATATGCGGAAGGGCTGGTTGAATGTGAGGTCGTGACATGAAATATGTAATCAACTCCTTTCCAACTAGAACTCTTTCCATTTAAAACATAAAACCTGTGGTTCTTACTATTGCTTTATATATATATTTTTTTATTTTAAATGCATCTTTTGTAGGAAAGCCAAGCTGGCTCTGCCTCCTGCTAAAACACTCCCTCAGAACAAATGAGCATTTTTGTTAAAGCATAGGGATAGTGGAAGAATTATGAATCTGTTGGATAAAATCTTTTTGTTTTAAATAGTCACCATTTTTCCATGGAGAAATCAGACACCTTGTTGGTGTTTTCTTATAGTAAACATAAGGTCACTGAAAGGAAACAGGCTAGATGGAAGATCACCATGGTATAAAATTACTTCCATCTGCAAACACTGTAAATCGTGTAGACATAAAAAGAGAAGTTATGATAAGAACTCTGAAGTGTTGTGTATCTGGACTTTAAAATGTTCTTCTCCTAAGGACTTTATTCTACTGCCAAGATTAAAAAATATGAAGTCATGACTCAGGAGCTGGGCCCTGTCAAAGCTATTCTGCTCTAGAAATGTACCCTTTCGTCTCAAATTTTCTCTTTCACTCTTTATGGAAAAGAAAGTCTGGGAATATTGACTATCCAGAGAAATTTGTTACACATGCATTTTCTCAGTCACTGACTTGACACTGCTTCTAAGAAAGACCGGAATTGGGAAAAATGCTAAAAAAGTAAAAGTTTATTTCCTTTTTCTGGTTCATAATTATCCCTAAATAGACACCATATTTTCTTATTTTAGTGCAAATATATCTCTATGAATCCACACAGAATATTTGCTGTACCCTCAGTTCTGCCCGGTGCTGAGCACTCATATGGTTGACTTTAAGTACCCAACTGGCTTTCCATTTATAGCCCTTACTTTCATAACTTGGTTTTGCAATATCATCATGGGTGTATCAGTCATTCAGTTTGCACAGCATTTTCTGCTTCCTTATATGATAAGTCGTAAAACTATAAAATCTTTCAAAATTACTCTATAAAGACTTTTACTGTAACTTATCATGAAAACATGTATTAACCATACCTCCTTCAAAACTGTATGACATACAAACACAAGGAGTAGTGAATGTGGTTCAAAAATTTTGGAATTCCTCTAAGTATTCCTGTGACCAATGATATACAGATACATAAATATGTAATAAGGGTAATTACATTTTCTGAGCATTGAGTTCTTCCATTACTATAAAGAGGATTTCTTATCTCAGTTGTATGCTATTTATTCTTCTTTGCTTACTTTAAGGAACCTTCTCTTATGATACTTCAATTGTGTATTTTTATAAAAAAGAATTAATGTGCTTGTGGAGTTCTATCAGTTTAGTACAGCATGTTCGTCACAGTTCATTGCATGAGCTGAGAAAGGTCGAAACATTGTGAATTAGTGTTTTTTTCTCAAGGCAGTCCTGCATGCTTGCCTAACAAAATACATTACAAATATAACAAAAACATATATGCACAGACCACAGATATAAACATTTTACGAGGGTAACTCCCATTCCCGTCTGTCGTTTCCTTGTGTATCAAACAAATTACTGTAATGTAACAAAGGAAAGGCTGTTCCTTAAGTTGCTTTTCAATTGGAGCTTTGTCTTTATCTATGCATAGAGAGAACAAAAATGTTTATTTATACATGTGGCTCTTTATAGTTACTACTCAAAAAGTGCTGCATACAAACATCTAGGATTTCTCTAACAGAAAGAACATAAATGCACACATTGAAGATAATGACTATAGGTGAAAGTTCCATTTGGCAGTTGTCCACACAGCCTGAAGATATTAACAAGGAGACGTTAGAGGGAGATGCCAGATTTCTCTTCATCACTACTCAAATCATTGTTACAGAGATGTCTGGCTCCAAATTCAAGAATTTCTTTCCAGCTAAAAAGAACTCCAGGAGCTTTCTTTGATTCTGGCTTTGATGGGCTCCCACTTGCCCTCCCAAGGAGTTGATGATGAAAACCAGTGAGGAAGGAGCCTAGAAATTTGTTAAGGAAAATCACCCTCTCCACAGACCTTTATTCCCAAGGACTGTACTAAGAAAAGAGGAAGACCTAGATCAATGGGCCCTGACACTGATGTATACACTCGATATGTTGGAAAAACATCAGAGTTACAGAGCAATTTTTAGTCAAATCACTTTTCATTCCATTCTGACTTCATCCTAGAATATTTTAGCAACATAGAAAATATCCTTCTTTCTTCAGTTCAAACTGTACAATTCTGATAAAGCTTTCCCCACTTTGGTGTTCTCCATAGTTGATGAAATAATGTTATTTGGACAAGATTTACAAGAGAGAATGATTGAAACTTTGGATTTCCATGTTTTGTGAAATATTTTGAAACATACAAATTTTCCGTCATGGATTTACCTGAAAGACCCATCTACCTTCTTTGTCAGTACATGAGCACTTTTTAGTCTGTTGAAACCATACAGTAAAACCTAATGAAAGAGCTTTTGTTTAGTTGTCTTCAGAAACCTAAGTTATCTTTTAGTGCTTGCATAAGAAATATTGGAATATTTCCATGCCAAATATCAGTTGATATAGTCACAGAAAATGTTATAACTATTTTAAATCGAGTATAAAGGAGAGAGGCAAACTATTTTAGAAGGGGCCAGTCAGTGATCTGTTCCTGTTGTATTTAATCTTGTATCTTCTAAAATTTTTTCATTTATTGAACAGTTGAACAATTTATTTCAGCTGCTCTAACAACTACTATGATATCTCTGCTTCTTTCCAGTCTGCTGATTAAAAAAGGCGAAAAGAACATAAGCTTTTCTTAGGATGGTGGGGGGGAAGTCATTGTTACCTACTGACAAATCTTGAATTTTAAACTAATGATCTCTATGACTAGAACTATGGAGAAATAATTCAATACAGAAATATGCCCAGATGATGCTCATGTAAACTCTTTGCCTCCTTTAAATCAATAGCAAACAAAATGTACTTGACCAAATATAGTTATCTATAGTGCAAGTATTTAATCCGAAGTAGCAATCCTGAAAACCCCTTATGGTCATTGGAGAGGAACAGGATTTTTTGGTAAAATTCATTTCACTCTACTGTAAATGCCCAAATGAAGTCAGAAGGTTTGCACACTTAGCTGCCTATTTCTTCTTTTAACTACAAAGGGAGCTGAGAAAGAGTCATTGAAATGTACTGTGTAGACACTTAAACTTAATTGAGATAAATCCTACTGTATTAGCTTTGTCATTGACTTTGAGGGAACAAGTTATCATTTTTTGATTAATAACACACCAAGGGGATTTAGAGAAGGAGAAGAAGCAATACTTTGAAAAATTTCCTAGCTATCTCTGGACTGTTCCTGAAGTACTCATAATATTCTATTTTAAGTCTTTATTTCCTAGTGGAGAACTGCTGACACCACAGAATTATGAGCCTGTCCAGACTATTGTACTTGTATAGCTGTTTTAGTAGAAAGGATGTAAGCTGAATGGAACTGGAAAGTCAGCTATAGTAAAAGTGTTATATCTCTTGTGCTTTTCTGTCAGTTTGTCGCATTCTTCTGTTGCCTTTTGCCCTACAGTTTACATTAAAGCCCTATGGTACAGGGGTTTACTCTTCTGAACAATATACTCACTCTAAGATCATACCTATGCCTAGTTGTGACTCCACAAAGTCATAATAATATGGCTGTATTAGTTGGTGGCAATCAATTAAGTTAGCCAACTAACAGTTTGGAATGGACAATTGAAAAAATATATGTTTTTATATCTACTATTATCAAAATATTTGCAGAAAACATCTTAGGGTAGACCAGCAGGACACTGTGAAAAAGAACAAAATGGAGAGCAGATATGAGAATGCATGTACTTAGTAAACTCAAGTAATTATTTTTATGACAACAAAAATATAGTACATAGAAGAAAACTGATTGGAACTGAAAAAGATAGAAGAAAAAAATGAATATGTAAAAATAGAAGACGGATTTTAGGAAAGCCTATAGCAAAGCTAAACAAAAAGTTAGTTTATTTTAGGATTATTTCATTTCAAGAGGGCAAATGGAAACTGCTGTGTTTTTCATATATATATATAAATAAACATATATACACATGTATGTGTTTATTATTTTACACATTTTTACAGAAAAAAATGTGTCGATTATCCGAGGACTTTGTTTTATTAATGAATATCTTTTTCCCCAAGTGATGAACCTTATTTCAAAACAATACTTTACACTATAGTGCTTCCTCTAACTCAAAATGTTATAATTCAAAATTTTAAGATTGAAAATCTCAAGGTCCTTCTCTCTGCTTGCCATCCTGACTGTTATGCCCTTTTCTCCAAGTTACTTCACTGACTCTTCCTTCATTTCTGTCCCCCAAAAATTTTGCTTTTTTCTTTAAAACCCCTTAAAGCTTAATTCCATACTTCTAGGTATGAAGTTAATACTTACATACTTATCAACTTAACATTCCTAATTAACAATTTATTATAACAGTGATCTCTGCCTTTCCTTCGTGATTGTTCCCAATATTTAATTAATCATCCAGCTTTTAACATTATGCATCTTCGTATTTTCTCTCACATACGCAGAACGTATGGAAGCTAATCCATTTGAACTCTGTTGTACTCTTCTTCAGCTGTCTCCTGAAAATTATTCCCTAAGACTAAGCAGAATATTGTCTGTTAATTGTTACTGGGGAATTGATAAGCATCAGCTATCACTCTCCCTTTGCGGCGTTTCTGTCTCCCTTACTCACTCTTACAGTTATTAGCTCTCCTGAATCTTCCTCAAATTCAAAACCAATTATACAAAAATAACAAAAATGTATAAACAAAATACAAAAAATACATGGAATTGTTCCTGTTCTTCCTCTTTTCTGTTTTCTTCACCTTTATACCAACAGTCCCTAGCCTTCATTTCCTTGGTATTTCCTGAACTTCTTACCCCACAAGGCAGAGGTCATCTTGCATCTGTTCTTGCACCATCCAGTTCTATCGTTATCTAGCTGTTACTTCAGTCTTTGGTCACTACCATGATATATGCATTTAGTATTAATAATAAACCTATAAATTTTCTATGGCTAACAGTTGTTTTAATCTCTGATCAGACAGAGAACTCCACAATCCAGAGCAGTCAAGAGAATACCTTAAATACTAAGTTGATACTCAATTAATTAATCAATTAATAACAAGTAATTAGTAACTTCAGTGAAGAATTAAAAATAATTTTTTTTCCTTCCTTTCTATCTTAGCTGATAAATACCATAGGGAAAACCATAAAGGAAAGAAAAGTTTATTAATAATATACATAGCTTCAAGGGAACTAGGAAGAAAGCAAATCAAAGACACGAAGTGTTTTCATTGTGCCTGCTGAAAGTCACTGCAGAATTTCACTTTCTGTCTTATTTATTAAGCAAAAGACAAATTACTCTGATGTCACGGAAATATAGAAGGGAGAAAAATGAAACAAGTGGCCAGTGTATTCAAGTATTTCATATTGTTTCACTATGGATATAATTTTTTTAATGTTTTTGTTCCACATTTATTTAAAAAAAAACGCAGACTTTATGGAAGCACTTCAGCAATTAAAATTCCTCTCTCTTCTGTCAGCTTTAACAATCAAGGTTTGCAGCAGCACTGACATCAGTTGAGACTCATTGCCCCTTTGGCAACTTGTGCTTCTCTGTATCAGAGGGATGTTGTAATACAGTGGATTGTTATTATATTTCTCTCAGCTTTTCATAGATTCATAGAGATTAAGGCTAGAAGGAATCCAAAGATCATCTTGTCTGTCCTGCTTGATATCATAAGCTATTACCTCTAATAAAGTTGCCCTATTTTGAACGCTACAACTTCTCTCTGGGTAAAGTTTAAGTGTGTTTGCATAAAGCATCTCCTCCAGGAATATATCCTGTCTTGATTTGAAGATGTAAAGAAACACAGAATCCAGTTTTTTTTGGACAGTTTGTTCTTCAAAGATGCTAATAATTCCAAGCAATTTTTTTCTACATTTTCCCTGAAAGTTTTGGTTCCAGTTCTATTTTCCCTTTTGAGTCCTACAGGCGTCTTTGTATTAAAACGCCCTGCTGGCTCCTGCTCAGTTTTGCCAATTCATTCTTCCCGGGTTGGTATTATTCTTTGTTGTCACAAGCATCCCAAGAGCTCCCAGTCTGCTGTGGCCCCAAAGGGCTTTTGGAGCTAGTAGTCCCTGTTTCTGCAGGCAGGCCTTCACTCCTTATTCCTCGCTAATGTTTGCATAACCAAAGTTGTCCTTTTTCTTTATTATGGATTCATAGCTTTTCATTCATAGGCTCATCTTGAAAATTCATAATTTTTATTCACACTTTTCTATCTAGATATTCCTCAGTATCAATTATATTCCTAATTTTCATTGGTTATCAGAAACTGCCTCCTGTGAATCATGAGCTTTCTGTTGTTAGTGCTGATTTTCTTTCATTCGTTTGCATTGATTGTAAGTTATGACCTCTAACCAACCATCAGCTTCTACCCCAGTGATTATTACATCATCTTCATCTCTCATAGTGAAGTTCAAAATAGAGTGAGTGATCCATGCAAATTTTAACATCTTTTTTGTTAGGATATCATAATGTATCATTACTTAGATATTTTAATGTTGTTTTACTACTGTCTGACTGAAACTTTCTACTTTTCTCCCAAAGTGAGTCCTCCATAGTGCTTTTTTTTTCTTTCTTCACAGTACAGACAGACAGTTAACACAACCTGGTCTTAATGAGAGATTGCAATCTATCACAGAGCACTCGGTTCCCATTTTCTGGACATTGTGAGCATGCTTATCTGTAGCTATTCTAGGTACCCATCATCCAAACTATTACTAGCTTTGAAATAGATAACGTCTGTCATAAAGAGTACCACCTGTTAGCCCCTCTGCCTGTTCTGTCTTTTCTATACAACTTATAAGCAGTGATTTTAGGATGACAACTGCGTGAGTCATCCCAAGTGGTTTTGCTAATTCCATCTACATAACATTTTTCTCACCAACAAGAATTTCCAGTTTTGTTGCTTCTTGCTAGCCAGATTCCAAGTATTTGGAGCCTAAAAACACCCTTTTCTTTATGTTCATCTTTGCTCGTGATGTTGAGTCTGAGTTCATACTTTGCCTTCCTCATGCTCTCTTAGTGTGTGGTTAGCTCTCTGTGAGTCTTAAAAGCAGCTTGCAGCACTTTAACAGAGCTTGAATATCATGGTAACCACAGCGAAAGGTGTGAGATTGTTGAGGATGTCTCGGACGTATTCTCTCTGTGTGCTTGGGCAGCCGTGCCCACGTTTAGACTGCGAAGACTACCAACTAGCCTATGCTGGACAAAAAAGTGAGGCTGCTTTGCTTAAGTCAAAAATCATGCACATACCAACAGAAACCAATAGACTCGCTATAGACCAGCATCCGTAATGAGTACGGCCCTGGTCAGTACGGTCTAACCAGTTTAAATGCCTTACACACAACAGGCAAGAACTTCCACAGGCATTTTTCTTCATCGCTCTTCAGCTTAGGACACCATTCCTTTTCTGTGCTGTTACTGTCAGTCATCGCTCACTATAGCAAAGCTTCGGGGTGCGGCGGGGCTGGTGGCTCTGAGGCCGGGGCTGCTGCGGGTGGGGGCTCCCCGCGGGGCCGGACCTGTCCCGTTGGTGAGCAGGGTAGCCGCGGGCAGCCCCGGCCCCAGCCCCGGGCATAGGGCACCGCCGCGGCAGTGGGGACAGGGACGGCAGCAGGGATGGGGACGTTGGCTGTGGCAGGGCTGGAGCCAGCACTGCTGTGGCGTGGCGGGACAGGGGGTGAGGGCTGCAGGGGGCTGAAATGGCAGCCAGGGCCTGGGGCTGGGGCTGGGGCTGGGCAGGGCGGGGGAGACCACACAGGGATGGCGAGGGCACTGGCAGGGAGCAGGAAAATTAGTACTCTGAAGGCCGTTCTTAGCCTTCAGGCCTACCATATAGCGTTTTTCCTCTCCAGCATGTTAATGAAAACCGAATGCTGCTTAGAGGGGTTCAGTGCCTGCGAGCTGCTACCACATTGCGGCATGTACAGTCTTTTCTCTTCCCATGTAAAGCATTGTTTGTGTTCTGCATCAGAAGAAGACTTTTCATTCTGAAGCACACTTTGTGCGTTTCTGCGCTGCGTGCGTGGTGGTGGGGTGGGTAGGAAGGAAAAGAAGGCGGAAGAGAAAAGGGAGGTAGGATGCGAGCTCATGAGCTGTTTACCAGAGAACTTGCCTCTCAGTAGCCACTGTCAGAAAATGGCAAAAACATACCTTTGATTTTTCTTTTATATCATGAAATATGAAATGCTGCCAGCAGATAGCTTTCTCTGCCAAATATCCAACATATTCTGTCTTTTGTGAAAGGACTGAAAATGAGATCATCTCCCTATACTAGTAGGGTGATGTTCCCTACATTTTCAAGTTGCGTTTGGACTTCTTCCATAAAGTTGTTATCTGATTTATGGCAGTACCTACTGTGATGCGTGTTGGGCACTCACAGAATCACAGAATCACAGAATCGTTTAGGTTGGAAGGGACCTCTGGAGATCATCTCGTCCAACCCCCCTGCTCAAGCAGGGTCACCTAGAGCATATTGCCCAGGATCACATCCAGACGGGTTTTGAATATCTCCAGCGAAGGAGACTCCACCACCCCTCTGGGCAACCTGTTCCAATGCTCTGTCACCCTCACAGTGAAGAAGTTTTTTCTCAGGTTCAGATGGAACTTCCTGTGGTTCAGTTTCTGCCCATTGCCTCTTGTCCTGTTGCTGGGCACCACGGAGAAGAGGCTGGCCTCATCCTCTTGACACTCCCCCTTCAGATACTTGTACACGTTGATGAGATCCCCTCTCAATCTTCTCTTCTCCAGGCTGAACAGGCCCAGCTCTTGCAGTCTTTCTTCATAGGAGAGATGCTCCAGCCCTCTAATCATCTTGGTAGCCCTCCGCTGGACTCTCTCCAGGAGTGCCATGTCTCTCTTGTACTGGGGAGCCCAGAACTGGACACAGTACTCCAGGTGAGGCCTCACCAGGGCTGAATAGAGGGGCAGGATCACCTCCCTCGACCTGCTGGCAACACTCTGCCTAATGCACCCTAGGATCCCATTGGCCTTCTTGGCCACAAGGGCACACTGCTGGCTCATGTTTAACTTGTTGTCCACCAGCACTCCCAGGTCCTTCTCGGCAGAGCTACTTTCCAACAGGTCAGTCCCCAGCCTGTACTGGTGCATGGGATTATTCCTGCCTAGGTGCAGGACCTTGCACTTGCCTTTGTTGAACTTCATGAGGTTCCTCTCCGCCCACCTCTCCAGCCTGTCCAGGTCCCTCTGAATGGCAGCACAGTCTTCTGGTGTGTCAGCCACTCCCCCCAGTTTAGTATCATCAGCAAACTTGCTGAGGGTGCACTCTGTCCCTTCCTCCAGGTCATTGATGAATATATTGAACAACTCATGTCCCATCTGACCACTGCAAACAGCTGCAGAGGGCTAACAAAACTGGCAACCTAATTCTAGTAAGTGGGAGGTCAATGCAACATCTGTCTTTCTTATCTTCTGCTTATTTGCACATGATTGCACTTTTTTTTCTTTTGCTGGTCAAAGAGTCTCTCAAGCATTTCAGTAATTCTTGCTTCACTGCATGTTTTGTTAGGCTGTCAGATTTCTGTAACTCATTTAGAAGTTGTTTTATTTCAAATGCAGTGGATAAAGTGTATGCAGGCTTCTCAGTTTATGTATTTCTGATATATGTCCTAGAGTTTAGATTATAATAATCAGATCATTAGGAAACAGGTTTACACAATTTACTTGTATGAAAAAATAGGTGGAGGTAGCAGCTACTTCTATAGAGAAACATAAATTGAAAGTATGTCTGATATAGCAGTAACACTAAGGAAGAGTACAGTGTGCAGACAGTCTGGTATATCTTTTTCCCTAAAGCCTTATTCTCTGTCAGTGCAATGAACTGATAAAATAGCCTTCCAGAAATATCGTTAAACCAGAGGAATCTAGGCCAAGTTGCCCCCCTCTCTTCATTAAACATAAAGGGAAATCTAAGTGTCCAACCTTCTTAGATGATCTGTGGATTCTCCATGTTCATTCAAAAAATTTGGAATTACTGAAGTCTAAATAGTAACACATCTAATTAACCATTTTTAGCACTTTACCCTGAAAGAAAATCTATTTTTCTCTGCCTATATATTGTCTTCTAGGTACAACTGCAAGGATATGAGCACCTACTCACCTCTCTATCTCAATGAAGTACTCATAGTCTGCCCCTCCAAATAGCCCGAGCTGTGTGAGCTTGCGTGCACCAACCATCACATTCCCATGTCAGCGAAGTGAATGGAAGGAGAGGAGACAGAGAACGTGCAAAATACTTGGTTCTTCTGGAAAAGACACTTCCCCTGCAATGCAGAAGTACTCAGTGATGCTGTTCATTCCGCGAACTGTTACTACACTTTGACCTTAAACATATGTGTTTGTGAGGGGTAAGGTGCCTCTGAAGAGGCAGTCAGCAGACCCAAGCTCTCTCTCTTCTTTTTTTTTTTTTTTTTTGGTAAATCAAACTTGGGTGATATTTTGTATTACAGGACCAAACCAACACCAGTTAAAATTAAACAAACTACATATACATTTAAATTAGATATTTAAATTAAAATAAATTTTATATATTGAAACTTTTTTTATGTGTACCAAAGCAGGATTGCTTGTTTCTTCAGTTTGCTTCAATTGACAGGCTTACCTAACACAAGAGAGGAAAATTACTGAAGGAAAGAGTAGAAATGAAGTAAATGGGTTGGGAAGGACAAAAGAGCATAAGAAATATAAAGTCATTAGAAAAGTTAAGAAGGTCTGTACAAGGAATAGTGAAACATTCAGGAATTCATGGAATTTACAAAAGCATAAATGAAATTATTTGGAATTACTATGACTGAAAAGTGCAGAGACAAGAAGGTATATTCCTGAGGCATCTTAAAAAAAGAAAACAATGCAATTTTGAATTAAATGCCAGAAAAGATGGGAATTTATCTGCTAAACATGATCCAGATATTTCTGCATCTAGTATTTGAAGATAGGTCAATACTAATAGTTAGTATAATAACAGACAGAGAGCAGTTTTTAGCAGTACATTTGGTTTAATAAGTCTAGCTGAAAGTCAGTAAAAATTTTTGTAGTTCAAATAGAAAGAAACCAAAAGATGATGCTGTTAGAGATGAGAACTAACTTTTGTCTAGCTCAGGCTATTTCTAATTAAAAGAATAAGCCTGACTCACACCTGGCTGAAATGAACAGGAGCTTTTGATTAATTCTAGTGGGTTTTGGATATGTTCTAATAAGCAGGTAAAAATGCGCATGACACAAAAAGCAGGAAAGATGAGCAATCAAAAAAGAGAGACTAGAGTCAAAGAGACTTAGGCAGTATAGAAACAGAAAAATGGCTTGTGCAACTTGATGCGTGAGGGGAGAAATGGAGGAGGAAACAATTCTTTCAAGGAGTCACCTAAGCTGCAGAGCACTGATCAGGGGTATTTAGTCACTTACATTTTTTTAAGTTTTCAGATTTCTAAGACAGTGCCTATGACTGATAGAAGCAAATGAGGTGAGTTCCTCTGTAATCTGCTCCACAGAAACAGTTAAATTTTGTTCAAACAGTTAAATTTTGTTTAAACCACATCCAATAAAGACTTGTGGAAACTAATCTACTGTGAGTAGAAGATTGTAAGATTTTACTGAGGTGCCAGGATATAGCTTTGATTAATAGGATATTAAATAACACTCAGTAATTTGACTGGTCATGAATTAATCTCTTTTCTTCCTGTTGATAGATCTTATACCTCAGTTATCACAATGTCAGACATTTGATATAAGGTTTTAAATCATTTTGAACATTTTTAGATTACTCAATTATAAGCCTTGTGACTGTTTTATCTCGTATCATTTGTTTGATGACAGCCCATTACATTAGGAAGTCTAGAGGAATCTAATGATTTAGTTATGAAAATTTTGCAGTTAACAGTAATTAGCATGAACATCTGGTGGTAAGTAAAAGACAGAAAAACAGTTTCTCAGAGAGTTGCCCTCATTACAGAATAGAAGAAATACCAGGTTTTGCTGTTGGTAAGGAAAAAAAAGTGCAAATCCACAGAGACCACTGAAAAAGGTGGAAAGACACACTGGAGAACAGATCATATTTTATTCTATAATGTTTTCTTCTGATAAACAATGACCAGGAATAATAAAATGACAAAAATATATGTGTCTGCGGAAATGCCCAGAATGCGCCAGAGTAGATAAGTTCACGTTCAAGAAGAAGTTTAAAATAAAAATATTTCATAGAGAAGTAAAGAGTGCAGTGAATATATCATTTTTCATAAAAATTTTTCATATTACATAAGCAATGCGACTAGATACACTAATTTTTCAAATATGTAGGAAATTTTCAACTGTACTGGCATCCACAGAATTTGCTTCAGTTTGAGGAGGTTTTCCTAAGCACTGTTTAGAAATTTAGCCTCTAATCTTGCAATGCAGTTGGCTTAAACTGACCACTTTGTCCTGACAGATCACCACCGAAATCGTTTAAGCCTGCAAATGTCCGTGGAAAATGAATTGAAGGACTGTGGCCTCACCTCTTTAGGCATATAAACCAGCCACCTAAGCATTCATCCATCTACCATCGATCTATTTCAAATGGAATCCCCTTTTTACATGTTTTTGCTATCACTCCTAGCCTTAAAACACTTTGTTGGTTAGTTATCACTACAAATCTCTAAAACTCAATTTACAAATACACAAGCAGTGTTTGTAATGAAAGATGAAATCTGGAAGAGGAAATAAGCATGAGCTTTTTAGGCACTGGGCCAAAGGAAGCTAAAATACTGTTGTCTCTTTCCTGCTTCATGCGTTTTAGCCCCAAGATGAAAGGCAGGACAGGAAGGAGGAGAGGAGAAGAGTGATTGGCACTCATTACTTATATTGCTGCACATGATTTCTGCAAGGGGATCCTCAGAGGATCTAGTATTGCTTCCAGAAAGAAAGAGAGATGAGGGACTAAGAGAGCCACACCGTTTCCCCTGTAGGCCCAGGATCAAGATGCCATAGTAACATCTGCATCTTCCATTAAAGAGAATGGAAACATATAAGAACGTATTAAAGAGGAAAAGTAAAAATGTATTATAAATCCATAATAATAATGACTAATACAATTGACATCTGGTACCACTTTGCATTTCTATAGAGTAATTGAACTGACTAATTGAACCTATGTATGTTTCTTAATTTTCAGAACAAAGCTTAGGACCTAAAATTTAAGCACAGGAGATTTTCTGAATATACAAAAATATCAAGAAGTTTTGTCATAATTTCCAGGAAACAGCTGGAATGATTCATGATCTTTTGAGCTTAGAAATTGCAAACCATGTAATTCCACTCTGCAGATAGGAAAATTACAGTCTAAAATTTGCCTTGATTTTTATCTCACTTTGCCATGCAAACTCACAAACTTTGTTTCCACTTTCTTCAACATTTTTACTGTCTCAGGGCTGATCTTACTTTGTATAAGTAAAACCAAAGAGGACTTAGGCCTGACATAAAGCATGTATCCAAATTTAATTTCCCGAGGTAGTATCAGCACAAAACTATGTTTTACTATTTTAGTGGTAGAGCTTTTCATGCCCAGGTTGTCTCCATTTCCCCTAGAGAAAAGGCAGTAATCCACCCTGGTGTCTGTCACTTTGAAATAATTTGAATCACACATCGTTGTGATGATAATCAGAATCTAGAGTTACATGCTTAAGATATTAGGCTAGAAAGGGAAAGAGTAGTTTAAGAGTGCATTATAATAGTGTATTATTATGAATATTATCATATTATTATATTATTATAAAGCCTTGCTAAAGAGACTAAAATCTACTGCAAATACCTCTGTGAAATTTCTGCAAGTAGTGACTCACTCCGTTCTGAGGACCCATAATTGTTAAGTATGCAGATATCTTCCCAGAATATCTTTCATACAGGGGACTTCCTCTCAGTTGGAGTAATAGACCTGCATAAAAACTTTTATTATTAAACATTTATCTCCATATAAATAGTGCTAAAATACATCCACCCAAGACCTGTGGCTCCTTAACATACAGCCAGAGGTACAAAAAAAAACCCCAGTAGCACTTAAACAATTCTTCAAATGGAAACTCAGCTCACCAACCACCTGCAAGGAAACTGCATCATTATGAGACCCTTACCCTCAGCCCTTTCCAAACTTCCAGACAGCACACATATTTTGAACTATCCCCAGAAGGGCTATTTTATAATATATGAGAAAAATAATCTCCCATATACGTGGATCTTCAGAGATAGGGGGATATAGCTTGATTGCTTTGGCTGTATACAGCTGTAGTAGTACAGCAACAGGTGAAAGATTACTCTTCAAGGTAGTCAGGTCATATGCTTTATAGCTCATAATCAAAATACCTGTTGACAAAAGGATATCCATCTTGGATACTAAAAAATTGTGTTATATGCTTACTCAGGGATGCTTTATTCAAGCTGCAAGATGCTGTATTGTGTGTAAGTAGCAAAAGCTGAGAAACGTCCCTGTTTTGAATTATTAAACGTAACAAAGGAGACATATGCAGTAAAATGATTGAAATTCTGCCTGTCATCCTCCTTTCGCTTCCCCAAACCGTTACCAGAATATTAGTTTTATAATGATTAAGTGCAACATTTCCCTCCCAACTCCTGCACCACCAACTAGAAACTATGGTGATCCGTAGCCCAACAATCCCTATACTCAGGCTACGACAATGTAAGTCAGTACACCTTGGCACAGCAGTAAACAAAAGCCTCTTATCTTCCCAAGTCTTTTATCTAGCGTGTACTTACAACCAGAGCCAAATTTCTTATTCATGATACCTGTGGCAGCATTTTACATGCATACTGCGAATGAAAATGACTGTCCAACAGAAGATAACAGACAGGCCATGTCATACAAAAAATACAAGACCTTACAAGGTTATAACAAGGAAGGTTGTGGCGTATATATCAGATATGTATATATATATATAGATAGATAGATAGACAGACAGATAGATAGATATGCACACATATAAATGTATGTAGTATGGCTCCATAGCAATATTATTTAGTAAGGAATATAAGATTACCCTTGCTTGTGGTAAATCCTCAGCTAATGTTTTTATATCCATTTCAGATTAATTATTCTGTATATCAATATATAAGTCTGAGCTTAAAACAGTAATTTACATTAAAGAACCATTACATTATCACAAAAATAAATTAATTTTAAAATAGTTGTGTGGAGCATATGGTTATAACTGTAACTGCTCAAGGACAGAATTAGCACGAATCGACACCAAGGTGGTGTAATACAGCCAGAGGCAATCCTTAAAACTCTCAAGATCAAAGTATTTACTGCATCAGGGCCCTGAGTGCACCAATAAGCCTTATTGGCTTTCTCCAACTTCACGTGGGGGCTCCCCACACCCTCTCCATGGCCCAGGCACCCTATTTAAGCTCAGCCTGGGGCTATTAGTCTCTCCCTGGGCTATCCAGGTGTTTCTGGATGGACCCTGAGCCTGATTTGTCACATCACCATATCTGGGGCTGTTGGTGGACCCTGTTGCAAACACCCTGCTCTGCCTGCCATGTTCAAACCCTGTGGCACTGCACCCTGGTGGAAGACGGCACAGCTTGTGCCAGGATCATCCTTGGCTCCTAGCTTGTCCTCCCACATGGAGCAGCCCTGCTCTTGCTGCTCCCTGGCACACTGGTCTGTTGAACTTACCAGGAGCATAGATGTTTAGCTACTTGACTCCACGTAGCCTTAATGGGAACTTAGACATTGATGAAATCTTTCTTAGAGTTGCATAAGGGTCCTACCAAGATGCTGTTTTAACTTCTGTCTCTCAAAAGGGATGTCACTTTCTTTTATTTGGCTGGAGAAATTGTTCATTGAAGAGGGAAACACACCTTCTAATATGTGTCTGGAATTTATTTAAACATATCTATAGTATGTGACATAGAAGTGCTTGAGGTAGTCAATACTTTTATGTTTCAGAAGCAGAGGCAAGGCTTACAATTTTAAACAAATCACTGCATAGTGCTACTGTTTCCTCAGTCAGGCCAGTATGTCTATAGCAGGATGTTGCATTGCATTTAAACCTCCCCTTTGGTCGTCTCATAGTGGACAAAACTATTGAGTTTAGGACCAGGTATATCATCAAATTTCAGATAGTCCTTCAGTCTCTTGGACAATTTTTAATTTCATTTTGATCTGGTCTCCTTTTAACTCTCAATTCTTTGGTTAAAAGAAGAATTCAGTAGGTTGAATACTTTTCTTATGATTCATCAATGACTCTATGCTCTAGGAAACTTTTATTTACAGTGTGCTCCCTCTTCCTCCTAAGACACATGTTCTCCACAGAACAATTCACAATAAAAACGTTACAAACTGCAAAAACACTGATCTGACAAGGTAGCTTATTGCCATTGGTATGTGATTGCTGAAGTGACAGGACATATTTGTCACAAGTGTTTCTGCTATAGCTGTAAGAAGCCTTGTGGGATACTTTCTTAAATGGGGTTTAACTACAACATGACTAGGATGAACTGTTACTTCATTAACAGTCTTAGATGTAAAAAGTGTTGCTTGATAAAAGGTCCAAATGTATGTCAGAGAAATGATGAGAGAAAAAGGAATGACATTACTTAAAACAGTTTCTAACAGCTGCTTACTAATGAGCACCCTGAAGAACTGTTCTTCAATATACCCCATATCTCACAGGGTTAGAAGGAGGAGTGTCTAGGAAAAGAAGATGGAATGAGACTTCCTTTCAGCCAAGAAAAACACGGAACACATATAGTAGTACTATTGCTTTCTGGCTATTTAAACTCCGAAAGAGTCCTTTCCAATATGCTGAATGAATGGAAGAAAGAAGTAACTTCCACTCACTTTAGAGAAGTAGGGTGAGAGCTCACCAAAAAAAAAAAAAAAAAAAAACACCTCCCTGCTGTACTGGAGGTGAGCTATACTCATACAGGAGAATGGAAGATATTCCTACTGTAAATATTTCTCCACTGATGCTTAAGTATTGAGTCAGCAGTAGCACTCATTCAGAAAAGCAGAAACAAGTGTCAAAGCACCGCCAGGGAGAAGCCTGTGTCCCAGAGTGTCCGTGCATCTTCCTCTAAGGACCCTGTCTTTTTCCCAATGCATTTTTATTTTAATGGCTGGAGAATGGTACTTGCAAATTACATATATACATATTTTTTTTTAGTTTAGGTCAAGAGTGACAATACTTTGGCAATATGATTTTTTGTTCGTGTTTATCTAGTAGGCTCCTCTTATAGAAACTCCCTACGAGTTCTTGAACAGATTCTTTTTATCTGGAGAGTTAAAATCAAATGGCTACAGTAAAGAATAACTGAAGGATATGTTTTGCATGGTGTTAGTGGTAGGTAGGGGAAAGAGTTGTATCACTTAAATGTACTATAAATGTCTCTTTTCCTCTTTCAGTGCTAAGATTCAGAGACCAAAACCATAGCTTTATTACAGGGGAACAAAAACAAGTAAACAGGATAAAAGTGGAAAAGGAAAGCAGAGAACAGTGAAAAAGCTTTCTGGCATCACAGTGAATGATATTACAGTTTTGTGACCCAGTTCTGTTTGTTATTAACATAGTTTTTAGAAGTATTTTGAGTATAAACACATCTGTTGCATTAACAATAGATACTGACTCTGACTTTAGCTTAGTCCACAAGACACTTTCGTAAACTTAAGGGAAGATATATTATGCCCACTCCTTCCTATATAAAGATGAAGCTTATGATGAACAAATTAATGCCATCTGTTTACAGTATGTTGTATTTAATATTGCTAGCAATTAGTTTGTACTCACCACAGAATGTTATATATTGATGGAACTGTGGATTTAGCTGTGGCTATCAGTGGCTATATCTTTTAATATACTTGATTTTGCTTTAGATTTCTAGGAATGCTTTGTGGCCCTGTAGGGCATGGAATATTGAATGGATGCCTTCAGATTCTTCAGAACAGCCTAAACATAATGGACTAAATTGGGCTGCTATGAGATTACCTCCAAGTGTGAAGGGACTGGATTTGATATTCCTGCAGTCCCTTCCATTTGCATGTTCCTCTGTTGACTTTCTTTGTCCATCCTTATAAGTAAGACAGGTTCACAGAAGTATAAGGTCAGCAGAACAGATTCATTCATTTGTTGTTGCAACTTTCAGAAGAAAAACACTATATTTCCTTTCTAAATTAATGTAGATTTAAAATGAATGCATTAATAAGGTATTTAAATATTTTTAGGAGTGTGATTTTGTAATTTGATGGTTATTAATTTTCTTGTTCCACAGTGTGAATTGACAGAGAGATTTGAAAACAGAGGAAATCAACTATAAATTTATTGTTAAGACCAAAAGTCAATTGCATGCTTTACCAGAGTCAAAATACCCATATGGACGAGAGAACTTCTTCCCTCAATATAACAATTAAAAGTATACCCTGAGGTCATTCTTACTACTAAGTGCATCAGAAGACACATCAATAGTCTTTTCTGAATTCTGAGAGGCATTTTCACCGTTAGAAAATGCATAGCACAATTGACTGCCGTGTTCTACTTCCACTGAATCCGATGGTTACAATAAAAGCAGGAGCACATTTATATGTGAGATTCATTCTATCTGTTGGATATACTGGATATATTTAAAATTAATATTAGCTCATTGGTTTGGTAGAGTGGCTTGTTTGAGAGTTGTTCAACTATATCAAGAAAGATACTAAAAATTAACAAATCTTTGGTTATTAGTTCTTCAGCTTACAAAGGGATTGAAGATTCTTTCTATATGCTGGAGTTCATATCTGAGGTCCTTTGTCCTCACAATGTCATGACTTTACAGTCTCACCTATGATGAAAGAGGCTTATGAGCCTGATGATAACTTAAGAAAGAGACAAGCCGACAAAGAAAATATGCCTGCTCAGAACAACTACAAAGAAATCATTAGCCTTATGTTTTCCTTTGCTAATAACCTTGCATATATTTGAAGGGCAACATATTGAATAAATAGGAATAGACATCAGTCTGGACCTCCCAGGAAGATGCCCAACCTTGGTGAAAAATATTAGGTAAAGTTCTGTGACAATTATTATTTATTACTTACATATTTATTACTATGTATGTGTTTTAAAATCACATAGATCAAAAAATTTAAAATCTACTAACGTATCGGGTTAGTTTTAAAGTAACACAAAATATATATTTTTTAATGTTACAGCATTTGCCCTTCTTTGGTAACAATTTCAGATGTTTGTTTTGGAAGTTAATAGTGTAACATATGCTTCTGTCAGTGATATATCAACAAACTGTATTTATACTGCATTATATGCTTGCCTAGCTTACCACAGCTGAGGTCTGATTGAGGCTATAGCCTCAAGTGACTATAAACCAAACAATTATTTTTGAGACTAATGTGTATGCTTCCTAATGATTCACAACATTAAACTCTCACTTGGCAGGACAGCAAAACTTTCTTTTTTTGCTCCAGGCATAAAAATTTTGCGAAACATTTTTTTAAATGATCGTGGGTGACCAAAACGCAATTTAAAACTTCAACGGTATTTGCTCAGAGTTGCTTACTTTTAATTGTTTCCAGAATGTTTGTTTGGAAATTTGTTAGATTATGTATCACACGCAATAACTCTATATGCCAAATTCACTGCTGTAATACTTGGCACTGCAATTGGTTATGCTTATTTCAGCACCACTTAAAATAGCTAGTTCTTTAAGTAAGCAAGAATAAAGGTGATTTCAGTGTATGGCTCTTTTTTCCACATGCAATAGCATTAAATGAGTTGCAGCAGGAGTTATTTATGACTACATGTTTTGCAATTTGTTACGGTCACTTTTTCCCCTTGACAACAAAAGTAAGCCTCTTACTTTTTTTTTCATCTTTTCTTTCCTTTCTTTCTTTTTTTTTTTTAATTTGAAGTCATTTTGCTTTTGATATCTGGTATATGCATCAGATTATTGTAACTGAGAAATCATTTATACATAGAATATATCTCAAAGCTAAAACAAGCTTCCTTATAACTTAAACTAATATACCTCAGGCACGATTTTAAATTAGGTGATTTTAGAGACGGCAGAAATAGCAGCAACATAAGCATTAAATTTAAATATTAAATTATTAAAAGATAAAATTATTGTTGGTCTTCAATATTACTCTAGTACCTTGAGGTTCTGAGTATGTCTGTTAGAATTCCTGTTGATATCTGAATTTAACCTTTAAAACTTTGCTTCTGCAAGTAAAGTGAATTCATAGGTACAGTTAGGTGACCTGTTAGAGGTTACATCGGATAATCTGAAAGAAAAAGGGTATTTTACACGAGACATGTAGGATTTCATTTTCCAATTCTTTCTGGAAAAATCAATTATTAAGATCATATAAATAGGATTGTGAAGCAGTCTTTCAATGATCCATGCAGGGTGCTTCAGTGGGCAATAGCTGGCAAAATCAGTGCTTCAAAAGCAAGATTCTGGCCTAATTATAACTGGTGGCAAAATCCTATTAACTTGAATAAGCAGAAGATTTCACTCCATGTGAAAGATTTATCTGCCTTATTCTTTGCAATTTATTTGGATGTCCTCAGTCTGTAAAATTTGGCTAAAAGTCTTGCAGATGTGATTCTTTCAAGATTTTTGATCCCTTATCTTGAAAATAGCATGAAAAATCTTATTTTACTATAGCAATCACAGGTGTATCCTGATCTTTGTTAAAAAAATAATCCAAATCTTTCTTTATCATACAGACACTTGATCTGTTACTGGACACTTGGTACAAATCTGCAACCCAGCTGATTTTCCACTGTAATGTGTCCTACTAATAAGAAATATTTAGTGACTACAAAGTCTAGAAATGCTAATAAACAAGTAGGCTTCCAAAAAGCCTACTTATGTTCTCTCATTATTTCAGTTCTTTCTGAGAAATAACATACTCATTTTATACATCACTGGAAGATATATGGAATTCATCTGCCCAAGTTTAGGCCTTTAAAAAGTAGATATCTACAAATGAATTTGTCTTCCTCTTTTTATAGACAAAGGGAAGAAACAGGCACTTGTGGACATTTTTCACCTCATCCTGCGACAGAGGTCTAAAAAGGCATAGCTGAATTATGTTTACAGGCTTTTATTTCTCTCTCCATATAGTCAGTTTGTAAAGATGTCTGCACTGTAAGTCCACATTTCCCACCCCTGCTACCTTTATGATTTGTAGTGAACGGAGGGTTTACATTGTTTGGCTCGCTAATTTTTTGATATGCTATTACCATACTGCTAAAAGCACGGAGTTTCCAATTATATCAACATTTTATATGAACAATACAGAGGGTTTACATTGTTTGGCTCGCTAATTTTTTGATATGCTATTACCATACTGCTAAAAGCATGGAGTTTCCAATTATATCAACATTTTATATGAACAATAGCTTTTAATCAGTTAAATCCAGATCTTTTAATTAAAAATTTACTGTGGGAAACATGCAGATCACTTTTATATGGTATCAAGACAGTTTACCTTGTCTGTCAAAACACCTCACAATGTAGGCAATTTACTATTGTGATTTGCACAACTTTCCAGAAAATGCTAAATGAGTTAAATATATATTATTCATGATAATATACCTCAGAAACATTATTGTCAAATAGATACTCTGTTGATCTGCTGCTGTTATATTCACTTCCAATGTAATATTTCTAACATAAACCTGAGAAGTCTTTGGTTCAGAGAGAACATAAAAATTTTTGAAGGGGCCAGAATATGGTACTTGCCTGAAGGAATCTAGAACTTCAGTACCTAGAAGCAGAATCTTAATGAAGTTATGGACATACATATCAGGTACATACTATGCCCAAGGCTATGTCATAAAAGTTACGAAAAATATAGACAAAATTTATTTTACTGCAACACAAATCTGCATTTTATTTCATAACTATTTTGTTGCTGTACAGTCAAAAAAGATTAAGATTTTAGCTAAAGAAAACTAAAGCCTTTTTTATGTCATTCTTAGTACTTAAAGTTTGAATAAAGCTTGAGATAATTAAGAAATATTTTGAGTATTATTTCATTGTCAAAAGAAAAGCAAGCTATTATGCTCAAATTATTCCAACAACATTTCAGTCCCTTAACATAGGTACTCAGTTTTGGAGCCATATTTCTCTACATTACTTTATGGTCATTTGGATACTGCAAGGGCATAACGTACATTTTAGCTGGGCTGTACATTTAGTTTAGTAGTTTTACCTACTAGAGATCCATCTCCTTCCCTTGTATACAGAGGGTGGGGAGCCTAAAAGCCTTTCCTACCTATAGACAAATCTACCTAGACAAATCCAGGTAGAGTAAGTGGAATAGAAGAAAGTATAAAGATCCATATGGAAGAAAGTCCTGATAATAGGAATAATTATAGCCTGTCATCACTATATTAGCTTGGCAGTCGTTAGTAGTATATCTGTAATTCCATTCCAGTGTCTGATCATATGGAAAATGTTAGAGATACCAGCAGGAAGAAGAATTATACGCAGCAAATAAACCTTGTTTGCTTTCTTCTCTCAGTCCAACTTTTGTGGGAGAAGGTATTTCATCCAGAAAAAAATCTAGGTTTTTGTATCTGTAACTCATTGATTTATGGGGATTTTAGAACCTAAGAAGTGTTTAAAGTGCTCTTAGTGTAGGTTGTTGTCTGGACTGCTTACCTGAAAATTTCTCTTCCTTGATAGACACCTACCTGCAGTTTTCTCCCCCCCGCCAACCCATTTAGATATTTTTAGCCCCCTTAAACTAAGGGAACTGAATAAGCATTTACACTTTGTTCCAGACCACAAACATAGATGAAACATAAAAGAAATAGAGGTTAAGCAAGAGTTAGTAATAAGTGGTGCAAAATTCTACATAGTGAAAAATATGGTTCGATTTAACAAGAGTCAGTCAGCTGCAAAGTAGAAAAAATATTAATGAATATTCCTGTGAATGACAAAGCTAGGTGAAAGCAACAGTTATTCTGATTTATTTTCACTCATGAAGCATTCATGATGAACATATTCTATCCTTTATTACAAGTTACGTTTGTGCAAATGATGTTTTTGCACAATTATTTACAGATGAAGCAGTATTTCTGTGTACAGGGGAATTTATTTATGAATTGGCACATTTCTGTGAGAACACTCACAGTAGAATGCACTCACTTGCATATCTTGTATAAAATTGAAAGTGCGACGTAAATAAATCGAATGTGAAAGATCTGACTTTCTCTTCACCATAGCTGAGAATGCGAAATATTTTAAAATGTACAGTGCACAAATACAAATGGAATATATTTCTGTCTGGGGAAAGGAAGATAGGAACATATTTTAAATATTCTGCTAGTTCCAGCTTATCACTTGATACGTTACATTTCCTAATGAATTTGCACTTGCATTTCTTTTTATAATCACTAGGCCACCTTGTCAGTAAATATATGACCAAGCTTACAATTTTTATAACTGATCATTTGATCTGAATTTGAGTTAAAGCTACTCAAAAGAAGTGACTTATTTACCAGGCAAAGAAAATTTTCCTTAAGAGTAATGAACAGCTATTGGGCAACTGTCACTGCAACATCAGAGGTTCTGATCCAGATGGAGGTTCAGAAGGAGGATGCAACTCTGCAAGTGTCAGGCTGCAGGGAGTGCATAGGGCCTCTCACTGAACCTGGGGCTGATGATCTTTTTGCCTACAGGAGGTATGCAGTTGTTGAGGAGCTGTGCTGCCACGTCAAGGAGCTGTGGGAGGAGGCGAGCACACTGTGCAACATCAGAGAAAATAAAAAAGAAATCAATCAGATTTTCTCCAAGACTCTGCAGCTTCGGGAGCCCAACCTCCAACTGTAGCAGAGAAGCAGGCAGAGTACATCCGTGCCTATTGGGTCAGATAGTGGAAACTCCCATGATAGCAAAGACTGGAAGCTAGTGACTTCTGGCACCAGGAAGAGGGCTCCTTCTCCACTGGAAGACTGGCAACTTTGGAACAGGTTCACTCCCCTTGTAGCTGACAAGGAGCTGGAAACACTCCTAAATGGAGCATCTGTGCCAGGTGAGCCTCAGTCATGCAGGAGCACCAAGGGAAGAGGTGAGTACTAGTAGTGGGAGCCACCCTGCTGTGAGGAACAGAGGCCACATCTGCCAACCTGACTGGCAGCTAGAGAGGTTTGCTGCCTACCGGGGGTTCACGTTTGGAATGTCTTGGAGAGGCTGCTGAGACTTGTCTGGCCCTTGACCTATTATTATCCACTGCTGCTCTTCCGTGTGGGCACCAAGGACACTTGCAGGAAAGATCTAGAAAGTATCAAGCATGAGTACATGGCTCTGGGGGTAATGGTCAAGGGCACTGGGGCGCAGGTGGTATTCTCCTTGATCCTGCCAGTGAAAAGGAAAGACCCAAGAAACCCATTCCAACAAACAGGAAATCAAGCAAAGATATCAGGAGTCTGCATGGGTGAACAAGGAGCTTCTCACTAAACTCAAACATAAAAAGGAAGTGTACGAGAGGTACAAATAAGGTCGGGTATCCAGGAGGAATATAGAGACACAGTGCAAGCACGCAGGGACAGAATTAGGAAAGCTAAGGCCTGCCTGGAGCTGAAACTGCCAATGGACATGAAAGGTAATACAAAAGGCTTTTACAAGTAGGTAAGCAGCAAAAGGAAGGCTAGGAAAAACGTGGACCCACTGCTAAATGGGGTAGGTGCCCTGGTGACAAGGGACGCGGAAAAGGAAAAGGAAAAGGATCAGGTTAGAGAATGCTTAAACAAACAGGACATGGGCAAGTCTATGGGCCCTGAGAGGATGCAGCCACAACTGCTGAGGGAGCTGGCCAATGTCATTGCGAGGCCACTCAATTATCTTTGAAATGTCATGGTGATCAGGAAAGGTTCCTAAGGACTGGAAGAAAGCAAATGTCACCCCTGTCTTCAAGAAGGTCAAGAAAGAGGATCCAGGAAACAACAAGTTAGTCAGCCTCACCTCGATCCCTGGCAAGCTGATGGAGCAACTAATCCTGTATACTGTTTCGAGACACGTGAAGGACAGAAAGACGATCAGGATAGTTACGCATGAAGGATAGGAAGGTGATCAGGTCAGCATGGATTTGCAAAGGGGAAATTGTGCTTAATCTGATAGCCTTCTTCGATGAAATAACTGGTTTGGTGGATGAGGGGAGAGCAGTGGATGTTGTCTACCTTGACTTCAGTAAGGCTTTTAACTGTCTCCCATAACATCCTCATAACACAAGCTGATGAAGTGTGGGCTAGATAAGTGGACAATGAGGTGGACTGAAAACTGGCAGAACTTTGGATTCAGGGGGTTGTGATCAGTGGCACAAAGTTCAGCTAGAGGCTAATTGTTAGCAGTGTCCCCCAGGGGTCGATACCAGAGCCTATACTGTTTAACATCTTTATTAATGAGCTGGATGATGGGACTGAATGCACCCTCAGCAAGTTTGCAGATGACACAAAACTGGGAGGAGTGGCTGATACACCAGATTGTTGAGCTGCCATTCAGAAGAACCTTTCAACAGGCTGGAGAAATGGGCTGAGAGGAACCTCTTGACAGGACAAGAAGCAATGGGCACAAACAGAATACTTCATCGTGAGGGTGATTGAATATTGTTATAGATTTCCCAGAGAGGTTGTAGAGTCTCCATCCCTGGTGTTACTCAAAACCTGACTGGAGGCGCTCCTGGGCAGCTGTTCTAGCTGACGCTGCTTGAGTCAGCTGGGAGGTGGACCAGATGATTTCCAGAGGTCTTTTCCAACCCCAGCTATTCTGTGATTCTATGAACAAACGTATTTAAAAAAACCACTATCAGTCTGTTAGAAATTGGAAAATATGCAATTAGTTCGAATGTTCATTTTCCGAGGTGTTTGACACACATTCCTTCTTGTTAGAATTGTGCTGGCTGGATAAATTACTGTCTGCAACTTGTTCCCCAGTTGCTCAATGCTATTGGAAAATATAATTCTATTTTCCAGCTGAGCTGCCTTTTTGATTGCTTCTTGATTCATCTCCATCAGCCGACCTCAAAAGGACCCACAGCGTTAGCTACACAGGACTCATTTTGGCCATAGTAAGAAGAGGAGAAGACCAAGAATCCTCCTGAATCTGGTTAGATCCGCGTCCATAATTTAAATGTCAAGGAACATAACACAAAGATTATTTCTTGTTTTATGTTGCATGGCTTTAATTAATTTGTAAATCTCTTGTGACTGGAGAATAGCAGCACCTCTAGAATAGAAAGAATTAGTATTCCAGGCAACTATTAGCCTGTTAGCTTGACTTCAATACTATTCAAAGTCTTATATTGATTTGGAAGGAAAGAACAATTTTGAACACGGCGGTAAATGAAGACCATGTTACATTTTCAGCTTGATTCTGTGATGGGTATATTACATTAAATAATGCCTTTTTTCTGGTAAGATTTATTAGCTGATATAATGTTGTGAAGTTAATCTATTTAAATTCAGGTAAAGAAATTAGATAGTGCCCCTAGGAGATTTTTATTTAAAGCGGAAATGTCAGGATTAACATAAGTGTTATAAAACAAACAATAAAACAGGTTCTATTAAAGTGGAGTTGTTAGGATGGAGTAAGACTAACAATTTTACTCAAGGGACTTAGGGCTGATCCTGTTTAATAAATTCTTTATTTACCTTCAGAGGGAATTAGTAGTGAACTTATGTAATTTGTGTACTACAGTAGTTGGGACTTTCCATCAATACGGAAGCTGACAGGATCATTGTGCAGGGGGAAATAAATGAGTGTTGACTAGTGCAAAATAGAATGAAATGTAATAGTACAAACCGAAAAGTCATGTATTTTCTCTATTTTGTGGAGAGAGATTTAAAGGCTTTCTTTGGCTTGTTTAGCAAACAGTTTATAAGAAGACTGCATGATGGTATTTCATATACTTTAGGAAGGTAAACATTAAGATGCAGATGAACTACTCATCTTACAAAATAACACCAATATAAGATGAAAAAAGTTATAAATTAGTCATGAATATATTTTGACTCCAAATTAGAAGACAGATTTTAACTATGTGAAGATGCTATTCTGAAAGTGTTCCAATTAGAAAAAAAAATCAGATTATTTCAAGATAGAATTTGATGTTTATGAAACGGGGAAACTAGGTAAGAAATTAAGTATTGCGTGAGTCTTCAAACAGCAAACCAAAGTCAACCAAAGTTTGATTTAGAGATTAGGGCACCAGGTTTACAGGCACAAAATATTGGAAGAAAGAATTACTCTCCTTTGAGTGTGGAGCCTGGTCTACTTCTTGGGTCAGTGTGTGAGGCTTGTTAACAATGTCTTAATATTTGTGGGGACCTAGGACATTACTAAGAATTGTCATTTATTCTCTCTTTCTGTGATACATTAGAATTGTGACTTTGGTCTTTTACTGCAGGTCCAAATTTGTTATCAGATACTGGGATGTGCTTCATGACCACTCTCGTGATATGGTGAATAAAGTAGATGTTTTGTGGTGCTTTCTAAGCTAGACACTTATTGTATGGCTGATGATTGCTTATGCCTGCAGAAGCCTAAGCTCAGTGATGCAGGTTCTTTCTGTCATTCCTATTTTCCTTTTTACTACCTAGGTTCATCAACTCTTATTAATAGTGGCACATGATAGAATTGTTTCCCAGGTATAAAGAAATAACATACAAAAGCAAAAGTATCAGCTGCTAAGATGGGCTTTTATGAAATATTCATCCAATAATACTTTATCACCATTATTTATTATTTGTAGGATCAGTAGTTCTTTGTACTGGATGTGATGTAAAACGCTAACCAAAAAATGGTACCTCTTCAAAAGAGTTTCTAGTAATAAGAGAAAATCTGAACATATAAAACAGTTGAAGAGATGATACTGTGAGATATTGTCTAACTCTGTTTTGTTCTATTTTATGTTTCACAGAACAGATATGTTTTCAAAGATCCTTACCCAAGTGTTTCCTGAGAGACAACTAGATTTTGGAGTCTAAAAATAACAGAAGATTCTGCTCATATAGTCTAAACAATTCTGAAAATGCTACAGTTACTCAGACTTGTTACATATATGAATATATAACAAGGTAGATATCTCTGAGATATAGCAGCTACTAGTTTTATTGAATGTCTCTTCCCAACCTGAGAATCTACATGCAGTTTAGGAAATATTTTTTGTCTTGCTTGAACTTCCCAGGGTTAACTTTGAAGTCAGAAAAAGAAAGAAAGAAAGAAAAAATATAGGCTACATGTACATATATATGTATATATGTATGTATGTATGTATATACACACACCATATATGTGTATATATATATACATGCATATATCTCTTACTGGCTAGAGATAGGTAGATAGATAAATAGATAAATAGATAAGATGGATATCTTTCTGTGCAGAGAGGCATTCATGAAAGTAAATAACTTGTCTGATGATCTGCAGAATTTGCCAAGGTTTTACTTACCCTCTCTGATTATCTTCCTTTTTTTCTGCTCCATTCAATTTTGCACAAGTACAACAAAGAAATAGAATGTGTACTGTTTTCAATATTACCAACATAAAAAAAAAAAATCCACTACAGATTAGGTACATATTTATAACATGCCCCCAAAGTTTTTTTTTTATTTGTAGGTACAAAGATAGAAAATAAAATATTCTAGGCTCACAGCAAATCTACCTCAGGCGTCTACTATCCAGCAAGAATACTAGAACAGCTGGATATGGTATAGTATAGCATAGTAATTACTAAGTTTGTAAGCGTATGCGTCACTGCTCTTAGCACTCCTCAAGTGTGAGTCTTAGGCTTGTCAATAGTTCAAAATTCTCTGAGACCAGTCCTATAGATCTGTGCTTTTGAAGACAGATTATTTGCATTCTAGCCTAACTTCTAACAGGACATTCCAAGCTCATGTGATGTGAAGCATGAGGAATGGTAAGAGCCATTTCTATAGTAAAAGAGCAGAGCAAAACTGTAAAAAAATCAGTGCTAAGCAGAATTAATACCCTGTTTGGAACTGGAGAGCAAATTGTTCATGGAGCTCTGCACTTCCGTTAATTTCTTCATTGCCTTTCTCTTCCTAATCTTTTTAGCTACCCAGAAAAATTCCATATCCTGGACCACATCCAAAACTTCTGGTGAAGTTTTCAATTCACTATATTCACCTGTATCTCATTGAAAAGTCTTTTTCGTGTAATGCTTCTTACAGCTGCCCTGCAGGGAAGGACAAGTAATGGGATGGAAAAGAAAACCACTAGGAAAAGAAAGGAAGACAGGAAAAAAAGGAAAATAGTAACTTGAGGAGCATCAAAAGCCCATCTTTCCTTTTTTTAAAAAAATTGAATTTGAATGTTCTAAGCCACTGGATGGGGATTGTCCTGAACGCTGGGAAAAATGTAGGTTCAAATCTGACCTTGAAGTTTGAACCTCAAGCCCATCTCTGTTCCAAATACTTCAGTACCCGTCGTGTGCTGAGCATTGTTCTTGGGTCGTCCTGCTATTCCAACACATGCACAGAATGAAAACATGAATTTTCATTTTCAGTATGGAAAAGCCTGCCAGAGCCAGTGCACAGGATTACGGGCTCAACAGCTGCTGTGCTCCTAACCATGGCAAGCAGGAATGACATGCCTGCTGCTTTCCCCAAGGCACACTACCATTCTCTGAATGATAACTAATGGGTGGCTTGCTCCAGCATGTCAGCAGGCTTTGCCCGCTCAGTCCAAACCCAAGATAAGCCACTGCTTATACATCAGTCGAATGAGACTTCATTGGTCTGTAAAACACATCTGTGCCTTTAATTACGAACTTGGAAAAAACAACAGCGACCATATTAGTATGCTGGCTGCAGAGGCATAAGCGCTCATTATCAAATATTCAAATGTAATAGAAAAAAGAAGAAATGGCTTGCGGTTAGAAGGCTTCCTTGAGGCTATTGAAAGCAAAATGTAATAATTTACTTTAGTAGAATTAATTTGTTTGTTACTGCCATTTGACTGAATGTTAATTATTAAATTATTAATTATTAATTCATTAATTTAGTGTGATAGATATTTAATGGCTTTCCAAACAGTGCAAACAGGCCTAAACAAGAGTATTTCACTCTGTATTTATGCATCTTTTTTCTTTCCACCAAGATCCTGAAATAGACCTTTGTAATTTTATTGTTATTATCCTCCTCCTTATTACTGCTGTTGTTATTGGTGCAGTGTTTAATGGCTCTGCTGCCATGATTGTTTGAAACAGCAAACATATATAGCAAAATATAGGACTAAAGAGTTAGTGAAAACAAAAATGGACAAGTCACATGAGAACACAGTTCCTGGAAGAACTGTTCAGAATGTTCATCACATAGAAATAGTTGCTCGATTCAAATTTAGATAAAGCAGATGATCCCAAGTGCAATGCTTTCCTAAGGTTCCACTTTGGTGAATTTCTGTCTGCAACTCTAGCTGAAAATAGAACATTTAGAACAAAAGATATATGTGCCCTAGTTAATGCTGACATCACCAGGAGAAAGAAGGAGCTGTTGATATTGAACCACTTCTATTTCTTCTTTTTTGTAAATTTGCCACCTTTCATTCTCACTCCTCACTGTCTTCCCTGGGTCCTACAGTTCTACTGATTTCTTTCCTGTCTTCATTTTTCTGTGCTACGCCCTCATCTGTTCATTTGAAATATCATCCTAAATCAGAACCAATAAAGGATACTGCCAACATATGTAACTTTTACAACCAGGGGGTGCCTGGTAACCCTTCAATAGGGTTAGAATGCTCTAACTTTCAGAGTTATTCAATGGAGAATATGGAATATTCCACACTCTCATCAGCTCCGATGTGCTCATAGCTTAGCTTTGACAGCATTCGTAATAATATATTTTAAATATTACTTACGACACTCAGGAGAACTGCAGAATTATGGAGTTTAGTAATAGATAGCTCTATCAGCCACATTCTAGATCATAAAAATGCTGTATCAATCATATCTTGCTATATTGCAAGACAAGATTACTTGCAATATAATATGCACATAATTACTATACTACATGGCTAGCAAAATAGTGTGTGTATTTGAGTGGTTAAATGTGTATCTCTATTTCTATGTACACCTAAAACCACTTTTTACAGATCTTGGAATGAATCATGGTCATCATCTATAGTTTCTGGATGTCAATTTGCCTTTTTCACTGTCAAAGCTGAATAATCCCTGTCTAAAATCATCCTTGAACACCAGGAAGAGAAAAAAAAAATCACTTGAACCATTTCCTTACGTTACATAATTGGACTGCATTATCTAAAGTGTGTCATTTTGGTTACAGACTGGTAGACCTTCAAAACAGGAATGTGAATATTGTTAGTGCACCTATCACATTTTCCTTGGGTGTCTGTTTCCTAACCTTCTTCTTTACATAAGCACAATGCACCTGGTAATATCAAGAGATGCCCATCTGCAATCCTAACACACTACGGAGAAGAGATCATTAGACCATCTGTGACTGCCACTAGAAGGGCACCCAGGATTCTTTTGGTTTCTGGGGTTAGTTGCACTGAACTTGAGAGATCATCACTTGTCAAGTGTGAGAGTTTATTAGAAATAAGAGGTTATAATAAAGCTAAAAGTATAGCAAAGTTAGAAATATAATAGAACTGAAAACATATATACGTACCAGAGCTCTACCATTCAATCACAGACGCACGGTACAGCGACTGCTCTTGCCCTTTCCTCAAGGGCCACCCGCCAGGATAGTTTTCCCTGGATTCCCAAGAGATGGGTGCATGATACAGAAACTGCTCTCGCCCCTTACGTGCCATCCTTCTGGTATAGTTTTCCACTGTTTCTCCTCACCATACTGTTTACATCAGGGGCATCCCTGCTGATGAGGGGGTCCTCGGGTCTATGGGCCAGCTGACCATGGGTCTGAGTCCACATAAAAACCTATGTGGCTTACTCCCTTTCTCAGTCAGTCAGAACCGTGCCACCCCCTAGCTACACCGTAGCTCTGTCTGGCTCTAGGCAATAGCAGCGCGCACATCCCCAGGTAACCTCACGCTCAGCGCGCAGCACTGCTCCGTTGGTAACAGTGCGCCCATGAACGAGTCATTCTGCAGGGAATGACTCCACAGCACCAAGAGGTTGATGGTGTGGTCCGTGGTGTCACTAACCCTTTGTCTGGTCTTGTCAATCATGGGGTCATTGGAGGGTGCGCCCCCAGGCTGCAGTGACCCCACAGCGTGGCGGCGCCGGCCGTGGTGCAGCTGAGGTACGGTAACTGCTGGGGACCCCCCAGAGCATACCCCTCTCCTATGGGCTGCACCATCTGGAGTCCCACGCTTGCCTGGGTGGCACCTGTCAACATCAGATGAGTGAAATGCTGATTGCTGCCAATATGACTTAAAAGTTTCATTCAGTGCAAAGATTTAGAGAAAAATTCAATTCAATCCCTTTATTGTTTAAATTTACCAAGATACAGATAATTTAATTCAGTTTGGGCTTCATCTTGACATGTAAATACGTAACTAATGAAAGAATCTAGGTCATTAGGTGATCCAGGAAAGTCATACTGTTTTGTGTTTTAGCAGCATAGTTCATTGCTTGACTATGAATCTGTACTTCATTAAGATCAGGTTGTAGAGCAGCTAGTAATGGTGTATCTTTTGTCAGCAACAAAGGAGACATTATACACAAAACAGAAGATAAAAGAGACCAAATCTGAACCCTTGAGGAACAATATTTTTTTTGTTCTAAACTAAATTAGAAGTAATCCAGTGTAACAAGCCAATCTGCTTTCTCTTCATGGGTACTTTAACAATGAATTATTGATGCTCTTTTGCTCATAATTTTAGGGATTTTAGTGAACTGAGGGGTATGATCTACCTTGTCATATGCCATAGTCAGGTAAAATAGCAATATTGTAACGTATTCCACTGGGGGTGCTGCTAGAGAGAAAATGAGAAATTAATATGTAGCTGTTATATATGCCAAGGTATCACATGCAGCAGTTAACAGACAGAAGATTAAAGTATAGAGAGCTGGAAAGATACCAGCTTTCACAGGTCCTGTTAGTAATTCTTTCTTCATGTCACAACATTATCACTCTGCAAGAATTCCAGGATATGACTGTACTAAGATCTTGTTCCCTCTCCCTAAAGACATGGATTACATAAAAAGTCTTTTTCTATCTCAGCTTGATGGATAAATTTCCGCTCTATCTCATCTTCTTTAACTTGCCCCAGCTTGTATCAGCCTTATAAATATTAAAAGGACAATGTTAAGATTGGTAGGCCTAAAATTAAATCTACCAATTTTATCTGGTTTGTAAGCATGGCATGCTGTCCCTCTTCTCTGCCTGTTTACTCTGCTCCTGTGAGCAAAGAAAGCACTGAATATTACAGGCATCCTTGTCCTGAAACAGTAGAGTATTGGGGTGGTTGCCAAAGTGCTTTGCATGTTTCCAGAATTTCAAAGCAATAAAGAGCAAGCAGAGTGTCTGTCTGTCTTAAATTTGTCCCTTTTTCAACAGTCTCTTTTAGGCTCCAGTCCTTGTCTTCCCTCCTTGTTTCTTTGTTGTATTCCAGGTGGGACATGTCCTCCCTCCCCTTTCTGCTAGAAGCAGCAACATGGACATTAAGACCAGGAGAGAGAGTTTCCCTTCTAACGCCCAGGACCACACTAGTCCCCAGAAGGCAAGAAAAAATATTGCAGTTAAAAGTCCTGGCCAAACTCTTCACTTCTGGGAGACTAAAGTCCCTGGAAGAACGAAAACGTTTCCTGTCAGATTGCCATATAGAGTCAGTGGCAACAGAGATGCAAATGCTCCACTGAGAAAATTTAATCATCAAAGTCTAAGAAAATTCCACTTACTGAGTGTGACCAGAGATTTCTCAAGTGCTTGCATTTCAGATACATTTTGTTGCATTTTTGGGGGGATGATAATACGCCAGAGATGTTCTCTGGCATCGGAGTAGTAACTATATTAAATCTCTGTGCTGTGGCACAAATTGATGCTGGAGTGTCTTCATAGAACGGCTGAATAACAGCACCATAATGCAAGAAACAGTTTATAAATATTTGACAAATAATACTGACTAAGGCAAAATCAAATCTTTCACCAAACCTTACCCATTGGTATTTTTTCTTCACAGTTTCATTAAAAACAAAACACCTTATAGAACATTGCATTATATAGAGCATTATATAATGCTTATTAAAGAGTCTTGTATTAGAAATTTTCAGTTTAACTGTTCTTAAATCAATTAAGAATATAGAGACTATAGACTATATATAGTCTAAGCTATGAATCTTATGGAAAACACTGCACTTCCTCTGGAATGAATCCATGTTGTCAGTCTCCTCAGAGATCTTCACTTCATATATATATAAATATGCAGATATACACACACACAAAAATTCATATGTATACATATGTGCATGTGTGTGCACATGTGTGTGTGCAGGATAATGTAAAAACAGCAGTTATATTAGTTGTTATACCTTCAGAGAGTCCTTGAGGAGAGCTGCATGTAACAGGGAATCAGGCAAACTCTGGGGATGTCCTTAAGCAAGGCAGTTTGGACTCAGAGAAAAACATAAATGTAACTTGCTGCCCTGAAATTGTAAACCAAAACAGAAAAAAAAAAAGAAAGGAAATCTAGCTAGATACTGTTCTCAAGTAGGGAAACAGAGAAGTATAAAACAGTGTAATGAGAAGTTTTATGCGATGAAGTCAAAATAAATGAGTTTAACCACTTTTATGGAAATGACTCATTCCAGAATACAATATGTATTTGTTAACTTGGAGATTCCATGATATTTGATAAGACCTTTTTGTAAACCCAAGAATATCTCCAAATTTATTCAGTTTGTTGGCAAACCGGTAGTTCTACATGAGGCATGAAGCAGGATTTCCTACAGATTTTTCTTACTAGCTGCCACGGTTTCTACCTAGAGATTTTCATAGTAGCTGGGGCCTTTATAAGCAATCTTTTATTTGTGGATCCTCCAGAGTCTAATAACACTTGAGCAAAGATACTGCTTTTATATCAGTTTGGAAAGTTGTGTTGTAGATTAATAGAGTACTTCCAAACATAGGCATCTAAGGCTTTCTGAGATACCTTTGTTGTATTTGGTGTAGTCTGAGGGGGCCCTTCTGTTATGATAGCTGGAGATTAGGCTGGAAACTCTAGCACAAATGTTACTACATGCCTGTGTTTAGGCAAGTGAATCATGCTCAATGAGTCTCCCTCCTTCATCTAACCTAATTCTTATGAAACTGGGAGAAATTTAATATATTTGAAACTTTAATGTCTGTCCATTTTTGTTTAAGTAAGTCTGTCAACAGTTCCAAACACACAGACGTGATGGTGTCCCAAGACTCATTTTCTTATGAAATCACACTAAATGCCATGTTGAAGTAATGCGCAAACACTCCAACCCACAAATGTTAGGTTAGGAACTGGCACGAGGAAATAAGTTCCATTCAGCTCCTAGGAGTTCTCAGTGAACTGCAGATGCCCCTCTAGCATCCAATCAGCCTTAGCGAACTGCAGATGCTCATTGAGAACTACAATAACAGCCCCAAAAATGTTTCGAATCCCATGGGGCATTTCTTGTTTTTTTACTCTTTTTCTTTTTTTTTCCCTCTTTGCTTTACACAATAGTGAACAGCTCATGTTCAGTATCTTATCTTCACATCTCTCATCACTCAGGCTGGGCTGCCTGAGCCACTAGTGTAAAAATGAAATTTACACTTTATGGGTTCTTGCCCCTGAAAAGTTTGTGCAACTTATTTCTTGATACGTTGCTTGTGCATGGAGGACAGATCTTTGCCTGTCTATGATGCCTGGATCAGTAATGCAGTAAACAATAATTATATCATCAGCAATGCCTCTTTATTCTCACATTGACAACTACCGTCAGTTGCCTGCTCTCCACAGATCCCCAACAAAACCCTGCAGTTTTGTTAACTCAGCTAAGGTATATTATCTGTAATTTTATTTTGCAAATTTGATAGTATTCACTTATACAGTTACTATTAATCTGCTTTGCTGTGTGACTGGTTTCTTGTCACTCTGACCCTAACAGTATGAGTAGGATTGGTATACTTCAACACTATCAAACCACTATTACAGAGAGAGGAGGTGCTGTCTGTACACTACAAATTAATTGACTAGCAAGATCTGCTGGAAGAAAAAAACAGTAAGAGCACCCTTTGGCTGTGATTCCAGTTCTGTTCATATGGTTTGGAAGGTGAAATTAAATAAAAAACCAAATCTCACTGTTTCTGAAGCAATAGCTGCAGGCCTTTTTATGGGAATCTTTAACCATAAACCACCTACTGAGCCCTGTAATTTACTTACATTGCTTACTGAGAAGATGATGTCCCAGGGATTTTAACCTTGCATCCCAAGGGTTCCATGACCTCTTAATTAATTCCAGAACTTTGAGAAAAATATATGGAGAGGCAAATTTAACAGGAAGGACCGAATGCCCAAGCCAACTAGTTGCTTTACCAGAAGAAAGGGTTGTGAAATATGGATACGACTCATTTTCCTCAGACACTCTGAGTTTTTGATTTAGAGTCTAGATTTGGATGATAAAGTAGCGGAAAGGGAAAGAAAAAATCTATAATCTTACTGTCATACATGAGAGATTTAGGCTCCTTAGCCTAGGATTTTTCTCACTATAGCACAGAACAAAATAAAAAACTGGAAGATAATAGATTTCTTCACTTGCTTATATCACTTAGCTCAACCTCTGTTTTGCACACAATACGTTATTTCTTCTACTTGCCTTACATTTTACTGGTAACAAATCCCCTTTCTACTCCTTCCAGTCTAAAAATTCCTATATTTTATTTTAAAACACAGTCTTAGTAATATTTGTTTTTCAAAAATTACAGTTCATTTCCTCTGAAAACAATGAAGTGTCACCAATGCTCATTCTGTTTTTCACAGTCAACGTCTTCTGACTTACCTCTCACAAGGAGAAGAGCTTGGTGCACAACTCAACAGAGAACAATTTGGATAATTTATGTAAATATACATAAATATCATGGAATGTTTAAAAACACTATAATAACAATGGAACGATAAAGATTTACCCTGTGTCAATTGGCTTGCTCTCTGAAGATGCCTACCTCTCTCAAGGAGTGTTGAATAACTAGAACCAAACCCAGTTAAGTGCTTAGGAGTTAAGTGGGATGAATCCTATCCCTGTCCTAAGTTTTCCACTGAAACATAGGGGTTTTTTTTAATAGTTTTTAAATGTATCTATATAATAGAGTCTTTTTTACTTGCTCTTCACTGGAAGAAATACTACTACCAGGTTAGCAAACAGATCAGTACATCCAATTAATAGCACATAACAACCTCTTAAGACTTCAACAAACAACTTACATATCTGAAGCTTCGCTCTTTTGTTATTAGATAATTCCTATTGTTACTTCTCAAGGATAAATTATATTAGCAACTTGTTCTGTTACTTCTCATCTAAGAATTTATTCTTTTTTCTGATGTACAAAAAAAAAAAACTATTTAGAACAATAAGGTTATCTTCTCTATAATGTTCTACAAACTAAAGTCATATTGTGCCGTGCCTCAGATGATGTTCTGTAGAGTAATAGAATACTAGTTTAAAATCTTCTATCACTGGCAATTCAATTTTCTTCAATTGCCTTTGGTACTTTGGTCAGTAATATGTAAGAAAATGCTTTCTGGTGAGATTTATCATTGCCAGAAACTAGGCTACAGCTTATTCTGCATTCTAGACAAGACTGTTTATATGAATCACCTTTTTTTCCCTACTTCCTCTGTGTCTCTCTGGCTCTTCAGAAAAGGTCTGTTTCTCTCACAGAGCCAGAGCCTGGGGATTCACATTCTTTCCATCACTTCTATTTAGCTATGTATCAACTTTTATTTGTTCTGTTGCCTTGGCATCAAAGTTTAGTGACATAGGATTATTTTTAAGAACATACTGTATAACAAGACATTAGTACTAATGCGGCATTCAGAGCATTTGTGCCATTTTCACAGGGATTACTAACAACCAGAAGTTAACCACAGGCTGATCTAAATACGCATATGCTATATTTTGATGAGCCCTTTTTGGGTTTCAAAGATGAGAGACTCCCATTAGTTGCCTCACTGGTAATTCTAGAGTTAAATTTCAGGCACAGATGACAAGATCATGCAAGACAACTTCATTTCCCCAAACATGACATGGTGAAAGACAATTTACTAAGTCTCAGGCAGCAACATTCCAGACCAGGGACTGTTTTCTTGGAGTGGGGAGGGGTTATTTTAATTGTTAGCAGTATCTTGAGCTGTATGCAAAGGCAAACTGAAAACTCAAAGCAGAATTTTAAGTGAGATGTACATTTTCTCAATTGCTTTCCCATTCAATTGCAGAGCCACAGTAAATCCTACTGGACCTTAACACAGCCTGAAAACCTATTCAAAACAGCTTTTTTTTCAGGCTCTAGCTAGACCTCAAGCCTATCATTGACATTATTGTTAATTAAAACTGAAACTTCCCAAACTTTTAGTTTTGCTTCAAAGGAACAGCTCAATTATAGACTGAAGTCCTCTAGAAGGACTATGTTTATTTCCGTGTTTATTCCGTGTCCATTTGCAGAGGTGCTCCAGTCACACCTTCTCCCCTTACTTCCCCTCACTGTGGGTTTTGTGAGTGCCTTACTTCTGCATTGGGAGGACACTCTGCACAGCTCAAGCGACACTCTGCACAGCTCTCAGCAAAGACCTGTTCAGCATACAGTTTTTAGTGCCTGCCTAAAAGAAATTCCTGTTAAACTGATTCTAAGGAAAGGATCTTCCCACATCTTTAAACCTTTTATGAAGGAGAGTTTTGTGTTGCTCCTAGCAGCAATGATTTGTAAATGCTCCCTGGGCTTCATCTGCCCAGGACCACTCAGACACCCACATCTTCAATCCCATCCCATTCCACTGTCTTTCACTGCATACAGAAGTTGGGCATTTCTGTGCATTTGTTCTCTCCGTGTGTGAAAAGGTAGAAACTCCCTTTTTAATTGGAGAGAGAGAGTGTTGGGGAGCATAAACTTCATGGTACTTGATTTTTGGAAAGACTTCTGAATAAGATAAATATTAGTCAAATTAGAAAATACTAAATTATATCTATAATTTTATTTTCCATATTATTTATATGTTATTAAAAATAAAATGCAAAATTACACTTTTTTCCCATCCACTGTCAGTACAAATAGTGGGAGACTATATCTTTTTTACAAGAACCAGGGACACATATCTTCCAAAGAACCCAATGGAGAAGATGAGTTTGTAGGGGAATTTCCACCTTTGGATATATTCGGCACTCTATTGGAGAAGGCCTTGAGTATCCTCAGAGTTCTGCTTTGAGTGGGGAAATGGTCAAGAGCTCATGAGGTCCCTTCCAGTTTGAATTATTCTGTGATTCTAATTGTCTATGTATTATTAGAATTCATTTTACAATGCATCGTGCTGTTAGAATATGATATTAGAATGTATCATGACTTACTCCAAAATAAAAGGGCACTTCTTGCTCTCTTTCTCCACTCTTTGGAGGAGCTCCAACTTTTTGGGTTGCTTCGGCCATTCTGGCTCTGTATGAGATCTCAAATTGCTCATTTGATATTGCTTAAGGCCCAGTATACATTTTTAAAAATCTACCAAAAGGAAGATAACTGGAACCTTGTAAAAATCCTGTTGCGCAAAAGAAGAGTTAAATATGGTGTTGGACTCAAAGTGTAAATGGTTGCATTAACTGAAGTCTATGTCAAATATGATGTGATTTGCAGGGCTGCGTCTGAGAACGTCAACCTTCTTCATTTCCCAGTGTACTTTAGTAACAGTGACTTTATAAAGTCTAGCCACAGTGTCATGAATATTCTCAAGAGTAGGTGGGTGGCTCATTCATTGAGAGATGTACAGTGAATTGCATACAAAACCCACAATATTTTTTGAATAATTTTAGTAAAACTGTAATAAATCTGCCACCACTTTACATATATTAGATCCGTTCACCTCTGAATCTAGCTGTTTATCCCAAGCTATTGTTTTAGCCAAGCCCACACTGTTTTATCACCCAGAATCTCTGAATTTGTTCACTTATAACCTGAAATACCCCCTTATTGTATAAACAAGTATACAAGTAAACAAGAATAGCCTCAATAAAACGTGATTGATCTTACATGTATTTTTGTTCAAAGTAAGTGTCCTGTGCGTCAATTATCAACCTTAAATGCAGCATCGACAGGAACTCCCTAAAAAGCAGGTTCCATCTAAAGAAGACATGAATTGTCTGGCTGATGTGACAATCTATATAAAAACCATTTAGCAAAACCAAAATGATTCAGTTCTGGCTTGCTCTGTAATTTAAGGCATTATAACCAGAAATCATTACAGTAGTGGTCTGGCAGATAAGAAGAAGGAAGGGACTTGTGGTTGAAATGTAGACCTAGGACACAGGAAAAGTGGTTTCTATTCTTGGTTCTGGCATTGACTTCTTCGGAGGCTATGGGTAACCTATGGCTCCTGAAAGGTGAGTGTCCAGGGCTCCCAGTGACTTCATCTGGGATGTGGTTGCTCACCATTTCTGAAAAACAATTTCTCAGCCTGTCTATAACTCAGTTTTTCTATTCATGAAATGAATTTTGGAGCCGGTCAACTTAGGGGCAACAAAGGGTGGTGCCCCTAATTTTCCCTCTTTTCAATAACTCAACCAGGACACAGGACTGGAATAAGAAAGATGGACATAAAACATTTAGAAGTAAATTATTCATAATTTGTTTTCACTACTTATTAATGGCAATACTAATGTTGCTAATTAGGCACAAAGGTGGGTTTATGCCATTTGTTGGGATTATAATCACAGTCTTGTGAACACCTCTCATGTCTCTGTTCTTTAAAACAGTCCTTTCCTATGCTAACAGCCCTGTGGTAACTCTTTGATGTTAACATTTTTTCAATGTTGTTAAGGCAAGCTCTCAAGTAGTTTTCAGTTAGCATCCTACACTCATCATACATACACACTCACTTTCTGTCTCTCTGTCTCTCTCTCACACACACATGCAGACAGATAGACAGACAGACAGACAGACACACACACACACACACACACACAGTAGGTACATTCATAGCAATATACACTGAAAAAATATATAATTTCATCTGGTAATGAAAAGTAGTAGAGCTAAGACTGCCTAATCTAATGTTTTTACCAATCTTGCTATAGATACAAGATTATTCCATCAGCTGGAAAGCCATCTACTTTGCCCTACAAACATACTTCCTACACAGTAAACTATGAGAAAAGATGAATATCGCAACAGCACTTGGAAATCTTTCTGTCTGATAGGGCTTTGTCAAGACTCTGGCCTGTATTTTCAGATGCCAACTGTAAGATTATATATATATATGTGTATTATTCTGTGAGTTTCAAGATTACAAAACTTCCTCATCTCCCTCTCAAAAGATGGTACAGCTGTAGTTGCCTTTATTAGCAGAGTTCTTAAAATATGGAATAATATTTTAAGCATAGTGAAACATTTACTGCCTAAACATAGTCTAAATCACTTCAGTTGTTGGTATAAGTCTCCCCAGGGAAAAGCATTATTAATAAATGTAATTAATTTGGTGAGACAGTGTATACAAAGATATGCAACAGTGAACTCATTAATATCTGTTGAAATAATTATTTACAAATATTCATCAGGTTTCCCAAGACATGTTAATGAGTTGAAAAAAGTGTTTTTATTATATGATTGACTGAAAAATTGCTAATAGCTTCTATCTTATAAAATACAACTGTCTTTTTTACGATTTCAAACAGAAATGTTAACTCAATTGCATGTGAGTCAAAACAATTTTTTAACAAATAATTTATTTGTTGAAAACTGCAGTTTTGAATCATCTGAAGTTTGTAATAAAGTTAAAAATTATCAAATAACTTAGGTGAAAAAAATGAACACCTGTCAGAAACATGTCATTTTGACATTTCATTTTGAAGGGATATCTACATTGGTAATTTTGCCTACAGCTAATTTTTAAAAGGGTTAAAAACTAAAATCAATTTCAGCTAGTTATGCCTGAAGTATGTTTGCATTTACCTCACCAAGGGAAATCAATACATTTTTGTTTAAATTTTGGCCAAATGTAATTTTAAAAATATTTAGGTTTTTCGTGTAAGATACGATAAAATTGTATTGTTTCCATAATGTTTGTGGTTTAGGCTATTTTTTGGGACTACTTTATCTCTGCTTTCTAGACTTTCTTTATAGTAAACTGCTCCATCAGTAACATTCAATAGATGAAAAGGGGTTCATCTGACTAAAGCTTTCTTCCAAAGGGTATTAATTTATTATTTCCATAGAGAATTTCTGCATAGAACAACACTCTCAAATGTCGAGACTAACATTTGAAAAACATATTTTAATTGTATCCTTTCACTATAGTTCTGTGAAAGAGTCTTTACACATAAGTTTGCCTTTCCATTCATTGACTACTTCTGTGAGTTGACAGTGTGAGAGTTTCTTTTTGCATTTTTGGCTTCTTGCTTCATGTTGCCACTTTTCTGGCATTGGCTCAGGTAATTTTGTTAGGGAAATGTTGACCCAAGATCAAATCATGTTAATGGGCTTCGTCAAGGGTCAGATTCAGTCGCCTAAATGCAGGCATCTCATGCCATTTTTACCCTCTAGGGTATCCAGGACATCTGCAAGGAGTTGGCAGACAGGACATGGGACCCTCAGGATACCCATGCCTTTCTGGAGTACCTAATGGAGGTGTGAGATAAATCCTTAGATTAAAATTCTAAGCTAAGGAAGAAACAATCATCCCAAATTGTTTTCTTTAAACATAAATTTTTGACTCCCCTGCTGAAAATGCCCAGTGTCACAATTTTGCCTTTTGTGCAACATGCAACTGTATTTTTAGGGTCATTTACTGTTTCTTCAGATTTCAGCCTTATTTAGGGGAATGCAATCCCCATAGAAGTATCCAGATCACATTTGATGCTGATGTCAGTGATGACACAGATACTAGTGTGAGTAATAAAATAGGGAATTTCACTAACATGGGGTTCACTGTGTTCATACAATAAAATAGGCCCCTTGTGGTCTCTTAACAGTCAATCTTCCTAAAATTTTTCATTATTATGAGGTCATATAATCCTTACATGTGGACAGTTCTGTAAGACTGTGTACACTAAAAGAGAAAGCCTGTTACAGAAACGTTTTGTTAGTAAAAATAAAATAAGACACAAGAGAACTATTTGCAGATAAAGTGTCACTAAGTCACTTATTCATAAAGGCAGTCAGTGACAGCAAGAGCAGGTAGAAAATAGGAGATCAGGGTGTAATAAAAGTAAGTCACACTATTTTTGTTGAGTTTCAACATACGTACTGTAAGTTTTATGAATTTTAAGCATGAATGGAATGCTGTGCTTGCCTAATTGGGGCTTCAGTTTGGCTATAGGCCAGTCAGGACTATAGGGATTCAAAGGCTAATAACACTACAAACCCTTCTATGTTCTGCGGTACTTACTATCCAGTTTTAGAAAATGATCAGAATATTTGGAGATGGCTATGGTATGTTGATGTTTCCTCTTGATATTTAAAGATAGATACTATCCATGTCACGATTTTGTGTCAATTAATTATTTCAGTTCCAAAGTCTTTATTTTTAATGCCAGAAATTGCAGAGGCCATTGAAATTATAAGAACTCCTCCGAAAAAGTCAGAGATTTTTTAATTGTTAAGTTGAAAAAAATGGATTAAAAATGTCAAGAACTCTGAAAGTTGGTATAGAATTTACAAGAAAATTTGGATTTGTGGTTTAAAAAAGATGATATACAAATCTAAATAAAGTAGGCCCTTTGAGATGCATTTTGTGTATCTAAAGTAATAAGAGCCTAAGTGGTACTAAAAGTATTAAAAACTACAACTGTTTTAATTGTGAGATTGATTTTCTTTAATGTAGCTATTTCATAAGCTCCATTTCAGAGCCTTTCTCAATATGGTTTTCAGTGGAAACAATGAAATCTAGTTTTCAGAAAACTGAAAATTCACTTAGCCGTGACAAATACTACTATAAGTAGGAAATAAAATTATAAACTCTAACGATTTCTAACAATTACAAGTATATCTGTGAGCAGTAAACTCACAAAGCCAGGGTTTCTCTGGCTTTATGTTTTATGGCTCGCTTATCCTTTGTCAAACAAGTTGTGGGTATTCGTTAACAGCCTTCTCCCACACAGATTCTCTTGTGTCTGATAAACTATTTAAGTTCGTGTAGCAAACTGTTTTCACGAACTCAGTCCTACACACATACACACACACACACACATATATATACACACACAAACATAGAAATAGCACAAATCTCACAAATGACATTTCCTTAGCAACTTAGTTTTTGTTACATATACTCAGACACATTTCTTTTTTAAATGTCTGAAGTTCCACTGACTCGAATTTTAATTCATTGTCTTGTTTTCTAATTATATCTAAGTATCTTTTGTGTTCTCCAATTCAGCTATATAACTGTACCTTGATTAGTATTCTTTAAACAAACAGCTTAGATAATTCTAACTGATTGCAGTATTTTGTTTACAGTTAGGATAATAACAAGGGAATGGGGAGGAAAAGAAACATATGGGTTTTCTAGACTTCTCACAAAGGTATATTCAGTTAAAAAGTAAAATTTGAAAATGTTAAAATGCTGGAAAGAACCCTGCTGAAGGAGCAGCCAAGGTAATCTTCTGTGGTTTTCAGATTTGTCCTTGGGCTGGAGGATTTAACCCTCAGGGCAGCAGACAACTCTTCCTTTTTCTTGCTATAAAGTATTTTGTCAAAAATGTAAATTAAGCTGTATTTTCGTAGTGCCTGTAGCTGTCTAGAACAACATAACACAGGCTATGCATGGTGCTTTGCAGTAGAGCCCAAATGCTAAAGATAAGAGCAAAGAATGGTCCTGAAGGTAGAAAAACAAAGAAACATGAATATTACTTTACATATGAAAGTCATTGTACTGTGGATGTTCTCTGCAAACAGATACCAAAGATATGGCTATGCATCAGTTGGGGGAATAGCAATGAGTAAACTGGTATTACCACAGACTCACTGGTGAGGTATCCACTTGGTATTCAGGTACAATAGGGGCAGGCTGAACAGTCATTTGGGAAATGATACCTCAGCCAGCATAGGATATGACATTTTCAGCCTTTCTGCCTTTTCCCTCCTGCCCTGATCTTCTCATTACACCTCCCATTTAGCTCATTCAGATTGTATTACTGGTAATGCTAATATCTCTGTATTTCCTCCGAAGCACATTTTAAAGCAATTATTAGAAATTAGCTTCCTATTTCACCTCTCATATCAAAGTACAAAGTACATCATTTTAATACAATTAAAAAATCCGTTGGCAGTCAAGGCGTGCCACAGATGGAACGCTAATCAGTTCATTTTTTCCTGATGAGAGCTAAGTTTCTGTTTGGTTTTGACTGAAGAAAGTGGTTAAATGGACAAAATAATTAACTCTCCTCTGTTTCATGAGGCCAGAATGTGACGCAATGACAGTATGAACAGGCATTACAGTTGAGAGGTGTGGACAGCATTGTGCATGGCAAAGACACAAAGCAGGATGACAGGATTAATTATATACTTTCCTGATGAACTCATGAATCTTCTCATTCCATAAGGATTGTTAATTTGATATCTAAATGTTCAGTAAATTCTGCTGGTTTTCCTTTTTTATTTTACAAAGAAAGATAAAACATGAATTCTTTGGCTATCACGGAAAGGTAACATAGCATTTTTGGATGAAAGTTTCACTGTATCTTTCTTTCAAAATCACTGTCATTTTCATATGTGGGAAAACATGCAATCAGGGAATAGGTAGTCAAACATTGAGTAAACTGATACTAGTAATAAATCTCGTGTATACGGAATGAATCTTAAGCCTTGGGTAAAATAGTAATACGTTACCTGATCAGTTACAGATGCAATCAGGTAGGACGAAACACAGGAAAGGAGATACTAGAAATGTTAGATGAGAAAGGTTACAAACTGAACTATTTTCTTATGTGTATTGGAAGTCAGGTTATCAAAATTAGAGATGAAATGGATCAAGCTATAGTGCCTGCCAAAAATGGTATTCATGGAGTCTCTATGGACAGATCAGGAAACTTGAAAGAAGTGGGCCAAGCATCAGAAAAGAAACTATCTAGTCAACATCACTAATGATCATGACTTTACCATTGGGTTCACAGTTTTAATGAGAAAAAAAATAAGAAAATAATCAAATTTGGGGAATTTTTTTCATTATCCTCCTATTCTCACAACACTGAACTTAGCAATTTGCTCTTTCAAAGCAGCGCAACTCTTGAATTTCTTCTCAAGATAAAATTCACAAATACAGTTTCCAGGAGAGGGCTCCAAAGGAGCATTAGTACTCCAGGGAAACTGCCCACAATTCACTGTCCCACAACCACCAAACAAGGTCTGAGAAACAATTAATTAGTGATTAATTAAAGGGTTCATACCCTTCTAAACTCTGTCTAAAAATCTGACTTGGTGTCCCACGCTAAACTGAAGAAATGAAATCTGTGAGCTAACATGAGGTGGTAAAGTTTTGACTTAGAACTATGCAACTGAAACAGGAAAATGAAAAGGATGGTGGAAAAGTCCTTACTGAACCATTAGTTTTAAGAAGAAAGAAAACCTAATCATCCATCAGCCTTTTCCAGTTTGCCTGCATTGCCTGACTGTCTATAGATAGAGAGAGGCAAGAGGTAAATCCTACTATTATATGTATATATAGTTTTAGAAAAAGAATATATAAATATATACATACTACAGAATAAGAAAATTATCCCTTATGTATCTTCTTTAGTCATATATTTCTGTTTAATCTGAAACCGACCGTTGCTTCCAGAGGAGTAATGAAAAACTAGAATAGAGTCTGCCCTCCTCAGCAACTGGGAAGACTGAACACAGAGGAATTCAGACGCACATATGGCATATATGAATAGTGTTTAACAAAGAACTAAGTCAAACTGATGGCTGGGATACACTTTAAAGAGCTGTATCTTCAAAAGCTTTAAACATTTCGATGAGACATTTAAATGAGATATACTTTTTTTTTTAAAGTGTGCTGATCTGTTCCCATTAATTCTAATAATATTAAGATTTGCATCAGGGTACTGAAAGGCCTGAATTTACACCTACAATACACATGGATGCAGTCATACAAATAATATTCAAATTCAATTTTCTTAAAAATCAGGTGTTTTATTTCTGTGTTTGAATTAGGCCCAGTATAGCATCAGATTCAAGCCGAACAAGGATTTAGGTTTGAAACCAGGATTTAGAGTTTGGCCCTGCCTCCAATTAATTGCATAAAGCTGGCTCAGGGATTTTTAAAAGTCTCTGCTGAACATTGTGAAAGATGAATGAGGTGAAATTCCCATGCACAAAAAAGAGAGAGGTGTAATATGTTACTGTGCAATGTACTAAACTCAAAGACACAGCTTATTCCACTCAGACACAGCCAAAAGAGCCACTGATGCCAAAAATCCTGAGGAAATGTAAGGTTAGTTTTGAAATTTTTGGTTTACTTCCAAATATTTTCCATCTTCAGGCACACAGCTCGCCAGAGCCCATAAAAAGTGTGGAAACCTAAACATTGAGTCTGCCATGTTGACCTCCTGTTTGTAACACCCTTAATGTGATAGGAAAGGTTTCCCCCATGCTGTCCCTTCAGTCACTAAAGCTGTAGCGTCTGTCAGCGTGGACCTCACATTGACTTCATTAAGAGATTGTACACAGTGGCTTGCAGAAGCAGGCCACATGACTTCCTGTAAAAGGAAACTGAGACACAAAACATGTATGCCTGTCACATGCTTGTCTATGAGCAACTGCTCAGAGGTGCAAATTTATGCCAGCTGATGTATGAAGAGAGAGGAAAGCAGAGTCTCTGACCTGAAGGACTTTTGTTGTAGGAACGTTATTCCTCTGCCCACTCTGAGCTTGCCCATGCACCCGTCTAGTTTTGAGGGGACTGTTATTTTTAGCTGTGGAGGCTTAATGGTAAACTCCTTGTGGGAAGGACTACTGGAGCACTTTGTAAAATGTTGACAGACCTGCCTAGATTTCAGGTGCTATGTTTCAAGTGAGAGTATATGCACTCAGGTGCTGTGAAAATCCCTTCTAGTGACCAAATCTAGCTGATGCACTCTGAGATCTTTTTCTGAAGCATGTGTATTTTATTAATGCTTATTGTGATATACAGTGCCATACAAAATGCTGTGATAGTAGATGGGTGATCTACTAGTCAAAACACTGAATTCCATAGAAAAGACACAGGTGTCACCATGACAAAATCCATGCCTTTTGAAACCTATTTCCTCTTTCTCTTGAATTTCAAGCTACATTAGTACAGACTAAGAAGCCTATAGCATGTTTCCGGGCAAACAGCTATTTCTCTTCATATATTTCCAGACTTAAAACTGACTCATTATAAAATGGCTTTGGATCATTTCAGTTTGGCTGGTGAACCATCTATGAAGGCTGACTTAATCCATCTGAACCCTTCTGCTCATTCCAACTGCTGTTTAACATTTTGATCTGACAGTTTAATGCTGTTCCATCACAGAATATATGTTCCCACTGAAAACAAACATTTTTCATATTAGCAGTAGAGACAACTTCAAGGGATGAGGTTATCATGAGGCAATTACACCCCAGAGGGATTACAGGCACTTATATCACGATAACCTTATCTTCAGTGTGCCTTATTAAATAATTACAAGCCTGACACAGCCAACTATAAATACCCATAAGCATCTCAGCTATTGGCTTATAACTCGGTAAATGCTTATGTGAGGCTGGCAACCTCTACTACTTGTGCTAAGGCATCTAAATAAACTTTAGCTTTCCATTTAATGATGTCAAACACTAAGTGTTGTACTAGTTTTGCTCTAACAGGCTGCTTGCCATTAGGATGGGGCTTACACTGAAAAGCGATTTTTTTCTCAAGATTCGTAGAACCTATTAGATTGGAAGAGATCCCTCACTCACCGCTTATGAATAGCTGGTGAGGTTGTCTGAAGTGTATAGACCTATGCAGATAAAGTTTATATTAAGAGTGGCTCTGACCCAGAACATCATTGGCCATAATGTTGTTTTCAGTGGCATTTCAATATCTGCACTGTAGTTTTTCCCATAAAAAACATGGCTCCTCTTTCCACCACGTTTGGTAAAATTGTGCACTAGGCAGTCCTGGAAAAGTAGAAATAAACATTTCTCTGTATGCATATTCAAATTTCAAAACCATTGAATTTGTTCATGTTCACAGTCCTTCCTTCTTCACTTTCCATTAAAATTTTAGTGACTGAATTTACTGGCAAAAATAAATTTTAAGCTTCAGTGATCCACCACTCACCAAAAATAAATTAGCAATGATATATATTAATAAATCCAGCCTGCACTGGTTGATTTTATGGCTGTAATTAAATAGGAAAATAAAATTCTAAATCATCCCCAACACTGAATTTTTAATGTGTCCAACCATGTAGTTATATTTCTTTCGATTAAAAATGCTTCTTTCTTTATGTTGTGCTAATAATATCAATAATAGGTAATAATAATAAACCTTAGTAAGAACAATGCCACTAAGCTACTCCAGTTCAGATTGCGAAATTCAGATGCAATGTTTTTCCAGATTACTTACAGAAAGGAATAAATGTCATGGGCAAGTCGTGAGAACTGGGAATAGTAAATCAATCTGAAAATGGTTTTCACTGAGAGCAAACTGAGTAAAGAGCTGTTTGCTGCAAAAACTTTCCATGTTCCACAGTATACATAAAACAGCAGATATCACAGATTGTACAATGAGAAGCAGATTAGAGGTAGAATTCCTTTAGCTATCCCACAGGCAGGAGTAGGGAGAAGAGAAAACTATTCTTATAAATGAGGAACATGGAAGGAAAAAAATAGTTCCTGTGATCTTACGGAGAGTAAGAAGCGCAGGAGAGAGACAGAAAGTAGGTATTTTGTGACATAGGGAGGGGCCTCAAAACAATGCATTTTTATGTCTTCAGTGCTTATAATATAACAGTAGATGTTAGCACAGTTAACTGTGTGACCCCAGGAAAATATCACAGTAAAAAAAATATTACCCCCAATAAACAGTGGAAATTTAACCCAATTAAAATGTAAATCAAGATAAAATGATCTGAGCCGTTTGGGTTGCTTGCTAACAAATGGCTGCCTTCTGGGCATGTGACATACATGAACTTTTCAAGTAGTTCAACGTGGTGATAGGCTTCCCACATCCAATAGTCATTTGAGATTAAATATAACTGTTTTATCATCTACAACCATAGATCTTACTTTTTAACGTAGGCACAACTGGTTGAACATCCAATCTCTTTTGTTCCTAAATGCTTACTTTTTTACCAAGACACACGTCTTTCATTCTTAAAGAATGATCTGCTTAGGAAAGGGATATTCATGTGTCCTATTTATTCTTCATAAATCCACAGTGCCTAGCACTGATCTACATGCCCTCTTCTAATTGCTTACAAACTGACAGCTGCCAGTGTATTAATCATTCAGCTTGCTCCGTGTGACAATGCAATTTACAGGTCTGTATTCCCCTGTGTCCTCTTGTTTTCTTTTCTGAAAATGACTCAGAGAGTAAAAGCAATAACTTTGTCTAGATTTTTTTCCAATTTCTTGACTAGACTTACTGCAATGAAATCTCAGAAACAATTGACTCTCTTGATTGTGTTCACACATAGGAGAGTGCCACAAAGCTTTTCTTACCTGAAAATCAAAATATTTTCCTAATGATTTTTTAAAGGATTGTTAGATCTATTAGATTTAGACTGAGATTTCTAGACCTGGGTCATGACCTGAGGGTGGTCCTTTTCATATCCTGTCCATGCAGTACTATGTTTGCCTATTTATTTCTGTCATTCTGGAAAGGTTAGATAGCTTAATTCTCCTGGGAGAACAGGTAGTAATTTTAGTAGTAAAAGTTCGATTTACGTTCAGCAGGGAAGAAATAGAAATAAAAAAATTGGTAGACTAAAGCACATCTGTCATAGGTAGACTGAAAAATATGATTTGACTAGCCCTGACCTGTAAGTTACCAAAAGAGTGGGTAGTGTGCTTTGTCCTATCCTGCAGAGAAGTCTCTTGTCTTTTGAGCAGATAGTTTTGCCCAGTCTTTTCTTTTCAATGAGTTTGCTTTTGAGTGCGTTGATGATGATACTAGAGAGCATGAAACAGATTTCAGCAGCATCGTCAGCTTGAGGAAGCCCTCCTCTGCCTTCCAGTCCATATTGTGATGCTAGTTCCTTTCATGCTGCTACTCCCCCGGTGTCCTTCTGCTGGAATATTTTCCACTCCATGCAGCTCCCCAGGCAGTCCCTGCTCAGCCCCACAGGCAGCGGTGCCTGTGCAAGGGAGCAGGGAGTGCACAAATAGGGGCAAGCAGCTGGGCCAGGGGCTGAGGAAAAGGGAGGAAAAGAGGAGGAGGGGGTATCACCGCTGCTTGTCAAATCACAGCACGTGACGTTCCAGATAAACTAGTCTGTGGAAATGCCATCAGTGTTTGCTGGGAAGGCACAGTGTATGGAGATAGTGTCTGAAGTGAAATTGCTTCCCTTTTGTGGTCTCTGCTGTGAATGATACACCTTTTCCCATCAATCTGCTTTTCTTTGCGCTGTAATCTATAGGGTGAAAATAAAGTTGCCTGCACCATTGGTTCATCATTAACCTTCTCTGAAAGAGGGATCTATCAGTGGACCATAGTGCGTGCTAACAGTCCATGATGTGTTTTATACATTTCTTGATGGACCATAATTAACAATGTATGACCAACTTAAAATGTCTATATTTGTACTGAAATACTGCTGAATTGGGGTTTTATTACTGAATTGGAGCTTAAAAGAACAAAGTGAAGTTGATGGGAGTTAGATGCATAACTCCCCTAAGCATTTCTAAATAATCTGTTCTATACTGTGGTGAGAAAATGACAGAGGAATGATCAATTTTTCAAGCCTCAGGATATGTTGTAGCATAGGTAGCTTTTACTTATTTACTATAGACTGTGACTGTGCCACAAGATGATCAGTGTTTTACTTTACATTCCAAGGATTTCTCATTCTCTGAACTACCTAAATAGATGCAGAAAAACAGAGAAGAGAGTGATTTTTCAATATTGATGTTATACAGTATTGATCAATAGGATGATGACATAGGAAATTTAGGGTAACAAGTTTTAAAGCTGTTCTTTAACAGCTTTAAACAGCTTTAACAGCAATTTAACAGTATTTCTTTGCACAAACTGCTCCACAGGTCAAACTGATTTGAGCTCTCTCATTTTTCCCCAGGTCCCACTAGATTTCAGCTCTTTCCTGCTTACCCTCGAGTATCATACGTGTTCAGTACAGTCTGTGTGTCCAATTCACACTGAGTAGCCCATTCATTATCTGCGTCTTTCTCCCTGAGCATATGTTCAATAATAGCGTCAGTCATTCTGCAGACAGCATGCCCAACTACACTGTAATTCTCTTCTTTCGTAGCGGGTCCTTGCATTATTCTACTCTCCGTCTTGGAGAAGGGGAGCAGACAGCATCTCTTTTTTTTCTTCAGAATTTTCACAGCTTGCACAAATAGTTTGTTATTCTTGAAGAATTATTCGGAAGACACTAGTGGCAAAAGAGCAATTCTTATTCGTCACTGGAGAAAGTTCTGCTTAAAGAGGAAGAACCAGTAGGACCCAAACCAGTTCTTCTGTTGACTTGAGATTTTGCATTTTGTATTTCAATTTGTTTTCCCTCTGAGAAAGGCTGGCAAAGAATAATGACTGGTAAGGCAGTTTTATGTTAACTGTGGAGGAAACATGTAAGAAAGTAACTACTATTTTTAAATATTAACGATTTTTTCTGATGAATCCTACCAATACAATAGTAATTATTAATCTACTCAAATTCTTTGTTAATATCTAGTGAATTTACCTAATTTCATCTCTTAAATAACATATAGTCAATAGAAATCGCACTGACATCAGAGATTTGTATCAAATGCTCCCCTATCTGAATCTTTAATTTTGTGAAGAACTGTACCATAATGCTTGACAGTCACAATGAGAGGCCTGACATGGAACAGCGTAGTCCCTCAGGTTACCATGCCTGAAAGAGTTTATAGCAAAACTATTGTTTTGGTTTATTATTTGGTTACCATAGCAGCCAATTCTGCTGTCCAATTGCTGTTGATGTCAAGAAACTACTCAGGAAGAAGGTTCAATTTACTCGACCATCATCTTGGCTGTCACAACACTTCTACATTTGCAGTATATCTATAGCAAGGAGCAGTGGCAGCAAGTCTGTCTGTCTTGAGAGAAAACTGCAGAATTTCGTCTGCATACGTTTGGCAGCCTTGTGGGTCTAACCTGGCTGCTAGCTCGCGATCTGAACAAGCTAGGCTAGCACAGGTGTGCATGAGGTTTTAAGTTGGTGAGGAACATATTCACTCTGTCTATAGAAGGGAATAGTCATTTTCTGATGCTTTGTACCAGTAGTGAATGATGACTCCTTGGGTTGGCTCAGTTACCCTGGCTAATATAGAAAAACAAAGCTTTGCCCAGTGATTTGACTGGCCCCTCGCCAGCTGCGAGGGAAGGCTGACCAGCGCACCTTCCCTACAGGCTTGAACAGACTCTTTGAATAGTACCTGTAAACTCTTGAGGGTAGTCCTGCAACCCCAGTTACGTTCTTGCCATATATATATACAACTATTTTCCTCACAGTAGCCCACAGAAGTATTAAAAGGCAATTAACCTGATCAGGTTTTCACACAGTAACTGTGGTGAGAAAAACCTCTCCAACAAATAGAAATATGCAATCGAACCAACAAAAAGTAACAAACTGCATAGCTATCTAGCTGACAATGTCCATCTAATCTCTGCAACTCCTAATGTATATTTTAAGAAACCAGCATTAAAGTAGGACAATTTATTTTAGAAGATGCATGATGAACACATTAAAATTTCAGCACATTGCTTTCCACAATTCAGTCAAATATGGATTTTTTTCTGTGTTAGTTGCATATTTAGTTCTTTAAAGAACATCCATTTTCAATGTACTTCTGTTCTTACATTCACTAGGGACCTTTGTGAGGATCTGGAGTACATACATGAAACATTCAGGACCAAATGGATCAGAAAGATTACAACACTAAGGAGGACACCTAAATTAAACATTCATGCAGCAATGACGTAATCTAGCACATGTCAGAAATAAACACACAAAAAAAGTTGATTTAAAAATGGAAAAGATGATATCCAGTCTCACAGACTCCTTGCAAATGAAGGTGATGATAGAACTATTTCAGGATAGCCCTTAGCTAATAGTATGTGCAGAGGTATCACAAGATATTTTATGTATTTCAATATCTATTTTGATTTTTACTGCAGCTGCTTATGTTGATAACTATTCATCACTGTGAATAAAGTATTTTCAACCTATCTGTTCAAATTTTGCTCATTACAGTCTGAAAGCTAACACATTCACTTGAAGGGAGCATTTTGTGTGAAATTTATTACAAATTAGTGATTTTGCAAGCATTACCAAATGATTGTCCCCAAGCATACATGTGCTAGTTACCCACTAGGTTAACAATCACTCTCAACTGCAGAAGCATACAGTTTCAAGACAGTTTACAATTCAGTATCACTAAAGGATAGAGTTAAATATGTACAATACCTGTACTTCAGGCCAGGTTCTTTGGAAGATCAATACCTAAAGTCATGCGCTCTGTTGACAATCAGATTGTATTGTTTGAGCTTAAAATGGATTCTGGGTCATCTGACGCTTGAGCTTTGAAAGTGGTTACTAAGGATTTTTGAAAATTAGGAAATGAACCCGAAGAGTCAGTAGCTAATCTTGTCCTTCCACACTAAAGCATGTGGACAGGGAGTTGATCCAGGGTCCTGTGCCTGAGGTTAATCTAACTTTAAGCTTTAACATATTATGGATGTGATCTTAAGGTGGTATATTTAATTCATCAGGTTTCTTTAATTCAGGTCAGTAAAGGCTAATTAAGCAAACAGTCTCCTTTGACTGGAACCCATCCTTGTGGATATGGTTTTGTTGCTTCACCCATTCCACTTATAGCCATCTTTCACTTTGATGTAAGACCATATTTACTCAAGAGCAGCAACTTTCAGTGTTCAGTTCTATGGGTCCAAATAATCTTAGAGTACCTCAGCCCTAAGTGGTTCATGCAAGTAAACCACTTCACAGAGCCACAGTGATGTTTTTTGTCATCTCACAGAGGGATGATAATCTAATATCTATAAAGCAAGTGGAAGATGTAAATCTGACTGATTAGGTACCTACAGAGTATACCAGCCTGTAGGTTATCTCTTTATGCAGGGAGGAGATACTTAGTTCCACCATTTCCAGATCATCAGAGTCACAACCGTTTCAGTATCACAGCTTTTATTATGCTTTTTTTTGCTTTGAATTTGCCAGAAATTTTGCCCCTCTTAAACCTATGCTGCTACCAGATGGTTGAGAAATACCTTCTTAAAACACGACAGTATTTGTTAGTCACTCAGAATACAGTATTTTAAATTAGACCAGAGAGAACTAAAGAAGCTGTCACACATCTGTGGTGATAGAACCCATGTCTCTGATGCCAAAAGATGCAGGATTTTGTTATTTCTGCTGCAGTAAGCATCAGCACTCTTGTCACCATCATATCTGTTTCAAACTAAGACTGGATGCTTGTATGTGTTCTATCCTCTTTGGCCGAAAACTGTTTAAAAGTGATGTTCCATCATATCCTTTTATAGTGTATATGGAAGGTGACTTGATTGCTAAATGGCAATTCTCATTAGAGCAGTCATTCTGTCTTAGACCTATGCTTGTGATCGATATCACTCTCTCTCTTCAGAAAGAAGAAAACCTAGTAGATGACTAGAAAAAAAGCATGGAGGGAAACTAGTTACATGTATTTTTCACCCCCTTCCCCCCAAAAAATTTGTATATTGTCCACGCCAATCAGACCAAACTATGCAGTTGTTTCGAACAGTAGATCTGTTAGTGCAAGCACTGGATCTGTTAGAACAAGCCCTAACACAAAAGGCACCTAATTTATCTTTCTGTGGAAGTTAAATCAGTACTGTATCTCTGGTCTCAAAAAGTGAGCAGTACTTTAAAAACAGCCTTTATATTTTTTGCATGTTTGTGGATCTTTTAAATGTACATGTGAAAGTAATACTTTGTAAACTCAGTTATTGGGAGAGGACTATGCCAATTAAATCCCCTTTCCCTCATAAAAAACCCTTGAAACAATTCCTTCATGTTCTACTGTTGGGTTAGCAACTTCACACTCATGCAATGTTGTTCAAGCCTTTTCATGCCTCACCTAGCAGTAGTAATTCAATTCAATGCCTCTGTTGTACTCCACATTGCAGAATGTCAGAATGTGTTTCATGCAATGTCAGTCATGTGCTAATTTGACAAATTATTTCAGATTCAAATAGTGAGAATTCCTTTGAGGATATTTAAACCCAAAGCACAAAATATACATTTACTTCCCAAAACTCATGTTTTTTAACCCCAGAACTAGAATGAGCAGTGCCAATTTCACTACAGATGTCAATCAAGTTATGTAGGGATTCTTGACCTCCCTTCCAGGAGGAAAGTATACCCGCAGCACACTCAAAAACATTAGAGGAAATTACTGATTTTAGGCTACTGACAGATCTAAGTTTTGAAGAAATGTGCTCTCTTCATACTACAATCTATATTATCTAAAAACACAATCTTGTCTACATATACAAGTTATATGGACTTACGTTTTCTTTGTTTTTTGTTGCTTTTTTGTTTTTAATATGATTCAAAGCTCACTGAATTCACACACACTGTTTCTATTTCTGAATGGACTATGAAAAATCTGATAACATGAGAACAGCGCCTTTTTTTTTTTTTTTGCCACTCACTGGTAACTTATTATGCTTGATTATGAAGAAAATGACCAACAATTTGGCTCACTGTATTGATCTCTGCTATATCTTTCATCAGCTATTCTTTGAAAAGACCAATATAAAGTTTAGAGTAAATTCAGAATAAGCCTAAAATTTCCAAAACTGTTAAATATCTAAAGCCATAGATGTTTTAACATGGCAGTTAAAATTTCATATAATAATCACTTTTCCTGAAAAAATAAACATATCTGAAATAGAGACAAACTGGATAGAGAATGGAACCTACTTGCTCCTGGGCAAAATCAAGTTATAAAATCCAGGGACTTACTTACACCATGTTTAGGTTAAAAATTCTTTGAGAAAGCAAGAGGAGGAGTATATATTTTGGTCATATAGTACCTTTTATTCTTCCCAAAGGCTCATATTTCACAGAATCACAGAATCACAGAATGCTTGAGGTTGGAAGGGACCTCTGGAGATCATCTAGCCCACCCCCCCTGCTCTAGCAGGGTCCTCTAAAGCACACTGCCCAGGGTTGTGTATAGACAGCTTTTGAACATCTCCAAGGCAGGAGACTCCACAACCTCTCAGGGCAACCTGTTCCAGCGCTCTGTCACCTTCACAGGAAATAAGTTTTTCCTCAGGTTCAGATGGAACTGCCTGTGTTTCAGTTTGTGCCCATTGCCTCTTGTCCTGTCACTGGGCACCACGGAGAAGAGATTGGCCTCATCCTCTCGACCCCCTCCCTTCAGATACTTATACACGTTGATCAGATCTCTCCTCAATCTTCTCTTCTCCAGGCTAAATAGGCCCAGTCCTCTTAGCCTTTCTTCAGAGGAGAGATGCACCAGTCCCCTCATCATCTTCATAGCCCTAAGCCCTAATCATCTTTGTAAGCCCTAATTTCTCATGGAAGACCTTTGCTTTCCTTACATAGTTTTCGCAGACTCCCTCCAAATTTTATTGTTGTTGTTGCTGCTTCACTTCAGGTTTTCTCCCTCTCAGGAGGAAACAGAAGGCCAACACAGAATGTACCATATATACTAACATAGTGTTATAGAAACCTTAGTGTGAGAAGTCTGGAGCTGAAAGGTTATAATTCTAACTCCTATTTCAAGAATACAATCATTTATAGGAACTAGAGGAAGGTAATTTTCATAATAATAAATACAGTTTAACATGTATATAGCACCATGAATCACCTTTCAGTCTTTGACATTATGAGCAACAACTGCACAGCAAATACCGTTACCTTTCTCAGAGTCATTGATTCCACATACAGCATTTATATCATCCAACAGCCTGACCCTGAAACATGTGCCATGGGATTTATATCAGATGTTAACATGTAGGAAGTTTCACTGCATAATCAAAAATTGAGACCTGTAAAACTAACCTTAAACACCATTGACAGATCTGTTGTCCATTCAGTTCACTCTCACCTCATGAAGCTAAGTATAATCACACATATTTAAGAGATCCTGTAAAGATGATAAACACCACATAAGTGTTAAAAAGCCCACTAGGGAGCCATCAATTTGAAGAAGGGAACTTAAGAAAAAGCATACATGTATATATATAAAACGATCTCAGCTAGAGGGAGCATGTGATATATATCTAGCATAATCTCCCCAGATTTGTAAAAAAAACCCCACACATCAGACTGAAGGGAAGTGGGTTTTCTTTAGAAGACAGCACAGCTGGACATGTATAGTTACAGAAGAGCTGCTATTTGGGGATGGAATATCTTTTACAATGGGAAATCCTTGTTTCTCCATAACAAATTTCTCTAATCAGATGTTAAAAATTACCCTGTGGAGGTGATCATTGCCTTCCTTCTTTTTTTTTTTTTTTATTTTCAAAAATGACTCTTCAAGGTTAATTTTTAAAATAATGATACAAAAAAATTTACTTTGACAGAAGTTTTTGAAATACCCTTTTCTGCTCATCGCTATCCATCATATTTTTTAGGGTCATCTTGTGTCACATCTGACATAACTCAGTGTGACATTATAGTTCATAACCCAACACACTCCACTGAGTGATTCCGTCCAATGAGTTTGTGCTGGACCTGTAGTAAGCAGTGCACCAAATAAGCAAATTCAGTAAAGAACAAAACCTTCAGAAGTCCTCAGCTGGCTGCTGCAAGCTCCCCTTTGAGGACTTGATCTTAATTTCTTGCCTGAAGGTGCTCAAAGGTCAACGATAAACAGCTAGCCTAAGAGGGATGAGAACAGAAAAGGGAGAAATGACAGAATATGGGCAGAATCCCTGAGCAGCTATTTTAACATATGGGTAATAGGGGCTCAGTAAGTCTGCTAAAGACAAGAAAAGACACAGCAAGAAGTCAAAACAACTCTAAGCTTTTTCCTCCAGCTAGTAATGAATATGAGAAAAAAAGGGAAGGGAATATGAACCAACCTAAACATATAATGAGTGGAGTAATAGATATAAGTTCTGATCCTTCATCCATTAAGTCATGCAAATGTCTTGACTTTAAAGGAAAATCAGCTTTGAGAGGAGATCTTTTCAAAAGAGTAAACAAAGATCAGGAGGAGACCCCAGATATCAGTTTAATGATAAAATAATCATTTAAGTTCTTTATGGGCTCATGCTCACATATGAATGTTCTTCTTGTAGGAAAGTAGAAATTCAGTATGTTTAGATCTGCAAAAAGGCCATATTGCCAACCTTCACTCAGTGGTTAGCACTTGAGGTAAAAGATTCATGGTAGAATCCATAGTTTTTTGCACGTTTCCTTCTTATTTGTTGAAAACATGAGTGTGGTTTCTTCTTTTATGAAAGGCTGGTAATCTAAAACCATGGATCATCCAAGGCCTACCCCATGACTCTGCTGTCTGCTTTTCTGTGGTCCCTTAACTGCAAAGATCCTACAAGAACTTTCCCAAACTTTCCTGTCTCCAAGGCTTTCCACAAAAGGGGGACAGATTTTATTTCCTATTTTATGGTTAACTTCCACTATGGCTTGTAGTTTATAACAGAGCGTAGTGTGGCTGAACCTAACCCTGCTGTTGCCTCACATGGTCCTGCTCTCTTATCTCAGATTTTATATTTATATAGATTTGAGATAGGCATCAATGGGAAGCATACCATGCTTTCCACGAGTCACTATCCTAGACACAGAGTATTCCTCCCTAAAATAAGAGAAAAATTAGCATTTGGAACATCTCTCAAAGGAGCAAAGGAACAAAAGAAGAGAGATCATTCCAGTTAACCTCAGGGAACAGGGAGGGTTTAAGTAAACATTTCAGTAACAAGGGCTTCTTTGTTGCCCCTTTTATTCTTGAATACAGTACAAAACAAAAGTACCAAGTGGACTTAAGGACTAGAATTGCAGCCTCCACAGTGTTCTTAGCTAAATAAGATTTCCAAAATAATGCACAGTAAGATCCAACAGGTTCTATTGCACCACCTAAAGCTAAACTTCCCAAAGACTTTTTTAGTGTCTTCTGAGCTAGATATTTCTGAGCAGGTAGCTGCTAGTCCTAACGTCTATTAGAGAATGAAGTATTTCATAAATTGCTCTTTGTCATTCTAAACCCGCTGCATTGAACTGCCTCACTCATTGTAGTAGCCCAAGTCATGTATCCTTTGTTCTAACCAAAAGCATGACAGAAAATATAAATATTTTCTGAGAATTAACAGATTTCAGTTCCTCCAAGTTGTTTATATATGTCTTATTAAAAAAAAAGATATTTTTTCTTCATCACTTGGATTTCTCTGATTTTACAGTCTTCATTTTAGTGAGATGTACACAGTTCTAAGAAATGCAGCTCCACAGTTTGATAAGGGAGGGCAAAAGGAAATTTTGGTTTTGATTCCTACTTTGGCTCTGCGGAATCTGAGGAATCAAAAAAAAAAAAAAACTAATGAGAAAAATTGCTAAGCTTGAGTTAGTTTCCCCAGATAAAGTCCATATAATAAAAATAATATCTCTAGGTATATGTTCGTACAGTGGCAATGTAAACAAAAATGTATTTACATCAATTTCTATTTTTCAGAATTAGAGATATGAGCAATTTAAATGAAGATGATGTTAAAGGATACCAGGTCTCTACTAAATACAGTCAGATGTGTATATCACTACTTCCAAAAAGTTATATTAATTAAAAATAATTATAAATGCATTACATAAACAAATAATCATGCTGAGCAGTTAGTAATGTACATATTCATTTCACACAAAAACAATATATTTAGAGGAAACTTTTGTCTCTGTTTGATAGCAAAATACAAAGTTGAGGTAGTTAGTACAGTGCAATGTAGTTCTAATAAATGCACGAGGATAAACATTAATTTGTATATCTTTGTGCATGGAGAAAGAGTAAGTATTAACAGGATCTCCTCAAGCATTGGAATTTATCTGTAAGAAGCCTGCCAGAGTAATTGTACAAGCAGTTGCTGATTTTTTAATGCAGTTGTACAGTATGGCTAGTGAATTATTCAGTGACTCAAACTGCCCATGGATAATTCAAAACTAGCATCTTCTGGATACCAAATCCCTCATCCAAAGCATCCTTTCAGTTTTAATGGATTATTTTTGTATTAATTTGAAAAATAAGCAGGACGTTGGGTGACTCGTATAAAATATTGCCTATATGTAGGGTATTATAGCACAAATGTTAATGGACATTTTTTCTGAATTCAAAGTAGTACAAAACTGCAAAAACTGGAAAAGCAGTGAAATAGTATATGACTAAAAACAGAAACAGATCCATGATAGTCAAACAAAACTGTATAGCTAGAAAAGGTAAATGTTTGCATGAAGCGTACACAGCAAGACTACGTCCTGGCCTGCATTTATGCCTGTTTCTAGGCCTGATGATTATCACTTTAAGAAAATAATTTCCTTACAATGACTGGAGTAAGACTAGTAGCTTAAAGGCAGATCAAACCCTAGAGAGACCTAAGCTTAAAGTCCAAATCAAGATCCAGACTTTCCAAAAGATATGTGCCTGGATCTGATATTATGGCTCTGATCTATTTCTTCCTACCATCTGGATATAAAATTGCTTTATTTTTAGGGCCGTGAAGTTTCAGTTAAGGAATCAGAGAGTTCCTTCCATGAGAAGTACGGTGTTACTGTATGGCTGAGCTGTTGAATTTTGAGAGGGAATATGAACAATATTCTGCTCCACTCATTGTCTGTATTGGAAAAAGCAAAAATCCTGGATCCCTTTGCTAGTATGTGTTATCTTTGCAACATTAGATTAAAATAAGGAGACAGATAGCTGTTGGGTTTTCCTGCATAAAATTCCCTGAACTAGAAGACTTAGCAAGAAATATAGTGCAAGTATCTTCTCTTCCAGTCAGTGGATTAGGAATATGCTAGGATGTGTAAAAAAGGAAATGGCTTTTCTTCACATGGCTATTCAAGCACATCCTCAGTCTTTGACTGACCTAATTTAAAGCATTTGTTAAAGTACCATGGCATGAAGGGTCTGCATTGTCTGGTGAGACGATCAGAATGTCCTCGATAGCTCCTCATGAACAAATTGTAACTTAGCTAAAAAGAGAGACAAAAAACAAGGAAACAGATGGTAAGAGACGGTATTCTAGACCTATTGTATTGAAACAAGAGGGAATTTTGCCCCTGGATTCAGTATCCAAAATTTCACCCAAAACTCCAATGAGAATGACGAAATAAAGTACTCTACATTATATTGCATGTGAGCGAAGAAAGTAAACTGCAGCTGCTAATTATTCAGAAATGAGTTTTGCTTCTCATCCACACTGGCTGCGCACTTTCTACACACAGCTCTAAAGCTACAGGTTACTTACAAAGAAACAGGAAGCTGCTTCCCTTTCTTTCATGATCTTTTGAGGTGTCTAGGTTCTGTAATTCTTCATTATATCAGAACATTCATGAGAATAAGGAAGAATAATGAGCCTTCTCATTCTTTCTTATGCTGATGTAAATTAGGGAGCAAGTCTTTTAAAGTGAGTGGGGGTATTCTGGTGTAAAGATGATGCAAACAAACATAGAATCAGTGCTGTATAAAAAGGGCCATAAACAAAGAAAGTCCCAGGCAGATGTAGGATCATCAGGTTGAATATCAACTACATGGAATCACTTTGGGGGGTCTAAATCATGTAGGAATTTTTGTTTTTAAATCCAATTTCAAAAATGTAAGAAAAATGACTAGAGAAACTATGAGACAGATATACATGGATATCTGTTCGGATATGTCACTCTGACATAGACTTCATTTCTAAAGTATTCATGGTTTCCATTAACCATAGTCAAAATTGTCATTACCCAACTTGGTACTGTTTATTAGTGATGTTTGAGAAGATCTCTGTGCCAAGGAATGTGCAGCTAAGGTGAGTCTCAAGTAAACAAACAAATGAATAGTATATAGGCGAGGAAGGATGAGGCAGAGGTTCTATGCCCTGCCATACCTGAATAATAACACAGTGCGAGTGTAACAGCTCCTCTTTGAAACCAGAACACTCCGGAGGTATTTCAAGGATACTTTACAAGCACCTTTGAATATCCACCCTGTGAGAGTATCGCTGTGAGAGGAACAAGCACAGTGCCAGCCTTTTCTCTTATCTAATAGATATAAGCTGGAAATGAGGTTTTCCACAATTAAGTGTTCCACTTTAACAGTCCAGCACACAAAAATAATTGAGATATCCGCTACCAAAAATCTTTTTCTCTGGACATTGGCAACAGTAAGAGCTTCTTCTTTCCAGTCAGATACAAGAGTACGTTGTTACCCAGGTAAGAGTAGCTTAGTGTTGTGTTTCCATCTTTGCTTTGACAAGCTTAAAAGGACCCTCCTCTGCCAGGACAATAGCCACTTTCTGATATGTTCTCAGTCTTTCACCAGTTCGGGAAACCCCTCTGCAAGTCTCCTGAATGCTTAGCAGTCCTGTGCTTTCCTCAGATTAATCTACTGAATGTGCAGTATTTAATATAAACAATTCCTACTCCAGAAAATATTCAGCTGCTGAACATCTGAATTCCCAAAAGGATATTTCCCAATTTTGTCCCCGATCTCCCAGTTCCTTTCCATTTAAAAATTGCCCTGAAGCCAAGAGATATAAATGTGGACAAGAAATAAAGTCAGGATGTGGACATAAACATGGAGGTAGTCATCAGCCTCTGATAAGACAACTTCTTAGAGTTTTAAGTTTTACAATATAGGGAAAAAAAAGGTTTCAGGTTTTATATGGTTTTCTAGAGTGGACAGACGGGCTATTTTTCTTCTCTTTGCTACATTTATGATAATTAAAGGAAATTATTCGCTTTCTATGAAAAACAGAAATAACAGGCCACAAAGCTAACTCACAAAAGGGAATGACTAATCCTATAACTATGGCAACAGTATACAAGCAACGCACCTTCCCATTAGGAACTGCCTGCATTGTAACCTGTCTCTCTGTATATTTACAGGAGGATTTTGCTGTACTATGGCACTTTCATATCATGGGAAAGAAAGAGACTGAAAAATCCCATTCCTTAGAAAGATGGCTGCTTCCATGAATCACAGAATCACAAGATGGTTGAGGTTGGAAAGAACCTCTGGAGATCATCTAGTCCAAATCCCCTACTCAACCAGGGTCACCTAAAGCACATTGCCAGGTCCCTGTACAGTTGGCTTTTGAATTTCTGCAAGGATGGACATTTCACAACCTCTCTGGACAGCCTGTTCCAGTGCTCAGTCACCCTCGCAGTAAAGAAGTTTTTTCCTTATGAATCTCGTGGGTATGGTGGAAATCTCATTTTAACAGAGACATATAATCAGCTAAAACTTGTCACTGGAAAACATGTGAAGTAAAATTTCTTTCTCAGCATAGTTGTTTTGTTCAGACTTTATCAGGAGATTTTTTTAAGGCTAGTAACAAAATATTTCATATTCTTTAGGAGAAAAAATAAGCAGAAGTTATAATGAAATATATATTGGGTAATCATCATTTAACTAACACATTTTCTATTCCTTCTGACCTGTGGTGTCACACAAAACAGTATTATTCAAAATACTGAAAAAAATTAAGACATTTTCTTTAAGCATCATCCATCGTACCCTGATTATTCTCTTCCATACATTGCCACATACATGAATGGGTATTTACAGTGTCATTTGACAGAGCACTTGATAGAACTCTCACACTATGCCTTTGCTATTATCAAGAGCCAGTTTAAATTTAAATTCTACATTTTTGTCTGCATATAGAAGAGTTATTGAAAGCTCCATTTAAAAATAAATGGAAGTTTTAAATATTAGGATGAAATCTTATTGTTCTATTAATCGCCAAACTTATGAGACATTAAAGATTGCTCATTGAGGTCAGAGAGCCAGACATGAGCAAACAGAAACAGAATCATGCTCTATCTTCTCAGCTATGTTTCAGAAAAAAAAAAAAAAATTTTAAATAATAAAAATAGATTGTGAAATCCTTTTGAATTAAAGCTGTTTTATTAAAATTTTATTAGACTGCAGGATCTCATTGCATACAACAGCTTTCTGCCTGCTCTGTACGTTTACTAGAAGGCATAACACTGAGATGAGCAGAAGGTATGGTGGAAGTTCCCATGCAGTGAACCATTAATATAAAACAGATTTCAAAAATGAAACCTTCCTCTTTCTATTTCAAAAAAAAAAAAAAGGCATTTAGGCATTTATTTCCAGAGTATTTCAAACTGAAATCTTATGAATAAGCAAGAAAATTTCTTCAAGTGCTCAATTTTACTATAAGGCATCTGCAGAAATGAAAATGTAGACATACTGCAACTGCAATATGAAGATAGTGGTCTGGTATTAATTAAAGAAGTAATTGGTGGGTAGGAAGCTGATATTGTGATCATAAACAGTGAATACTTTCTTGCAGCTTACCTTACCAAATAGATGGTGACAGTATCACCCCTTGCGATTCCCCTGTCTTTAGAAGGCCATTTAGTGCACCCATGTAGTTTCTTTCATGTACTTGCTTCTAAGAAGCAAACATTGAAAAATCATTGAAGCCATACACTCAAATTGAAAGTTACTCTTCTGAACTTCTTGTGAACAGCAGCCTTTTACAATTATCCACCATCCATCCCACCTTCAGTGTGGACCTATTGATCACTTAGAGGTTTATGAGAATGAAGAAAAGTGTAAAGCCATTTACCATTACAGGCAAACTGATTCATTAAATCTGACAAAGAAGAACAAAATATTCAAAGGCATGACAAGATTCTGCAGTTACAGTTCAGCCCCAACAAAAATGTTATTTATATGAAGTATTTTACCCATTCAGTTTGCAAAATTGTTATTGGACATTAAAATATAACGCAAGGAAATACTGAACACTGACATCCTCACTCAAAATGAATAAGGAGTTTTCTGGAGGCACTTAGATATCTATGGCAAACAGTTAACAGGCATAGGAAAGCTAAGCAATATATTAAGGGGGCAGCATGACAACAAACTGCAAATATTTTACATTTATAAGCACTGCAGAGTGAGAGAAACTATTTACTGTGATAAAATGAACGTGTGTGTGTATTCTATAATAAAAGAATGCATAATTAGAAATAATGAAACCAAATTAGAATATGTCAGGAAGACACCCCTAACAGTCAGATTCATTCTTGTAGAATAAAGCCTCAAACTGAGTACTCATTAGCTGGCACTTTTAAAACTAAATTGGATAAATACTAAGATAACAATAGTAAGCCTACAATTCTAGTATTGGCCGCGGATTTGAGTCAATAATGTAATATACTAGGCCTTTTTTACCTCCCTTTTATTAAAGGGTATTCAAGGGAGGAATGAGGTATCCAGAAAGAGTTACCATATTGAATTATCTTTTCACAGTGTCATTCACTGGATAATTTATCAGCTAAATGTCTTTATGGAAAAAAAAAATCAGAAACTCCTTAAGCTGCAAAACCAGGCAGAATTCTTTCGCTATGCCTTTCATGTAATAGTGTCAATATAGCTAACAGTGTGAGAAAGACCTACGAATGTGGAGACTTAGTATGGTGGAAAGTGGAATCCCTTGCTCAGCCACAGAATGAAGGTTACATGTTGTGAGGTCAGACAACCAATATAGGAAATATCTACTTAAAGAAAGACAGAGGAACAGTTTGCCTTTCTGGCTATCCAGGCTTATCCTGAAATTTTAGTGTAGCAGAGTTCTAAATCAAACATATTTACTGTGTAAAAAAATGATTCTCTCAAATTATATTGCCGACAGAGGTAGGTAATACAGAGAATGCAGGGAAGTCTGTAGCCAAAATAGTCACTGGATCTTTTGCCCTCAAACTCCCTCCTGCTGCTCGCAGGGTCACCCTGACTTCCCCACAGTGGTGTTAGTCCTTTCAAGTACTTCATAAGATGAAGAAAAGCAGCAGGTGGTCATTTTCATCTCTCTTCTAATACTTTCCTTGCGTTCACAGGAAAATCGGAGAAATATTATGAAAAGCGTGGAAAGCTTTGAATTCACCTTAGTCTAAGTTCATCAGCTCTGAGTGTTTTGTGAAAACCCCAGCTTAAGCTCAGCTGTTTTGGAACCTAAAGCACAGGCTTATTGTTCACTAGGACCAAACTGTATGTGTAGCCATGACTGCAGCTAAAAACCACAGTCCCAGTGAAACAGTTCTGTTTGCTTTAAGAAGGAATGCATGTTCAAGATGTGGAAACTGATGAAGTGAAAACTGGTCCTTCTTTGGTTTGGACAGAGGATATGGATAACAGTAGACATGCATGTCACATCTGTGTTGCTGACTGTGATGTAGGGATACTACCAAGCCATCTTTAAATTAGGTAGCTGATACCCGAGGCAGTCTCACCGAGGCGACACGGAGCTCAAAACCAGATGCCCAGTCTATATGAGAAGCAGAATAAATTAGCCCACACGGAGCCCTCTGCTGCTTTGGCTGAACTGTTTCTTCTGTCTTTAACTCATGCTGCAGTCTGCAGAGCAGACGTGCCCACAGTCAAAACATAAATGACTCAATATTAATTCTTGAAAGTTAAAGTCAGAAGTATATCCAAGACCATAAGGAGGGTGGTTGTATGACTGAACGCATCAATTGTGTCTAACGGTCAATGTGCGGACTGAGCAAGGAACTGAGTTCAGGTGATCCTTTTCTCCAGCTCTGCAGCACACTGATTTCCTCTGTGACCTTAGCCAAATCTCTTTGCTTCTACTCTTCATTTTTAAAAAGGGATGACTGCTTACCTATGTATCCCATATAAGTAGGTGAAAATTAGTTCAATATTTGTATATCAGACCGAAATCTATAGATGAAACCAGTAAGAGACACCTATGAAACAGTATAAGAGGAGGACAAGCACAGATTAGTACTTCTTCAAAATACTCTCCTATCCTCTAGCAAATTGAGGACCAAAATAAACACCAAAGAATCTTCGTTCCATAAAGTTTTGGGTTCCTTTTGGCCCCTCATAAATTTCTTAGCATCCTGCACTCGGGATATACAGCGCGAAAAAAATACATCTTTTTATTTGCATAAGCCCATGTTTACTGATTTCATTTGATGCCTCCTAGCTCTTGCAGTGGATGACAAGGACCTTATTCATTTTCTCCATGCTCATTATGTTTTTATATGTCTATCAAATTCTTCCTCGGTCATTTCTTTTTCTGTATAACACAGGACCACCCAGGGCATCTAAATACAGCCCTAATCCATGTAGCTGTTCCTTTTATGGAAAACCACTCCATAACTCTGACGATTCCTTTTTTCCTTTTCTGTACTTTTCCAATTTTCCCATCTACTTTTTGAGATGGGGGATGATTTGCATAGTATTGAAGACATGCATATATCCCTCAGTGTACTCAGTGACATTACAATGTTTCCTGTTCTGTTCTGTCTCATTTTCATAATTACTACTGACATTTTATTTTGCATTATGACCAGTATTTTTCATTGTCCTATTTTTTCATAGAATTATCTATTGTAACATCAAGATTTCATTCCTGAAAGGTAACAATCAGCTCTGAACCCATTATTACATATGCAAAATTAGAATTTTTTTCCATCGCTTTACATTTATCTTCATTGTATTTTTCTTCCATTTTACCACTCTTTTGAAATTGTATGATCTTTCTATAATTCTTTGATGAGCTGTGATCAACTCATTACCCTGATAACTTGGTATTGCCAACAAACTTTTTTACTTCAGTGTTCATTTACTTTTCCAGATGTTGAAGAGCACATACTCCAGCAAATCTCCATGGATCTTCATTTCTTCCTCTAGGAAAACTTCCCTTTTATTTCTATCCTTTATTTACAACCTTTTAAACAGTAATTTTTCCTTATGATTACATTCTTTCTCATCCTGTGGTAGATTAGTTTCTTGAGAGGCAGTTAGAAGACAAGTTCAGAGGATTATTTAATATAAATATTCACATAGACCATGCAGATTTAAGAATATATTGAGACATAAACTGACCACAAACTAAACCTATATAGTTAGCAAATAAACTCCTTCATAAACATCTTACGATTGTCCACCACTCACTTTGTATTAAAGGGATATTACAACTTTCTCTTTTTTTTTACTGTTCTCATATAGAAGTTTATAGGACAGATGAGCCATTCAGATCTGATAGTTCTCATAACGGTTTGGTGTTGAGATGAAAGAATTCACTTATGTATTTCATCGAAACATCTTTGTACATTAAGACAAAAGATACAACATTTGACTTTTATGGTCTGTGAATAAGAAAACTTGGATTTCTGCTATATATTACATGTTAGATGGAAAATATATTTATATAAATAGCTCTGCCATGGATTTCTTATGCGCACTTGGTCAAATCTCCTATAGACTGATTTTCAGTCAACCTACTCTGAGTTCTTGCAAAATTGAACTAGTTTATACACATATCTTTAGCACTTACCTACAACGCAGATGTTCTGGCCCTGAACTGAGAAAGCTGATTTCACCTTTCCAAACTCTATATTACAGCTGCATAGATCTAAATTAACTTTGTTTTGAATGAATTTCACTTCACAAAAGTGAGAGCAGAAAAATATCTTTCCTTTCCTTCCCTTCTGTTCCCTTCCCTTCTCTTCCCTTTCAACTCTTATTCATACATGGTTTTGAAAAGTCCTGTTTCATTATGAAAATTTGAACAGAAATGGATCCTTTGAGAAGAATGTTAAGAATAAATCTTAGATTATCAAGGGCAGCTGTCTCTTGTTTGTCTGTGAAAGTAATCTTCCTTCATATCCTGATATCTCAGACATAAGGAAATGATTCACCTTTGACACAAGAAGAAAAATGTGTTTAGTTCTAAAGCCGCATTTTTTGCAATACTGGAATATATGATTGAATTATACCCACTAGCATTCACAGAGCCATATGGGTCAAATAATAAAAGTAATTTTGCAGATTAACATAACAAATATTTACACATCTCATTGCTTTTGAAAGTGTAAGTTTCACATGCAAATATTCTGTTTTATTTCAAATTCACGCAGTCCTCTTTCCCTTTCTCCCAGGAGTTAAAATAAAACAACAACCAAATATTCTAGTAATAAAGCTTGTCAGAAAAATGGACTGATATGTCTTTTCTGGATGATAATACTGTTTAAAGATTAAATCAAAGCAAAGTTCTCTGTCATTTCATAGGCAGTGTGCTGTCTTTGATACTATCCACTCCCATGATCATACTTTTAAGACAGAGTGAACTGAATTTGATCTCTGGCAAGTCGCTAAGCTTTCATAATGTTTGATACAATGAAGTTTAAAAGTGCTTAAAATGTGTTACAGAATTGGTTTGTACAGTGGTTCAGTTCTCAAGATTCTTGCTACGAATTAATTTAGAGATATTTAGATATGTGTTTAATCCCACTTCAGAGATCATCCAAGATACCTGTGAAAAACCAAACAAATAATACATTAAACAAAAATATTAAGAAAATACATTTGTAGAATTACTTGCAATAAAGACAAAGAAACATCCTGATCATTTTGAAAATAGAGTTCTAAACTGATTATGTATTCCAAACTAATCACAGAGTGCTTGATATTTTAAAAAGAGCAATAAATCTAAATGTTAGAGGTGATCCAATGAATGATTTGTTTATTTTTCTTCCATTACGGAAATCTAAAAACTCAGTACTATAAAATTCAGTTTAGCAAAATAGCTCACCATGAGGTTACATGAAATTTTTGCCTAGAGAAAAAAATTATTTAATGGAATATTAATAGTATTTTACTGGCATTTTATCATCATTTGCCATAAGCCATCTTTTAGATTAGAGCAAAATGTATGTTAAGAGATGGTCAGAAAACATACTAACGCCAGGGACATTATCATGGGGAATAAGAACTCACAGCATTACACAGCTACTCAAGGTGTAGCAAAAGGCTCCAGGTAGCTGAGGATTTGCAGCCTCCTTCTGGCTACAGCGAAGATGGGTGCTGCTTGGAGGTTTAGTTTTCTTTCCCAAAGAGGAGGAAAAAGTTCATTCCTCGAATTTCTAAATATAGGGTGTGGCTATGTGTTTTCCCAGCTTATGCTTCTGAACAATTCACCCATAAAAAAGGATAGTTCCTCTCCTCCCCTTTGCTCCCCCCCCCCCCCCCGCAGTACCATTAAAATTGTGTCTATTCATATAGATACAATTTAACATTCTACTGGTAAAGGCAAGGGCAAGGCCGAAATGGACCTGAGAGGAGAAGAGAACATTTTTACAGAATCATTAGTAGCAGATTATGTTGACTCAGCAACTCTGGAACTGCTCCATGCTAATCACTGTTATTTAATTCATCTGATGGCCTTTCGACTAATCAGAAAGCATTTTGTAAGGTACGAAGTTCTAAAAGCTTCGGACAATCTTGTTAATATTCCTGAGGACAATCTAATCATGTATTTGAACACATGAAAAATTCTGCCCTTAATCAGAACACTGACAAATCTTATGTTTATTTTTATTAACTGCTGATAGAACACAATATTTAGCATAGGGACAGGGTAGGGTTTCTTTGCTTTTCTTTTACCTAAAATTATAATTTTATTCTGAGAGAGTCATTAATCTGGAGAAATGATTTAAAACATAGACAAGGACAATAAAATTTAGTGAATGTAGTTGTGAGAAAGCTTAGAAAATGGGATTGAAAAAGTTTAATTTAGCTTTTTATTGCTGCCATAGTTCAGAGGAGGCTGGAAGAAAAGAGCTATTTTCCATGCCAAAAAAAGTCTCTGTGTACTAAAATTAATTTTATTTTGGGGAGAACTTTTTCTCTCAAGTCATACCGTTATTGGAATAACTTCACTCTCTCTATAGAATATTACAGACTAGAATAAAATAAGATCCAGCTTCATACCATTCCTTGTCAGCATATTCAGCCTTCTGGCCATCTTTTGGACAAAAAGCTAGCCCAGTACAAAACTATGCAATAATATGAACACTTGCAAGATCACAGAACCACAGAATGGTTGAGGTTGGAAGGGACCTCTGGAGATCATCTAGTCCAACCTCCCTGCTCAAGCAGGGTCACCTAGAGCATATTGCCCAGGACCACATCCAGACGGGTTTTGAATATCTCCAGTGAAGGAGGCTCCTCTACCTCTCTGGGCAACCTGTTCCAACGCTCTGTCACCCTCACAGTGAAGAAGTTCTTCCTCCTGTTCAGATGGAACTTCCTGTGGTTCAGTTTCTGCCCATTGCCTCTTGTCCTGTCACTGGGCACCACGGAGAAGAGACTGGCCTCATCCTCTTGACACCCTGCCTTCGGATACTTGCACACACTGATGAGGTCGCCTCTCAATCTTCTCTTCTCCAGGCTGAACAGGCCCAGCTCTCGCAGCCTTTCTTCAGAGGAGAGATGCTCCAGTCCCCTCATCCTCTTTGTAGCCCTCCGCTGGACTCTCTCCAGTAGTGCCATGTCTCTCTTGTACTGGGGAGCCCAGAAGTGGACACAGCACTCCAAGTGAGGCCTCCGCAGGGCTGAGGAGAGGGGGGAGGATCGCCTCCCTCGACCTGCTGGCAACACTCTGCCTCATGCACCCCAGGATCCCATTAGGCCTTACTTGGCCACAAGGCACATTGTTGCCTCATGCTTAACTTGTTGTCCACCAATGATTCCAAGATCCTCCTCTGCAGAGCTGCTTTCCAGCAGGTCAACCCCCAGCCTGTACTGGTGCCTGGGGTTATTGCTCCCTAGGTGCAGGACCCTGCACTGGCCTTGGTTGAACTTCAGGAGGTTCCTCTCTGCCCATCTCTCCAGCCTGTCCAGGTCCCTCTGAATGGCAGCACAGTCTTCTGGTGTGTCAGCCACTCCCCCCAGTTTAGTACCATCAGCAAACTTGCTTAGGGTGCTCTCTTTCTCTTCCTCCAGGTCAGTGATGAATAAGTTAAACAAGACTGAACCCGGTATTGATCCCTGGGGGACACTGCTAGCTACAGGCCTCCAACTTGACTCCGCACCACTGACCACAACCCTCTGAGCTCGGCCATCCAGCCAGTTCTCAATCCACCTCACCGTCCACTCGTCTAGCCCACACTTCCTGAGCTTACCTAGGAGGATGTGATGGGAGACAGTGTCAAAAGCCTTGCTGAAGTCCAGGGAGACAACATCCACTGCTCTCCCCTCATCTACCCTGCCTGTCACTCCATCACAGAAGGCTATCAGGTTGGTCAAGCATGATTTCCTGTTGGTAAATCCGTGCTGACTACTCCTGATCACCTTCTTGTCTTTTACGTGCTTAGTGATGACCTCCAGGATGAGCTGTTGCATCACCTTTCCAGGGATGGAGGTGAGGCTGACCTGTAGTTCCCTGGCTCCTCCTTCTTGCCCTTTTTGAAGACTGGTGTGACATTGGCTTCTTCCAGTCCTCAGGCACCTCTTCTGATCTCCAGGACCTTTCCAAGATGATGGAGAGTGGCCTAGCGATAACATCTGCCAGCTCCCTCAGCACTCGTGGGTGCATCCCATCGGGGTCCATGGATTTATGGATGTCAAGTTTGGACAAAAAATCTCTAACCGGATCCTCCTCCACCAAGGGAGAGTCTTCCTTTCTCCAGCCTTCCTCTCTTGTCCCCAGGGCCTGGAATTCCTGAGGACTGGCCTTAGCAGTGAAGACTGAAGCCAAGGCAGCATTCAATAACTCTGCCTTCTCTATATCCTTTGTTACCAGGGCACCCGCCCCAATCAGCAGCAGGCCCACTGTCTTTCCCTAGTCTTCCTTTTGCTCTTGATGTATTTGAAGAACCCCTTCTTGTTGTCCTTGACATCCCTTGCCAGATTGAATTCCAACTGGGCCTTAGCCTTCCTTGTCGCATCGCTGCACACTCTGACAACGTCCCTGTATTCCTCCCAAGTGGTCTGTCCCCTTTTCCACATTCTGTAGACTTCCTTCTTCTGCTGGAGTTTTGCCAGGAGTTCCTTGCTCCTCCATGCAGGTCTCCTGCCCGCTTTGCTCGACTTCTTCCTCAGAGGGATGCACTGATCTTGAGCCTGGAGGAGGTGATGCTTGAATATTAACTGGCTTTCTTGGACCCCTCTTCCTTCTAGGGCCCTACCCCAGGAGATTCCCCTAAGTGGGTCCCTCAAGAGGCCAAAGTTAGCTCTCCTGAAGTCCAACGTTGCAATCCTACTCATTGCCCTGCTCCCTCCTCGTAGGATCCTGAACTCCACCATCTCGTGGTCACTGCAGCCAAGGCTGCCCCCAACCTTCACCTCTCCAACTAGACCTTCTTTGTTCGTTAGTACAAGGTCTAGCATTGCACCTCTCCTCGTTGGCGTCTCCACCACCTGAGTCAAGAAATTATCATCAATCCTCTGCAGGAACCTCTTTGACTGTTTGTGCCTAGCTGTGCTGTCTCGCCAACAGATGTCAGGGTGGTTGAAGTCTCCCATGAGAACCAGGGCCTGTGACTGTGAGGCTACTTCCAGCTGTCGGTAGAAGGCCTCATCGATGACTTCCTCCTGGTCAGGTGGCCTGTAGTAAGCCTCCACAACAGTGTCGCCCATGTTAGCCTGCCTTTTAATCCTTACCCATAGGCTCTCAACTTGCTCTTCATCCACCCCGAGGCAGAGCTCCACACATTCTAGTTGCTCCCTCACATAAAGAGCAACTCCACCACCTCGCCTGCCTGGCCTGTCTTCCCTAAAAAGCACATAGCCATCCATGACAGCATCCCAGTCATGTGACCTATCCCACCATGTCTCTGTCACTGCAATGAGATCATGGCCCTGAAACTGCACACAGATCTCTAACTCTTCCTGTTTATTCCCCATGCTGCGCGCATTGATATACAGGCATTTCAGAGAGCCAGTCAAGCACGCAGGCTTCCCAGGAGAGGTGCAAGAGGATCCTCCATAGCCATGTTCCATGCTGTCTCCCCTGGCTGCATGCACCCGCTGGAGGCACCCTGACTTGAGCGGTGTTTTACTGACTCTCCTGCCACTACACCACTCCCCTTCCCCCATCTTGCCTAGTTTAAAGCCCTCCTTACCAGGCTGGCCAATCTGTTGGCAAAGACACGCGTGCCCCGCTTGGTAAGGTGGATCCCATCGCTCCCCATCAGCTGTTGATCTTCAAACAGGGTCCCATAGTCATAGAAACCAAAGCCCTGTTGCCAACACCAGCGGCGCAGCCAGCTGTTAACTTGGAAAACTCGTCTACTCCTCCTCCCATCCTTTCCCCTCACAGGCAAGATTGAGGAGAAAATGACCTGGGCTCCCCGACCCTTCACCACTATTCCCAGAGCTCTGAAGTCCTGTTTGATGGTTTCCAGTTTGCCTTTCGCGTCGTTAGCACCCACGTGGAAGATCAGCAGAGGGTAGTAGTCCGATGCATGGACAAGCCTTGGCAGTCTTTCCACGACATCTCTTATTCGAGCCCTTGGCAGGCAGCAAACCTCTCTGGACAAGAGGTCAGGTCGGCAGATAGGTGTCTCTGTCCCCTGCAGCAGGGAGTCACCCACAACAATCACTCGCCGCCTCTTCTGGGTGTTCCTGCAAGGCACAGGGTCTGCCAGGCCAGTTGCCTCCCTTGGAGTCATGCCCAGCTCCTCCTCAGCTTGGAGGGCGTTAAACTTGTTCTTCAAGGGTAAGTCTTGAGGAGGAGCAAGAGCCTTTCTCCTTCTACGAGAGGTCACCAGCTTCCAGCCCTCTTCAACAGCGTTATGATGCACCTTTACACACGGTGCTGAGCCCTCTGACAACTCCGCTGCAGTGGGGGCAGGAGACTCCCGGAGCTGCACAGTCTCCGAGAACACCCTGTCAATCTCCTACTCATCCTCTCGGATGCTACGCAGCCTACTAACCTCCTCCCGTAACTCCTTTATCTGGTGACGCAACTGGTCAACCAGAGCACACCTCGCACAGGAGAGCTGACTGTCAGCCCAGGCCTCACGGAGAGGCCCCAGGCACTCCCTGCAGCCTGACACCTGCAGAGCTGCATCTGCTGTCTGAGGGTCTGTCTGGGCTGAAGCCTCAGACACAGCTGATGCAGCACCTCCAACAGCCACTGGGGAACGTGCTCTGTGGCGTGTCATGACCACGCCCTGGGGAAGGACACACCACTGCACCACTGTGCAAAATGGAGAGGTGCCTTCTTTGCCTTCTGGCACCCTTCTGCGCGAACTGCTGTGCAAACTGTTGTGTCTGTTCGCTTCCTCTGTTGGCTGCGCTCTAGATGCTGCTTCTTCCCTAGCATAATACTAACTAATGACGTCACTGGTCCCACCTGATGCTTATGTGCTTATGGAGTCATTCAAGAGGGCCTTCTGAATGATATGCAATTGTGAGTGTCATAATTTATTGCAGGATCAAGGTAATCTATGGTGGCAACTCAGATATTCCATTTTCTAACTAATACTACAAGTTTCTTTGCTAACGATTATTCTTTATGCCCACACTTCATAACAGCATGACCCTTAGGCATACAGGGATGCTACAGCTCCTTGCTGCCCAGCCAGTCATTCAGAGGAGGCCTCTGTTATCAGCCACTCCAAGCTGCTCAGTGCCCATGCATATCACCATGCCTAATTGCAATCATCGTGCCTTTCAGCATCAGCAGCCCAGATGTGCCCTGCCACTAGTCAGGAAAGAGAAGAAAAGAAGGAAAAACAACATATGGCTCCTGTGACACCAGAGAGAATTTTTATGATGAAAAGAGGTTCTATATTCACAAAACATAATTAAACAATGAAGCTCATTGCCACAGGTTTTTGTGGATATCAGAAGAAAGAAAAAGATAGAAAAACAATTACACGGATCAATGGAGGAGTGACCTATCAAGGGTCTATCTAGTAAACACAAAGATTCAGGTTCACCAGTTCCTTTAGATACAGACTACCAGGATGTGCATCAGAAGAAACACCCTATATTTCCACTGAATCACTGTGTATTTTCCCTGTTCTTAAACTCTTTCCCCTAAGTATCCCCTATCAATCATTATCACAGACAGGATATAACCTAGACAGATATGACTTTGTTGTTCCTGTGGCCACTGACACCTCAAATCATAGAAATACAAACATATTGCTTCTAGTTATTCATCATAGGACTATTGAGAGGAAAACAATCTATTGTTGGCTTCATTATCTTAATGAAAGCAGTGAAATGGTGTTAAGTAATATATTAAAGTACAAAAAGCCCTTTACGATGCAAAATATAGAATATGCTATAGCTGTATCATCGTTTGATCTGAAGACTGAGGAAAATACTTTTCCCTCCATTTACTTCAAACGCCAAAAAGAGTTGCAGACTTACATTGCTTTTTGTCAGATTTGTACAGAAATGTTGAAGTATGTCTCCATACCTTGCAGATGAAGGAATCCTAAAATGTTTTCCAGCTATTGGAATTCTTTTTTTGGATATTAGGTGAGGTTGTCGCAGCTGCAACTTTGAAATCCTTTATGCATGACAAAAATGGTGATGCTAGAGAAACATTCACAGGATCTAGTATTTCATTGACAAAGTTGTTTACTGCATAGTCTAAAATTAGAGTAACGTAATACTGAATGCACTGAAATGTTATCTTTTTTTCATATAAATATATTACAATGACGTATTGGTGGCAAATTCTTTGATCATAAGTATAACCAACTATTATCTTAAAGATAAATAATGACAAAGTAGAAAAATATAAGAAAGTTCCATTCAATATTACATGCTATCTTCCAAATACCTGACTTCCTATGTTGATTTCAGCAAACAAAATTATGTTTATATGATTCATTCACTCCCTCTGCAAAAATGGGGACTTTTCAGGAAACGATAAACATTATAAAAGGGCCAAAACTTGTCAAAAAGTTGGACATGGAATGTTGGAGGAATATTGTGTCATGAAAGATTTAAGAAGGTGTATGTGTATGCTTCAGCAACTTAATGATAGAAATATTCTATCTTTAAATCCTACTTCTCTCAGTACCTTAAAACTTGTGATATGTATTATTTTTACTGCTGTCACAAATGCAGCAGCAGAATATATGTAATAAATACTCACAGATACGTATGTTCTTTGTATAAGTAGGCCTAATCAGATTGCAGAAACCTAATTAATATTGATTCTGCTGAAGGATTTAAATTTAAACTTTAATTTAAAGTTATTTTACTTCTATCTGAAAACATTTTAATGACTCTTTTCATTATGTGTTTATGTTAGAAACAAAAATGTGTTAGATATTAAAACTGACAATACTATATTTTTAAATACTAAATTGATATTGAGAATAGCACAGTTGTGAATTTCAGGTTGAGAGATGATCATCCTACAGCAATTGATCGTGTATAGTTAATAGACCACATTTCGGAGCTTTTATCAGATTTCTTCTTCCACAAGCATTAACTTGCAAATTTCACCACAAGAATCACGTATTCAGTCGCTCTGTTGACAGCCTCACTATAGAAGCAAAAAACAAAACAAAAAAAGTGGAAAGAATTTGTGTACTTCTATACATACTGAATTGATGAAGGTCAGATTTAGTGACCTCAGCACACAGACAAGTATGCCTCTGAATTCTGGAGAAAGGTGAGCAGACAGAAGCAGAGACGAGCACACCTACACATCTCTTTGGACTCATGCCACAGATGGCCATGACATCCGTCAAGCTTTAATATTTTCACACCACCCAGTTAGGAATGAAAACAGGACCTGGCTTACTAGCTCAGCAAGCTACCATTTTATCACTGAACCTGTTGCAACAAGGTTCTGCCCTCTTGAGTGAGTCTAACTCCAGAGTGGCTGAGTGTATTACAAAAATATAAAGACCATATGGACATTCACACAGTCTATAAGTCTACTTGACAGCTCTGCTGTATGAATGCTTTATTGACATGCTGGTTCAGAAAAGGCTAAATATTTGAATTGCTGGAGACAGTCTGTTCCAGTGCTTCTCCAAAGACCTTTGCCTTTGCTTGTTGCAAAAGCTAACTTCACACAAACTCTTTTATGTAGTGGTGGTTATGGTTCGAGTGCCAGATAGGTGCAGTGTGAGACAAATACATTGCTTCCCATCCCCTCTGTCAAGGGTAGACCCCCAGAAAATAGTTCTCACTTATAACTTAGACTAGCTGCCCGGATGTGGCATTTGCATTGAAGGAAAAACACTGAAGGAGAGACAAGGTTAATGGGAGCAGCTCTCTGATATTTTAGGAGCAGTAAAGTTCACAGGAAGATAGCAAGGACAGGGTACCTGCTTTGCTCTCTCCAAAGCAAATGTTTTACTCTCTCCACATATCCAAGGTCTATCTATCCAAGGTATATCTATCCAGGACTCTCATACTGGAATCAAGCAGCTCTCTGAAAGTAATAAGAGACCACTATTTCACCTTGCCTCCAGATGCCTCATCTCCAAACCAAGATCAGAGAAAGCAAAGATGATTGGCCAGTCCTATCTTTAGAAGTGTCTTTTAATTCTCACTTTGCTATATAGCAACAGCTTATTGTGTTTTGTAAGAAGGTATGTACTCGGCATCAGGAAGAAAAGCTGACAGCTTATATGACCTTGGCTGCTGCGCTTTGGTTCACCTCAGCCCTACCGGGAGGAGAGAAGATTGCTCCTAACTGAGAACAAGTGAATGTGCTTAGCTGGGAAATACTGAATTTGAGAATGAGCCAGGGTAGAACAGATTTTCCAAGCAGGATAATTGAAAGGGTACAGTCTAGAGTTCAGCAGTAGTAGACCTGCTTGCACTAGACTCACAGAGGTAGAAGAAGACATTGTGAGAGACCTAGACCAGACCATTTAAAGTCTGTACCTTCAGAAAGCCACATGAAGCTGCTGGAAAGCCAGACTGAAAGGGCTTCATTTCTGAGAATACAATGAACAGGACATAGATCTGTTTACAGTGGTTCTTATTTTATATTTGAACCAGAATATTTGAGTTCCTTGCTGCTTAAGAGGTTTTTGTATTCTGCTTTAGCATTTTTATGTCCTAAAAAAAGCTAGGTTTAGGAATTAGAAGCCTCTTGACTCTGTTCATCTTGCCTTGCATATAGGAGAAGGCTGTAGCGATACCTTAACTGCTACCTTTTTGAAGCTGTATGTAGACATGGTGGCAAAAAGATCTAAAGACTCAAGCTGTACCTTTAGGTCTTCTGGGAAAGGCAGAATCTGACTTTTGGCATTTCATTTCCAAAGGTCCCATATATCCACACTTCCTTTCATAGCTCTATGCTATTTACCAGAGTACATACAGTATTCTTCCCTGAGCTTACCAGTTTTGTCATCTCACTGTCAACCCCACAGGCATTCCTGCAGGTAGGGAATGGTGGGATGGCAAACCTGTCCTCAAGGCCACAAGTCAAAGCAGCCTTGTGTAGATCTACCTAATACGCTTCTCTAGGTACAGGACTGGTTTTTTTTGTTGAATTACTTCACTGGTTTTATTTATGCCTCAGTCAGCACACTTCATTAACATATAACAACTGATGTATTTGATATGAAAGCTAAAATAAAAAAACAATTAGCAGCACCAGATTTAGTTGCCACCTTTAATGGTCTTCAAGATGACGCATGCAAGTTCTGGAACTGGCATGCTGATGCCAGAGGCCGCATTCCCAGAACGTCTGTAATGGCTCTATCTCTAGTGACGATGCTGTCAAAGGTCTTGGAACGAGCTTCAGTAAAAAAATAAATTAACAATTTGTAAAAAACATTTTGTTATGAAAGAGACAGAGGGACCCTGCTTTTGACAGTTTCCGTCATACCACTTAAGATCAAGGCACCCAAAAAGAAGATCTTCTGTCTGTTTTATAGGAGCATCTTCCCTGGAGCTCCCTTCTCTCAGTATATGCTAATCAACATGAGGTCTAATGGAGGCGATCTCCGCCTCTTACCAGAGTTTAGTGTTGCGTTTCACAAGGCCCAGTTAACACTATAGATTCCCAAGTCGCCCAGAGCTTAAAGAGCAAAAGACTCTCATTATTTGCAATATAAATTCTCATGCAACTTGTAAAATAAATGTCATAATGGATTTTTTTCACTGGGAAGGCTTGAAGCAATCTCCTGGGCTACTTACAGTAATCCATGCAACTCTGGGAGTTTTGTCTAAGTCTCCTTTGCTCAAAAGCCCCTAAAACAAAGCATAATCAAATGTAAGGTTCCTGCCATTGGCTCTTTCTATTCATTCTTCCAGCACACAACTATTTCCTTACTGATAAAAAATAGCAAGTCAAATAAAGTGGGTTTAGATTAGATAAAAAATATTGATCTTACTCCTATGGTGCATATACAGTAGAAAGTTCACCAAGGTATATATAGGCTACAATTTTGGAGGAGATGAAGAACAGAAAGATTAGAAAAAAGGAAACTTTCTTGTCCATGTGCAAATGTGGGGCAGCCATCCAGGTTTCAAACTAGAAATTGGGTTTATATTCCAAAAAAAGAAAATTAGAGAAGATTATCTAAAACTACCATACTATTATTAGGAGAGGAATCACTTGCAGGCAGTTGTGACAAAGACACAAGCATCTTTTTATGATAAATTTTCTCAGCTCTTTTATAGGTTTTATAATTTTTAATATTTATTTTAAAATTTAATTTTAAGTTAAGAATTAAAAGATCTAATCTTTAAATCTTCAGCTTTGGGAGTTGTGTTATGTTATGAATATCAGAGCTACCAACTCAAAAAAGAAGATTGCATCACACCTTGAAATTGTGATTCTGTTTCAATCAGCTGATTAAATCTAAAGTCTCTAAAATCAGCAGGAAAAAAATCATCTTTAATATATGCATAAAGACAATTTTATCACTTTTATGGACTTAACTTTACCTATGAATATTTTGGCTGAGAACTAAAAGACAGTCTAATAGTCAATTCCATAGAAATAAAAATTTCAATTTTCATTAAAAAGAAAAAACTTTTGCAAATGTTAAGGTGTTTTTATAGAAACCAGTATTGCATTGATTGTTTGTCATCTTGCGTCAAGAATATACAGCAGTTATTAGGCATATAGACTTATCCTTTTTCTTCATTTTTATGATGATACATGAACAATGGATTCATGAGGAGCACATGATTGAAAGCTATTTCCCATTAATTTTCATCCACTCGAAGAATAAATATTTTACTATAAATGTTGCAATAAGACTTAGTCTATTAAAACCAAAATGGAAATTAATTTCATGAAAGTTAAGCATCCACATGCGTGACTTTTTAAATAGCAGACTCATGAACAGGAAAAGGGATGTAGCCTTTTGATATGGACCTGAAGTAAGCAGTTAGCATGCGACAGTACTACAAATACAGGAGCTGTCATCTTCATAGACTGTATTACATCATTGTATGCTAACAGTATCTAAATCCAATCCATGTTATAACTAGCAAGTGGGTTACTTATTTCAGTATGTAAGTAGGTCTTGGTATCACAGATGGCGGTTTTTTGTTGTTGAGAACGTGTTAACTAAACTATTTCCATATGTTGATTTACCTAATTTCATTGCTGGAGATTGTAACATGGCTCCTGATGAGAGATGGCAGAAGACTCTCTCTTGGAATTGTCAATGGCTTTTGAGTTGTCAGAGCTGTTTTATTCAATATGCACATTTGTGCAAAAACAGGGAGATAAATTTGTGGCATAAAACCTGGAACATTCAATAGAACTAGCAAATGGGCATGAGGCAGAAATAACTTTGAATCCCTGCTGAGTTAAACGAAATTTTCTATACCCACTATACTGGGCTTGCAAAAATAAGTCTGAAATCGTATTTTTATCTATTGAAATTCTCATTTACAGAATCCTTTATGCTTGGGAAATATGAACAAGACATTACCAACACTTCTTCCCGTTTTCACATTCTACAGTGAAATGTTCTATCCTGTTCTTAAAGAGTTAGTTTTGATTAGCCAATATTCAGATGTTAAAACTACATCCACTCTCACTTCTGAAGTTTGTCACATTTTTTTGCAATAATGAACATATACTTTTATTCCTGGGTCCTTACTATGGTTCAGGTGACATTAGATGCTACTGGATCTCATGATCATTGATATTATCTATCAGGATGGCTAAAAGGAAGTGAAAAATCAAGAGATTTGATTTATTTAAACTGTAGTAGCACATCTTCTCTTCCCTGTTTATTCAAAAATCATGTAAGAGGAAGAACAGCATATAAATCCTTAAGATTTGTCACATGCGTATCATCCCAATGTAATCTGCAGTAAAATACTTCCATGGTTCTCATGGTAGCAGACATACATGTCTAAGTTTGGTCCAACAGCAGCAAATTTGAGTGTAGGTCTTAGAGAAGGATTGATGAAGAAAAAGAGAATGAAAAAAAATTTAGCTTCATATATATGTTTACGTAGTCTCCTTCATACCTAATTTGTTCTCAGAAATGTGAAGAGTTCCTCCCCCCTCAAAGTAGCTACAGAATTAAACTAAATATTATGGCAGAAGTTCAAACTTTGATAGTGAAGGAAGCGGACAGTTCTCTTATCAAACAAAATTATATGATGTTCATATATTTAATCTCAGTCTAAATTACATACATCATTATATTATATTATTAAGTAGGGATATGCCTGATTCCTTAGGGAATTTAATGGAGACAGAACCTTTTCCCATATAAATTGGAGTGGTTGATGTGTCTGAGAGCATTCAAAATTTTGTTAAAAAAATATATACACACTCAGATCATCAGATGTGCAATTCCACCAGGTTTCCCATTGTTCTGTTAGCACAGAAACCCTGTGGCAATGTAAGCTCATAAATAATTGCAAGGGTAACTGTTCCCCTTGGAGCTAGGCTTTTTTTTTTTTTTTTGATTAAATATGTTTGTCATAAAGACATCAATCAATTTAAAAAAATGAAGAGCCATTTTCTTCAGAACTTAAATTGTAAAAGGTTTGTGAGATGATGGAGCTTCTCATCAAAATCACGTCCAAGTAATCTAAGTGTAAGTGTGAAATCTGGGTACCCCCTAGTGCTGTCATCTGCCTCCTCTATCCATGCAGTAATCTTATGTTTATGGAAAATCAAACAGATCCAAAAGGAGATACTGAAATAATATCTTAGAATAGCCAATAACAGAGTAGTTAAAATATACCCTTCCTGCTCTGTTTCCCTGAACATACACTCTCTCTGCTTTCCAATATAAAGCCCCTTGATAGATTCATAGAGGATAAGAATTCAGATTGGCATAGCTCCAGCAAACAGATCTGTTAAAAACGCTTAGCTGCACACAGAAGTAAATGAGAACTACTCAAGGTACGCAACAATATTGTCTATTTTAAACCTACCCTAGTATCCCTCTAGTCTTCATCGCTTAGTGACATTTACAGTTCTACTATACAGAACTGCAAAGTGTAAACTCAGCTTTTCATGACCTCTGTCTATTCTCTTGTTCTATTTGCTACTCAAAGAGCTCAGGCTTTGAGTTTGCCATTTCTCTACCAGTATAGCATCTGTACATATGTGCAATGTCTTAAGTTCCAGTTCAACAAGCAATGGAAATAGTTTGAAGGAAAAAGCAGGACATAGGACTTCCTAGCTCTCTAACTCTGATTTTCCCTAGTGGGAAAGTAGCAGAATCTTCCTCTCTGCCCAGACTATACCCTGTAATAAATCAGTCTCTGGTTAGAGATGAGTTCTGTATCATTACTCCTGAAGTGTCTGTGTGCATGCTAAGGGAAGTATATCCATTTTAAACCAGTCTGAGGAAAAAAAATATTTTCAAGTAACATGGGCTTAGAAAATCTCTAGCTGAAGATGGAAAAACAGAACCCATAAGGGATGGGACCCTTTATTGCTATCCTGCCAAAAAACACTCACTTGCAATATAGCCTAATATATTTCAGTTCTTTGTTTTAGTTTTAAATAGGGATACACACCATAAAGTTATCATAATATTGTCAATTTTTTTCAGACCCTCTTGATTCCAAGGCAAAGTGATAAGATCAGCATAGTCATGATGATGATGTTACTTTCCAGTTATAGGTCTGCTTTTATACATTTGCCAGAGACTGTAATATCTAATTCACTGTATTGATTCACTTCCGTATTTGTTTCATTTGACAAAATGATTCTATTTCATGAGGGCTGAGTGAGAGAAATAAATTTTTAAGACAAGGAATATAATACAATAAGATGAACCCACCAAGCACTAGACTCACCGTTTTTCTTTTAATTCCCTAGTAAACTAGAAGTCAATAGAAAGGCAGCTGACTGCAGGAACATAGCACCATCACCACCAAGCAAAATCAGGTCTGACGAAAGAAAGAAAAGAGAAAAACAAATAAATTTACTGGGAAGGTAACTTCTGCTTGAAGAGAATACGTAGGGGATTCATGTAACAAGGAACAAGCAGATAGCCTGGAGCCATTAACACAGACACAACAGATAGAAGGATCAAAATCAAAAGTAATGAGTTAATTTGCATATGACCATTCATTTATGGTTATGATCAATACTCTTTCTCCAGAACAACTGCAACACTGGCAATGATTAAGGAACATGAGTGTGCAGCTGTGCAAGGTCAGTGGCAGTTCAGCTGCTTGAGCTGTAGTCACATCAATGAACTACGCGACTAGAAGATTAGGCCATATGAGAATTGCTGAGGAGTAGGTTAACTCTGTTATAAGCAGGTGAGGGCTTGGAAATATGTGGCAGAAAGCTACTAAAAGAGACAATTTACCTATAAGGTATGAAGCTCTTGATGAAAGAGAAATGAGATTATGGCAGTTTGGCTCACTTGGAAGTCGGGCTCTTGCGCCTGGTGCCTGAGACAGTTACCCAGGGAGCAAGAAAGAAAATATGAGGAAGTACAGAAACCTTCATCTCAGGCTGGTTTCCCAGAGCCTTAGACCAGTCACAGCTGTAATATGAGTGTCCAAGTCTGGCATGATCCAGCAAGTGAAGTAGAGAGAAACAAGGCCTCAAGGTTTTGTTTTAAATACGGAGCTGGCATAATAAGACCGAATAGTAATACAAAAGGAAAGCGCTTATCCTGCAAAAATGGATAGGGAGAAAGGAAGAGGTAGTAGTTTGGCAGTGTATATACATATATACGTACTCCAGGTGAGGCCTCACCTGGAGTACTGTGTCCAGTTCTGGGCTCCCCAGTACAAGAGAGACATGGCACTCCTGGAGAGAGTCCAGCGGAGGGCTACAAAGATGATTAGAGGGCTGGAGCACCTCTCCTATGAAGAAAGACTGCAAGAGCTGGGCCTGTTCAGCCTGGAGAAGAGAAGATTGAGAGGGGATCTCATCAACGTGTACAAGTATCTGAAGGGGGAGTGTCAAGAGGATGAGGCCAGCCTCTTCTCCGTGGTGCCCAGTGACAGGACAAGAGGCAATGGGCACAAACTGAACCACAGGCAGTTCCATCTGAACCTGAGGAAAAACTTCTTCACTGTGAGGGTGACAGAGCACTGGAACAGGCTGCCCGGAGAGGCAGTGGAGTCTCCTTCCCTGGAGATATTCAAAACCCGTCTGGATGTGATCCTGGGCAATATGTTCTAGAGGTCCCTGCTTGAGCAGGGAGGTTGGACTAGATGATCTCCAGAGGTCCCTTCCAACCTAAATGATTCTGTGATATGTACGTATATATATATTTATATATTTATATTTATCTTTTAAGACCATGTTGTCTCTTAAGCACAGAAAAATCATCGGTGATGGCAAAGGTGGAAGTACTGTATTGGTATAACAGAATCCATCCATTATAGATATCACCAAAGCCAGAATAATAAAGGAAAGAAGGCTTTTGTGAAGGCTTCTGAACTTCTGAATAATTGGGAATATTAATAACCCACCTATTTGTGAAAAGGCAAATAGCAAATGCAGTGATTCTCAATTATTTCATATATATTGGTAACAACATTTTAATATAGGAATTGGAGACATCAATAGAGAGAAGATGCATCAAAAGGCAGAAAATGGTTAAAAGCTCCTAAACAGAAAATATCTTCGGAGAGAGTGAAATGACAGAGTTCATGATCCTTAAGGTAAGAATGAGGAACTACAGCAAAACAAAAATAAGGCATTTAAATAAGCTAAGCTTCAGTAAACTCGTAGAACTGGTAAACAAGAACACCGAGGAGAGAAAAAGAAATGAAAGTGAACTATCAGTTCTGCAAAGAAACAATAGTAAGGGCATAAATGCAAAATATACTATTGCAGAGGAAAGAACAGAGGTACAATAAGACATGATCTTGATGCATTCATGAGCTTTTTGTGGATCTTAAACACAAAGAAAGTGGAAATTAGGTCTAGTTACTAAGGTCAAACACAAAAAGTAGAGTAGGTACCTGGGGAGAGAGTAAGGAGACAAAACACAAAACTAAAACTCTTAAATAAGGAGGTTAAATTATAACAAGAAATCCTGCTGTAAGACAAATATAAAGGAAAGAGTTGATTCACTACTCACTGTAGAGGATGAGCTGTTACACACTGTTCCAGAAAAAGTGGAGAGTCTAATACTTTTTTTCTAAGTTATTACCGAAAAGGTCATAGGGCTGTCATAATTAATACAAGTCACAAAGGGGAAATATCTCCTTCTCCAACAAGGAATGAATGGGTCAAGCAGTGTCTAAATGTTAGATGTTTTCAAATCGGTTGAAACAGCTGGTCCTCACCACAGTGCAATTAAAGATCTGGCTAATGAAATCGTAGTGTCATCAGTCATGATCTTGGAGCAACTGGCGAGAATGGGAAGACAGGCAAATACATAGCTTGAAGAAGAATGGGAATAGGAAAAAGGAGAAGCCAGAAAATAACAGACCAATCAATTTTAACACTAGCTTCTAGAAAAATACTGGAAGAGCTATTCAAATCCTTTTAAAAAACTTAGCAAGAAACAGAAAAATGAGTAACAGCTGGCATGTTATCAACAAGAAATTGCGCCAAATCAATCTAATTTCTCTCTCCTGCAGGATAACAAACCACATGGCTAGAGGAAAAACAGCTGATAACATATAGCTTGACTTCAGTAGTTTCCAGCATCACCCAGCATAAGACTCGTAAGCAAAGTTTTGCGTCAGTGAAAATACTAGAAGAAAGTTACAAAGTTAGTTGTACCACACTCTGAAAGTAGTTATAGTGAGTTCAGTGTCAAAATAGAATCATATAATTAGTGAAAATCTGCTGGAGTCTCTCCTTAATCAGTGTTCTCATTAGTTACGTGTTAGCTATGTATTAGCTATGTATAGGTTTATTAAACATGTAGATAGTATTAGGGTAGGAGAACTGCCAGTATAGCTGAGGATGCACTCAGAACTCAAAGGAATCACAGTAAAATTGGAGGTGCCATCAGAAAAAAGGAGAAGGTATTTTATAGTGACAAGTGCAAGGTATTAATGCAAGTAGGAAATATTAGCTATGTAGTAACAGTAACTGAAACAGCTAATAAGGTAGTCCAGCAGAAAATGATTTGGAGTTCAGTGCAGAGCACATAAGCTGAATGAGAGTGCATCAAAAATTGAAGCACTATTGCAAAAAAAGGAAAAGATCGTAATGGAATATACTTTGGAAGATACATAACATCAGCCTTTTTGCTGCCTGACACATCATTCTGGACCTCTGTGTCCAGTTTTTGACAACCTATCTTTAAGAATGTAGTTTAAATGGAAAAGCATAGAAAAAAAAATACAGCCAGACACTGTGAAAATATAGCCTCTATAAAAAGCCTGAACGACTATAGGACAGTAGGAAAAGGAGGTGGGCAGGGAAGCAGAATGGGGAAGACATAACAGTTTTCAGATGCATGAAATGTTGCTGTAGGAAGGAGCAGACTCTTTTATGCTCATTGTAAGCAGGAAAGGAATAAATTATAAGAGAAATTTAGCATAGACATAAGAATAGCAAAGCACTGAAATAGAATTTGCCTGAGAAGTTTGTGTGATCTTCATTAGCAGTATCTTCAATGTTTGACAAATGTCTGTCATCAATAACATATATAATTCTGCCTTCGAAAAATCACTCAGCTAAATAATGTCTTGGGCTTACTTCCCTGCAATTTTATGATTCTATATCTACTCAGAAGTTACTGCATCCACCTTCAGCGGCTAAAAGGCAAATGCATACTTCTTTCCTACGTGAAAATCCAGCTGAGGCGCAGGAATGCATGACAGGATCACCATATGCTCCGCTCTGTCACAGTAGTATCGACAACAGTTCCTTCCTGCCAGTGCTAAAGTATACTTTATTCCTTCTGTGTAAACCATATGTACAAGGAGAATGCTGATAAGGAGACACCCTAAAGCTAGTGCCAATAGGTTTTAGCAGATAGTACCCTCAATATTTACTTGTAATTCAGCTTTGCATTCCGGATTCTGTAATGTGTCTGAATGTACCAAATACAGCAACCCTACTAGGTAAGTTCGCATAAATACAGAAGTACGTACAAAAATTGAAACACATAGTCATCAAAGAGAGAGAAAAAGGGCAGTAAATGCAGAGCTTTCCCAGCCTAAGCTCCAACCTATGGAAAGAGACAAATTAGTACTGCAAAATCAAATACAGATAGACTATTACCGTAGACACAGCATGCATTTTCCTTGGCACCTCTGTAATCTTCCAAACATATTTTTAAAATATTAGCACATTAGCGGCTTTCGGCATCTCCAGGAATATTAGAGGACAAAAAATTATACGAACACAGGAATGACTGCATTATTTTTAAAAAACAGTATGCCAAATCTAACGGAAGAGGCCTACTCATTTATCACAATTAGAAGAGGTGCATCCTCAAAAAGAATTCAAATCATTAAAAAATTCATTTAAAAGACTTTTTTTGTTGTTAGAGCTGTATCATGCTACCATTTAGTGTGGGTGCATCTTTAAGATCTAGTAATTAACAAGCCTCAGTATGTCTTTTTCTTGCATCCCTCTGATATCTGAAAATTAATGTAAACAGCCAATCTTAATTTCCTGTGTGAAGAAAATCAACCTCACTTTCCAAAGGTATTCTGATTTTGAGCTTTAATCTGTTGAAGAGCATCTGAGCTCTTTTAAATGAAGAAAGCTGAACAACAACATTCACTCTAGATAGAATCTCTACATGTGTTGTGATAATAGTAATATATCCAGTGGGAATATAAATTCACTGCCTGTGACTTTGTCACAGATATAAAGAACTTCTGGAGAAGGCATGTACATCAAGCATAAGAATATATGACATTTCTTCACCTCTGCAGGAATCCGTTCATCAGATAATCTCTTTAAGGGAATTCCAGCACTGTAATTTGCCTTTCTGCTTTTAAGCAACAATGTGATAATGCAGAAGCCACATTCAATGATTCAAAATGATTTAGTTTGCAGGAAGCCCATTCATTTAACCATATTTTCCCATACTTTTCAGCACCATGTCCTGTCATCTGGAAATAATAGAAACCACAGTAGTAAACTCTGCAAGCTAAGAAAAAAACATGCAAGTGCAGTTCACATGGTATTTACCGGTATGCTAATGTTTGCCCAGCCTAACCAAAATTAGAGTTTCTTGGTAAACCTGTATTAGCTTTCTAGAGAAAAGGATACTGAAATGGTGATCAAAAACAAGTGTGTCATACTTCTATATTTATTTATATGACAGCCTGAACATAAGCCAGATATATTAATCAAAAAGACATGGTAAGTGAGCATTTTCTTGTAGTTGCAAAGATACATAATACTGACTCTGTGAGTGCAAAATGGGGACAAAAACAAAAGAGCTGTCATATTTCCAGTGTGACTAAGTTTCTTCACCTCTCATTTTTAAAGTGTTACTCAAACTGAATGTTTATTCAGCTTTTTAACTTTTTTTAAGATATGTTATTCCTACACTTTTGCTGTAATTTATCTTTTCTCTATTTGGAAAGGAATATTTTCCATAAATATAAAGCATTTGAATCTGTTGCTTCACTGACTGTAGATCTACCCTCTTTACACCATTTTCCTGTCAAAATATCAGGCTAAAACTAAGCAAGACTTTACAGTAAGTCACCTAACAAGGCTTATATGTAGAATTCTGTAAATCAGTTATGAATAGTAAGTATATTTTTAGTTTTTAACTGTAGGGATGTTTTTTAGAAGGATTTAATGTTATCTAAAGACAGTTCTTTATTTTCAGATTAGAAAACACTCAACGAACATCTGAAAAAATTCTCTTCGGAGAAGATGGGGGGAAGGAAAAGTTTTGTGAACTTAGTGTGCTTCCGATGTGTCCTTCCAATGTGGATTGTGACTTCTAGGGGTCCTAAGTTAATTAAAAATGAGGTGGCTGCTTGCACTCCCTGATATTCTTACACACACACACATACATGCATATGTGTGTATATGTATATGTGTGTGTGTGTGTGTGTGTGTGTGTCAGACCCTCTGACACTTCTATTTTGAATGGAATACAAAAGATAATGGAGGATAGGACATCTCAGAGGTGTCATAAAAGGCTACAGTGCTTTTCCTACTAACATTACAGAAACTCTGAAGCCCAATCTAGTCACAGATGAGAATCATTAATATACACTGGATATCAAGGAACGATATTAAATTAGTTTCAGCTTAGTCTCAAGGTAGCTGCATCACAAAATTGATTGTTATTTTGCCTTGAAGTGAAAGACTTTTAGCTTGCTTACCACATTTCTTACTAAATCTCTGCAAAGTCTATAGAGGGTAATGGTAAAGAAAGAAGACTAACAGAAAGAAAATTTCAGGATTAATCAGTTTTATAGGTTGTACTTAGCTCTTCCCTTCCTTCCTTTACTGTTTTGCTAATTGTTATATACACTATGAGAAGGTGATGTCATTGGCAGAGGGGTCATCAGAACAGATGCTCATGTTGCAAGAGGGGTTGCCGTTAATCTGATCTAAGCCCAGAAACAGCACTGACTAACGATTCTGAAAGAAATTTGAAAGTTAACTTTCTCTTCATTTCCATGCCTGGTATCCATAGGGTTAAGGACTGAAGACTCTTATATTGCTAAATTTTAAGCAGATGAACAACCTAATTGAGAAGAGAATACTCACAAGTTTAAAGTGGTTTCCCAGATTTAGGCCTTACCTAAAACAGTGTGGAAAAAATTGATAAATCTGTGTAGATAAAAAGAATTTTCCTTTAGGGCTGTCAATATAGCACTTTACTCAATCATTAAACACTCAAAAGTTGAAAAGTGAATAAAGCTGAGGAATAAAATATTTTATTTGCTTCTGTATTCTGGTTTGAATAATACTCTCCACTAAGAAAGTTTATGGCCTATAAATACGTTTATGCCAATAAGAATTCCTAGCATGAAGGACAAGTCGATATGTATTTTTATATAATCCAACAAACTGAACTAAGTGAATTGAGATAGAATAAAAAGAGTAGACTGGAAGTTTTCCAGAAATATTTTGCCTACACCACAAAACTAGGAGACAGTGCCAAATTAGATAGGCATAGCGCTTTTCTGTTTTAAAGTTGTATTTGTTTTAGTGGTCTAACTTATGAAAATGAGGCAAATGGAAGCACTATGGGAATGTTTGCTAAGATTTAGCTTGTGTATTAGGAAATAATTTTCTCAAATGTTAGCATTTATCATACTTTTCTAGGAGGAAAACTTAATAGATCATAATTATTAGTGGTAATTATTAGTGGTCACTGCAGCCATCTTCACTGCACTCTTTTACTCTCTTCATGAACAAGAAGAAACTGAAATACTTCCTGAAATCCACAAAACATATGATACCCAGTGCAAAGATACAAGATGGCAATGAAAATACTAATGTGCAATGCAGAATAACAACCTATTTTATGATTCTTTTGACGCCATGTTTAGGGACATTCACTGGGTGTGACAGGGTAGTCCAAAAAGCAGTCCAGTGAAAGAAATGACTAAAACTAGAGACACTCGATAAAATATAACTAAATTACATTTATTTACCATTCACTAGTTTTGAGAGCTGTGATACAAAATGAGAATTTGACTTTAGGTATCTTTCCAAAAATAAGGGAGGGAAATGCATTTTCTTAATGAATAGCAACATACGCCTTATAACAAATTCCACAAAACTAGTGTTAGGTTGAAAAAAATCTAGTCTGGATGGAAAAGAAAAGATTCAGGTCCCAATCAGCATGTGCTTAATTTTTAGATTATGCATAAATCTACATTTCCTACTCAGCAAAGACAAGGTCAGTAACTAGAGTTAATATGGAAAGCAAATACTACCAGTTGACTATGAAGTCAGAATGTCAAATTCATGCCCTTCATCATATACAGATTGAAATCAAATTTAATCCAGAATTTTTCCCTAGGTATGCATTAGTATGCTTGGAAAACATCTTAGTCCTTGTGTGTAAAGATGTAGTGTCAGATAACCTTCTGATTGACTATTTCTTGCATTCTTGCAGTGTCTTGGACAAATAATGGTAAGATCAAATTGTAGGAAATAACAAAGGTCTTAACATAGAGTAAGTACCAAACTGATGAATAAAGAAACGATGAATTAATTTCATCCATTCTAAAAAGTCGCCATCTGCTAGCATATGTTATCATGTTTTTGAAGACAACAGATAAAATAGTGATAGTGTGGTGTGTATGATCCCTATCCACAGTCCTGAAGAAAACTTCCTTCTATACAGTGAACATCCTACAGCGAGCACTGCTTTCACTTCTTATTGAAATCAATGACTCGGATGACTGAGAAAAAGCAGAATGCAGGAAATCAGACGCTGCTGGATTTTACCTTATACCATGATATAAAGAAAGTGAAGACAGCAACACATGATTATCTACATTTCAGATAAAGTAATTAATCTCTTCTGTATACATACTATCATCTCAAATCTCCCCTCAAATATAGGTCCAGAATACTTGTTTGGGCATAAGTAGCCCTCTGAGAGCTTCTTCTACGAATGCTTTTTCTGGATTTTCCAAGATGAGATCCAGTGGCATGTGGTAAGTCAAACCTCTTTCCTGCAAACGCTATCATATTTTTCTTCGGTGGGCAGGAAAGAAACAGAGATCATTCAGGCCAGGACCTTTGTGTTTGAGAGACTTCACAAAAGAGAAGTGGAACTAAAGGCTACAGCCAGATGTAAAGTAGGATACAGAGTGCTTTGAGTGATGGAGAGAAATCTGTCTGTACGTCATGCTTGTATCTGTACTAGTGCTCTGGGACTTAAACCAGATGCCTACAGCTGTTTAAGCTGTTTTCTGGCTGGCTCTAACTTTGCCTGTAGAATGGACAAAGATATCTATTTCTGAAGACAAAGGAACTCAGATACAGGGGTATTAGCTCATATTCTAGCTCTGTCCATAAAGGCAATGTGCATACAAGAAACTTGAGTCTGACCTTGAGTACTGCTACCCAAAGGCGATAGAGAGCCAGATTGTTCCTTCCTGCCATAGTTGTTTAGAAATTGTGCTTTATCTTGGAGTCAGAAAGAGCCCATGAGGAAGTGCAAGAGCAAAGATTGGGAGGTGGGTACTCTTTCCAGGCTGAATGTCTTGGAAAGGAGGGGGTTTCTGTAAAAGAAGAAAAATACTTAGGAGACGGATTAGAGTTGTGATAAGATTAGTTTCTGCATCTTGGAGTTAGAAAATAATTTATTAGGAAGTATATAAGCCACCTAAGGCTGGTGGCTGGTGTCTAGCCATAGAGTCATGATATTATTGTGAAATTCCTTAGTGATCTTTCAATAAAAGAGCATATTACAGTGTGCTTAACACTATGTGGTCATCACCCTTTCCGAAGGGAAGCATCATCAATAGATTCAAGAATACTTTATAGAGCTTGGCAGTGATTTTCAAACACCTTTGACATGTGAACCCCAAAATATTTCTCTAGTGAAGGCGGAGGTTGTTACTACAAAGACAAAATTTATGGCATATAATTCTAGGAAATATTCTCCAGAGCTAGGATTTCTTATAGCTTTTAGTAGATGCAGTATGGGAACTTGATCTAGCACCACTCACACATAATCCCAGTGAATGAAAAATGGTGCATAAAATATCACTATAGCAATGAGTAGTTGCTTTGCATATGATGATAAGAATGCAGGCAAACCAAGATGACATAGCTGGATTAGAAGTACTGTTTTATTAACTGTATGGAAACATGGAAAGGTTAACTCGATCTAGCTAGCAGTCGCACCAATGTTTGGATGACTACAGCATTCTCAGTGGCCCCTACACTGTCATTTGCAAACTGATGCATCTATTGATCTCAAGGGTCAGTGATTATATGTAGACCAGAGGTATATATTTTCTCTGCACCTTAATTTTTTATGATTTTGCTCTTGAACTGCATACCTTGTAAGACCACGCCTGACATGAAACCGCATTGTCATTTAGTTTCTTCCACCGTAAGCTTTCTGGTTAGAACACAAGGCATCTCCTGCAAGAGACTCTGTGACACTGTAGAATCTAATATATTTAGTCAAATGTCATTTTCTAGTGCTTGTTTTAGGGTCAAATCAGTCTCAGTCAGCAACACCTACTTTTTTAACTGCTTCATTTTCACCACACATCATTGGCCTCCACAGTGCTTCAAACTGTCATGGACTTTATTTTGTTACTTTCCTTAATCCTACCCTATACAGTAATTGCTTGATTTTTCTCCTTCATTCTGTTTGTGAAAATAGCAAAGCTCTGCAGGCATTAGTGGCTTGGAAAGGTTTGTTTGCAGGATTCCTACAATCTCCAACAGTAATCTGCCTTCTTGCTTAACAAGGCCATTAAGATATGCAGCTTATTGTAGGTTTTAGCCCTTAATACAGTCTGCCACCTTTTTATATCATTACCAATTTCATTACCTATTATTGTTCAAACCTCTCATTATCTATGTCCAAGTCTTTCACTCAGATGTCAATAATCCAATGTTCCCCCAGCAGAAACATTTAAAACTTTTTTCTATATGACCAGTTTTCTGAGTACCTGTGTTACATGCAATAGTTTTATAAATTCTAGCTCTACAATTATGCAGTTATTTTTCCCCCACTGCATTCCTAGAGTAGATTCTCACCTTCTCTGTCTGTGATATATGCAACACTTATAATGTAATGAAACCACATGAGCACATTTGAATTTCAAATTGCCATGCTTACTAATTATACACAAATATATCGATCTTACGATATAAATAGTAGCTAAGAATTTCTACGCTGCTTGTCAGGAACAGACAGCTTCCTGAGGTATTGAATCCAGCCCCCTCCTGTTGTGATTGAACATTGCCAATACTCCCATCCAGAAACTGAACAATTTCATTCTTAATACTCATTAGATACTTTACTCTCGGATTTTTAACTGGCACTAGAAGTGCTTTAATTTCTATCGTAAACCTATTCATGGCCTCTCTTCTTACATCTCTTAAAGAAGGGTCTAATAGGAGTCTTTTTACAGTTATCAGGGACCTCCCCTGAGGGCCATGATTTTTAACAGATGAATTCTTTCATAGATAGACTTTCATAAATACTCGCTTAGTCTACTTTTTTATAATAAGCAAAAATATGCTATATCCCGAATGGTTTAGGATTCAGGTAAATTAAAAAACAGATAATTTGGTATTTTATACATTTTTTTTGAATATTTTTCTCCAAGACCCCAGTTTTGATACTAAATAAAAGGTGAGCTCTTTATCTTATTTTCCTATCCAGCAAATGAAAATTAACTGTTGTGCTTCTATTATTTTGGGAATGTAAGTAGTGAAAAGCACATACATATGAACTCATGAAAACTGCTAGTGCATTACATAGAGTAGGATTTACATACACTTTTTCACATTGATTCTGTAATCTGGTGAGTTATCTTTTCATTCTCCAATCTGGAGACATTTTACATAAACTCAAATTTTAAAAGATTCATGAATTTTTATATGGACTAGATCTATGTGAAATAGAGCATCAGCAATGTTCTTTCATTTTTATTTTTGGCAACTATATTTCTTACCTGCTGCAGTCGTTCCTTCAGACCAAACTTTATTTTAAGATGTGGGGTTTTTTATTCTCATACTAGTTTTAATATCACACAGAAACCATATCAATTGACAGGAAAAATTTATTTTTCTTTCCCCTTTTCACCTTTTCCCAAAACATCATTGGAACAAAAAAAAGTGTCATTTCTTCTCTCTGGCTTCATATGCTATTTGCCATTCTGAAGTGGAGCGAGATGTTGAAACGCAGCTCTGTAACTGTGTAATACAGAGAGAGCTGGTGCCCTGGAAAAATACATTTTTCTCCTTGTTGTTGCCATAATTTCTATATGATGCTAACCGAACTGCTTGAAAAAGACTTTCAGATGTGTTCAGTGGCATGCCTGCCTTAAAAACTTATAGTTTGATTTGCAAAAATTATGAGCACTCACAGCTACAATTGAAGCACGGTCTTTGTATCACCTCTTAGCCTAATGAATAAAAAGTTCGCAGGTTCATAGTACAAAATAGAACATATTTTATAGCTTGCAGGCAAAAGAACTTCTGATGGCATTTGGTAGTATTTATGAAACTGGCCTTCTTGAAACTCTATCAAATAAGATTATTTCTACATAAGCCCAGATCACAGGCTGATATGAATTAAATGAAGAAGTTTTATCGATACACATACATTAATTCATTAATATACACAAAGCTTCAGGATATTAAAAAATATTCTTAAGTAAAAAAGATTTTTCTCTTCACTTCTTGTCTGCATAGTGTATTTAAATTGTAAGAGCTCTTTAAGTCAGTGCACACACCACTAAAATGTTCAGCTGTTTGCTGATTCCTCTGCCTAGGATACAACCAATTGTCTTTGACTGTTATCACTGATTAATAATATCAATTTTATTCAGATCAGCTTTATCTCTTTATAAGAGATACATATATACATTTATAAAGAAGAATTGTTTCTTTTTCACTCTTCCTGTAATTGCGACAAAGAAAATGACTTTTAAAATCACGTAACAGCTAGAATACATACGGGACTATATGTTATATTTTAAATTAGCTGGCTTGGCTAATATGAAAATGCCTTCACTCAGTGTTTCATACTATCCAGGACAGGATAGTTTTCTGCTTACAATCCATCTAGTTTTCCCTGAGTCAAGAATGGTCACAATTCATGTACAGACAACTCAGCTCATCACTCTTTCGCCTACCTCTTCTGAAATGTGATTGAGCTTTTATGTGGCAGCAACAAAGAGGAATCATTACAAGGATAATCACAAAAAAAATGCATGATCATTCTAGTGAGAATACAGGCCAGCGCACATGAATCTGAAACCCACATAATACTTTCCTTCCATATTTTAATCAAGACATACAGAAATCTGAAATATAAGGGAAGACTGAAGTTGTAATACGGTTAGCTTTAATGGAATATCATTGGCAGAAAATGAGGTAAGAATTTATAATATAATGAATATTTGATGTAGATAATTTAATGAACACACTACAAAGGCTTCATAAGCGCCATGGTGTTGCAAATATAATTCCATTATTTTTTATGTGTAGCAATAAAGATTTTGACAGCTAGACAGAGTCATTGCAAAATATGCTTTCAACCCTAAGGTAATTTATATTATTAAAGTATTGCCTCTGATAGACATTTAAGAGGTACAATAGTATTCACACTTTGCATGGTGAATATATATTGCAATATATTGCATCATTACTAAGATGTAATCCTGGGGAAAAAAAAAAAAAAAGCAACTCTAAGATGAAGAGCTTTAAATTAAGGAAGCTTTAAAATGACTGTGATTACATGTATGTGCTATCAACATGTTCAAAAATTTATCACAATTGCTCTTCACCATTGCCATATGTTTCATTTGCCTATCTGTACACTAAAAATTGTTGATGTGTCTAGTAAAACACTTAAAAATATATTTTTATAGAGAGCTGTTCATCTATTTTCTGCTTTCAATTTAAAGTAATTTCAAATTTAGGAGAAAAAATGCATAGATTGTAGACTTCCTAAGGAAAGATGTGTTATCAATGTAACTAATGGAAGTAGCATGAATACATAAAATAGTATACTTAATTCATCAGTAATACCAACGTAGTCTTTCAGAATTGCACTGGTCTATTTGTTAGTTTTTTTTTTTTTTTAATCATCCTAGGACCTGACAGAAAGAGGTCACGTAACTGGGGATCATTTAGTAGAAGGAATATGAAAGGCTCATTGAAGTTCAATGAAATGAGAAAACTCAGGAGTCAGTGACAAAGAGAGGAGACGTGTAGTGGAGCAGGGCCTCAGGGGAGTAAAGGATCAGAGCAGAAATCTGAGGTCCTAATGAATGGCTACTCTTCTGTTTTGAACCTGGAAGCGAGAGAGCATGTGGGCTCCCCCCGGTTTCTCCCGTGCCGTGTAGGCCTGGTGAAAAGACCATAACGCTGTGATCAAGGGAAGAAAGGAAGCCCCAAAAGGTGGAATATTTATATTTTTAAGTAGCTTAGTTCTTGTTGGTTTGGGGAGAGGAAAGTTTTCTTTGGCTAGAAAGTTAAAATTATCTAGCTGAGCTAAATACCCCGTTACCCCAGGAGCACTATGGGCAACTATAGGGGTAACCCTGACGCTATCCTCGTTTCAGCTTTTACTCCTTGTTCAACAGCAAAAGGTTCTGTAACATGTAGCGGAGAGTAACTGTTGAATTCAATCTTCTCTTAGAGAAGTGAAGCCTTCTCAAGATCTCTGTTTTCACAGCTATGCTTGGAGGTAAATCACATGTCAGGGTGCAGGGTACACCCTCGCCAGACACCCGGGGGTACCAACTTCCTTAACAAACTCTGCACCTGGGTCATGGCCAGTTATACAGACATCTAATGGAGAGTGGCAGATTATAACTTTAATACACTTTCACATCAGAGAAAGGACTTGCTACTGCAATAAGCTGTATTTAAAAAATACAGAAGCCATCATATGGAGCTATTCCCCCCATCCCACCAGCAACAGCATAAACAGTTAGAATAGTAAATATAGCATAATTGCCACGTTCCTTCCAAAAACCCACTCACAACAGCCCTATGGGAAGAAAGTCTCGCATGGATCTTAGAATAATTTTATCTCATTTCAGAGACGAGCCTCTATTTCGAACCGTACAACAATCAAATTCAAAGAAATCAGAATATACACACCATCAAAGACAGCTCTTTTACTAACATTTGAGAAATATGTTTAACTATTCCTTAGATCTTTAAGATAGGAGCATTCAAATTTATAGTCCAAGATTTTCATGTTAGAGTGCCTGAACTTACTTCATATTTAAGTTAGTAAGTCAAAGGTCTTGCATTTGAACTGTTTTTTATTATACAATGTCATCCATGGCTTTCCTAGTATCTCTGAAAAACACCCCTGAGAATCCCACGCTGATATTGGGAACCAAAACTTCAGATACTGAGCTTTGATCTTGAGTGGAGAAAAAGGAAATCCTGAGTGTTGTCTTTGAATTGACTTTATTCAGAAGAATCAGCGATTGCTATAGAAATAGAGGTTCGTTTTCACTGGGAAAATTATTATTACCCTTTCCTTGCATAGATGTGTTTAACTATTTCAAGAATATAATACCTTAGCAGGCCTTAAGGAGTCAAAAAGTGTAAGAAAGGCTAGAAAATTAAATCAGTATAGTGATTTTTCTTACCTTTAAAAATCTGTTTCTTAGTAAAATGAAGGCTAAATGCTCTCAACAAAGTACTCTTGATGGGATGATATAATAGTGGCTTAGGTGTGAAAACAACTAAAAAGATGTCTTTAGGTTCAATGTTATTTCTAAGTACTCACTGAAAGAAAATGAGGGGAAAACCCTGGCCGTCACGTCATAATGGTGTGACCCTCTAAGCTGAAATGTAACATGCTGTCCATCAGATTTCCTTGAAAGCAATAAGATGTGTCAAATAATTCGAATGAAGAAATCCAGGAATTTATCACAGTGTCTGCTCTGTTATAGAACAGTTATAGACTGAACAAAACACTCTGGAACAAGAGTTTTTAGGCATGAACTGGGTTTGTTTATGCAGTGTTAATTCTGACTACGGTGATAGAATTGTCAGTATTTGCAGTACGTAGGAACTGAGCATTGGCTTTTCAGAGTGATTTCTACAGGCATTCTCACTATTGCAAACCCAGCGTTAGAGAAGAATCTTCTTTTGTGGAGGATTGACTCTGCCTGTGTAGTGTAGAATTAAAAGGCACTATTTTGGCATGGTGGCGAGTATAAATTAGTGCCTGTTAGCCATTTCTGTATTGTTTCCAAGTGAAAGCTGCTCATGTCAAAAACCAGACTCCAAACTGACCAAAAATATCCTCCAAAGGGGACTCCATCTGCCTTTTAAGCCAAGGCCTAATGAGTAATATGGTACATCTGCCAATTATAAGCTGCTTACCCACTGCAGGCAGCTAGAAATGAAATACTCTTAACTATTTGGAAAGTTCACAACTGTAAGTGAAGTTGGCCAAAAATGGTATAGCAACACCTCTTCCTGAGCCTCTACCATAAAAGGGGAGCAATTCTGGTTTGGTTCAATTCACACTTAATCCTTCTATATACTCTCCTGTGGTGGTTTTTTATGAGTTAAAATTACATATAAATGGACGTAAGAGGCCAATTTAGTGGACAGCCTTTGAAAATTTAATCTGGGAGTATATATTTGCTGATTGAAATATCTTATTAATACTCTTTTTATTTAGTTACATCTTGTCTCAAGTGGACCCTGGGTTTTTTGAACATTGACAACAAAAATCTAGGAGAGTTATTGCATGAATTTAATTAAGATTCTCTTATTAAAATAGGGGATATCAAAAAATGTAAAAATTGTGGCAAGTATATTCTCAGTAAAAATTACATGTTTTTCCCCATGATTTTGATCATCATGAGGGAAAAATTATATGATTTTCCTCTGAATATAGAACTGAATCTTATCTCAAACAACATAATGTGTCCTATAGGCTATTTGGCCTATAACAGAGGAAAGCTTTTTCCTTAGATAAAAGTCCACCTTTCGGACTTCCCTCCAACTTGGTTCTCCTTTTTTTCCAAAAATATGTGTTCTATTTTCCCAAATATATGTTCCTACTTCACACAACGGCAAATACTTCTTTCCAATGTACAATAGATCTCATATTGTCCCTGACCCTTGGGTGTTCCAGCTGGACGCACCTGACAGGCTCTGGGAGTAGAATCTATTTATATGACCTTAGAACTTGATATGTTGACTGTCTTAACTTTCCTGTGAAGTCTACAATCATGTTTTGATGGATAGGACTAATGAAACATAATTCTGCAGTTATGAAACCCCCTTGTGCTAATAGTTGGGTTAAATCTCTTTGAAGCTGGTAGGTATAATAGATGCTTCTCAGAATAAATGTAAAGAGATATTGAACTCTCCAATGGAAACAAATAGCTGAAACAATATGAGCCATGACCAAAATATGGCTACAAGGCAAGGCTGTTGTGCACGCTAAACCACCTGTCAAATGGCCAATATATGAGAAAGAAGTACTGTTTAGCGGAAAGAAATATAAATTTGCCCAAGGACACTATCACAGAAGCATCCTTGACGCTACTTTGATTCTGAGGAAAAACTATAGCAGCTTTTTGAGTTAAGCCAAGTCTTAACTAAAAAAAAAAAAAAAGCATAACTTTTAAAAAAGAGCATGGAACCGTGACCACATAAATATTTCCTGCTTCTTTGTGAAAAAAATTAATACCCAGACATGGTAAGCAAATTGACCTAATTCTAACTAATAGTTTAGCTCACATAGAAGTTCTGATTAAACAAGGATAAAATTCCAAAAATGAAGTAGCTAATGTGTGTAGCACATACAGTAAATTGCATGATAGTATCTTCTCTGCTTCACTAAAAAATTTCTTTACTGATAGCTAAAAATAAACAAAATATCATTATTGCAATTCTGACAGAATTAAATGAAAAATAACATTACAGATTTTCAGATATAAATAACACCAAATTAATTGATCTATTATGATGCCAGATAAGCCTAAAAGTGTGCTTCCAGCAGAAAAAGATCAGAATAGCTAGTAGAGAATATTACTTTAAATTCTCATCTTAGTTATTTTTCACTAACTTTCCACCATTTCTCCTTTTAAACAAGTGCTAAGAATAAAAAGATTCATTTTTGTATACAGGTACTTCACTAACAACTTGCTCAGGCTTTTTTTCTTCTAATTGACTTAAAGTATTAACTTTCAATTACTGAGTTCCTATTCTGAATAACAATTACAGTGCTTGTTTCCTCTGCTACTGTTTTCAAAATTCTGAAAAGTTGAAACTAGTAAAGCCCGTATTCATCTGTATGGCATACAAGAATAGCTCAGCCAGAATAAGGCACCGCCTACCTCAAGGCCAGATTATACCTTGGGATTCTTTCTACAGGGGTGTGGAGGAAGATGTCTCCCATGATTAAATGAAGAAATAGAAATATTTTTGAAAATTTTTCAGTATTTCAGTAACCAGGAGGGACACTGCCTGGCTATGGTTTCGCGTTTTAATTTTTGTCTATCTTTTCTGATGGAATATCTACTGGCAAAATATTTACCCTCAAATATTTCTACTTACACCTTTAGAAATCCAATTTTAAATGCAAAAATACAGGGTTTATTTTTATTTTTATTGCTATTCATTCCAAATACTCGATAAAATGGAAGCATAAGATGAGGAGTAGGCAATCATCTCTGCTTAGGAAGCTCAGAAGTATTTGTTTCATTAAAAGCAGACACTTGAATATGTCTTTAGCTTTACCTATAGCGATAAAAAAAATGCCACAATGCACATACTTTGGTCTTGCAGCAAATCTGTCCAAAACACTTTCTTCTTATGTGCCTGTTCCCTCAGAAGCTCTGGTCCATGGCATATCGTAATAATTTTTTCAGTCTTCCTTTTGCAATGACCTATAACAGAAATGGAGCTAATATTCTGAACTAACATGGTTTCAAACACTTGTGTTGATTCATTAGGCTTTGAAGCACACCCAAGATAATGAGACCCTCTGAAAGATAAAGTCTTACTAATTTTAACAAAACTTTAATTTAGATTAAACCTAAAAGAATAAGTATCTTGGGATTAGTATCTCTGAATTTACTTCTGTTCTTATTGAATTAATAGCTCATTTTGGACGGGTGTAGACTGTAGTTGCAGGTGCACTGCTTGGCACACTGAGCTCTGATCCAGCATGGATGGGATGACCACAAGGAGGTTGGTGCAAGCCCTGAGCCTGATTGATAGGAAACTCAGATGTATCCAGGAGCTGAAAAGGGCTTCTAGGTCCTGAACTTTAGAAGCAGCCTCAAATTAATAGTAGACAAACTGATGTAAAATGTAAGTGCCCATTACAGTTAAAAATAAAAATGAAGAAGTATTGCCCCTTATGATAAAAAGAATTCTGAATTTCCTTTACCTACCACTAAAAGTTGAACAGCTCTGATCAGACTATGAATAATATAAACGAAAGGCTTTTTGCTTCTGCAAGAAAAGCTGAGGCACTGTGTTGAAATGGAATAAAGGGAACAAATTGAAACTATCCAATTGTACAACACTTCTGAGCTGCAGTTTGTGAAGCCTACAGTAATTTAACACATGTCATGGAGCACTTAGAAATGTAATAAAAATCCTGTTTATTACCAGTGCAGCTCTGGGCCAAAGCATTCATGTGAGACTCATCTGATCCTTATAGTCGATGACCTTAGAATCTATCTCCATCAGGAAGAACAAGAAGATTTATTGTTCTAGGGACTTTTTAAGCCCTGCAATACTTTCACAGGCAGATTTTACATAAATATGATTGTTTACTAAACCTTAGACATCTCTGTGTGTCTCAAAGTAGCCCTCTGCAGATCTAACATTCCTTTAGAAAAATAAGAGCTCCACCACCAGTATAATTTCCCCTTCTTTTTTTTTTCCAGATGGCTACCCTTCTCCAGAGGATCAGAGACAAAGAATGGATAGGGTTGGGTGCCTTTACTCACAGGTTTCAGCACAGAAAATTCAGCTGTCAGGTAGCACAGCTCTCCCCGTTTGTTCTGAATCTCCTCTTAATTTGTCTTCACAAAAGGAAGATATCTAGCCAAGTATAACATGACTTTGAACAGAAGTGAAAAATCAGACCAATAGAATGGCTGGGACCTTAGTGTGAAGGGGGTATATGTAAACCTACACTGCAGAATTTGTTGTCTCTTAAAACCCCTTTCCACTGTAAAGATTCCTATATAGACACATACATGAATTTGCTCTACTTCACTATTCCAGCTTCCCTTGAACTTTTCCCCATGATACCACAACAAACATCCCAGTAATGCAAGAGCTGTTGCAAGAGGTAACTGAGGGAAAGAAATTTTCTCCCAAATTCCTTTGCAGATTTATTTTCCAAATTTTTCTCTCAGCAAATATTTGTTCCTCAGAGCCTGCCCGTTGGGTAAGGATGTAAAGTGCTGGACTCAGTACAGGGATAGCTGATCTTTCTGCTGTACTTGGCTCCACTGGAGTACTTTAGGGTATAAACCCAGGGAGGTCCTCAAAACAGCTTGCCAGTCTAGATCAGACCACATACTAACTAATGCAGCTTCAGGCTGAAGCCAAGGTGAGGCAGCATGCATGTTCGCTATACCTTAATAGTCACTCTGTACGCACATTAACAGTCTATGGAAACCAAATAACTTATTCAGAAAGTAAAAATAATACCTGAATGACATTCTTGGGCTATCCATCCATTGCGGCACTCCAGTCACACGCATTGTCCCACTACATCTCAATTAACTCAGCAATAGCACAGTCCTGTGACTGTATGTGGAGCTCTAGTTAGTTCCTCATGCTTGTTTCCCATGCTGTGTGTGTTTCTATATATATACTTGCAACATTTTATATAGCTACATTTTCTTTATTTCTTTGCTGCTTTTCCCTTTTAATACCAATTCTGTTCAGAGCAGTGTACTAGGAACACTAATGTTCTAGCAAGCAGTACTTTACTTCCTTTTCCAATTTAGCCAGTGCCCCAAATAATAAGGCTATTGAAATCAATCAGTGTTACAGCTCTTCATGAAAAAATAACCCGGACAAACACTTATAACTAAATGATTTATTGATTTTGAAAGGCTCTGTAGTATTGGGATTTGATACTTTTTTTTATCAGAAATCTTCCTGATTTCTTGCCAACCTATCTGCCTAGCTGTAACATAAGACAAGAACCCAAAAACCTCACCACATGGCTCTTCAGAAAAGTTGCAATGAGATAAAACTTAGACCATTCCGCTTCTCAATCCTGCCATGATGCATTCAGGAAAAGTTTTTGGAGCCTCTAAGATACATTTTACAGTCCATTGAGTCTCCCCTATTTTTCTTGCCAGTACAGTTTCCCAAGGGAGGGATGGAGTGGTGGAAGCAGGGGAAGGTGCACCCTGCATACTGACTTTGTGGTTCAAGGAACATACCTTCTGCTATGCTACGATTTTTTCCTCAGTCGCTATTAGGGGAGCCCTTCATCATCTGTGGTGTGCTGTTGAGACAGAATCACAGTCGGAAATCTGATCTACCATTTTAGCAGATGTAATGGAGGCTGGGCCTGGCAGACTTTTTCACAGGATTGCTAGGCGGCGATGCTCCTCTCTCTTGCCGGGAATGGGCAAGGCACAGGTCCTGTGCTACACACAGTGCGGTTTTGACAGGACCAATGAGTGAGTATAGCACTAAACCTGAGACAATATGGTGACCTATTAGGCATCAGAGAACGAAGACAGAATTGGGACAGGAGGGAAGAATGGCAGAATATTTCAATCTTTCTGGTCAAAATGGAGATAGAATAATCAATCTGTGAAGTCACAAAGAATATGCACAAATATTTCCCTAGTAAAATGAATCACATTTCTATTGCAAACTAACAATATTTTGTACAGTATTTAAAATGGAGCTAGTAGCATCAACTTTTATTGACAAAGCCCCATCAGTTTTCTGGTAGCAGTATTAGGACAATCTCATATGAGGAAAATCCATCTTCAAAATCAGACAAAAGTTAGCTGAATTTAACCTTGAAAGGTTATCATAATAGTCTACATGTTCTAATACGGACTGCAGTATTCCCAGGTTGAACACTCTGACAAAAATGAGATGAGGCTGGCATTCCACAAAGGTCCAAATAACACAATATATAAAGTTTCATTACCCTAGTAAAAATTTACAGCTCAATTTACCAAAACTAAAAATTGTGAAAAGGACAGGTAAAGGATTCAGCAGTCTTACATCACTTTCAATATTTCATCTTTGACTCCCCGTGCACTCAACCTCAGGTTTAGAAATATATATAAACAAAAGGTCAAAACAACAGCTAGAAGATAATTTTTTTGAATAGAAAATGGAAATGCAATCACTTGGTATATTGATGAATATATCAGTTGCAGTGATGAGTAGATAAAAAATGGTTAGGTGATTACAAAAAAAGGATTTACTTGCCTCAGGTTCTGTATTTGAGGTGTGTGTGTGTTTACACTTAGACCTCTGCCTCTGTTGGTCTCTTCATGTGTTTGCCAGCTGCAGTCTTTTTTAAATATGCCTCACTGGAAGACAGAAAACACTCGTAAAGTCTTTCAAGTGAGACAGAGGAGAGCTGTGGGTTCCTTAAATTCATCGCACAAATACACTCCTACTGTGGAGTTATTGTCAGAGAAAAAAACTTTTTAAAAACACCCAAACAGCTCCATGCTTCCTTAAAATAGATAATTTTAGGAACAGAACAATGATTTTCTTAAGTGATACCTACACACCTCCCTAACCTACACTTGTTCTTTAACCTACTTTTTTTTTTTTTTCAAGAAAAGTCAAGATTTGGCCCCTGGTGAGAGTTCTGCTTACATTCTATATCTAGAGAGAAAAAAGTACCCCTTCCTACAGCTTACCCACTCAGCTGCTGAGTTTTTTTCAAAGTGTGTGTGTTACATTTCTATATTAGGTCACTCCTCTTCCCAAAACCTGCATTTTTCAAACCTTAAGTATAGTACTTCAGCAAATGTCTATTTAACCCTTCAAGTTAATTGGTTTCTGTTAGGCTGTGCCTATTGTTTTTGAGGAAGCAGTTTAGTTTGGAATTCTAGAGTGTTTTTCTAAAGCTAACATTCAGCTCCTAATCTCTCTTGATTGTTAAATATTAATTTATTGACAGACCACACTCAATGTGTCATAATATATCTGATATTTCCTGTGCCCAAAGGACCAGCAAAAATGCAGGTCTAGGTACTAATGCATGCTGAGCCCTGCAGCAATTCTCTTCTTTTTTTATTTCTATAACTGTTGTGCCAAGCCAGGTCAAGACCCAATTACATTAAGTGCTGTATAAATATTAGCATCCACTTCATCCTTCATCAGGTTCTTGACTATGGTGAAAGGTGTGAAAGATCATAAAAAAAGGATAGATTAATTAATGGCCTTGAAGTGATGTTGTCAGGGTGATACGCCTAATTTACTATGAGTAAAAGCAGCACAATACTGATAGTCTAAAAGCTATTCTTAGGGGTTAGTCAGCTCTTTTTTGTCCTTTTTTTTTTTAACCACTGTCCCTTATATTGAAACTTCAATTCATATCGATTGTTATAGCATCTTGCCAGATCATTTATTTCTTTTTTAGGCTGTAAGTATTTTAGTAGCTTCGGCCGCAAATTTGATTCACTTATTGCAATAAATTGTTTTTTCCATCATCCCATTAAAACCACCCCTAGTCAGAAAATAACAGTGTTCTTTTCAGACAAGCATATTTAAGCCTCTGCTAAATCTTTCAACCTTACAGGAATACAAAAAGCATAATTAAATTTGTGTAGCAAATTCCAACAAATAAAAGAAATCTTGGTGGAAGCCAGAAGAGACATAGTCACTTTTAATCTGAAAATTAAGGTAAACGCAAAAAATGTTCCATATGTGAATAAAATTCCTTTTTTGAATGTTTATTCTTATTATCTCACATTCCAGCTATCCTCTTATGTATTGACTTAAAAGGTCATGTAGTTTCACTGCAGCTTTGAAAGTATCTCCATACTCTGTTGAAACTTTATGTGACGATATGTCTCAGTGAATGACTGTATCTCTCTTAGCTGCAGTAACCCAGGGAGATTCCTACTTTTCTCTAAACAGTGGAAGAACATTTTCACAAACTGCTGACTGAAGAGCAAAGATACACCTCATAGGCAACTGCAGGAAATAATTATTATTAGCGTAAGTCTTTAAACACTTTAGAGGAAAACTCTATAAAGATATCCAGAACAGGTAGGTCTCTTTAGCTAGATTTGGCAGCAAAAGAAAGTCATTCCTATGAGCCTGGATTTTGTTTTCATTAGCATGGCCCTGGCCTTGAAGCTCTCTTTTTTATTTCAGAATGAAATTAAAACACAGGAAGAGTTAAGATGCTACTCCAATGTCCATTGGTCTCTTGCACTGAAAATGACTCTGTACCTCACTGCATCTAAAATGTAGTAGTTAAAGTCAGTAAAATATATTTTATTCAGTTTCTAAAAGTTTTCATCCTGAGAAAACGAAGATTTGAAGGTATTAATGTACAAATTTAAACAGCTTGTGAACTGTTCAAACCCTTAATGTTGAGTTTGATGAACTACTAATGGTCCCTAATGGAACTACTAATAGAAGCTTTGCCAAAAATTCTCAGTATAAAATCATGGATTTATTTGACTACAGGGATTTTGCAGGATTTTTGTTAATATGATTTATTCAAATGGTGTTCATTGGGTACAGTAAGGTGCTTTCAGGTGAGGGTGATTTTATTGTATGCCCTCACAATGAGCTGTCTCCTATCTCAAATCAGACAGGTTTTTTGGAATTGTTAATAATGGAATTCCTTGAAGATTTTTAAGAGAGGAATACATTTTTGTTATTCTCCCAATGATATGTAAATACCAGTTAGGTAATAAGGCATGCAAGCCTAGCCACAGTGGAATGACATTCATTTATGTTCAGTCAACAGTTTAAATGAACTTCATAACTATTTTTATAGATTTTAAATCATAGTTTGGATAAAAATACAAAACAAATAGAGAAATCTTTGATGCTTTGAGGTAGTTTGATTTCCTTCCAAATCTTGGAAGTTTCTGCTTTCTCCTTCAGTCTTCTCCTTATTCATTTCAGGAATTATAAAAAGAAGTGATAATATGTAATAAAAAATAATCAGAATTTTACTTTCACCATACTATAATCATGTGTAAATCATAATCCTTGTTTTACTTAAGTTTTCATCCTGAATTTATAATATACTTTACTATTCTTGGCATTCTAAAGCCTTGTCTCTTAAATCACATGTTTAAGGAAGAGGTATAATGCAAGAATGGTGCCACAGTAGCAGATCTAACTTTACCATCTCTTCTTCCAAAAACATTATTTGAACTTTTCATTTACTTTGACACATCTACATCCCCTGACAAGGCAGGAAAATCAGAAACTCACTGGTACTTCTTACCCTGCCTCTGATGGCAAGTGGGAAACTAAAGCAATATCTTGGCCAGGTGGGACAAACAGGCTTCAACAGACTGTGGAAAAAGTATAAAACTACTATAACAGAGTAGCTACCACTGAAAGATCTTTCTAACTGCTCCTGCCTGTAGACCAAGGAGAAGTACCCAAAGAGGGTTACTGATATCACTGTCCGTGTTGATAACCATCCTCATTCATGAGAAATAATATTTATAACGCTAATAATGAAGAATGGGAATGGTTGCTATGAGGCATTCTTCACTAGACCACGTATAAAGCAGAGCTGGTGTTGTTTTCTGAGAGACCTGCTTATTCTGCTCACTTGACTGGTTGCTATGGTTCAGAGAAAACAGCAGCTGCCCAATAAATGGGGGTGGGAACCTCCAACAAAGCGACGTGAAAACTGTTAGTCTAAAAAATTCACTAACTGTTAAGGTAGTGATATCCTAGGTATATTCTTCTGACAAAGCTGAGAAAGGAAACAGGGAAGATGGAGGAAAATAAAAGATAGAAGCATTATTTCCATCCATTTTGTCAAATAAAACTTACATTACTGATATTATATCTCTGTGAAGCCTAAATGAATAATCAAAATGTGAGAGTGGAGCAGTTTATCTTTCTAAGTCTGTATTGCTGACAGTCGCTCTACAAGTGTATTTGAGAGAAAATTGCCATTTCCTGTCCTGAGTACTGAGAAAGATATGCAGTATTTCACACCCTGCTGTGTGGTAACTGTAGGCAAATGGTATTTATTTTACAGGAAAATTATCTCTTTAAATAAATTAATAATACTTTTAATATTTTCTCACTTAAAATAGCATGCTTGCTATTTGAAAATATTGAAGAATGCTGTGAAAATCTACAGCAGAGAAACATTTTAGTTCTTATTTTCCCCCAACAAGTTGAACAGCAAATTCACTTTGCATAATTTCATCAAGTTCTAATTAGTCAATTCTACTTTAGGCTGAACGTGACACTGAATTAAGGAAAAAATTCAGAATGTTTCCAGCTGGGAGAAGTAAAGTATTTCTCCACATAGAAAGTGGAGAACCTTTGCAGAATTGTGGTTGCAAATGCTTTCTCAGGTATAAAGTAGTTCATTTTATTCTAGCTAGAAACTAGACAAAAAGGAGACATGGAAAAGAAAAGCTTCTAGAGAGGACTAGTTCAGGATCTGACCTATAATCTTAAAAGCAGTGAATCTATTGTATGACTTTTTTCACATCAAAATTGCAATAAAAACTTTCCAATAATGTCTAGGGGATTTAGGAAAATACTTTTCATAGAAAGTTAATGTGTTCCAAAATCTCTGGACATTTTTCCCTATAGAAAGTACAGTCTTTTGCAAGTCATCCAGCCAGTTAAAGGCCAGCTATAGGCCAGTATTTGATCTTGTGGTTTTGGGTTGTATTACCGATGGAATTTCTACTAGTTCTCTTGAGAAAATATTTCACAATCAAATATATGTAGCTGTGAGCTCAGATTTATTCCTTTTAAAATGAAAGTCATTGAAAAGTAGATAGGTACTATGAATATCTTTGAAATAAATGCACAGTGTTTGTATTGTACTGAGGTGAACGTTAAATATTTAATGGTACTTGCTACAGTTGTATTCCTAGAACTAAAATAACTTCTGCATTTGATGAGTGACTTATGAAATAATGGAACAAAAATGTCACTAAGTTTGTTAGCTGCATCTGCAATATTTGAATATCAAGGAATATTCAGGGTATACTAATAAGCTTTTAAAGGCGTAAAGATAGATGTAGAAAACCAGAATGAGAATAACCCTAGCAAATCATGTCATATATATTAATTTTTCTTTGATTCTATCCCTAGAACTTTTAAATAGGTAAGACTGTTTTTTTAACAAGTTCTTTAACAATATAGAGGTAACATTTTTTGTCATTTAATTTGTAACTGTTTGAAGAAAAAAGAACCAACACAGATTCCTTGTAACCTGTATATCCTGTGGCATCTTCTTCAGCTCAGTTTAGATAAACACCTTTCCCTTACATACATAAAAAGTTGAGTAACTTTAGAGTGTACTTCTTCCCCTTATTCCTATTTTCGATTGTTTTTGTCATCTATCCTATTCCTGTAGAGTTCATCTGCTCTTGGGAGCTTTTCAGCTGGTTAATTTTCCTGGGATCCTGACTTATCTTTTCTTTATGTGCCTTGCAGGTAATCAGGGATTTTCTTACTGGATCTCGAAACTATATAATATTTTTTTAGAAGCTCAATGATTGGAGATTTTTTCCTTTCCTTTTCCTTTCTGCTTTTAGTCTATATTAAATACATAGAGACATAAAGATTATAAAGAATTCGTACTTGTATCATACAATAAGATCAATTATTTTCTAAATAAAACCTTCATTTTACCTTAATTTTTTTCAATCTGAAATAAGTTCAAAGTGTCATAGTTAAACTATTGCCAAGATAGTTGGTACTATAAACAATAACTATTTGTTTCAATATCCTTAAACCTCAAGTCTATAATAATTTTGCATTCCCTCCGCTTACTACAGTGACTAGTGATTTTTTATGCTCAACATAAGATATCTTTAATCACTGTGGTTTCAAAAACTTTGGAATATTCATGTCCTACATACTTTAAAGGTATCTTGAGTAGATGCAAAGTCAGAGGTCTGAATGTCTTAACACTGGAATGAAAAAACAAAAAACACAAACCAAATTATTATATTCTAAAAGCATTAAGAAAAGTTGGGTTGACAATTTTTTGTAACAACTATTTTGTAAGACTATGTAGTTATCAAAGTGAGCCCCTCAATTGTCACCAAACATCATAATGCTCAATACTTTGCTCATATTTTTTACAAATAAGTCTATAATTCTGTGATCCTATGTATCATATTATATGCTCTCAATCACATGCTGTTCCAGAAATCTAAGATAATATTAGCGCTAGCATTCTTGCAACAAAATCAATTACTAGTTTAATAACAACGTTGTTTTCTTTAGAAAACAAAAACCATGCAGAGAAATAACACTGCAGGTTGTGTTTTTTCTCTTTTGTCTATCTGTGCCTTATTTGTGCGTTTCCTTTTGCTGCATTATCTAGTCCATAGCTGTATCTTCTCACACACTTCTATCAGCTTGTATAAAAAGTGTGAGTGCATTTCTGGAATATATGTTTCCCAAAGTGTCTGTCATAAATGGGGGCAGGGGGCCTGTTCCACTTCTACGTATAGATCTGAACAAATGGGTCCAGCTGCAGCCATAACATTTTAAAAGTATCATGAAAATTAGAAAATCTGTTGTCATTTTTCTAGGGAACTCCCTCCCTGGCGCTCGTTTCAGTGATGATCAGCTTTCACTAATAATTTTTCAGCATATATTGTAGCCAAATAAGCTATCTCGTTAGAATTATCATGATCCAGTCATGCAAAAACTATGAATATTTAAAAATAAAATCTTTTTTTTTTTTGCTTTTTACTTTAATCCAAGACCAACATGTTAAAGGAGAGAAAAATGGGATTCATATGATGTAACAGATGAAGAAAAATATCCGCCTGGCTTGCCTACAAATTTCCAACATAAAATAGCATTCTCTTGGACTTCTTCTTTTACCTTTAACAAGTAAGCTAAAATCTCATTTTTAGTTTTAACTGGCTGTGATCTTGTTCCCCTTGAGGTTGACAGCAAAGATGTCCCTGATGTTAACAATAATAAAATTAGTCCTTAAAAATTCTAACATGTTGGAAATGTGAAGCAATATTTTAAGCAGTCTGACTGGAGTGTGATAAAATCCTAGTTTTCTTTGCTACTGATCAGCAGCTTTGTTCGTTCCTGTGACGACAGTTATCTAAAATGTAAAAGCAATTGGAAGGTGACTTCTGGTAATGGGAATTAGCACGCAGGAGGTGGAATAAATTAATGGGGAAGATGTAGAAGAGAGAACATTTGCTTTACCTTCTAAATGAAATCATTTCTCAGGAAATACTTTTCTGAGCCAATTAATACTTTGAGTGGTTTTGATGTTAACCAAAACCATCTAATTTGAGTAGAAGGCAATACTAAAATATCTAGAGATAGTAGAAAAGTTATATGAAGATAAATATCTTGAATCCTTCTCTCTAATAATGCACCTGTGTAATAGTTATTGTTACTGTTACTGTTATTATTACTGTTATTAAGAGATATATGAGCTCTCATGACTATCATGAAACTGTGGAAAAAGTTCTGGAGAAAGAGACGCTAGGAGGAAATAAAATCAAAGTATAAGGCTAAAATTTGGGTGCTTTATGGAAAGTAGGTGATTTATAGGTTGGAAAATGTGTGTCAGAGGCTAAAGTTACTCCCTGGCTACAACACAATGAGATTTCTCCAGAACGACCACCAGAAAGGTCAGAAATATTGGTGATAGCAGAAGAGGAAGGGTAAGCTGCTCAGAGAGAGAAAAATATTTAAACAATTCTCTCAAAATCACAACCATAAATCTAACTCTGAAGAGTGCCCTATTTTTAGGCAGAGAAAAGTTACTGAATACTTCTATTTTTCTTTCCATTTCTTTGTACCAGACATAGTGAAAAGTGCATTATGGCATGGCCATTTACAATTATCCCTGGTTAAGGGATGAGAACCTTCTTTTTGTCACCAGTAAAGACTGCCAAAATGACTTAAGAACCATAAAAAAAAGATCAAAGATTCCTGATGTCAAGTGGAATCTCTGCCTTTGGAACTCTTTAAATTAGGCCCTATTTTTGAAGCCTGCAGAAACTCTGCATCTGTGGACTTTAAAAGTTACAGAATGTTTGCATTTGTTCTATGATTCTGCATCCATCAGCTGTGCAGGTAGGTCTTATAAAACTCACTGGGAATTTAGCTGGAACAAAGAAAGGATTAAATTTTTCCATGAGTACCATACTACTCTGTATTATTAACAGCTAGTGTTAAAAAGAGTTACACTTTTTTGATTCATTAATACCTTTTTGATTCAGACAGCTACTAATCTTGGAATAGAGAAAGAGCTAGGATAAAAGGTTGTAGCTGGTGAGATGTGGAAGCTACTAAAAGTGAAATATTGTTTAATAGTTAAGGAGGACTGCCCCTGATTTCTTGTATGGGTTAGGGACTGACTTAGCACTGGGAGATTACCACTGCCAAAATAAACCTTGACAATCGAAAAAATTAGTTATTAACTGCTGTTTTAGTCACACCCTGCTGCAGCCACAGAAGTTCCTTAATCTCTTTAAGGAATTTCTCCTGTATTTTTCTGCATTCACCAAGAAAGGCAGATCAGCAAAAAAAAATTCATTGTCATAGACAGCAATCTATCTTTATAGGTAATTCACATAGAAACTATATTATCTCACAGATAGTAAAAGCAGATTTTTTGAACACTATTAACTGAATATGCATTACAAATACGTTGCACAAATGCAAAATCAGTCTTTAAGCATCTTTTTATCTGCTTGCCATATTTAATATTGTAGCTGCCAAAAGAGGTGCCAAAAACCCTGGAGAGATTGGCACACAGGACGCCACATAGGTTTAAATAATCTACTTACATCCCCCAAAAAGTGGAAGAGGTGCTCAGACCAGTAAAATGCAACTTTACAGAGCACAGAGACTGGACTTATCTGTGAGGGAGTCCCACGGCAGAAGGGATTATTTTGATTAATCTAACCTAGAAAATTTTCAAATTCCACAAAAACGTTTTGTTAAATTACTAGCAACCAGTCTGGGGGCAGTGGGGCGGGATGGGACTTTTCTTGCCAGTCCAGCTTCAGGACATTTTTCAGTTCTATAACAAACTGCAATAGCTAAGGTTAAGCTTGGTGGCCTAGATCTAATCTGCATCTAATCAAACTGGGACAAATATTTAAAAGCGTCAGAAAGCCTAAACAATTGTTTTTCTATGCTAAATAAGCAGTTGCTAGCTAAGGTGTTTAAGAATGGAAAACAAAAGTAATAACAATAACAAAAACTTTTACCTAATTAACAGCAAACATCTTAAGTCTGATTTATATTTTCACTCTTCAAAAACATTGACAAGAAAAAGAACCCAGCCAACCAACCCTTTGGGGCATTTATTTATTGCTGAAAGTTGTAGTTCTGAAGCAGTCAAGATAATTTGCAAGTATGACTTCATACTGTTAGCAAAGCAAACTATAGAGAAGAACTGCAGCAGTGTTGCAGCAGTTCTTTTCAGAATGTTAAATAAAAGTTTACTTTTTTACTTTCTGGAGACGTAAGAGGATTTAGGCAACATTTACAAAATGGCATATGAAATGATGCTATGGTCCATAGACGGTATTCACTGAAACAGGGCCTGGAATTCGGCTGTCTTTCCTTCCAGTTGAGTACTCTTAACAATTAGACTATGGAATGTCATTCTTACTCTTTTCCTGAATTAATATTTTGCTACATGAAGTAGAGCCTCTTCAGAAGGAGATTAATATTTACTCATTCCAGAGTATCCTACAAGCCAACAGTTAGCACACTCTCTTGAGATGTGGAAGAGCCAAGTTCAAGTCTTTGCTCTAAATCAAGTGTAAATAGGGCTTTTGTCCCAGGACTTCAGGACAGCAGAGAAGTGCTCTAACAACTAAACTAAAGGCTGTGGGTGGAAGTAAACACTACCTCCTCCATTGTTTTTGTAAATGATACTGAAATCTGCTGGTGAATCCAGCTGTCTCCTTCCATGTTTATCTTGTTTTTAATAAAAAGTTACTTATGATGCATTATATTTCACTCTGCACAGGTTTTCATTCACTGGGAAAAATATTAGAGAACACCATAAAATAATTTTAAAACTTATTGCCTCTGCTGTACTGCTTATTGCAGAATAAGATAATCACATAGATCCATAAAGAAGTACCAATACTGTTAAGGAATTACATGGATTGAAGGATAACACAAGAAGAGGTAGGGGAGATTGGCTTTTCTTCAATAAAGTTGTTCCTCAAGATGATGACTGTTTAGTAAATATATAATGTTATGTGATCTGACTGTGCAACTATAGTGTAATTATAGTCAAGATTTAGAAAAATTCTGTTTGTATACCTTTTATTCTGAATGAATTGTCACTTCAGTCTTCAAAAACAGCAAGAAGGAGCAGCCATTGAACTACAGATTAGCCTCACCTCCATCCCTGGAAAGGTGATGCAACAGCTCATCCTGGAGGTGATCTCTAAGCACGTAAAAGACAAGAAGGTGATCAGGAGTAGTCAGCATGGATTCACCAAGGGGGAATCATGCTTGACCAACCTGATAGCCTTCTATGACGGAATGACTGGCTGGGTAGATGAAGGGAGAGCAGTGGATGTTGTCTTTCCGGACTTCAGCAAGGCTTTTGACACTGTCTCCCATCACATCCTCATAGGCAAGCTCAGGAAGTATGGACAGTGAGGTGGATTGAGAACTGGCTGGATGGCAGAGCTCAGACGGTTATATGATCAGCAGCGCAGAGACTAGTTGGAGGCCTGTAGCTAGTGGTCTACCCCAGGTGTCAATACTGGGTCCAGCCTTGTTCATCTTGTTCATGTATTCATCAATGACTTGGATGACCTGGACAGAGTGCACCCTAAGCAAGTTTGCTGATGTTACTAAACTGGGCCATTCAGAAGGGCCTCAACAGGCTGGAGAGATGGGCAGAGAGGAACCTCCTGAAGTTCAACAAAGGCCAGTGCAGGGCCCTGTACCTAGGGAAGAATAACCCCAGGCACCTGTACAGGCTGGGGGTTGACCTGCTGGAAAGCAGCTCTGCAGAGGAGGACCTGGGAGTCCCGGTGGACAACAAGTTAAACATGAGCCAGCAGTGTGCCCTTGTGGCCAAGTAAGGCCTAATGGGATCCTGGGGTGCATGAGGCAGAGTGTTGCCAGCAGGTCGAGGGAGGTGATCCTGCCCCTCTCCTCAGCCCTGGGGAGGCCTCACCTGGAGTACTGTGTCCAGTTCCGGGCTCCCCAGTACAAGAGAGACCTGGCACTCCTGGAGAGAGTCCAGCGGAGGGCTACAAAGAGGATGAGGGGACTGGAGCATCTCTCATATGAGGAAACGCTGAAAGAGCCTGGAGAAGAGAAGGCTGAGAGGTGACGTGTGCAAGTATCTGAAGGGAGGGTGTAAGGAGACTTTTCTCAGTGGTGCCCAGTGACAGGATGAGAGACAATGGGCACAAACTGAAACATGGAAAGTTTTGTCTGAAAATAAGGAAAAACTTCTTTCCTGTGAGGGTGACAGAGCACTGGAACAGGTTGCCCTGAGAGGTTGTGGAGTCTCCTGCCTTGAAGATGTTCAAAAGCTGTCTATACACAATCCTGAGCAATGTGCTCTAGAGAACCCTGCTAGAGCAGGGGGGTTGGACTAGATGATCTCCAGAGGTCCCTTCCAACCTCAAGCATTCTGTGATTCTGTGATTCTGTCACCATATTAAGTCTAATCAGATGTATGTAGCAGGTCATGAGAACCATACTGAAGTTTGTTTATTCTTCTGTGTGAGCAGCATGAGGGGAACAAGGACTCTCAAAGAGACTAGACAGGACCTAACCACGTGGCCACAAGAATTAAAAGATACTTAGACATAGAACTAAAAAAAAAGGAATTTGTTGGTAGACTGAGCAGTGTCTCAAAACATAACTCATAGTAACTGGGCCTATGGAAGGAACTTGCAGCAGACAAGTTAAAGCCTGAACAGACAAGAAGCTTTAACTATCTCTCATTTGGAGATGTCAGTTAGGCGTTTCCACAGGCTCACGTCAGGAAGCTTTGTCACAGCCTCTCTTCTGCCTGCTTCCATTGCTATGAGCCCAACGCCTTGAAGAAATACTTAAAGAGACAGGCAAAAAGGATAAAATTTGAGGTCATTAAGTTCTTTCTCTTCAGTCTTCTCTATTGGTGCTATTTCATAGGAGCAGAACTCTCCTTGACAGACATCTATCTAAATTTGTTTATAAGCTAAGTAAACACTTTGCAGATGAGATTCTCCTATAATTCTCTGAGATAATAAACAAATTGTCCTAGCAATGAAACGTACTTGTGCTATCTCTTCTGACTGCTGTTGAGACTTGTTAGGGAGCATGAGAACTGTTCAGACTTTCACTTATCAAGATAGTGGGGTTTTTTACTACTAAGAGTTCATAAATAACTATACAGGAAAACTTACTGCTGAACAAGGAAGGTTAGATGAGACTTAAAAATAAAATTTAAAAAAGCATTTAACAATGTTAACATAGATTATATAGCTTGAGATGTTGACTTTCTTGGTAACGGTTGCTATGTAAGGTAATCTGATTTGACGCCATCAACTATAATGAGTGAATATTTCAGTATTATTGCACTGCATTAACAGAAGAATAATGCAGAGACCCTAAACAAATAAGTACAATGAATGTCAACAGTCAGTTGAAAAGAAATACAATAGGAAATAAAAGTAACTGAAAAAAAGAAGAAAAAAAGGATAAAAAAGTAAAGATGCAAGGCACTGACTGCATTTTAGAATTTATTTCAGTAGATTCTACATAAAAACCATTATAAAATGATAGATATCGAGCTGAAGAAACAAACCATAATTCTGACTTTGTGCATCTTTCCATCAATATGAAAAAAATAATTTAGTGGAAATTCACTTCCTTTTACTCATAGATTTCTTCAACATGTCATTGTTCATCAGCCTGTGAATATTAGACTAACATTCTCTGCTTGCAGTCCATTAATACATTTTGAGTTCTCCAGATACTCTTTCTGAATGCTCAGCAGATACTGTTTTAACTTTTCCATCTTGCATTTAATGCACCCTTACTGCCTAAAAACTTGCACAGAGAAGTGAGATTTAGCTACTTTTGATAAGGAGGCCATGATTCAACTATTATTTTTGTAAAACTCTCTGATTAAAGTCAATCTTAGTAAATCTGTATACATAGTTCAGGCATGACCTAAAAGAGTCTCAGAATCAATTTTGCATTCTATTCAAACATAATATTACAAAATTATAGCAGAAATATCTTTTGTGAATAAGCTTTCTCATAGGATTTCTGTTTCCTTATTGTAGCTGTACTAAAAAAAAGACACTGCTTAAGATTGGTTTGATTTTAAAGCTGATGATCCAATATTCAGGCAATGCAAATACATGAAACTAAAATATTGACTAAGACAAAATAAAGAAGAAAAGAAAGATAAGCAAAAGCTTTCTCTTTTTTTTCAGGCTTAAAGTGTTACTGATACTTCACATCGGCTTTCATTTTTTACAGAATCATTCATCTGTGTAAATTTTCAGATGATAATCTTTTTAGCATTTCACAAGTTCTTAATACTTCACCTCAAATATTTAGCTTTCTGCAGTAACCTTTCAGGGTATCTTAAATGTAATTTTTCATCAGCATTGACTATTTGCATACCAATAACTTATTTGCATGGCTCTCTTTTCTTTGATGTAAATAAAAAAAACTGCAGATCTCCTTGGCGGCTTAAGCCGTACATATTACAATCACTCTCAAATTAGCCCCTGTCACGAATACTTCATGGTTTTCATATTTTGAAATATCAGAGTAATGGAGATACTTTATTACTGGCATTGCAGTCTTATGCTTCCTGGTTTTGCTTGTCATTCAGACCTACAAAGTCTTCAAAAGTTTCCTGTAATTATTTTCTTGGCATTTGTATCTTTCACTTCAGTCCAACTGATTTATGTTGGCAGAAAATTTGCAAATGTCATTCCTTTCTTCTGATATTCTCCTTTTATATGTATTGTAACACATGCTCCAATCCTCCTGAATCACCCTTTCTAATGGGCTTTATATTGCTATATTTTAGGTCTCTTTTCAGACCAAGCCAAAAGTCATTTCTATACTATTCATCATGTTTTCCTTAAAAAAAGAAGAAAAAAAATGTTCACTTTATACCTGCAGTTCAGCTACTGTGTTCTCATTATCGCTTCTTGTATCTGAAAAGAAGCAATATTTCAAAATGCTTTGGCTCCTTTTCTCTAGGAAACCACCGTGTTTTTCTTTCTACTTGTTACTTTTTCCCTCATTACACATTTTTGCTTTAACAACACTTACCTGCCATCAATTTCTTTCTGTCTATTCCTTTCTCATTCAGATGCAGCTCCTGTTCAATAGCTCTCAGCTTCTACCTATGACTGGCAGGAAAGCTGAGAGTACTGCGCTGCACCTTCTTTCCCACAGTCTCAAGAGGAGATGTCTGAACCACATTTTCAAAAGCTCAAATCTCCACTCTTTGTCATTTATACCCACATATACATTAGCTGCCTTTCCTTGCCATCTAAATTATCTCATCACTGAGCTGTCTAGGACTCCCTTTAGTGTAACAATTTCATTTCACAGCAAGTACTGCAGTTTCCCTGTCAGCTCTTTAATTACAACGTCAGTAAAATTGGTGGAGGTTGAGGAGGAAACAACTATTTCTCTTTTGCTTTGAGGGTGGAAGGTTTTGTGTGTGGAGAGGAGCAGGAGGGGGAATGAGGAAGACAAAGGCAGAGAATTAAAAAAAGTCTGTGTAAGAAGAGGGGAAAATATGTCTGCTTGCTAACAAGACGACTGCAGAAATAATTATTTGCACTATTTTCTGAACTTTGATATTCTCAAACCTAGGAGAGACTATGCATATCTCTAAAACCATTTTTAATGTCATTAATTATCCAGGTGCTGCCAGTAATTCTCCTGGCACCTTTCAGTAAGTCCTTGGAAATAGGTCGCATAAACTTTCCTTAGAATACTTTCATCCAAATAAAAATGTCTCATTAGTCATCTAAGTACACACATTACAAATTCCATATTTCTCTTTGCAGAAGGGCTTTACTATGTTTTTCCAACTGTTTCTTCTCTGCATATAGAAGCGATTCTTAAATTTGTTAACCGCACGAAAAGAGACTGCTACTGTCCAGATCCATGATCAATTTTAAGTATTGTACCTCCTATCTTCAATATAAGTGATGGATGATGCCAGATATCGAAATCTCTGTACCACTGAGCTCATCAAATAAAATATTATGAGAGTCAGATCTTTTTATGTTGACCCTCCGTGACACTTTTCTGATAATCGTTTTCGGAGCATGAAGCTACACAAGATCCTAACTGCATATGAGAGATTTTGTCATTTACCTTTGAAAGCTTTCTATGTGCGTTATAAAGTCAGCAGAAGATGCTACTGGAGAAGTGATGACGGTTCGGTATTTACAACCTGAGCCTTTTGCTATTATTGTTGCCTTGATTAATAACTAACTAACTAAATAAATAAATACATTCCATTACCTGGTCCTCTGTAAAATATTATTTTCAGTTTTCACATGATAAGAAATCCTCCTATTTTCCTGTCTGTTGCTAGTGTTCTTCTCTGTTCCGTGTGTGTGTGTGTGTGTGTGTGTGTGTGTGTGTGTGCACGCGCGTGTGCGTGTGTGTGTGTGTGTTTGTGTGTGTAGTGTCCATGTGAACACACAGATTTCAAAATACTTTTTACTTATTTTCAAGCTAGTGATAGTCCCATGCTCACATTATGGTCATGTTTATCAGAACCTGCCTCAGTATATTCACACAGATGTGAGAAAGAGGTAGCATATAGTTTCTAATACTGGTATACATGTATAGGGTAGATAAAAGAACCATGATTCCGTCTCATTATACAATAATACGTTCCTCTACTTTAACTAGGTAGAATGGAGAATACCAGGTAGTTCCAAAATGTAAAATGTTTAAAATAAATAAAAGATTATATCAAAATAAAAAAGAATTTACCATATACTGAGGCAAACATACAACAAATGGTATACTAGTACAGCAGCGCATCCCAGACATCACAGAACATTAAAGATGAAAACTTAAAAACTGTAAGCCCAATTCTGAATTCCATGTTAGAAATTCAAGAGTCATCTAGATGCCAAAGACTTGCTGTTACAAACAGTTTAAAACAGTTTCTTACCAGCCTCTTCAAGACACAATGATATGGATGGAGATCATCTGAAAAATAGAATTTCAAAGGCCCACTCTTAGACCAATGTTTTATTGCTTCTCTTAAAACTCTTCAAATATGTGTGAGAAGTGAACGCTGAACAATTGTTATTGAAATGACACAGTAGCACATTTTAGCATTTTCAAAGGCAGAGAGCAGGTTTTGAAAACTAAGTTCTTTTAACTTCCTTTATTAATTATTTAAAATCTTTTCTGATGCTACTCTTCTGCAGGCTTTTCCTTAATTCCGATTTTTTGCCATTTTAGAATTTTACTCTAGAAACAATTTGCAGTTTTATTTTTAGGGTAATAACCTATGCAAGTAAAAAAAAAGAGACAGTGAGATAGACCTTTAAAATAAAACACAGGCAGAATTATCATAACAATAATAAATCAAAAATGTTTTAAAGGAGAAATTGAATAAGCTAAGATGACTGATTAAATTAACTTTCAAAGAAAATAATACTTCGTGATGTTTTTAAGGACTTTAAATCATTTCTCCACGTAGTCTGAAATATGAAAGCTCAGAATTGGAGCTGATATGCGCTATTCCAGTTTCTGATAGTCTTAAGGGCATATGCCAATAGTGAATATGTCTGCCTTACTCAGTATATATTAATCCATACACTCTTGATACTTGGAGGAAGATGGGTTACAGACTAAGATACTATAAGGGATTCTAGAAGCCTGAATTCCCTGCTGTCCTTTCTCTCTAAAAGTTCAGAACTTATCCAGATGACTTTTGTTCATTATCCTTTTCCTCTCTCACTTTAAAGCTATCTAGAAGCCTAGGATTCTGACTTTGCAGGGGGAATGTTTAAGTCAGAAGCTAGGGATTTCAAAAACTTTGTATTTCTCAAGGTTGGGTCCAGCATGGCAATGTGTATGTATTTGGCCGTAGACTATTTTGAAGAACCCTATCCTCCTTGGTGAAACTGTGTCATGCTATAAAAAAGAATCCAAAGATCCCTGGTCAGAGGAAGTGTTAGTCTAGCATAGTGGTGAGGGTACTTTGAGTGGTAAAAGGAGAGGAAAGAACCATTTTTCGTTCTGCTTCATACTGCAAAAATTGTTCACACCATTTGCCCACTACTTCCTGTAAAATATACACACAGGTCTTTGATCAGAATCTGGATCCCAGTGCTTTCCTTTTTTATAGTCTAGTTACTATTTATTCTTCCTTGGGTTGGACTATTTATGTTCACATATACATATATACATACACACATACACAAACACACACACACACACACACATATAATTCTGCAGCTTCAAAAAGAGGACTTGAAAATTCTTCTACTTGCAAAACAAGCTTTATTCTGGTGACAAGGTATTTTCCAGAAAAATGGGACATATGATTTCAAAACTCTCAGGATCTGAACCAGGATTGCCAGCTGTCCTGTACTATATGAGACCAATACCTATCTTCTTTGTGAAAGGAATCAAGTGCATGGTTCTCTCTGTGATTTCAAAGCAACAAAGCACATTTCCAGATGCCTAGTGCCTTGGGATGGTAAGCTTCCAGAAAATATTGCAGTACATACATATTTTCCAGGCTAAAAGTGACTGTGCCACAAACGCCATGGTGCTTCAGATGTGCTAGGGCTTAGCTGCCCAGAACTACAAATTACAGTTTTTAAAGCTCAGAAACTTCAACTAGGTTGTACTCATTGATTAGAAACATGCACTTACATGTTTTTAAAAAAAGGCTGCTCTTGTAAGAGAGATTTTAAGAGACAATTGCGGTCTAGAGATGGTCCAGATTTTCAGTCATGCATAGCCAAGAAAATCTTCATTGTACCCTATTTAGATTTGAAGTGTATTTTGGGTGTTTCCAGTTTGTTAGGTCTGCAAGCTGCGATGGATTGTGACCCGCTTCTGATCTGATAGTTCTTTATCAATGGCCACTCACTGTGACACTGTCAGGGTGGTACATAGGACAATTAGAAGAGTATTCTTCATTTTGGAACTTTACTGTAACTGGTGAGAGTTTTGAAATGGGCAGCTTGATGACAAAGGCTTGTTCTTGTCTCTTGGCTTCACTGATAACCTTGGCATTAAGGTCAGCTGCACACTTGAAAGGTAAGCTGTGAAGGACAGAGTGCTACATCAATGAAATAAGTGAACGGTAATCATTTATGGGAGTACTTCTTTTCGGAACAGGGCTTGGTTTTCAAAATACCTCTACAAAAAAACAGAAACATCAGTCTTATATTGTGATTAGGGATATGATATTGAAATTGCCGTTTACCATTCCTAAAATAAGAGGGAAATATTTTGGTACTGTGTAATTATGGAACTGCGTAACTGTTGCTTTTGGACACTACTAGGAACGTTTTATGAAATGTATGCAAACATGTGAAACTGAATATTTTCTTGATTTATATCTTAAGGTAGAATTTTAAAAGCTCCTTTGTGCTTTCCTAACTTTGATCGTATTTTAAAACCATGGTAAAAACTTCAAAGGAAAAAAAATTGGTTAGTGTTAATAGCTTTTGAAAATCATCTTACATGGCTTTCCTTCTCCTTTACCTTCAGCAGAATATCACATTTGCATATCAATACTTTGTTAATGTTTATTCCTTGGGATACTTTTAATTCTTTCACTGTTTTATTTACTTCAGACTATAGATGGGACATAGTATCAATTGTTTTGAAAGGCCTAAGGCAAACAGCAAAGCAGTCCCCAGTTCCTTTATTTTTGAGAAAATGAGCCATGTTTTTTCATCCATGCTTCTTCTAAAATTTTGTTTAAACAAAGAACAACACTGCGATTTAGTAACAACCTAATATAAGATTGTGCCTGGGGAACTGTGGTAAATGCCTATTAAATCTGTAGATCTTGATCACAAGCCAATGGAAAGATTCCTGTAGACTTAAAAGTAATTAAGATTGGCTCTGTAATCCTTAAAATTAGGGAGCAGTGAATTTTTTCTTTCAGGATATCCTTAAACCTATATGCTGCTCAAACGTACAAGCTAGGGAGACAGCACAAGCCCACATAACAGCTTTGTACATCAAGAGAAACAGACTGGGCCATTCAAATACTCTATAGTCTTACAGAGCAAAAGTGCTGCATTGCACAATTGATTTCTTGGCAAAGTGGGCTTTTTTTGTACATCTAATTATATAATGACTAAGTATATTGAATATATTGTATATTGGTATATGTTGACCCGAGTATCCTGGGAGGTGAGCCAGTTGAGCAGAAGTCAGCAGTTTGCCCTTGCAGTGAAGAAGATCAGAAGTATACTGGGCAGCACTGCCAAGAGTACAGCCAGCAAGCTGAGGGAGATTATTCCTCCCCTCCATTTGACACTTGAGAGACAGTTTCTGGAGCACTGTGTCTGGTTCTGCGCTTCCCAGTACAAGTTAGGAATAGACATACTACAGTCAATGAAGCTGAGGACCACCAAGAGGATAAAGAGACTGGCCCATGACATACAAACAGAGGCTGGAAGAACTGGATTTGTTCCGCCTGAAGGCAGATAGGCAAAGGGAGGACCTTACTGCTGTCTTTAACCGCCTAATAGGCAGAGGACACAGATCAAGTCTCTTCTCAGAGGTGCACAAAAGTGGTAGGATAAGAGGCAGCAATCATAAATTGCGAGATGGAGAATTCCACTTAAACATAAGGACATATTTTTTTCCACTATGAGGGTAATCAAACTTTGGAAAAGGGTACCAAAGGGAACCTTTGGTATCATGTGGAACCTCCAGATGATCCTTCCATCAGTAAAGTACTGAATCCGAGAAAATGAAGAATGAACCTTCTGCCTTAAGAGAGGGAAAAATGGAATACTCACCTTGTTCAAACAACACTTATCCATTGTCCCAACAAAATGCTAGGAAGCGAGTCTGTCAGCTGTGTATCATTGTGCAAGAAAGATCTAATGTTTCCTTCTTCTATGAATCAGTGGCCATTCTACTGGGGAGAGATGTCCGATGTATACCAGAAGTGTACTACAGACCTTAATAACTATGCAAGGAAAACATACTCTCGACAGCTTGAGGAACCTTTTCTGAACCCTGCATCAATTAGTCAAATATGGTTAAATATTATCTTAAACATTGATTGACTCTTCTAAACGTACATTAGAGTTCCATTTGAGAGTGTGCCCAACACTAACGTCTACAGCAAATGATAAGAAATGTTGTACTTTTTCACTGGAACAGCTAAACGGTATACTCCTTGGGACTTGTAATATTGTGCATAAGCTACAAAAATGCTTAAAGGAAGTGGCACTGGGCAGTATCTTATCTCTCTTCCTCCACTGTAACCTTTCATAATTTTTATAGAAAATAAAATACTGTGAGGTTTGATGCCTCAGGAATTTTCCATGTTAGAGCTAGAGAGTATTATTCTTTTTAGCAGTAGGAATTTCCCATTTTTAGGTACGTGCGCTTTTAATTATCATAGTGCATTATGCCATTCAGATAGTTTTTTTCTAGTGTTTCATAAATAAGGGAATATTGCTACTGAGTAGCTGTGAATCTTTATAAAATGAATTTTATAAAGAAATCCTGTAAAATGTGCATGCTACTTAAAGTCATGAAAACTATCCTGCTGCTGATAGACCAAGATCAGGTTACATGGATAAAGATTTATCAGGTCAACCTCAGTACAGTATGCAGGGAAGAGGGAAAGAAATATTAATAGGCCAGTAACCATTTTCATTATAATTCATACTATTGATTCCAGCAGCTTTTCTTAGCATAATTATGGGTAATACATACTAAATAAGGAGAATCTTTGAGAAGAAAAGGTATGGCTAATGCATATATAAGTAAGTATCTACCACAAGAATTTTTTCTCCTGTTGATGCTCACAGCGTTCATAACACATCTAATTGATTCATAATTCAGTTCTAATGGACTTAATGGGTTCTTTTCTGACTTTTCACAGTTTGGGGAAGTTCTACTCAGAATATGACCATTACTGACAGGAGTAAGCAAATTGGGCGCACTGATGTTGTGAATGCTAACATTTATATGTAATAGACTATATATCGTGTGCATGTGTGTGTATGTGTAATTAATAACATAAAACACAGTCACTGCATACATGAGTGACTGATGGGAGGTGGCTTTTTGTCAAGAAAGGTTATGTAGAAGCCCCAAATAAACAAAACAGCAATGCCAAAACAGCATCAGAAAGAGTATTATGTAGGAACAGGCTGCTCTGTATTCCACATATGCCATATATATTCCGGAGAGGTGATGACATCCTGAGAATGTTTTATAATGTTTTCAAAACTCTAATAGACAGATAAGAACAGTCCTGCCTGTAAATCCTAATGTTATAATAGTTAACATGAGTCCAACTTGTGCAGGGTTCAAGGGCACATAAAACTTCTTTAAATGATCTAAAGTAGCTACTTTCTTCCTGGGTTTCAATTTAAAATTGAAAATCTTGAACAGTCTGGAAGCTAGTTTCTGGAATCTCCTCTTCCTCACTGAATTAAGTTTCATTTTCAAACTCAGCAAGGCCAGTTGGTATGGGACTTTAAAATGGTACAGTCATAATGTCCAAAAAAGCTCCCACTGCCCCAGATCTGTACCTGACAGAGCACCAAGGCGATGCGAGGTTCTGTGACAGACCGATTATTTTTTAAAGAAAAATTCCTTCAAGCTGTTGGGATTTGGACAGTCGGAAAGCATGTTCTGGAAAGAAAATTGATATTCACAGAGCAGATGAAGTAGAGAAAGCCTACATAGGTGAATAGTACAGTAAAGCAACGCATTGAATTGTATAGATAGTCTCTTCAACCGGGAATTGTAAGACATTAATTTAATATGTATGTACAGTACTTACAGACAGTGCAAGCATGGCAAACTAATTAATATCAAAATGTCACAGAGCATGAACACATGCTTATAATGCTCCCTCTTTGTCTCAGTAAAGAATACGGTTTCCTGTGGCCCTCTCATCAGAAAAATCAGCCACTGCGACCACTCACTGGGTATTCTTGGAAACTGCAAGAGTTAAATATTTCTCTTTGGAATCTGTTTCCCAGCTATATATATGTATGACTATATGTATATGACTATAGCTCAAATTTGCATGTTTGCTTTTTCTGTGGCCTCTTGTTGACATTATTGCTTATTTTTCAGTGCTACTCAAGTTTTATGCTCATCAACATAGTACAGGGACATTTTCCAGTAGTCCAATTAAAATACAATATTTATCTGTCAAGTACAGTTCCTTCTTTCCCTTTTACCTCTACAGAGAAAAAAATCAGATGTGAAAATATGTAGTCCCATGCTAGGAGGAAAAAGTAAAAAAAAATACCATTGTGTTAGCAGACTTTGGTTGGCATCCACCATTCTCCTACAGCTTCTCTACAGCTTTTTCTGTATTTTTTCAGATGATCTTACAACATCTAGAGCCATACCATAAAGCTATATAAGACGAAGCCTCAGGATTGTGAACTTGATACATTACTGGAACACTAAGTAGGACAAGCAGAGAATAAAGCTGTCATGTTTATGGCAACCAATATTAATGAGGTTCACAACATTCTAACATGGCTTTAATCCGTTGTCAGGTGAATACCGGCAAGGCTGTGGCACTGACAAATATGCATCATCATGTTATCTGATCAAGCCAAGAACTGTGAAATTCAACCATTTCCATAAAAAAGAAATATATGACCTAGTGACCTCATTTTTTTTTGTAAAATCAGCAGTTTCTGGGCCATGTCTTCTTTTCTTAATAAGAATTTCAAAGGCTTGTCAGAATAAATTTGCAAGATTTTTCATATTTTTTTTCAATCCAGAAGGAATTATTTTGATTACAATCCAAATTCGTGCTCAACACGAGTCTCTGATTCTTTCTTAGAAACTCTTACAATTCATTTCTCCTGTTCTGATATATAATGTATTTGCAAAACAACATCCTGTCTTGATCAGAAGACTTGAGGTGATGTAGCATCCACCACTCCTCAGCTAAATTTATTCCAAAAGTTAATATCTTTTATTGGTATTTAAAAAAACAAAAGACAGACAAACAGGAACTTATTCACAGTTTGCCTTGCTCTGATTTCTGTCTCAAGCTAGCTAGAAATTTTCCAGTGGAACCTTTTTTTATTGGACATGCCAGTTTCTCAAAGCCAGCACATTATTAGAGATCTACTCCTTCTCTTGGGAAGGTTTCTCAGGTGCCGCTTGAGGAGGTCTTAGAATAACCAGAAACCTGATGATTCAGAAATTTGCATTAACTGGGACATCCGTTTAAGCTCTTTTTCATTTGCAACAGGTATATGAACCAGAATCTTCCATATTGCATGCCAATGCATGAGAGATACCGACATGCAAACGTTCATGCTTTTCAGAACAAGATGAGGAAGATCCTGTTTTTATGCAAACAAAAAGAACAAGAAAATATCAAAATAATGACGTTTAAGACTACACTTGAGCTACTTCTAGCTGTCGCTTTTAGTAAACACTTTTCCACCAAAGCCTGCCATCAAATCTTTGCTTTGCATAAGGAGCTGGTAAATAAACGATGCTTTAACCAAACAAGAAGTTGTACAATAAATACCGAGCAATGCTAAAATGTTGTGGCTATTCAGCCTCAGCTTGATTGGAGATGAGCAGAGCAGTAGTTCAGAGTTAACTTTCTTCCCTCCCCAATTCAGTCTGCACCAAAGACAGAATTTCATGCATAAAAAAACCCAGTAAAACGTATTTTGTACAGACACAGAATGTGCTAGAAGTGGAGGATGGAAACCGTGGTTGCCTTAGGCCTCCCTTTGTCTCAAACTCCTAAGTGAATGACTGAGTTTTAGACAGCTGGGTTAACAAATACTCAGCTTCCACTTGCAATAGTTATCCGATACCCTCCTGAAGAATATGCTGCATTACTCAATAGTACCTGTGAGTAACCTTGCTGTATGTGAATTACTGCTACTTGTGAGATCGCTAAGCTGTGAGCTGTGAAGAGAACTAGTGTGCTCCAAAGTACTCTACAGTTTTAAAACTCTTTCTCTGAGAATATGTCATTTTCTTCACTTAGTGCTGAATTGGTTTTGTCTCCTGTGAACTGAAATGAGAAGATGGGACAACATGCTTCTCTGACATATGTATGCATCACTAACTTCTTGAAATAACAAGTACACTGCATGTCTGCACAGGGGCAATGGATGGCTCTTAAAATGCACATACATATTTTATAGACTCATTATAGTAGACTGGCTTTATATTTCTCTTTTAAAGTCTTGTATTTTTAGCAAGGTATTTTCCCATTGTGACAGTCAATCTAACAAAATTATGATAATTGGATTTATCAACATATCATTTGTTGCCCTGTGGGTGAAATTCACATGCTGTCTAATGAACTGATGAGATGTGAATGAATCACATATTTCTTACATGTGAGAGAATCAGATATTTTCCAGAGGCATAACTATATATGGTTTTAATTATTATACTTGATTTTAATTGAAATGTGAGAAGAGTTTAGGAAGAGAAAGAACATAATTTCATGCACCATTGCATTTTAAAATATACAATTGCAGGTATGAGAAACGCAGACTTCTTAAGCTCTAAGAAAATTAATAGTGGAGTTTATGAACCTAAGGATGTGATGGAAAAGATTTTTCTGGATAATTTGTATCTGCATGTGCTGTCATATGATTGGCACAGCCTTGAGTGCCTTAAATCATATGTCAAAAGTAGAGCTCACAAGCGTCAGCTTGCTACCAGGAAATTTACCTTCTAAATCACATTTTCCCAGTTGCGGCATAGTGGCAATGCCTCTTTCCTGCTCCAAGGACCCAATTTATCAGGCACAGAGAGTCACCATATTTAGAGACTTGCTATCAGTTGTACTTCAAAGGTTGGATCCTAAAACAAGGAAGAAGTAGTCGCTCTGCACTGCACCTACCCGTGATGGAAGTAACACATCAGATGAGCCAAAGCAGTGTTTCATTCACAACCTAAGAACCAACAGTTTTGCTAACTGAATTGAAAATTGAATGAAAACAAGCCTGTTATGATAGCAGTCTATCACAGTATTGGCTCACTAATCCATGTAGTAAATTTTTGTGTACTGATAGCCCCAAAACTGAAAACTGTGAGCCAGGCCCCAAAAAGCATTGTCTCCACAGATACCATATATATGTGAATCATGCCAGTTCTTACATATGTACATCATTTACATTGTGTGGAGTACAAAATGTATAGTACATTATGTCTCTCTACTTTAGGGTTTCTTTTTAGACAATTTAACCAAAATAGCTGACTCTCTGAATTTTCTGTTAATAAATTTACACAGAGTGACCCAGTGTACATGCAGGACACATTACACAAACACTTTTTTGAGTAGCAAGAAGTTGCTAAGTGCCTGTAGTCACAGTTGTGCTTTCTGGCTCTATAGCAGCAGACGGACAAACGTATATATGCTGTACCTTCATCAATAGGACAAGTGAAGCCTAACTTCCTATACATTTTTGTCCTTTGTGCTCTAAAACCCATCTATTCTCCTATTACAATAAGCCCAGCTTGCCATCCCATCACCTACAAAACTTTCACAGAACAAGCGACAGCAGTACTCTACGTGGTCTGGAATAACGTGTGCATTAACTGGCCGGCCAGTATGAAGATCCAGGCTGGACATGGAGTATTGTAAAATGGTTCAGTTTTGCTTGCCTTTTCCCGAACTGACAGACTAAGCTGGATTTATTTCCTTTATCCAGCTATGGGTGATGTCCCACAGTATGGTTAAGCAACCATGTCATCTGGTATGTGTCCTAAGTAAAACACTGCATGTGGCAAAGTGGCTGAAATATTGTCCTGCTCTACTAGAGGACTGAGATCGTTTTTCCTCAGATAACTTCATACAATGTCTGTGTGTGATAATTGGTGAAAGATGATGACAGAGAAGGGACAATAACTGGTTTTGTGATTAACAGCTCCTCTTCTAATTCATGAAGCAGTGAGTATAATGCAGACTTCTAATAGGCTTTCTAAGTATAGACTTTCCAAATATAATTTAAGACTTTTATCACAAAGGCAAGTCAGAAAGAGATATCAGGGAAACGGAAGCAAGAGAAATGTTGACATTGCCAAGATTTTAGCAAATTTCTTTTAAGCTATCTCCTTTTGAGCAGTTTGGTTTCTTTGGGCTGGTTCTTTGAACTTCCACTGTTCACTGCAGAGGCAACAGGGCTACTTTTCCTTTTCACACTTCTCCAAAATTCTGTCAAGACTTTATACATCAGGAGTCTGACTGTAATAGTCAAAAATGTCTTCCATGAAAAGTTGATAGCAGGGCTGATTGCTAGAGGCAAGACAGCTGCCTAGCTGCAGGTAGCTACATAGGGACTTAAGGACATGTGAAATGATAAATCACAACTCTAGCCCCAGAGCTGCCACTCTAACTGCATTAGAGGAGTAGACAAGCACCTACTGTTCTGCCTGCTAGAGCTGAGCTGACCTAAAGCAGGTCTAATAAGGTGCTCCCTGTAAATGATGACAGTATCTGACATTCTCTCACATTTACTTTTTTAAAAAGTTATACAGATCCCTTATTGAGATACTCTCTCCCATGGATGTTCTAACATTGCAAAGCTGCAAAAGGGGGAACTCCATGCAGCTGTCTGGGACACATTCTGCCCCTGGATATGCATATCTGATTCATACTGAGGTTAGCATTTTCTGAGTCTTAAAAGTAGCTGGTGAAGAAAATCTTAGGTACCCTGACTTGAATCATCTCATAAAAAAATAAATGAACAAAGTCATCATCCAGGAACATTAAAATCTGTTCTTAAAGAGTACTGGGACAGGTAGAAGTCCAGCTCGACAACAAGTAATTGATCAAGGCGGCTCTGATTTTTTTCCACATTGGTATCAGCATATACTTATCAAACAAATATTTTGCAAACTTAAGTGCCATTTCTTGGTACTAAAACATATTGTATAAAATATATTATTTTATATTTTAATAAATAAATGCAGTGTTGCTCAGTCTTAAATACTCTAAGCATTAAAAATTAGTCTAAATCCTGAAATCCATATTCAGTCCTCAGAAGAAAAAAAAAAATCCTGTTCATGCAAAAACTTGGTCTTTAACAGCTTCACAGGAAGAATAATGGGAACTTTTGAAGCATAGCCATACAGAGCAGGCAGTACTTTGGCTTTAAACCATATCTGTGGTAATAATGAAAGACTTTTCCTAAAAGCAAATATACAATGTTTGTCATTAAGCACTTTTCTGATGCCTAAGCCTCACACGCAGATAAATCTTATGTGCAGGGGGTAACAAATTCTAGCATTTTGAACTTTTAACTTAGTCTTCTGTATATGTCATAATTCTTTGGACAGGAGGTAATTTTGGCTCTCTGGATCTTCACGGAGTGCAGTACTGTTTATCATATATCCAAATATATGGATATATTTCTCCTATTAAAATAATTTTTTTTTTGTAAATGTGGTATTTTCATATCTAGGTAAGTTTATTTGTTTAAACTGCTCACATATACAGATGAATGATTTGAAAGGAAATATGAATGCTTGTGTGATGGGATACAGTTGCTGAGTGATGTCTGCAGGGACTGCTCAGTGCTGATAAATAACTGAAGAATTTGTCTATCAACATTTTGCGTAAATGTCAGTCATAGAACTTGCTGTAGGTTGAGGCAGCCCTGAATGACAATGTACATTTAGGAACATACTCATTTAGGTACCAGATTTAAAGGGGCAGAATAGGGAAGCAGAGAACTTATCTCAGAGTAACATACATTTTTGAGCGTGGGCGTCCTACAGGAGAGTTTTCTTTGATTACTCCCCGTGAGAGTTTGCGGAATACAAATAAAACTCAGACAGTCTAACTCATGTCTTTAGCAGGCTAGCACAGTCATATGAATGTACTCCATGGCTGAAATATTACACTTCAAAGAATATGTTTTAGGTCCGTTATCAGACTAGTTATGTCTATAGGCTCTTAAAAAGACACTGTCATTTCACATGTGAGAGGCGTAAGGATGAGGAATCTAGACAGCAAATGCAATAACAGTCTTTTTTAAGGTTTACACTTATTCAGACAATTAACAAATTCTATGAAGGAATCTGAAACTCCCAGATACTTCCATATATCTGAAACCACAAGAAAAATAAATACTAAAGGGAAAGAACAGATATTTTGAGAGGATTAGGTTTCCCCTTGTATTTGTATAAAAATAGTTATCTTCATATCAGAGGATTCTGAATAAGCTTTAGCTCACCCAAGAAGCACATAGTGTAGCTCTGAAGGAAACATTCAAGATGTTATCCTACCAGTACACTGAGCCCACTCTCGGTTAGCTCTCTCTCCAAAGTGGTTAGGAGCATGCAGATGATGTTTACGAACAGACTAACAGAATAGCCGGAAGAACAGTAACAGAAGACTGAAAAGGACCTTGGGAGATCATCTAGAGTCCAATGCCCCTGCTCAAACAGCATCACCTCAACCAAGCTGCACAGGACCGTGTTTGGTCAGGCTTTGAATAGGTCCAAGGATGGAGACTCCATAGCCTCTTTGGGCAACCTGTTCCAGTGTTCAATCATCCTCTCAGTGAAGAATTGTTTTCTGAGGCTCAAGTGGAATTTCCTGTCTATGTTTCAGTCTGTGCCTATTGCCTCTTTTCCAGTCGCTGGCCACCACTATCTTTACTGTTTAAATTTGAAAAGGTGAATGAAGAATAATCCTTAAGGAAAAAATAAATATGAAGTAATTATTCCCTCTCAGAGGAGATGAGCCCAATCCTTCAAATCCTTTTTCCTTAATCACATTGTTAACAAGAGTCCTGTCACTGGTCACCACTGAGGAGAGGCTGGCTATGCCTTCTTTACATCCTCCCATCAAACATTTGTACATATTGATAAGATACCCCCCTGAGCCTTCTCTTCTTCAGGCTGAACAGTCACAGCTCTCTCAGCCTCTCCTCCTGTGAGACATGTTTCAATTTCTTAACCATCTCTGTGGCCCTTTGCTGGACTCCCTCCAGAGCTAATCCTTGAATATCTGCCAGCTCTCTTGGACCCCTCTTCCCTCCAGGACCATAGCCCACGAGATTCTTCCAACCAGGTCCCTGAACAGGCCAAAGTCTCCTCTCCTGGACACCAAGGCTGTGATCCTGCTCTTCGCCCTATTCCCTCCTCACAGGATCCTGAGCTCCACCATCTCATGGTCACTGCAGCCAAGGCTGCCCCCAACTTTCCTGACCCCTGACCAGTCCTTCCTTGCTTGTAAGTATCAGGTCTAGCGTGGCACCTCTCCTCACCACCTCCTCAACCACCTGCCTTAGGAAGTTGTCATCAGTGCACTCCAGAAACCTCCTAGATTGCTTGTGCCCTGTTGTGTTGCCCCTGCAGCAGATACCAGAGTGGTTAAAGTCCCCCACGAAGACCGGGGCCTGTGAACGTGTGGCTCCTTCCAGTCGCCTGAAGAAGGCCTCTCTATTTCTTCTTTCTGATCAGGCGGTCCATAGCTGACACCCACTGCAGTGTTACCCATGTTGTTCTGCCTGCTCATCCTGACCCATAAGCTCTCAGTTTGTTCCTCACCCATCCCCAGGCAGAGGTCCCCATGCATTCCTGCTGCTGTCTCATGCCAATGGCAGCTCCACCTCCTTGTCCTCCTGGCCCGTCCCTCCTAAAGAGCTTGTATCCATCCATTGCAGCGCTCCAGTTGTGTGAGCTATCGCACCACGTATCCATGATCTGTATGGGATCGTAGCCAATTAACTGCACACAGATACTTCCCGTTTATTTCCCAGGCTGTATGCGTTAGTGTACAGGCACTTCAAAGAGGCACCACAGCATGCATATTTCCCAAAAAGGGCATGAGAGCTTTCCCCTTAATGGGTCCCATCTGCAGTTCCTTATTTATACGCATATGCTTGGGGTGATTGCACTTCAGCCCTGTTTGGTGGATTAGGAGATCCCACGTGACTCCAGACCCTTTGATTGCCAACCCTGTCCACTACCTCCTCACTTGATCGTTGGTCATTCTCCCTCTCCCCCTTCATTCCGAGTGCAGAACCTCTTTACCAGGTTGGCCAGCCTAGCAGCAAGGATACTTTTGCCCCACTTTGTCAGGTTGATCCTACCTGTTCCAAGCTTTTGTAGGTCCTCAGCATGGTCCTATTGTCATAGGAACCAAAACCCTGTTGCCAACACCAGCTGTACAACCAACTGATCTACAGGATTTGTCTAGTCCTCCTCAAACCCTTCCCCCTCTCTATTAGGGTCAAGGAGAACACAATGACCCCCTTGTCCTTGACCACTTCCCCAGAGCCATGTAGTCATGCTTGATAATTTTCTGGGTTTCGCCTGACAGTTTCATTAGTGCCCACATAGAAGAGCACAGGTGATAATAGTCCTCAGGCTGAATAAGCCCTCTGCGCCTTCCACAGTCTTGAATGTGAGCCCTTGGGAAGCAACAAAACTCCCTTGACAAGAAGTCAGGTCAGCAGATGGGTACCCCGTCAGCTACCTGTAACAGGCCCCAGTGAGGTGGTAAAGTAGAGCATAGTATTATTTCAGATTAGGAGGGCCTAGAGAATTTTTTTGGAGTTCAACTTTTCCCTAATTAGTCATCTTAAAATAGCCTGGGATTGGTATGCATAATAGTTATCACATCATCTTCATACTACTAAACGATCTCTTTGCTTTTAAGATCTCTGGTAAGTGATGTATACAGGGTTATCTCTGTTCTCTTTGAAACTACTGTAAAACAGGGCTCACTTAAGGCTGAGCTTGTTTTACATAAATATGAATGAGAGCAGAACCAGGACCAAAAGGTCTTAAAAGAGTCGTCTACCAGACTGCAAAGCAACAAAAAGCAACATCAAAGAAACTGGCTGTAGCTGGCCTGAGAAGTGTCAATAACCTGGATTAGAATTCCTTCTGCTAATTTTCCACTATTAAAATGGTATTGAACTCCAAATGCCCTGAGACTCTCGTTTTCTAGGTGAGCCCCAACATTTTCAAGCCAGTAGAAAGTCAGCTAACTGTAACAGTCTGAACATAATTCTCTTGCTGCTTTATAAAAGCTGCAAAAATAGATTATGTTAGATTTTGTTAGCTTAGATGTTACTTTGACTTCACTTACACACCTCAAAATTGTGATAATAAAGGAGTAAGTTAAATGCATCTTTCATGCTAAGCAGGGATGGCAAATACTTGCAGAGTAGGTGATTACAGGCAAACTAAACGCTGCAGGAAACAGTAATCAGCTTCCATCACCGGACATTTCTCCTGTTAAGAAAACCTCTAACTAATGCTCAACATGGAGTAGGATAAGCTTTGCATTACTGACTTCAGTAGAACTTCAGAAAGCTCAGACACTTACAACATTAGAATATTTATGGGGAAAGATTCCTGAAAACCACAGTTTTTTATTTTTAATCCAAACTTTAGTAATTGCTAGTAACTCTACACCACCAGTGTTTCATTGATTTTCATGTAACTATGGAATCTGACAGAAGAATGATATCTACTGAGAGCTTATGTTTTCGTATTCATTACCAAAGGAAGGCCTTGAATAGACAGCATTCAATATTACTGATATAATTACTCCTTGTTCTGTCATCAAATGTTACCCCAAACTCAAACATCTAAGAAAGGTCAACATGTGTACAAACATGTATGCTTCACTGTAGTGTGCTCATTTCTGTTTTGGAAATAGTTCACAGAATAATCTGATGTTTTAGGGAAGAAAAATACAGATTTAGTCAATTACAGCGGCAAGGAGAACAGTTCCTTAGGGTCAGATGCAAATAAAATTTCCATCAGGCTTCAATATCATGAAAAGTATTCTAATAGATTAAGGAGGATTTAGGAGGACTAAGCATTTACCAAGATTGAGGAGTTACTGATGTACTTTTTAAGAGCAGGTAAGAATGTTCCTCTTATACAGTATGTTTTAGCATCTCTAATTTTAGTTGCTTCAGATAAGCCCTGAGCCTGAATAGACTGAAAACACTTTATTTGCTATAGTCTCTACTTAACTATGTTAACATACTAAGTGCTTTTCTATACTACTGTCTCTCCTGAAACTCAAACATCAAAGATGAAACAGGAAATCTGTGGAAGAGAGACTTATATCTCTTGTAAACTGATTTTATTTTAAGGTTTGTCATTTATTTCATGCTTTTAATTACTGGGCCCTTCAGTTGCAACCAAAAAATCTCCTCAGGAAATGACAAAGTACAGTGCTATGGAATACAATTTTTGACATTAAAAAGTATGGTTTTAAAGTAACTCCTTGATATCTGTGGCAGACTAATTATACAGGTATACACATTATACTGTTATATGTCATATAAGCCTTCTCTCTCCTTCTCATTCTCTATGTATATATCACTTACTGTAAGTTTCATTCTACATCTATTCTCCACTCTATCTGATTAAGAATTCATATCCTCTCAGTGGAAAATTGTTGGGGGAAGGAATTATAAATTTTTTTAAACATTCCAGCCAATGATTAAACATCACAGTTAAGTTACCTTATCTATAAATGGACTAGTATTTTAATTTTATTTGCTTAACTTCTGTTATTAAAAAAAATTAATCTTTTTTTTTCCTTTTTTAATATGCCTCCTAAGACTCTGTATGTTGCACTAACTTGTTTTACCTTTAGTTTGCATCCATTTTGATTTGGGGAAAAAAGAAATACTAAACTAAGGAGGAAAAAAGTATGTTCTGTTCTTAAACTTTGAAATGTTGTTATTCCAGTTGGCATATGCAATATCAAGAATGAAAAAGCCGAAGAAACATAAGTGGTAATAACGTGAACAAAAATAACAGTGATGAATTATTAAATTTAGGGTATGCTTATTTTATTACTTAATCTTACAGTGAACTAGAAAATCCATATAGTCAATCTAAATTAGTTAAACTGGAAAATATATTTTATGCAGATATGTCTAATATAGTTTTTCTGGTAAATAAATTGGGCAAAAGCCTTAAAAGGTATACAAATGCACTTTTAAATTACAGTATTACTTTTAAATCTAATTTTCCTTTCTGCCTTTTATTTTTCATTTTTAGGTTATATTCACCATCCTCTGTTCATCATTTTAAAAGCTGTTATTTAAATTTTTCCTTTTTTCTCTCAAAAGTCTGATCTTCTTACAGGGAAAAAAAATGAATTCTATCCAAAATTGGAGGTATTTTTTATTATCTTCTCTTTGCTGATTCATTCCTGTCATGGAAGGCTTGGTTTAGGGGAAAAGCTAGGAAAATAGGCTTTATTGAACAATGAGTATAAAAGGTGCCAGTCACCCTGTCCTTTCTGTGACCCTGGCTAGCCCACAGAAACCTCCTGCTGCCACGATTTACAGTCATTGGTGGAGGGCTAACAGGTGCCCTAACAGCCCATACCTGTCAATCACACAGAACATTCCAGAAGGAAGGCAGGTCCACACAGCTGTCTGCAAACAGGTCCACAGTATAATTAGGGATCCAAAACAGACCAATAAGAGCAGGGTCAAGACAAATTCCACCAATCACGTGCCTGCAGGCCCAAAGCAGCATAGGTATAAAAGGGGCACAGGTTAGCCCCCTAGTTCTTTGTCATGGCAGAGGAGAGCAAAAAGCTGAGTTCATTGAAGCAACTGGGGAAGAAGTAGCTTCAGTGGCCTTTTTCAAGGCTCTCTTACTCCCCACCATCACCAGATCTGCAAGGTCTCCTCCCCAGAGGGCTGCAGGACAGCCACAGCTGCCATGCCTTGTGGTCTGGGATGTTGGGGCAGGCAACTAGGGATTGCTCCCTGCCCCTAACAGTGGCGGACATGTCACTGTACCCCACTGGGAGTAGTAACTGAAGCAGCCCACTGACTCAAGTGTGGCCTGCTTGCCTTGGAGTGTGCGTGGCAGTGGCACGCTGCACCAGGCATGACTCCCTTAGGAACCCTTGGGCTTGAAGTGTCCCTGTGCCTTCAGGTGCAACTACCAGGCACCTTTTCCCTTACTGATTTGCGCTCATGTATGTATATATGTACTTGTAAATACTGTAATTATTTCTGTTGTGGGTGGAGTTGAATGTATAGTTGTTGATCAATTAATTGTTATTGCTACTGGTGATACATATTAAACTTTGTTATTTGTTTCTGGCTGTTAATTGTGAACCCATTTAAAAGTGACATGGACACCTATACTGCCACCCCAAACCTTTTCTGTAGTGTGAAGTGCTGTGGGGACCAGAGCATCAGGATGCTGTGTGGTTAGCTCAACTGCACCTCCTGGGCCTCCTGAACAATTCTGAATGCATTTTTTATCATAAAGCCCTGAGTATCAACTAAGGATTTTCTCCTTTTCCCATTATAATCACCTGGAAAATAGCTTTGATTTCAATATGGTAATACCCAGGACTTGAGCTATGCATACCAGCTCTTTCAGAAGTTGTCCTATGAAGTGTCCTAGGCTGCACTGCCTCAGCTGCTTCCCTGCTTCAAATCGTTAGAGCGTTATTGGAGCACTCAGTTGCATTTGCAATTCAGCAAAAGTGAGGTTTCTTTTTGATGGCAGCTCTCCCATGAATTTCACTGAATGCCTGATATGGCCCTAAACACTGACACTCTGTGGAGCTTGGCTGCACATGTGTTGACTTGTTGGGAAAGTATCTTTTGTGAGGTGCAGGAAGCCACACTGCAGGCAAACACAGCACCACTGCAGTGGCTGTAGTTGCTAATTTTATTATACTGAGCAAAAATATGAGGGCATTCTTTTAAACCATCCTTTAGAATAAAAAAAATTAGACTGAACTATAGGCTTGAAATATTTCTTTAGCTGATCCTTGGCTTCCTCAGTCAATCCAGCAGTGAATTCTTAGTTTTATGTACTCTGTGATATAGTGTTCTCCATGACAGTGCCAGGGCTAAATTTAGCTGTCCAGCATATTTGGGAAGCAGGAATTGGAACATTCTCCAAAGGTGGTTTTTGGTTTGGCCTTGTTTTTTGATAAGGCTTTTGGGGATTTTCCTAAAAGAATTCTGATAGTGCCTGCCACAGGAGCAGGTGAAACTCAGTCTTCATTCAATGCTCATTCAGGCTGACTATGATGGCAGTAGTGACTGCAGCTGAGTATAGGAGTTTGCCTCGGATTCAGGGCACTTCCAGGTGTATTCTGCAAAGATTACATAGACAGACTGCAAGGGCTGGCCTTGGAGATGGATTAAAGCAGATTTGAAGAGACACTGACTATCAAAGAGAGATCTATGGACTGTAGGGAACAAAAGCAAATCAGCTACCTTAGTATTTTCTGAACTTTTTTGAAAGCTGTCTAAGCAATATTTTCCTTATTTTCTTTTAGTTGTCAAGACCAAATTCATGACTTTTTCAGCTCTTCTGTATAAGGACTACCTGGCTATGATGACTAGACTACTGGTGAGTCAAAGGACTATCAGGAGAAAGAACTTCTATCTTGTAGTCAGTAATATTTGTGTTTCCTAGCAGCCTGGATGGTTCAGGGAAAAAAGGAGGGGGGAGTGGGAAGAACTCAGTGATAAGACAGAGTAACTTTGAAGTAACCTCAGCAAGCATCTGGGAAATATGTCAATATTTTATATTATGCTATTTCTGGAGGGTTTTTTTAAATCCATTTGGCTTTAAAATGTGCTAATTAGACAATGTGCTAATTCTAAAGGTGCCTAAGCTGTATGTACATGAGCTAGCTTACCAAAGGAGTGACTATGTGGCAAATACATTTGTGAAGTTTTCTGCTAGAGATGTGTCCCCATCTACCTGCCTAAACTTTGAAGAGGTGTGACAGAGAGAGCGAGAGCCTTGGACCGAACTAAACTCCCAGGTAGGTATACCTGCTGCATGGCTATATTACTAATATCCCAATACAGAAGTAAATAAAAGTTTGTTTCATTAGGCCTATTAGACACATTTCTGACAGAGGTACCAAATGCTGTCATATAGCTGTGACTATGAGTGCAAAGAGACGTTATCTATGTAAAAACAATACTAAGCTTATCAATCTAAGCGTTGGTCAGCTTCCCCGAAGATGCCCACCAGCTGCAACTGGGGTCCTGAGAAGTCCACCTTCTTAGGATATCAGAGATCCAGTTTCCTTAGGGAAAGGAATATGAGTGGACTGACGAAACTGGCTGAAATCAGGCCAGGCTAAAGAAAGACCCACAGAGAAATGAGAAATGGGAAAAAATGTGACTCAGTCAGAAGTTTGCTGGGCCAGAAAGATAATAGGGAGGTGAGACTATGACTCTAATTCAGAAAAATGATCCTACTAATTTAGAATGGTCAAGACTGCTTTGGACTATGTTTATAACACAAGTCACAGACCAGGCTAATTGGGAGCTGGGAAGCTCTCTAAACTGCATGCAAATATGAATGCCATCTTACTTCTTTTCAACGCATCCCATTTGAAATTGAACGGAAAAGTATGAAGTGACGAAGCCAGGTGGGAAAGACTGAAATGGTATGGCAGCAGAGGGACACTCTAAATCAATGTCAATTAATTTATTTGTCTTCCTTATTAGTGCTCCTCTGTGCTTTTGCATGCTGGGTAAAGCAGAGCTGGTACCTTTTTAAAAGTGATGCCAGTGATGGGGCTCATCCATGCCCGTAAGTGGGAGAGAGGAACAAGGTGGGGCAGGCAGTGATTGCCATCACTCATGGAAGAGGCTGGGGGTCAAAGATAACAGAAGCTGCCAATAATACTGGATAGAAAGACATACTGTGATTGAATGGTGTCTTCTTAGGTTCATATGGAAGTAGTCACTAAGCAGATTTCGCTCATCTGTCATTGCTGGAGCTCTTTGTGATTTTGGAGCAGGACTCCGTGAGAGGAGGGTCTGCTATCAGATACAGTCTAGGAGGAGGGCAGATACTGTGGCCATGCTGATCTTTGGCAGATCTTTCTGGGCGATCCCCTACTTGTCATTGCAGGCGCAAGGCAAGATCTGGCTTCCTTTAGGGAGATGTAGCCCTTTCAGAAGGTGAGCAGCACAGGGCCTTCCTCTGAAGGAAGGGCATAAGCTGTCCCCAACTGGGGCAGCACAGCCAAGAAATCAGTGTAGTGCCATTATTGCAGTGTTCCTGAAGAGACCCACTGGGCATACAGGTGTGTTGGTGGCAGGATATGGAGATGGAGGCTGTACTGGGGGCCCTAATGGGAGAAGTGCTAACAGAATCAGAGGCATGTCAACCAGGAGGCACTGTGAAACACCATGTTTGCGTTGCTGGTTTGTGTGACCAAAGGTACTACTGTAGGTTGACCGCCTGGATGGGGCGATGATGGGAAAGAGGTGCTGAGAGTTACCTCGCTGCACAGTGGAGGCACAGCCTCACTCACAGTGCAGTCCAACTTCCCCTGAAATCAGATGAAGCATTTCCATACATTTCAGATGGGATGCATCAAGCAGTAATACAGCTTTTGTTACTCGACAGCTAGGAAGCATTAAATCTGAACAGGTCAAGTATACATTATACTGTCCTGGCAGAATGGATGTTGCTGACAGTCATAGGACTACGCATAAGTAAATATGGGGATTTTTAGATCTTGTTTCTAGAAAGGGAATGAGTAATGGCCCTAATAGTTTCATTTAAACTACTTCAAGAATGGGAGTGTTCATTAGCTCAGCCGTAGACCTGATATTTGTGTACCTATAGACTGCTGCCAAGTTACATACTTTATGAACATGAAGCGGAAAGAAAGACTTTATGACTTCCTTTTTTTATTTACTCTCATGGCACCTTGGAATTCCATCTATGCCAGTTCTGCCTTGCAGACAATTTTCCCATGAGTTTATTAAATTAAGTTTCTTTATATATTTTCAATACCTTTAAATTCCCTTGTTGAAAAAAGGATTGAATTTTCTGATCCAGTTCTGTTCATGTCTGCTAGAATATTCAGCCCTTGAATTCATATTGAACTAATACCAGTTCTCAAGACCACCAGAATTTATAGTGAATGCACCTTTAAATTTTTTTTTTCAATTATCTTTTAGGTCTATCAGTTATCTTTTTTGGTGCATTTTCATTACTTATCAGGTGCTATAGCATTGGTCCACCTATTTACATATGAGAAATATTCCATACTGGCTGATAACAGTGTGCCCTTAGGACATATTTGGATATCAAAGTAAATACCTGAAGCGTGTTTGGTTGCTTTTGGTGAGCACTGACTTTTAAATACTGTGACATTATTTTATTTAATTATGCTGATTGAAGAGTGTCCTATGATCAATACAGGGATACTTTGATCTTAAACATTGATCCCTTTTTCATACATATGCTGATTTTTCAGCTTTTTAGTAGCAATGATAATGGGGGAATGTGGGGGTTTTGTATGGTACAAAGGGAATAAAATAATTTCATCAGGCTTTAAAAGCACAGCAAAGCAAACAAAGGTGTTATAGTGATATCACAGAAACGTATTTACCCGTGCTTGAAGATGTAAGAAGATGTAATATTATAGCTACTTGGTGCTATGAAGGTGTCTCACAGTATCTTAACATCCCCTACAATCAATTAATTAGGAATTAGTTTGTTTTTATAACTAAGGACCTGCGTCTAAAGCTGTGGTGACAATTAAGGGAGATGAGCTTTATAACAGGTGATACAACTACCTGTCTAGGAGACAGCAAAGGGTTTAGTTCCAACTGAAGTGTTTAGATGCAACGAATCAGACTACAGAGCACCGGATCTATAAAAAACAAGCAACCGAAGTCAGTCAGAAGACAAGTGCGTATGAGGCATAAAGTTAGAGATGACTGAAAGAAACGTTTACTTTGGGCATTACAGCTGTGTGTGGTTGGATGGGGTTACCTGCAGTAGGGGACAGGAAGAGCAACTTTGTGGGTAAGATGCCAAAGGAAATAACGAGGAGTAAGACTTGGGTTTTACAGACAGACCTTGTGCTCAGCCAGGCTGTGAAGTTAATGGAAAGGATTACCGCAATGCTGGTTAATCCTAAACTGCAATACTTTCATACGGCTTTAAAATTGAATGGATAATTGGTGAGCAGATAGAAATTTTTTCTGAAAGAAAACTGAGGTAGTGTCAAACTCTGAAAATTGACTACAAATGACAGTACGAGAGCATGACTGTGAAATTAAGTATGGAAACTAATGGCTCTTGCTTAACAGTTGGGTGTCCTGCCACCACACAGAGAAAAGCAGGAGCCAAGAAGTGCCTTTAAGCCCTTAATCTCATCAATAGAACGAAGCTCTGAAATCTGGGTACTTGTCTCTTTTTTTTTTTTTTTTTCCTCATTGGTTTCCACTGGTGATTAGCCTCTATTATTACCACATGTGGTGGTCTTCCTCTTCTTTTTTCAGTTCCTTATGCCTTTTTCCAAAACTTTCTGTCTTCTTAATCCCACTCTCTCTTACTTCAGTTCTAATCAGTTCTTTAACAGCAATATTCATCTGCCCTCCCTTCCTTCAAAGCTTTACAATCAAAATATTCAGGTTATAATAAGCATTTCACAACATCAACACCATGAGTTTGCCATAACCACAGGAATTTTGTTGTTTCATCCCTTTGCCTCACCGTGGTTGCAGTCTCATCCTTTTTATTTTTTACTTGTTTTATTTTTTGCTTTTATTTTTTTCTAGTAGGATGAATTTTCCTTAGATATTCATAGAGTTAGTGTTTGACCTAAAATTAACATTTGAACGATAGTAAATACAGGATATAACTTCCATACTAGTTATATCAAAAGGCTAATAGTAAATTTCAATTTTTTTCAAGTTTTGTAATTCTGGAGGAAAGTAATAGAGGAGGGCTTGTACAAAAAAACTTTTGAAAGTATTTCTAAAAATCTGATATTGAAACAATTTTTGTCTTTCATCAAAAAAAACTTTCCTAATTTTTAGAATGATTTCATTTTTCGCTAGGTGGATTCACACAAGCAATGTTAAAAGATAATCTAAAGTTAGGAAACTCTTCCCCTATTTAAACATTTACTCTAATAATGAGTAAAGGTATCAGAAATTCATACAGATAGAATTGACACACAATGCCAACTATTGTATTCATCTTTCATAAAACAGAACAGAACATAAACACAGATTTCAATAATAGGACACTAATTTTATCATAGATTCCAAAACTAGGAAATAACTTTGTTTTCATCTAGTCTGATATCATCTTGACTGCTTAACAAAAGCTGGAAGATTTTTTTGAATTAATTACTGTTTAACTGTCTGCTTTTTAGAGGAGAAAGCTTCAGTCTGTTTTTTTAATATGTGGCTGAGATGTACATGCATAAGCTGTTCCAATTGTTAATTACTCTTACTGTTATGAAAAAATACAGTGCTGTTTTTCTATTCCAAACTTGTGTAGCTTCAATTAGGCCTAAGAATTGTTTATACCTTTATCTGATAAAGAACTCTCTAATAAAATTCACTTCCTCATTAAATATTTTTACATTGTTATCAGCTCACCTTGTAAACTTCTCTTAGATAAACTTAAGCTCCTTGACCGTTCTTCTGTGTAGAAAGAATTCTTCAGACTCCCTTCCTCCTTGCTTTTTCCATGTAAACCTGCTCACTTTTCCGTAGCACTTTAGCCATCTGTATTAATATTTAAGCTCTCAAATAAGTGACTTGATTTTTCAATGTCTTCCAGAGGTCAATAGAAGGTTTGGAGGCTTGGCTCCTTTCCAGATCAGGTCAGGCATTGTGTCTAAATTCAGGCTTACAAATTCAACCTGGTTCATCCATTTTGGAGAGCTATGTATTATACTTGCAGAGAGCCAGATCTCTTGTGATTTCACCTGATTTGCATGGGACAATTAAGATCAGATCAATGGCAAAAGTTTGCTTTTTTTATAATCTCATTATAATGTTAATATTTAATTCATGCAGGCTCTTATCTTCTTTGTTTCCCTGGTCTTGCTGCATTACTTTCAAGATTTCTAATGAGGAAATTACAGTTCCTAAATTACTTCTACAAAGTAGAGGGGAAATGGATAGTAAATGCTTTTTTTACCTCAAGGTTGCCATTTCACATCAAGATCATGCAAAATGCAGCATTCCAATTCTAACCCTAGTGTGTCCTCTGTGTCTGCTGTGTTGATTTTTTGTTGCTTCATTGAGCAAAGATAAATACATAACTTTCAAGTACTAAATGCATAGGCTTTGGCCAAGTTTATTTTCTTTTCATGTCATTTTGTATTCACGAGCCAGTTCTTCTGTCGTTCAGGTTAATCCTGAAAAAGAAAAACAACACAAATATCATAGCTTTTCTCAGTTAGCCTGGACAGCTCCTAAACCTTTTCAGTTGAATATGAAATTTTCTTTCCTTCCATTCAGGTCTATAATGGTAGATATTAGAAATATGAAGGTTAAAGATCAAGTTTTGGAAAGTGTTTGAGATTCACAAAAGGGGTAAGATATTTTCAAGAAATCTATTTATTCAGTTAAATAGAAGTATTTAGCACGTAGGAGCTCTCCTGTCATTTGCAGTGTAATCATTAATAGACATTACCAAACACAATTCTTAACATTTTTTACTAAATACCTAGTAAAGTTGTTAGTATAAGTAAAGCTAGAGAAAGAGAGAGAGAGAGAGAAATGAGGTACAAGTATAGCAACATAATCAAGAACTAATTAGAGAGCAATTGCAACAGGTCACTAATAGATTGTGGAAGAACAAATGTTAATGGTCTCCTATACATCATTACAATTGTTTATATGCAACACTACTCATTGAGCAGGTTACTGATGTAGCCAGGGCAAATGGCCTTCGTACAATTTCTGAATATGCAGCAGAGGAATGGCTAGAGATAAGATGCTGTGGTTAAATTGCTGTGTTACATTTACCCCAGATGGAAAAACAGTACCTCAGAGACCATTAGAAGTCAACGTAACTGAAGGCAGTTTCCAGACAGCTGTGATTTAGACTGAGGAGGTGAAATGGTTCCAGGGCCCCTGGAAAGCAGAAGTAACATGCAGCCATTTCTACCCTTGATCCTCCAGTTCTGCATCCAGGAGAGACTGATCTGTCTCAGGGATGATAACTTTGTCCTGAAGTTTCCAAGCACATGGGATGGCTATTATTATTATATAGCAATATTATTATATATCTGCGTATGGCTGGAGATCTCAGCCATTTAATGCTGCATAGGAGAGCCATCCATTCAGAAGTTCCTTTATGTCTTTCCCGCCTTGTGTGAGCTTTCTTCTCACACTGATATTCATAGATATCTTCCTTCCTTTTAATGATACCGGGTATTAAATCCCTTTTAAAATGCCGTAAACATAAAAGGAGAAATAGAAACACATTCTGGAATGCAAGTGGTATTCAGGGTTCTTCCCTCATGCAGCTTTTTTATTTTAAGCTTGTCAGTATTTAGCTGGCTCAGTTCTATTGTTAGTGTTCTTTTACCAAATGGTTAGAAGAATAATCGGTAGATAGATATAAAAATTTCTTCAACACATTATAGGGCCATCATAAGGTCACTTTAGTAAAGAACAGAGTAAACAGTTTCTGATTTATTGTTGGTACAATGCTGTAAAACAACTGGACACTTACAATTAACAATTCATTAGCTGACAATTATGCAGGTAAGTGAAACAGATGGTTGTCATATTCTTGTGAAAGAGTTGCGTAAGTGCCTCTTTTTTTCTCCATTTCTGTTTTCACCAAAATAAACTAGATATTTTCCCATGTCCAGAACATCCTCTGTTATTTTAAAATCGATCAGATATTGTTTGCAAAAAGTACCACGTTACCTCGAGACAAAGAGAAGTACTACTAAGCTCACCATAGAGCCTTTCTTTGCTCTATCCAACTGTATAGGCAATAAAACTGAAGGTGAAGTGCTGTATATTTTGATAACTTTCTGTCCTACCACTTGAGAAAAGTTAGGCTGGTGCTTCATCTCAAATCAATGAACACTGGATGCATCGTTATAAAAAATTAAATTAACATATGTAGCAATCCTAGCATCTGTCCTTGCTTCTGCTGAAGTCAGTGGAGAAACTTCTGCTGGGGTGCAGACTCAAGCCCTTAATTTTGTCCGTTACAAGTAGTGCTATTCACCACTGTTGTTCTGTGTTGATTAACCTGTCTCTAAAACAGGAAGGAGAGAGTAAGGGAAAAGAATTGTTTTAAATTGAAAGTTGCTGCTCCTAGATTCTGAAATGTATATAAACTGTTGGTGAGATCATGGAATTAGCTTACAACAGGTAGCTACAACGAAGTAACAATTACAGTCTAAATATTTTAAAGAAAAAAAAAAACAGTTGATCCAATCACCTTTCAAGAATAACACTTGTGTGAATAGCTATCTGACCCATGTTGCAGTATTAGTATTATTAGTTAGATTTTGTCTAAGGAAGCAGTTAAATAATGTCTGATATTGTGACAATGTTGCTGTGCTGGTCCAATGAGTCTTTCAAGAAACCTTTTCCCACTGAGCCAACCCAGTAAATTTATTACACTGCATGATAGGTCAGATTAGCTTCTCTAGTTCTGTTCTTTTCTGCTGTGGAACTATCAAGCGTGGCAGGTGATGAAAAAATTCCTTAGAAGAATAATAGAAGGAGGAAATCACTGCATTAGATTACTCGGTCCCATGTCTCCTTTTATTTGAAATAATTTCTAGTAACCAAGGGTCCTAGTCCACATTGTGAAACAATGGCATGCAGCATCTACCTATTTTTTGTTAAATCAGCTTTTGAAGGGGGAAAAAAAAAAAGGAATAAAGCAAATGTTCCTTGTATCTCTTTTATTGAGCTGTAACTCAAAAACTGTTGCAAATATTATGCTAAAAACTGAGTTTAACAAGTCTAGGAAGAAATCTTCTTGAACAATATTCTAAATCTGAATTTCTTCAGCCCCTTAAAAAACTGAAAATTTGACTTTTGAATGGAAGTGATTATATAACTCTTATTTTTTGATGATTTTAATAGGAAGATATCTCTTTGGAATGAACAAAGCAATAAAAGCATGGAAAGTATTTCAATAATGTCTTGACATTTAAATTGAGTGATTTATAAGAATCATTCTATTCAGCTATTAGCCAAAAAGTAGAGAGATTTTTGTGCTCTCTGCAATTAACATTAGCTTTTCATGTTTTTCTTAAAATCATTCTATAATGTTTATAGCTGTGCTTTCTGTGCTTTAGAGAAAAATTTGATGGGCAAATAACCAGGCAACTGATCCAGAAAACCTGCCTTCTATTATTCCCTTAATCAAGCTGTATCCTCAGGTAAGTGACCTAGAGCTCCATACATGTCCTTTTAAAGTAAATATAAACTTTCCTACTGAATTTTCTTCAGGAAATGGATCAGATATTAAAATTCATGGAGCTATGCTAGCTTACGCCATCTGAGGAACTGGCTTAATCCCCCCATGCCTCAGTTTTGCTCAGAGTTAAAGACTTCTTTTCACAGACCAGTTAAGTTTACTAAGTGACAACAGTGGATTTATCCAGCACATCATTTACAAAACCCAGCTGCTTAAAATTGAGGAAATGAAATGTTAAGGATGCCATAGATCTTTGTGTTTCAGAAAGAATCCGAACCAATTCCTACTGAAGTCAATAGGAGTCTTTCCACTTACTTCAGTCAGAGCTGGACTCAGTCCAAAATAAACAAGTATTTTGCCATATATATGGCCAGATATGCCACCTAGGGATGCTGATCTGTGCATATGAGTAGACTACTATGGCAGAGGCAGTAGCAAGAGGGTATTGTGTTCTAGATAATTGGCATATATGCAAAATCTGCAGAGAGCTCAGGAAAAACTGGTGTAATCAAAAAACACTGCTTCCCAAGTTTGAGTTTCAGCTATCTTTTTCTTCTTTCATTTACAGTTTTGCACCTCTTACTCCAGTCAGAGAATCTGAAACACAGAAGGAAAAGGCTGGTACTCATTACTATAAAAGATAAGAATGGTCTATCAGTTCTCACTACCTGTGCAATCTATGCACTTCGTGTCCCTTCTAGGAAATGAGGTGCTTATTTTCAAATATTTGAATGAATGCAAAACTACCTAGTAAAAAATCGTAACACAAAGGAGCATCTTCCCCGTCTTTAGAGTGCTAAATTCATGTATTAAACCCATGCCACTGTAACAATCTTAACAATAGCTTTTCATGAACTTTCTAATTCAAAATGAGAACTACAGCAGTAATGAAGCATGCGTACTCTCTGCAGAGCTTGCAAGCACAGACTAAGTTTGGACATCCAAATAAGTACACATTAGCTAATCTTAAAATTTCAGACTTTGGCAGAATCCTTTCATACTTATTCATTCTGTAATGTGGCAAAGTCCCATTAACAATGTGATTAAGGAAAAGGGATTTGAAGGATTGAGTTCATCTCCTCTGAGAGGGAATAATTACTTCATATTTATTTTTTCGTAAGGATTATTCTTCAAGATTTCATTGATCTTTTCAAATTTAAACAGTAAAGGTAGTGGTACCCAGCGACTGGAAAAGAGGCAATGGGCACAGACTGAGACAGAGGAAATTCCACTTGAACTTAAGAAAACACTACCTCACTGAGAGGATGGTTGAACATTGGAGCAGGTTGCCCAGAGAGGTTATGGAGTCTCCATCCTTGGACCTAGTCAAAACCTGACCAAACACAATTCTATGCAGCCTGGTTGAGGTGATGCTGCCTGAGCAGGGGCATGGGACTAGGTGATCTCCCAAGGTCTCTTCTACGCTCAACTCTTCTGTTATTCTGTGAAGTATGATGAAGAGTTTTTATCTTTCTCATGCCAATGATAAAGATTCTAGATACAGCATATAGCACAACAAGTCCGGTCATTTTCTCAACAAATAAGTTCAATCTCCAGCACTGTTTGTTAGCTGGTTATAGCTCTGATGCAGCTTTTGAAACAAGTAGGGCAGGCGATGCAATATACGTTTGTTATGCTTCCCTTTTACTTGCCTCCTAGCCATTTCCCCATTTTATATTTTCAGCATATTAGCTCTGACTCAATACTAGACCTGTTGACTAGAGCTGGCTCCTCAGCTCCATATGCAGTGTATACCATATTATACATTAAACCTGGTTCAGCATGCTATATTTTCACCTGCAAACAATGATCCTAAAACACTCAATGGTTTATACAGCCAGACCTTAGTGTATTGGGTTAGCTTCCTTTTATCTTGATTTTTTAATGGGCAGAAAGTTGCATCTGTTCCTAACTGCCTCTTGGCTGTCAGCCATGGCTACATGATAGAGCCCAGAGACAGATGGGGAAGAGGACAGTTCTCCCTCCTCTCATCAGGTATAGATCTCAGCTGGGACACAAGTTTATGGAGTTACATGTTTCAGTACACTTGAGCTCAAGCCCAGGCTCAGCATCCAGTGGAGAGCATCTGAAGTGGCCCTGGTTGTTTGCACAGTGCTGCACTTGAGCTAATAAGTCTCACTGGAGGTAGAATGGTTCAGCATGGACTTGGGCCTTTTAATCGAATTTCAGTACATATGGAGCCACTTCTAATCTGCAATCCAGACAAAACATCCCTATTGACTAGCTCATGTAAATACCTGTGATGGTCTAGGTGCATGCACATCTGCATAAATATTTAAGTATAATAGGCAAGATTCTTAGCATTATTTATATCTTTCTTCTGATTTTTTTCCATTATAATGCCTGATTTGTCAGATATTGTAATGGATGTTACTCATTCTGCTTGTAAAGTCTGTTATATTTAAAGAAAGCATGTGGGAAGCAGAGAGGAAAGTTGCCTGTTGAATTTTTTGGGATTTTGTACTGTATAACACTCTGGAGGATAGGTTCCTCTGAAAGGAGGAGAGGGACTAGTCCTTTGATGAGAGCAAATGAGCATAGAAAATGAGTTTTGGGGTAGAGAAATTTCCAAAGCTTGGTGTCATGTAAGCTGGCAAAGTTAAGAAGTGGGAAATATATACTCACTACCTGAATACAAAACCTTTTTATAGGAATCTAGAGAGATCTTTGGAATTTATTACAATTTGAGAACAAAGGAAGAGGTTCTGGAGTGTTAGGATATCTTCTAGAAAGGTAAGAGGGAGATTTGGGTTTAAGTCCTTTTGTTTCTATTTTATCTTACTCTGAATTTTCTCTATTCTTTCTAAGCTCATTGTGCAAGCTATTCATATTAAGCCTAGCGCTACAGTTTTCGGCCTCTTCTGTAAGAGAAAGGTTTAGGTATTCTCATCTGAAAGCACTCTCACTTGAATCCCTTCACAGCTGTGTCAGAAAGTGGAGGTGCAAACTTGTGAGTAGCCCTAAGCCTGAGGTCAGAACCCACCTAAAAATGCACAAATAAATTTCCACCACTCTGAAAACTAAGGCTCAGAAAAAAGGGAAAGGTCTTAGCAGAAGAAGAACTCAGAACTTTATATATATAGATTTAAGACTTAGAGTTAAATAGCTACAGAGTGGGAAGTACTCAGAACTACAGGATGGGAAGGTTTTCAGCTTCAAAGTTACCTCTGAAGGATCTCTCTGGGAGGTAGCTTTTGCCATGAAGGTTACAGATGTTTACGTGATATCTCAACTGTGAATGGCATCTTGAAGAAAAGACTTATTTCAGGGATAAGTTCATATTTTATATAAGTTAATATTTTCCTGAGTTTTCTTGCATGACCCTTTCCCATTTTTAAATCAAGAATTTAGCTCTGTTGCTTTTCTAATGCCATACTGCCCTCCTACAGAAAAGTTTTCTTACCAAACGCCTCATCTGAACTTCCTAAGATTCAATGTGTGAGTAGTGTTGTTATATCAAAACAGGCTTCACCAGCGCCAGGTAGAAGGGGACTGTGACTTCCCGTGATTTGCTGGCCATGCACGTCCTAACATAACCCAGTATGTGGTTTGCCTCACTTGCAGTGAGAACGCACCCTTGCCTTATGATATTCAACCTGGAGAGCACCTTAACCTCCAGGTCATTTTCAGCAGGGTCCTTTTTGGCCAGTCACTTCCCAAATGGGTACTGACACATGGAGTTTGTTCCTTCCCAGATGCAGAACCTTGAATATCATGTTGAACTTCAGGAGGTTTCTGCAGGACCAGTTCTCAGGTTTCTCAAGATACGTCCGGACTGAGGCTCTCCCGGTTGTCACGGTAGTTGCTGCCCCAAACTAAAATAATTCATAGGGTGCATTCTGTGTCATCATCCAGGTAATCAATAAAAATGGTCCCCTAGTAACAACACTAAAGTGCCATGCTATCTATCTGTGTATGTATCATTTCACTGGACATAGACATTACATTTGATAACATTATTAATGGTATGTCTCTGAGGATTTCATTTATATTTTTCTAGGCATGTTGTTTTGTTTTGTTTTTCTAGTTAACTTATTCCATATTTAGCCAAAGATAATTTAGTGACTTCTCTTTCATCTGGTAAGTCATTTCCTGTGCACCTACCCTCACAACCTCTCTTTTGTACAAGCATCCCTCACTTTCTGGCTTGAGCAATGTACTAAATTTTGTCTGCTGTCTTCAGGGATCAGACAGCTTTGAGCTGAACTGCTTCAGCTTCTGATACCTACTGCTGTTCTGTTCAGTCTAAAGCTATATGCCTGAGAAAAATGGTTGGCCATTTGGTGTTCTGGTGCCATTAAGATGGGAACCCAGAGTATTATGAATTTTAAAATGCCATTGTATGGTTTAGTATTTATTGGATCTTGCTGCTTCCCTGTCACTTAAGTTAAATTTTCATGAAAACAAGAAATTTCCTTAATTGGTATCTCACGGCAAATTGGGTCAGGCTGGAAAAATAAAAAGGATTCTTCAGTTCTCATCCATCACTGTTAGCAGTGAAAGCTTTGATGCTTAGGCAAGACTCCCTTCAGCATGTTTGCTCTTTGTAACTGAATAGGCTTAACAGTTTCGCTATTAAGGTATTTATCCATTTCTCCGTAGTGTTGTGTCTGCTGTCCTAAATAGAACTTAAGCTGAGTTTCAATATCCACGTATTGGGAATTATAAACTAATTTCTTAAGTTATTTTTTCAAAGTAAAATAACATTTCGACATATGTCTAAATTTTTCCTGTGGCCTGTTTCTAAAATTAAAATTCTGGATAAATTTCAAGCTTCTCTCTTCCAAATGGTGTGCTTCCCCAGCCTTTGTTCAAAATATTTGAGTGATATGTTATGTAAGTGATTATAAAGCACTTTGGGAATTTTTGGATGAGAATTACCATTTACTAGCTCTACATCTGGATAGTAGGTCTTGTTATCCATTACTGGCCTTTGTTGCAGGTTCAGAATATAATAGGCTCTGATACTTTTGCCTGGTGATTTTTACAAACTTTTTTAAGACTCAATTTAGACTAACTGTTAGCCTAGACATTGGAAAGATTTTTTTTGGCTTCAAATATATCATATTTATTTATATATTATTTATATATCCTATGAAAGTGGTTCAATTTCTTCAGATTACCGACTTTTATACTCTTTTTTTATGCAGCAAGGTTCATATTTGATTTGGGTAAACTAATGTTACTTAAACCTTTAAGTGATTTTTCCCAATTTTATGCAGTGATTTATCCATAACTGTTGCATAGCACCTAGTGTTAGATGGGGAAAGAAAGGAATCCTTAATTTACAGTGTGGTTCTTAGATGGAGTGCAGATGTAAAATATTTTTCAGTGGGATTAGTGAGTTAGTCCTTCAATCTCAAAAAAAATTTTCATTCATTATTTTCATTCAAATTCCTACTACTTTATATTTCAGTTCTGAACTAATTTGTAATTTCAGTTGTTCAGGGCTTTGGAGGTGCAATCACTCTTATACTCTACTGCTTGGGCAGACAGGAAAACCTTTGTGACAGAATTACTATGTTCTTTAGGTGATACACCATGTGCTTATTTAACCCAAATTCCTCTTTCTTGTGACTTTCCTACACCTGGCACCTGTTTACTGTGTGACATATTCTTTCTTTGGCTGTAAATTCAAATTTACAATGAAGTTCCCTGGAACCAGCAGTATTTTAAAGGGCAAATGAGACTGTATATGGTCCAAACTTTTTTTAAGTCCACCATGGGTGTGCAATTGTACTACAGAACTCAATGAAATGTTCTAATTTTTTTTTTCCTGTCTGGTGGTTACAATAAGAAAATCTTATGTTGCTTCACAAAGATCTTTCACTTCTGCCTATTACCATGAGTAATATTCATCATCAAGGAAAAATTTAAACCATAAGGGATGACAACGTATTTACACTGATTCATGTTTTATGTGTCCCCATAGTGGAAACTTTCATATTCATATACAGTGTAATGTGCGATTAGCAGACAGAAAGGGACTTGAAGTCTCCCTACTTGAGTTAAGCTCTGAAAATAAAAATTCCTGAAAAATTAATAAGTCTGTCTTCTATCTACTCTGCAGAGCAAAACAATGTACTTTCAATAACTATACCATCTGGTAGCATATGGCATTGACTTTTGAAGGAATGTTTACATCTGGGGGACATGACTTCTTTCTTGAGTGTACGAGAGGATTTAGTGATTAAAAAGGAGGTATGTGATTTTACATATAATTGAGAAGTAATTCTTCTGAGGATACTTCCAGCACTTTTAGATCCCTTAACTCCTATGTCTGTGAGAAACCAAAAAAAAAGAACAAAGAAACAAACAAAAAGTTATATGCTACACATGATTAAGATTATGAGCTTTAGGCTTTTAAAATATACAAGAAAAAGGACGACTGTGAATCACACAATAGCTCTCTATCAGTGCATTGCAATGCCTTGTAATTTCAGGGTCCTCCAAGGAATAGCAGTCCACTGTTGGGACTCACAACGGAAGATCAGGCTCTCTGAAGAAAATGATAAATAGTGTCAAAATAAAACTCTCTTTAGTACAATGCTTATGGACTGTGCTTGGAAGTGTATGGCTTCTGATTATTAAAAAAAAAAAGGAAATATTCATTTATTTCGTTATTTTGTAGGGTTTTTTTCCTTATTCACATTTCTTGGCTTGGGAGGGACAGCAAAAAGCAGTAGTGCTAGAATTGCAAATGTGTTTAAAACAATGTGTTTTGGGAAGAGAAAAAACAATTTCTTATTAACTAAGAACTAAATGTACATTTCTAGTTCGATATATACAATATACCACTCATTAGCTTGAGTCTTCCAGTCACTGAATGAATATAGTCATTATGAGTCTGCTGGCTGCTGCGGTGTTAGAGCAGCACACTACTTAGATGGAGCTGGAAATCAGGTGCACAGATAATAGAAGTTGTACCTGTTTCTTTCAGTATGAATTCTAGCCTATCAGTTTGTGGGGAGCGTTGATGGCTGGGTGTTACTAATTAGCTTTTCTGTTTGATCAAGCAGATCTTCTGCGAGATCCTGCCACTTCAAGAGCCTGAACCCTGAACTATACTGCTGGTGGGGGTGGAGGGGGGGTGGGAACACAGACAGAGCCTGTGCTGACGGGGCTGAGAAATGGAGACTCCCACACTGATGAAGGCTGCAGGCTCGTGACTTCTGGCACCGGGAGGTCAGCTGCCGCTCTGCTTGCAGGTGTGCAGCCGCAGAGCAGGTTCGGTGCCTGGGAGAGAGGACTGGGAGCTGCGTCCAGTGAAGCACCAAGCCGGCTGAGCCAGGGCCCTGCAGCAACACCAGGAGGAAGCAGCTAGCAATAATAGTGGAGACTCCCTGCATCGAGAGACAGAGGCCCTGTCTGCTGACCTGACCCGACCCACTATCTAGGGATGTGTGCTGCTTGCTGAGGGCTGAGATCGGGGATGCAGCGGAAAGGTTTTCAAGGCCTCCCTGTTCCCTGGACTATTACCCCCCTGCTGCTCTTCCATGGGGACACCAAGAATAGCACCAGGGGACACCTGTAGTGTGCCAAAAGCTCCAAGGGCAAGGGCCAAGGGCATGGGGACAAGGGGTTTTCTCCTCAGTCCTGCCAGTGAGGGGGAAGGGCAACACAACTTGTGTGGATACAAGGATTTTGTTTTAATGACCACAGCGCCTTTCAGAGGATTGAGGACTGTTAGGGGGAGATGGGCTCTACCTGACCAGTATGGCAAAAACATCTCTGCCACCAGGCTGGCCAACCTGGTAAGGAGAGCTTTAAACTAGGAGTAATGGGAGAGGGAGATGACCATGCCCAATCCAGTGAGGAAGTTGTCAACCAGTTTGACAAGCAAAGCCTACAGGGCGATGTGGACATAATCAGCACACCAGGGCAGGAAGGGGTGCATCCCTCCCATTTCACAAATAAGGAAGGTAGAATGCACACAAGTAAGTGCCAAGAGGACAGGAATGTTCTCATCCTTTTCTGGGAAATCGTCATGACTGGGTGACCCTTTAAAATGCCTGTACACTCACACACACAGCAGAAGGAAAAAACAGGAAGAATTAGAGATCTGCATACAGTTGCAGGGCTAAGATCTCATAAGGATCACATATATGTGGTGGGATAGCTTACACAACTGGAGCGAAGCAATGGATGGATACAAGCTCTTTAGGAGGGACGGGCCAGGAGGACAAGGAGGTGGAGCTGCCATTGGCATGAGACAGCAGCAGGAATGCATGGGGACCTCTGCCTGGGGATGGGTGAGGAACAAACTGAGAGCTTATGGGTCAGGATGAGCAGGCAGAACAACATGGGTAACACTGCAGTGGGTGTCAGCTATGGACCGCCTGATCAGAAAGAAGAAATAGAGAGGCCTTCTTCAGGCGACTGGAAGGAGCCACACGTTCACAGGCCCCGGTCTTCGTGGGGGACTTTAACCACTCTGGTATCTGCTGCAGGGGCAACACAACAGGGCACAAGCAATCTAGGAGGTTTCTGGAGTGCACTGATGACAACTTCCTAAGGCAGGTGGTTGAGGAGGTGGTGAGGAGAGGTGCCACGCTAGACCTGATACTTACAAGCAAGGAAGGACTGGTCAGGGGTCAGGAAAGTTGGGGGCAGCCTTGGCTGCAGTGACCATGAGATGGTGGAGCTCAGGATCCTGTGAGGAGGGAATAGGGCGAAGAGCAGGATCACAGCCTTGGTGTCCAGGAGAGGAGACTTTGGCCTGTTCAGGGACCTGGTTGGAAGAATCTCGTGGGCTATGGTCCTGGAGGGAAGAGGGGTCCAAGAGAGCTGGCAGATATTCAAGGATTACCTGCTCCAAGCTCAAGAATAGGCCATACCAACAAAAGGGAAATCAAACAAAGACAGCAGGAGGTCTGCATGGATGGACAAGGAGGTCTTGACTAAACTGAAACATGGAAAGGAATGGTACACGCATAAAATGGAAGGTGAAAGAAGGGAAAATTGATCCAGGAGGAATATAAAGATGCTGTCTCAGTGCAAAGAGATGGGGTTAGGAAAGCCAAAGCCCACCCAAAGTTGAATCTGGTGAAGGATGTGAATGGCAACAAATGGGTTTTTATGGGTGTATCAGCAGCAAAGGAAGACTAGAGGAACTGTGGACCCGCTGCTGAATGGAGTGGGAGCCCTGGTGAAAGATGGCACAGAAAAGACCGAAATGCTGAATGCCTTCCTCAACTTAGTCTTTATTGGTAAGGCCAGCTTTAAGCAGTCCAAGAGATAAATTTATTCAAAAATTATTTTTGATTTCCCAGAAAAGCACCTACTTGAGGTGAAAAGCATTAACTGGAATATAAAATTATTATTGAAAAATGTGTGGATCCATAAACTAAAATATAATGTGTGAGTTATAACTAGACAGTAAGCATTAACAGGCTTTAGTGTCTTTCCACCGAAGTGTTATGATGGTTACCATGAATGACTTGAGGCTTTGTCTCAAGATATAAAAAAAGCAAGGATCTAGCTTTGCTTCACAACCAAAACATTTCTCATTCCTAGTAGCTTGTATGCAGAGATTAAGCACCTGCATAATTTGAAGAAGGAGAAATATTTCCATTGGCTCATATTGGTCTACTTAATTGAAGTCACATCTAGTCATATTTATAAGCTGAAATTCATTCAAAATTACAGCTTCAGCTTTCTTCAGCTTTCTATGTCTTGCTATATACTATTAGTATTTCTTTTTTTCCTATCAGAACAATATCTTACTGCTAATAATTCAAAATTTGAATGCCAGATTTTTTTAATAAATAATTCCAAATAGCCTTTCTTCAAATATGCATGCCATTTTTAAATAAAATAAATCTGATTTCAGAAAAGGTAGGCTTTATAAAAAATCCTATCTTGATTATTTAAGACTTTATTGTTGCAGCTAATTTTTTCCCTTGCCTCCTCCTTCTTTAAACTCTAATGGACTCTAAAATAAAGTACTATATAGAGCTTCTAGCTCTATAGAACAGTATAGCTCGAAATTACAGTAAGGAGTGTTATTCTGTTAATGCTACTGTGCATATTTTTTATGCATAAAAGCAAATCATAGGCTAATGATGAAAACATACATTATTTTAATATACTCCATTGACAAGAAAATATTTTTGTTTTATAAGCACCATAAGCACCATTATCTATAAGCACCATTTCTACAAGCACTGTATATCATTTTAAATTTTATTTAAGGCAGATCTAGCAGCTAATTAGGCCTAGCAGCTAATTCTAACTTAAGTAGTAGATTGTAATCTATTAATAACACCATTAAAAGTATAAACGAATATAGATAAAGTACAGAAAAATGTGATCAAAATATGGGGCCAAGTCTAGGCCATCCTGGACTCGATAAATAAAGCCTGTACTGGAAATAAATGAATGGCAAGTATTAAGGATGAAAAGTTACCCCCAGCCCTAACTAAGAAGTCACCTTTCCATGCTGACTTCTAACCTTAAACCAGTTAACTGTAAGGTACCTATATACAAACATATATTTATATGTGTCTATACATTTGCCTTACATCAGCTAAAACAACTTTACCTGAAGAAAGGATACAAGGAAGTTTCTTCTATAGGACTGTGTTTCTCTTGCTCTGAACTCATGTTTATGCAGAATTTTTCTCCTGAAATGACCTCAGACCAGCTTTGAAACTAAATCTCCAACCTGAGCTAAATAATGTTACATTTCTGCTCTAGTAACCTGCCCATCTGTTAGTGGCATTCAAGATAAAATTTAGCCATTCTGAATATATATGTATATACTTAGATAGTAGGTGGCTACAAGTCTCATACTGTTGTCACATTTTTTTTTAACCTGTATTTGTTCTTTGCTTCAATTACAAAGTACAGTAAGCAAGTAAAGTTTGTTTTATATACTGCTAGCTTTTCTAGGGTCCAACAGTTGTCAAACCCTGCTTTGTTCTTTACAGTGACCCTTGCCGAAAATGTTAGCCTGTGATAGTACCAAGAAAAAGGAATGAGGACTTTCAGAGTGGATGAAATGAAAAATCTAGTTTTTGATTAAAACAGAAATAATCGTAAATGCTGACTTCTGAGCTTTTAAACCTGATATCGTGAAATCATTGCAAGGATCAAAGCAGCACTGGATTTGTAAATAAGATTAAGCTGCGTCTCAGAGGAAACATTTGTACATAAAATATTTTGCAAGAACCAAAAAAACTGACAGAATGCTCATTATTAAGCTTTCCATCTCCTTTGTCTAATTCCTAGGGCAGGTGACCTGACAGGATAAAGAGAAAGTAATGGGTTATCTTCTCAACTATGTAAGTTCAGTGCCCAGTGAAGATTCTCCAGAGATAATGGATTCCCCAGCAGGAAAGGTGTAAGGATAGTTTGCTTTGCGCCAGCTAGGTGTTGAACCAACAAATACTGAACCCCATGTGCTTCCAGCATCGTTACTGAGCTAGATGAGAATCTTAGAAACCTTATGTCTAGCAGTAGGTATTACCATATGGTTCAGAGTGAGGTGCAAGAATTCAGTAATGCAGTGATGGAATAATCTACTCTTACGAGAAGTTTCATCTGATCGTTTAGGAGAGGATGTTCTTGGTACCTGTTCCTATAAATTCTGCTAAACAATTGATTTTAGTGATATCATCTGGCAAAGCTTCACAAATTCTGTTAAGTGGAAAATATATAAAAACAAAAATACTTTACAGAAAGGTGTTATATCAGTACATGATCGTACCTAGGAACAAATGAGGCTTCATGAAGGCAGAAATGATATTCTTATATATAACAGAGGAAATGAAAAGAGAGCTGAGTAAAAGCAATAAATAGTAAAATAGGGAAGAATTCTTTTGCAAGTGTGAGGTCTGAAAGAGGAAAAATTCTTATGTGATCATAATGTAGTGGCCGTGTCATTATTCTATATGTGACTATTAAAACATTTATGTACCTGATCATTAGATAAGAGCATGTATTTTAAAGAAAGAAACACATTTTGACTTACAGCATCTGAATAAAGCTAAACTGTGTTCTAAGAACTATTCGCGTAGGGAAACTGCAAAAGACCCTAAGAGGACAAATACTTTACTATTGAATTCATCACTCTCTTTAATGCCTTGTCTGTTCTGATATGGCTCTCTGAGTTTTATTAGACTTTTTCTTTTTAAAATTATGGAAACTGAAGGTGAAATTTTTTTTGAGTGATAGCATTTTCTAAATGGGAATTTACAGTAACGTTTCACAAGAAACCTTTCAAATTTCACAGTGCTCCAGGTCATCTATTACTAATTATCATAACCATGAGAACAAAGAAAAAAGTAGATAAAATTTTCTGGATCAACTGGGTAATTTGGAAATTCATTGTTGTACTCAGAGCTATTGTAAGGCTGGTCATGATTTTTAGCCTCTCAGCCCCAATTCAAATGAAAAGTGATAGGAGTAATTTGTTACAGTTGTAAGCTCCCTGCCTGGGAAAATTTAAACCGATGGAGAAAATTAAACAGGAGAAATTCATTCTTTCAGATTCTCTTATTTTCTTTGTGAGAAAAAAAGTAAAAAAAGATAACAACATGGAAGATATTATAACCTGCAGGAGAAAGAGGTACTTCACAGAGTATTCAGCATGTTGTCAGATGTCACATATACCTTAATTAATGTCACATAACCTAAGCATTTAAACAAAATACCTGAGGTAAGAGATGATTCCAGCGTGGGAGTACTCCTACACTTCGTCTCTAGTCAATGAAGAGAGAAAGACATTGTCAAAGCATGACTAAGATTTCAGATACGATGAATCACTCTCAAGAGGTGTCTTTCCTTTTTTTTTAAACTATTTAGAAATACCAGGACTGTAAATTGGCTGTCTGAATTTAGATGACTTACTGAAGTATCTAGTCAAAGAGAGTCAGTGTAAAGAGGTGGGCATCTCCAGAGGGTAACTCTGTCTACCCTAAGATAGATGTCTATGACGCATAGGGTCTTTCATGTTCTAGAGATGCTCATCTATCTGTATTATTGCAATGAAAGTCTAGATGACTAGCTTAGGCTCTAGTAAGACTGTACTTTAAATAGTTTAAGTTAGGGGAGACTATATGTTAGTTCCTTACTTGAGTATTTCATTGAGATAACTAAAGCTAGGTAGGATGAACCTAGAATATAACACAAGTGCTGGAGTGCAATTATTTTGTTGGAACAGGTTTGCCTCAGGCTGAGACGGTCATCTACAATGACTGTGGAGATTTGGAGGGTCGTGTGCTTTTTTGTATTTTTTGAAATACTTAGATACATCCAAAATGCTCAATGGAAAGCTGAAAGGCTAAAAGCTAGACTTAAAGTGTTTAGGCTTCTAAATATGTAGGTATTTTAAAAAGATATCCATAGTCACCTCTTTACTGGCATACAGACTTTATTACCCTTAAAAATCTCATTCTATATGGCCAGTTAATGCCCTTATATTTTTTCCTCTGCTAAATTCTTTTACTTTATATTCTGTAAACCAAAATCCAGCTATAGCTGAATCACAGTAATACAAATAAGACAGATAGTTGAGAAAGAAAATCTTCCCTGTACTAAATTATAACGTATTTTTTGTTTCTTCACTGAAGGCAATCTTCTCTCCCCTCCCAAGCAAAACAGAGTACGTATCCTCTTAAGACAGCTCTGTGACAGGTGTAGGGCTTCGATGTTGTCAGTTATAATCCTTTATATGTCACACCTTCAATCATGCGATGGGCCATGCATTTTAAACAGAAGTCTGTTTTGTAGTCTGTGGCAACAGAGTGCCAGGACATACACTGTACAACCATATGGGTGTCTCTTTGCAGGACATATGTTGTACATCCTTAGGCAGTAAAGCAATTAACAAGCAACTGTAAAGTAAATGTGATCTCTAAAAATCTCTAGAGCAGCTTTCAGTTTTTAAGATTATATTGCTAATTTAAGCCATGAAGAGATTCAGAACGTCAGAGACAGGTACAGTGACCATAAATAAAAGCAATGCTAAGAGGTAAATATAGCTTTCGTCTAAAAAACAATTGCAGTATTTTGCATGTTGGTAGAGCATTGTGAAACTAAAGATGTTAAAGAAGTAGTAACATTCAAAGGATACTTTAGCATAGTAATATGAAGATGCAGGGGCAGAAAAGACAGTAAGAGCAGCACACAGCCATTATAATGAACTGCATGTTTTACTTGTTTATCAGTGTTTATAATTTTGTCCAGGTCTCCGTGGGAGGAAAATATTTTAGGGGTTGGATTTTCTACTGTTTTTGCAAAATCTACTGTTGAACCTGCTGGGGGTTATTGAATCCAGTAGCTCAAGAAAGGTGAGGCTGCCACAACTCTGTGTTACCAGTAGAGAGGTATTCCCAGTAGGTACACATGTGCACATACACACAGAACATATATATGTACATATACACCTATATATGCACATGCACATTTATATACATGGCCGGCCACACAGATCAATGTAGGGCTCATGCAAACACAAAGCACCAACAGCTTCATCCTGTTCCCCTCTCTGGCTGATCAGGATGAAAGCCTCTTAGTGGAAATTATGCATACATACCTATGGATCCATCCAGCACCTGGCATTAGACATTCAGTCTCCCCGGTACCTGGACCCTGGATCCACTGATCTCCCAGCTGCCTCACACACAAACTCACACACATGCAAACACAATCTTTCTGGTCGCTGATCTAGACTTAGGACCTCACCAGTAGCTGATCCCAGGCCCCACGGTCTTTCTAATGGCTGGCTTGGATGTCCTGGTCCCTTCAGTTGCCAGCTTTCAGACCCTTTGGCCCAGACTTAAGGCCACTCCAACACCTGGCTCCCAAGGCTCTCATCCTACCCACCTGCTAGTCCAGCGTGGCATTTGCTAGCAGTCATGCACTGACATTCACATCCACACACTGTGCATGAACTCCAGTCTCTGCAGTTGCTGGCACTTAGACCTCCATACACACACCTGCACACAGAATAGGCAGCCCCTCACCCAGGAAAATAGCATGGAGTTTAAGAAGAAGAAATGACAAACTGTGATGATGGGGCACAGGGCACGGCCAGACAACCATGCTGACCAGCAACCTGTTTACATGCTGTTAACCTCTTGTACCCTTTCTCTTTTCTTTTCCCACTTTTTCCTTCCTAAACCATCTTGATCCTTTCCTTTCTCCAAATTTGGTCTCTTTCCTAAACTTCTCATAAGTCTTGAACAATCACAAAATTTCCCTTCATCCCATAGCGAGTCCCATAAGCAGTAATTCCCCTTAGTCTGAAAGGTGTTCAGGGGACCCTTTCTGTTGATTCATCCTGATGGATTTCACCCCTGCACCGTGCTGATGGCTCTCCGGTGATGCCATAGGATGAGCTGGTTCAGGGTGCTCGTTTCTGCAACAAGGTTATAGGAGTTGCCCTGCATGGCGTTGTGCCTTTGTGCTCCTTTGTGTAGGTGGAGATGAGCCTTTAATCACATAACCTAGCAGAACCCAGTCCAACTCTCATTCTGCAGATCATAAGTAACTTGCCAACATCAGATCTTTTGGCACTGACTGGCATAAAAATACATAGGCGTGCTGGATTACAACACAAGAGGGTCTGGACTACTATTTTGCCTTTGTCGCTGCCGAGTTTTATTTGCTATCAAAAATTTTCAGTAGAATTCTGCTGAAGATAAATGTGAGGGAACCTTCCTTATGAACTGTATGTCATCTATAGTTGGAGCTCTTAAGCCTGTAATTTGATATGTCTTCCAAATCATGAAACAGTAGGTTCACAATTAAATCTTATTCTGGACAATCTTGAAATATATATTTAAATATATGAAGACTTTTCAATCTTTTCAAGTCCTTGAAATTTTCTGTGACTAACAGTTCTGATGAATGCTTATGTACCATGCAAAAATATTTCTCGTTGAGTTTTAATCTGATAACTTTCACTTTAGTTAAATATCCTATTCTCTTGTACAAGAAAAGAAGTTCTCAGTATACCTTTCTTCATACCATTCATTATTTTTTAAACTTTGTTACAGCCTTTTAATGTATCTATTTACTATATGGGCAATCTTTTCAACCATTCCTTATGTGCATTTTTCTTACTCTTAATCACTATTGCTGGCTTTTTCTGAACGTTTTCTGGCATATAGCTGGCAAACTTGTGAGCAAACATTCATATCACATAAACCAACATAGCACCCCGCATCTAAACTGAACAGAGAACACATAAAACAAGAAATGCATCACTTTGTCTCTAGGAAGAGCATAGTGTAGAAATATTTTGAAAGATGAAAAATAAGGTTCAGCAATATTTCTGCTTGGTGATAAAATTGATATTAATAATTGATTTGTTATACTTGTTGCATGGATAGAAAATTCCCGTTTTGAGGGCTGTGAGAAGATACAGAGATGCTTTTCACATCCCAAGATGTGCAGAGTACAAAAGGTTAATGACAGGAAGAATGTGTGAAATAGGTGGTATTCTGTTATGTGTTTGAAGCTAAAAAGATAGGAGAAGACTATTACTCACTAGCTTTTACCTGCTCTGATGCTGAATTTCATTTCATGGAAACAAAGTTTGACTTATCTTGAGGACTTCTAATTTGTCCTCCTCAGCTGCAGAGTATACAGAGTGCTGTAAGCCAATCCCAATTTTTGCTTCAATGAGGTAACATAAATGTTAGGAATAGCTTAGAATTTTCGATTAAAATAACCCTTCTTCTAAAGATATCTTTGTAGTTTGAGAGAGACCGCCTTCTTCGTGCTCTGGGGCTTCACTCTCTGCGATATCCCTGATAACATAGAACACTGATGAGACTCCACATATTATTCACTGGGATTTCCTAGTTGTGAAATCACAATCAGGAGTTGGAAAAGTAAGTTGACAATTCTAGTTGCCCAGCCGTACAGTGATGAGGAAAATGATACTCAGAAAAGTGTTTCCACTACATTAAGAAATTTGAGAGGCCTAACTTCATGTACTTCACTTTTTGAAAAGCTTATTTTTCTAAACTTTTCAAATGCAGCATAGAAATCACTTTGATTGTAGCTATATCTAATTCATTTTTAATTGCACTACAGAAATGCCTAACTTCCTCCTTATTTTAGGCTGTCTTACACTATTTAAAGAAAACACTTGGGTGTATGGGGAAAAAACATTTAGTTCAAAATTAAAAACATATTTCTACATGGGTGTTCCGAGGTTCTTGTGGGCTGCCAGTTTTAGAAATATTTTGGCTGAAAATTGCACTGTGGCCCTTATGAGATTTTGAAATTATTAAAATGTTTTAGCATTTTTCAGTATTTTAGTATTTCGTTTTCTGTAATTTTTCATTTTAGTTTACAGTATTAATGTAGTTTCCTGTAAAGTTTCCATTTAAAATAAAGATTTAGTGTTGAAAATTTACTACTCCAGAGTTGTTTTATAGGAGATTCCCATACTAGTGAAATGTAGTGAAACGTTTTAAGTGCACATAAATATAAACAACAGCTAGAAATTAAGGCAAACAGTCTAAAGAAATCATAGCCACATGAAAACAATTTGTTTTACCCCGGCTTCAGTGAGGCCAAGCATTCACTGCAACTAGAGTTTATATTCTTTTGTGTTAAAACCCTACTAGGCAAAGCAGCTAAGAACTACATCTAAGTATGAGAAATAGAAGTGAGTTGTATAACATTGATTCAATGTTGTATAAACTTTATTAAATGAAGAGTAAAAATGAACTTAAGCCCTTGCTTAAATGGTTTGCTGACTTTGGCTTTGTTTGAAATGAGCAGTATGAGGTGTAACAGAACAGCTTTGATAGCTGCAGAAGAGAACTAATGCATGAGAGTAGTCTATTCAGTGTGCTTAGTAAACGACACGACACTCGGCTCAGCTCTTTTTTCTTCCTCATGCTAGTCAGTTCCTCAGCTGAGCAAGCAGTTACTGGGAATTTTCTGCTGAAAAGCCTGATTCTAGAACGGTTCCACGTCTCCTCTTCCAGCTCCATCTTCAGTCGTTCCTATTATCTTCCAGTTATTTAGTTCTTATCTTTGTTCTTCTGTCCTTCTAACCTCACTCCTTGCATAGCAGCTGTGACAGCTGAGGTCCTTTATTCATGTCTTAATTGTTTTGGAAGCTACAGGGGATAGTGATAATTTACATTTATAAGCAAAAGCAATGATCTGCTTTACATTGTCTACCCTTTTTCATTTTAAGTCTAATTACTTAGTTTTGCTCATCAATTTGATGTCCTTTTGCCCTCTCAGCTGTGTCCACAATGATCTATCAAGACATCTTGCAAAAGGAAGCACAGGAATGGATACAGAATACGGTAGGTCACTTCTCAATAGAAATAAATTTTAGATGGGTACCATGGCTAATTGAAGAATGGTAAGTAGAAGCTGCTAGAAAAGAAAAAGAGTTGGCTATACCCGGAGGAGTAAATACTGACTATGCTTTTTATATTATAGGCAGGACTGGTGGTATCGTCTGTCATTACCAGGCTTTCTTTATAGTGGCTTATAAACTTTGCCAGGCTCCAACCACTTAACAGAAATTCTGTGTGACTATTTCATGCTTAATTTTTAGGAGCAATTTCAAAAGAGCTCAGCACTTTGGGCTGAGGGGTTTTTATTCTTACTTTTTTTTCCTGTATTGTTTTGGGGGTTTTTTGAGTTTTTTGTTTTCTTGCAGTAAGGTTTGATTATTTCCCCTTATTTCCCCTAAGAATCTCCTCAGATTGGACATACTCTAACTCAGATCTGAGTCTCTTTTATCCCTGAAACTGCACTGAATTGCTGCAAACCTTGTCCACTGAGATTTGAACATCTACACTGAAAATGAGGAACTGATGTCTTGCTTGTCAGTCCAATGAGGTACAAACAATGTGAAGCAGAAGCTACATGATGTTAATGACTAAAACTTTGGGTCATCATAGGCACCTCAAGTTGGGCACCCAAAATTTAGTAACAGCTGCTGACTTTAATTTCTTTGCACATACCGAATGGTGATTAAATAATACCTTATTGTCTTGCATAGTTGTAAATATTTATGAAGTATTCTATAGTGACAAGTAACATGCAAAAAATTCAGGAGAAAATTCACCGTTCTGTTTTCAGTGTACGATATGATTAGCGTACATACAAAAACAACATGGGGACTGAGCAACACCTCTGACCACACAATGAACAATACGTGAAAAGCAAAATACTGTTCATTAGCTAAATGCCACTCATTCTGTGTACTGAAAGAAGTGTAGTCCTGTGGAGAATGTCTTTGCTTTTATTATCCAAGTACCCGTACCCTAAGGACTGAAGTAACAGCGACACTGGAGTTCTTGCCTGTGCTTTGGACAAGAAATATATGTGATGATTCAGATACTACTGATGGCAAGCAAGTATTTTTTTTCCAGCTGTTAACCTCTGTACTGGTGGTCTGTAATTCATGGGTCCCACTGAGGTTTTCTGAGCTAGATAAAATATCAGAGCATTGCATTCAAATTGACTACAGGAGTGTAGAGTATTTTGTTCTCCTGTCTTGCTGACTATTGACAGCGAATTTGTGTGTTCAGAAAGGCTTTTCTTTAAATCAACAGTCCTGTACAATAATATTGTCCCAATGAGAGACTTTAATAATACAAGCAACCAGCATGTTTAAATACATAAAAACCACAGCAGGACTGAGAAACCACAACAACCCAGCAGGCCTATGCAAGACCCGCAGTTACAGTGTGGGGAGGAGGATCAAGGTGAAGACTGCCTTATAAATCCAGCATTTACCAGCTTAACAAAATCACTTAGTGCAACTGAGCTTGCAAAATGACAATGAGAGAGGTGGTAAAATAGAATTTCCAGGCCAAAATAATCAGGAACTCTTAGCAGTTTGAAAAAAACTTTTCAGTGTGTCTATCTTGGTCTTATTGTAATAAGCTAAGTCCGGATCAAAGGGATTGTTAGGAGATTTTGGAAGACTGGTTCTGGGAAAATTGACAGTTGCAGAAAAAGTTAAAAAATATTAAGGTAGTAAATACTTGGGAGTACTTAAATTTTTATTCATACCTAGTAGAAAAATAAAAAGTCCTCTGTTTCAGGCAACTTTCTTCCGGTTTCAAATGTAGATGTGAAGTTCTTTTCATTCCTAATCACTTTGTTAATAGAGAGGTAAGCATCTGTCTGATGTGGCAAAGTTGCACTGATGCCATGGGCAAAGTGACTCTCTGTTCAAACAAACTGTACAGGTAAGCTGCATTTTCTTTCCTTTCATTTTATTCTATGATCTTTATATGTCTACGAAGAGAAACCTGCAGTATTTCCATCTAACTTGTTAAACTCTTATTTCGTACTTTATACGCAGTTATGCTCAATTTGTTAGAAAGACAACTGCACGGTATTTATGATTCTGTAGACATTAGTGGAAGAGCCAAAAGAGGAGCTTCTTTCTCCTTACTGAATTGATATTCTGGCTTAGTATCAGGCCCCACTGTGCCGGTGGAAGTGATATATTTCAGATGAGACACACTGTTTTACATAACTGAATTGTGGTGAATAGTACCCATGTTATTAGGATACTAGGATAATTCAAATCATGATTTAAATTATTCCATGATCTCTAATCCTACATGGGAGGAATCAGACACGTTTACAGTCTCAGAAAAAAAGATAATATCTCTGCAGATCTCAAAAAAAGTATTCCTGTATTTAGAACTATACAAATATCTTAGTCTTTGAAACATTGAAGAAAGTCTGTTTAAACCTATTGTTCCTACCTTAATTTTTTTTTAATTGTAGTTTCAATTAGATTAAATAATCTTCATTCTCCTATCCAAAACTGCAAAAAACTGCTTGTATTCCACTTTGGCAAAAACTTAACTATTTGTTCTTTGGCCATACCTGCAGAATATCCTCGGATGCAAGCTAACATACAGAAATAGTGTGATATTCCTCCTCAGCCAAGGAGCATAAGGTTTTTTTCAAGTGACCTTTTCCAACATATCCTAGGATCTTGGCTGCTTTTTTTCATCACAGTGAATTGTGGTCCCATAGCCATTGCAGTTCTTTTTTGTATAACCTAAATGTGTACCTAAATACCCAGTTCCTCATCTGTGTTTACCTTTTCACTATGGTCAAGTTTGTAGAAGTATATACGAAGTGCTTTTTTGTTTTCAAGTACATCTAGAATACATTCAATTTCATCTCATTCTCAATGGAGCCCAATTCTTTCTTTCTTCTTTGTTATTTACTGGCATAAACATTGTGTTTTTACATAGAAATGCTAATGCATATTAAAGTCTGACACCTCTACTTTCATTTAATGTGTTTTCTCATGTGCTTATTCATAAATTTATATCTGAAACCATTGTCCCTAACCATTTTTACTTCCTTGCAAAACAGGTTCAAAATTAAGCTGTTCCTCAAAAGCAATGCCAAGCCTTCCTCTTTCTAAGGCATCTGCATTCTCAGAGCAACTGGCTTCATAAACTAATTTCTGTAATTTGTCAAAGTTAGCCATTTTATAATCAATGACCTCACACACATGTTTTTGCTTATCTTCATTTATGTTAAACAGAATCAATAATTCAATCCACTGCTATTTTCTGTGGCTATGTTCTTCTAGAAATTCTTCATAAAATACCAAACAAATCTAAACTGCTAGAATCACCTCTTACTGGTTCAGTAACTATTTGATGATGAAATTTATTGTATTGAGGAAAATCTGGTTCCTCCCAGTGCTAGCAGCAACCTGTAGAAGAACCACACAATCCTTAGTAGCAGTAATCATTCTAGTAACACTGAAGATCTTTATCCTTATCTGACTTCAACGCTAGGGGACTATAACAAGCTCCCACCATTAAAATAGTAAAACTTCCATCTTTTCTTACTTTTCCCAGGTCATATCCAAAGTTTCTGCTTACAGATGCTTCAGGTAGCTGGAGACTGGAGCTGTGTAATTAATTCATTTTCAGTTCAGTGACTGAATAAAGAATGAGGAAGAAAGATGTTTCACGTGAAAGTGTTTTTCCGTATTCTTATCAAAACAAAAACTAAAATTGAATTTACTGTCGGTCATTATAAGTATATTGTGTTTTGATTCTCATTACTAAAAAAAAGTCTATCAGGCAGCAAATCATTATTTTAAAATGAAAAATCAAAACATTTCATCTTGAGCACGTCAAAGCAAAGTTTTCAATTTAAAAAAGTACCATCTGCTTTTTCAGTCAAAAGTACTCACAGAATCAGCATGAGTTCCCAAGTATCATTTGTTGATTAGAAATTGCATTTTTGAGTGAGTGAACTGTTCATCTGAAAAAATTTTCCTGTCTCTTTTCACCTTCATGCTGCCATTTTGTCTCAGAATTAGTTTCAGGACTCTCACTATAGCTGTGCAAAAATGCTAAGACACAGTGTATACAGAATAAATATTTTTCAATATATTCTGTGCTGAACAGCTGCAGTTAAACTTGTACCCCCTACCCTTAATGCATGCTGCTTGCAGTGGCGCTTTGGGCAGTGAATAATTCTGTAATTCAGAAATTTGAATTAAATTTAATTTCTATCCTTTCTACATGCTCCTGGGAAATGAAAATATATACTTATGCCTTTCTTCTGGCTGTAGTCTTGCTCTTCCAATGTCTTCACTTCATCCAGTAGGCATAACGGAGTGGGAAAGGTGAAAAAAGGCCTCGATTCTTCCTCGTACTCGTGCCATTTGTTGAAGAGAGCTGAACTCTGGCCTGGCAGCTCCTCTTTGTGAGCGTCTGACTGTGCTTTGCAGCCACATTAGAGTCTGCTTCACTCTGCCTGAAAATGAGCTGTTCGATAATCCAGACTGCAAGTGTTAAAGGGCATGCCTCCTTAGCACTGCTTGATTTAAAATAAATATTTGGGAGTCATCTACTTGTTCAACTTAGCGAATCTTTTCCTTTCCACTAGATTTATCCTTGTGGAACTGCTTGTACAATAGTCTTCCCTGTCACTTGTGCTTTATGTTTTCAGACAGTAGAACAAAGTGCCAGGTACACAAAAACAATGGGAGGGTGAGAAGCAAAAATATTTTGGTGAAAACTCTTGAGTCACCAAATGACGAGGACAAACATATTTCATGTTCACATAAAAGCATTGTTCTTCAAAGGCTGTGGCTAACGAGTCAAAATTTGCCTATGACAGAATATACCCAGCTGAAAATACCTACTACCTTTAATAGCTAAATAATATGATTCTGTGATTCTGTGATATTTCTCTAGAAAATGCCTTTTTAAGTTACCTACTGAGAAAAGCCACTTCCTTTCAGAAAGAAAAAAAAAATGCTCTCGCATGTTTATTTTTAAGCTGTAAGCGGAACACAAAGATTCTCCGATGTCCTCCCTAGGACTGATGTTTCAATTCTAATCTGACACAGCTGAAATGCATTTACCCGATCTTATGTAATGATAAAGAAAAAAATGAAATTAAAACAATAGAAATAAATAAAATGTTAAAATATAAAACAGTAAAAACAAAACAATAAAAATAATGAGTGCCAGAAAGCTTTTGTATGCTTAGACAAAAGCAGGTTGTAAGAATTTTTTGCTTCCAGGCCAGAAAAGTTTGAGAGATTTTAGCATCCAAAGATTTCTTAACAAGTCTGACTTTTCGTAAGCAGTTTCTCCTTCCTTGCTCCAAAAATATCTCCCAAAACTCGAACCCTTTCCTCTGCTCCCTCCCCCTCAAAGAAAAAGCAAAATTCCAAACAAATATAGAGGTATCCTGTGCATGTCAGACAACGGCAAGACCAATGGCTACAACTATTTCAACAGATATATGCACTGGAAGATTTCAGGGCAGAGATTTTTCTGGTGGAATAGAGTCTTTAGAGACAGGAAAGAAGGCACCTAAGCACTGCTTTCCCTGGTGCTTTCAACAATAGTGTTAACAGTTATTGGACTCTGTTTTCCCTTACAGAAAGGCAAAGGGAAGTAATACAATGACTGTCGATGCTTGTGCAAAGTATCTCCCACTCCTTTGCTTTCAAAGAGAACCAACCATCTCAATTTAAAACTGAAGGAAAATGTGGCCATCATCTAATTAATCCATTCACTATGGACCCTGGAAGGGTAGGAAAAACTATACAAAATCTAAAATAATGCTGTTTTCTAGGTCTTCAGTGATATTAACAACCACCAGATGAAGCGGGAGAAATCTCTCCAATTATGATGGAGCAAGTATGATTCTACGAGGGTCTAAAGGGTAGCTGAGAAAGACTTAGCAAGCTCATTCTATAAAGACTTAAAAAATCAGTAGTAGTTTATACATTCATGCTAGGAACAATATTCTAGCTCTGCTTTAATTGACAATAAAAGTTAAGTTGAGCGTTGCATTGATGGAATAGGTAGCAGTTAATGTCATGAAGTTATTTTATTCTCAGATTCAGATACAACAAAGAAAGCCTGACTAAATGAAAGTTGTGAGAGAGGATATGTTCTCTGTTTATAATTCCACCAGGGTAGCAATCCCCAGGGGAGGAAAGTAACAATTTAACTTAAATGCCACACATTAACAGGAAAACAAATGAGTATAAAGTAGTATGACTACACTTACTGTGAAAATTAGAAGGTTTCTGTTAGCAACTAGCCAAAATGAAGCCAAAACCAAACTGTATGAAGATGGAGTTTTCCTGGCTACTTGTGATGGCAGGGGACTAGCTCCACCAGCTTAGGAGGATATAATTAACTTAGCATGAATTAACATCCTTGATGCAAAAATATCAGCTTCAGAGGTCTGTCTTATGCTTTAAACTGTCATATGAGGTGATCAGAATGGTGCTTTTCAGACATGAAAAATAATGGATTCCTAAGAGGCCAAGGAGACTAGGCTGAGAATTAGGATCCTCAAATACAAATTCTTCATAAATTACGAAAGAAGTCTCTTACTTGAAATGATAAAGTTCTTAAGCTGCATGAAATGGACCAGGTCCCTTGCATCATCCCATGGAAGATAGGTAGTATAGTGAGTTCATTAATCTTTGTCACAGGAGTATTGAACATAAAACACCCGTCAGATTTTCTACATTCAATAGCACCTGAGAGGTTACTGGTAAGAGTTAAAGACCTTGCTAGGACAAATTATATTTTATGGGTGGGTAAAGCTATACCATAATAAATGCTGATTATAAAACACTTAAATCTGAGTTTCATGTAAATAATGAAAGGAATAGTTTTATCTTTTGCATAAGAACTTGGGGAAAAGATTTACAATTTGTTAGACCACTTTATCTTTGGCTGGTTTTTTTTTTTTCCTGCTGAAGTACTTCTTGCATTCTTCCTTAAAGTTTCAGTATCCCAGTTGTTTATTCTTTGGATATTCATATTCTTAATATAGTATAGAGAGATTTCTTAAATAATATAAAGTATTACATGACTTTTGCTGGCTGGGCAGCCTTTCATGTAGCTCCTTAATTGACTAGGGACCTAACACCAACTGGTAATTTCTTTAGCTATCTTGAAATAATACCAACTTGTCATGCAAAATCCGAATATAAGTGAAGCAAATAGAATCAGATCAAAAGAGGTAGACAGCAGCGTGCATAGCCTGGGTCGTGTGATATAACTGTATTCACTCAGGTCCATCATTTCCATTTCCTCCTCATCTAGATTTCTCTAGACCTAGCCTTGAGGTATGGTAAATATTTTCAGGGGTAACTTTTAATGAGAATCTCTCTATTTAGAGGACATGTGTGGAGGACTTGAAGTTCTGCTTATTTCAGAAACTGGAGTAAATGAATTCCATTCCATCAGAATGACAGCAGAGTGATTAAAAGTGTTCATTTTCTGCTCCTGAAAAACAGGTAATTTTTCAAATAATTTTCCAAAGTTTCCAATTGTCCATATATACTTTATATATAAAGCTTTTATAAGTGTGAAATCTGTGACCTTAAAAATTTGATAGTATCTCTTTGATATTGGATAAACTCAAGTCACTCAGTTTTGGATTAAGGATACATTTCTGATATCCTTACTATGCCAGTTGTAATGTTTATTATGGGTGTTGTTTCAGAAAATTCAAGAAGTTTGATCCTTGGCTGCCTTGGAGAGGTCACAGAAGCACAGACATGGTCCTATGCCTCCATCCGGCCGGCTAGAGTTTGTTTTAATCTCGTATATGGTTTGGAGGCATATCAGTTCTCTTCTAAACTAGTCTAGCTAACAAATAGCGAAGATAACTAACAACTAGACGAGATATCATTTGAAGGAAAATATTGTGTAGTCATGCTTGTGATTTCCAAGCCCCTCTTTAAGATGTAGGCTACTGTGAAGCACGAGAACAGTTAAAGTTCAGTAAATACAGGCTAGGATAAGTCCAATGAGATCGTCCCAGGTAGAAAATGCTTTGAAAAATTAAAAACAGGATTTATTTTATTTTAGTATTAAAAAAAAGAAAAAAAAAGGAATTCCAGCAAGTTGCACCTACTCCTATGATTCTGTGGTGTAAGAGAGCCTTGTAGGACAGTTTTGTGGGGGTTTTTTTTGTTCTCACTGTACTTTCCTCTCTAGCTTTCTTTTTCTTTCCTGTATTTTTCACATTTCCCAATCACTCTTTTATTGCACATGTGATGTTAGCTTGTTGCTCAGGTTCTCACATGAACCTGCTTCATAACTTCTTTTTTTCGCTGATCATGACACAAGCATCGTCCCCTGATCTGATCTGAACACTAGTGTCTTCTCTGTATTGTGTGTTCCCCAAGATCTACATCTGCTTACAGGTAATTAGCCAATAAATTTAACACTAGCTTGATAGACAAAAGGGCTTGCCTGTCGCTTACTATACTTTTTTTTAAAAAAACAAGCACATATGGGAATGTACTTGATTAGATTACTTTCCCTCTGCCTTTCTTTTAAAAAGGAAAGGCAAGGAGGTTGTGATCATACGCTCACGTTTGTCCACTTCCTAGCACAATTCTGACTAGAGGTGCTGGATGATCCTGAATTATAATTATGTAATAATAAATAATAAGCAGCTAATATGTATTCCCCAATGTCCTCATTGACATTGCTGCTACGTTACTACATACAGCGACATCACTGGTATAAGGCTACTTATTTAAAAGCCCATGGAAAATCAGGGCTCAAAAGAACCTGAAAGGCCATCAGTTAGCTAATGTCCCCACTTAGACACAAGATAAAATACATCTGCATAATTCCTATCTAGTATATGTTTAAATTGCTTTAAATTTTCCAGTGACAACTTGGCTTGGGGAACAAAGCAAAGCCCAATATCATCTCTTGTGTTTCACACCCTTCTTTACTATGAGTTTTTCCTATTCTTAGATCTGTCTTCCTGAAAATTAAACTCTTTACTGGTTGTAAATACTAATGATTGCAAATACTTTTTAATTTTGGAAAATATTATCATGTCTCTCCATTTTCTGTTTCTTGGAGCAGTAAACTCACTTTCTTCAAATGTTTTTCACAGCCCACATTTGTTAAAACTTATAGTCTTAGTTTTGTCCTCTGGACTCTCTATGTTTTATTTAAGGATTTTTTAAGGATGGTGTCCAAAATTAAACACTGTACCCCACCCATAAAAACTAACAAAAGCAGAATAGTCATCTCCCATATGTAACATATACCTCATCAGAATGTTTGCCTTTTTGTAATGGAACATCCGTCATTTATCATAAATTTAAGATGATCCATTTTCCTCCCCATATCCTTCTCTGAAGTGCTGCTGCCTAGCTAGTTATTTTGTAGTTATGCATTTGAATTTCTCTCTTGAGTGCAATAGTATGTTTTTATCTTGATTGAATTATGTTTTACTAATTTCATGCATTTTCTCTAGCTTATCAAGAAAATTTAGAGTTGTAGTCCTGCCTTTCAAACTGCTTGCATCCCTTTTCATTCTGGTATCATCTGTTAATAGTTGCACTTAATTTTCAGTCACTAATGGAATCATTCAATAGTGTATTAGCCTTAACAGCTTTTTGAAAGAGTCTTCTGTCTATATACTCCCAGACTGACCATCAGCCATCCTCTGAATATAAGGTTTGCAGTTTTGTTTTTGGTTTTACTCTGGTAAGTGTCCACATTCCAGCAATTAAATCTGGACTATACTTATGCAGTTTGCCTAGAAGAACGTTATATGCATGATGGCAAATGACTTGCTAGTGTCGACATCAATCATACTTTCCCCTTACCCATGAGGCTAGTTACTTTGTCAAAGAAGGAAACTAGATTAGTTTATATTGTTTATTCTTCATATATCTCTGTCGGCCATTTTCTACCATCTTATTGACCTTCAGTTATTTACAAATTGATTAGTCATTTCTTTCGATATCTTTCGGGCATTCTATGTTTATAAGGCTATACTGATACTTTCAGTTCATCGCGCTCACTCACATATCCCTACAGCACGTAGCTGTGTTACCAGCCTCAACTGTGAGCAGCAGCTGTTTCTATTTGGACGTTCTGCATCCTGTTCTGAAGATGTTACCTGTTACTATTGACTTTGATCTTGTTATTCTAATAGTTCTGATCTTACTGCCTTTTTGAGATATCCCTGCAGATTATCGTCTGAAAGGCAGAACACTGTGACATATGGAAAACAGAATATGTACAGTGAAATATGGAAAACAGAAAATTCCCTTTAGCTGCCCTCAATATTTACTACAGCTTTTCTGAAGTGGCTGCAACAACATTTTTACTCTTCTGCTGATGAATGTGTGTAATTGCTTTCTTTTAACATGTCTAGTCGTTATATATTTCCTCCAACATTTTTCCTCTTCAGGAGTATTTTCCTTCATCACTTTGGAAGGGTCTTAGGATCTAGGCAGGCCACTCCACAGGCGACTCAGGCATGCCACCAGGTACTCGGCAGGCAAGGTTCATACCCCGGGGGTGATATTATCACATGGCTGACAGAAGGCCTAGTCCTCAGACTAGGATTTCAGGACTTCAGGAGTTCTCATGTTAAAGAGATCACAAAGAGAGAGTTTCAAAATGCTGGCAGGCATGACATTCAGGAAAATCAATCTGGATAAATGAAAGGTATGCTTCAAAGGTAGATATTGTAAAAATCAATAAACCCCCCAAATAGGAATAACAATTGATCTTGCTTATACCAAGTATATTTCACCTTAAAAATGAATTGTATTAAATTAAGACCAGTTTAAATTTTGAATCGGCTGTGCCTAGAGTAGTTTAGCAAAGAGTAGTTTGTTTAATACACTTTAAGAATTGACGCAGATTTTCTGAGTATTACTGTATTAAAAAAGAGTATTCTTTCTTTTCCTTGTGTCTTCTGCAGCACTAGTTGCATTTTTAGTACTTGAAACAAATAGAGAATAACACTGAATGGTTAAAATTTGTAATTTTCTGGTTTTCCTCTGCCTGGAGTTATAAGATAAAGGATTTTAGCTGAGGCATGAAAGCAATATATTAAGTCTCTTTTTTTTTCCTTTTTGTTGCTAGAAAGTTGCAAAATCCTTTCTAAATCCTTTTTAAAGTCCTAAAATAATCAAATGGGGAAGAAAAGAGTAAAAAGCATTCATATATAGAACCTGATGTATTCCCCTTACAGCCGCTGAATTCTCCATCCTGCAACTATATCCTGGAGTATATCTGTTTCTCTGTAAGTAAAGACCTAAGAAAAGATGCATACTACCAGAATTTGAGAACAGTGCAACAATCTCATTTACTGGATGATATCCTAACAAATGGATCAAAAAAGCTAAACAAACATTTTTTACTGTACATTTTAGCATGTTTAATTTTGGCTCACATTTTATTTATAGCAAGAGAAGTCAGGAGTAACTTTGCTGACTTCTACTTTAGCAGATTAACTATGATTGTGAATAGTATTTCTGAGAACAGAATTTGTCCTCTTGGGAAGAGGCAAAAGGAGATGGTAAGTCTCTTGAGGGGATTGTGCAGCAGGGACCTTAGGGAAGAAGAGACTCAGCTGGACGCAGTCATATGGAAGAAACTCTGGACTCCCTCGAGCATTTACAAACTACACCTTGCCGATGGCTTTGTCATCCCTGCTGGGGGTTGCTATCTATGAGAGACAAATCACTTTCACCTATTACTGGGGTGTCAAGAGTTGTTATAAATTGCGTGGAACTGAATTCACAAGCAGGGAAAACTAAAAATTGTTAGAATTTAGTTAGGAGCCTGATGGATATAGTATTTTTCTAAGAATGATGAAGATGCAATGACAACAAACAACACTCCAAGAAAATTTATCAGGAACATTGCCTGTATTTATCATACAATGTTTGAAATTGAAGCAGGTTTTGTTTTTTTTTAAATAAGCATAGATAGCAGTGTTAATGTTGATACTCGATATATTTTAATGTATGGAGTAACACTTGCCCATTTTATTTTATTTCTGAAAATAATTTATAGGAGATTCTGGCGTGTTTCACACCAAAACTGTAACTAAGGAAAATCCTCTTTGCTGTCTGTTTAGTCACTGCTGTACAAAATAAAAGCACAAAAACCTCAGCGAGATGCCTGAAATATTTACAAGTGCAGCGGATGACGTTTTAGCCCCCCTCCCCCCGCCCCTCCGCTTTTGCTCCCTTTTGGAGCAAAACACACGAACACCGCAGCGGACCCCCGACCTGCTTGCTCCTTTCAGAGCATTTCCTCTACCCGCAGGTCACGGATGTGCCAGAAACTCCGCACAACAACTAAGTACGCGCGGCCGCCGGCGGGAGCAGAGCGCTGCCCGGCGGGGCTGCCGGCGGGGAGCCGGCTCCCCCCCCCCGCCGCCGCCGCCGCCGCCGCCGCCGCCGCGCTCGCCCAACTTTCATTCATTGTCGGCGCGGCCCCCCCGCCGCCGGCCGGGGCGGGCGGCGCCGCAGCCAGTGAGCGCGGCGCGGGGCGCCGCGGGCGGGGCCGGGGAGGCGCGGCCCCGCCGCCCCTATATAGGGCGGCGCGTGGGGCGCTCCCGGCTCCGTGGGAGCGGGGCGAGGGGCGCCGCGGGGCCGCGCCGGGCGAGGCAGGCGGGCGGCGGCGCGGGCGGACAGCGAGGGTGGCCGCGGAGCCGCGTGGGGAGCTCTGGCCGAGGTTTTGTTCCGGGCTTTGGCTTGTTGCTGTTCTTCGGGAGGACTTTCTGCGGCGCCGGCGGTGGCAGGCACCTTGCGGCGGGGGAGAGAGCCGGCCTGCGTGTGCCTCTGTCATCCTATTGTTCAAACGGAGAGACGCGGGGGTGCGAGGAAGGAGCTTGCGTGGCGTCTCCCTGCTCCAGCTCCCCCCGCCCTCTCCCCCGGCTCGCTCCGCGCCGGAGGAGAGCCGCAGCCAGGGAGCCGAAGGACTGGGGCTGGCTGGTCTGTTTTGCAGCGGCACCGACCGCTCAGGTGCCCCGCCGGGAGCCGGGGAAGGGGCGCAAACCCTACCCGAAGCATTGTCCCTTGGCGGGCTCCGGCAGAGGAGGAAAGTTGCTCCCTTTTCTGCAGCGAGCCTAGGAGCTGCTGACCTGTCCTCACCTGGAAGAACTGAGCAGTTCCCACCTTTCCCATCAGGTGTCTTTGCCGCAGCAAAGCCACCGTATCCGGGAGACAACGGGGAGCAGAATAACGCCGCCGCCGCCGCACAGCGCTTGTTATCTGGTCTGTCTCGCCGTGCTCCCGGGATCGCAGGAGGATCTAAGGGCTGTGATCTGTCACCGCGGAGAAGGAGGTAGTGGATGAACTCCCTTTCCAGCAGGGCAACGAATCACTTCTCGAGCTGCTTATTATTATCGTGCTCTAGGACCAGCCCTTTCCTGCTAAACTTGGCTTGGGAGCTTACAGCAGGAGGGGGCGCGGGGGGTGGAAAAGCCAAGCCCAACATCATCTTGTGTGTTTGACTTTTTTTTTTCCCCTCCCTCCTTCCTCCGTGAGACAGTTTGATGAATGCCTGCGGGAGGGGCATGATTTGCTGAGGCGCCTCCGGCAGGGCGGTGTGTGCGCGGTGTCAGCCCCGCCGCCGCCCCCCGTGGGGCTGTGAGCGGCCCGCGGCGGGGGACGCGCGTGGGAGTGAGCCCTGCGCTGCGCTGCGCGGCCCGCCGCGCAGGAAGCACGCCGCTGGGGCAGACGGCGCTCTGCGGCCTCTAGCCGGGGGCGGAGGGGGGCGTCGCGGCTTTGCAAGGGGCGAGGAGGAGGAAGATAAGGAGTCAGCCCAACTCTGCCGTAGCCTGAGCCCGTGGGTTTGCTTCGCATTCGCAGGGAGCGTGTGAAGACGAGACCCAACTCCTGCATCTCCCCTGCCGCCACCCGACGGGCTAGCGAGGGAGGGCCCGGGCCGGCCCACCTCCCAGCGAAGTTGCCTTCCAGCAGCGGATTGGTGCCACCCATCTCACTTTGCCGGGGTGGTGGTGGTTGTTGTTTTTTTTTATTATTATTATTTTGGCTTAGCTTTGGATAGAGAGGACTCCGCTTTCTTCGCACCCTGAAAGTTGCCCAAGTGCTCGGCGCGGCGAGGAGGAGGGCGGCGCTCCCGGCGCCGGGCCGGGGCCGGGGCCGAGGCCGGCGGGCGGTGATGATGTGCGGCTGGGGGAAGCTCTCCCTGTCCCTGGGGCTGCTGCTGCTGACGGCGAGCGAGGTGGCGCCGCAGCCGTGCCCGGCGCAGTGCTCCTGCTCGGGGAGCACCGTGGACTGTCACGGGCTGGCGCTGCGCAGCGTCCCGCGGAACATCCCCCGCAACACCGAGAGGCTGTAAGTAACCCCTGCCCCGGGCCCCCCGGCTCCCGCCCGGCCGCAGGCCCCCGAGACGGCTTGGGGGGGGCAGGGGCGACCCCCGCAGCCGAGCCGCTGCCTCAGGTTTGGCTCGGGTTTCCGGCGCCCTTGGGTGGGTTTCTGCTCCCTTCCCCTGCTGATCTCGTTACCCGTTTCGCGGTAACGCTAGGAGACATGAAAGAGGTAAAACATTAGTTCCAGCGCTTCGCCTTTCATCGCGGGCAGCCGCGGCGGGGCGCGGAGCGGGGGCGCGGGCGGGCACCACCCGGCGCGGAGTGTGTGTGTGTGGGGGGGGGCGGCGGAGCGGCCTCCCCCGCGGGCGCCCGTTTCCCGGTAAACTTCCCTATTGCGGCTTTCTCCCCCGAGGCGCTGGGGAAGAGCCGCGCCGCCGAGCCGTGCTGCTCCGCGGGCTGCGGCGGCGCCCGGCCGCTCCGCACCGCTCCGCTCCGCGCGGCAGGGCGGGCGGGGGCGCGCTGCCGCTGCGCTGCCCGCGGCTGCAGGCGCAGCCCTGCAGGGCTCTGCCCCGGCGCAAGCGCCCGCCCGCCCGCCCGCCGCGAGGGCAGGGCGCGCCGCGGCGCTTGAGCCTCTTTCCCACTCCCAGCACCAAGTTGTGCCCCTAACTGGAATTCCCCCCCCTTCCCATCAGCCCTCACCCCATAATCGGCTTTTTGAGACCATCCATGCATCCTGCGACTAGGGTATATTCCGCTCTTGAGAGCGGGTGAGCGTGTGGTCAGATATCTTTAATATCGAGCTGGCTCTCAGGAGGGTCTGCGGAGAGGAAGCATGGATATATGATTTCTTACAGCTTTTCATTTTGAGCCGTGTGAATGTTTGAGTATGAACACTTGTCTAAAGTGATTTCACTCAAACGAAGAGTGTAGGACACTGATTTCTGCTGAAACTTTTGTGGTTTCTTTACAGTGGTGTTCCTGCCATATGTGGTGAAAACACCAAAAAAATTGACATTTTTTTTCTAACTACATTAGAAATGACCTGTAATTGTTAGGGTAGTTTCCAATCCAATACTGTTTCCCAAAGGCTTACCTCAAGAATTGCAAAGTCTGATTTTATTTGTAGTGGTTGCAAATGAGACAGGCTTATATGTTGACCTAAAATGAAATAACAAAGGGACAAATAAATCCAGAAAATAAAATAGTGCTGAAATATGAACAGAAATATTAGGGCCTAAATACAATTTTCTGCTTTCTGAACACATTTTGCTTTCTGCAGTCGGGATGGCTTCCTGTGCTGCAAGTGAAGAGTGTAGCTTTCAAATAAGAATAAGATTGTTGGAGGGTAAACATGATTTTATGAAGACTAATGTTTGCTATAGGAAGTTAAGCAATATTCTACTTTTAAATATCTTTCAGTTTTCTTGGTATTTCTATAAAATGCAGAAAACGGTCTTGATTTCAGTTGATTGTTTAGTTTTTATAACTCTTATCGGTAAACCTAACAGACACTGTCACAAATACGTTGTAACCAGTGGTTTTCTAACTGCAGTTATAACCAACATTTAGACAAGTTTGGGGGCTTCTGTAGTGTTAGACATAAACGTGAGCTACATAACAGCAGGCAAAACAGACTCTGCGGGTCTCTTATTACAAGGTTTTAAAATATTGCTTTCAAGCTAAATCTTCATTTAGTCACTTGAAAATCTGGAACTCACATAGAGTTAATCTTGGCTATGGATCATGGGGTTCATTAAGTTCTCGTAACTTTCGAAAATGCTGAGCCCAGGAAAACAAATAAAACAAAAGTAAAATAAGTTCTAAATGTTTAATTCTGCTGCTTATAAATTATTCTTCCTAGGGATCTTAATGGAAATAACATCACAAGAATCACCAAGACCGACTTTGCTGGTCTGAGGCACCTTCGAGTTCTGTAAGTTTTCTTTCTATCACTGATACCTTTTAGGGCTAGCGTTACAGCCTGTTATGAAAACTGTTGAAGTAGTTATCTTTCAGCTAATAAGTTGTAAAGGTTATCACTTTCTAATTATCATGCTACTGTATCTGAACTCATTGCCCCTCCCCCACACTGTAGATATATTAGAAAGTTAGGAAATGTTATACAAGCCATCTTGTGTGTGTATATATATATTTTTTTTTTAATATCCCTTTAAGGCTGCAAAGTAAATTGTGGTTTAAAATTGGCATGTAGCTTACAAATAAGAGTTGTTAAAATTGGTTTAATAACTGTTGGGATTGCTTCAGTTTAGGGTTAGTAAGTTACAGTTCACGTTTTACAGTTTCTGGGTAAAAAAGACCGGGGTTATTTCTGGGTTATTTCTGTAAGTCACTTTGTTTTCAGCAGTATGGAGCTTTTCAAATACTCAATTTTTAGGAGAAAAAAAATCTAATAAATACTGAGTTTAAAATACTGCAGAATTTTCTTGGCTTTTTCAAAGTTATCTTATTTGAGTGAGTAATTATAAAAAAAACCCTTTCCATTTATCTGTTAATCAGAATATTATATTGCAGTTTTTTCTCTAAGTGAAATAAAATTATTGTCGTGTTTACTGTCTCCCTACAATATTTCATTGATGCTTTTTTCATCAACATCACAGTTAGGTTTTGTTCTGTTTTTCTCATGTGAGACTAATTTTGCCTTCATATTGCTCAACCAGAGTCTTATAACTTGCCGAAGGGCAGTGATACGTGTGCGTGTGTGCATGCATAAATGTTATTTTTTGATCTGTGACTCTTAAACTAACTACATAAATGCAATATCTGCTCCTGTTTGTTTTAAAGAGGCTTTCTTCCTCCTTTGGGGTATATGAGCCCATGTTAAGTGTTGTATAACAAGGGTCCAGAATGTTAACTTGGATGTTATTCTAGAGTAACAGTTGTAGTGTTTTAATGAAAACTTCTTTGTGTTTAAATGACTGGTGTTAATGCAACAAGTGATAATCTGTTACAACTTTTGTATAACAATTTTTGTTTTAGTCAGCTCATGGAGAACAAGATCAGTACTATTGAAAGAGGAGCATTCCAGGATTTAAAAGAACTGGAGAGGCTGTAAGTACTTTTAATTTTAAACTGCATGAGGAAAATTTGTTGTCAATAAGTTGTGTGTTAAGGCACTCAAACCTCTGTTTCTGTGGGTTTTTTTGGTTTAGTATTTTTTTAACTTGAATGTTTATCCTTATTGAGGAACATGAGCAGTAAGAAATTCTCAGACAGGGTATATGGGAGAGTGTGTGTGGGGGGGGAATATCTGATTAGCAGTCCAGATTTGAAATGTAAATGGCACTTTTCTTATAGGAAATTGCAAATTGCTTGAATGCTATGCAGTGTATTCCCCTGAATATACAAGGACTTTTTCGAAAAAGAATAAACCTACAAAAGCCTGTTTTCTTAGGTACAGTGGGATATATTAATCTTGGAGATCTTGGTGTTTCCTATAAAGTCTTACTAAAAGTAACTGCTAGTTGTAAAGTATCTTCTTGGTATGTGCAGTATGGAAACAGTAGTTCAATTCTACACCAGTTTTTACATGAAAGTAGTTGACCAAAGCTTTTATGAAGCCTTAGAAAAAACTATTGACTGTTAACTTTCAAAAATAAATGGGATTTGGCCATTAAAAAAAGATTGACTTCTGTGGGGGAAGTGAATGAAGTGGGAAAGAGAACATCTTGTCTGGAGAAGTTGAAGTGTAAACACCTGCTTGGCTGCAGTAGGACATATAATTAGAAAAAAATAATTCCTGAAGCTATATAGCTTTTTATACTAGTTACTTAATTTTCAGTGCATTTTTAGTTTGCTGCACATTGAATTTTTCTGAAATGTATTGTACAACTCGTACTAAGCCTGATGTATTAAAGGCTAGATGATGGTAGCTGGACATAGTTTCATTTTGGAAAAGTCTAAGAAACCCCCTCTATTAATGTCTGTTCATATAAAACTGCAGAGTCATATCTTCATTTTCAGGCATCTTAGTTGTTGCATTTTCATTATATCACCTTTTCTTTACGCATGCCTCCAAGGTCTTGTTTATTTTCTCATTCACTGAGAAAATGCTTTATCCTTAACTTCCTTTTTTTCTACCTTACTCCACTGGAAATCAGCATTGCTCTCATCTTTGTCTTTATTAACATATGTGTGTTCTGTATCCACAATTGCTGTATCTTTTAAAAAAAAAAAACACACACACATTGGAAATAGTTGCATGTGAAGATAAATATAAAGCTACTAAAGAAACTTAGTAACCACTAGTGCAACTATGATGTTTCCATAATGATTGAAATATCACCTACTTGAGAATTACCTCCTTTCTCCCCCCCTGCCCCACCGTGTAATTTTTGACCTAAAAATTGAATGTCATCACATAGTAAAGCATTTTTTGAATAATTTTAAATGAGACTACTCTCAGAAATGCATAGTCAGAATTTCTTCAAAGACATGTTAAAACAAGCTTAATGCAGTGTTTTTTACAACGTGCTTTAAATTTTCTACAAAGTGTAGAAATTTAGTACAACTTCCCCTGCTGAGGGGTATATTGGAGTAATATATACACATTCTTAATTTTGGTTTATAGGGTTTACCTAGAAAATTAAACAGCAGTGTAGTTCATATTGCAGGAGTAAGTGCACATATATGAAACATAGACATCCATGCTTTAATTGTGAATGTGATTAGCCACTGAAATATAAAATAGTTGCTAAATTTAAAACAATACATAATCAGCTTTGTTTCTTGATTATCCTGAAGCAAGATCCTGTACCTGATTTATTAACAATATTTTAACTCAGGGTTAAATGTCTTGAAATTATGATACAAGACTTGTGAAGTGCAATACAGAGTTGTAGTATTAACAGAATTGAACTTAAGTGGTTAAAATGTGCTTGTCTGAACTGAAAATGAGAAGTACTTACATCTTACTCTTATGATTTTGTGGCTTTTTTTAAGCTTTTTCTCTCTTGCTAAATCTTTAAAATCTTTGGAGGTAAAAGTAAATGTTTGCAATTTAGTAGGATACTAGTTCTGATGAGAATTCCAGTAACTGAGGCTACTGTTGTGAGTTTATTTTTTTTCTTCAGTAAGCAAACCAAGACATTTGGAAGTTTAATCAGTTTTAAAGACCTACAAAGTTAGATTCTGCTTTGTCCGTAGAATTATTTTGTCTGCTCCAGTAATCACTAGAGGTGTTTTTTTTTAATTTGCAGAAATTTAGTCAGCATTAGGTGTGTGGGTGACTTGTAATTTGAATATAGATGCAGGATGTCTTTAAACCGCCCCAGCTGTTGGCTAAGAGCAAATATTTCATATTTGTGAGGAAAAGCTGAGAAAATTCCTCTTGTTTACAACTGCCAAGTCCATCTGATGAAGGCGCATTGTTATCTGACAGCCAATTCATCTCCTTGGGATTCTGAAATTCAAAACGATTTCTCAGGAAACTTGTGGAGGCTTCCTTCAAGCACTTTATTTTTACACACTAAATATCAAGCACTTCTTTTTTTAAAAAAAAAGAAACAAGCTTTAAGTATAGGATATCACACTTCATAGAGCGAATCAAGCTACTGTCAAAGAATACCTGATGCAGCTGATTTAGCATGCCAGTGGAAAGTGTGAGAGTCTTCACTGCTGCTTACATGAATTGAACTGGTTTATAAAATTGTTTGTATTAGAATATCTTGTGACAGGTATACAGACCAAACTTTTCAAATACATTGCCTGTGGTTCGGTTGTCCTTCAAAATAGAAGAGTAGACTTTCACAACAGTTTCCTTCTGAAAAAAGAATATAAATCTCTGTAGGTAGCCTTTTTTTTGAACTGGAAGTTCAGTTATAACATTTCTTTTTACGCCAATTACTCTGACTTCCAAGTAGCTGCTTGGTTGGTCAGTAATTTTATTTGAATACTGATTTGCAGATCAGATCATGCAAAATGCTGAATAGCCTCAGCTCCCTCTGAATGAAGTGAAAACTGAAGATCTGAAGCACTGAAAAAATCTAAGGAAACTCAACCTTTTCTTCCTAAGAAAGCTACTTAAGATATGAATTGATTAAAGCTATGTGCATTTTTCTGAGGTGGTTAGAAATGTTTATCCTGCAGTTTAATTAAGCAACAACAAATCTGTAGTACATTAGATAGCCATAGTAGCATGTTCACAAAGCTACTTAGACCTAATGTGCCCCATGACAAGAACTTGTGTCACATCAGTGTAATTGTAGAAATGTAATGGAAACCAAAACCAAAATAAACACTTGTTACAGTAGTGTTTATTCCTACAGCAGCCCTGCTGACACTTTATAGTAAAAATCTTCGGTTAGCAATAGGTGATCATGCAGCAGAGTCTATTGCATAAGAACTGGGGGAGGGAACAAGATGGAAACTAGAGACTTAACCAGTTAGAGTTTAGGTATGTGGAAGTCTTAGTTTGTGGAGAGACCCTAGTGAAGACAAATATGACTTTGTTGTAAGTCATTTAGCTGGATAATTCTCTAAAAAGTCTTCAGTGAAACAAATGTGCATACACAGCTGTGCATCACTTAGTTATAATCTCTGGTGGTATTGTCTGAAGGCTCAGTTTAGCTCTACTCCAATTTGGTACAGCACTGCCTGGGCTCTGAATTGGTAAGTTTGTGAATATAGCTTTCTTCTGAGGCTCAACCTTGAATGGCTGAATCGCATGTGCTATTGTGGTGTGTAGATGTTCTCAGTGTCTGTTGAAACAACTATTTGAACTTCAGCATGAACAGCCTATTTTTCAGCTTGTACCTTTGTGTGCGTCCTGAAGTAGTGTTGAAATTTCTAGAGTAATTACATTTTTGTCAATCTTCTATTAACATTTGCCAGACTTTTATATTGACCAGTAACTTGTGTTATGAGCCCATATTCATGTGTGTAGGGTCCTTTTTTGGATGGCGCTACTTAGAGCGTATGGCTGTTTACTGGATTGCAGCTCCCCTAAAGAAAGGATCAGGACCTGGCCTCTTACGGTCTCTGAACATCTCTTACACAGACCACAGCCATGTATCCGTAGCAGATTCCTCTGCATTTTGTTGCTGGGAAGTAGGAAGGGCTACAGTATGGAGAATTTCCAGAACACTTAATTTCTTGAGACTGCTGCCTATTCTGGGAAGCAAAACCTTGTCATTTAAACATCTTTTCGTTCCTTTATGTATACGTGAAGTGCTTGTTGCTTTCTCTAGCTTTATAAAGCTGTCATGTGAGATGTGATGTTTAAAATAGTTGAACAGGTCTCGTAAGAAAACAAGATGAAGATAGACCTGAAAATCTATTTTCTGAAGGCAAAGACTTGGACTGAAGGCAAAAAAAGAGCTCAAGTACAGTCGTTTGTTTTTATCTCCTCCCCCGTCACCTTCCCCTGTGGTCTTGCAGCCACTGCTAGAAATATCCTCATGTTTTTACAAGCTGTTGTCACCTGGAAGGAAGTATAAAATCTAGTTGGAAGACAGCTGCTATAGACCCGACCCAATTATACTATGAGCATCTTAAAGTCTAAACCTTCCTTAATTCTTTATACCCCAGAAAAACAATGTAGTTAAGTTATGAGCGCTAAACATAGTCATTGTTTGTTTATGTAGCAGAGCAGTTAACTTCAATTGGAAAAAAAGTCTGTCTGCTGATGGGAGCATTGCTCTTAATCATTAATTTTTCTAATAAATATTTCTAATCTAGTAGTTGAGATACTAGATATGCTCATTCTAAAGCTATGCTGAACATGCAAAAGATGTCCAGATAGGAAGAGTTTACAGCAGTAGTTTGAATACTACCTAGATTTTTCTTCCTGTATGTGTAAATATTCTACTGAGGCAACAATATGCCCCTAAAATGCCCACAGACTCTGATTCTGCTCATGCTTGCCATATAACTTGTTTTGCATGAGTCACCCCACTGACTTCTCATGAGAAAAGTTACTCATGTGGGCTAAAAATTTCCAGGCTGAGCCACAGTGATGATACTTGAATTAATAGAATTTATTTCTAAATGTCCGTATATTATTTTAACAACTCTAAAGAGCTATCTTTGTAGATAAACACCACTTCTATGGAAAAGGAGTGCAGAAATAAAATGCTTTTCTCACAGAATCACAGAATCGTTTAGGTTGGAAGGGACCTCTGGAGTTCATCTAGTCCAACCTCCCTGCTCAAGCAGGGTCACCTAGAGCATATTGCCCAGGATCACATCCAGACGGGTTTTGAATATCTCCAGGGAAGGAGACTCCACCACCTCTCTGGGCAACCTGTTCCAGTGCTCTGTCACCCTCACAGTGAAGAAGTTTTTCCTCAGGTTCAGATGGAACTGCCTGTGGTTCAGTTCCACAGGTTCTATAACAACTGTAATCTTTGAAAATTGGTATTTAAGCTAAATACTAAAATAAAAAATGAAAAACAAAAGACCCCTATGTTATATTGAGTAAGTAAGCTCTGAAATTCGGAGCTCAAGAAGAGAATGCTTGAAGGGTTGAACTTCAAGTTGTTACTTGAAATAGTTTCTAAACTAGAAGCCATCTATGTTGCATTTCCACGTTTCATATAACGTATCACTAAATAATGAGAAATATTTAAGTAATTACATGTTTTCTTACAGCTCATGCATTACATCTAATATTTTGCAACACATTTCTAAAATATCAAACTGAGGAACTTGTTATTTATTGGGGCCTCCATCTCCCCAGATATGACAGTGAGTTGTTAAAATTTATTATGAAGGTGGAGTTTACTTAGGAATGTGAACATTTCACTCAGTAGTATTGAAAATAATAGAAGTTTTGTTCATGCTGTAGATGAACACTTTGAATCTTGTAGATGTGCACAACAAGAGAAGTATAAAGGAAAAATTAGGAAAAAACTTACTATGTAGTAAGCACGAAGTACTGTTTGGGTATCTTTTCTAGACACAAATATACGAAAAGGTCATGTTGCAGCTTCTGTAGCAAGGGCTTAATTCTAACCTATATATATATGAGTCCATATCACCAAAGATATAAAATATGATTCAGTAATACAAAGGTTTTTTTAGCTGTGTTTCCTATGTTATATTGTTAGGGTTATATCTTTAGGTGCTCATCTGTCCCTGACAAATGTAGTGAATATAGGCTGTATTAGCAGTTCTTGCTTTTTATGAAGGCAAAACTCAAAGTGAGCTACCACAGTCTCTGAAATGTGTGGGGCTTTACAGAGTATCTTGTCTTTCAAAAGCCTGAACAGCAGGATGAACTACGAAATAAAATTTTGCATCTAAGATAAACAAATTAATTTTGCTTGGGCAATACTGCCCATCAGGACTGGAAGATTGGCGAGGGACTGTTGCCTTCTGTTACAAAAAAGGCAAACTGGTACAGCTCTAGTTTTGTCTAGCCTAGAAAAAGGCCATGGTAACTTCTCGGTGTATGTCCTTTCGTGTCAAGAATAATGTTCCCCCTTGACATTTCTTCTCATAAACTAGTAGATTGCATGAGGGGAAGCAAACCATTGTGAACTTTCATAATAGTGGTAGTGATCCTAGAAAAATATGACTTATTCTGTCACTGATAGGATAAAACATGCTGTCCAGAGATTAAAATAAACCTATATACTAGCATTTTATTGTGTATTGATATGTGGCATGAGATTGTAGTTTTATTCCAAGCCTTTGATTAGCTTTATCCATGGAATTTGAATCCCAAGTGGGAAAACTACTAACTTTTAAAAAGTTTAGCAGGATTTTCTAAGATTTATAAATGTCATCTGTGTCCTGAAGTCAATCCCAAAATAATCAGTTTTGTTCCAAATTGTTGCTTTTTTTGTTTTGAGTCTCTGATAGAATATAGTCTTTCAGTTGCAGCAGAGAGGTGTTGAAAATCTGATATCACTTCCACACAGCTACATAATAAAACTCTGGGAGCTGAGACTTTTAGAAAAAATGTCAAATATTGCAAAATTGGATCATAAGAGCAGTCACAGTTTTTAACTGAGGCACGATCTGATTATTTTTTCTAATTTCTAAAGGCTTAGTTGTGCAGTTTAAAAGCTAGTGTGGAATTTTAGGGCTAGTAGTGAAAAAAGCTATGCTAACAGTTGAGTCACTGCTACTATTCAGAAATCATTTGCATCACTGTAATAGGTAAAAGAATAGTCAGTATATGGAAGATATTTCATCTTGTTGTGCTTGACTATACAAGTAGCCTTGAAGGAAATGAGCTTCTCTCTGGAGTAAGGCGTTATCCTATATAAACACAACAGACTTCTCTGAAAGGAAGCTGTACTGAGGTCTTAGAATGAGTTCTTAGATCTTTAGCTAGAAGTTAGTCTCTGACTTCCTTGCTCACTGCCTCCTGATCTTATTTTGGTATGTTGGTCTTCTCAGCCACAGATGAGTTACTGAAGCCTGAGATTTAATTTTTTCACTTGGGGTACGTTCTGGACAGATTCTCACTGCCGCAGCCAGGAAGATCTGGGCCAGACTGCCTAAGACCTCGTGTGCATAAGGATGTGCTTGTATGTTTTTAGGAGGTTTAATGTTTTTGGTTCACTCCCTTTTGAAGCGTGACGCTTAAGCACCTGTTTAGTTTCAGTGTGAAAATGTGAGCTGGAAGGGTTAATACTTTCCTGCCTGTGTTGTAGGTAGCGGAAGAGTAATGAGTTCAGGTTTTTGAACAGCCCTGAAGGGGGTGAACAGTTATTCCTTGTTAATCACGGATGTGAAAAATCCTTCTCTTAGCTAATCCTACCTAGTTTAAGGGCAACACATAGCACATTCCTCATCTTAAAACAGGGAGGAGGCCATGAAGCCTGCGGTGCTAATCACTTACCAAGGAATGTGAGACTATCTTACAAGTATTGTACCAGGGCACCTGTATTTGTAGTTTAAAAAATTACTACAGTAATTATCCTGTATTAGGAGACTTTTGTCAAAGTAACTTCAGATAGGTTCTCCAGGAAAAAAAAAACCTGGCAAATCAGAAATAGACAAAGGCTGTCTTTGAAGACAGTATTTAAAGAGAAACAGTGTTCTAATAGCACTGTAGGAATAAGCTTATAGCAACACTTTAATTGCACGATAATACAAAATGTTTGATAAAATTTAAAGTCCAAGAACAAAGTTCTCCTTTTGAAAGCTTTGAATACTTTCACTATTATTTCCTCACATTATTTTATTCGTCTGAGTCTAGTTTCTCATGGGATTCCTTTTATAGGTCTAGAAGTCAAATTGCAGTGAGAAGTCCTGTTTGCTCTTTGCAGACCTTTTTACAAATTCCAGGGCGGGAAGGCTGTTTATTTTTCCCACATCTGTTTTGTGCTCATCCTTTGTGACATTGTTTGCTGGATGCTCCCCTTTCTTGCTTCCTCTGAAATGGGTAATTTGCACTGTTGCAAAATGTTGAAACCAAATCTGGTTCTACAGAACCATTGTATCAATGTTTGTTTCAAGTGGTATTTTATGTTCAGAACACTTCAAAATGATGCTGCAGACTACTTGTATTAAACTTACAGTAGAACTAAAATGCATAGCTTTAAAAATCACGTTTATCTCTTGCACAACCACGTCAATATTTCTTTTTAATGAACGGTTTAATGTCATATGGCTACAGGTAAAAATGTGACTTGTCTGTCATAGCACATTTCATATTCATATAGCATATCTTTCAGAGAACATCTAAAATTTACTGCTTATTTTAACTTAAAACTCCAAGCAAATTTGCAGTTTTTTTATGGTTAAACTTCAAACTCCATGAGAGATTTGGCTGCTTGACTGTCACTTCAGTGACTCCTACTGTTATATTACTTCATATCACTCTGAAGAGTCAGTCTGAAACTTCATCAGAAGAAATATTTTATTTTTCTTCATAGTATGCAGTGCATTGTGTTGGCTTGTCTTTAATAATAGCCAAGACTAATAACCAGATCCAATATGGCAATTTCTCTCTTAATTTTTAAAACACACTAGCCTTTCTGACTTGTAGTTTAGCACCATGCCTTTACAGATGCTACAGAAGGATACTTGTATGAAAAAGTATTGCGGTGACTCAGGCTTGTAACTGTCTTTCTGGCACTATCTAGACTATTTGCAGAGTTGCCATTCTTGCCTGCTGTCAAAATAATCTGCCCAGAGTCTAGCTAAATTCCAATAATAAGTCATCTTTCTCCCCTCTGTTTTTTTGTGTGTTGACGAAAGACCATTCTTGCTCGTGTGATGTTTGATTTTTATATTGCCTTGTGGAGGTTTTATAACTTCTATTCTTCTTTGTGGCTTGTCTGCTACAAGCCAAGACTACTTACTTCTTGGCTCCTGTAGTATTTCTCCTGTGGTGTTTGAGTGGCCTGCTAATGAGCTATGCTGAATCCAAAGCAGGTAAACTTTTAAATTAAAGGTTATCTTCTAGTTGAAGAAGCCTACTTAGTGTTGGGGCTCTGTCTTAGATGATTCCTTGTCTCACTGCTACAGAGCTGGGTGAAGTGTTGCCATAATAAACCCACTACAATTTTTCCATCTTGCAGGTGAGGACAGTCCTGCCTAGGGCAGGATTTGTGCCCCCAGATGAATCAAGAGAATCTTTGTTTTTTCTTGTCAAGATTAAAATTTCTGCTCCCCTTTTTGGGGGGCTTCAAACACTGCTTGGCATTTTCCTTTGAAATTCATGAGATGCCTTTTGGCCTATTTCCTAGCCTGTCCAGGTCCCTCTGGATGGCAGCACAACCGCCTGGTGTAACAGAACCAGGAGGAGGGTTTGAATCATCCACACATAGTGCACTATGTCCCATCATCCAGGCCATTAATGAAGATGTTGAACAGTATTTGACCCAGTTTTGACCCCTGGGTTATACCACAAGTGCCCAGCGTTTAGCTGGACATTGTTATTTTGATCATAACACTTTAAGCCTGGCAGTTCAGCCAGTTTCCAGTCCACCTCACTGCCTACTTAGCTAGTCTGTACATCATCAGTTTGTCTATGAGGATTTTATGGGAGATAGTGCCAAAGACATTGCTAAAATCAAGATAAATAACATCCAGTGCTCTCCCCTCATCCACCAAACTAGTCATTTCATCATAGATGGCTATTGAGTTTTCCTTTGTAAATCCATGACGACCACTACCTTGTCCTTGATATATTTGCTTATGACTTTTAGGATTAGATGCTCCATCACCTTCCTAGGGATCAAGTGAGGCTGACTGGTCTATAGTTCTCCAGATGCTCTTTCTTGTCCTTCCTGATAAGAGTGACACTTTCTTCTAATCCTCAGGAACCTGCCCCAGTTGTCACAGCCTTTCAAAGATAATCAAGAGTGGCCTTGCAGTGACACTGGCCAGCTCCCTCAGCACTCATGCGTACATGGCATCAGGCCCTGTTAGGCTGCATGTGCATTTACAGCTTGATATTTGTGTGAACTGACTTGACTTTTGCTTAGCAAAAATGTTAAGCTCATATGTAATAATACTTATGAGCAAATGTGCTTTAGTTTTCACACTTTCAATGCTACAGGCAGAATTATTAAGCATAATTCCCAGCTATATGTAGAAATATCTTTTAATCTTCTTTTTCACTGCTGAAACAGTAAGGAAAGTTGAAGCGTCTGGAAAAGAGCCTTAATTTCTTTTCCTTTTATTTCTGGCAAAGGTGTTTGTCCTAGCTCAGTTTATACTGGAAAACTATCACCTCTTAGATGAAGCATAGATACAGTATAGGTTCTTTATTCAAAATGGTGTTCTATAGAATGTATGGAAAACTTATCAAGAGGTGGTAATTTCAGACTTGACAGCAGCCCTTTGAGAGGGAAGAGAAGGACAGAATATGTTTTGGAGTTTAGGTCGTGTAGATACATTCAGACCTACTAGTTCAATGGAGTGTGTTACAGGTTGCAAACTAACTGGCACCACTTCTATGCCAGTATGAAACTGGCTTTGCACTAGTGTCTGTTTAAGAGTCTTGCTTCCATTCCAAGTATTTATTAAAATAAATATCAATTTGATATTTGGTATCTAATTGAAACCACCTTAGACGACCCATCTTTCTTAGCTAGTCTGTTTAGTCTGGAAAATGGAACTCTGATTATGTGGTTCTTGACCTGAGAAAAATTTTAACTTAAGCATGCTACTGCTGTAATATCACCCTTGGACTTCTCAGAGATACTGACCACATGAATAAAAATTAGGAAACTTGATATTGTTAGGTTTTAAGAGATCATGAGTAGTCTGACTGGAGATGAGAAGGCCTTTGCAGAGAAGTCTTAATGGAAGAACTGGCACAATCTTTTGCTTAGCTCTTAGTTTTTGGGTTTTCTTCTCACTTGACATGTTTGCACAAGTCAGATTCATAGACAGCAGTTGCCAAGTATGTTGAAATTCAGTGTGCTTTGGATAGTGATGTACAGATGTTTGCTGCTTCTAACATAAATAGCAACATTGCTTCTGTAGAAAAATAATGAAACTTACCTTCCTTTTAGACTTGAGCCCAAGTCAAGTTTGATATCCATTCTCTGGTAAGGGAATAGAGTGAATAGACATCACTTAATGTAATATCCTTTAATGTTTCTAGGGTCAAGTTTCTGGGACTAGTAGTTAAGTCCATGTAAGCCAGTCTGAGCTGATTTGGGTGTTGGGCACTAACTTCCTGTTTTAAGACAGTTAGATTATTTTTTAGCTTAATTCTTCTCCATTTCCTGAGCTCATACTGCCTAACTGTAGATTAAACCTTCCCAGTAAATGTATCTCCCTGTAACCTGCTGGAACTACTTGAGAAGTGTGGTGGAGTCGTTCACTGTGAGCACTGTGAATTAAAGTGCTGCTGCTTGAACACTCAGCAGTTTGTTTACTGGCATATCCTTTCACATTAAATTGAAATTCAGTGATGACTTTTTTTAGTGCTTTTAAAGGTTACACACTTTTTTCAAATGAACTCCAATAGAAAGATATTATGTAGTATTTTTAAGTATGTGTTAGTAACATCTTCTGCTGGAGATATAATGAAGATGTGCTTCTTTGTTCCAGAGCAGAATTTTTAAGCTATACAGCAGTATGTGTTACGCACAGACAGTATATTTGCTTATGTCAGCTAACCTCACAAGAGGAATAATAGCTTCTGCTATCAGTAACTTTTTTGTGAGTTGGAAACCTTCTATTCTTAAAGCAATGGAGGTAGAATAAAATATTTTTGTCCTATTTAGAGTTCTGGAAAGCTCTGTCTTTATACACTCAATGGGACAGACTGTTTCTAATTACAAATTAAATTTACTCTTTAGATTACTTGGAACATCACTTAACTTAGAACAGTACTCAAGTTATCTTTGAGGGCTTTTATTTTAGAGGGTCTATGCCTAGAACTGCATCTACTTGAACAATTATTGTGCGCTTGTAGAAGGTGTGTTGCCTTAAAACCCAGTGGAAGTATTTGACCTGGAGAAGAGAAGGCTGCTGGGGGACCAAATAGCAGCCTCTATGAGGAGGTTATCAAGAAGGTGGAGCCAGGCTTTTCACAGTGGTGAGACAACTGGCATAAATTGAAATAAGAGGTTCAGACTGGATACAAGGAAGAACCTTTCCACTGTGAAGATAGTTAAGCAGTGGAACAAGTTGGTTGCCCGGAGAGGTTGTGCCATTTCCATCCTTGGAGGTTTTCCAGACCTGACTGATAAAGCCCTGAGCAGCCTGGTCTGACCTCATATCTGGCCCTACTTTAGGTAGGAGGTTGGCCTGGAGACCACCTGAGGTATCTTCCAACCTGAATTACTCTGATGTGTGTGGTATACTGTCATCTACTGCAAAGCACTGTTACTAGAACTGTTCCCAGTTATGAAGGTCATCTGAGACAAGAGGTAGGATAGCAGGCCCTGTAGGGAGAAAGAAGGATTTCCCTTGCTGTATGTAGGTGGTTACTGTGGGATCAGAAGCAAGTTAAAGTAAGGTGGAATCAAGTGTGGAAAACACCATGTGGACCTGCTAGTGAATTACAGCAACTGCAGATAGTGTAGTTAAGAGTTCTGATCCACTCTCCAACTTGACTAACGCTGGCTGAAGTCACTGTGGTGTGAGAGTTTCAGATGACATTGGGACAGACTGGTAGCATGACTGTACCTCATCATGTTAGGAAACCTGTCACAGTTTGGGAGTATGACACACTCCATGATTCATTCTCCCTGTAACTCTATCATCCTCTGTATACCCTCTGCCATGCAAAATACGAGAAAAACTCACATAATGCAGCTGCTTCTGCAAAGCTAATGTGCTCCCTAGAACCTGCAACAAATGAAAAGGGTTTCCTTATCAACAATGATAGTCATCACAGATGTACATAAATATCTTAAATCAAGCCAATTTTTTGCTTACTTTTACTGTTGTCCAATTCAGAGCAGCCTGTTGCTTGCCTCTACTTACTTTGTTTTCTCTGCACATTGGTATCACACCCTTTTCAAAACTATTTTCACCTATCCATCTGTCAAAGATTTCCCTTTTGTATCTTTAAACTGATCATCTTGAAGTTCTAATTTCTTTGAGTGTATTTATGTACTTCTTCCATCACTTCACTTTGTGGATCTTTTTCTAATCTTTACTACCTTGTTTGGAAGACTGAGTTCTGGGAGCCTTAAGCTGAAGTATTTAAAATATTTTTATGTAAATCAGGTAGTATGTGGAGCTTGTTTTAATCATGAAGAGCTCAAAAATTCATCTGAGCCACTCTGTTGGTTGCCTGTTCTCTTTCTAAAGCTACATTCAGTAGTAGGAGGAAAAATAAATTATTTATAGATTACGATTGTGCCTCAGTTTTGTTAAGTTGACAGAATTATGTGCTTTCAGACTGTCATCCAGTTATTTTTGACCACTACCCAGGGTTTTTCCAGTTCAAGGTATTGAAATACTGGAGAAGATTCTGTGGTACATTTTCTGTTACTTATGCCACTAACTTCTGAATTTTTCCCCTCTGAGAAATGGGCAAATCGGAAAGTGAAAGGCAGTAATATGGAATTACCTCATCACTGTTTCTTCAGTACTACGCCTTGAACTTAATGCCATTTCTGAAAGTGGAGTTCAGTTGATGCAACTGAAATTTCTCTTCTCATTGTCCCAAGGGGAATGCTGTCTGCTAGCTAGCTGCAGTGACATCTCTTCTAACACATCCTGAAAGAAAGTGATGGGATTTCTGTTTTGCTCCACAGTAACTGTACTTCTGTTATTTGTAATCATGGATACTTTATTCCATCTTTGCTCTTCCAAATCTGCAGTTATCTCAGGTTTCAGCTGGTGGGGAGGAAGGGAGTTATCTGGTCACTTTTATGCCATTATGCTTCTATATTTTAATAGATAGTGCTGCTTCAGACAAATTTAATCTAATGAGCATGAGGTGAAGATGTGTCTAGGGAGTTGGCCACGTCTTTCAATATATCTGGTTCTCCAAACTGCCTTGAAAATGTCACTTTAAGGAAGAATTTTCTGGAGCCTTAGCATGTACTTATACATCCCAAAGATTTCGAACTGTCCATATTGACTATAAAAATGAAAGCTATTTTATTCTGTCACTGAAGCGATACTAATGGTGTATATTTTTTGAATTCACCCCACATCCTTTTCTCCACATTCACTTACATATGTGTTAATTTATAGTGTTAATTTTTTTAACACAGCTACTTAGTATTGAAAAAATCTTTTCCAGTGAAGTCCAGTTCATAAAATCATACTCAATTGTGTGGGTCATGTGAGTACTAGAAGTACTAACAGGAGCTCCTGATCTAATATATTAACTTCTTGTATAGAAAGTTATTTACTGCCATAAACATTTGGCCTGTATGATCCTTTTAAAGTGATGGTCACTGCATCCTTGCAAGACTGTTGTATTAAGCAAAAGGCAGCCTGCCTGAAGAACCCTATTATCAGTTGATATTATGTCATTGTACCACATTGTCTTTTTTGTATTATATTGAACATTTTCAAAAATAGAACTATTAGTTATTTTTGTCCTACCGTCAGTTGTAACTGACCATTATTGTCCAGGGTTTAAATTTATAGGGCCTTAACAAATATAAAAGGAGAAATTCTTTTTTTGTCCTGAATAGTTATTGTTCTTTCTCTCTCTCTGTGCAAATTGGAAAGGCCTTTAAATGGAGCAACAATGATTACTATAGTATGAAAAATCGGTTCTGAGAGGCTAAATGGCCTCTGTGGGTTGAATTCATCCGTAAGATTAGCTGAGAAGAAATTCTAAAAAATTATGAAATTCTAAAACATTTTTATCAACGCTGTCCAGTTCTCTTTTAAATCTTAGAGAATGTGTAGATAGCTGTCTAGTGACTTAAATGTAGCTGCTGTAGGAATAAAATAAATATCAGATAATACCAGGCAGTCTGGTGTCCAAGAATGTATTAGAATTAATGTAAAATGTAATCACTGTACTCTGCAAACTGAGACTTGTGATGAGGTTTTTGGGAGGAAATATCTTTTTTTTTTCCGATAGTTTTGCTTTGCCGAAATGGCAGGTGGTGTGTGCATTACCAAACAAAAAAACAAAACAAAAACCTGTTTGGGGCTTCAGTTCTTGAATGGTATGACTGTGGTCCGGGCCTGTCACTTACACATGCTAGCAGAGAATAATTTGCATTGCATATTTAAAAAAAAAAAAATCAAGAAGATGGAATATATTTGTTTTGGCTAGTTGTTGTACTGTTGGGTATGGTTATGCTGCTATGGGCTTTGAACTTGTCACCAAAGACTGAAAGGATTTGATCCTGGTTGGTATGTTCAGTGAGAAACTTCATAGACAAATGGGCATCTTGCAAATTCCAGTTGCAGCTTTTCCTTTGTAGTGTTATGCACAACTAATTTTTTAAATTTAACTTTCTTTTTAAAGACTTTAACTTTATTTTTAAAGATATAGAGCATATTGCATTAAAAAAACCCTATAATTGCAAATGTAAGTTGAGACTTTCTGATTTTGTGACTCTCATTTGATGAGATTTCTATAGCAGCTTTCTTCACTTTTTTTTTGAATATATTATATAGATCTTTAGTTTTATTCTCTCATGGCTTTAATTTAGTGATGCATGCATTTGATAAATGTTCCCTTGGATAGCCTTTCATGGTCACAAAGTGTTTGCCTGTTTGCCTCATTCTACCAAGAGAAACGCGGAGTTGGTGGAGAATTAAGTTACTTTGATTTTATATTTTTAGTTTTCCGGTTGTTTATGCAGGGTAGAGTCCCAACTTAGTGACTGATTCACACTACAGAAATTTAAAATAATCTTTCATAAAATGAAATAGGTAATGCACTCAGTTGGGGAAACCAGAAAATGTAATTAGTCCATGGTAAATTTACTACTCGACCATGTCTCCGCTAATGGACCAGAATTGCATAGCCTTTCTGTGCTTTAAAATCAGCATATTACAGCTCAGGGATGCCTGCTCAAAATGTTTGCATTGCATTGCTGTAGCACTTTACTTGTATTTAACAAAGCTTTTTCTTTCAAAAGGCGTCTGAACAGAAATAACCTTCAGTTGCTTTCTGAACTGCTCTTTCTGGGGACACCGAAGTTATACAGGCTGTAAGTACGCACAACCTATAAGTATTATTCTTGAAAATTTGGACTTGCTCTGTTATTCCGTCTTGTATTAGGTTTTTGTTTTGCATTTAACAAGGCTAAAATGCATCTAGGAATATTAATGATCTTTTTTGTTTGTTTAAGCTGAGTACTTTCTTCACCTATTTTGCTAGATTTAAAAAGGGAAAAAAAAAAATTCTAGCTTAGATGCTGACACTTGACTGAGACAAAACATTGTTTCATCGGTTCCTGCTTCTGTAAATGAAGTCTTGTTGAAAGAATATTTCAGCTTTGCTTTTCTCCTGTTTTCCTTCTCCTGTGTTAAAAGACATAAAGACTTTGGAGGTTCTGACCCAATGATATGGCACTGTACAAGAACTTGGGTTTTTTGATGCCCTGTTTTTGTATATGTACACATTGGACTGGAAAAATCATAGCATTGGTAAATGGTGGGCTGTGAGTTCTCTCCTGGGTTGCCTTGCAAAGCAAACAAAGGCAGTAACGAAAACTCTGGGAAGAAAAAGATTATGAAATACTTTACTCAACTTGAGAAGAGGTTTTTACTTAAGGTAATGAGGTTTAGTTTTGATTCTCTTTGGTCTGATAACATTTACATTTTTTTAATGTGTTGACCCATTGGTCATTTTTGAGAATCTACTTATTTCTGTTGCAGCATAAACATGGACTGTAGTTCAGATACTGATTTCAGTTAATTATTTATCTACATGCTCACTTATTGTAATGAAATAAATTTCAAGGTAACTTTCAGTTATAGCCTATGGCATGAAAGGGACACAACTTGATATGCTTAAAAAGGCTTTGAAAAGGAAGTATGAATTCAGGCATTTTAAAAAATTAAAGATACATACATATATGTTTGACAGTTCTTTAGTCTTCAGGTGAGATTTCTGCTATCGAAATTGAATTTAAATAGCTAGAGCAGTCTGAATAAACAAGTAGACCATTTTGTATATCTTAATCGCTGAATAAATTGATTTGATTTTACTGACTTTACCCCATGTGTACTGGGAAAATGAGTGAAGGTGGAAGAAGATGGGTTTCCTCTGATTCATTTCTACTTCAATATATGGAAATGTTCTTGAGAAAAAGTTTTATAATGGAGCTTTTATTTTTAGGAGTTGATTTCTCTTTTAATATTACAAAATAATAGTTCTTTTTTTTTTCTCTGCTAGTAATATGAAATGGTAAACTGAAAATGACTCTATTATTGGTGTAAATGTTTAGTTCTTTGTATTTTTTTTCTTGGCTTCTGATGTGTTTTTTGTTTCTAAAACTTCCTTGTAGATGCAATGAGTTGTTAAATTACTAGGCCAGAGTTCCTGAAGGCTTTTGTTCTGACAACAAAAATATTTTTGCTCTGCTATAATATAATGATACATACATACGTAGCTTTATATATTAACAACTCAATCTTTTCTATAATTTTCATCAGCAATCATGGAGATACTACTATCAGGAAGGAAAATGGAAGGGATTTATGATAATTTTATTATTGCACCTATACTGTCATGGTTGTTATCTAAATTCAGATAAAATAGAAATGAGCCATAATTTGCAGGAAAAAATGGATGAACACTTCAGGCAAAATTGTAGTTGAATATATTTAATTCCAAAGAGTATATTTGATAGATGCTAGTCTTAAATTTATAATTTCTTTTGACATAAAGCACACAACTGCTCGTATATATGGTGGAAAGTAAGAGATCACTGGCTTCACAGTATTAAATTTCCTCTGCCTAAGGGCTATTGTTGATCAGACCATGAAAGTGAATGTCTGGTTATAATGTATTCATGTTTAAAATAAAATGCTCGTGATACTGAAAATCTAAGTTCGTTTAACACTAACTTTATAATTAAAAATGCATCAATCCCTTTGGTGCCCTGACCAAGATAAATGTCCCTGGTCAGCTTTCAGATTTTTGTCTAGCTTGACCACTATGTGGAGTATAAAATGATATGGATTTTTTTCGTGTATTGTGTATGCTTATACATATTTATATCCAATTCTTTTTAAGGAAAATTAAAGGTCTCTAAACATGGTCATTAAAATGTATAATATGCTTTAGTTTTAGTATTTATTTTTGGCATTTAGCAGCTAATCAAACAGTGAATGTACTGCAAGTTTTCAACATACTGTTGAGCTTCTGTGAATAATAATTACCATTTGACCCTTGGCTGTAAATGAGATGCCAGGTGAAGAAGCACATATGCTTGTTGTGTAGCCTAAATGCAATATAAAAGAAAGAGGGTACACTGTATATGAATTATGATTAGACACAGTTGGTTGCCGCCAGCGGCCAGCTATGCTTTCCCTTTGCTGTCTGCTCCAATTTCTCTTTGGACGGGTTGAGAGAGCACTGCATGTTCAGGTCAAGATGTTTGCCTAGAAATAGTAGTACAGTTGCAGCTGTGTTTGCTGGAGCAGGAGACTAGTTTAAATAGCATTACCATTTATCCAGTCCATTAACAGAACTCTGTAAAATAATACCAACTCTGCATAAACTACAGGACAGTGTAATAAAATTACAAGCACTTGTTGACAGATGGGAAGTGTAAGTACAGGAAAGCGATAGATTGAGAGTTTAAAAGACACAGTGCATAATTTTCTCTGTCTAAAGATGCTTGACTTTCAAAAATAATTGGTTGGATTAACTTTCAGGTTATTTTCTTGGAATATGGAAAAAACTAAAAGAAAACACCTGGTTTAAAAAAAAAAAAAACTAAAACGGATACTTCTGGTCAAAGCATAAACTGATTTCCTGTTAAGAGTTGATCTACCAAAGCTTTTTGGTGTAAATATTTCTATAGGAAGTAGTATGCTAAAAATAGTGTGAGGACGGCTCCAGGGTGTATTAATTGTATCTTGTGAGATATCTTTCAAAGAAAAATGCCTCTTAACCTGTGTGTTTTGACAAAGTACTGCTAATACAGGTGCTGTAGTAGATCCATTGGGATAATGTAAGTCCTTGTTCAGCAAGTATTTTTCCTGTGAGAATGGTATGTGTTGTTTTCAGAGACTCGTGCTCCCGCTCATGCTAACTTGTGTGCGCACCAGCAGTAATACCTTTAATGCAGCAAGCGATTACAGCCTACTGAGTACTTATCTGAGGCAAATGGATTTTGACTGCTTACTTTGGCTAGTTAGATCACAGTTCATTGACTGTCACTTGCTGCAGGATAGCAAGTGCTGGACCCAAGGCTCTTTGAGAATGTGGTTTTAAAAAATACGTTTATTAGAGGCAAGTAAAGGATACTGATTTCCATGCACAACGTTTGTCTCATTTGATTTAAATTTCCTGCACTTGGAATGAGGTTAAGGTCGCTTACTGACCAGTCTTTGTTTTGTAAGTTAGGCAATGTTGGTGGTGGAAAAAACCCAGTCTTACTAGCGGATGTGCTCCTACTCTTCTGGCGTATTAGACACTTTTTCTAATATAAATATATTTAAAAATAAATGTCATGAATAAAACATTTCTCCTCTAAAGGGAGAGAAAAATCTTGATTTAGTCTGGTTAATAAACACTCAGTTTTGAGATGTCTGCCATTGAGTGACTTAAAGTCCTAACAGCTAAGAATTTAAAAAAAAAAAAAAAAAAAAGCGCGGAGGCCAGAACAGCAGCAGCGGCGGCGGCAACAACAACAACAAAACCCTGCATGGGGGGCCCTTGCAAAAATTCCTCCTGAATTAATTTCTGCCAGCTATGATTAAAGTGTGCGGTACTAGATGTGTCAGACACCATAGTTCTCTGCTTCATTTTACTCTTGGCCTCTTTGGCCCCTGCCACAATAAATCGCACAATGGTTAGGCAGGAATTGCAGGTTACAGTTGCTACGGTTACCGTTGTCCGGTCGGCTCGACATCGCTGCTCAGCCAGCCAGCTCCCACCGGCGCGGGGAGGCCGAAGGTGCCGGCGCGGCGCGGGCAGCCGCTAACTTCTGCGGGCGGGCGGCTGCCGAAGCCGGTTTTTCCAGCGGCTGCAGGGGAACCTAACGCTTTGCAGCGTTTGCGTTTGTGCCTTTTTAGCTGAAGGGTTTTTCCCTCCCCTCTTGGTAAAGGCAAAAGCAATCAGAGATGAGAATAAAACAGAAGTGGTATAAGATGGTAAAACAGAACTTTAAAAACATTTTTAAGCTGCTGTGTCTCCGTTCTGTTACGCTAGCTGTGTTTGCACCTTAAATTTATGATTTTGTTATATGCCTTTTAGCTGTAACTATGGCAAGCTACAGTAATAAATTGGCAGGTGAGATCATTTATGTTTAATAATCTGAATCCCTTGTAACAACTCAATGGAGAAATCTCTCTGTAGAATATGCTTGTTATCTTCAAGCCTCTGCAATCTTTTGTTCCAGCTGTAAACAGGTGGTTGTGGTTGTTAAAAATCCAGTGAGGAGCAAGAATGAGTTTCCCCTATTCAGAAGGCAATTATTAGTGAATCTCTCTGCTTTTGCAAGTATGTTGTTAAAGGAGCTGCTGATGGATGAGAGTAACTGGTAGGTTTCCGCTGTTTGTGCCGCCGTGGTACTACAGTATGCTGCACCTTATGGTGGAAGTGTGCTGGGTGTGCAACGGTTCTGTTTGTTAGAACATCAGAACTTCTACGTGAATTATGAATTTACCAAAATTTACCCTCTCTCTTCAATGATTGGTTTCATTTTTTTTATTATTTGTTTTGGTGCATTTTAGCAGTCTCCATACAATACATTTTGGTTTTTTTTTGTATAATAGATTTGAGTCTTTTAAAGGTAAAATTTTCTATGCATTCATCATGCTAATGTTAAGATTTCCTGTGGTATTCTACCACAGCAATTAATTTCAAATATAGGAATGTTTAAATTGTTTTATTTGAACAAATAACCAGCTCACAAATAGTAAAGTTGTTAGGTTTTAACAATTCTAGTATTAGTCCAGTTTTAATTACTGGAGGAGTTATACTAACATCATTTGTTAATAGTGACTGTAATTCTTAGAAAATGTATTTTTCAATTATTATTTAACAAAGAGATCTTGTAGAAAGTGTATGTGTAAAATAAGCGTACAATTTGGGTTTTCTGGTATTGTAACCCAGCAATTAAAAGGAAATCCCTAATATGATTACATTAATTGCTACTTTCTTGCAATGTGAAAGCATCATTATCATAGCTTTGCTAAATCGGTGCACTGTCACTAATGCAAGGTCTTATGGCAGCAGTTTGTAATGTTTTTAGGGTGAGTTTGGTTCATTATGCTTAAGTCCACTGTTAGCTACAGTTCAGTGAATTTTGTTTTGCTAAAATTATAATCCTTAGGTAAAGAAAGGACTATTTGGGCATGTAAGGATTGATAGGTATTGAAAGCATGCTTGTTAAGGTTCACTACCTCTAAGAGGAAACTGAGTAACCAAAAAATGTGGCACCCACAGTGCTAGGTTTGTAATATGTTTTCCTCTGGTATTCCTATTGGGTATGGAAGATCTAGAAGATAATCCTTGCAGAAGTTTATGGAGATTAGTTGCTTCTCAGCCATCTGCTCATTTTTAATCTAGAAAAAGTGAATCAGGAGCTGGAACAATTAATGCAAGTTACCTTGTCTGTGCGTTTTTCCTCTTGTCCTATCACCTGATTCTGTCTTTTCTCGTTCCCTGCTGTAATGATATGAAGTTAAATTCAAGTCACCTTGCTTTGCTCAATAGTGAGCAAAAACAATTATCACTACAGCTTTGTTTCAGACATAAGGGCTACTTTATAGGGTAAGAAATGGCAGGATGACTTCTAGAGATGTTGGAAGTACTGCAAAAACTTGTACAGTGCCTCAGGGGACTTTGATTTATTTTTTGAGCATAGAAATAAGAATTTGGTGTAAATTTGCAGTGGTTGCAACCTAGCAATAGCAAACATTCAGTCTTAGATTTAGCTGAGTAGAAATGTTGGCACTGGAGTGAACTCTTGAAACAGTCATATTCCGTTTTACTCTATTTTTTTTAATCGTTGTTTGGTTACTATCACTTGAACTTTAAACTTGACTACATTGGTCTTCCTGCCCTTTGGTGTTTTAGGCTCTTCAATATATTGACTTTTCATAAGCTGTACTTTCTTTGGTATTTCTGCAGCACCTAGCATGATGCAGTACAGGAAAACTGTGGTTATGGGAAATGGTTTACCAAGTATGCAGAAGTCGGGTTAAATATAGGCACTCAAAGAAATAATACGGTATTTTTTTTAATTGGAAGCACTTTTTTCATGTGAAACTGCTCACTCTAGATGTTTGTATTTTTAATTTTGATATAACTGGGAATTATCTTTAAATTGTATTTAAATTTGCCACAATATTTCTTTAATTTTTTCAAAAAAAATGTTAAATTATGTTTTTATAGGTGTTATTTCCTTTGTCATGGGATAAAATGGTGGGTTGGGTGGAATTCTAGGGCTGCAAGCTAACTGTGCTACCAGGCAGATGATTATATCTTTACGTGACCTGCATTACCAAATACCACAAGTCGGTATTTTCAGCAGGCAGGCATCTGTAAAGATACTTATTACTATTGATTTTCATTCTAACAGAGGTTGCAAAACTGTTTACTCACCTTGACATGATTTTGAAATTAAGGTTAAAACACCAAACAAAGTGTGGCTTAAGGCCGTTCTTCTGGACTAACATAAACACCTATGGTATTCAAAATCTCTTACAGTATTAGCTGCTGATATTTAAATACATCTAATGAGGAAACATGAGTTGTATTAAGTACTTACCTCACTCACAATTGCACATTTGCAATTATGAAATGACTTTTAAAACAGTGTGGTGGTATTCAAAGTAATTGAGATACACTTTAGTAAATATGGCTTGATTATGCTAACCTCAGTGTTTGTGTTGAGGTGATAGCTGTCAAAGCAGAGAACTGAATTTTTTTGTTTAAATGCAAAAATTAACTTGTTTCAGATTATCTATAACCATATTAGTATCCATGCTGAATCTGTCCCTGGGTTGTTCCTGGAGGGTTAACCTTGAAAGCTTTGGTAAACTGTGATATAGGAAACCTTTTAGGCAGGAGTTAAGTAGGAAACTGAATCTCAGTGAAGGAAGTAATGAAAAGTAAAAAGGCATGTCAGAGGAAATACCGTTATGTGGTGCAAAAACATGGTGTGAAATGTTATAACGAGGACATCTGTAAGTCTCTGCTTCCAAGGAGTGGACATTTAAGTGCAGCCATGTCAACTTGATTTAAAAAAAGTGTAGAGAGGGGAATAAATCAGGCCAAGGGAAAATGCAAAAATGTAGAGGCTTCTCCCTATGATGGTAAGCTGCTTCTACTAGTGGAAGATTAAAGCCTGAAGTAACTGAATAGCTGAGAAAAGTCGAAAGAAAGGTTGATTACTTCCCTTCCAACAGTTCCAATTGATTGAAAAAAAGCCTAATTTAAAGTTCTGTTTGTTCTGTGTCTTAAACCATCAGAATTTTCTTTTAGAGCTGGGGGAATGCTCTGGAAGAGAAAGAATCCAAGGATAAAAAGTCATTGCAAGCCAACAATTGTTCCTAATCCTCACAAAATGCTGGAGAAATTAAATTTATTCTTTATTGCTCGAAGTGTTACCTAGGTCACTGGGCGATGGGAAAATTGAACTGGAAGTCGAGTAGGCACAATCTTTGTTTTGTGTCTAGATGCTTAACCTTAGACACGACAAGGCATCTTAGTGTGTTGTGGGAACTTGGTTCAGAGTATTAACACCAGGACGTTTATTACCCTGGATTTATAATAGGCTATGCTGTCAGTAGATGAAAATGTTGTGTTTACATTTCAGTGTTAAATGATCATTTAATTAACACCTAAGGAAAAAAAAAAAAACTTGCGAAATTCTTAGCAGCTTTTATTGTTGGTTTCCTTGGAGGTTTTAATATCCAAGTTACGCTGCAATTGCTTCTACAAGTACAGCTAGAAAAGACATTTATGAATGTAGTCAAGAAGGACAGACAGTTTAACCCCTGTTGACCCTTCATCCTGAATGTTGATTTATATAGCATTTTAAATGCATTGAATTTGTTTTAAAGCTTCTCTGAAGTAACACACAGTGTTCAAGCAGCAAATGTATTTTTTCCATATAAAATGTTTCCCAATATTTACATTTTTATAAAGAACATCGAGAATTCAGATTTTTCATAGAAAATTACTAATGTATGTAGAACATACCAACAGGCATTTTATAGCAGTAAAAGAAATACCTGAAGATTGTTATTTTGCCAGATTTGTGTTCTCTGGAGAAGAATATGTAACTGCTCATAAGAAAAAAGGGGTTTTGAAAGAGACAGCGTATCGTGCACTGATTGTAGTAGCTGCTGCCTGAATTCTTCAAAAGGAGTAGGAAATTGGCAAGGGAAACAGCATTACTGGAAAAATGCATATCCACTTTAGCCTGCACAGATCTGCTTTCCTGTGTTCCATTGTATCAAAGTCAAGGCTATCTAAAAGCTTTAATTTGCTCTTGGTCCTTAATAATGCTTTCTGTTGTAGTGCTGATCTACAAATGCTTTTTGCTATAATGTTGGTCTACAAAGCATGTTTTGAATAGTTTTTTGCATCCTAGAGCTAGATGAAATGTACTTTGTTAAAGAGCAGCTGCTCTTCAGCTGATGTATTTTTAAGCACACTACCTGTAGTTAAAAAGTGAAATTACAGCCAGTTTTAGAGATTGTTTTGTAGGGGAGTGTGCTTTTAATGGTCTTTACTGGGGGGAGGGGCAACTTTACAAACATATAATAAGACAACATAGCTTAATTCATTTATTGGTGATGTAACAAATTTTTTTGTCTTTTTTACTGATGATAGTATCCTTTGCACATGTGAGTGCAAAAGAGTTCAAAAGCTTAATCTGCTGATACAGTAAACACTTCTCCACACAAATGAGATTAAACGTTGAATAGTTAGTGAAATACTGCAGATGCAGTGTGAATTGTCTACCAATGAGATATGAATTTCTTCAAACTTGTGAATGTATGTATTACCTTGACACTTGGTATTCAGATGTAGACTTGTCAGTCAGATGTATTTGAATTTCCTTTTGTCTAAAATATTTGACCATTTACAGCTAAAGCAGTGTATCAACATTCATAAAGTTGTTTTTAGTTTTTAGTAGGAATTTCACAATATCAGTTCCTCCAAATTGGCATGTCAGAGTGCTAAGAACAAAAGGGAGGCTTACCCTATACCAAGCTTAGGTTACTCTTTTCACAGGGCAGTGCTGGTAGAGATTTTAGATTTACTGGACTGGTGAATAATTAAGATAAGTAAGGGAGGCAGGAAGCCGTAGGCTAAACTTTGCGCACGGATAGATAGACTTCAGCTGAAACGACTTTGAACTATGTGGGATTCAGAGAGTCCTGGTGGGTAGGTCACATAGATTATCTAAGTACCAATTAAAGGGGCTTTCGTTATAGCAAGAAAAAGCAAAAGTATAGAAAGTGCAATACTTGGCCTGGAAGAGCAAAGCTGAAGTAAGAGCTGGAGCGATGAACAGCTGGGACTGTTGTCTTGATTCTCATAGCTGTTATTGGCAGAGCAGGGCTATCGGACTCTGGCCGGGTGGTTTTATTCAGGAGGGGCCGCTTGTGAATACCACGCGCGGTTTCTTCTCTTGGCGGGGCCCTTGGAGGGGCTGTTCCGCTCAGGGCCGCGTGGGGAATAAAGCCGGGGCTGGCTGAACCCTTTTCATCTTGGCAGCCAAGCCCAGGTGCAGGCGCTGTCTGGCTGAAGAGTATGTAAAGGACCGTGCTCAGGAGGTTGCTTTCCACGGCTCTTATTCTTTAGGGGGAAGAAAAAGGGGCTGAGATGGGGAGTAAATCTTTGGTTAAGTACTCCTTAAGGATTTGTAAGGTAATGCCTACAAGAGACAAAATCCTGGCCTTCCCCCTCACGCTTTCCCTCCAGACAGTTCAATGATGTTCTTAGTTTTACCTTGAATGTGTAATCCTTACAGTGGCAAAGATGGGCTGCTTATACTTTGAGGAAGTATTTTGTAGCATGTGTGAGGTAACTCTCTTGGCTGTGGATCAATGCTTTTATTCCTAGTGCTTTTAATACAAGGGAGACGAGTTAGGGGGAAGGGACAGAAGAAGCCAAGTCTGTCCCCTCAGTGGGTCCTTGTAGGAATGGGTGGATAGTCCAAAGGGATTTAGATAAGTTGATTGACCTCAAAATTTAAAAGGCTGTATCTCTTCAGCTTGATAAGGCCCCAACAGAAGGGTAGGAAAGATAGGATAACAGCTAATGTAATGACAAGGGTATTTGTAGTAGCTCGTTCTCAGAGGATGAAGATATGAAAGGCTAAATGGAGAGAAAAGACTGAATGCGTATCTTGCTTAACTAAAGGAGAGAAAAAATCTGAGAAGCTTAACAGAACTGGGAAAGGAGTTAGTTTACATGAATGAATAAAATTAAAAAAATACACACACACTCACACCCGCTGGCTGCAGAAAAATGACAATCATTTCTGAGGTTAAAGGTTCTTGTCTGATCCTTACTATTCCATCATTCATATTAAAAGTTATTGTGTGATTGATTAGTTTTATTATATTCTGTGTTTTTATGAACTATGTTCTCTGTTAAAGGCAAGAGGTAGGCCTCCCTCCTGAAGTTCAGTAATATTTCTATAAATTCAATAGAAAAAGTATTTCATTTCTAAGTTAAGTTTTTACAAAAGTTCTCCTATGCTATGCAGCTGTTACAGCATAGATATCCTTCTCATCACTTCTGGCCCTGCAAGACAAAAGGATAAAAATACCATTTTTAAAAGCATCTTATTTGTTAAGTCAGAGTGGTTTGTTTTCTTTAAGATAAAAAGCTCTGAAGCAGGAGCCTACCTGTACAGGAATGCTTTGTTTCTGGACTTCCAGTGTTCGTGTTACAAGTGCAGAAGCCCAGAGTTCCCCAGCTGACATGGGAGTGCAGAGATGCGTCTTCCAGCAAAAATTAGTTTGTATATAGGCTTGGCAGATATATGTCAATTTTCTCATCCGGGGGAAAAAGCAAAACAGTAATCTTCAAAGAAATACTTTTCTTTCGGCTCACCAATGAGGGTAGTCAGATGCACTCTGCTTTGAACGTAGAACTGCTGAAGTGGGGCATCATCAACTGAAATGGTAAAAACAGTTCTTTTATCTGCACAAAAGAACAGAGTCTTTTACCATGTTATAAGACTTCCATGGCTAGGAAATAATCAGAAAATTGTTGTGCTGTTCCAAGGTCTAAAAGGAAGATTACTGTTGATAAAGTTGGCTCAGCTAGTGTGCCATCTCAAGGCAGAGAAGAGAATTTTTCAACTTGTGTATTACCACCTTTATTTTAAAATCTTGCAAAATTAAATTTAAAGCTGCTGGGGTGTAGACACTTGTGTTGGTAGACTGCTAAAGGTTTAGGCAAGCAACTAAGCTGAGGTATTTATGTTGGGGCCGTTATTTTGCAGCCTATTAATGAATGATATTGCATAAACAATATACTAATAAAATTTGGCAGTGATGATCTAGAGAAACCAAACAATACTAAGGGATTTAAATCAGAAATATATAAAATATGCCAGAACTACTTATCCTGTGAATATGGGCGGGAAAATGTTGGAAATACAAAATAATCAGGGGAAAATTCAGATTATGGTCAGTGAGGAGAGAAAGCATTAGTACTCTAAGACTTGATGATGATGATAGACAGAAATGTACAGTACAGTATGAAATAAGATCATGCAATTTTGGGCATATGTATCAGACTCACTGCAGATAATGGAAAATAAAGCATATTTTAACTACACTGTAGTTTTGCAAAAGTGATGATAAGGCAGTTTGCTTTTCTGGCTAGGGTGGTGGAATGCTCACATTTTTCATTTTATTGAGATGCTAAAAACATTTTACTAGCATCTTAGCCAAACTGAGCTTTTTTTGTGTTTTCTTTTAATCAGGTTGCAAAAGTTATACTGTGTGGGGTCTTTTTTGTGGGGCTATGTGGTGTGGGTTTTTTTTGATTTGGTTTTTTCCTTAGCATGAAACCTGAACTGGAGTTGACTTACAGGGAAGGTTTTAAAATGAGTATATACCAGCTTAGTTATGTAACAGTTGAGTAGGGGAAGAATGGAGTATTGTGTGTGTGTGTATATATGTTATTGAGGGAGAACAAAGAGCATAACTAAGAGCAACGTAATTGAATTAGGAGGTTGATTGATAAAGAAAAGATTTCTGCAGCAAGTTGCAAGTCTTTGAGATTAGTGACTTAAGAATGATCATTTGCCATATTCATATCACTCTGATCGCTTGGCATATATACATCACTCTGGTTACAATATGAGTAAAGGTTCCAAATAAATGAACTTGTATTACTAAAGAAATGGAACCTGATGGTCACTTGCTGACGAGTCGGATTATAAATTCACAAGATGTAACTTTTAGGAATAACGGTGCATGTTGGATTTTCATTGTAGGAGTAGTACAGAAGTAAGTTTCTCTACCACAAATTTTATTTGCTGCTGTTCTCCTTACCACTCTATCTAATACAAGTCATCTTGATAGCAAGTTCATCAGGAAAGGTGACAAGTGGAGAGAATGGCCTGATTCTGTTCTGCAGTATGACAGATTACCCTATTTTTGTTTTGTGATGTATTTTACTAGAATGGTGAAATGGAGCAGATGGAGCAAGCATGGTCAACAGGTGCTTCGTATACCTAAATAGACCTTTCACAAGGATTTGATAACATCAGAAAATTGTGAAACATTAAGCAGCATTGCATTTTAACCTGAAAATGGTAAATATTAATAGTACAGATTAGAAATCTGCTGATTGCTGTTATACTTCTGTCTTATTCAGGGAAGATTCTGTTTGTCTTAACAGCTGCGGTGCAGCATAGTTCATAATGAAGGAATTTCTGTCAGACTAGGGACCCCTTCGGCACTGACAGAAAACGGTATTGAAGTACTTTCAGCATATTCGAATGCTTTCTTCTAAACAAATTTAGATCAAGGTACGCAAGGATTGTTGCAAGTTATGATAAGAAGTAGAAAGCACTTTATATTTAAACAAAATCATATGGTGGTGCCACTGCTGTTCTTCAAAAAGATTTAAAAATTTGTTTCTTGAAGGAAAGCCCTATTAGCATGCGTACTCAGTTTTGTGTATTGCATGGGATGGGAATTTGTGTGTTTAACTCCAGCTTACTTGCATGCAGCAAGGCCTTAGTGCGTGATGTGTGGGTATGCAAGTGCATTAGCATTGGTAATTGTTTGGGCCTACACTGTTGATGTTTGTTAAGAGGTTAACATATAAAAAAAAGTCACAGACTGAGAAGTACTAAAAGGGAGAAGGTATTGATTGCAGTCGGAGATGCCTGTTGGGAAAAGGTTTCTGAGTGTGTCCAAAAGACAATGTTTAAGGTAAACACTATCTGTATCCATTAAATCTTGCATTTATTACCTGATAAATTAGAGGTATGCATTTCAAATTTAATATCTTCATTCAGAGGATAAGCCTTTGTCGTTGTAAGCGATGTTATAATTTCAGTTTATGGTTCTTTAGAAATGTAAAGTTACTTGACTACATGCTTAGTTAAAAATGGAACTTAGACTAGATTTTTATGTGTCTTCTGTGTCTCTACTGTTTTTTCATGATCTAGCTGTGGTTGGGATTGTTTGTGAGAAAATCTGCTGTTCTTAATCTACATTTTTATTCACTGTATTTGCATTTTTAATTATGCTTGTATGACTGTATTTGTCCATTGTGCTTCATTTTGGCTTCTAAATACAGAATGACTTTCCAATTGCTTCACTGAACGTGAACATTGCAGAGAGATCTTCTCAATGGCGTAACATCTTGCTCTGCTGCAAAGTAGTAGCGCGGGTCCCATGTGGATTGGACAAATGTTTAAACAAAAGGGAGATTAGTTTTGGTATATCCAAGGAAGATACAGACAGACAAAACGATCAAGATATCCGTACTGCTCAAGTGCTTATTCACTGTCATTTTTGGTACTCCATGGCTGATAAATTTGCCCAGATCTACTAGAAGTATCTTCCCTTTTAAGTCAAGATATGGAAAATTTTGCATATTTCTTTGTAATTGCTGAATTTGGGTAGGAGCAGAAACAGTGTATGGAGAAAGTTATGACCAGCATTAAAAAACACATACACCCCCCTCACACACCACACCACACCCCCACCCACCCACCCAATTTGGGAAATGTTTCAGTTTAAGCTGGGTGGTCCAGAAGAAGAGTGAATATTCTAATTTTTGTTTCAGTTCTTACCAGAGGAAAATCTTGTATAACCAGAAATCACATTTCAATTGATATTTGGTTTTGCTTTATCCTTAATTACAGTATACTGCTGAGTGTAGTTTTACCAGCAGTACAGCAATACTGTTGTGATTATGCAATGTTTACAGAGGATTGCACTAAGTACAACTTTACAGATATGGGACTTAAAGATGAGAATTAATTGTAGCTTTAAAGAGGACGATGGGTGAGCGTTTGGGGGGATTTTAAAGAATGCATGATAAATATGATCTTATTTGGTCTCTTTGTTTTGTGCTTGCTTGGTTTTTGTATGCTAGGTTGAAGATGAAGATCGGTAGAAATTTCTTCAGAAGGTGTGAACTATAAAGGGAAAGTAAAGGACATCTTCCTTACTTATATACCATAAGTAAATAAGTGCAATATGTCGCTCTGAAGTTTTATATAGAATTGATAGTCTGAAATAAGCCAAGGCAGTGTTTGAATGCATGGGAATTTCTTAAAATAAACACAACCATGAAGGGAAAATGTGATAATGACTTGATGATGATGAGTGTCTGCTGTTACAGGTCCAGTGAGATGCAAGTGCCAACACCCCAGCCTCTACACCGTGATCCAAGTTGTAATGAAGGAATTTGGCAGCTCTGATGCCTTTATATGAATGTATTGCCATGGCTCTGAAGATAAATAGTTCCAAAGTAGAAATACTAACAAATATTTAGTCATTTCCAAGCAGATTAAAAGTAAAAAAAGTCATACCAGAGGAACCAAGATAAACAGGGAAAGGAAATACATCTTCTGAGCATATGTTCCATTCCCATTTCCGAAGGCTGGTGCCTCCTTTTAAAATCTATGTATTTAGATATATGTATTGTTTTTATAAAGGCTGCACACTAATTTCTTAATTTCTTTCAACATCCTTTCTGTCCCTCCCCTCCTCTGTCTCCTTTTATGCAAACAGCATTCCCAGTTAAGGCCTAGAAAGCTCTCTGAAAGTTTCCTGTACAGTATTGTAGGCCAGTGGGCTGTCCTTTAACATCAACTGTTTAATGAATGAAGTACCAGTGTTAGATTTATTCTCAAGGGAAGGCTCCCCCTTGTGGGTGCTGAGCTGGCTAGTTACCAGGCTTTCATGCACTTCTAGTGCTGTGCCAATTTAACCTACTTCCTCTCTCTTTTTTGTTTATATTTTTCCAAAGTAATTTTTTGCATCTTCAAGTAATTGTCAAGCCTGACTGACCTGAAAACTCTTTAACTCAAGAAGCAAACTCATAGAAAAGGAAAAAATATTGCCAGAGCACACAGATCTTTACTTTTTTGGTGTTCTTAATTTTGTTTTTGATACAACCCCTTTGCTGCTTTTGGGTATAAACAATTCCTGCATAAACTCAGTATTTTAGCTTTGTTTTAACGTCCTGCCCAGGTTCCCTGCTAAATGGGTTTGTGTTCTGCAGTGGATGTGTGCCGTGTGGTACTGACATCCATGGCGATTATCAGCCCGTGGTAGCTGGCAGATTCTTTTCCATCATGTTCTCTGGGTTCCTCTGCCGAAGGTGAGGGAGAGCACTACTGATCTGGAGAGACTGAGGTGTCTTTCAATTAGAATGAAGGATTCTGCAGTGAAACTTCATCAATAGCCAGAAATGAAAATTTATAATTTCATAATTTAAAACTTAATGTTTCAAGTTTAGAATTTCAAGCTGTATTAAAGACAATTTTTCTTGTCTCTTTGCTTGGCTGACTGGCTCTTGCAAAGTTTAATGTAAATAAGTCACTCCTCAAGTGACATGGACTGAGGAGGCTTTTCTCCTTGCTCTCTAGCCCAAGCTGAATCACTCATTTGAGATCAAGCTGTTGACAGAAGAGATGCTTTTGGAGCTGCAGATGGCACTGCCAGCATTGTAATGAAATCTGATGCCAAGGGAAGCATATGAAAATGTGGGAAACAGTACTATAAATTGAATGTGAATTTTGAAAAATATGTCTGGAGATGAAATATGCCTTGTATTTTCCGTAATGACAAAAATCAGTCTTCCTCACCTTTCTGCTTCCATTAAGGCCAACTCTTGCTCGGAAGATCTCTTTATGGCCTTCAGTCAATTGAGTTGATAATTGGATTGGTGTGATCAACACAATATCCCAGTATTTGGACACTTCTGGAGTTATGGGGTCATCATCCAGTTTGTTTGAAGAAAGATGATAGGGTTATCTTCTTTTTCCATGAATGGGCATTTTGACTTCTGCCAGCAATTAGTGTTGCAGGTTCACCCCCTGTCCCTCTTTCTCTTCCAGAAAGTACTAGCCTGCCAAACCTGAACCCAGAGTCATAGGACAGGGAATACCTCAGTACTGAAACATGTATTTCCTTATTGATACAAACCCTTACAGTGTGTACTGCAGAGAAAACTGTAATTTGGCAGTGTTTCAGACTTCCTGAGTAGCAAGGAGGAACATTATGCTAGTGTCTTTAATGTTATGGATTAATGAAAGAAATTTCAGTGCGAGGAGACAGAGGACAGTTTAATGGATAAGATTTCAGCAATAATTTCTGACTTTTTCTTCTTGTATAACTTGTCAGAGCTCAGGGGATATCATATGTAGTCATGCTACTTCCATTCTTCAGTTATCACCTTTATCAGGTTCTTGGGTGCAGTGAAAGCTTTATCATCTTGGCTTCTTCAGCATATTTCTCATCCTTTGTCATCTTTCCTTTCCTGTACTGTCATAAACCATGAATGTGACCTTACTTGTTGGTGACTTTCCTTGTGCTCTACAGTGATTAACATCGTGATGTCTAGCTTTGTCTTCTCTGGAGAAGAATGTTGTCTTTCTCCTGAACAACTTTCTCTGCCACATTGTTAGCAGAAAATCTGGTTAGACTGGCTTTCTTCACCATCAATGATTTCTAAGATGCTTTGCCTGGAAGACAGTGTACTTATTTTCCTGTGGGAAGCATGAAGTGGAGGACAATAAAATTACCCTACTTTCTTTAAAAACACCCCCCCCCCCAAACCCTCAATTATTAATACATACTTTATCCATTTGTTTTCTAACAAGTGGAAATAATCCCTGAAAAGTAAATATATACTTTAATGACTAGAGAATATTTTTTGCGTGTGATTTTTTCCAGTTGCACAAAAGTAACCATGACATTACTTTCTGTTCCTTGTGCATGTTAGTGGCTTTAATGTAGTCAATTTGCTAAATGTCTGTCATTGTGTTAAAAATTAATTACTACAGTTCGTGAAACTGCTTCCAGATACAAGGGGTATTTGTAGAAAACTGGATAGATTGACAAATGATTGACAGGGTAAACAGTCCCACTGTGTTCTGATATCCCATGCTGTGATGCAATGCTACAGATACCACATAAGTCTCAGGAAGTAGCCACAATCCAAATTTTATTAAACTCTTAGTGCAAATGTATCTTGATGTTATTGTTAATTAGCAAACTAAATGTACTACTGTCCTCATTCTCTTCCTTTTAAAGCTCCATTACTAGGGTGCACTCCTGTAATGTTTTGGTATGATAGTATGATACAACTTAATAGTGGTATGTTCATCTATTAATAATAGCAGTTTTGGCAAGAGAAACTTAGACACCATGCTTGTATTTACTTGTGGTGACTTCATTTTCCTCTTCTCATCATGTGAAAAAAATCATAATATCATTATATATGACAAAAGTTATTGAATAAAAACAGCACAGTAAAATCTGTCCTAATCTGCCTTCAAAACAAACACTTAGAAAAGAACTGTTAAATCTGAGTAGTTCTTAATATCCCCTGGAGGAGCCAGATACAATTTCAACTCCTTAACAACCTCTTCTCTTCTCCTTCCCCTTTCCACCACACCCAGGAGGGGAAAAAAAAAAAACAACCCACCCTGTAGAAAATGAGATGGATGCTATGATTCATCCTCGAGATCTTTGCTGCTTTTTACCATGAAGATAAGATGGGCAAATTCCAGAGTTTGAGGATCCTTATGGCAAGCACCTTGTTTTGCAGCTGAAGTTGATAACCTGACTCTTGAGCAAAAAAAGCTCTCTTGGATACTGAAAGCTTTACAGTTAACTTAATACATACATTTCTTCTTGGGAACTAGAAGGCATCTAGTGTAAATTTTGAGCAATGTTACACAGATGTGCATTTTTCACATCCCAAGTTAGGGGGCTGCTGGTCTTGTCTTGCTGGATCAACCTCTTACTGTGAAATAGACTGCATGAATTGTGACACTGGAGCCTGCTTTTATATACAGAGCTCTTTCCTCCCCCACACAATAGCATGGAGATTTCTTCCAGTTTGACAACTTCCTTTTTGCTTCCTATTGAATCTGACTGGGATAGGCCTTGGCCAGGTAGCCCTTATCTGAAGAAATACTGTAAGGTCACAATAAAAAAATTCTTTTCACCTTTATTAGTGCAGGTAAGTCCAAAATGTCAAGTGAATGAATAGTCTTCTCAGTGTTTAATAGGTTAAAACAAAGACAGAGTAGTATCTTTAAGTTTTTTACCCTTTACTTTCTCTGTTAATGAGTTTTTCACTCTAGTTCTTCAAAAAACATTAATATTCTGCTCTAACGGCTCATAATACTTAAATTGTGATTGTGGAAGATTAGTCTTGGATAGTATTTATTACTGTAGAAAAAAATACAACTTTTGTGATTGTTAAAGGAGCCAGCATGCACTAGTGAACTCTGGGCTTAGAGGAGAACTTACAGCTGTAGATCTTGCCGCTATGATTGAATTAAAGGGAAAAAGGATTTTGGGAGTGAAATCAAAGCTGTTTCTTTATGCAGCATATGCTATTATCTTCCACTGAACCAGTTCACTTTCTTTCCCTGGTGCTTTCTCAAGTAGCAGCAAGACTTACAGAAATGGGTCAGGCTCTTTCTTAGGAAACTGCTGAGCAGTACCAGGGATGCCTGGAGCTGCTGAGCAAGATGGGTGATCCGCGTGGAAGCTGGAGGAGTACGCTGGCATTCATACCTCTGCCACTCTTCAGCCAGCAAGGATGCTTCTGGCATCTGAGTCTCCTCTTCAGTTAATCCTCAGCTGGAAATACTTTACCAGCTCATAAACAATTTTTAGAAAAGACTGTTCTGGAGAGAGAGCTGATTAGAAATACTAGCTACCTTTTTTTATGGTCATTTTGGGGAAAACCAGCTTTTTTGCTTGTATCTCCTTTTGAACATACCAGGTTTCTTTTCTCCAAATGTTGTAGATCCACTGTTCTTGCTGCTTTAGATATAAAGTTATGCTAGTAGTAAAAGCAAGAAAGAGGGTGAATGAATAAATTAATTGATAGGGTAAGGGACTTCTCATGAGAGGTATCAAATAGAAGAGACCAATAAAACTATATAAATAAAAAGGAGAAATTATTCAATTTAAAATTGACTGACTTATGTATTAGTTAAGTGTAGGGTGTATTTTTCTCAATCTTTGGCAAGAATTTTAACACCTTGAGGAGTTTTTACTTGGCTATTGGGTGAATTTTTAAAAGAACTATTTTATTTGATTCATTCATAAAAGAACCCAAGTAGTTAAATCACAAAATTACTGTGCTTCCTCTAATAACCTGACTTACAAATATAAGTCCCAGCAATGTTTTAAAAAAAAGTGTAGTACATAAAACCTGTAGGTGTAATTTCTTACACTTCAGAATGGTGCTGAAATTAATTGACACTGATTCTGATAGCATTGGCTAAGTTGGGCATTCAGTTGGTAAGTGCATTCCACATTAATAAACTACATGGAATTTTAAAATATTTTATTAAGAAGTGACTTTAGAGTTAGTGGAATCAGATTATCTGATACTGTCACCACAAGGTAATGTCCGAGTGATATCATTAGCTTTAATCTTAATTGCACAGTATTTTAGCATTACTATTTGTAAATTTAAAAGTGTTATTGAGGGCTGCAGTCCTTCATTCTATTTAATGATATTTTTGTAGTCTTTTTTGTCTATCTATTCTAAAATAGTAAGCAAATTGTCCTAGTGTTTTCTTTCCAATCCTGTTAATTGTATGCGTTAGTGTAAAATGCTGTTACCTCTTAACCTCCTGGTAAATACCTGCCTGCTTTCTAGTGAAAGTGTTTTTTTTTTTTTTTATTGTGCAATGCACATTTTAGTAGTTTTGTGGAGAGGTAGTTGTAGTTACAGTAGTATTAAGTCTTTGTGATGACTTGTTACTCTGCTTTGCTGTTAGTTTATTCTTTGTTTGGGGGGAAAATACCTTTAAAACATGACTTTAGTTGTCTTTTCTGTTGGAACATCTTAAGATTCTTTTGCTGTAACAGGTCATAGATTTTAAGGAAAAAAAAAAAATGCCCTGAATTCTAAAGGAAGGTGGATAATAAAATTACAATTTGAGATAATTATTTTTTCCTCAAAAATGTTGATTCAGTGGCAATTCTCATGTATCCCTTTAGAAATATAAACTTATTTCTTGCAAAACATCAGTAAAAGAAACAAAAACCCACTCACTATTAACAAAGACTTATTGATCTAGAACCTGGATATAATTACTTTGCAGGGGTGGGGAAAGAGTCTGCACGGGTGAAAGGATGACAAAAAACAGTGAAGTCATTTGGATTGAGGTGTATCTTTTTCTGTAGACTGCTGGTACTTGCTCCTCTAGCTACTATTGCCATTGTCTTTCCTCATACCGAGGTCCATACTTGTTTTCACTTTCTGATGTCTCCCATTGTGCCTCTGTACACCAGTCATTGCATCTGCTTCTGCCTTCAGAGTTTCCCATTTCCTCTTACTATTTCAGAGGCTAATGTATGTACCATGTGCCTAGAAGCCTCTTGGGGTTTCCTGCCAGCAGAAGCTGTCTCTGCAGACCTTCTGCCTCTAGATTCAGCCTTCCCTGCCCGTATTTTCTGACCCGCTACTGGATATACTCCTTCTCCTAGTCTGTGTGCTCTGTTAGCCAACCTGAGCTCTTCTCTCTATATATAAATGTACTGAATCTGGTCCTATCTGCAGGCTGTCTCTCTGTTCTCAGAGAGATCCAGATGAAAATAGCAACGCTGGAAGGGCTTTATCATAAAAGCTTCTTGGTGACTCCTTAAATGGATTTAAGGAGGTGGAAGCTGACACAAATGGGCTATCCCCTACAGTACTTCAGTTTGATCAAGCTATATTTGGCACTGTCTATCTAAATGATGGTGGCGTATTTTTCAAATAGAACTCACATACTGACTTCAAGTGAGTTTGGTAGCTTCAGTCTGCTAATGTTTATGTATATCTGCTTAAAGGTCAGAGCATTCATAAGGAGGCTAAGGCAGCTGAGAAATTCTGTTGTTGCTTGGTTTTTATCCCACTGAGATGAAGCATAATATTTTTATCACATGCTTAAGTCTTAAAAGCATAAGGCATGCTGGTAAATTGACACACATTCATTAGTATCAATAGTTTATGCCCCAGTTAAGTGGGAAAAAATGGAACAGGAAAACTGGCCTTCAGGATAAAGACAGACTAAAGGATGTGAAATATGTACCACTTGTTTGGAGTTCTGTTTCCCATGACATTCGCATAAATGATGTAAGGAAATATGATTAGATAAATCATTATCAGCTCTCCAGTTGCTTGAAACTTCTCTCTTTGGAGTACTTATCAACAATTCGTTGTTAAGCTGAGAGGGCATCTCCAGTGCAGTCCTGGATCCCCTTATATCTTAACCACCTGAATAATGGACTTTGTCAGCCTTTGCAGCCTGCAAGGATGATTATGTGTGGGCGGTGAGTGCGTGCTGCAAACGCTTTGGCCAAAATCAGAGTTCATGATGCCTGTGACAAATTAGATGATCCAAAATTAACTCTTAAAGTAGTGAAGGTAAATGACGATTATTACACTGAGGAAGGAGAAAGGAAAATGCCTAAAGTATAGACAAGTAGCATGGCAGAATATAACCTGTGAGTTGTTTGGGGGTCACAAGGTAAATTAGGAGCCATTTTGCTGTTGCAAAAAAAGGTATGTACTATCCAGGGACTCCTAAAAGTTCTGCTTCACTTAAACTGGATGTGATAATTCTTTTCTGTATTGTCTGCCTTGGGGCACTGTTTAAGGATGTAGGAAAATGAAAGGCTAAAGAGTATAGGCAAATACTAAGTTTAGAAAAAGTAGCTTCAAATAATTGGGTTTTTTCCTAGCAGAGAGAAAATTGTTTGTCCTGGAAGAGAGAAGACTGGATGGTAAGAAGATTGTTATGAAGATGGTAGCAACAAATTTTTTTTCCATTTTCCTCCTGACAGATGAAATCCACTTAATTTGGAAAGATGCATTTAGGCTGAAAACCAGGAAACCCTTTCTAGTGGGTGAACTAATGAAAGACTACTAGGGATATGGGTGAATATCCTTCACTGGATATTTTAAAGAATATGTTGGTAAGCAAGCATCTGTCAGTGGATGATTTTGCTGTAAATCGATCCTGCATCAGTGTGGTGCTTTCCAAAAACGTTCATTAGGAGAACACTTTCCAACCTATATTTCTGTAATTGTAAGAAAACTGTAGTCATTTTAATAATCATTGTCACAATATTAAATACTTATTTTTACAAACATGATTAATTGAAAGATGAAGAAATCTTTTAGATGATACAGTCACTTTTCTTATTGTCATAGATTTATTTTGCTGAGCCACAAACTAGGTTATAGGAAAAAAATAAATTATTAACGCAATTGTGACTTCATTGCTATTCTTGTTAATAATGTAACAGAGGAACACAAACTTATTCCTTGAGCTATTAAAGCAAGGGTATCAACCAGCATTTTTCCCCTTCAAGGGACTATTCTTTTTTGATCTGCATATAAGTTACAGTGTCACTATAGCAGGCGCTCTCGTCTGTCACATTTTAATTCTGTTGTTGAATACATGAACTATAACCTTCCTGAGGTAGTAATTGTTTTAGTAGGTGGAACAACATTTTTCATTGATCATCACTATGAAAAGCTATAGAATGTCCTTTAACAAAAGCTTTTAAAGGTAGTGTTCCAGCAGCAGTAAAGTTAGGCAACCTTTCAAACCATTCATCAAGTTCCTGGTTTTGACAGAGAAAACATTAACAAAGTAAAATGCCTTTATATTCAGAGTAGTGCTGATCAGAAATGTAAACTATCAGAAGTATTTTAATAGTAAATAAAAAGAGTGAAGGTTAAAAGAAAGATTTTTTTTTAGAGGCTCAGATTTTTCTTCCGGAACTACTTGTATATTTTACCTTTTATTATGACTGAAAAAATGAGCCACTTAAATTGGCATTAAAACTTAAAAAATGTAAAATTACAGTTGTTTCAGTATCTGCTGGCCTCATTTTAAAAATCTTCACTCCTAAATAACACGCTGTGTTTCACTGAAGTCTTGCTGTTAGTTTTCAAGCTGTTGCTAGTCAGATGAAGGATCTGGCAGGTTCTATAATAAAAAAAAAAAAAAAAAAATTGTCTAGAGCATTCTATTTCCATTCTTCAATATATTTCATTGTAAGACATGCCAGTTTATGTTCTCCCTAAACGGTTTTGAAATATATTTCATATCACTGGTTATCTGTTTTAGATTATTTATGGATCAAAACGTAGGAATATTTTCAGAAGAGCAAAGAATTCGGTGTTCTCCTATTAATTTCATCTGTTTTCTGACAAGTACATTCATTTCCTCTTCTCTGTAGCACTTTTAGAACTTTTTTCCTGACTTTTGGTTTCATTTTCTCTGCTTTGATTTTCAGCTTTTTAGGTATCACACACCCCTGTTTCAGCATCCTATCTCATGTGGACTTAAAGTAGCATCCCTTGACAGCAACCACGGCATAATTTAAGGCTGTCATTGTGGCATCTTTCTTGCATTTTAACTCTTATGTTCATCTCAAATATGTTTTCTTGTGTTATTATGAAATTATGTTTTCAATTCTTATTAATTGTGGATATGATCTTGTCTTTACATATAGTCTACAGAGTATCTGAAAAGAAGTAATCTCCCTGGCACCTTGTCTGAGCAACTCTTTTTTGTTTGAGTGAGCGAGAGAGCATGTGTGCTATTAGGAATGGTTTTGTGGGGTGTGTGTGTATTTTTTTTTTTTAGTCAAACAGTTACCTATTGATAGGATGTATGTAACTGCAGTACACTTCTGGGATTTTAAATGTGTTTTTCTGAAGAGTGTGGAGGTATGAGAGTTTGGTCACCTGATATGGAGTAAATAGACCAGAGGTGATACAGGAGAACTGAAGCAGAATACTCTGAATTAGGGTCATGTGTTTCTAGTGTAAAATGACCAAGGAAGACTTTACCATTTATATGATACACTGTTCGTTGATCAAAGGATTTTCTTAGATGAAGATGATGATCTTTTTAAACCTTTCTGAAGGCTAGGAGACTAACATTAAATATTTCTTAACTTTTCAAAGACTGTCCATAATAGTAAAGTTATAGGCTTTTCTGAGATGGGTCAGCGTTCATGACACCTTTGAAATTATTTCACTACTTCAAAACAGTCTAAAGCTATATGGGTCAAAGAAGAAACATGTAAGATGTTTTAGTGTGTAGCCAGCAAGATTGGATATGTGCTCATCTGCTTTTTTCAAGATGGGGATGGTTCTTGGCATGAATACTGGCAGAAATCTGGTTGCATATGTGACTTTACAGAGTTGAGCTGAGAGAATGGTGAAGAGGACGTTCCTTTTGAAGGCTTATTTTCAAACGCCACCCATGCCTTGAAGAAAAGGATCATCCATCTTATGTCCCAGGAGACGGTTCTACTCAGGAAACTGAGTGTTTTGAATTGTTCTCTCAATCTTTGATATTGAAAAAGTTTCACTTTGCAGCAAAGAACAAACTGAGTGCAGTTTGGTTTTAATCCTGCTCTCTGATACTGCTATAGTATTGGTCTCTCTTCTCCCTCTTATCCCTGTCCTTTTTACTGAATATTTGCTTATTTAGACAGAGTGGAGCGCTTTGTGGATTGAGACGTAGCTCAGACAAAGCCTGTTATCATAAGTGTATCAACATCTTGAAAGAATGTGGTTAAAAAGAAAAATCTTGTGCTCTAATAATTTAGAGCTAGATTTGTTGCACTAAAATAACAAGCTTTCCCCCTGTATTTAATAGGAACTCTTCTCAAAGAAAACATATAGAACTTATATATAATAACATTTCACTGTTTTTTTATAATACTAATAAAATGCTGGTATTTGACAGAGGGCTTTCAGGTGCTAGATTTATTAAGAGCTTTTTTCTTTCTCTTTTTTAAGGCTATTTTTGGAGGAAGGCCATTTTGAATTTTATGAGGAGAAATTTGTTATAGTTCAGCCAATATGTAATATCTATGGTGCAGTGTAAGAAGTAAAACCACTAGTAAAGGTGTCTTAGAGCCAAAGTACTTTTAGGAATTGAAAGAATTTTTTTTTGAAGACATCAGATATACAAAGTTTCAGGTACTTGAAAATATAAAATTAAGCATCTGAAGTTTTCTACAGTGTCTGAGGGCTTATAGAAAAGGCATAAAGGTTTCCTGCACTTTCCTGCATCCCAGCTTTTAGGTGCCTTTAAGTAGCATCACTAAGGAGACACCAAGAAAACACTGACCAATCCCGACACTTGATTTATGAATTCCCCAAGCAGCCTAATCTGCAGGGACTTTCAAAATAGGCAGCAACTTCTGACCTCAGTCAACACAGACCATTCCCTTAGTATAGTGCTCTCCACTGAGTTTTGTGCTTAAATTGAAATTCCCTTTGCTTATGTGAATGAATTGGTTCATGTGTGTCCACCTTCATGCATCATAACTCACCTTATTAATGCAAGTAATCCTATCCAATACTGCATCCATACAGTTTTTCCTTCCAATATTGGAAATACCATTCTCTTGAAAAAGGATAGTGTTTCTGAATATAAGTACTGTATCACCTCTGGAATTTTTATGGCAGTGTGGGGTAACCATGCAGAGCCTGTTAATCCAGAAATGGGTTGATATTCATGTTTCAAAGCCCAAGATAGCTTTTCAAAGCCTGAGATACCTTTTTACACTGAACAGTTAATTATATTACTACTACTTTGGACTTATACTGTGCCTTTCATCCCAGGATTTTCAAGCATAGAAGCAACATTAACCTCACAGCATCCATGTCATTGATGTAGGTAAGAGTAATAAGTCACTCTGAGGGCTTGGTTTACTTTTTTGTGAAGGAGGTAAATTGCCTTGTCCAAAGTAACTAGTTAAGCATTTGGTCAAGAATTGTATTCAGAGTCTTGATTCTCAGCTCCCATTTGTGCCACATAATAAAATGCCAAAATCATTCTTTGAAAATATGTATTTCCAGAGGCTGTCTGAATTAATATTTTGTGTTCTAAAAGAGAATTTGAGTATCTCTGCTCCTCAGGTATAGAAAATACATCTTCTGGAAGTACTTCAGCTTCCAGATATGGGAAAAATCATATAAACTGTACACTGATACATTGATTTGTCTGCTTGATTTTTTTTTCTAATAGAAGCCTTTATTAGAAAACAGTAACCCATTTGAGTAAGCCAGTTGACAAGGCTGCCTGCTTAAATAACCAGGGTTGCCATCCTTACTAAGTAGTCTCAGTGGGTTTATGCCTGAGAAAGGATGAATCCCTTAGCAAAACTTGACAAATAGTAGCTTGTCTTAATATTGATTCTCTAGCCTGGCCCTGCTAAAACTGAGGTTTGCTACAAAAAGGTGGTAGTTAGTGCCACATGTGAAAATTCAGAATTAATTTCGTTCAGTTGCTTATTTCATTTTTTAGGTGAAATTAGTGTTTCATGTAGGTATTTCTGGATATGATTCATTGACTTGAGTTTGAACATGTTTTGGTATCTTAGTGGGAATCTTGCAGATGATATATAATTATTATATATATATATATATATATATAAATTATAGATATATAAATTACACCAATAATATGGGTGTATTATTTTGGTATTATTTGGATGTTCCTATTGCAGCAAAGATATGATATAAATACCACTTTCAATAACAGACATCATTCTACTCTCAATGCCATCAAAGTGTAGATTGGTGGCACACATTAAGAGACTCTTCTGCATAATGTGGCTTTCTGCATAAAACAGGCTGTGACCTGATCCATGAAGTTGTTCAGTACTCTGCGTCGCCCAAAGTTCAGTACTACGCAACTCAGTCTTGCAGTTACTGGGCAGGTAAACTGGTAATGATGTTAGTACAGAAAAACCCATTGCTGAGTGGGAAAGTTGAGGGTAGTCCTCTTCAGCATTTTGCTGTTTCCTTATTATTTTAAGGTATTAACTGATTTCATTGTCTTTTGTAGTTTGGTAGTTTGGCTTCAGTAATGTGTCTATCCTTACTGGAAATGCTTTGCAAATTCACCCTTTATCCAAAAAAAGTTGCTTTTACTTTAGCAGAATAATACAGAGATGCAGACTGAAATGATGTACCGAGAGGATACTGGTTAGGCTTTGGTTAGGACTGCAGTGAGCCTGATTCTGTTTCTTTCTCTAGAACATGAGATGAAAAGGAAAGTTATCTTTAGCATTATCCCCAAGTGTCCTAGGTTTTATGAGGGGCTGAAGCCTAAAGTTACAGTAGGTAGAAAGGATGTGTTACAAATCTAGTCATGAACCTAGACAACCTTGTGGGAAAACCTGTCTGATTCTAGTCAAAGGTGAAGTTGCGTGTGTCTTCAGTATAATGAGATCTTGTCTGTCTTCCTCTTTTCCTAGAGAGAAAAAAACAGAATTTATTGTTGATACTACTTTATTAAAAATGCTATCAAAATTATTTTCAGTTTTTCATAGCTTTGCAGTGTGACATGATAAAGCCTAATTTGAAGGAAGTGTTGCAACAGAGATGCATTTACTGTTCAGAAAACACCTCTGCTTGTATTTGCCAATGGGAAAAAAACATAGCTGTACTAGTCTTTAAATCAAATATTCTCAGACTTTAGACGAACATAATTATAGCAATACTAGCTCACATAACAAATATTTTATAGTCTTAATGTAACTATTTTCTTTTACTGAAATGCGTGCCTCCCTCCAGCCCCAGCACCACCACCAATGCACACACTTTATTTCAGGTTGTTTATGAAAGTAGATGAATCTCAGTAAATACTTGCCATTTTGGCTAGGTGAGTTGTTGGTCTGGATCTATTTTCAGTAGGTGAGCAATACCAAAGTTTACAAGTAAGTTTTTTTTTTGAGAGCAGGTTACATTTCTAGTCTGCTTTTTTAGCTCGCTGCTCTGCTGGATGCTATAGACTCAGTACTGTCTTCTTCAGAAACTTGTATGCGTTTTGAATTTGTAACTCAAAATTTTTGAAATATGCTGCCTTCAAATTACTCTGGTTCAAAATCCTCCCTTCTCTAATATTGTCAAGAGTACAATACAAATAAGGACATAGATGAACATTAGTGTGAACTTAAATAATTTTATTAAGAAACTGGAAAAAGGAATTATCTTTTCTTCTGTCATTCTTAATCTTGGATTTATTTTTTTTCTATTGTTGTGGGTGGGAATGCATTAGCTATGTGTCTCAACAACTTTATATGTTTTAGCATTTTAGTGTTGAGACTTGTAAATGAATGTATGTCTTTGCCAAGTAGTGTTGTGTCAAATCTGTGACTCTTGGAGTTCTTGTATGTAGTTTCTTACTCCAATCCTTCTTCCTCCAATGGGTTAGCCACACGATTACAAGTTATTAATATTTAAGACTGTACAATCAGAACATATTTAAAAGAGCTGTTTGAACATTAGGTACATCAGAACAGAAGAAGGATGCCTTCCTTTATACTTGTAAGTCGTAGATTTGGTTTAGAAAAGGAAACTTCTGTGGAGTTGTAATGCGTAAATTTCCTTCTGAGCATTTATGGGATATACAGTTTGCATGCACAAAACAGTAATACAATTTTTCACTGGCATATCCAGGACCTGGATGCACTGGATCCGGGGCCAGGATCCATTCTTGCTGGATATTCTTGCTTGAATGGATCCATTCTTGCTTGAATCTTTTCTTTTAGCTCTGTGTACACTGTTGTATGCGTGGTACATATAGAGGCACCATGGAAGATTTTTTGCGATGCAGGGCGGTAATTGCTGTGGCTTTGAGATAAGAATCATTCTTTTGGGCTGTGTGGCCAGCAGCCAGATGAGGCGTTGACTCAGTTGTAGTGTATAATTACTTGACAGAGTTGGATGATTTTTCACACTGGGTAGAAAACTTAAAAGACAATTGTAGTGCTCGTTGCAACACTAAAATCAGGTGTAATCAAAATCATGACTTCATGATCATAGGCATATGTCTGTATCTACACAGTGTTTATTGTATTCCACAAAGTGCAGCCTCTTTAACGCTGAATGTATTTTTGCATGCGTTTTCTTACATTTGAGTCAGTTAATGTGATCAAAAACTATTAAATCCTATATGAACTACTGTTACTGACATCAAAAAAAGTAAATGAACAAGCTGAAGTTCTAAACTAGGGCGAACATGATTTTAGTTTTCTGATTTCAGTCTTAAAACTGATATATAGAAATCTAAATGTGGAAAACAGTTTCTTGTTTTGTCGCTTTGGAAAGCGTGCACCATATCTGAATGTTTCTGGTGAGCTTTTCTATACCTTACAGCTTCTCAACAGACAGAAGAGCTGCCTATCATACTGTTGCTTCCATGTGAGAAGTTCAAGAAGTAACATATTCATGGTCAGCTTTTTTCCTAAAGCTTTTAGTTAATTTTGCTCCTTAATATTTTAAAAACATTTTTGCATTGCATTTCTGAAAATTGACACTGATCTAATAAAGGAACTAGACTGAGCTGTATGTGCTCACATCTGTGACGATAAACAGTACATAAAGTGGCAAACTTGGCTATAAATTGAGTCTCAAAACTGTTCTTAAAATATATTGCAGTCCTGACTGCTGCTGTCATACTCTCCTCTTTTAAAAAGGATGTGGAGAAGTTTTGGAGGTTTTTTGGTTGATTTTTGTGTGTGTTTTGTTATTTTGTTTTCTTTTGTTAAAGGCTCACTGTTTTGTTTGCAAAGGGATTCCTTGATCCTCTCCTGGAACAGCAGTCACTATCAAGCAGTGGACACTGAGCTGGTTAGTCAGTTCCTGTGTTATGAAGCTATTTAATCCGTATTCTTCTGTTATATACTATGCTGTTGACATCTCTTTTAAAAAAAAAAAAAAAAAAAAGAAGAAAAAAATCTAGCATCACTGAGATAGAGGCTGTATCTTGACAGACAGTTTTGCAGACCTGTCCCTAGGAGAAGATAGCCGTAAAGCGCTATGATAAAAGAAATGCCATTGGGATATTCCTTATCAGAATTCCTTATTCAGGATTGGCTTGGGTTACCTACCAGGACAGATCTTAATATCAAGGATGTTTTTACTGTGACTTGATGTATGGAGAGAAGGCATGTGGATGTATCCTTAGTGGGATTACTAAAATTTAAACATGTTCTATTGTAATATACTGCATAGAGAATGCTTTTGTGTTAGTTCAGAATTATAGTATGACAAAAACAGCTTTTCAGGCTTGTATAACTGGTAATATGAATTGAGAGTAGAAGTTAATATTTAAGTGATAGAACATTTTTTGTACTCAAGGAAAGATGTTATGGGTTTGGGTGTGTGTTTTTGGCTGTGTAGTAGGACTGAGTGTTGTAAATGACTATTCCTACTGTTCTTCATTATAAATCTTCCCTTCTAAAATAAATATACTGGCCAAGAGATTCCAAAAAAAAAAAAAAAAAAAGCAGATGACAAATTTTTTTAATAAGTTCAACCTGGGGTATCTCTTTCAGAAACTTATTTCAGTAGTTGTAGAGCAGCCCTTTTATGAAATTCTTCCTTTTGTTGGAGCTGCCTAGTCTGAGATACTGTATCTTGGCTCCAGTCTTCCAATACTAGATTTTATAATCTAATGCATATTTTTGCATAATTTTTAGGAGTGATAGCAAGTTGGATATGTTGCCACACATCAGTGTATCTAGTCAGTGCATGTAGCATAACCTTGAACATAGCACACAAATAGAAAGGAGGGGAGGATATGAGGCTGTGTTTTGAAAGTCAGCCTAAGCAGCTCAAACAACTAGGTAAAAATAAAGGAGGAGAGTAAAGAAAAAATAATTTTACTATATACATACAGAATATTGCAAGTTTCTAGTCTGACACATGAGGACTTTGATTTTCATCATCTAAGCAGTCCTCCAGAAGCATTAACAGTTGAAGGCAGTTTGTTTTTTTCATATCATCTGATTTTTTCTTTGCAGGTACCTGTACTTGAAGTTCATATTCTTTTATATTAAATTCAAGGCGCATCGTTAGAATGGTTTGGAAGTAGAGAAGTTTAAATGCAAGAGAAGAGGGACTTTAAAATATTACACAAAATAAAATGAATAGTATAATATCTTATAGTAGTAAATGTTGAAGGTGGAACAATTTCATTTTTTCATTGAATCGCTCCTAGCACATGAACATTAAAAGGGAAATCACTGGGAATAAAACATATGAATGAAGTTATGCACATTTCACGGAGAAATGATTTACTTTTTTACATTACAAGATTAGCAATCCTATTTTGTGATTAAGTCATTATCAACTTTAAGTGTTTACATTTTTATCAAGCTAAAACACATTTCATTTGTGACTTATACACTGTCACTATAAAATACATTTATTATAAGACTTTTTTTTTTTTAAGAGGGCAGTGTAACAGGCAGGATAACTGTTCCCTCAGCCTTACTATGGAGTGCTCTAAGTACCATCAGTTCTTCAGATAAGAGCCATATTTTGGGAGTAATGCTTTGACTTATTTTATAGGAAAATGTTTTCCATAAGCAGTTGGCCATTGAATGAAAGGAAATATAACTGTATTTTGATTTTATAGCTGCTTAGGAAGGAAGTGAACAGCATAATTAGAATAAAGATATTGTACTGAAGTAAATTGTAATTTACTCATATCTGTTCTAATCAAATACACTTCTCCTTAATCTTCCTTTGTACTTAATCTCTGTATTATGCACTTTTCTGCTTTTCAAAACAAATTCTGAGTAATACCTAAGGCTAATGGTTGAATATAAAACCAAACAAGTGAGTCTTCCATCTTAGCAGGCAATTAAAAAAATGCTATCTCAGCCCAGTACTGGACACTGCTGCATATAAAAATCTCAACTAGGTGATGGAAGATCTCTTATTTGATTCAGAATTATTTTCAATTATTTACCTCAGTTATTTCACATTGTTGTCAAGCAGACGACTTCATATAAGTTTAACTGTTGTAACTATGAATCCTGCCTGTGGGTAACCAAGAGCAGTCAGAATTTGGAGGATAATTCAGGCCTCAGCAGGTCTCTAGTCCAACCTCCTGCTCAAAGCAGGATGAACGCTGAATTCAGCCCAGGTTGCTCGTGGCTTTGTCCAGGAGGGTCTCCCATGTTTGGCTGTCCTCCTCCCCAGAGCCTCTGCACTGCAGGAAATGCTGGCTTGCTTTACAGTAGAATTTTTCATCCAGGAATTTGTAGTGTGGCACAGAAATTTTGAAGTTGTTTTCACGAATCAAGTTAGATTCAACTAACTCCCTGAGTTTACAACTTTACCATTAAATTAGATTAAGTGAAGAAACAGAACTTTGTGCAGATTTTTCTGGGATGATTTGTAAGTTCCTCAGTTTAAAAAAAAAAAAAAAAAAAAAAAAGAGGTGGGCTGACTTAATATTCTGTTTTTCTGCTGCATATAACTGAGTATGTGTATGTTTTGTTTTTCATATGCTAAACTGGAAAAATTGCCAAGTACTTGCAGGGTGTAGCATATGAAAAATGGACACCTAAAATATGTTTTGTAATAATAATAGATTAGAAGTTATGTAGTATAACATGAATTTCGGGAAAAAAGTACTTACCCAGATATAAAAAGTTTCTAATGGAATACATATGCTTGTAGACTGTGATAATAAATTAAAGATTATACTACTGAGTACTTCTTACTGATACAATAATCATAAATAATTTTTTCAAAAAAAAACTACAATGAGTTATCCTATTGAGTAATTAATGCTCATATCCTAAAACCTTTTTAACTTCCAAGGAAATAACTTTCTGTGATTTTTTTTCCAGATTTTTATGGTAATTAAAACCACTAGTAAAATGAAATGACATAAGACAGTTCTAGTGGAAATCATTCTAAGATAGGCAAGGTAATTGAGAACATCTTGATAGGTTTGGGGGGAGGCAGAGTCATAAACTTCTAAAGTTAATTATTTTTAATATAGGATATTGGTATGGTAGGCTAGCTGAGTAGTTATTGAAAGACATGGAGGAAAAAAGGATTTATGGGAATGTGTTACTTTAGAAAAAAGAATAGTTTTATGTTTAAAAAAAACGATGGGTAGTAGTAAGAGATGCACGAAAGAAAGATGTGGTAGAACATAAAATATAAGGTGTGGCTGTGACAGGAGGATTGGTATCAGCAGTTATCAGACAATAATACACTTGGGAGGCCATATGACATCAGATCACAGAAGCTTTTGGAAAAGTGTGGAAAAAGAGGAATGTGTACACAGTAGCACCTACTTTAGGAAAAAGTTCATATAAAGCTAGATGGGAAATAAATAAAACTGAAGAGGATCTAGACAAGATTTCAAAGAAACTGCTTATACTTTGAAAATCATGACTTATACCATTTAAGACTTCCTTCATTTCATCTACCTAGCTATTAATTTCTGTGTTTGATTTCACATTATAATATTTCAGTGAAATAAGTTGCGACGCTATGCTCAGGGAACCTTTTTCCTTCCCTGTAGCAGCAGTATGTCATAATTTGTGAGCTTATATTTAGTGATCTATATATCACTTACTTTGAAATATTGGTGAGTTTATTAAACAAGAACAGAGGATGAAATCAATTTAGAATTCTTCTGCTTTTACTCCATGGTATGGAACTGGATAACTTCAGGTTTTGTTCGTTTAAGGTTTTAGGCATACTTGATTTCTGATACAAAGCTCAAGCAGAGAAACTTCTTAAACTGAAAATTGTTACCTACTTTATACATTTATCTTCAGATTGTTCTCTTTGTTTTCATTTCAGTATTGAAATAAATTCATTCAGCTTCACCACACAGCCATGACGGTGGATTCTTTATCTATGAACAAATCTGATATCATTGCTTCTATTTTTTTTATTTGGTTATAAATTGCATTTATTCCATTACTTGCTGTAGTGCACTTCTGTTTTGAAGTAATGATACATTGGCACACACCATGAAACAAAATTACAAACTCATGCACATATAACCAGGATCTGAGGAAGGCAGCAAGGGAAAGCATCATTTTCTCCCTTTTAAGTTGTCTTTGTATGGAGTTTTTCAGGCAGGAAAAGGCCAGGGTGGGGCTGAAGTCTTCATTTAACAAAATTCTTGACTTGGAGCAGAGATGATCTCCTTTAACTTGCTGACAGCTTCTTGATTTCTGTTCATTCAAGATGATGGTAGCGTGCTCCAATTTCTTGTACATATGGTCAGGTGTCAGTTGGCTCCTGCAGATGTGATCCCTTAGACTTCAGGATACTGTGGTTGTTTCTGTCCTCTTCTTTCTAGTACCAATATGTCACTTTGTTTTGTGGGTAACAGGAAGAGAGTGATGCAGTAGTTGTTTCCATTCTGTATCTGTGTTGAGCTAGCTTGGTAGTTATGCTAAAGGATACATCAGTGCTACAAGGGATTTTTGCTACACTTTAGTGCTGGGAAGGGTGAGAGGAGAAGGGAAAGCGAAACTGCTGCTTAGAGTTTTGAGGTCTCTATAGGTCTATCCCTTCACAATGAGCGTTAATGACTCTCCAGAGTTCTTGCATCTCAACTGATTTGTGCCCATATCGTTTATTCTCTCTGCAATTCATTTTTTTTTCCATTTAAAAAACACTTTCGCATGTATAACTTGCTGCATTTCTCTATGCCAAGACCTCTGGAGGAGCTTATTTCTTTCGCCTATTGTCAGCAGCATGTTTTGTGTTGAATATTTAGCAAAGCTGGAGTAGCTTCCTTCTGATGTTATTTCTGGTCTTTAGGGTACAGGTCATCGTATGAAATCTTTGAAGTAGGCAAAGTATTTGAGGGATATCCAAAATAACATGCAGTTATGTATTTTCCAACAGAAGCTCATTTCCTATACCGCTTTCTTGTGTGAAAGTCCAGTGTACTTTCCTCTGCCTCCTTCAGAGATCACCACGCCAAACTGAGACAATAAATTGCTTAAAGGCAGCAGAGCAGGGCTCTGCAGATGTACAGGAACAGTGTAAAGAGGAATAGCATTGTTGCCGAGCATTTGTCTCTTACCGTCCTGAATGGTGGCTAGAGTTCTTAAAGGACTAAAGTTCTCGCTCCTCCTTTTTTATCTGCACTTTTGTGCGGATAGTGCAGCAAAAGCCTGGGGGCGGTTGAAGATTTCTGTATGTCAGCTTGTAAGCTTCATAACGGTTGCTTGGGGAAAATGTCATTATTGTGATTATTGTTTAATATGTTTATTCTGAAAAAAGGAGAATACCAGGTATAGGTATTCTTTTGGAGCCGTAACGTTACTGCTTTTCAGCTCCTACTCACTGGAATACACAACCTTACAACTGCTGTCTCTGTATTGCTCTTCTGAATTGCTTGTCTGGAAAACTGCTGTGTAGCCCTGCAGAAGAGAGTGGGTACATCTGTGATCAAAAAAATTAGAGTATTAGATCAGTGCCACTGACACATCTTGGCCTCTTCGTCTGTGCTGCCTATGAGGTGTCAAAACTAGTGCACAGGGCAAAGAACTGATTGCATGTCTGTAAAAATGCTTTTAGCTACAGCAGCCAGTCTGCTCTCTTCCAGTCAGCTTTTGGGAATATGTAGCAAAAGTAAAGGAAAACAATACAGCCTAAACAGATTTTCATTTTGTTCTTTGAAAGCTTTGACATTTGAGAAATAGTTTAGTTTTTCTCCTCCAGTTTTTTTTTTTTTCCCCCCAATTGGAAGCAAAACAAGATTTTTGGTTTTAAACTTGTCTTCAATGTTGTTTAGTACTTCAAATTCTAGAAAAAGACTATGTTCTGAGCCGTAAAATTTAAGCCACTGAGGTGTGGCCAGTTGGAAGGGGTGCTGTTCTGACTTTGTAATTTTAAATGTTAACTGAGAGAAGAATCTACTTATCTCATCAATAGATGATAGGATGGCTAAAAACATAATTTATTCATCAAAGATTGAGGCAGTTTCAAAGAAATGTAATTGCTTGTAATCTGTCTGCCCAACTTTTGCTTGTTCTAATTAATATATTTTAAAAACTACAAAGGAACCAGCTTATTATGAAAATACTGGAACATCTTTACTGAGAATAAGACAGGCTTATAAGTATATTTATATCCATCCGTGTCCCTCAAGGATGGCGGGGAGGTGGAGGGCACACCTCAGGCAGTTCGCTGCAGAAAAGGGAGAAACTTTGTTATATATCTTGAAATATCAGCAAGTGCATTTTAGCTGGTTTTGGTCTGAAAATGAGGGCATGCCTCCTTAGGGGCCTCTTGTGAGGGAGGGCTGGGGCACTGTGGAAGGATTCAACCTGTCCTGCCTCATCCTTTTCATCTTTCAGACAATCAGAAGTCTGAGAGGCAAAATGCTATTGGTGAGACTAGAAGGATGCTAATTGTAAAAATTTGGGAACCAAAGGTAATGGTAACAATTTTCTACCCCTGTTTAGTTTAATAGCTCACTTTGTGAAAACGCAGTGAATTCTCAACACTCACTGTCTGAGATTCTTGCAGAACTAACCCTTAAAAAGTAACAAAATTCACTGGATTCATTTTTCCCGTGTTAGGAAAATTACTGTTCCACATGTGAACTTCATTACTTGTGCAGTCATAAAAGCATCATTTAGATAATGATACCCTTGTTAAAGTAAACACAGAAGACAAATGTCTTAAAGCCTGCTCCTGTTAACAGTTTTAAAACACTTCAGGAAAAACAGTAGTTAAGCTATTGCCGAGAGATTCAGCTTTGCTTCTGATATGATTAAACTGAACTTTCAGACTTGCACAATTTCTCAGTAGCTTGTCCAATTTAAATTAATCAGGATAAAATTAAAGCAAAAGCAAGATCGTATCTAAAAACCTAAATTGAAGAAGTATGGAATGATACTTTCCTGGCAGGTTATGTCTTGGAGAAACTTAGCATTGTGTTTAAAACGTGTGGGTTTGTGTTTTTAATATAAAAAAATCTTGAGTGGAGGACAGGATTCCTGAAGACTTTTTGTTGTTTTTGTAATTTAGCTGGCATGTGAGATGGTTAACTCATGACTTCTAGTTCTAAGTTGTATAGTTATATTCCTTTATTTTCAGAATATTAGTTGTTCACTGTGCTTAACATTTTGTCAGAAGACTTGAACTTTTATATTCTTTACCAGAAAGAGTAGCAAAGACCTTCATCCATGGCAAACTGCTTGGGAAGAAGTATATGTAAACAAGCAGCTATAGCTGTCCAAATCACAAGGCAGAGTTTTTGTACGTTATCTGAAGTTGATTTTATTTTTTAATTTATATCCGTTTTTAATTTGGAACAAGAGGATAGATTTTAGTGATAGATTCAGGGAGCATTAGAGAAAGATTTGAAGTAATCTCCAAGAATTCAGTTACTAATTTCCAATTTGAATTAATGAAGTTTAAGCTCTAACTGGCCAAGTAAATTAAGTGGTTCAGATGTGTTGAGCAACTTCAGTTTCCACTGACTTTAATGGTCGTTTGGAGCATTTGATGCCTTTGAAAATCAAGCGCTTCGCTGAGGATGTAGGAGCCTAACATTTTACAAGCACGTTTGACTCTTTCAGTCTTCAGTCCTGAATCAAGATAATTAAATTGGTTGTGTCCTGAATAAAAAAGACTTTGTGTATACCATTTGATAACTTATAGCTATCTATCTACTTTGTCATTTTCTCTAAGCTTGCTAATCTTGTCAGGAGTTCATGATGAGCTTTTTGGGGAGACTGTTTGTCCATTTTTTGTGTGTTCTGCATGGCTCTGAAAATGTGGGTCTGTATGAAAAGCATGTAGTGTTTGCCTTGTTCTTACATCAGAAGAATTTTTTCTTTTGTCCATTTTATGCTTGTTTCCAAAGGCTTAAAATGAAAGCTTTGTTTCTGCAATAATGGCTTAGTGTAGGCTTACATTGTTGATCCCCTCAGTAGATGCAATGTAATCCACTTTGGTAATGTGAATTTCTAAACAATCATCAGCCTTTGCTATTAACCCTTCTATGCTAATGGTAATACCCTAGAAGAACTACAAAGGAATTTGGTGCCCAAGCTTAACATAAGACTTGAAGGACACTTGGCGGCATTTACATTCCTTAGTCTAGTCACAATGAATTGCAGAGCTGATGTTGAACTTGATTGGTACTGTATTCAATATAAAACAGTTGATTGTGAATTTGATGCTGAAATACAACTTTGCAGGGGATTGCTTTGGGAAAATATGAAAAATTACTCAAGCCCATTTTCAATTGAACGCTACTCAGTCTTCTATTCTTGCTTTTGTTCGCTGTTTAATTAATAGGTAGAATACTTTTCTAAGTGCTTATTCTTTCTTTAAACTAGATATACAAATATATGATCAAATAAGGGAATGTAAAACATTATGTCATGTTTTTATTTGAGTTTGTCATGTGTTTATTTGAGTAGCTATTTGAGTTTTTTTAATAGGAAAAATATTTAAGGCACTCTTTCATTTTGAACTAGTCCTATGACGTCTTAGTAGCAGAACATCACAAATTTTCTTGATGCATTATAGTGTGTGTGTTTCTCACATATTTTTCTCTTACTGCTAGTAGGATAAATACATCTGTAATCTATTTTTTAAAGGAACAGACTAGTTTTGTTCTCAGATTTTATCACTTATCAGATTTTTTTCTCTGAAAAAAATACAATATGCTGTATCCATTGTTTTTTTTTGTAGCTTATTTCTTTTTCTTTTTCGCTTCCCCCTCGCGCGCGCGCCCTCCCCCCCCCCCAATGTAATACTTCCGTGTATGTCAAAATTCTGCCTTGAAGTGGTTGCTAGAATTCTTGTCAAAGGGCTACGCTTAGATCCTGGTCTCAGGGTTCTGTGGTGATTTATTCCAGGATAATGAATTGGTAATAGACTCAAAGCTGTTCAGTCAATTTTTGTCAATCCTAAAATACGTCATGACCTTGATCTACAGATCACAGATAGGGTTCAGAATTTGTGACCACATTTTTTAGTTTGTGGGAGTGGGTAATATTATTTAACAACAATTCTATCACACAATTTTTTATTCTATCTGTTGACTGCTTTCCATACCTCTGCTCTTGTTTGAGAACTCTGATCAACAAATTGCAAACTCATCTGGTGACTGAGTGTTTCATATTATGGGAAGAACATGGATGACTTGTTTTTGTCTCAGCACCCAGAGTAAGTGCCCTGCATATATAGTCACACTGCAGAGCTCCGCCTAACATCTTACTATGAGCTTACTGACTCCACCTGGACTGTTTTGCTCTTTCATGATGCAGTGACATGAAGAGCTGTCATCTGTTTCAGTGCACTATGGAAAAGCTACTCCATGTTTGTGAGACCTGGGAATTGTGAGAAATTGCTGAAGGACTATTAACTCTCCCAATAACTTAGCTTCCATCTTTATTGCAAAATTAATAGCTCAGTTCTGTGAGCTAATCTATCTCACAACCTAGAAAAGCTACCTGACTTTGTTGAAAAAATCTCAGGAAGAAGGATATTTTTAGTTTTGTTCTGTTTTGCAAAACGTTGGGATCAGTACTGTGCAAAAGCAAAGACTAATTCAGCAAGGAAGATCACACAAGTGTAGATTTTCACTGCAGTCTTATAGTGTAAGGGCTAACTCAAAGACAACATAAACCTTCAGAAACTCTGTAAGAAAAAGCATCACCATAGTGCATTTATAAATAAGCATAGCTGCTTAGCTAGGCACTGCCAGCCCAAGCAACTATAATCTTACACTACCTGGAAGTAGCCAGACAACTGAGAAGATGCACAAGACATGCAACAAATCAAGCTTTTCTTTTGTGGATTACACTAAAAAGGACGGTCAGCATGGGATAATCAAACAAAATCAAGGAGTCTATAGTAGGGTTAACTAATACGCTTTTTTACAGCCTATGTGAATGGAAGAGCCAAAGGCAGAGAGAAGGAGGGCTATAAAACTCTGCTGTCTGATACAGGAGTATCACCAGTTGGATTACTGCCTGGGGGAAGGGGAGCCCTACAACTTGCTTAGCTCCTTCATTTTGGCAGATTTTCTCCTCCGCTTTAACTCGTTGCTGTCCAGCAAAGAACGTTTCTTGCCTAAATTTCGAGAGAATAGGTTATGGCCTTGCTAGATAAATTCTTTCTTGATGAAAGAGGGAAAAAATGACTTAATAAACTGGCTGCAGTTTCTTATTTAGTTTTTATTTCTAGCCAATCTGAGTTTTGTCACTGCAGTAAATTCTACTGTTATCAAACTTGGAGGCTGATATTTTCAAAAAGCCTCAGGAAAATATGCTATTGGTAAATATAACTCTCTACAGTGCTTCACGAAGTTGTATTGTATCTTGATTAAAAAATGTGCTTTACTGGGAATTTCTTGTGCTCAAATAGCTATTTTTACTTGAAGAGGGTTGATTTACTACTTTTAGTTTTAGAAAACTTAAGTTCCCTTACAGGTTAGCCTTTAATTAAAAAAAGAAAGAAAGAAAAAAAGCTATAGGGAGTACTGGGAATGTACTGTGTAGGAATCAATTGGTCAGAAGTTCTGGTCTTGTTACCTACTCTACAAATGAGTTTGAGGATCACTACAGAATGTAAACAAAAAGTATCTCCTTTTAGGATTTAAGTATGCCATTGCTTAAGTGCTTTGAAATGTGTGTTTGTACAGAAATTAAACTTTGCAAACACTTTTTCATAAATCTAAAGATATATTAGAAAAATGATATGTCTGGAGTTGCCATGCTGTGCATGCCTGAGTTTCTTACTATTTAGTGTAGTGAAAATACAACTAATCATAAAGTAAAAGCCCAGTTTTTGGAGGGGAGGGAGTAACCTATATTCTTAACTTTGCTCAAAGTATAAGAAGCAAATGGTCCTGGTAAAAATATTCATTCTAGCTGTGATGCTTCAGGTTGCTAAATGATTTAAAGTAATAACATTTGTTAGTTATTGATTTCTTACCAATGCTAGAAAATAATAACATACTTCACTTTTTTTGTTTTATCTTTCAGATGCTTCATAAAACTGATTCTTGTATGTGTGTGTACCTACATTTATATCTTAATCACAGTGTTTATATCTTAGAACCTGTAAAAACGGTATATACTTGGCTCAGTTTTAGAAATAATAAAATAGTGCATTGAAGAATTAAAAAAAGAGTAGAAAGCAAAACATATGGTATATTTTGAAAATTTTGTTTGCTGTTCATCCTCTATTGCATAATGAGGAAAGTTTTTAGTTTATGCTAAACTTAAGAAGAAAAATGAATTATTTAAAAGGGAACAAAATGGGCACAAAATGAAATAAAGAGATTCCATTTAAATATAAGAAAGAAATCCTTTATTGTAAGGGTGGTCAAGCAGTGCATGAGGTTTGCCAGAGAGGTTATGGAGTCTCCGTCCTTGGAGACATCCAAAACCCAACTAGAGAGGGTCCTGGGCAACCTAGTGATCCAGCTGGAGCGGGGAGGTTGGACCAGGTGATCTCCAGAAGTCTTCTCCTATCTCAGCTATTCTGTGAATTAAAAATAAACAAACATTTAACTTTATGACTAAGCAAAGTAGTAGGATTTTATTCTGATTCTCTCTGAAAAGTTGTGGTTTCACTTGCTAAAGATTGGCTGTTATGTGCAGATTACACTGAAACAATCTGAACTGCAGAATAAAAATTTCAGTAACTGCCTCTTAAATGTTTTGTATGTTATAGTAAGAAGCACTTCCTTATTTTATAAAATGCTATTAATATAATATGATTAGATGATTATTAATATAATTCAAATAAAATAACTTTAGATGAAGGTACCAGAAGATCTGGGTTTACTAAGGCCGCTGCAGACTTCATAGTGTTAATATAGCTGATGGGGCTTTGGAAGAGGAACTGTACAACAAGCAGCTAAGTACTGTATGCTAGTATATCCAAATTTTGACTTTTGTCTTTAGTGGCTACGGATTGGTATATATTGAAACAATAGAAGATGACTTTGCAAAAAGAAGCAACTCTGGTCTAACGCTTTGGAACAGCATCTTCAGAATTCAGCTCAGAAAACAAAAAATCTGACTAACATGCACATTGCATTTAAATGATTTTTTTAGAACTAATAGAACAACATACTGAAAGTTAAAATATGATATGAACTGTATTTCCCAGATATATATATATATATTTTGTAGTATCAAGATGCGTTTTGTTGCTAATGTTGGATACCTTGACAAAATAACTTAATTGTTCAGCTACTATTTTATGTTGTAGAAGCTGCAAAGGTATTAAAAAAAAAAAAAAAAAAAAGCTACTGCATTAGCTTAACAGAAAGTTTTGCTGAATTAGGTAGCTTTGAGTGGTGAAATAAAATGGTTACCCATGGCAAATGAACAGGGTTAATAAAATCCTTTAAAGGAAACCAAAGTTTAGAGGTAGTATTACAAATGTGGTAGTTGGGGTAGGTTGTTAATTGAGAGCTGAGGGGGGAAAAAAGGTGAGAAGATGCTGCTTCTGCTCTTTTATTACTGGTATAAAAAGTAGTATGAAATAAAATGTTTGAGATGAAATTTGTTTAAGACTTCTGGATTTTGAGAATGCTGATTTGAGAATGCTGCACCTCATGGTGGTAGTGTATGTGCACTGTATGTTTTTCAGAGTAGTGATTTAAATTGACAACACTGGTATCATTAAATACCCTATTTTTAATTCTAAATCCTTACCATTGAAAAATACATTATTTCCTTAAAAATACAGTGGGAAACAATTAGGATTTAATGAAGGATTCCGCCCTCAAAAATTAGTTCTGTGTTTTTGTTAGTGTTTTCTTAAGGACAGCCTATACTTTCACACTTCTGTGAAAATTATAAACATATTCTGGCCTTGTGGCAAAGGAAGAATCCTTACTATATAAATCTCAGTAAATCATTTAAGAAATAAATGAAAACCAAAAGTTGTTAATTCTACCAAAACATAATCCAGTGACACTTCCTTTGACTATTTTATGTCAGAAATGATGTTGTTAGCCTAAGGTAGTATTTAAAATTGGCAAGTAATTTTGAGTAGTTTAAGTCTCATGACTTCAACTTGAGAAAACAAAATACTCTAAACACTTTGGTAGCATTCATTTTTGATTCTTAAAAAACCCTTTATCTTAAAGTTTATTTCTGAACTAGAGAAGATGTTGTTTGAGTGTCAGTAAGATAAAGATGCCAAGCCTATTTTAAAATACTACCTACAAGGACAGAGGTTATGGGAATCTTGCCAGTAGCTGGAAGAAGTACTGAAGAGCTTCAGAGCTGTGTGGCAGTGGCCAGGAACCACTTCAAATCTGAGAAAGGTTCAAAACTTTGAATTCATGTCTTTTCTGTCACCTAAATTTTGGTGCGTATTTGTCTCTAGATGCTCTATTCTGTGTATGTGAAACTGGTACTAACTCTGCATAAGGGCTTATGGAGTGGCTCTCCAAATGGTTGGCACTTTGTAACTCTCATTAATTCGCACAAGCTGTTACAGGACTTACCTTTGGAGGGTGCAGATAAGGATGTGTCTGAAAATGGCAGCTGAGGGGATTCAGGGTGAGTTGTGGATCAATTTTAGTTTTGTATTATGTAAATTATACAAAATACTGCAATTAAGAAATACATTCAGAACCAAATGCTATGTTTAAGAAGGAAATGTCAAATACCGCTTAAAATAGGGAACAACAACGTGTGCAGCATCACTGGATATTTGTTCAGTATTCAGCTAGGATGTTATTAAACAATGTTTTTCTATAAATTTCATTTTATGATTATAATGTACAGCTTGTGTATTTCAGACATATAGTAGATGCAGATGATTTACTCTGGTCTGTTTGGGGTTGGCAAGATGTCAGTAAAAGTACTGTACCCAGTTTCAGTGCACCTCCCTTGCAGAAAGATCTGGATGAAATAAGTCTGAAGAAGAAGAAAATAATTTGTCGTAGGTTTAGTAAACATAATCTGTGAGGCAAGTTTGAAAGAATTAGTTTTGCCTAGTTTGGAAAACAGAAGATTCAGTGGTTACATATCAGTTTCCAAATATGTGAAAGCTTAGGGGAAGGCTGGTCCTTTGATAAGGAGAGGAGGTAGGAAGGATACTTGAGTTAGATGTAAGAGCTTCCTAAGTACATGGCAGTTGAGTACTGAAATAAGCTGCTTGAGGAGTGGCTACTGAGGACTACTTAAGGTGGATCCCTCATTTGAGTTGAGAAGACAGGTTAGAAAAACAGGAATTACCTAGAATTAGTAGATAAACAAGAATGTCTTTTGAATTCTTCCCAAGACCTTTATTTGTATAACTGCTTGTATTGTGTTAATGACTTGAAGTCATAGAGCAGGATGCTGTTACAGTAACATTTCCAAATGATTAATTTTAATTGTGTGAATTTATGTTGTGTGCCTATGTAGAGAAGATTGAATTTTAAAGATATTACACAGGAAGAATCTGAAAGTTTTTAGAGAAAATTGGAAAGAGGCCCTCTAAGCTACCACTGAAGTAGAATTATGGTATTAGAAACATTTGCAAAGCTCTCTGCTACAGAACATATGGATTCAACATGTCGAGCGTTTGTCCAGCTGGGAGCTTGGCACACTTGCCTTGAACTGTTCCCCCTTACACGATCCAGAGGTCTGCAGGCTTTGGTCTGGAGGTAGCTGCTGATCTGTAGTGCCCTTTGTTTTCACTGAATGAAACGCTACAAAAGAGAAGCAGAGGAATACTATCACCTTGAAGAACAGGTAGAGGTTGAAAGATTGTGAACAGATATGATGTTAACTCTATTTGAGTGGATAGGAATCTCCAGGACATGTAATGGGCTGGATATTTTGGCCTTAGATTTTTAGAACTTTCTCATTCATTGTCCTCTCAGATTACTTTAGTTCCCCTCAGCTTTTTTTTTTTTTTCATCCCTTCTCTTTTCTATTCCTGTTGTTGCTTTAGTCTGTTTGGCTACCCTGTGATCCTGTCTATCACCCTGCTTCTTTTCAACTTCCATTTTGAAGTACAGAAGCTGTAAATTTAGTTAAGACCTCTTTATTCTGTGGTGCTATTCTGTTCATTAATTGAGTATAGATTTTTCTTCACATGCTGTACAGATCAATATTCCAGTAGACTGAATAGAAAACTGTAGCAGTTCAACATTTTGGTCCATCATTGTACGCTACTGATAGGAATTTAGGTTGATTGGAAATAATGATGTGCCACTGGTGTTGGTTTATATATCCACCATTCTTGTACAAAGTTAAATAATGAATGGACCAGAGAAGATTTTATTAGTAAAAATAAAAGAGAGATTGAGCTTACTCAGCGCTTGAAGGACATATAAATATGTTCTGTTTTTTGTCAAAAAACTAGTAAGCTGCTGTTTTGTTTCACTTGCTGTTCTTCATCTTGTGCTAGGTATGAGTGGAGTGGAATGTGCATGGGTGAGGTAGCTGATCTTGGTAGAGCATTATAATGAGAACTCTTATTTACAATGTTCTGCAGTTTGGTTTGAAGAAACTTTCAGCACATTTGAAGTCTTATCTCTTTCTCTGCACTTTCTTGGATTTTTTTATACACTACAGATTGTCAAGACTAAAAAAGATGTTTTTCTCTGTGCTTCCTATGCTAAAGAATTTTCTATTAGTGATTAATACACTGAAATGTGGTAAATGTGATTAAATGAATAAAATGGGCTTCCTCTACTTGTAAACTAGAAATCTATTAAGGAAGGATGATTATCACTTTGGTTCAAGTTTTCTGAACAAGAAGTACTAAAACAAACTTCTAGTAAAATTGCAAGGTCTTTTCTGTGGCAATCTGATAAAGTAATTTCTTCAGGTGGCGTGAGCTCAAGGGAGGCATGTGGCATCTCACTGATTATACTTTAAAACATTAAATTATTACCTTTTCTTTCGAATCGGTGTGATTGTTTCCAGTAATGTCATGTGCTTGCTTCACACTTTTTGTTTATTGGAAACTGAACAATTTTGGAGGAGTCCCAAATTGCTTAGTTTGGTTTTCATCGAACAGGAACAGTTTTTGATCACTTCTCTAATCTCTGTCCAAACCAAGCTGACTAAATTAGACAAAGAATCAATGCAGCTCATGTAGCAGTGATCTGATAGAGCAAAAATGTACAGTTGAATGAACTATTCTGTATCAGCACTCATTATTCAGAAGATGGATGCAGAAGAGGGAATTAAGACTATATTGGGCACAAAAAGTTCAATCTAAGATGATGTAGCTTATGATTTTTCTTAAAGAATAAATGAATGCTAGTAGACAACAGAATAACTACATGTTACTACAGTTTCTCCTAGCATTAATTATTTTCATGTTAGAAATTCCGAGCAGATTTTCTGGGCAGCACACAAATGAGGAAAAGCTTTATCAGATGTGTGGCATATGTACCTGATATACAGTGAAGAGACAGGCATAAGCATCAAATGTTTGCCAAAAGTGACTTGTCTCGTAATGGTTTTAAACAAATTTAATTCTATCTAGCAAAGGCATTTCAGAAAAATAAGAGAATGATTCTCTTAAAAGTGCACATGATTTCTTTCATATCTGGCAGGTTGGGGATGCATTTATATGGTATGTGCATATGTGGGCCTGAAGAAAAATCGTTATTTAAGTAGGAGATTTTATTCATTTTTAAATCTTAATAAAAAATGGATTGGGACTGTTTATTAGAAAGTATAGACTTGTAAGACAATCTGTGTAGTCTGTTTTGTTCTTCTGGTATAGTCCTCTGATTTACTTTAGGCAGTAAGCATAAATACAAAATATGCTAAAAATATTTTCATAATGCATTTTTAAAACAATGTGCTGTTCTTTTGTTAGTATAGGTCAGTTTACTAGGAAATTAATGCATTTTTATATGAAATGCAGAAAAGTGTTTATATGAATGCAGAGTTTCAGTTGTGAATTGCTAGACTTGGTGTTTTAGAAAGTATAATCTTCAATTTTAGAATCTACTGTCTCAAAAAGTACGAGTGAAGCATAGAGTGATTTTTCTGGCTAGTCAGCAGTCTTCCCAAAGAAGCACAACTGTCACACCACCATAACTGTAATAGCTGGATGATTTGGACACTGCCCAAAAATGTTTCTGTCTTAGTGGCATACCAAAAGAGACTATGCCAATGAGTTGTATTTGCATGAGTACTGCTTTGTCAAACGTAATTATCTGGAGATACTGAGAATAACTCTCTTGCATTACAAGAATGCACCCCATTTTTCCCCATTTTAAAACACAAGTCATTATTATCTGATTCGTATTACAGGATAGCTAGAGATTCCAGTGGAATTCTTTAGAGAAGGCCAGTTTTCTGAGTGGGAGAGAATCCTTGATCTCAAGATCTTCGGTATATGGATAATACGGGAAATAAGATCGTAGGGACATGTGGTGATTTGTTCAGTGTCACACAGCTCACTCATTATGAAACAGAAAAAATCATATTTCTTTCCATTTTAGTACCTTGGCAATCTACTGTGTGTCAGGTTTTCAGGGTGAAAACAATTTATTTAAACTTTAATAATGCAACTCTGCTGTCACTATAAAACTTAAGGGTTAAAAAAAATGTGCCACTGGAAACAGTAAACGTATGTAACTTATTTTTGTGAATTTTGGAAGGTTGAAAGACTATATTCTCTTTAATGAGAGGACACTTAAGAAAATTTTCAAGACCTCTGGCTCATCAGAATCCAGTGGTTGAAAAGTTACTTCTAAGTTATTATTTCTTACCCTCTGTAGAGGGTAAGATGTTTTCTAAAATACTTTTATTTTCTTTTTTTGATTATAGTCATCGCTTTAATCTTTGTTTAGAAATGTAGATTGGAATGTAATTGTTTCGAGATTTTCATCTCTCTCTCCTCCTTTGCGTGCTTCCTATCCTGATAATGTTTTGTGAGCTGGTAATAACAGCAGCATCTGTTGGAGGTGGTCTTTGTTACAATTTAAAGGAAGTCATTGACTTGCAGCAGATTTGTCAAAGTCTGACATCTGTCAAAAAAGTGTTGAGGGCCACCTCTTGAGCCAACGGTAATAAAAATCTGGATGTGGTAAGTATGTACCTTAAGGTAAAATAAGTCAAAGCAACCAACCAAAACTACCCCAGCTCAGTGGGATTTCTAGACATTTGGAGTGTTTGCAATCGTTGCATTCTCCTAATTGTGTAATTGTACAGGGGCCTGATTTTAGGCTCCTGCAACTGATAAGTCTAGTTGATTGAGTGCTTGGAAAGCAGATGGCTTTAACACTAAGTACTCTTAATGAATATACTTTTCTTTCCTTTCCCTAGCTCTCTTCTTTTGTGAGCGCTTTTCTCCTCCAACTCTACTAGGAGTCATGTCTCTAACCTAGCCTAAACTCTATTAGTACTCTTCACCTTTTATTCTGATTCAGTGATGTATCTCTCTTTTTCATCATCTTTTCTTCTGTGATACGTATTGGACATCTACTCTCTCCTCTGTCTTTTTATGTTGCAGTTAACTTTCTTATATAGAGAAAAGAACCAGTTCTGATTATCTTCCAAAATCTAGTTCTTAGTAAATTTATTTAGGAAATAATTTAACCTAATCTAATCTTCCACTGTGCTTATGTTCAGGACAGACAATTTTGCAAGATCTAAGGAGCTCAAGAACAGAGCTGGTTATACTAATGGTCTAATCACTGAAAGGTGAAAGAAGCTAATATAAAAACATTACTGATAATTAGAGTTACTATAATTTACAATATCATAGAAACGACCATTTTTTTTTTGGTCTGTTTAAGTTAGCCTTTAACGCCCGTTTAAGGCTAACGTTCACATTGGCTGTTACAACAATCCAAAGAGTTCTGATTTGCCTACGTGAAATATGATTTGAATGTTATGATTGGACTACATTGTTGCCTTAATTTGTTTATACAGATCTTGGTTGTGACAGGTGCATCAAAATTCTGTCAATTTAAAATTATTGAAGGAACCAGGACATGGGAAAATCTAGCTTACGCAAAACTATGCCATGCTTGTTAAGAAGTAAGCATTTTACCTATTGCAAATTTCAGTTCTTTTGAAGACACATTTAGGAACTTATCAGTTGTGCTAATTCTTGAATGTTTCTTCCCTTTCTGAAAGAAAGTTTATGAAACTTCCAGTTCATTAATCAGATAAAACCTGATGGGTGTGATTGAATTTTGACTGTGGATATTCTTTTTCTTGAGAACTTACTTAATCAGTGCATCTCTTCAGCAAGACTCTTGTGTTTGATATGTTTGCCCATGAGGTTTCAGGGGAAAAAGTGATTGTAATCAGTCTCTATTGCAAGAAGGGAAAAAAAACTGAAAAAATTTACTTTTTTCCCCGGGAGATGAGTGCTAAATTAGCAGGCTTCTACTGAAAAGGTGCCATTATATGGCAAAATTCAGATATTAGTTTTTAATTCTCTGCCTAAAGAAAATGTACATGCTTATAATTTGTAATTGCCTTTTGAGCAGTTTTGTATTCTCTGCTTTTAGCAATAGTGTTCTTAACAGATAGATTTGCCATTCTTAATGGATCTAATGTTTGCAGTTTTGAATGAGGAAAATGATTAGGAGATGGAAATAGTAATGCGTGTATTTATCTCAGTAGGTGAATTTTTTTAAGGTAATCTGTTGAAGTAGGCTTCCAGAGACGGACAAAACTTTCTCCTGCTATTTAAATTAGACAAGTGCTAATAGCAGCTCTATGACTTCAATTGCTTACTTAAGGGGCAAAAAATCAAACTGTAAATATCTTGTATTTAGAATCGATGATAGCTGGTCAAGATGACCCTTGTTTTCTCACAAAACTTATGGGCTTTTGAACCTGCCAGTAGGAGGGATTAAGTTTATAATTTTCCCTTCAGCTGCCTTGCTCTTAGCTGAACAATGTCAATCTTATACCCAACTGTTTTTTTCATTTTTATTTTCTTTTTTAACAATCTTCATTTGCATTCTTACTTTATAAGATCACCTGACTTGTAAGAAGAGTGAAGTTCTCCAAACAAGGTGAATATTCCAGTTGACTCTGTCTGAGCTACCTTAACTTTTTCTCTCTTGGTCAAATGTGTGTTATTGCTTCATAAAGTAGAACATCTATGACAAGAAAAGAATCAAGCATAGTCTTTTTTTCCAATAAATTAGTATTTTTGGGTTTTTTTTAGCAAAGCAAGAGAGTCTTCAGGTAAACTGGCGTAGAAGCTTTGTATAACAGATCACAGAGGCAGTGCACGCTATGTTGGCTGTGGAGCAAGGCATAACATGGGGCTTTCTGTCTGAATGCTAATGTTTACTCACACTCTCGCCATCATACCAGCACTTAGCCTGTTGCTGTTAAAAGCTGTGTGAAAAACGTGCAAAATTATTAGCTGCTTCAACTCAGCCAGCAGTTTCTTTTCTTGCATTGATCAAACTAATGCTTTCAAATGCTTATCAGCTTCTGGTATAGCTGCCTAGTAGCTCAATTTAAAAGATTTTAGAGTTATTTCTACAAGATGAGCTCCTTGGGAGCTGCATAATACTAATTCCTTGTGAGGTTCTTGGTTCCAATATACTCCACCTTATAAAGCAGGTTCGTGCCTTTAAAATGTCTTTAAAATCAAAGGTGTAAAACTAAAATAAAAAAAGTGTAAATAGTTGTTAAATAACTGCACTGTAATGTTTGTGCAGTGTATCTAGAATGAGAATGGCTGTTTTGGGCACCTAAATCTAGTTGTGAATGTTCTTGACTGGTTTCAAAAGTTTCCATTTTCCACATAGGTTATTTTAAAGATCATCTGGATACCTTCTGAAAGGCTATTATCCAATTTATTCTCTGCAGCCCCCATGGGAACTGTTGACTCTTACAGCTTAGTATTGTATGCTGTATTATATGCTGTATTTTGATTTCTTCTTATGCGGTTGGATTTTAATGCTGTATTCCATAGAATATTTTAAAATTTGCTTTCACTGAAGTGTTTCTCCTCCGGTCAGCCACTAGGTAATTGTACTCACGTAGCAAGTTCTGTCATTACTGGAATCAGAACTGTATTCGTATATCAACTTCTGTAGAGAAGTGGGACATGAGGTATATGCCTGCTGTCAGCCTAAGTATAGATAACACATCAACTATGAATAAAGGATAAAGACAATCTATCTTGACCCTTCTTACTATATCCCTATAAATTAAATTATACTTATATTTCCTTACAACTTAATACGAAATTTACAGTTTGTACTCAAAGCAACACATTCAAAACTGGGCTAATAACTGTCTTTTTACAGTTCATGATCTTACATCTTTTTTCCTAATTCCAGATCTTTAACTCACCCGTACAACAACATATTACCTGTTAAGATTCATTATTCACCTTCAGAGTTAGCATCTTTAACTTTTGTCCAGCTGATTATTATCTTCCCCTTTTTGAATTTCTCTGTATTTTAATATATGTTTGCATGAGTTTGGAAAATAAGAAATGTTCTTGCTATTTTTTTATTCTTTATTTAGACATGAATTAGCTTCAGTGGAATAGCAAGTGGATAAAATGAGCTGTTTTCATCTAGTCAAAAGTTTAATCTTGCAGAACAATACTGATTATATTTACTTGATAGGGTTAACAATTATATTTAGAGAAAGCATATTGTTTCTTTCTGCCATGCTGGTGTAAAATAAAGTTTATTTGTTTGTTGTTGCAAAGATCAGGCCCTTTCTGCATTGTCAGAGTCTAAAAATAAAAGTGAAGCTCCTAGTGGAATCTAATACTCACTAGGCAACTACTATGTTTTATAGCAACTAATGTCGTATAGATTTGTGAAAGTATGCCTGTGTGTAGAACACCAAGAATTTTCAGTTTTTTTCCATTTCAATCAAAATCACCAGTTGTGCCATTACTTTGTTCCCTCTCCCCTTCCAACCAATATCTTTTTTGTTGCATGATTTATGAGTACCTGTTGTACTATGGTCTTTGATGTTGATAATGTTTACCCATCTGGGCTGCCTTAATTTTAGCCCATCATCATATGTCTTTTGGCCAGTTTGCGCAGTAGTATCCATCTGTTTCCTGAAATCAAAACGCACAAGGAATTTAGCACCTGTGAATTGACACAAGACAGAGGTAACATCAGTGAATCCATTGCTTACTGTTCTTGTTGCAAGAAAATAATGCTTTAAAAAAAAAAAAATCATTGAAGTTAATTTATACCATTGTCTCCATACATTTTTGTATTTTCCTTTTTATATTCCATGTGGAAGAAAACTTGCATTGAAGGAGATTCTTTGTTGTGAAAGCTGATTATTTTGGTACAAAGCAGAAAAAGTGTTCACAGTGATGGAATGCACTCTAGATTACAAAAATAACACAATTTATTTTTAATGTCTTTTGAATGTTAAGGTGTGAATTTAGTCAGCCAAATTACATTTAGAAGAAAAGAACTTTGCATATATCCCTTAATTCATGAACTTATCACAGGCTCACGAATGACAAGATGAAATGTTGCCTTTTTTTGTGTGAGTGCCATTGTGCGCTGTGAGGAGTAATCACTGCTGATCTGGTTAAATGGTGATGGATAAATATCATTTGAAATTTTTTTCCTAAAAATAAGTTAGCTGGAAGTGTTGATTGTCTTTCTGGACCGTGAGGCTTTTTTCCACGTTTAAAAGCCTTGATAAATGGGAAGTGTATATTTCAGTGATTTTAAGTAGATTACACTAAAGAGTGGTTATAAATTCAGAATGCATATAAGTGTAAAGGAAGTGTTTATATAATTCGGTTTAAATAGGTAGAGTTGACTGACGAAGCATGTTAGCAGTTAGTGGAGAGCAGAGAGTTCTTTCTGGGAGAAACTGAGGGGAACCTGTTTGTTCTCCAGAATGCCCCACGTAGCATCCCTCCACTGACCGCATAAGGAGCCTAGAGAATTGCATTCCCTTTACTCAATCTCTCTTCTGGATTTTCATGCCTAATTTTTTGTTTATGAAAAGAGATGTATTCGTTTTTAAACATTTTAATGTCACTTCTAAGAATATCCTTCTCTAGTATATTCTACATATTCTACATCTTTTTATACATATAAATGGGATAGAAATAGGAAATATCTACAGAACTTACTGTGGGAGGACTTTTTTTTTCATTTTGTCAGAAAAACAGTACCAAGCCTGTGCTAGAAATTTTTAATTGCAGTGTGGAAAAGATTGAAGAACCTCTGAATCCTAAACGATTTTGTTTGAGGTGCTGGTTATAGTACCTAGTACCTGGTCTATCGGTATCTTTGCCCACTTTTTAATTTCTGCATTCATACAGTCCTTAAGCATATTTATTCTTATTTGTCTTAATTGTTTAATTTTTCTGTTATTATATAGAGATCTGCAGAAATATTTGCACACTGATATATTTTGTTTGATTTTATTTAAAAATGTTTTCTATTTATGAGGTTCGATACCTAGAGGAGAACCCTGCCTATTACTGCTGTTAACGTGACTGAGTGTTCTGTTGCACGTTTGAAGAAGCAGATAGCTTGTGTGATGAATATGATGATTAAGCAGACTTAAATCTTCATGCTGTAATGATATGAATCTGATATGTTGTTCTGCATCTTTTTTCAAGTCTTCTAAAATATGCTAATTATACTATTCATATGATATGAAAATATTACATTTAAGATGCATATTCATTTGTATCAGACACAATTTTCAAAGAATAAAAGTAAGCCCAAATGTTTTCAAAGCCAGTGGGAGGAATTATCAACATATTTTAAGATTTCTGACACTAAGCATTTTCAAAAATATAGTGCAAGATTATGTATTATCTTAAGTATTAAGATGTATGCACTATTTTGTTCTTTTATCATCTGCTTATAGTACTATATGAATTCATAATAGCTTAATCATGCCATAGATGCAACCTATTCCCTAGAAGTTATGCACATAAGTCATTAAAAAACAACTGTTGAAGTTTAGAAATTCATATTAATTTATATTATGTATGTGAGGTGCCATAGTAAAAAAATCTTTATTTGACATAGTTTTCTGTCTACGGTGGTTTGATTACGGCACTTCCTTAAAGTTGGCATTGCTGTCAGTGGGCTTTGTAGAACAGATGGTGAGCTTTGTATATTGGCGTATTCAGTCAAGAAGTTTCTGAAACTTGTCCAAAACTTTTACTGCCTTTTTGAGAATGTGACAGTAATGACTGTCATTACTTTGGGCTATGATTTTTATATTGCTTGTATCTTTTAATTTTTGTACAATATCAAAATGACTGTTTTCATATTCCTCTTACCTTTTTAGTGGATTAAAGATTACTTAATACATGTTTTTTCTCTGCCAAAAAATTTCTTTTTCCCTTTTTTAAATAGTCAAGAATTTTTTAGCTAGAAATTGAAAGAGCTTGTGTGGTTTTGTTAATATGCAGAATGAGTTGTAATTAATGCACCTAAAGATTATGGTTATACAATACCAAATTAGAAAAAGAATTTTTAGTAAAATAAATGATTCCCATGAAAGAGATGCGTATACATACATACATAAGCTTAATCCACTTCTGTAATGTGTTACTGTTTAAAAGCTTGCTGGTAACACCTAACACCCTTACTGAGTTCTGGGAGCTGTGGTATCTTCTCTCCGTAATGATTCAATTTTAGAAAGTAAATTTGAGAGAATACAGATAAGTAAATGTAATCTAGTTTTCATTACTTGCCTCTGGCTTCTAACCATGCTCAAGTAACCTCTGACAGTCCGTGTCACACAAAAGTGCTAGTAGCTGAGTGTCAGGAGAGCCATTACAAAAAATACTATTTTCCTTCTTTTGTAAATAGTTAGCAAAAAATGGCATTAGTGCAATTTTAGACCTTTAGATTTTGGAATGCTTTTGATAATATAGTATGTCTTGTTAGCTCAGGATTATGTTGCTACCTAATGTTTGATATGTGGATATAGGGCAAGAGAGTGAGGATTCAACTTTTTTGTTGGGAAAGAATGAAAATGAATGAAACAGACTTGTGAAGTAGGATTTAAAACTCACCAGCGTAAACTTCTGTTTTACTTGTTTTGAATGATCTGAGGATAAATGTCATCTTCCCATTTTCAGTTCAAATAACAGTATTGAAAACATAAGCCTGTTTTTTCCTGAGTTTTGAATTCAGCTGATGTATTCATATTTCTTGTAACAAAACATTTTTTTAGCTTTAATGGTGAATTCAAATTCAGTTCTACAGATAATACTTTTGTATGAGTCAATAAAGTAATATAGTATTGAGAAGAAAGAAAATGTCATGTTCTGTTTTATAATAGAAACTGAGCATGTGATGCATCTATGAGAAAAGAAATACTGCATTCTCCCCTGCATAGCACATAGTGGCTGTTCACGATGATGCACTGGAAATTAATTCCAAGTAATGTCTGTAGCTTGTGAAGCAAGAGCAGATACAGAATTTGTAAGAATTAGTTATTTGTGAAAAGAGTTGTTTCTCTTGTAACTTCCAGTGAGGTACTTTTAGATCATGATATACTGGATATCAAGGATTCCATTTAAGAAGATAAAAGTTTAGGTGACTGCAGGAATAAACTTAAGATACTTTTCAAAGCTCTGAGCTTTTTTTGTCTTGGTGTATTATGGCAATAAATCTTTCTGTATATTGCAACTATGCATACAATTCAGAAGCAGCTTAAGTTTTAGTAAATAGCTATATTAATAGGAAACAAGGGGCATTCCAATGCAATTAAAAGTAAACCAGCAATGCTTTGAGTAGTCACCCCTAACATTCAGCCAGTTGCGGAGCTGGAACAATACCATGGCAAATGAGCAATCGTGAAGGCGATCTCGAAGGTGAAAATGAAAGGTCAAAGATGCAGTTGACATATGTTTTGTAAGCAATAAAGTATTTACTTATGAAAACTGCTTTTTCCCAGTAACTCCTTAATGGGATGAAAAAAAAATATGGAGGGATACTTGTCAAGTGGAAAGTTCTTTCCGTTCTGATAACGGTCGTGTGAAGCTCCCCAGTTCTGTTAAGGTTTTTCACGCTCGCCTAACAACTTTTAAGCCATGAAATCCTGTGTAGTCAGGAAGCAGGAAGTAATGACAGGAATGCCAGACACTTCGACAAGTATAGCACAAATTTTGTCTAACACTACACACAGGTAAGAATTTATAAATATAGCATAGAAAGCAAGTCTAGCTGCAGATGCAGCTATTTAAATGATGGGATGCAACAGGCTTCCCAATCTTGTCCATGCCAGATAAGGAAGTGGCTTTCATTGCAGAAGAGGATTAGGAATGTATCTCCTAAAAGAGAGGAAAACTAAATGCAGATTTCTTTCTTAAAAGCAGCAGGAGCTTGCACTGGGTATACAGGAAAAAAACCTAACTGCTCCAAAGTGGGGAAAAAAGAGCTCTGAGAAAAGCTATCATGCTCTGTTACTTATTTGCCGGTTTTCCACTTTCTGCTAAATACTGTGGTAAAGCTGCCTTTATGAATTTAATTAAGAAAATATGAACTCCCTTTCAATTAACATAAATATGTATTTTTTGTTAAGTCTATCATAGTGATTTTATGAGTGTGTGAGTTAGGAGTAAAAAGTCTTATGGAGTAAGGAATCTTTCCAAACGTGGAATATACCTTTACAGCGTTTGACACACAATACAGTATACTGGGTCTCTAGCCCAAACGAGATGTTTGCTTGCATATTGTGAGAATAGTTACAAACACTTAAGATGAGGTAACATAATGACAGTACTTCAATAAAACCTCATCTGCTCTTCTGGGCCTGGTATCACAAAAAATGACCTTACTTATGGCATTCTGGTAAATTTTAGTGGTTATAGTGAAGTTGTTCCTGTGTGCGTTCAAGATATCCAAAGTAGTTCTGTGGATTTGGGGGTTCTTTTGTGGGGCCGGGGGTGGGGGGGGGAGAAAATATTTAGCAATCTATTTGCTTTCTATTGCCCACCTTCCCCTTCTCCCCCCCCATTACAAATAATTTGTGGTCAGCAGAACCCAGCAAGGAGCCTCCTTTTCCTCCAGATGGTTGTGACGTTTGAGTAAACCTTGGAGGATTAAAGGCACTCTAGCGAGCGCTCACTGTAAACTCCTGACGCAACGTGACAGTCCTAATCTGGGCTCTGTGCTGATGAGATGGCTAAGAGCTCAGAGAAGAAAAAAATCCAATTGTGCAATAGCTGTTTACAGTGGTGAAAGGCACACTGAAAAACCCTGTATCCTAAGTTCAGTCTGAAGACTTTATCTCTCTTCCTACTATACTATACACATGCAAATTTATGGAAGTTTTCAAATATAACTTAAATGACTTGCTGTACAATAACTTTGATATGTATAAAGCTTTTCTGTGTGTGCCTGAATGAACACAGCTTGATGCAAATGTCTCTTCTGTATATTAAAGAGGGTTTGCAAACAAACTAAAAGGTTAAATGATGGTAGAAAATACAGAAATTGATCTGAGTGAGACTCTTAAATCTAATTAGGTATCACCACTATCTACTGTAATATGATAACAAAGATATAGGCACCTTTATTTGGGATAGAGCAAAAAAAAAAAAAAATTACTATTTTACTTTCCGTATGCAAGGAGAACTGGTTTGCACAGCTGCAAACATCTGAAATTAGGCTTTTTATTTATCAATATAATTCTAAAGCTTTAAGGCAAGTATTTGATAAACTCTTATTTTGATTTTATTAAAATAAGAATTTGAGTTAAAATGACTTATTTTTTCCTCCAAAACTTCAGTGTATTAAAACCTCTAAGTGCACCTGTTGCCATATAATTACCAGCATTACATATGTCTTGAGGTTGTCTACTGATTTGTCTGAGTGAATATTAAATTGTGCCACATAACACCACCTCTCCTGGTACAAGAACAATACTTTAGGCATGGCCTTTAAATTGGTCTCACTTATGTATGCATTATTTTTACTGCACCACAGCTGACTAAACTAATTTCTTCCTTTCTGTTTTTTCTAAGTCCATCAGAGCATGACAGACAGTCCAGTATTTCATTTTCAAAGGAGAAACAGTGATATATTATTTTTAGAATCTCTACCTTTCCCAAATCTATCTATCTTCCAAGATATTTTAGCATCTGATAAGTTATACCACAAAAATATTTTCATAAAACAGGAATATTTGATGTTCTGCTGTTTCATTCCAACAAAAGTAGTTTCAATGACATTGCAGGAAATAAACTACACTCTTTAATGTTAAAGAAGAAAATAATGGTAGAACCAAACATAATGTGAATTTCTATTTATGTGTTTGGTAACAGAAGATTCTGTGTTTTTGCAAAGCTAAAAAAATTTTTAATGATGTGTGGATATTTGCTGAGAGAAAACCAGTGCATAGAACCTACAAGAGCTTAAAGAAACACCTGTTAGATTAAGTTATTGAGTGAAAACCTCTGAATTATTATTTCTTTACATACTTAATTTCCTTGAAAACATTTCAGTTAAAACATTAGGCTTATTTTTAAAAAGAAATAAGTTTTAAAGCTTATGCCTATTGATCACAAATGTTAATGTTGGAAAATTATGGGATTTCGTTTCAGGTTGCCACACGTGCTATAAATAATTTGAATGCATTGATTACAAGAAAATGCATTTCCAACTATTTTGTTAAAAAGATGACTGTAAATAAAAGCAACCATTATTTTGCCATATTAATTTTTCTACCTATGTTGTAATTTGCAGTATAAAAAACCCATTAAGTAGCTATCTGGCATCCAAGTTGCATCTTTTCAGAACCGCCGCCAATTTATTCAGATGTGTTGGCTAGATTTCTTAGGTTTTGACAAAACCTATGTAAGGACAAGATAAGAATGTGAAAAGTCTCCATCTGACCTACCTTAAAACGTCCCAGCAAGATTCTAAATTATAGTTATAAAGAGTTGAGCTGGTAATTGGTCATGAGACTGGCAATTTCAGAGCAACTAGTTATCTTTGTTGTATTTCAGGACTGTGCTCAGACCAAAAATCCAAATCTATTCAAAATATTATTTTTGCCGGTACAAAGTTTTGCATTTTGGGCAATGATTTAAAAAAAAAAAAAAAACCTTCTAATATATTCTACAAGAATTTGAGTTAAAACAATGACAAAAAGGATTCAGTCTGCAAATCCTTGACTCACTCCATACCCAGGTTTGTTTTTCTTTTATTTCTTATCCTATTTAATGTAGCCTGTATTTATAGCCACTGGTGGTAGGAGGACAATGGTATTGCCGCAGGCTTCCCTTTAATGGAGCCTTGCCAGCGATAGCCATTGTTCCTATTGCTTGAGGCTGCTCAACTGTGCAAGGTTGCTTGGAAACAAACCTTCAACTGAGTAAAACCTTCCAGTCACTCTCCTCTACCTCCCAAGTCCTACCGTTGGAGTACTTAGAGATTCAGAGGAGGATCACAGTCACTGTGGTTGCTTTTTATGACCTTTTTGATGCTAAACCAATGACCTCTTAAATGCAGCAGTGTAGCTGCATATTGTAGTATGCCTGACTGTCTAGCTAAAAAACAAACAGCCTGCCAGCCAGTAATTCTGTTGGTTGCCAACAAAGTCCGTTGGCTGTTGATTTAAAAAATTTGGGAGTCAGGAAAAAGCACGGCTGAAATGATCTGGTTTAGATTATACTATTAAGAAAAGCATTATCTATAACTTGTGCTGGAAGGTTTGTGTTATGCAGGTAATACTAAAACAACCTTGTCCAGCACTGATGCTCGGTATACCTATGTTTTCCCAAACATGCCTGTCCCTTTATCATGCAGCTTCCTTTTCTAACTAACTGTGTAGAAATCGAGCTGTTTAATACAGCATTTCAAAGCGAATCAATTATTATTTTGAGCAAGTTGGTTAGCAGATAAGATAAAATCCCATGTTCATTTATTACGTGTTTGATTCATTTTTCTAAAAAAAAAAAAGTGATCATACTCTCAATTGCTGTTTGTTATGATAAATCTGTTTTAAGCAATCGGTGCACTCAGTCTTTTCAACTGATTTATAAGCATGTGTGTTTGATAAATGCTGAGGCCTGACCTCTGTCACTCGAGCATAGACTGCATGGTTTCTTGGTAGCAGGTATCTCCTTAATACAAAGGATATAACTGAAGCAATCTCTTATAATAGTGTTAGATGAAACACTGTAGTATATTTTCTAGTATATTTTTGTAGTATATTTTCTGCTGAACATTGCCATAACTGTTTGCCAAGCAGCAAGAGCTAAAGATCTGGAGAAACGACTTAAGATTGCTATTCCTATGTGATAATTTAATCTGTCTTCTGTTGTGATAGTTTCCACTTCTCTCTCTGTTATTGTTTAGTTAGTGATTCAAGTATTTGCCGTACATATCCTGATACGTAGGACAATGTATGTCACTGCTGACTTGGCACGTTTCAGGAATTGCTTGATGCCGCACAGGGATCTCAGGCCATCTCAGTTGCTTGGGAATGTGCTTGCACCTGTGTCTTGCACTGCTTCCGATATCCAAACTTTTATTCTCCTGTCAAGGATAAAGCTTGACTGAACTAACTGGCAAATACATGCTTATTACGCATCCTTAATCTTTACATTTTTAGGAACACTGTCTCGTGCAGTCTGTGTTGTGGCTTCACTGTACTGTATGCGATTTACTCTAGTGCTTTCAGATCTAGAATTGTGAAAAGAAAACTGAATAACACTTGAAGGGTTGGGAACAAAGTAAAAATTACATTTATTTCTTCTTTTCATCTGCACCCAAACATTTTTATTAGTTCAGAGAAAGCACAAGGGTTGGGTATTTTCCTAAAAAGTTAAGTTCCAGTTGTAAACATATGATAGCAAGCTGAACTGACACACAGTTGGACCACTTCAGTTTATGAAGGAAGAGAGAGCAAAATGCCTGAGACTTCCTAGCCTGGTTGTGTGTGCTATATGACATAAGAGGTCACTGGTCTTATGAATGTGAATGTTTCTTTCCATCAGCCATGAAGGAAGCTGAGATGATTGGTTGAGACTTATCTAACTGGTCTTTACATAGTTGTATGTAAAGTTTAGTCATATTTAAGCCGGTAACTGTATAAGAGGGAGAAGATGGGAAAAAGAAAATACAAAATAGACTTGTATAGTCAGCACTGGCCTAACAATACAGCTGTGAATTTTGAATATGATAGATAATGTTTAGGCATCTTAAATCTTTTTTTCTTTAATGAAGCATGGTACCTTGAATTCATTGTCTGCTTATCTGCCAGTAAGTGTAAATTTTATTCAGGAAGACCTTTTAAATACCTCTTCTCATTAGTCTTTTTTGCTTTTTGTTTTTTTTTTTTAATACTCAATTTTCAAGTTCAGTTAAATCAAGTAACCTTTTAGCAATTTTCAGAGTACACCACTGGTGGGTGAATCAGGCTTATATTCACTGCTAAAAAGGCTGATCTCCTCAAAGTTGTCCTACAGCGAAGGTAGGTGATGGCCATACTGTTATTTTAACTTGGGGCATCTCATACTCTTCAGATGCCTAAAGGCGTAACACTAACCTTTTCAGCTGTTAAGGTAAGCCTCCTCTGGTGTTACTACCATATCAGGGTTTGTTTTAACTCCCCTAGGAAGGCGTTTTCTCCCCAGAGAAGAACCTACAAGTTTTCCCTTAGCGATGCAGGAAATATTCTGAGGACCTAAAAAGGGATGCAGCATAATGAGCTGTCCTCTTTCAGTTTGCTGAAACTTTGTTCTGTGGTTCTCATCAATGCAATTTAGTAAGATATGTGGGGGTCTGTAAGCAGAGCAGGTTTCTTCAGACTTGCTCCACAGTGAGATTCACAACTGTTGTAACAAATGCTTCTAACTTCTCAAATCAAAAGGCTGTCTTATAAGAACATCATTTGTGTCAGGAAGAATCCCAAAGTGATTTTGTTACCTGCTGTCCAGGAGATTACCTGGAGCTCAGCTCCAAGTTACCAAGATAACCAGTAACTTCTGTAAATGCCATTCTCTGGACTTCTGCCTTTTTTTTTTTTCCCCCCCCCTCAAATTCTGCTAAGGTAACTGTGATTGTACATTTTAATGATAACAAAATATATTACTGTGGTAGCAGGCTAGTACTTTGTTCTGCTATTGATAAAGTCATGTTAAATAAAATCTTTAATCAAGTTCTTGGGTTGTTCATTCAGGCACCTTAAGTAATAAATTGTGATGAATATACTAGAAAAATTCATGAATAGAGCAGGTCCTGCTCAGCTGGAAACAGCAAATATCGCATTGTAAAACTTAAGACTTTTACTCTTTATAAGTGCCAGTTAATCCTAAAAGGTCACCTATTTCTTTCTGCTTATCTGTGTATTTAAAGGTCATAATAGTGCTTCCTTAAATATTTCAATTAGCCTCTTACAAAAATTATTTCTGAATTAGTTGGATAATACTTTGAGCGCAGGAAGATAGTAAGCAGCAGTGTTAGCATACTTGGAAGGATTCAGTCATTAATACTACTTGGATGCACAGATGCAAATGCAGCTGAATTTAGAAAATATGAAAGAGTGGTTCTAGGGTGAAAAAACATCATAGAGAAGCTAGGCTAAAGGCAGTGGGGATGGGAATCCGTTATGGCAATTAGGGGCTAGCTCTTGAGGGGAAAATAGGGAAAAAAGAATCGTTAATGAGAGGTGGAGATGGCAGGGCTTACTGGAAATAGGGAGTACAAAGAAAGAGCTGCAGATACCTTAAGGAATCTCCCTTTGCCATATTTGTATTCCTGCTTTGGAGGGAGTGCAGAAGAAAGACTACAGCAAGGATATCATTCCAATAGGATTAGTAGTTCAATGAAGTTAAGGGGTTTGGACCATTAGTTGCCTTGAAAGTGGAAAATTTTGTGATGAAAGTGGAAAATTTTGTGAAGAGTGAAAAAAGTTTTGAAAGATTGTCAAGAAACAGTAAAGAACAGTGTGGGTCAAGGAACAGTGTGTGTAGTGTTTGCACTAGTCAAAGGATATAGCACTATAATGTAAATCTACACACAAGCCATGAAACTTGGAAAGTACTGATGCAAAGGATTACATGATTCTACAAAGAAGCTGTTGAAGGGTTATTGATCTCAGGACTTGGCTAAATGTGCCTCTGAATTGGAGGGATTTAAACGATACTATGGAAAAGCAGAAATAGAAAATACATTTCAATTTCTTGCAGTAGATATTTAAGGCTAGATGGGTAGCTGTCCTGCAAAACACTTTCCTCAAAAATGTATTTTTTGTATTAAATCCATCTCTGTTAAGAATAAAGAATAAATTTATTTTCACAACTATTTGTCTAATACAATGTATTAAAAATACATTTTTGTATTTTGGAAAGCTTGGTAGAAGAATATAGCTTCAATTTTTTACAGCAGCTTTTTCTATCTCAGTGTTTGATTAGTGGGTTTTTCTCCTTCTCTCTCCCCTCCCCACACCCAAAAAAAAAAAAAAAACAATCTGAGAGGAGTCAAGCTGTACAACTGATTTTTCACAACAAAATAACTTTCACAATGACTACAATACAGGAGATAAACTATGCTTGCACTTCTGTATAAACTCAGCAATATTTTTGTGACATTGCATACCAAAAAGGTATTTGTTCCCTTCAGTGTTACTCAAAACATTGTACTTTGCATGCATACATACATAAAGTATCTTTGTTCTGAGAGAATTCTCTCTTAGAAAAAAACAAGAACTGACGGGGAAAAAATCTGCAAACTTTTAATCAGCCTGAATAAATACATATGCTTTCATTCTTGAACCAGTTGTTAGGTTTTAGGATTTTATTTTTTTTATAAAAAGGAATATCTAGCAGACTTGATGGTATAAGTGGCTGAGATGAGTAAATTTTGTATCAAGAGCTTTACTGCATTCCAGCTTTTAGTGATGCAGCTAAATGAAAAGAGGACGACATTTCTTGTGCAAGAGGAATGGCAGGAGAGTGCACTGAGACTGTGGTACAGTTGAGAAATGGATGATGCAGGAGGAAAGCTGAGATGGGTATTTACACATCGCAGTGTAGGAGACCATAACAAAAGCAGACCGAATCTCAAGAAGAGCGACAGTAAATGTAAGAGCAAGGATACTGGTGAACTACAGGTTAGAGAAAGGAGGTAATTTAGCCCAGGAGGACCTCTCTTCTGCTGTAGCTTAGAAGTTTGATACCGCAGAGGACCCTCAAGTAAATAAAATAGTCGTTTGTGAGCTCTGCCTGCCTTCCATCATGCTGCCCTGTTCTCTGCCCCCTTTCTGGTACTTCTCTTTTGCTTATGTGTACCGAAATACAATTTAAAAAAAAAAAAAAAGTAGCTGCAGAGCAGTTAGGGAAGAGTGGGAGAAGGCAAGTGCCCAAGGATGGGGCAGGGTGTCAGGTGCCCAGCTGCCCAGAGCGTGGCCTGGCTCCTTGTGTCCTCGCCTCATGGAGCGCTGGCGGGGCAGAGGTACCATTTTTGCATGGGGAAGTGGGTCGCTCATTGTCACTTCCCAAAGAGAGTTTGGGGCAAAGAAGGAAACTGCTGTTTCCAATGACCAGATAAACACTTTGAATGTTGTTTCTTTATATCACTTTGTATGCATACATATATATATACAGAAGTATAAAAGCAATACATCCATGTACAAATGCAGGGAGGACTTTCCTTTCTTTTACTGCCCATATGGAGTATCAATGAAGCCCCATTTACAAGATAGACCACCTTAAAATACTGTTCTTTTTCAGTCATAACTCTTTAGTCATTATCCTAAGCATATCTTGGCGTTTGGTGGTTTTCAGCAATGATCTCATATACCTTAGGTCTTTTATTTTTAAAACTTCCCTCTATAATTCTCATGGTAGTGAGTAATGAATTATATGATCATATATCTGTGTTCCTGAGTTTCTTTAACAATTTCCTGCTATAAAGGTTCTTTAGTCCTCTGGCATTAGGTCTTAAATGACATAGAGTCCCGGGATGAATTGACTTTTATTGTCAAAATACAAAATTCAAGCAGTACTGTGATCAAATAGTTAGAAGCCAGCTTGTTGTTTCTAGTCGCCTATCAAGATACAGATGGAAGGTTTTAACAGTGTGCAAGGAGAGTTGAATCACACTTAGCAGTTGTGAAATTCTCAAGTGGTGTGTTCTTCATGGCACCTACAGACATGCTCAGAGTCCAACAGGAACAGGTATGTAATGCTTTTCAGGTGAAGAAGTACGAGTAGACACAAGCAGATTTCAGTCTTTAATTTCAGCAAAGACTGGAACAAGCAGCGGGGTCATTGCCCTGAGCAGAGAGGTCTGTCGGTAGGAGTCTAACATTTCGGTTAATGTTCTGCTGCACTAATGTTACACAATGTCTTATTCCACTGATTCTACTAGGATTACCTGAACATGCCAAGGTATTACTCGGAACGAAAAGAGTAAAATCTGTTAAGAATAACTGCAGCAATACTTTAAGCAAGACACTTAATCTTCTTAGAGAGGAAAAAAAAAATCTGCTCAAAACAAAACAGTTTTGAAAACTGAAACAAAACTATTGGTTGTTCATTTGACAAAGTTATTTTTGTTTGTTTTGTCCAGCTTTTCTTTCTTAAAAAAAAAAAAAAAAGCACTGGAAATAGAGAACTGCAGTTAGCACATTTCTTCTGTGTATATATATCTTTGGATATACTTAACAATCTTGGTAAACGAAGGAGAAAGTACCTCTGTTCTTCCTTGCTGTTGAATTTACTAGTAATTTACCTACAGTGTTGGTTTGAATTTTGAATGGATACAGCTCATATACTTGCAAGATAGAATCTAATTAATGTAGGCATTTTTCTCGCAACGGAAAAAAATAATGACATATGAAAGTATCAAACTGTAATGCTAAAAAAATTCAAATAGAATAATATACAGATTTCACATCAGAAATAAAAACTGCTAAGCCCTAGGTTGTTTATTAAGCCCTAGGTTGTTTATCATGAGTTTTAAATCTTTGTGCAAGAAAAATGAGTCACTCTGCAGCCAAAAAATAGTTTCTGAACTGTTATGTGAGAAGACAAGTATAAAGGAAGGCAATAAAAACCATATAGTTATGCATGAAGTTATATTAAAGCTTCATTTCTCAAATATAGTTAGAGATTCATTGTATGTCTCATTAAAAGGTCCATTTACAGCTACAGTAATAGATGTCAAAGGCCAGATGAAAGAACTGTTATTAACTCTTAACTGCAGAATTTTATGAAGTGATTCTTCCATTAAACTATATTTTGTACTTAACTGAGATAAAACAATAGAAATGAGCCAAAATACAAGTTTTCAATTAGCCTCCTTGTATTTTTGTCGAAATGAAGAGAAAAAAGTCAGTATGTGGTATTGGGGCTGGGAAATAGTATGTGCGCCATCCCTTGAAAAGGATCTTGCTCTCTGTGTCTCCATTGACTGAAATCGTGGCAAGTAAGGTTTATTATCTATAGAAACACTTTAAAAAAAGGTTTTTTAGAACAAACATTCATGTAGGCTCTAAATAGCAATGAATACAATGAATCAAAACTTTGATTTTAGATTTTGACTCCATTAGCTGGAGCCTATTTGAATTTTTTTAATCTTATACCTTTTTTAAAATTATATTATTGTCATCCATGCTACTGTGAGGAAGTTTTTCAATGGAGATAAATAGAAACAGTGTAGATTTGCTGGCAATAATGTATTTCTTTTATATATATTTGGATGTAAGACAACTCTAACATGGATATTATGAACACTGAAATGAAGTGGATAGCTAGTGCTCAGATGTTTCATATGAGTATGAAATGTTCTGCTTAAAGCAAAAAGGAAATCTTTAGGATTAACTTTTTTTATAAAGTGAGAGAGAGAAATATTAGAGAACTATTAGCTATAAGCCTAAGCAATTACAATACTATAAAACAGAATTCAATATGTGTGGTAAATTTTTTCATAATGCAAAACACTTGCATAATGTATAGCATGCTCTGTAGGCTTAAAAAAGATACTAGAGAGAACATATAATAGCTGATGTGTTTAAAAAAACGAGAGGGAAGAGTTGTAGAAATACACATATCAGCATTGCTTTAGTTTTTAAGCTAGCAAAGAAAATAAACTTGGAAGAATTTTTATCTGCTCTTCTTAGTTTTGCTGTTTTTGTCCTGAGTTTTAGCTGTGTCTCAGTGATGCGTAAAATTGGGATCACCTGTTTTCCATTGAGCCCTTTTTAGTTTTTGTAAGTTCATAATATAACATGCAAGTATTCCTGTCAGTTATTTGGGAAATCTGTTACGAGTTAATAAAAATTCGAAGGAATAAGAAAACAAACAACTAGTCTCTCTAAGTTACAGAGAAAACACTAGAGGAAAAAAAAGCCACAGTGGAAACCAGTGAGTTCCAGTGGAGACCAGTGTTTCATGAGTTGTGATCAAACAGGAAGAAACTTGAAAGATTCAATGTGTTTTAGCATCCTTAAATATAATTGTTATTTCCCTTGGATTATTGTGTTTTTGTGTTGCCAAGGGTATAATCTGAAGCTGTGGGCCTCCATAAGCTGACAAAGCTGTAATGACTTGTGAACCAGGATATTGCATGAAGTGGGGGGGGGAGGTTTGGAGTCCACCATCCAAAATCTCACATTGGGTGTTTGAGTTGCTGAAGACGACAATGGGGTATATTTTTGCATTATGTTGGGAAGAAATAGTTGACTATTTGTAAATCCCATTGATCTGAGCAAATAACATTCAAAGGATTCCTGGTATGTTGTACGGCAGTTTATTTTCTAGCTACAGGGTCCAGGTCTCTGATAATAGCCAAGCTGTAAGTGGATGTGGGGAAAGACTTTCCTTTACGCTCTGTGGAAGGGGCTATAGGCTTCTCCTATAACCCCCTCCTATTCAATCCAGTGAAGAAATAACTTTCTCATCTCCTAAAGTCCCCACAAAAGAGGGGATTCTACTACAAAATCCGTTATGAAAGGAAAGAGAACTTAATCTACTCCTGCTAAGTTTAAATGAGCTACATAAGAATTCATATGGAACCATCCCTTTATTGAAAAATGTAGTGTAAGGGGGGCAGCAAGAGTATAAGGTGGAAAAAAAGATAAATGATTGAGTTGAGAGAGAATATTTTTCCTAGCCATTTTAAGAAATGACAAGTTTTGTTATTGCTGTACTTAGAGAAGGAATAATAAAACATAGTGTATACAAAACAGATCTTGGAAGTGCATTCTTTTTAGGGTATGAAACTTTCCTCCTTTTCCTTGTCCCAGCTATGTGAGTCACGTGTAAACAAGCCAACGCAGTTCTGCTGTCTCAGGTTATGTGACTCAGTACTGTGTTATCAGATGTGCCCTGAAGCTAGGTGAGTCAGATGTTTTGAAAAACATTACTCAGGCACAGAGATTTGTTATCCTCTTTTCTGTGTATGTTTGTTTTCTAACAGTGAATACTGCTAGAAATATCTACCCTATAGTCTCTTTAAAAAAACAAAACAAAACAAAACAAAACAAAAAACCCTATGGCAGGCAGAGTTTTGTCTCAGGGAAGTCTCTTGTTTTGCTCCAAGGCTCACTATCTTCCTTGGATAGTGTTAGCATCCTTGTATAATGAAAGAAAGAAACGCTGCCAAAAGAGGATGCTGGCAAGATCCAGGTCTGCTTTTACCTTTACATCTGGTACACACAGCATCATCTCATCTATTCCAGTCCTGAGCAAGAGCCTCCAGGTAGCTGCGTGAAGAGTTAGCGAGAGCTAGTACTGTGCAGCTAAGAGATTATATTAATTGGAAAAGGTATGCTTTTATGTCATTTTGGGGAGCATTTGACCTTCAGACTCAAATATGGCATCTACATTCATCTTAGACTTCTTCAAATCATAGTCTTTGAAGCAGCTTTGGAACCTTTCACTTATAAGAGAGTATGATCTGAGTTTCCCTTTCAAGGGAGTTACTTAACTGTTAGGTGGACAGTTGTGACCTCTGAGCTGGAGTGCTCTAAGTTAACATTGTAACTAGTGAAATCACAGACTGCAGAAAAGCTCCAGTTGGTAGCCTCTCCTATGTGAAGTTACAGATTTCCCGTCACTGACTTATTTCTTCATATCCCAGCAGAGATTTTAACATGCCATTTTAGATAGAATTTTGGCTTTTGAAAATAGAATTTCTTCATGTTGGTAGAACTTGGAATTAAATCATATGTATCAAACACAGGGCTGTTACTTACATGTGGTTTGAACTGATTGGAAATTTTAGATTTAAACTACCTTGCAATGGCAAAATACAGTTTCTGCAAAAACAAGAATTTTGGCAAGAAAAATGAGTTTTGCTGAAAATTTGAGTTCATTACTAAGAAACCCCCACAATTATTATCTAAAGTAAAGCTTTTTCAGGTTAAAATATATATATAATATATATATATATTATATTTTTTATTTTTTACTTTCAACTGAAATGTTATCTTAGCTCTTTGGTTTAAAGAAAAAAAACTTTCAAAAATTATATTTAAATTCAAACTGAACCTCATAGGTTTTTGCAGTTTTTCTTGTGATCCTATCCTGCAGTTGGCATTCCCTGGAGGATCCTACTTTCTGTAATGTAGAAATTTTCCTTGATTAGTCTTTACTTCAGGTGGGATGTTTAGGATCCTGTGGCAGCTGCAGCCTGGCTAATGGAAACTTCTGAGCTACTGGCTTCAGCCAGTTGCTGTATTTGACTCAGTTTATAACGTCATTTTCTGCCCTTGAGAATGGTGTTGAGTAGCTTGTTGAAGGAAAGGCTCTTGGCCTTAGCACTGGATGTTGAAATAACCGATATAGTCACAAATCAGGAAGAAATGTAGCTCAGTATGTTGAAATGAAGCACTAGGAAAATGTTCGGTGGTTGGAATGTTAGCATATTTGTGAACTTTTTCCAGATTTTTTTCTATTCTGAAATTCTTCCTAAAGAAGAATATAAAACATGTGTTGAAATGCTGAAATTTGATGCCGCATTGAAAACGTGCAGTATTCTGTTTTGCAGATCACTGTCCCATTTGCTGTCCTTTTAGATACACGTTTGCTTTTGAGAACGACAGTGGAACATTAGTTCAGAGAAGCTAACGTCATCTTTACCATCTTGATACCAGCCATATTAATTCTTATTTAGGGTAATATACTTAAATGGTATTTATAATTTAGTGGCTTCAGTGAATGTCAGAATTGAAAAAAATTTGAAAAAATGTGTTCTCTTTGATACTTAATGACCGCACTATTTTCTTGAAGATTTGGATTCAGACTTCACTCACTTGAGTTTTAATTCTGCGTAAACTTTTTTGATGGCGAGAAGAATAGGTCAACCAATACTGTACTTGATGAATTAATCTGTGGATTGCAAGAAATATGAGTAGCATTGCAGAGGGAATTTTAGTTTCACTAATCCTTACAGACGTATATCTATGTATGGCTGGTGACTAAAAATTTTTGAGGTTCTCAGTGAAATACCATCGCTTCCCATAGTTTTCATCTCACTTGTTCTGGTGAATTTCCAGGGGGACTTTTACAGAAGTTGAGGTAACAGTTAGTGCATGTGAGAAGGCTAGATCCGGTTGCCTCTGCCACACTATATTTAGACAATAAGACATCTTTATCTGCTATTAGGAATAAATGATTTTTTCCTAATAAATCATTTTATTAGGAAATAATAAAACATGGCAGGAAATGTCGTAACTCCTGTGAAGGTAATGAGGGGGAGGTAATGACCTCCTGCGAGGTAAGTATACAGGTATTTATATGAATAGGAGTTGATGTTAGCCAAGAAATTATATAGGACTGTATCCCTCCTCTCAGTCTTGAAATATTTTAATATGCGTTTCTGTTACTTTAGAAACTGCTTTTGATAGGTAGATCTTCTTACTGTAGATCTTGCTTCTTAATGCTGTTTTGTTTAAAGCGATTGATATGATAATTTATTTCTGTTCAGTATTGGTAGCCTATTTTTCCATATAGGAAATAAACAGAAAATATATTTTTAGGACAATTTTAGGGTATTTTAATTTATTCTGTAGTTCCTTCTTGGATTTGGCTGCTGCTAGAACAGCTGTGAAAGTCTGTTGTGTTGAGATTTAGCTTTGTTTAGTGACTTAGAAATAATAGCAGTACATTTCTGTGAGCTTAAATGCATTGAACTTATTTTGGATTTCCATATGATTAGCACATTAGAACTGGAATATGTAAGGTATTTCTGTATCTGTAGGTTCTAAACAAGAACCTCTAGTTACGAACGTGCTTTAGATATCCTTTCTTCTATCCTTAAGAGTTTACTCGTTCTATTTAGTCCAGATAAGCTGTAGGTAACACCTGATATGGAAATCTTTTTTGAATGAATATCAGGTATAATTTGTCAGATGCTGATAAACAATTTCAGACTTTTGCTCGTTTGCATCTGTTGCTCTCTGACTATAAATGAGGCATAGATTCATCTCACTGAACTTCCAGTATCTATAAAGTGGACTTCTACAGGGGAACTAATCTATCTTAACTGTTGCCTTGTTTTCATAATTAAACATCATACTGAATTTAGATGTCATATTTCCCTCCAGAAATTTCTTAATTTTTTCTGACATGATACACTACTTCTCAGGCTCTGTACTAACTTGAAATTTTTTGTTTTGTTTTAAACTTTCCTCTTGGAAGGTGTAAAAAGTGTACGCTGTTAATACTTCCTTGTTTTGTTTCCTGAATAGAATGAACACCACTTTAGAGAAAAAAAAAAAACAAAAAACTTTACAGATTAACATCTACTGAGTACAGAAAATTAGAGTCCATCTAGGAAGAGAACGGGGTGGGTGATGTATAGTCGTTGATGTCATGGTAAAAATACCATCTAGTAAAGCACACACAAAGAGCTCACCGGAGCATTCAGGTAAAGAGCCAGTCTGAATGCCTGTTAGAGGACTAAGTACTGCTGCCTATGGGATATTTAATACATGCCTTGCTTTTTCTCATTTCAGCGGTTCATATGAGCTATATCTAAACCCTAGGGTTTAAAGAGGGGAGGTTCATTCTAACTATCAAGCTTGAAGATTAACAGTTTTTTGAGTTAGTGGATATCGCAAATGCCTTTGCCTTTATATGAGGTGTTTTTATTGCTTTGGTTGCATAAGTGGTTAATTTAGTTAATCAGCTGTTAGTTTTCTACTCTATACATTGTGCCAGCAAAATCCAGTTTTCTTTAAGCCTAATGTCATTCTGTTTTACTTCATGGCAGTTTTGTTTGTTAATTTTCTTTCTTACATTTTCAAAAACGGTTTGTTAGGAGATTCATCTGAGTTAACTAACAAAGCCCTTTGCCAGCAATTCTGAGGAAAGAGGAAGGTTTTGGAGTAATGATTGACTTTTTGTTACATCTTCACCGAGTCGTCATCGACTCGCACAACAGCGAGTGGATCGATGCTGTCGATAAAGAGCTTACAGAAGCTAGGCAGATTCATTTCATTCTTTTGCGCCTCTTAATGCTGTAATGGGGCCAGGAGCCTATTTCATGGGAGGTTGATCTGCAAGAGTTTTCAGCTCCTGTTGCTCTGAAGACTTTGGGAAGAAGGAAAAAGATAATGTCACTTCTTTCCCCCCATCCCAACTCCAAAGTGAAGTTTCTGTCCTGGCAAAATTTAATGTTCACGCTTCACAGAGACCTAGAATAGAGTTGGCAAAAGAGACAGCAAGTGGCTTTCTAAATCTAAAATGGTATTGCATATTTGCTGGTCACTGACAGTTCAGAAACAAATGGTTTCAAATGTATATGAATCTATACTCTGAAGAGTTACGGATAATATTAGATAGTGGTCAATTTTAACTACTGGCTACCAAATCACGATTGAGAACAGTTTACCTTGCTCATTAAACACCAAAAAGACAGTGATGATCACAATCTGGTTTTCATTCCATTGATAACTGAGCATGGTGGTAAGCTACAGCTGCCGAAAATAGGCATGACTTGCATCTAAGTTTTTAGTACTTGCTGGAGAATCTTTCTGTAGATTTTGGACATGTCATGAAAGCCTAGAAAGTTACAATTATTGAAAGTTTTGCTTGGATAAAGGTATTTGCACTTAAAATTGAGAAGATTAAAAGAGATTCTGCAGTTTGCAAGTAGGCTATTTGATATGGCCAGTTATGGAAAAGGAGCGGGAGGTGATGAGAACTGGTCTTTTTGGCTTCATAGTCTCTGAATGTGCATATTAGGTTCAGAGAAGGAACATGAATTTTTTTTAAATAAAGGCACTTAAACTAATTATTGACTTCTTTCATTTTGATGAAGGGTGAACAGGACATTTAGAAAGGGTCTCTCTATGATACCTGAAACTAACAATTATCTAATAATTTGGGGATCACTGTCCTACAGTTATCTTGAAGTCAATTTGAGTTAATTTATTTAATGGTATTTCAAAGAATGCTTAGTTGTCTGATGGTTGTCTGATCTTCATCTCTGTGTGGATCTGGCAGCTTTACAAAACATTATAAAAACGTGATGAAAAGTTTGGCAGAAGAGATAAGCTCTGCCCCAAACACGTTGTTTGGGGTTAAAAGCAAATTTGTATCTGAAAACTCTCTCACCACAGAAAATATTAAAAAAAAAAAAAAAAAAAAAAAAACAGATCATTGTATAAATTGACATATATAGCTCCAGAAGAGTCAATGAGTTGAAGATAATACTTACATGAGTTGTGGCTCTTACCTAACCTGAGGGGGGAAAAAAAAGCATCACATTTTCACCGGTGAAAATTTCATTGTTTGAAATACTCCTGAGAGACACCAATTATATTGTTTAAAGCATAACACACTGTCTTTTCATCTAGCATCTACTGAATTTACAGATAATCAGCAAACCATATTGAAAAAACATCCTCAAATTTAATGATGTTCCAAACACCTCAGGTAGCCGAGAGGCCTCTTCAGTATCACACTAACATCAAACGCAATTTGATTTTTCCTGCTTCATGCTTCGTTTTAGCGCTCCTCAGATCATCTGCTCCTATCTTAAATATAGCATTGGCTACAGAGCATGGTTAGACTCCTTAAGCTCCCTTATAATTTGTGCAGGGTAGAGAGGTTCCTGCAGAGAAATGAAATGAAAAAAAATGCTCTCATAAGTTTATGTGACTGTTTTTTTTTGTTTATTTGTTTTTAACAAACTACTCCATTTCATGTCACTTTCAAAGGTATTCTATTAAAATTTTCAAATCCATGACGTCATAACTTCAGGAAAGAGAGCAGAAGGAAAATAGAGATGTTTAATCAAGAGACCCTGCACATATATAATTTGAAATGGGTTTTTTCTTTTCTCCTGGAGACATTCATATGTGCTATGTGAACATGTATACCTCTCCTTGGGAAAAGGTTCTTAAAACTTGTACTAACTTGACTTCACTCTCTGATAATGGTTTTTTTTTTTTTTCCCCCCCTCCAAGAAAGCAATCTCCTGTCAGTCTCTGAAGAGAGTCCCTTCAGATACAGTCATTGATGAGTCAGTCAGTAGGAGTGCCTGGGAGATAACAGACAGCTCACTTTTTACTCGTGGTCTATTTATATCCTTTACTAGGGGAATGTAGGGGAGGGTAGGCATTTTAGTTAGTAAATGGAAAATTTTCTTCAAATGCATTCTCCTGAATAGAATAACGGAACTTTTTCAATATGAGGCATGCAAGTGATTTCCAAACAAATATAGTTTTTATTTTGTTTTAGCACTGCAGTACTGTTGACGGGAATTTTTTGGTGCTATGGAAAAAGAAAAAACAACTTCAGGCCATTTATATGTAGGCACCTATAGATATGCTGATGGCCATACGGTCTTTTACTACTCTAAGCTAAAATTCAATATCAATAAAGTTAAATGGCTAGAATGGTAGAGTGACTATTTACATTATGTTCCATATACTCGTTCTGTCTGTCTATTCATGTATTGCTTGTGCATTTATTTATACGGTCACATAATGAACCACACCTAGACTTTTCATATAAACGTTTCTGATTGCCAATTTTATACATTTTGTCTAACGATCATGCCTTTTCAGAAGATGAGCTTGTGTCGAAAATGCTTAGTCTCTGGAAATCACAATCAGTTGACTGCTCTTTCTAATCCTTCATGTGCTTAAAAAAGCAGATAAGCAGAGCAATAACACACGCCAAAGTGTTGTCTGGTCTCTCAAAGCATGTAGAAAGCAGAATTCCATGCTTCTGCTGCAGGCTGCTAGTCTCCTGCATAGTAATAAGAAGGTTTCTCATGTATAAATTACTCTTAAGTTGCTGTTGACAGTGATGAAACTTGCTGTGCACTACTGCAGCAGTGCTCTCTTAATTTGCATGGAGATATTATAACTATCTTTTGATTTTTTTCCTACAAAATCAGAATATATAAAGGTCAGTAAAGCCTTTGAGCATATTTACCTTTTTTTCTCCAGTAAATGGCTTCCTTTTAAGTGGTGCCTTGAAAAGACCATTTCTACTTGCATTAAATAAATAAAAAAGAAATAGAAATTATTTGTAGAGTGATCATATATTCCATTTCCCAGTAGACTGAGCATTTGAACTCAGCCACCATTGTTATGATAGCTGTGTCCCTCATCTTATTTCTAAAGGTTAGTTTGTATTATCTTTATCTCTGTAGAGAATTCCTAGGAAGGATAGTAACATGGTTCAGTGATCACAGTGGGGTTTTTCCTTTTACAATTTGTAATATTAAAAAATACCAGAAGATTACTGTATAGACTCTATCTGTGTCCTTTACTGTGTACAAAGAATAGCACGATTGTGGTTGTGCATTGGTGTGCAGTGATATGAAACATGAGCAGGATCGGAAAAGGTGGCACTGCCACAAGGAATCTATGAAAAAAATGATGTATATGCATCACATATAGTATTCTGGTAATGTCCTGTGGCATTAGTTTTTATCTCTGAACACAATGATTAATTAACAAATAACTGTGAAAAACTCCGTTAATAATTTCATTTTCTTTGTTCATTGTACTGGGACGTCAAATCATAGAAATACAGTTTGTTAAATCCTTACTTGAATGATGATTACATCTGAGGACTGGGTATTCCATTGTACCTCTTCAGGAGTTTAGGTCTTTAAATGACTAAAATTGGTAGTGACTTTTTTAAGCGTATGGCCAAAATCAGAGAATTAAATATTGCTTTTTTTGTCTAATTCAGGAGTCCTGTGTAGGTGTTGCAATAATTGAAAGTTTAACTGTAGAGAAACTATATTAAAGTATACACAAACTGCAATGTCTTGTTATTTGATTTATTTTTAGAATTGGGTTCTCCTTGAATAATTTATGATGCATGTTTATATCCTGCAAAATCCTTTCATTATATAAGACTTTCATTTTTAAAAATGTATGGGAAGATTGTCTCTGTAAAGACTTCCGAATGGGAATGCAATTTGAACAGTAGATATATACATGCAGAAAACGTCCCTAAAAAAATGGCTTGCTGTGGGGAGGATGGCTTCTGGGCATAGGGAAGAGGACACCAGCTTTTTGCTTTAAAAAAAAGCAGCACAACTCTGATTTGGGTCAATGGTGATAGAAACCCTTACCAGGATCCCATCCTGAGCCCATTAAAATCAATGTTGTTTTGTCATAATTTAATTGAAGTGAGGATCGGGCCTCAGATGCAATACAGCAGTGCCTGTGTTGTTGGATTCTGACAGCTCATCATGGCTGTCTTTTTTTTTTAATCTCTGCGAGTGCAAAACAAAATAAGCTTGCTATGTGTTAACAAGCTTAACGTTTTTGAAGTTGCAGTTATTTCACAACAGTGTAATCCTTTCCATATTTAGAAATGTTTAATAGCTAATGCCATCCTTGTCTATTTCTTTAATCAGAATAACTTGATAAGCTTTAGTGTCATTTCACAAATTTGGTTTGTGTGCACACAATATGGGTTGTTTGATGGCCTTTCTCTGGTGTGCCCTGTCTTTGAGAGGTAGGATAGTAGCGGTAATGTGATTATGTTCTTGCGAACACTTTGTCAGTGTCTTCGGTGTGGGCAGGGGCTAGAGTTCGGAGCAGCCACCATTAAGACTAACGCGACATGTAAGAAAGCGAGGTCTTGAGCATTCTTACGGCATTTGTCAAGCAGGCGAAAAGTCATTGCGCTCTTCCGGGCTACCCTGCCTGGGTCAGGAGTAGGGCAGGCTGATTGCTCCTTCAGCCAAACCGGCTGCTATCTGATCAAATTGCAGGTCACTGGATACCTGGTCACTGTTCACTTGGTCTCTTGGAGATTATTCTGAACGGCTACGTTTGCTCTGTGAGAAGCTTGTGCAGAGAACAGGGTGATTACAGGGAGCTAGTTACTGCAGCTCAGCTGGATGCCAGCAATTAGACTTTGTGGATTTGTCTTCTCCTACTCCACTGGGAGCTCTGTTGAGAGGATGTGTTTTTGGTTCCCCTTTCCACTTTATTTTTTCCGTTCTTGTTATTGGCATGGTTTTTAAATTGCTCTGTGCCCTCTCTTTCCTTCTCTGGCGGAGACGCTGTGCTGTCTTTCACTTCTTTATTGATTATTCTATAAAGTCTTTCTCATGGGCATGCTGGCTTAAATCCAGGCGCTCAGGGGTCGAAGATAACGTGGTATTTTGTTGTAGCTTAGTAATGCTAACAGTTCACAACATACGTTTCAGTTTTTAGCTTTCTGGCATGAGTGCCTATTGGATATTCTGACAGTAAGGCGTGAGCAGGGGAAGAGGGGGATCAAGTTAGGCTCTCAGCAGCGAATTCAGTCTGCTAGCATTAGCTGAATACTGGTGTTTGCCGTAGACTATGGAAAGCGAAGGATGCACGTTTGTGTGGTCCTGAAGCACAGGGACACTGTTCTAGTGCAAGTTTTTCATGAACAGCATTTCGCTGGATTAGGTTACAAGTACAGTGTGTATTAGCACATCGTTGTAGCTGATCCTGTGATCGTGTGATTTACTGCTGCATTTACTGCTCCAGACCAGCCAGATTTGGTCTGGTGTTCGATTCAGTTTTGCTTGGGGAGTGGTTTCACACTGTGCACTAAGCGCGTGTTGCTCTTAAAAGGTGTCGTTCCTCTCACTTCCGCAGCGCGCAGAAGGTGGCGCAGAGTGAGCTGCATCCAGTAACAACCGTAAAGAAAACATGATTAGTGTTTCTCTGGATCAGCAGTCTGATCAGGCTGAGCACACGACTGCTAGATCTGGCACAGAGGAGACAGCTGTACGTACATGGGTGGGTAATGCGGGCTGAGGGTCCTTTCAGCAGTCCTCGGATAAGTTCATCTCAATTTAACAACTGCCGTTTCATTAGTATTCTGTAAACATATAGATGAGCAATTTTTGTTTCATCTATATATCTGTAATTGTTTCTGCAGTTTTGCATTAATGATGTAAAACCTGAAATAGTTGTAACTGTGGATATCTATATATAACTGTATTTGTAGACTGTATATATCTGTATGTTTCCAGTGATTTAGATAAGCATTGGATTTGAAGATCCATACGTAAAAAAATTGTGTACATATGAAATTAATCTAATACAGAGAGCTCAAACAAGCACGACTTTTGCTATAAACTGCTGTATAAATAAGGTGGAAGTGGAGCGTGAGGCCTTTTGCCAACCCCCTGAATAGAGGTGAATATAATTTTGGTGGTATTTTTTGCATACCCGTATCTTTATTGTAGCTATACTTGTATTTCTACAGTCTGTTATAGCATAATAGTGAAACTTGTATTATATAAATACTGAAAGATTTGCTTTTCATACTTTTTAATCTGTTTCATTCTTCAGACTCCCCAAAGAGCAAGCTAAAGCATATTGCATTTGGAAGGAGATGAGCCACTGAGCCGCTTCTAAATGGATAAGAATTCTCCATTAATTAATGTTGCATATTTATAGGCATTCAGTTTCTGTATAAGCGAAAATGATAAGTGGGATACATCTTTTTTTCACCTCCAGTTTTACAACATGATAAACGTTTGAAGTATGTATGTGTGCTGCCTTTTATGTTTTTAATTTTTATAGGTTTATTTCAGAGTATATATTACACAGTATACTGTGATATTTAAACTGAATGAGTCCTTGTGAAAGTGTCCATCATAACTGGTGTGAAGCCAGCTATAGCTGTAAGGTGGAGAGGCTGCAGTAGTTTAATAGGGGCTGCACAGATATACTTCTTGATATTGTGGAGCATACGATTGCTTTCACTTAGAAACACTGTGCAAAGGTCAAAGCATGCTGTCCATTCTTTGTATATAAGATTCAAAAGGCTTGCTGAAGTATATACTGTCTCCCTTGTGCAGACTTTTCAATTGAATTCACTTTCTTACTCTGTGACGTATAGATGCTGTCATATACTTCATCTTAAGTAAATTTGCTGCTCAGAATTAAGATGTCAGACATTTTAGTGGTTAGCTTCCATTTATAATAGGATAGAAGCAGGATTAATTTTTTCTTATTTGAGCTTTTTGGAAAACAACTTTCTTTAAGATTCTTAACTGTGTGAAGGATCATATACACAAGTTTTGATGTCTTTCTGCCTATAGTTTCCTCATAGGGCTTCAAAGTACTTTCTGCTGACTGTGCTTAGATGTATTTCTTCCTTTCTTAAGAATTGTGTTAGTCATGGTTTTCAGTAAATTTTTGCTTTTCCTGTTTCATGCTGCTTTATAAACCACAATGACTGTACACAGATAAGAACACTGGAAAGAGACTTAAAGGTTGTTTTTTGGATCTAATTACTGAGCCTGGCTCTGGAGCACACCCTCATGTATCTGGAATCAGTATCTATCCAGAAATCATTACTCTTATGCAAAGTGTGACCTCCAAACTGCCTTCTGCCTTTGCAGCTTTTATGAGCTCATTACAGGCAAAAAATACTGAGAGTGGAAAGAGAGTTCCTTGATGTGCTAGGTGTGGAGATTCCCTTAACAGCTATGTATACCTGCAGCAACCTTCAGCCAATTTCAGAAAGTCTTTGTCTTTAGTCCAAAATTGCAATGTATCTTTCACAGGCTGAAGAAAATATTTGGAGACTATTAATGAACTTTGGCAAGAGGTGGAATACATATTTGCAATTGCCAGAGGAAACGGAGGGTATGGTTGACCGGTGAACAGAATTCAGTGAAGTAACTTGGCAGATATAGGTGAAGTCTTCACTCTCTAGTAAAGTTTTTTTCCATCTCTCTGCTTTGAAACTGTGCGTCAGTAGTAATTCAAGCCTGTTGATTTGAAACTTAGTATTGGGTTTAATACCTTGAACTTTTACATATTTTGTCAACAAAGGTACACTATCTCTGCAAACATTAGTATAAATAATAAGTATACCTGAATGCAGCACACACTAATACAATATTTCTATTTTACTTGCATTAACATGCAGAAACTAGTTTTATAAAATTGTTTTTATTAATAAAACCATGTATACTAGCTTAACAAAGAAAAATAAACAAGTTTTCCAAAATTGATTTATTTTACAAGTAATATTTTATTCACAGTGATTTGGATTCCGAACACTCTGTCTTTTCAACATTTAGAGCTAGATAGTAACTCTTCTCACTTCTCAAACTTATGCATATTTGGAAGTGGAAGATACACTGTCTAGTTGTCCAGCCTTGAATGAACTACTCATTGCACTAAATTACTTGAATAAATTGAAATGAATAATGGTGGTATCAACTGATAAAACTGCAAAGATATGGTTGGCATATACTGATACATTACTGTTGCGGTAAATTTTAATCCTTGATGCTTAGCCATAATTTTCAACAGTTAAAACTTCAAGAGCAAACACAATAGTAGTATACTGTAGCTATATAACACATTCATTTTCACATGTATTCCTGCGTAGCCTAGTCCTGTTCAGGTTAAGGCAAGGGGAGCTTTACTAAGCATTTTGTTGTCCGGTCTCAGCGGTATGAAACTTCCGTCTCTAAGAGCTGTGTTTTTCCAAGAAGCTCAGGAAGTTGTGCTGGAGAGAGACCTTCCAGAAAGTTGCTTGATCTAGTTGCTGTTTTCTCTACCATAGGTTTTGATATTATGAAATTTAACCAAAGCTCTTCGCTTTCTTGTGCTTGGAGTGGGGAGAGCAGTAAGAATCCTTCTAAGCCTCACTACCCTGATGGGGCATCATGGGGCTTCCCTCCACAACCCCCATTCCTAGATGGATTGAAGTCTAGGAGAACTGGATATTGGTTTTATGAGAATTGATTGTTGGCTCTAACTAGATTGTAACCAGATTATATGACTAAGCTGTAGTAAATGTTGGCTGTAACTAGGTAAGTATCCAGTGAGACAGCTAGAGACCCAGGTTTCCTTTACTGAATAGTGTGTAGATAGATTTATTTTAAAAAATATTTCATGTGTAGAAGGAAGCTCAGGTAACTATGTGAACTCAAGAGCAAAATAGCTGCTAAAATAATTGATGGTTTTCTTGTAATAATTTAAATAAAAATGCACTTTCCATAGGGCTTAGTTAATAATAAAATCCTCTATTTCTTAATGATGTTGACCTGGCTTAATAGTAAATATGAATTTTATTGATAGATATTTTGACGTTTCTATCAGCTGTAATTTATATTTGGGTATTCCCACTGAGGACAAATTAGCCCTATTCTTCTCCATGTTCATGGCATCACCTCAAGTGAAGCTCTGGTTTGGGATAGCAAGATGGCGCTCTCATGACCCTTCTGGGATTGCAGGTAATGACCAACTCATTCAAATGAGTTATACGATTTCTTCTTTTAAATCAAATGCACTGAATTGGACCATTCACTGCCAGGACTACTTCAAATGCAGAGAAAGAAAAGATTTAACTATATTTCTGTTTAAGAAAAGGGTATCTTAAACTAGAGAGCAGAGAGAATCTTCACTTACTGGAAAGAAGCAGTTTAGGGTTTCTTCTTTCTCTATTTTCACTCCTTGACAGAGAGAAAATCCAGTCAGTTTTAGCAACTCTAATTTCTGTATACAACTATTTGTTTGTTGGTGCTTTTTTCAGTAAATCACATACCTCAAGTAAATATGTGTTAGACTTAGTCAAACTTCCCATAGTGGAGACAGATGCCTGAGAACATTATTCTATTTAACTATATAAACTGATTATATTATGTTATGTTATATTATATCAAAGTTTATATCTTCTCTGAAAAAGGCCTACATTATTATAATAAGTAGAAACTGAAAAGCTCGCTTTTTGAGCTGTTGTAATGAATTCAATTAATTTTTTTCCTTCAAAAGCTTCAGTCTGTGAGGCAGTACTGTGTACATGAATGTATTAAAGTGCTACATAATTTTATTTGTAGTGTCACAAGATTTAGACCATGAATATGTAAATACACATACATATGCACACAAATACAGAAACAGACCGATAGCACAGTATGAATATTAGGATGCATGCCACGCATTCTTTGATAACTGCTGGCACAGGGCTTCAGCACATGAATTTGAGTTCCTAAAACCACCTGGTAGGTTGAGTTGAAAAACCTTTTGAAAAATACATCAAGAAGTTGCTATGGCACTGCAGGGGATACTTATGCATAGCATAAAAGAACTAGTGTAGTGTTCTGTTCAGCAGCTCTTCACTCACAAGCATTTCTGTATTCTAAAAGTATTTTGACACTTCTGCGTTAAAACACTACTTGCTATTAGTGCTTAGCATTTTGGTTTAACTCTCTTAAAGTAAAATCAAAGCCAAACACGTAGTGTAGATTTGTTTCCTTTTTCTTCTGCTTCTTGAAAAATATTTTGAAAAGTGTTTTGGGTAAATTTGCTGGTTCCTTTCCTGAAAGGTAATGTGTCTGAGAGGCAGTGTGGGTGCCTCTGCAAACTACTAATCTTCCTTCTTACAATAGAGTTCTGATTATTTTGTAGGAAAAGAAAAGTGAGAAAAAATGAAAAAAAAAAAAAAAAAAGGGCAAAAAGTTTTTACAAATTCCGTATGGTAAAGCTCTCTGAAGATTGAAAGGGACAGAATGACATGTATTCATGCAGGGGTATGTATTTCTGTCACTGAACGTGAGTAGGCTTTTGCCCAAGTCAAATTTGAGACTGACATGAGGAAGATCTATCTGATTCACCCATGGCAAATAATCTGGGCCATTGGATATGCATGGAAATCATTGAAAGGACATCAGCCATTATGCTGCTTCATTGCTAGCTGCAGAAAGTGTAGATTCTGTTGAGGTTTCCGTTGTTTTATGTATATTTGTGAATTGCTTTTTCTGCTTCCTTTCTGACACACCTAGCTTAGTAGAGGTACATTTATCTCAAAGTTCAAAAATACCAATGTAAATACAAAAGAATATCTAATTTAGACTCCTAACTTGAAATTTCTTTTCTGAATATAAGTAGCATGGGAATCAGGTAACTTTCAAGTGCCTAGTAACAAAAGCAGATATTTTCTATAATATATTTTGAAATCATATCTGTATTCCAAGCTGTCATTTAGGTCAATGTTTCAATCCTTTTTTAAAATAAATCATTAGAATGTACTAACTCATCCAAGAACTGTCACAATATCCTTGATGCATGAAATGACTTGTGGGAACAATAGGAACACTGTGTGATGTGGACATGAGGTGGACAGGAAAATAGAGAAGAGCTGAGACCACCAAGTGAAATGCCAGCAGTTTCATTGCTTCGGAAATTAATAAACATGACACATAATAAATTTTGGCATAATGCTTGCATTTTTCAAAGCAATCAATTATGACTTTACTGGACACTTTAGGCAAGAATCAAAATTTCAGAATAAGATGCTATAGTGTTCTTAAAAGTACTTAACTGTTTCTCAAACTGTTTTCAAAAGGAACTTTAAGAAGGCAATTTTATAGAGAGAAGCACTGTTCTTGTAAATACTTCATGAACAGGTGCTTTTTCTACAGAACACTTTCCCACTTTTTAGATGTTGTTTACTGTTAAAAAAATACCTTGCTTTGTATGAGCTACCTATCTTCAGCTTCCAAGTGTTGGATCTTCTTTTAAATTTTTTATAGTGTCAATGTTCAATTAACCTTCAAAACTTCTGCTGAATAAACTATTTGAACATCTGAAGTGTCAACAGAGGATGTGTTTTCTAGATCTCATTTTATTCTTAGTTTTCTTTTTTTCTTTTTCTTTTCAGTTTTTCAGCATAGTATTTAGAAATTGGAACCAGAAATAGTGTATTCTTAGAAGTTTCTTTTATGCTTCAGGACAAAGTAATATCACTACCTGTGTTATGTACAGTGTTTGCTGTCTTTGCTTTGGGCAATGGGAGCAAATTACTGTGATCTCCAGCTCACCTTAAATAGCTTGCATGTTTTCCATTTTATTATATTTGTTCTTTAATTTATGCTTTTGCGTTTGACTGTATTAAATATTGTGTATCTTACAAAGCGGTCAAGGCAAATTTGTGCGACTAACTGCACCACCCTGTTGTTTTATGTTCCACCATTTTTTGTGTCACCTGCATATTTTAGAAGTAACAATGTCTAGGTGTTCAGCCAGATCATGGATAATGTTGAACCAGTAAAAACAAATCCTTGTGGGATATCACTAACAAGAATGCCTATGGACAGATAATTTCAATAGATTGTTAACTGTGTTTAATCCATTTAATATGCCCGCACTGATTTTTGTTTTGTATTTTATTTACAATTAGAAAAATGCAAGAAGCTAAGTCAAGTAGCATACAGAAGACTATTTCAACAAATCTAGTGATTCCGTCAATAATGATGTTTGACAAAACCTATTTTCCAGAAAGGTCCATTGATAGGTCTTCATCATATGCTTATTTTTTACTGAATTTTCGTGTTAGACTGGACTTAGTCCACAATCAGGTGAAATTATGGTTATTATGAAACAACAGAGGACCAACGACCTAAAGCATGTTCTAATTAAGTAGCCAACATCATAGGACCATCTCATTATTTAGAGCAACTATCCACTTGCATGGTTTAACTGTCATTTAAAATGATGAATGATGGTCTAAAATTTGAGAGATGTTTTCAGGTCATTGTTTAACTGGTTCTCAGACAAAGCTTTTCAGTGTGGAATCTCTTGTAGACAGAAGTAAATCAATGATCTGAAGTTCAGTGAGCTAATAATTCTTAATGGGCACAGAAATGTGAAGACGATAGAGCAATAATTAGTGCCCTTGACAGCTGTCATATGGAAGTATCATGAGTTGTAAAGGACACTTGTGTGTTTTTACAATAATGACAGCAGGCTTTTTATGGTTCCTGGAATCTTCCCTTCTCTTTATTCTAAGATAGTTTAACAGATGAATTAGTAGAGAACAGAATTCACGTGTGTGTTTATGTGCTAAATTTTTTTAGTTGCAAAGGAAAAACTAGTTCTATCCGAATAAATTTTGATCAACCTAAATATATCTCTCAAGTTACTATACTTTCCATCTTTTATATTAAGGTATCTGAAAAAAGAGCATATAACAATATTTACATATTTAAACTAAACTTTCATCTGACAGGAATTACTGGTATCACCTGCTATTTGCAAGATATTTCACACAAGTTGCTATGGCGTTATTTGGACTTCTTTGCTGGCATCTGTGAAACTTTATGCTTGTGATCATTTGACATTTGTATTATATTTACATACTCTCTGTTGAGCCGCATAAGGCACTCCTGGCTTGTATTTTCAGTCCCACCTGACACTGTTTCTTACAGTTGACAGCAAATGCATGGTGCCTAGGAATGTAAAAGAAACTGTTCAAACATGTAAGTTTATGAGATAACCTTGTAGTGGAGCTCAGGGTTACATTCTGTTCCTCATGTTGCTTGTGCTGTCATACCATTCGTTTTGCCAGAACACCCTCTAAAGGGCTTGAAGTCAGCATAATTTCCTTTTTGAAAGATATGTGTTGTTCTAAACAACATATGCCTTCACAGAGCTTAAACTAGACTAGGTTTTTCATGGAATATGATAATAACAGTTCCTTCCATTAGGTTATCTTATTTTTTAGTTTCAGTTTTGTATCAGAGCAGCTGTGTCATTGATCAAGTTTGTGCAGTGATATTCTGCTGGAGTTTGGATCTAAATATAGTTTTCCTAAGTAAAATCCTGGCTGAAGGTGCTGTTTTGATAGCTTTTATATGACATTCTTATTGGCAGCAGCACTACTATAAATACTCTGGTAACTGCTAGTGCAGAGTTTAAGATGCATCATCTTCTATGACTTTGTTTAAACAGTTGCATATATTTATGCTGTAGAAAAACCGGTATTGTTTCAGGATGCTGCAGGTAAGTAATGGCTTTTTAAATTGCAACAGCTAATTAAATAAAACAGGAATTCTAAAACCTCCACAGGACTGATGAACACTTACAGTGCTATTTCTAGGAAGACAGCACAAATAGTCTTCACTTAAATAGAGCATTAGCTTGTTAATTAAAATTGAATTAAATCTCTTATAAAGACAGGAAAAAAGTTAAATATAACCTGAAGATAATTTATTTCTTGGATTAAAAATAATAACTTTAATCATTCTTTCAAACGGAACAAACAGGAATCCATTTTCTCATAAATAGACTCTACTATTGTGCCATGCTATTTTACCACCTGGCCAGAGAGAGAGCGCATGATCAGAGTTTCATTTGGGAGAAGAAGCGGGGGTGGGGGGGGGAGGGAAGGTGAAGCTTAATTTCCCACCCCCTTCCCTTTCTCTCTTTTTAATGCTCTTTACGATTGAATCCATTAGGAGCCAAGCAAAGCACATCTGTGTTGTTGTCCCTACTGACTGTCAGCATACAGTACATTCAAATATTGCAGCCAGAAGGCGTTTTGCAAAAACAGCTTTCAAGATGTGCTCTTGAAATGCATTTGTGTAGTCATTATGCAGTGCTATCTTTTGTCAGTGGGGAGCTCTGTAAATAAAGCGCCAAGGTCTAATATTGCAGTAGCTGATAGCAGAAACTGAACTAGAATAGAATAATCTAATCTACTTTTCTTTATGCACCTTTGTAGTTTACAACTGTGACCAGCATATAGGAAAAAAATTATAGAAGTTTTTTTTCCTTCCTTGCAAAACCTTGCAGTATTTAAAGAGGCTTTGCAAGAAGAAGTGCAGTTTTTTACAGTCAATCCTTTTATGTTTATAATCTACTACTTTAGCTACCTTATGTTTGACCTGTTTGGATAAAAGAACTATTTTGCATCAGTAAATGAAGATGAAAAGAGTACAGGTACTTGCAATTTATGTGGTCCTTTCTATTCCGAAGCTCGGTACAATTGTTAATCCCACAGTCCCACTGTAAGGTTGGTATAAATGAGTTGTGTAATTCAGATTCTGCAGATGAAGAAAGCAAAGTGGGTGCCCGAATATTTTGTTAAAGATCACAGAACTGGAGGTGAAAGTTTTGGAGTTAAACAGTATAAGTCACCTTTGCTTTTGAAATTTACTCTTCTGGCATCAAAAGTAGTACTTGCCATTTATAAAATTATCATTGAGGTATCAAGATATTCTTTATTCACAATATGAAGGAAAAAACATGTAAGGACAGGTGCATATATTCTAAACACTACAAGAAATGAAATTCACATGCTGGCTATTATATTACGATATGATTGGAAGTCATTGTAAGAAAAAAGTACTGTTAATTGGTTTTGCCATATTTGTAAAACAATGCAATGCGAAAAACAGAACATAAAATAGTCAGAATATTGAAACATGTTAAAAGAAAGAAGACAGGTGCAGCATTGCACTCTGACTTCTCGGTTAAATGCTTACTTAACGGTACTTACCTCTTAACTAATTTAAGAAGGAAACGTTTTGATGAGATGAACTTCTTTTGTACAAACACCATTCGTTTGAGATTTTAAAGAGGTGGACTGCTTCTACCTCATTCACACGAATAAATCTAGTTGTAGGGTGCCATCCCCTAGCTTTTCAGTATTGCTGCCCTGTTTTTATTCTCAGTAAATGTGCTTTTACTGCACCTAACAATTATATCTACTGGAGGCTGTCTTACAACTGGCACTGAACTTCCCTTTTTCAATCCTTTGTTGGTGGGACCCTGGTTTCTGGACTGCTGTTCTGTTAGCATGATGAACTAATTGACCTAGCAGGACTCCCTGTGGAATTGCAGCTTCTGCTTAGATCATCAGGAGTACAATTTGTTGTTTCATTTCCTCTTCGAGTCCCATCAGGGAAATTGAATTGTGAAAAGACTACCTACTGGGAGCATTCAGTCCTCATGACTGAATAAGTAACTTTATTTTTTTTGGTACTGTCTTAATTAACAACAAAAAAGAGACTTTGTTATGAGGGAGTCTGCTGTGATTCTGATACAGATGACTAACCACAGTTATAGAGGCACTTGATCCACACGGCCTCCGGGAGGCTGGGGGCCCTGTGCAGGTGCAAAGTTAACACAAAGCTTCAGCAAGCTGTAAGTGCTTTATTCATGATAACTTGTCAAGTGTTACTAGACCATCACCGAAACTGAAGTCTGCAGGTATTAACTACTTAGCAAAAACATTCCAGGCTGAGAGGTCTGGCTTGTCTAGACTTTTAATTAGTAACATTAATTAACGTTAATTGCCAAGAGCAGTTTGTACTTATCTGTGAAAAGATACAGCCCTTAGAGTTTTCTACGCTATGACATCAGAAGACAGTGATGTGATCTTATTGTTAAAAGGGCTGCCTGGTGCTTATTATTAACAGGACACACGTTTGCCCGTCGCTTACTTTTCATACCTCTTCTGCTGTTCTTTTAAAATAACACTGAAAATAAATCTGTTAAATTTTTCTCTTTGAGCCATTATATTTATTTTTTTCCCAGCCTTTTCACGTTTACTTGTGCGTGTAGGTGAAAAAAGAGTGATTCTGTAGCTGTTTGTAGTTGGAAAAAGAATGATTCTGTAGCTGTTCACTACAGGAAAAACTTCTAGGTTTTTCTTAAGAAAAAAGGTGAATAAATTGTTCTTTTTAAAAGTTTAATGCAGACAAGCCTTTTCAGAGTGCCAAGTTCTGAGACAAAGAGCATAATAAAAATAATAATGCAGAAAGTGCAGAAGCAGTTTCCTCGGTGCAGAAGCAGTTTCCTCAGCGCAGAAGCAGTTTCCTCAGCATAAATGTTTTCTGTATTCTCACTTCTGAAGTTTAGCGTTTTGAAATAATAATGGCTTTGAAATAGTGATAGCTGTAGATTTATTGTAGAAAGTTGAAGGCCCAGGAAAGATGGCTGTAGTGAGTCTTTATTCATGATATTTTATTATGAAGACAGATTGGTATGAAAGTCAGAGGGAGAAAGACTGGTGCAGGTCAGCGTGTATTTCATTGGCCGTGCATGACAGCATTTAGTAGAATTCCTACTTTGTTTACTTTGTCACAGTTTATGCCTACTCTTTGACACAAGTTCATGCTACTAGCTGCATGTCCATACATACAGAGTAAAAATAACTTAGTGTTCTGTTTTTCACTTCTGTGCTGATTTTTAGAGGTTCTGGGGCTGACACTAGTAAGAGTAGCTACTCACTGAGGGAAAGACTCGTCATTGTAGAAGGCGGCAGACCTAGCTCCATCAGTGGGAAGGCAGTAGCAGCCATCTTAATTTTATGTTTGCTCCTGTGTCTGAGTTCAGTCTTTGCTAATGTTGTGTTGAATATGGAAGGGTAATAATGCTTTCATTTTTCTCAGAAAAGTATAGAACATATACAGCATTTCCAAAGTCCCCTTCGTTTTCCCATTTAACCTCGGTGTGTGTGTTTTTATGATCTTCCCACATGATTTCTGAATGCTAGACATGAACATACAAAAAAAAAAAAATGCCCCCAAAGGTCACTTAATTTACCTGTCCCTCACCTGAAAGGTCAGCCAGCAGCTGTGCTGGGGGAAGGAGCCAGGAGGTAGGTAGGAGGTAGGAAATGGGGCAAAGCAGCAGTGTGGGTCCAGGAGAGCCAAAGGGTAGGAATGGCCAAGATAGGGAACAAGGCCTCCTCCTTTTCATGCCTGTGGGTGGGATATTTTTTGAGTATTCCTCAGGGAAGACAAGATACAGTTTTCTTCAAAGGCAACGAATTAAGATACGGGTTAGCAGAGACTTAAAGCACGTGATTATTTTGCCAAGCTTGTTGGTCATGACTCAAAATTGTGTGCCTATGTGGATGTTGTAACTCGAGGAGCACCATTCATGGAAATGTGTAGACGGTCATTCTGTTGGTTTCATGTTCATTCTCTTTGCCTTAGATTCCTGGGTCCAGTCCATACTTCAAAGCAGGAGTGCTATCAAACACTTCCTTTGGTTCAAAAGCCTGGAAAACTGCCTGTAGTGCAAAAGGCCCGATTGGAATTGTGTTGAGTGTCGTTCAGCGTTGGCTCTTTGCTGTGCGTATGGTGCTAGATATTTTATTTTCGTTGCTTACGATTGCAAAGGAATGTGTGTAGGCTGCTGAGAAGGGTTGTCACTAAAGTGACTGTGAGCAGGCAGTGTCCTGTGTTGCCTATAGGGAGAGCTGCTGCTGGGCTGCCCACAGGGTGCTGCAGCAGGTTGCTCCTGGGGTATGTAGCGGTACACCAATTTGACAGTGAATCACGTAGTGGAGTCGCATGTTTCTAAGACTCCCATTTAAGTTTGTGGCTTTGAACATATATTTATAAAGATCATAACCTTGAAGGGAGAGTGACTGTGCCGCTCGGAAGACCTTCACATAAGATGCAGTGAGCACCTTTTTGCTAGTTTTACACCAATTGCTCTAAACTTGGACCTTTTGGCTAACCATATTTTCATTCATACTTATGGTATATACAGGGATCCAACAAACAGGCAAGCATCCTTCTCAGAGGATACAGATGTCTGGCGAAGGTGATCTTTGACCATGTTCTTCTGCGTCCAATTTCCACAGGATTCTATCTGGAATGTTAATCATGTTCTCTACTTACAAAAATTATCCTATCATTTTCTTTAGGTATGAATGGGAATTTATGTAACATACCTAACTTCTGTGGCTTCCATGTGAAGATTTTGCAGGAATTATGCACATACAACATTTTACACATAAGTGTAATCTTACTGAAGCCAGTTATCTCCTGTATAACTACACTCACTTAACATCTGTAAATATTAGCAGGGGTTTTCACTCCTATAAATTGGTAGCCCATTATCATTCCCTTCTCATTGTCTTGAAAACTGAGTATGTCCCCAGTTGGTGCACGCATTCAGTGTCTTAAGATTTTAGTTTTGGGAAAGTCAAGCAAGCATTTGTAGAAACCTATTTACAGACCTGCCCTAGACTGTTAGAGAATGTTTTTATTTCGGAGAATTTCTTTCATTTTATGAAGGCTGATAATCTTTTAATTCACTAAGATTACTTGCTAGACTTTTCTCAGAGAGGAAGAACGTGAGTGTGTGTATGTGTGTGTATATATAGAAATATAGAGAGAGAGAGAGAGAGAGAATGAACCATTTTCTTCACATGTGGAGAAAGATTTTTATGCCTATATCAAGTTATCTGTAAGTTTCAAGAAAGGCTTCATAATCTCTAGGTTTTGTGTTGCCAAATAAAACAAATGATCCCAGTTTCCAGGCAAATAGATTAGCAATCCAAAATACCCCTTTGAGATCTGCAGATCTGCATGCTCCGTCTCTTGGAGAACCATTATACGTTAGAATAAAGAATGATGTCTTGAAAGTGTATTTACTTATCCTTGATCCCGGATACTCAGAGGCACAACTGATCTTGGTGAAAGTTAGACAAGTCATAGTGTCAATCAGAATTATGTTGGCGGTGCCTCTGTCCCAAATAGTTGTTTTACTAATTCATTTTTTTTGTACTGGGCAAGTCTTAATTCAGAGTAAATATGACTAGGAGTAATGAATGTACTGTTTCTAATTAAAGTCTTGTAGGGATAAAATCTTGAAGGGTATCACTTCTACGATACCCTAACTGAGCCGTAGAGACATTTTTCTTTATTATATTTTACTCACTTCAACGTGCTGTATTCAGAATGACTGGTTTATAGAAGTGAAAAATATCTACTAAACTAAAGCAAACCTACTTGTAAGGAATTCTGGTAGGTAGTAATATTGTTTGCATATTGGCATTTTTCAAACTGTTTCTTTTCTCTGTTGCCATTTTCTTTTCCCTGGCTTAGAAGGAAGCTGCTGTTGAAGTTCTGATGTCGTTGTCTTTTAATTTATGCCAATTATTTCCAGGCATAGAAGGTGATTAAAAAATTACAAAGGAAAAGTAAAGGAAAATAGTTGGTATTGTGTAAGAACAAAAGTTAATGTAAATAACTCTATTAAGAAATCCAGTATGTGTGCACACACAGAAGGTTTTGTTGCCATAGTATTTCATATTCGATTTTCATTATATTTTTCTTTTAAATCAGATACTTTGGTAAAAGCAGGCAGCTTGCCAAATAGCTTTTTTGTCTTATAATGAAAAAAAAGTAAAATAAGAAGTGGATAAATACAAAGCACTGTTAACGCAGTGAAGACTTGTATACAAGAGCTGCTGTGAAATGAAGTGTATACATGTTCGTAGCATACTTGCACTGCCTTCGTTGGCAGGTATTTATGTTCCTGTAAGGACAGTGTCAATGATGATAAAAGTTGCCAACTTTTTTCTATTTCAGATTTTTAATATTTCTTTCCTCTATTTTTCTAACCGCTTTGTTGTGAATTGCTATGCTGCTAGTTTGAAAAAGAGAAGGCAAATGGTAGAGGATACTATATAATGCATATGAAATATGTATTAAAAATAGTAACTTACTTTCTCTTATAAAGTCTTTTTAATGTAATGTTACATTCCTTATCAGCTCATCTGTAAAACCAGGTTACATTCCTGATAAAATAAAGCTATGCTGTAACACCTTATTTTTCTAGAGAATTTTTGTGTAAGTGGTAGTAGTGTCTTGAAAACTTTTGAAATGCTTAAGAGTCATCAGTACAATGCAGCTCATCATTCCTGATCTCTGTTATTTACAGCATATTGCCTTAGGAAGTATTTAAATATTTGGAAAGAGAGCATTAATAGTAAAATATATCTTGATGCTGCAGTTCTGTGGCTCTGAAATGAGGAAGCACCTTATGCGGAGCTAGCAGCGTTCCTATGTTTTATGCAGAAGATAAGAAAATATTTCAAGCGAGGGGAATTCCCAAATAATTACTCTTTCTTTGTTAATTACCTATTATTTCTCAGCTCATAATTTCCTCTCTCTCTTCCATATGAATCAAGCATTTCGTGATTGTAAAATTTTCTTTTTGGAAATAGTGATGATATCACATGAGGAGCAAGGTAGTCAACAACAGAGTAACATTTTATTAACTTACCACTCATCTTTTTTGTCCATTCAAAAATAAAGTAAAATGGTAAGCTAGCTAGTTCAGTTCCTCTGTTTTCTTTATGCTTGCTTGCTTGTTTGTTTTTCTGGCCAAATGATACATTCTTCTTGAACCTTCCCTTCAGTTTCCCTGACTAGCCTAATCCACCATCACGTTTTGGCAGCAGATACCACAACCGAAAGGTATTCTGTTCTTTCATATTAACACTTAGACACTTCACACACAGACATTTTGGATAGCCTTTCCTAAACAAATAAAAAGAATCTAAATGGCATTGTTGATCGCAAGATGCTCAGAGGAGAGTTTCTTAAAATAGTTACTATTGCATATTTACTTATATTATATTCGTTTGTAGTGATTATGGGTAGGATTGAACAAAAATATATTTACAAGTGGAGGGGAGAGATACAAAGGCAAAAGGAGCTCTAAATTCATGTTTTACTGACTTAGCAGCAGTAGTATGTTTAAATTGTGCTGCCATAAATGCAAAGAGGCATCACTGCCTTTACTTACAGTTTATGATATGTAGGAAGGCATAGGCTTAAGCATGAAATATTCCTTAGGTCATGCAAAGTAGTATGGGCGGACAAGATAACTACTCAAGCGTTTTTAAATTGTAGGAGAGGAAACTGTGACTTAGTTACTCTGTGTGTGTGTGTGTGTGTGTTTCATTTTGTTTGAAAGTTTGGGATTTTTTTTTCCCCTCTTGAGGTTGTCTGGCAGGTTTTGGCTTGAACTGAAGAAGTTTCTCTGCAGCCTCTTTGTTCAACATCCTTTAGACAGCTCCTATTTACCTTCTATTCTGTCTCACAGTTATTTAATACAGAGAAGATCCTGTTTAGTTGATTTGCAGGAATATATTACCTGTCATGTGCAGTATCCCCTGAAGGGAGTTCAAGTTCCCATGAATGTCCATATATTGGCCATACTAAAATTGATAGTGCCCACAGATTCTTCTGTCTTGTAACTTTTGTATTTTTGGTAGGTTGTTATGAAATTCTAAAACAACGCTATCACTCTTTCATTCATTAACTGATGTTTCAAGCTGATTGTATGAGTTACTTGGATAAATATTTAACTTAAGATTTAATTTAAACTCTGAATTACATTTTAATACACCATTTTCTGCTGGTTGCTGTGCAAAATAATCCTATGTTTAAGATTAATTTCTTTTAAGAATATGTGCTTGAGTGAAATGTTGCATATTAAATTTTAGGCAGTTTAATACTGCTACATTTTTTCCGTACTACTACTTTATGTACTGATAAAATTTGTTTGCCTCCTTTGTAGCTCTACACGGACTTGCATTTTGTTCAGCTGATAAAGTTTTTCCCTCTGCCTAGTCTTGGGTGTGCATGCGTACATACACTTTGAATTCACGCTAGAAACTAAAGTAGTTTACTGACTGTCAGTAAACTTAGTTTATCCAAATATAGCTTTGGCATAGGCAATCCAGACTCCTGCATGTTAAATTATGGAAAGGATTTTCCTAGGTTGAAGGAATGATTTGATACCTGGACCTTCAGGGGAGAAGCATGGGTGCCCACTGAGGGGCAAATTCATCTATAAAAAATGGTATTAACAATGGAAAGGAGAATTTAATTCATGACTATCTTTGAGACTTCTGGCACAGACAATTTTCTTGCCCTTGTTTTCTCTTCTACCTTTATTCTGTTTCATCTACCTGTCTGCCTCTGAATCTCTTTCTTGCCATGTATTTAAGCGCTATCAGTACTTCCTTTCAGTTGTGGCCTCCAGCTACTGTTTGATACAGGTTAAAACAAAACAAAAAAAAATTGTTAATAAATAATAATATTGATCTTGACAGAAATGAGGTATTTTAGAGTTACATTTGAAATCTACAGTATAGATACAGCTACTCCAGGAATTAAGACCACCCAGAGCAGCAATTTTTACATGCCGGTGATTGTCACTGGATGTGATTCAGCTAAGGAAGGAGGAGCTGTAAGGGAAGACAAACAAACCACGACTAGCAGAATAATAATTGGGCCTAAAGAAGCATAATTATAAATCTGTAATTCAGTAGTCAAACTATCATTTCCATCCATCTACCAACTCAAGTAACACCAAAGAAATGTAAACAATTAATTCATATTTCTATTAGTCCAATTCCAGGTGCACACTATGTATTTTCATAGTAATAAGCGTTAAATAATGTATAGTTTAAAGAGCAGTGTGTGCTAGCATTATAGGTAGGAAAAAGGCACTCATAAATTTCATCCTGACACTGGCATTGGTTCACAGCCTTGCTATGGGCAAGTCACTTCACTTCTGCCTGTGAGTTTCCTTAGCAATAAAATAGAAATAACAGTGCTTATTTTTTTGCTTCCCACAGGTATTGAAAGAAATTTTAACTTTGGTGTAACTCTTCAGAGAATGTTAACTTAATGTCCCTTTAAGCTTTTAGTTATATCCAAGATAAACACATCCAACATTATTTTTAGAAAAATTATTTATAACACTTTCAAAAATTTATTCTGCTTGATATTTTACCAAAATAAGAATCTTTTCATAGTAAGAACATGATGTTTCCTTGTAAATGAAAGCAGCTAATTAATTCAAAGCGAAAAAATGAACAGGAAACGTAATTCTGTGACAAAATTCTTGCAATTTTGACATTGCAATTTTCATATGCATCTACTCCTGTAAATGACAGTACTATGGTTTCAGAAGTATATGGCTATCTAGATCATTGTGTATGCAAGAAAGAGGTATACTAACAATACATTTTAGAAATTCCTGTTCAGTTGTTCAGCTGAAGATGATTGAAAGTAACATTCATATATTCATAGAGATTTTCAAAGGGTTGCTTATCGCTAACTTCTTTCTTGAAACATGCATTAATATAACCTGCAGCTGGAACTGGAGACAGGGTCAGGAGGAAGATTCAGGAGAGTTCCTGTGAAATATGGGTTTTGGCAAAAATGGATACAATAGCAATGTGAGGTCTGCACGTATACATAGAGGGGTAAGGAAAGCAGCAGTAAGATGTCCCTGGTGATTGTACTAGTGGAGTGGAAAAATTTAGCCATCAAAATGACATCTGAGAGAGCAGCAAATGCTTGGAAGAACATGAAGAAATATGTTGAGCAAGAAAATTTGCATATTGAGTGGGAAGCCCTCAAGATTACACCAAAAGATTTTAGTGAGAGGGTGCACCACAAATGCTGGCACAAGAATAGCCCACCTGCGTCCAATCTAATGGCTTTATACTTGAGATAGTGCTTAAACTCTGTGTTCTGCCAGGGGTTCAGTAGTGATGCCCACTGACAGGCTGACTTCACCATAAAGTTGATGAGATGATCTGCAGCAACTAAAAGTTAGTATTTAGTTCTGTGCTACTAAACTCTGAGAATGTGAGAATAAAAAAGTGGGAATCCAGTAACTGAAAATTGGCATTGCAAGCAATTGGCTAGGAGAATGTAAGATTATTAGATTTCAGGAAATAAAAACTTCTGAAATTTTATAATAAGCACTGTACAGCAGTGACTGGAGAGACTGAAAATTATGTTTGTAGAATAAGTACTTGCCTTTTCAGACTTACTGAGTACATTAGCAAATGTAGCTTTACAAGTTAGTAATTTTCTTCTGGAAAATAAGATGGATTATAGGGAAGAGGTGGCCAGAATGTTTTGATGAAAAGAGGTCAATCGAGTAGAAAAACAACTGCCCCATTAGTTCTGAAAGGGAAATGAAACAATAAAATGTCAATCTATTTGGAGGGGAAATACTTAAAATCCTATGTGCTTATTTTTTAATTATTTTTAGATCAGATTCCAAAAACTTAAGCATGAGAAAATTTAAATTGAGTTTCAAAAATGAAATAATGTAAATTGTTTTCTCTTATCCTTTCCAGTAAAAAATGGTTTGGAATTCATGTCCTCAGTTACACCGGCACAAATCCGTTTACGGAAGCGTTACTGAAGGCATTTTATTTCTGTGACTGAAACTGGCCCAGCAACTCCTATGAGGAAGCAAAGCATTCAGTCTCTGGCTTTTCAAAGTGTTTCGGGTGAATTTGGGGAAAAAAAAAAAAAAAAAAAAAGTGAAAATGTGCATGCAGGAGAATACTCCATTAATGAGTAAGAGAGATTTGTGATGAAGATTAAAACAGAAGGATCTGAAGTTGTGGTTTTTAAACTCTTTTAACAAAAAAAAAAAAAAAAGGAGGGGACAATTTTAGGGAAAGTTCTGTAAGTAATGCATGTGCAAGTTCTGTAAGTAATGCATGCATGTGTGCACCTTATTCTTGCAGAGTTATATACTGGTGCCTAAAATTAGCTGCTGCAATTAATCCAATGTCACTGCTGCAATCAGAGGATGAAATCCTGGGCTGTTGAAGTCATTAATAGATGTCCTGTTGAGTTTACTCAAATGCATACAGTTAATTGCTTGCAGAACACTTATAAAATATTTGGAAAATTCAAACATCTGTATGCAAGGTTTCATTTGATGAGAAGCTTGCTGAAGTTCAGATTAAGCAGATATTTTGTTCTGCTGTATCACAGTCCACTTCTGCTCTAGTTTATATTCAGCAGAGTACTGCAAGGAAGTTGGCAATTTTCTGTCGATCTGAGAATTGCATAGTGAAATTACTGATTTACTCGGGAAAGCTATAGGAAGATGCGGGGAGGGGCAAAGGGGCATCCATAGCTATATCTATCATCTAATGGGTGCTTTTAAAACAAACAACAAGGAGGGACACCTGTTCTGATTTTCAGAGCATTGAGTACTAGCTGTTCCCATTGACTTTTGTGAAAGCTGGAGGTCTCAGATATTCTGTGAGTGGTTGAATGCCATAACGGGACATCATCTGTTGCCTCTAGCATGCTCTCAAGAAAACCTTTGTAAAGAAATAACCGGCTTAACAAAATCTAAAGTCGACATTAAAAGTTCCTTTTCCCGTAACGTTTTTGATGCCTTTATGTTTCCCAAAAGGGAAAAACCTTTTTAAATATTGAAGTTATTGGAGTTAAAAGAAACAGCCCATTTTCATAAGCTTTATTCATTTTCTATAGGATTTCTACAATGCTACTTTGAACTATTAAATGATGCCTGAACACTTGTGTTAAAATAATTCATTTAAGAGCAGGAGAACCAAAGTTTTTCCTACTTACCAACCTTAAGTGCAAATACACTTAAGCATCATTTGGAAAATATGTCACTTCTCACGCAAGCCTGACAGTAAGCAAGCAAACTGACTTCTGTATCATTCACTTTACCAGACTTGCTGGAAATTCCTAGTCCTTCTCCTCTTCCTATAGAAAAATTGAACGGTTTATACCACTACCTGCAGGAAATACTTTAATCCATTGCCACTTACCATTAATGGTGGAAGACAAATGAGTTAAATGTTTTTGGTTTACTCTTGTCTGGCCTAATTGAAATGATCTTGAAAATTAAAACATAGATCTGATTTGAAAAACTTGGTCAAGTTACAGTTGCAGAGGAGAAATGCATATTTTGGGGTAAAAGACATCTGAAAAATCACTAGATTGACATGCTTCCTACCTAAGAACAGGTAAAATTTGACAATTTTGTTGAATGTTTGAGGCTACTCTGGTGTAAATTCACAAAAAATAACATTGTCAAAGACCAGTCTTGCAAATTCCACATGCTTTCTATTTTTCTGTCTGATTACATAGATAGATGTAGTTCTGAGAAGTTACTTCCATTTAAGCTGACCTGTGATGAATAATAGGTAAAGGAAACGCAGATAAAAATAAATCCCAAAGTGTACAAACATAAGCCTTAAGCTTATTCTACTACTTCATTTTTCTTTTAATAAGATGATGGTAGTTTGCAATTGGCAGTGAAATAAGTTTAATTTATTTTCTGTTAATATGTAAGCTGACTTCCCAGGAAGAGACAGCTCAGAGAGGTTGCTTTCACAGTTCACTTTAAAGTCAGTTTATCACAGTCATGAAACTGGGTATAGCAAAAGAGAAAAAATTACTGAGACATGCAAAATGGATAAGATTCTGCAATTTTTGCTCGTAGACAAAATACTAGCTTGCATCAAGGGAAGTTTTGTATGTACTAGGATTAAAGATCATGTGCTACATCTGAAATGAGATAAAAGTGCACAGAACCCTTTTCAGTTAACTTTTAACATCAGTAGGTGTTAAAATTTAATCAAAAATCCCACATAAAACCTATTTAAGGACGTATATTTTCACTATCATAAAAAATTGAAAACAATTGGTCATAGTTCAGTGATGGAATTTGGCTGTTCATGATAACAGTACCACAAATAAAAGAGCCATATAGTAGATACTTAAACTCATTTTTATGGATGCAGGAAACTGGCCTTTGAAGTGATCTCCATAGAGATTCTCTTTGGCATTAATAACATCGTATGGAATGTTCTTGTTACTGACTTATTATCTAGTTCCTGAAACAAGCATGGTTGGGGTTTAGATTGTGAAGGCATGTTACCATCCAAAGTATGGTTTGGAACTTTATTCTTCATGGATATGAATAACATTTTTTTTGAAAAAAATCTAATCCACATTTTATTTTTTTAGCTTACTTTGACAGCTTTTAAGTACTTAACTCGGAAAATGTAATCTGAAAGATAATGTAGATTTTTAAAAAATTTGTAGGATATTAGTGCTATCTTTCTTTTAGGGTATGTTTTAAAACTGTACTTCAGTCACCAGTCTTTTTAAATGTATATACTTGAGTAATCCAAAAACTATGCCCAACTTCAGGGTTGCTGTTAGAAAAAGATTACACCAGGATGCTTGGGAGCTGGGGCACATGAGGCAGAAGGAACTGGGTCTGTCCAGCCTAGAGAAGAGAAGAGAAGGTGAAGGGGAGACCTTACAGCTTCCTGTAACTGCCTGATCAGAGGATGCAGAGAAAACAGCGCCACACTCTTCTTGGAGGTGCATGAAGATGGGACAAGAGGCAGCGCCCACAAGCGGGAACACAGGAAATTCTCAGTGGATGTTAGGAAAAAAAAATTCACCATGAGGGTGGTTAAACACTGGGGGAGGTGCCCAGAGTGGCTGTGGGATCTCTGTCCTTCGAGATGTTTGAGAGACAACCTGACGTAGTCCTGAGCAATCTGTTTAGACCTCTTTTGAGCAAGGGGTTGAACTAGTGACCTCTGAGCATCCCTTCCAAACCAAATTATTCTATAATTCTGTGATATAAAATAATACAAAAGAACAATTGAGGAGATTTATTAAGTCATGTAACCCATTTCACTGCCAGTTGAGCATATCTCTTTACTGAGACTAATTTTAAATAACCAAATCCTAAAGTAAAATACATCTATGTTACATTGAAACTACTTTTTGTGTATGTCACATACATGGAAACTAGTAATGTATTTGCATATATCACAACATATTCTGTATAATTTGCTAATGTAGTTAGTCCTGGGTCTACTTCAGTGGTCCACAAATGCAGCACACTAGGTTAGAAACCATATTTGCTGCTTTGTGGAAAAAATAGTGTAATAATTTAGTTTGGGAGCTGTTGTCAGAATAGGCTATTGGGTATCTTATCCAAAATGTATCGAAAATTAAAAACTGTAGTTTACAATACAGTTTTATTATTCTTAAGTAATGAGTTCTATTTTTTCTCTCCACAAAGTCACTTCCTTGTCTCCTGATATCGCTTGGTCAATTTACGTATATACAGAGGTAGCATCCTCCAAGCTTACAGCAATAGTATTGCCTTCATAAGCTGATAGGTATGCACTGTGCTAGCAAAGAAAGATCTTCAGTATCGAGTTAAATGGTCATAGTTTGAGAAGTGCAATGTCTTAGTTTGTATCTTAAAAACTGCTGATGCTTACAGCAAAAGGAACATAATCTGTCAAAAATCTATTAAACTACCTTCTACTAATCTGTTAAAACTATCTACTGAAACTAATAGCATCAGGCTATCAGATATGAAATGAAAAAGATATTTTGAAACCAAAAGTGCAGGCTTCTTTCATATAATGCAGTAGTTGGTATGGAAGCACAAAGGCAACATTAGGAACTTTCTACTTCCCTAGTTTTAACGGGTAACAAGGACATGGTCTTACTTCCAGTAAATGCCCATGTGCACCCTTGCAAATCGAAGTCGAATAATGAACAATACTGCTATTAATTCACATATGTGCCTAACTGATACAAGTTTGCAGAGCCAGAGAAATAACTCTGCTGTAGCTTCCAGGGATTGGCAGTGAAAAGCTTACTTTGAATACTTGGCATAATGCTATTTCCTGTTCTTTGAAGGCCCAGCAATACTTGTGGTAGCTGTGGTAATGCAAACCTGTTATCATCTGAGGATTCTCAGTCTTCTGTTTTATATTTTGGCATCCGGATTCAGAAAATGAACGCTCTGGTTCTGGAAGTGGACGATGAAGGCTTACTTCACAAAGCCTGACCAGAGCTGCTGCTCAACCAAAGCCTTCCAAGCACTGCTTGAAATCGTTTATGTCCAGTTTCCAAGAAGTGAACTGAAAGCCAGATGTAAGATAATCTGCCAGAGACTGACATTTTCTGGGGGGTGCTAAGATAGCTGTTTGTCTTTTCTTGGCATACATATTGGTAGAGATAAAGATAGAAACATACTGTACAAAACAAAAATGGAATAAGATCACCTGACGTTTTTTCTCAGGTAACTAAAGGACTGAGATCTTTACAGCTTCTTGGAAGTTTGTTTTTGTAGTAATACATGAAATATTTCAGTTGGGGCGCTTAGATAAAAATTTTGTCTAAACCTTATAGAAAGGTCTATAAATAGCATTTTAAAATTGAATTTTTATTTATTTGTATCTCAAAGTGCGTATGTCATTGGGGAAAGGAGAGGCAGCTCTTCTGGGAGTGCAGCAGTATATACACCACAGGCAAAGTATTGTTAGCTGGACAGCTGGTAGGAGGTCTGTAAAAAGCTAATTTTCCTCCGTTTGAGAGGAGCGTGAATCGTATCTCCTTTGCTCTTTTAACTTCTGACAAAATCCAGGCTTTTTTTAGGAATATTAATTTATTTTCATTAAAACTAAATTTTCAAACATTTTCCAGCTATGCAGATACTGTATTAGGCATTATGAAGATCTTAAATACTCTACTCATTTATAGAAAACATTATTTATAGGCTGGAATTAGAATGTAATGGTTTTAATAAGTAAAACTCTTTTCCAGTGTATGTAATGTTCATATAAGTAGACCGTGTAGCATTAAACCATTTATGTAATCCCGAAGCATGTTTTTTTTTTTTCTTTCAACAAAGACTGTTTTTTATTATCCTGCTCAAGGTCCCCTTTGTTAGTCAGCCTTTTCGGCTCAGATGATTGGCTGTCACACACACCTGATTTTTTTGTAAGTGGGGTAGGAGGGAACTTGCAAGTCTCTTAGTAGCTTTAATTATAAATGCTGTTAACCTGTGTTTATAGAATCAGATTTTGTTTTGCCTTCCTTCTCTTTTTGTTTCAAATTCAGCTGTAAATTTTCTGAGGTAGCAGCCGTATCGTTTTGTACAGTAGTTTTCTGTGCAGCGTGTAACACAGTAGAAGCAGTTCTGATTTAGGGTTGTGAGGGGTTAAAAGTAGATAAAAACACGACTGTGGCATTTTTTATAAAAGCCTTGGCATGTAAATAATCTTTCAGTGTGTACCCAGTGCACAGTTCCAGGGTGACTTTTTAATTATAATTTTGAAGTTGCTCCTGAGAGTCTCTCCATGGTATTGACAGGCACTGTCCATGCAGATACGGAGCAGTTCCTGCTCAGAGAGCTCACGTGAGAGAAATAAATCAACAGCAAAATAATATTTCCAACACTGTAGAGCTTCTGTGAGGATAAATTCATTAATGTTTTAAACACATTTGAAGATTATCAGAAAAGGGGCATTAGATAAGTGTGAAGTAGTAACATATGTATGTATATTCATAAAGGTAAATACATTTATGCATTTCTGTTTCCAATAACAATCTTATGTATGCTAATTATTTTCTGTGGAGAAATGAATCCTCATTTTCATTTTGCACTGACTTGATTTTTTTTTAATTTAAAGGTAAGATCTGATGAGTATTCTCTTTTTGAATTGAAAACTTTGCTTTTAAATAGTAAAATAAATCCATGTGGAATATTGTTTTTGGAGTATAACTGTAAAGACTGCTAATAATGACCAGGAAAGGACTTTAAAAAGTCTTACAGTTATTTTTAGGAACATCTCTTTGTAGTAAGGAAAATAATACTGAAAATGTTTTGTAGTACTAGGGAAATTTATAGTGGGACTCAGTAGGAATTTGTTACAGATTTCCTTGCTGCCTGCTTTCATGCCCACTTTGATATATGAGGAGGCATCCTAACAGCTTGGAGAACCACTTTGACAGTAATGCTTGAGTGATTTCCCTGGGAAGTCTGATAAAGGAAGGAATATACTTTTTGCCATTTTTCCCTCCTCTTCATTCACGCTGGGGAAGGGGAGAAGGGAAATGTCAACATCATGGTGAAAACCTGGAATTGTGGCTTTTTATAGGAAACAATGTGAATTATCTAAGAGGCTTTCTTCACTTAAGGTCTTCGACCTTTTGAAGAGAGCAATGGTCTTTTAAGCATCTTCCAGCCCGCTGTTACTTGTAAGGCCTTGGCATGTTCCCGACATGGGAATGTGTTCCATGCTGGCCTTAAAAATGTAGCTCACAGGCCAAGGTTACTTTTTCTCTGTGTTTTGTACCCCACAGCAGTGCCCTAGCAGTCCTTGTAGGGTAAGTCTAGGCCTCCCTCGCTTTGACACATTTATGAGTTTGCTCCCCATGCTTCCCTTTGAGGTTCCTTTAAACGAATAGAGGAAACAGTATTATTGTCAGTCAGCCTCATCCAGTGGATGAAATCCAGGCTCCATGGAGAAAGTGCTAAAATGTAGTATATTCGCCTCTTTCTAGTAATATTTGGGCTCCTGGAGGAAGTGTCAATGGAGCCCTGAAGCTCTACAGAAATGACATTTTGGCAAATGATCTTGATTTTGTCTGCAAAAAAGTACGAGGGTCAAATTGCTTCTCTGAGGTTCAATGGGACAGTGGCAGTCTTCTGATGTCCTGATGCTCTGAGTACCTCCATCTCATAAGAGCTCAAGTTTTGGCAAGTCTCCGTTTCAGAGTTGATGCAAATAAGATGTGTCTGCTCCCTGTTTATTACATGTGTTGGCAGTTTAACTATAGTCACATGTTGACACATAATCATACTTTGTTCAATGTTTTTCTCAACCTCTCTGAGTTAGTCAATAATAGTCTAATCCCTTTGCCATTCTGGGTGTCAGATTCAGACATGGCTTGGTTTCAGTTCAACCCTGAGAGACCATGTGATTCTGATTTAGATATTCAGTGCTTCTAAGAATTATGTGGTGGCTGGCAGTTCATTATATTTTTCCGTTCAAAATCATTTGCAAGGCATAGAGAGCCTTTAACTGCTAGAACTAGTAGAGTACAGGTTTGGGGGACAGATCTGCCTCTAAATTTTGCGTAGTAGGGACAGGCTTTCATTAACACTACATGCCCAAAAAGAAAGTTCTCTTAAGTCTTCTGTTTTTCCTTCAAGATTTTTTTCTCAGTTTTTATAGCCAATGAGAGAGAGAGAGGGGATCTGCTCTATTTGAAATTTTATATAACAGTTACTAAAAGACTAGAAACTTCTGAAAACACTATCTAACTTTGTTTTCTTCTAAGTCATCTTACTTATCAGTGCTGGTGGACTATGTTTTTGTGATTTGAAATAGATAGTTTACAATTTTATGTCTTTTCTGTCTCTGAGCCAGTTGTTATGAACCTGAGGAAAACATCAAAGTTCAGTCAGTGTTAAGCAAATCCATATACCGCCATAAGCTATGATTATAATTCAACCAAACAGGAGTGCTACATAGGTAATTAGGCTAATTATAAATAGGTTTACACGCACTAGAGGGTTTTGTTTTTTGAAGTTCTGTTCAGTAGAATAGTACCTCATGACTACAAATTAAGCACAAAATCATGAGGAGAAATTCCCATGTGAGTTATGCTCTAGCCATGTTACACTTCAGAGACCCAAGAATGAAATTCTTGAATGAAAATTCCCTTGTCAGAGAAACAGAAACATGCCATTCCTTTTTTCCCCCTCCAAACTACAGTTCAAAACCTGCATGTTTCTTGGTGTTTCAATGCCTTTTAAAATAGAAATACCATATGAATTATAATATTTACTAAATTTGTGAAGTTGCATGTCACATGTCACATCTAGAATTTATTTGCATACAATCTGTATCATATCTCATAATATTTATTATTTAAATTGACTCTGTGTAAGTGGGAATCTGAGATTCTCAGTGCTTGCAATCTGAACTGAAATCAGTAGCTGAAATGTAATATACTTTAGAGTTGCCAATATTTGACGAATTTGATATTAATCTTTCGAAATTACTTTTATTTAGTATTTTAAAAACTTTTCTTCTCTACGTATGCTTACATGGTGTTCTTGAAAACAATATTAAACATCTAAACATAATTTTAATTTAAACTTTTTCTTACCTGCTAGCAGTTTAAACTGTATGTAGTTTCTTTACGGACTGAATTATTTAGGTCAGCGCTTGCTATTAGGTTAGTGGCTGCTACTGAACTGTGAACTAAGTTTTCAGTTGAAAACTTTTTAACTGACACACTCTCCGCAGCTTGGAAGCATATAAGAAATAATAGGGTTGCAACGGAGTAGACAGAAAGGTGAGATTAGACACCATGGTACCCAGTGAAGTTTGTCTCTAGGTCCCTGCGCGTGAAAAAGTGATAATTGTGCTAACCTAAAGGAATGCCTGTGGCCCGTTATTCTGAGACTTCAAAAGAGAGATATTAAGAACTTTAAGAAGAAATATTAATTTTCAGTTGATCATTGAGCTTTCTATTTGTTTCAAATTGTGTAACTTTTCCAAAGATTTTAAAAATAAAAATTACACATAGATTAATTTTTCCATCATCATGGACAGGAAAGAGAAAAGCTGGTTAAATTTGATAAACATCTTGTGATTCAGTAATGGGTTATATCAAATCTGTCACAAACATATATAATTGATATTAAGTGATCTGAAATTTCCTTTGGCATAATTTCCTTTCTCTTTGGCTGTTTACGTGGAAATTGTGTGTGTCCTCATGGCGTGTATGACCCATGTTTTTCTCATTTCAAAAGTAATGGTTGCTTAGGTTCTCAGATGCAGGACAGATCACTTATCAGAATCCAGCAGAAATTGTGTTTAGGGTTTTGCTGATGGTATCCCATCAAAGCTTGCTTCTGTCAGTGGAACGTGCTCAAAGATGTAGTCAGAATTAGGAGTTTTCTTATTTTCCTATGTACATATTTGTCATTTATATTTCTCTGACGTAACTTCAGAATGATAATTTCTCTAAAAATCCTGATGTTTTCCCCTAGACATTACTTTGTTGACATACATGTCGAAATGAGACTTTCTTTATTATGAAGTAAAAATGTTTCTGACAGTTGTTGAACGTATCAGTATGACTATGAGTGTTGCTTTCTTTTTCCTTCTCTCTCATAAATATTCAGTATGCTTCAGTATGGAGCTATGAAAGCAAGTTTCAAGGAAAAAGATGTACGCACACTGTTGCCAGCCTCTCGGGACGGAGCTCTGGTCACAAGGCAGAGCTCAGTTTAAACGATCACATGGCTTCTGATACTGAATTTCAAATGAGGGCAATTAGTTTAACACTGTGCAGATACAAGGGATAATTATGCCTTGCAGTATTGCTGAAATCTCCAAATAGCTTTCATGCCAGGATCCCTGAAAAGTTGATTGCTAACATGTAATAAGAAACAAAAGAATTATACATGGAAAAAACAATAATTATTGAAAAATCCTCATACATTTTCTTAATGATATTTACTCATCGCCCCTCTGTGAAATAACTTCCTAATGTTTGTTGTAACAGGAAACTGGACGACATTTACTCTAAAAGGCTGTTGGTTACCCATAAAGTATATTCACACAATTGTTTTGTAACTGACATGAAACATAATACTTGCACAAGTGACCATGAAACCCTGATTGTTGAATAGCGGATTTTCAATCTTTGCTTAGTCAGTTATGTGACTCTGTATGATGCTATTGACATTCAGATAAATAGGCCAAGCCTGTGTGGGGGTTAGCTGCACAAGATGGAATTGCAATCTCATCCTGGGTAATGGAGGTGCCTGCTGTATTAGTTGCCCTGATTTACATCTAAAGCCAGGAAACAGCACAGGGGAATAATCTATTAGAGCATGGCTATTCTTTAAATAAATGTATTCAAGAATTGTTCATATTGTCTCCCTCATGTTTGTACTGAAGTTAAATCGTACATGAATTCAAGAATTAAAGAAAACATTAGTAATATATTCATTAGAAATAGCTATTTTTCTCTTCATCAATACTAGTACTTCAAAATGTATATGGAAAGATAGACTTTTAAACAAATTAACATGGGCTGACAGTCCTGCTGGATTGAGAAGTGTATTCTATGTCTGCTGTCCTTTTATTCATTACCTTTTGACTGAGCTCAGTCAAGACTGATGTTTTACAGCAGCTAGTGGACCACATTATAAATGTTCATAGATACAGGCAAAATGACTTCATAGAATAGAACATGCTTGCTCTTGTAAAGAATACTGTATTTTAAGGTAATGGAACAGGTTCTTTTTTGTTATGTGATAATAAATGTAGAATAACTGAACTCCACGTTGCTCTGATTTTCAGTGCAGGAGAGAGCTGTATCTAGCCCATGGTGTCTTTAATAATTTCAGATAAAGCAAATGTTTCTCTTAAACTAAATTTTCTCCTCTATTTAGCTCTGTAACCATTCAGATATACATTTTACCAGAATAAGTAGGAAGGAGATCATATTTGGCATTGCAATTAAAAAGAAATGGTCAGTTTTCTGTAGAAGCTGACTGACTTATTTTCTTATTGTATATTATATTTGATGTATAATATAATTATTAAATACTCAGTTTCATACCTGCAGGTGTGTTTGAAACAAGTTGTAGCCTAAGTTGAAAGAAGACTTTTATTAGTGCAACTTGCACTATAGAGTTAAAACTTAACTTTTAGTTATAATGTAAAAATATTATGAAACTAGTTAGAACTTTTTTTTGCCTTTCTGCGGTTCTCCCACTCTGACTACCAGTGGCAAAATGCTTTGAATTTTATACTGTGGCCTGTTTTTACCAAGGTTCATTAAAATCCTTGGTTGACTTAGAGACTGAAAAAATAGTAAAGGACTCGCTAGTAGACTGACTACTTCCTAGACTAAAATAATTCTTTAAATCACTCAGTTGTGATACATAGAAGAACAAATGAAGGCAGTAGTGCAGAAAGAATACATTTTTTTGCTTTTATAAGAAGAAAAGTTCCCCAGTCCAAAAGCAGTAAACTTCTAATACCAATGAAGTGTTTAAGAAAATTAAAGGGAGGTGATTTGAACCATATACTACTGATTAAATCCTAATACAGTATGGAAAAGAATGCCAGTCAATATTCATCTTACATATAGTCTTTACTCAGTTTATATCCATTACTATTTTTACTGTAGTATTACCTGCATATATCGGAACAGGAGAACAAGCATACTTTTAGAAGTGTTTTAATTGCCCTCTCTTGCTTTTATACAATGACATGAGATTTACTTAAAGATTTGAAAGGTATCTCTCTGTTCTCTGTTAGAATTTCCTATACACTTTCTAAATACCTAAATAAAAATGCATCTTTTTCTTCCTTGATTATGTGTTTTTAATTTTCAAAAAGGGCTGATAGTCTATAGAACCAATATTAGGGGAAAATTGTATTAGAAATAGGGTTTTGTTTATTGGATACTTTTTCTTTGATCTGCATCTTGTGAAAGTTCACTTCAGGATAATTTTTATCCAAATTGATATTCTTGTATTTTGATTTTTTTCTCTCTCTCTCTCTCAAAGGGGAAGCAAAAGCTGAAAGTTTTGAATTATTCCTGGGAAGTCCACTCTGAACATTTTTTCAAATTGAAAAAAATATGAACTTTTATGCAAGGCAGTGGAGTATTTCTCTGTCCCTGTATGCTGAAGGTGCCGGCAGCTGCCCTGCTCCGATGCAGGTGGCGTTTGCTGGCAGGGTCCTCCACAGCCCTCGCTGGCAGAGATGGGGGTGACTGCAGTTCCCTCGAAGCTCCCTCCGAACCAGGCTGCCATGTTCCTGCTTCTGTGTCAGGGAATTTAGTATGCACAGGGATGGGACACTTCCATGAGCCTCCAGGGTTACGTCTTTGTGCAGTTAGTGGGATGAGAACAGGGGATGTCTCCCTTCGAGGCAGCCTGTGTAGTAAAGCTGCATAATCCTGGAAGGCGTGGGCTCCTGAGGAATTAATCTAAAAGCCAGAAAAGTTTTTAAAAATAACCTTAACAAGCAAACAGACAAAAGCAACCAACTAACCACACACGCCTTACCTTTATTTTAGCTCCTGGCCAGTCTCAATTGAAAGTTTACCTGGACATTCAACATCATTGTATATTTTAAGTCTTCAGAATGTGTTGTTATATTAGTATATAGGTAGAGTTAATTTACAGAACGGAATGTTTTTTTGGGCCTGAAGTAGCAAACAGTTTTGCAAGTACTAACTGTAGATTCAGCTATCAATTTAAATAAAAATTCTGCCTGCATTTCTTGGTGGCTGAAGAGCAGCGGTGAGTGGTGAACGCTATCAAATGTTACAGGATGCTAATTCCTGCAACCTGTTGGGAAACTGGTAGGTAGCACTTCTTGCGTTTAACTTAAAGACTTATAGAGCTGTTTGCAATTTAAGAGTTCTCAATTAAATGACTTAGAGGAGGGGTAAGACTGTGATAGTTGGCAAGGACTCCAGCTTTGAACAGTTATTTCTGTAATACAGGTGGTTCTACTTGATGTTTTCAAGCAATTTGTAGAGTTCAAGAATGTCTGTAGTTCTGCTGGAGGAGGGCAGTGTTCTGTTTTTACTACCCAGAAAAACCCTGGGTAAACCAGTACCATGAGAGAATGCCGTGTCGTAACCCACAGATAGTTAGGGAACCATGCTGGTACGCAGTCTATGCTTGACCTACTGAAACTGAGGTGTTGAGTCCAAACTCAGTTTCAGAACTTCTTATGTTGTTAAATGTGGAGATAGAGACAAAAGTCACTTTCCTTCTAAAGGTGCTTGAATCTTTTGGTAGGCACCTAGCTTAAGACTGGAGTTCTAATTTTTAGCGAGCTAAGGACAGATGATCTCTTTTTTCCCCATGTTATAATCAAGTTAAATGTACTGTACTTACCTACTGTAAAGGGTAAAATATTTTTTATTATTATTTTATTTAAAAGGTAGTAAATATTTGTAATATTTAGGCAGCTTGATAAAGGAATTCTTAATAGGTACTCAAGATAGACAGCAAATTCTCCTATAGTGGCTACATTTCTTTTACATCTACAACTTGTTCGCGCTGGACGGAAATGCTATCTTTCTGGCTCTTAGTTTATGATTCTTGGTATCTCATAATAGTATTCCAAAACCAAATTCTATTATCTGAGAAGTAATACATTTAGACGCATGGAATATCCATGGATTTTGGGAAAAGTGGTCTGGATTTAAATAAGTGAATGTAAAGCACGTTATAGTAGAAGAGAAATTAAATCTTCTCAGCTTTTTTTGTAGTCTGTTAGAATAGAAGCATGGATTTATAAGCGTATTTCTTGTTTATTGTTGATTCCTGCGTAGACTATTTGGCCACAGTTAGAATCGAAAAACTATCTTGCATGAGGTGATTGATTATGTGGTAATGTTTTTTTTGCATCTACCAGCCTGGATAGGCAGTTTAATCCGTCAGTAACTTCAACCTAAAAGTTAACATTTTATTGATATGCTGTGGTATCCCTTCAGTAACTAAAGACATTTCTACAGTAACTGTAATATCTGAAATCTGTGAACTTAATTCTGATGTGTACTGAATTGAGAGTCATTAAGATCTTTAGCACAACCGTTGTTAAGATATTTTTAGTGAATCATGCAGGAATTTGTAGTACACAGAGGTAAGAGTCTTCAGCAAGTAATTGGTTTCCTTCATTTTAACAAGGTTAAAAATATTGAATAACCATTTCAGGCTATATATGGTGCAAGTAGTGGTGCAAGTACTTCAGTGAGTGACTAAGAAATGTTCTCTGGAAAGTATTATTCAGATGATGAGGCTGTATTTGTAGAGAGAGGCAATAGCGTTTGTTAGACCAGCTGGTGTATCTGGAAGAAGTGGACAAGGTGTTGGGTGCACAGGTCCGCCTTCGAATCTGAACTAGATCACGTAATTGAAAGCTAACATAATGTATATGCACATAAGGTCAAAGTAAAGGTGTGATAAGCAGCCCTAGCTGTAGCTGTGATTGAGAAGAAAGTACTTTACAATGGAAACGTTCTCATGATGCAGATTTTTATTGTTATTTAATGCTGGTTTTAACAGTGTGGTGATTTTTAATTTGTGTGGAGTAATAAAGCCTGTTGAGAACTTTATACCTACAGCCAGTTGTTCCGTTCACTGAAATCAGCTCCTCAAGTTGAAACGCTACAGTATCACTATATAAATGAAATATAGATTTCATAACTGTAAGGCAGTCTAAGATAGAAAGAAATGTTGGTTTATGTGTAAATTGGTTTGTATTTTTAAAGTAGTGAAAGGATTTTTGCTTTTCTTTCTTTTTTTTTTTTCCCTGAGCCTTTACATTGTAGGTTAAGAAAGCTGAAAGCATATGGTAGCAATTTTTTAACCTCTCTACATGAGGTGCTTGTCAACGGAGGTCCATACGTCCAAAGCTAGTTAATAACAGCTGCAGGCCAAAGTTCCTTTAAGAGCTATTGCCATATTCCAAGATTCTCAAAGACTTTGAACAAGTGAAGTTGGCCACAAGGGAAAGCAGCAGGTCTGCATTCTGCTTGTTAAGTGAACCCTATTTGAACAAAAAAAATATGGCAGAAAGTCAGAATATTCATGCTATAAAACTTGACCATAAACTATCAGATATGATTGGCTAGTACACTGGTGCAGTTTAGCATTTATGAACCATTTGCTTCAATCTAAAACTTTATTTTGCTGATTGCTTCAATGAATGTGCACTTTTTTTTTTTTGAGAAAATTTGGAAGAGTAATTATATGATTTTTTTTTTCTGAAAAAATTCAGAGAACCCTGAAATTCAGGAATACAGTTCCGTTTGTTCATGTCTATATTTTGTACATATAAAATATGGAGAAAGAAGAATGTATTTGAGGAAGAAAAAATTGCGTTTCTCTTGACCTTGTGCTACTTTCTCAGTTTTATATTCATTTCTATTTTTGCTATGTTCTTTTCAAAGATGTAGTGAATTATAAATTAAGAGAATTCCCTCAAGACAGCTTTCTGTGCAGTCCATAGTTGCTTTGCAGTTTGGAAGAAGTCCAGACTTAAAACGTGAAATCACTTTCTCAAAAGACATGGTCTGTATATTTTTGCCTCTTGATTGAAAACCTTCATGGTATATTAAAGCCTTTATCAGAAAAAGCTCTTTAGAAGCATTTATAGAGAACAAGGCTGTCTGGCTGGTTATCTGCCAGCAATAAAATATCAATAAACAATAGTCATCATTGTTGTTTAAATAGAATATAATACAGGATGCTTGACAGAGAATATGTTTTGTCCTCTACATCAGAATAGTGCTGGATCAAAATACTAGATTAGGAATACATTTCTAAGACGCCGAGTGCCCCTAGGTGGTCAGAATTAAAAGTACAGCGTGAACAATTTTCTCATGTTTATCACATTCCTCCTGACGGGCAGCTAACCTTTGCCGTGGCCTGGTCACTGTTCTCAGACTCTGTGGCACATTTTTGGGAGGCGTTACTGTTAAACAAGTGCTTCTCTTGCTTTGATAAGTCTCTGCTTTACAGAAGAGCGTTTGTGCGGTATTAATTTTAATCTGGAAATTGCTGACATACTGAAGTGGCAGTCTATCATTACTCCCACTTATGGCTCCAATTTAGCCCTTGTCATTGCAGTTGTCAGTATCAATTGGGGATTAGATTGGGTTATGGCATGCAGAGCGGATGGTCACTGAAAATAAGTACCACTTTTCATTCCATTTTAACACAGTCTTTTTATTAGCAAGACCATTGATACAGTTTTGTTAATGCTCTTTAGGTTCTTCTATATTTTATGAAAAGTTTTGGAGGTTATTTGTTTCTAGTATTATTTTGAGCAAGCTGTATATTCCGTTTCTCTACTATATTTGAGATATGTAAGTAATGAAGGGAGAGAGCTGTATCACTTCTAAAATATATATTCCCGAAATGACACACAGGCAGTTGTTTGGGAAAGGCTAGTCTGTAATGTGCTGATCTTCAAAAGGAGAGGCATTATAAGATTTACCCTTTTAACTTATATGCACATTTGTTGTTAATTAGCCATTGTGGTGGAAGTGAGCATTTATCTAAATAATGGAAATATGATTTCCAAAAATTGTAGGGCTAATTCCAAATTTTAAGATTTTTAAGCCAAATTAATGTAATGCTATATAATAACCCATTTTTTTTCCATTCTTCATTAAATGGGAAGAGAATTGAGGCACCATCTAAGTACTGTATGTAACAAAAAAATTTTATTTATCATAATAGGTAGGTTTCCACTGACATAGATATTTCTGCAGTAAAGGGTGGGGGAAAGGTAAATCTCTGTATTGCTCTCTGAGAATTCTGGTGAATTTGCTTCTATGGTAACCAATTAGCCAGAGCTTATTACTCATGTAAAACAGGAACTGTTTGCATTTTTAAAACCTTCATTTGCAAAACAGCATGTCTAAATGATAAAGTTAAATTTCTTTCCCAAGACCACAAGTGTTCTTTGTAGAAGGAAACAACTAAGTTTACAGCTTAAAAAAGCGAGGGAAAGGACACTCCTAGGCAGCAGCATCCATCCAAACTAAAAGCAAATATTTGTTTTTGGAGGAGAGAATGGCTGTCCCCGGAGCAGCCAGCTTAGCAAAAGCAGGAATGGAAGGGCAGAACTCATCTTTTATGGAAGTCAGATAAATTTCATGCTCTTTAACATCGACTGTGACTGCAGGCTTTTCACTGAAGCCTGGCTCCTTCCCCAGTGTGAACAAAATAGGAAAAGTGATTAAAGTTCACTCAGTACTGGACAGCAGGAGGCAACTGCTCCAGTATCTTCAGCCGAGGGAGAGGGTGAGAGGGCCCTTTAATATGACTTGTGAGGCTTCTTTGAAGAAAAGAAATGGTACTCATAGGGCCTATAGATGCCTACACCAACATTCATTCATTTCCTGTATTTCATCTGGCTTCTTTGACACATTGTAATATTGTCATCCCTTCATTAAAATGTTCATTATGAAAGGGGAAAGAGAGAAAATGTAACTCTTAACTGGAGTCAAGGGTTAGCAAGTTCTGCTGTGAGCAAAGGATTCAAGACTTCCTTGGATAATAGTGGTGACTCTTGAGCAGATACAACAGATAAATGGAAAATGGAGATACAGAACTTACAGATTTTCCTGTTTATTATGCTATATTTTGATGGACAGGAATTTTGAACTTCCTGTCAAGTCTTGAACTGACAAAGTGGCTGGAAGATTCTCCTGCATCGTGCCTTTTGGCTTTTTCCCTCTGTCTCTGTCTCTTTTCCTCTTTCCCTCTTTCTTAAGTTGTGCAATCAGTATTCACACATTCTTTTAACTAATAGGATTAGAGGCGTTGCAAAGGGATTTGAACAAGATAATTAGTTTACTGCTTAGCCCACAATATAACAGGCAAAACCCCTCTGAGAAAAGGCAGACAAAATGGGTCAGAAAATGTGTGGGAAATGAGGTAAGGCCTCTCAAACAGGGCCTCAATCAGCTAGACTATTGTGAAAGGGTCCTGGAGTATTCATTCATTACTGCCGACTGTTGACTTTTTTGGCTTGGCCACCAGAGGTGTCAAGGAAAGAGACTTAGCTGAGCAGTTGGAAGCATTCCTGGACGCTACGGAATCTGTTTCAAGTACTTAAATGCAGTTTCATGTTCTTTGCCACCACGTTACATACAAAAACAGCGCTGAAAAATCGAAGCATGCAGCCTCAAGCCTTTTACAAAGCAGAAGGCCAGCTATGAAAGCCAGGCCTCTCCTAAACTTTGTTGTAAATTGCATGCTCAGAATGAGATACATGGTTGAGCTATCAAATCATCAAACTTATTTTATGCTTAATATCGTGCTTGAATCACTATCTTGTAGAACTACTTTGCTTGTGAATTTTCTAGCAACAGCTTGAAGTGATCCATTTAAATACATTGTCTTTTCTTGTTTGAAGATTTGCAGCACAGAAAAAGCGCCCAAATCTAGTCTCCCATTATCCCCGCTCTGCGACGTCAGTGTATTGTGTGAGTTACTGAATGATGATACGTGGTTTCCGAAGGAGCAGCAGGAAATACTTCAAAGTTCCTGCCCTTCTTCCCCCCCCCCCCCGTGCCTGTGAAACTTGTATGAACCACCAGCTAGATCAAAGCTGCCAGAAGTTGTTAGGAAACATGTCGACCTGGGCTTGCCTATGTGGTGACTTAGAGTTCCCTCCTCTTCGGTGGAAGAAACAGCGGGAGCTCCTCTAATGAACTGTCCAGCAGCTCCGTAGAAGTCAGTTTGCCAGTGTATATACAACCAGAGGTGAGAAGAGGTTAATCCAGAAGGGAACGAGTTAGGAAAGCAAAGTGAAAAATAGCAGGGCGTTAGATGACCAAAATTCAACTTGAAGTGAAATTCTCCTTTCAATTGCTTACTTTTTGTACTAGTTTGTAAGTTTTAAACACTTCTAATGCCTAGAATGAATAGCTCTACCATTCTTTTTAAATAACTGTATCTTATTTCTGATCTCAAAAAAAGAAAAAAAATTACTTAGAAATATATTTATCAGAATTTAGTAGGAAAATATCTGAGAATCATACAAAATAGCATTTTAATTTGATATGTTTAAAAACAAGAGGATGTCATAACATTGATGAAGAAAAAATATTGCAAGTTAAGAGTAGGCTCACTTTTATATATCATCATAATATTATATTTCATCACAGAGATTTATTACTACAATCTTCATCTGCTTGTAAATGTAGAGAAGACAAAGACATTCACTATTAGATATGTACATATATGGTTGTAATAAGTAATCCTTATACTGTAATCCTAGCTGTAGTTATTTTTGCTATTAAGTACATTTACCTCAGACTTTTTAGCCTGCTTTTATTAACGTATATACATTTATATATGACAGTCCTCCTTTTTTATTTAAATACTTTCCTCTGCAGTTCTCTCTTCAACTACAATCTAAAATGTGATCTCTGCCTCAGCTGGCAGTCCCATTTTTGTGTTCCTTATTATCGTATGGTCGAAGAAGAGAATTATTAATATTGAAAATACTGTAGAAAACAGACTCTGGGATTTTCTGGTTCTTCTGGATCTTCAGGTCTGGCATTGTGCCATATATGAAAATATATGTTTACATACGTAGAGAATAGTCTCCTGATGGAATTGAAATGTGCTCCTAATTTAAGACCAAACAAACAGAAACCAATAACACAGTCACAACTGGGTATAAGGTATCGGTATGCAGGAAAAATCTATGTAAGAATCTTCTTCCTGTTCTGTACAACAAGTGGTGTTAATCAGTATTATAAACAATATGTGTATATGTAATTAAATTTCAGCAAAGTTAAAGGAAGTAAGAAAGGTAAAACACAAATTTAGGGGAATACTTAAACATTTACCAAAGTCCAACAGAGCATTTAGTTTTAGGCATGGACTTACACCTGAATGACGTCAATAAGATGGAAGCAAATACTTAGAGTTTAGTTCATATCTCCATAGCGTTTTGAACACTGGCTTTGAATCTGGTAAATCCTTTTCCTCAGAATGCCAGGACTCATTTTTGTGTGGCATAGGATTATCTAATATCTTTTTTTCAAGTGTATATTTAATATCTTTCTGTGTGGTTAGTTATGTTTGGTTAGACTGTTCAATTAGTAGCACTCAGCAAAACATTTTTTGGACATATTTGCCCTTCAGATATTTGCGTAATACATGATAGTGGAGAGGAAAATTTGGCTTACTTTCATTATTTATAGATGTGGATGGGAAAATGGTTAACTGACAAGAAAAGGAGAAAATGAAGAAGAAACCGCAAGAAAATTTTATTTCACAGATGCAGAACTTAATTAGATATTTTATATCTCTACTGAATAATCTTTCCCTTTTCACAAATTGCAGACCTGTCATTCTCACCCACGGTCTACTTAAAATTGATACAAAGGGAAGATATTCAAATATTTTTTATCTTAGTCTGCAGGTAAACACTTACAGACATATCCTCATGACTCCTTGATTTCTGTATTTTTAATCTTATTTTTAGTACTTGGATTAATTTTTTAGAATATAAATTCGAAGAAAAGTGTTATATCTTCCTTGGGAATAACTGTCCCATTCATACCCAGCCAAACGTAATGAAAAGGTTTCCTTTGATTTTAGTGGAATTTGGGAGCGTGTGTGAAGCATTCAGTACCGCTGCAGTCCATCTCCATTGTAAGTCTCAGGCATTGTTGCATTTCCTTTGGGTCTTCCAGTGTGTGCTTTAACTATTTTTGGTTCTTCTCAGAAGACCTGCCATCTTCCATGCTTTCCTTGATATCACGGTTCCTGTGTTTTCCTGCTGAGATGTAGGCACAAAATTTTAAAGTATATAATTATTTTGGATTGGCAGTCCTCCTGAAATATTAACTTTGTAAGCTGAAGCTTTTTCTTCTGCCTTGCCATGAATTGGAGGAGATTTCTGTATTTGAGTCTGAGAAAAATCCTTTAAACATTATTGTTAGGAGTGCTAGGCAGAAGCACATGAGGGAGGGCTTTCCAATTTCAAAATGGAAATACCTATTTCTGTTTCCCTGTGGGGACAACTAAGAACTTGGCAAGACAGTCACAACGCCCAAAATAAAAAACAAAAAGCAGCACCAAAAAACTTTGGCTGAGTTTTGTCAAATACAAAGGAGAATTTTGATGAGGACCCATACATGGTCCAGGTGCCTTGGATATGACTTGCGATGTCACAACTGGTGTATGATAGTTCATCATGAGGTGAGATGAAACTGTAGTAGTTATGGGAAGGAATATGTTTCTTATGTTCATATTCTGTCTCCATCTGAGGCTGGTTTTGTGTTTGCTCCTATATCCTCCATTAAAGAAAGCTAGATAATTAAAAGAAAGGTTTTCAACTGTTTTTTTTCAGTATGTTGTGTTACATTTAGTAAGTATTTGGTGATCCAAAAAAGAGTTTGCTCACATGTTTAACACTAAGTATGTGAGTTGTTACAATTAATGAGATTTAAGCACATGCTTTAAATTGTACATGCTTCAGTGCTTTCCTCAATTGGATGAGATTATTTGTATGTTCACAGTTTGAGAGCTATGTTTAACTGAATTAGTGTAACTTTTCACATTTCTTTCCATTCAGCGTCTCTAAAGGAGCTGTACCATAACCCACACACTTCTGACTTCATGTTGTCACAGTCTGCCTTTAGAAAATATGTATTAGACTTGTATTTAATCTTTGTAGAAGCTGATAACCGAAACTAACAATTTTGTTTATTTTCAGAATGAATGGAGATGGGGAGCGTTCTCCTGAATAAACTTCATTCATATGCTATCATAATGATAGATTAGTTAAAGCAAACAACAACAGCAGCAGCAAAAAACAGAAAAGATTGTTTGAGTCTTTTTTTTTTTTCCCCCTAAGGTCAAAAAGTAGTAGCACTGTTCATATGCAAATATACTCTCCAGAGTTTTTTGAGTCTGGGATGAGAGGTAAACGATTAGGGGGGAAGGAGAGGTGAAGTGAGTTCAGTTTTGATCGCGGTATTGGAATGAGGTTCATTGAAACCACTTTTTTCACGCTTTAAGAGGCATAGCAGAGTCTGAACTCATTAAACTTTTTTGCCTGTTTTCAAGACAGACACTTTTCAATCTTGAAAAGTTCCCTCGAAGCAGCTATAAATACTGGTAGATAGTAAATGATGTAAACGCTGGTAAGTAGTAGGTGAACATACAAACTACTTACTGTGGTCATCTCTCTTCCAAATAAACTTAAATATGTAGAATAAGTAATTCAGAAATTGTAACTGTTTTGAATTTATCATAAACATATCTTTAAATTAGGGAAATCAAGTTGATTATTTCTAGTGTATTGGTTAAGAGTTAAAGCAGGAAATCATGCTGACAAGTGAAGTATATGAGGAATGGTATACAAGGTCACTTTGCGATTTAATACATTGCCTAAATATGTTAGGTGTGCAACTCTATAGAAATCCTAGCTCTTTACTGCCATAAAACCATGACTTTCTTAAATGATATATCTTCAGTAATTTTACAGTATTTTAATTCATAAAAGTTCAGTAGATTGCAAGGGGTTTAAAAACGCATTTTAGTAGGCTTTGACAGTTGTGATTTAAAAGCTTAGCGAAAGCAATGCACCTGTCACTTTTAATTGCAGAAAGCCTTCCATCTATTAACTTTATTTTGCCAGAACCTTCTAATGAAAAAGTTCCAGAATCTAATTTAATTTAATTTTCTTTGGGTTTGCCAAAAGACCAATTAATTTTTAAAACTTCCAACTATTAAGATGAGCTTCAGAAAGCAGTCTGTCTATCTTATATGCCATTAAGTTTCATCATATGCTTGTCACACCTTAGGAACATCTTGATATCCTTGAAGAAATGTGGCAGTGAAATGTAGACATATTGTCTGTAGCACTAGGTAGGGTTTACAAATACAAATGTTAGTATGATTGGGTTATTCCTATCCATCATTAGATTGCATCTCTCTGGAGCTATAACTACATCTGTGCCTGGCAGGCTTGCGTTATCATCAGTGCATATGGGGACCGTGTGTCAGTCTTCCAGCAAAGATATATAGCCTTGTGTAGAAGTAGGATTGGATATGCTTGTATTTCAGCCTCTAAATCAATTTCTGGGACCTTTTCTACAGATGTTGGAAGCTTCAGGTCTGTAAAACAGTATACTGTAATATGAACTGCAACAGAAGAATAAGCATGAGACAGAATTAACCATATGGCAATAGATAGGAAGTGCAGTGGAGCCTATGTAGAAGCAAATCCTCAAACCTTCTCATCTATCTGTGTAAGTATCGTTTAAATTTGATCACCTCAGAGCTCTAAGTCGGTCCTGTACTCAAAGGAGTGTTCCTCAGCTAAAAGAGTGAATACAAACACATGCATTTCCAGTTCTAAGGTACATATCCTAGGGTTTTTGTACTGGCAGAACTCTTACTGAATTCTTTAGAAGTACAAACGGATTTACACAGACTGCTTCGGCAGAAAGCCTAGTTATGTAATACAGAGATGTCATCGTTCCATTTAATAGCAGTTAGTGACATGTGTGCAATGTCACATGTTTTTTTTATTGAGGCTTAATTCCCAAACCCGAATTTTTAAAAGTGTATTATAAACAAAATGCAATAAAATTAAATCTTTATTTAAATGTTTATCGTATATTTCAGAATTAGGCTCCATGCAATTGAGATGCCTGTTCATTGGTAATTTTAAAAAGCCCATTTATAGAACCGTGAACATTTGATAAGTCTTTCTTCCAATTACCATCACTCTCCTCAATCTCTTTATCGTTATCTACCTGTCTATCCTGAAGTATGCTTACTCACCACCAGAGTATAAAACAGCTTGTAAATGAACCCTAAAGGGAGATAGATATCAGTGTTTCCCTTCTTCATCCAAGGTATGCAGCTCTCAGTTGATTGCAATCACTTAAATGATATCCATCTACCCAAATGCACTCTTACCCAAGAAAGCAAAACAAACTGACCCCCTCCACCCAAAAAAACTAAAAAATAAATCTCATACTACAAAAAAGAAATCCTCCTCCCACCCCCAGTCCCTTTTTCTCCTAATTGTTAAGGCTTCTCAGCAGGCTTTTCTGTTTTTTCATTTGAGCAGCAGCTCTATCAGCTACTTAGGAGAATTCATAAAAATGCCTGAAGAGAAAGAATTTTGCCTGGAAGCAGTGAGTAACAGTGACTTGAAAACCCTGCAGATAGAGGGGAAAAATCTAAAGGAATAAGAGTTCTGTTATAAGATGCAAGTTAAGAATTGTTTCATGTCAATGGAAAAGTGCAGACTTGGTAGAGAGAATCTGAGCTCTGTGAATTTCAAGTGTAAAAAAAAAAAGTCTGAAAATTATTGCTAGTGCAAGCAGCTGTGCTTTTTGTAACTTTGAGGGGGAAAATGATAAACATGGCAAAAAGGGAAATACAGTTTTTCTTTAAATAGTTTGAAATTTATTTTTACATGGCTTATTTCATAGTTGCAATGTCCTGGAGCACTTAAACATGATTTATGTACTCTTAGTGGAGCAATAAGTTACAACCAGTACTATAGCACTCAGAATTGGATTTTGAACATCCTTATACTTGGGAGAAGTACCGTTCAGGTTTTTGTTCTGAATTGTCCTTTTTAGATTGTTATTGATGAAGAAATCAGTTGTTCAGTTCATTCTGGAACTGCCAGAATTCCTTTTCAATTTCTTTTTTATTACTTATGTAAGTTTGTATCTTTTTATACAAGGATTTTTAGTTCTTACTGAAATGGCCCCTGTATTCAGCTAGAATACACTGTTCTTATTTTTATAGACGAGTATGCTACCTTTGCTATATTCTGGGTCCCTTTTAAAGCAGGAAACCGTCTCTCCAAATTCTGCTTCTCTGTACTGTATTAATAGGAAAGAGGTTGCAGTGAAAAGTTCTAGGAAAATTACTTGAAAAACCACAGAAACAGAATGCAGGTTGAAGAAGAAAGAAAAAACATGGAAACTTTGAACAAAACTGCAGTGTAGGGAAACCTAGAACTTTTAGGATGCTAGACTAGAGTATTACATTTATTTTACAGTGATCGATGGGACATTTTAGTTTCATAATACTTGAATATTCCTATCAGTAGTTGTCCTTAAGTTTCCCAAACACTATCATTTTCCTTTTCTCTCAAGAACTTTTAATTGATTTGTATTAGTCAGCATGTGCACAACACACAAGAAACACAATAAACAAAAAATCCCAATCCAAAAATCTCTCCCATTTACTCACCCTAAATAGTGGAGCTCATTGTTGTTATTTTGTATTGTGCTATCAACAGAGCTGAGGATATTGTGGACACATTTACATGTTTCTGCCATTCTTTTCATTGTTCATTTGTTCATACAGCAGCTTAAAGTCCTAGTCCTTGGGCCAGAGGCCCGACTGTTGTAGGCACAGTGCAGACAGAATTTAAACGAAAAAAAGTGTTTTTGTGAAAAAGATTACAGTATAGGAAATGACAGATGGGTATAAGCAGATGGATGAAGCATGGGGAAACAATGAGATAATATTGATCATCTTGATAAGCAGTAATTATGACAGTAGCTTAGCTGTTGTCATTTTTTTTTACTTTCATCCTTTTATAATTTGCTTTTGCGTTTCTGCTGTTCTTAGCTTACTTGTTGGCACTGACAGGCAGCATGATCAAACCTAGAGCATCAGTATTTAATATATATTATGTGAATACACATATATTGTATAAAGGCAAGATTCTATAACAATAAATCTATCTTGTTAGGCAAGCAGCCTAGCTTAAGAGACAAGCCCAAAATTGCATGGTTCTCTGCAGGTGAAGGAAGAAGTGAGCACAGTGCCACTCAAAGTTAATAAGTATAAGATCATTTCTAGTTTTCTGTCCAAATATCTTCTGTCTCTTGGGAAACTATTCACGCTTAATTTTACTGTTAAAAAACACTTGTAGTATTCAGCTTATTATTTGACTCCCGTTTTGGGCCTATACTTGATGAAAAGTGTTTGAATCCAGGCCTGTAGTTGTTACTTACCTATGTTGGAATAGCAGCTATGAGTAATGGTGCTGGATCAGGGATCTACTCTGCTCGGTTTTGAACAGAGAGAAGTTGCCACAGTTCACCGAGTGGTACTTCAGATGGAAAAAAAATGGAGTTGTAGACTGTATAGTGAAATTAGACAACATACAAGACAACCTTTCAGTCAGTTCCTAAAAGCGCTTACAGTTTCAATTTCAAAGCAGGAAAAACAATATTAAATATTAAAGACACATTGACTGCTGCAAACTCCTGCTAAAAAGAACTTTTGTCAGAGGGAAGAGTAGTGATAAATTTTTCAGCTACCGTTGGAGGAGTCTTTTGGAAAGTTGTGTGTGCTATCTCAGGTACTCTTAACGTGAGAGAAGCCCCAAAAGAAGCCGAGTGGATCTGTCAGCCATGCATTCAGTGAGCGCCTCACTGTCTAGAAGAAGTGAAATGAAGTTTACCTGACAGTGGCTTGCTTTCTCCTTTTTGTCTCCATAATTTGTAATGTATTTTATAAGTCTATTAAGTGCAAGAGTGGATTAAAACATAAGCACTAAATCACCTATCAGAGGCTGATGGAATTAAAATGGCAGAATCTTCACTCTTTCCTTACAAGGAAATAATCTTTTGCGGCCTTGTATGGAATAGTAACACAAAAGACTTGAAATAAGTTTCTGTTTTTGCCTTTAATTCCAATCTGACTTAAAAACAAAAAAGGGGGAGGGGAGAGGAAAAGGGAATGGAGAAAATATATTAATGCTTTAGGACTTATTATCTGGACTAAATCATAATTTTTGAAACACAAAATGCAAGATATACATCCATATGGCTAAAAGTCATCTACTATGCAAACTTTGAATAGGGTCAACGATATCTTTACACTTCATAGCTTTGCTGCTATCTCAGGAATTACTAGGGGAACTGTACTTCCATTAGAAATGCATGACAACTAGCAGTCAGTGAACGTCACTCAGTACCTTCTATCAGCTTGACCAATTTGAGACTCTAGAGGGGATAAAGAATCAGCATGGGTTTGGGTTTTTTTTCTTTTTTCCCCCCTTAAGAGTTTCCAGTTTTTCTTTCAAGGACCTTATGCTAACAAAAGGGTTACACTGAAGACAAATTTGAAGTAGTATTGCAGTTCGCTCCCTTTGAAATTATGGGTGGTCCTTTTTCCTTTAGAAGCTACAATACGTAATTTTTTTTTGGTAGTCCTAAACAAAGAGAATTTTATATTGATTTAATAGAAGTACACACTAATAAAGACTACTTGTTTTTTACAAAATAATTTTGAAGACTCCAGTGAAGTACATTTGTGGTCCTAATATACTTCTATTTTATTTTACAATTAGCATTTGACGCACTAAGGACACTCTAGCACAATAAAAAATAAATGGTGGATCTTCTTAGGCAATTATTTTCAAATGATAACAAAGTGCACAAATTTATTTAAGTGCACTTTTGGAGACATTGCAGAGCAGAATTGATTCTGTTGCCCATAAATTAACTTTCATGCCAAGACTGAGACTGCAGGTTTTGGGTTATTCCAAACCCAAAATGTGGTCCTGCTGAGAAGTAAGAAAGCCTGATACTTACCCTCTATGCTGTTTTTATGCTGCTGCAGAAATTATAAATGACTAATACTCAAAATTTTAAACAGGTCAATATCATATTATACTGGATAGGTATTAGCAGTCAGGCTGTTTTTGAAACAACAGGTAAGTATTTATTGTCATCATGTAAATTTTTGATGTGGTTCATTAGTTTTTCACTTTCATTGTACATTTGTTCTATGCTATATGCATAAATGGATTGCATCTGTGTTTTAATAAAGGAATAAAAATATCTACTGTTTAAATAATGCAAATAATATAGCTACAGGAGAAGCACATTTCTGTTCAGTTATAGATTTATCAGTTGATAATAGAGTTTAAAAAAACCTCAAGTATTAGAAATAAAAAAAAAATTGAGGGATATCAATAAAAATGATATTAAAAACTAAGAGATGAAAGAGAGAAGGGAAATTTAGTCTGAATATTCTTAGCAAGGAAGAAGATTCATTCCTTACAACGAGAACTGCTGCTGCTCAAATCCTTCTGCTCACACTGAAGTGGTGATTGCCCTATATTGGGCAGTACGTAATACTTAATTTGGCATGTTGTAGTACAGCATAACAGAGGGAGTGATCCTGCTTTAGCATGGGAATAAATTATTTGCCTACTATTTACAGCATCTGAGTCTCTAGGGAATCAGTAGAGCAACTAGAAATGAGTATACAACACAGAGGATCTGCAGTTTTGTGATCTAAATTCTTCTCACCTGCTTCGTGCTCTTCAGTGTGTTGCTGGTACATACTACCATGATTTCTCCATTTGCAGAAGACGGTTGATAACACCTTCCATATAGGCATACATAAAATTTCATTCCTCGTGTCGGAGGCCTGTTGGAATAATGATATGACCAGTGATAATGATTTACAAAACTAACGCTAGAATTTATAGTTCAATATTTTAATCTTGACAGTGAGATAAATATGTACTGTGAGAAATACCGACCAGTGCTGGCAGAGGTGGGCTTGACTCCTTTTGTATCTTTGTTATTAAGAACAGTTTTATTGGATATTTTACTGGAGAATAGAAAACAAAATCACTGAACTGAATAGGAGACTAAATTTTTTATTTAGTAGTCAAAGAAGAGTGTTACAACAGGTTTTTTTAAAAAATACTTTAAATTTGAATTGCTAAGCTTGTATTTATTAAGCGTTTCTTTATTCTGTTTGCGTTAATTGATTTGTAGGCGTACCAAAAGCTAGGCCTTGAAATAAGGACCTGAGAATCCATTTCGATGTAGGAGTACCCTCATAAATAAATTTTGCAGTACTGCACCTTGTACTACAGTAACTATAAGAGCCAAACATGTCAGTATTTGAACAATTAGCTGGGCAAGTCTCATTTGACTGATAGGAAAGGTACTTGCTTGTTTGTATATGGTAATGTATTTGCTTAATGCGAGATAAAAAGAAAAGGGCTGTGCTATAGATGAATATGTTCCTGTTTGTTTATTAAGCTTATACTGCAATGTGATATATTTCTGCCATGAAGGAAATTTGAATTCCAAATATGCTTAAATAGGTTGAGTTCACCCGAGGTATTAATTTTACAGGATCTCTCCAGGATACTCTCCCTGTATTTACACAGTAAAGTAATAGTTTAATAGCATGTGTATTGTCAAAGATTGTGTATGTTGTTCTGATTTTACTGTGCAGTTCTGAAAAAAATTGTCATGCTTATATACCCTATCCTAATGCAATGAAACTGGAGGTAGCCAAAGTTTGCCCGTATAGCATTCCGAAAAGCTTTTAGATTAAATTCCTAGTCATATTAGAACTTTGCAGTTTAGGAATATGAATTTCCTTGTTGTGTGATGATGAACGAAGGGTCATGAGCAATAAAAACAATCTGATTAACGGTTTCTGTAATCACACAAAGCATCCAACATGGAGCAGAAAGACATATTTTTATTCAGATCTAGAAAGTGGAAAACTGTTGGGTGTTTAAGAGGTGAAACTCCTATTCAGAGATCCAGCAAAAAAGGAAAAAAATACTTTGCCATTTCAGTCTATCATCTTTCCGTTGGATAGCCCACTGCTGCAGCAGCTGCTGCAAGGAGAGGCTGCTGACAGTGTTTTCTCAATGTCATCAAAGTAAATTTTTTGAGGGGGAGGGGGTCTTTTTACCTGAGAGCTCTTCTAAAGGTTAGTGATAATATAAATTTTTCCATCCTTTTCTTAAGATGTGCGAAGCCAGAAACGTCAGGCTGTGGCTCACTTGGGCTGTGGTGCCTCACTGCAGCATGTTCAAGCCTCCCAGTGCCCAGGTTTTCCTGCTGATGAGCTCTGCGCCTCCCCAGCAAGGCTGTGCGCCCCCTCTTGCTTAGCATCAAAACCAGGGGAAGAAGTCAGGGCTCCTGCAAACTTGGGTTCTGCACCAGAATAGGTTAGAGATTTTTGATGGCGTGCCCCACTGAGGACACAGCTGCTGGAGAAATGTCCCAGGCCATGCAAGGCCTTAAAGGTTGACGGTTTAATGAAGCCCAGAATCCACCGAGTATCCTGTGGCCAAGCAGGCTTCACACGCTCTCGCTGCAGAGAATTGCTTAATAAATAAGTAGTGTCTGGCTTCTCCCATCCACCTAAATTTCTGTATTTTTAAGGCATATTCTGGTATGGAGTATATTGTAGGAACACTGAATAGCACTGAGGAAGAAGTAAATCATAGTAAAAATAGCTGAAAAAGGGCAGATCATTTGATATTTGTAAATGAATTAAATATTTCTTTTTATCTAATTCATATATATCTTCATGAAATGTAAAAGCTACTTGCTTTGCTAAAACATGTGTCTGTATTTTTTCACCATCTTTGTGTTCCAAGTGAAAAGGCCTACATCCAAATCATATGTTTGAATTTCAATCAATTAACTTCTAAAAATTTTAATTCTGTTTATTTGGATGCCATGTAGTCTTATAATCTGTAATGGAATTTGCTGCCCTGTATGGGCATGTGGGGTTTCATGCAGAATATATGTAACTAATGTTGCAACTGCTGTTTTCCAGTAGAGGATGAATATTAACAGAGATTTACTCTTTTGTCATATATTTTTAAGTAATAATTAAGAATGCTGGTCATGGAATAGCCATGCTCTGATTTGTTTTTATGCATTGACATAAATAAGTTGATAAGTGCTCAGTACTTTTTTTGGCTTGGTATTTCTCCCTTTTCCTTTAAAAATCAGGGCACATTATTCATTCCCAATGCTCAGTATTTTACAAAGTAGAGAATGGCAGTATAGATTTATGGTATCACTCGTCAGACACTGAGGGAGGTTAAACCATGGAGGAAAATAAAATTACAAGTAATTAAATTTACAAGCAGGTTTGCCATCTTCAAAAGATTTATTGTTTCAGAGTGAACAATGATTTTAGCCACAGAAGAAAACTCTGATACAACCTCAACAGTGTATGATATAGATATTATATGTGGTACTTCAATTTATTTAATTAAAAATATGGTACTTCTTTAAAGGTTAAATGGAATATTCAACTGGGAACCATATGTGGTGAGTAATAGAATAGCTGCAATGCAGTATTGTCTGCGTTTTTTGAGCGCTGAAGCACTCTATCAGGCTCATTAATATCAGGTTATCTGAGGGCTTTATCCTCCAATAAAGAAACAATAGCATATATAAACTTTTCAGTTTTTCTGTGAGAATAGATCATATTATATTGATATAAATTTCAAATATTAGCAGGATTCTGGTTTTAAAAATGTTTTTTGGTGTACTTCATCTATCTACTAACTAGTAAATATGATAAATAGAAATGCACCAGTTTTGTCCTATTTCTTAGGAAGGATTCGGTAGCATTAACAGAATACATAGGATGAAACTGAGGAGGGGGATGTTAGAGTGAGAGCTTTTTGTTTTTTCTTCCTCCAATGATTCTTTCTTATTTCATCAATTTATGAAATAGAGAAGTCTACATTCTTTCAGGCATAATTTGAAATTAGTCAAGTTCTACTGCACTGTCATTGAAAATACCAGAATGAAATCCTACTCTCTGAAAGCATATTTAAAAGATCAGGCATATATATTTTTCAGGATACATTGCCTTTGAATTATCCTGGCTTTATTTGCTTTAAAAGGGAGTTATATTTTACATAAGCGTGATAATTCCATGAGTTATTTGATCACTTATTTCTCAGAGACTGTAATAATTCTCTGTTTTGTATTAATTTGAATGTTTGGATAGACTATGTTTATCCAAAGATAATCTTATTCTAGTCCAGTATATTTAGTTTCTGATTCAGAAACACATCTCACATCTTCACTTTTCTGTGAAAACAAAAAAAATGGGTGCAAGTTTTTCAAAGAATCAGTGCAGGTGAGCAAAAGTTCACACACCTTTTCAGTATTCTCCCATGTATATTTTCACATGGAGTGAGGTCGAGCTTGGTTTGGTATATGGATTTGGTTTTGTTTTGCTTTTGAGAAAATGATGTTGCAGCCAGAATACTACAAGGCAGCAAAATGGTTGACACGTGCAGAGCCTAACCATATGTAAATTTGAAGCAAACAAACCACTATAAACAGGACAGTGCAGTCACAACCAGAGCAACATGGGTGCTCATCTGTTTCCGCTCCGAAGAGAGCATCTTTCAAGCACTATAAGCCTAACTAGGCATATTCCTCCCAGGTACCTTTTTGTGTAAGAATCTGATATTTAACCCCTGTGTTCCTGTGCCACCTTCTGGTTCAGGGAAATGAGTTTGAGAGATGCATATGAATTACTTCATAATTGAGGTCATCTCAAACTAAAAGATATTCAAGTTTTACATGGCTCTTCTGGCCCTGAGCACTTGTTTACTAACGTATGAAAGGCAACGTATGGTGAAGGCTGCGTGATTGAAGGAGCTGCGCAAGCCAGTAAATGAAATGAATGCAAAGTGCAAAGTTGCACTAAGTAATTTTCTTAAAGAGTCGATGTCTAAGACACTCCATTTCAGACTTAGTAGTTTGGAATATATCCTCTCTACAAACAACTTAATAGAGTCGAACACTTTAGTTGAAAGACTAAGGCCCGTAGAACAGCTCACCTCCACGTAAGCTGAATTTGTCAGAATGCCTGGTTATTACGTCATGATGCTCTCCTTCAAAAGTCTGTAGGATATCCTTGATTATTTTCACTCTGGCTGTATGCAAATCACTTTTGAATCAGTTCTTTTTGCGTGAATTCTGTAACATTGGGCTACAATGTTCATGGAGGATAGTTTGTTTGAAAGTATCTCACATTGCTGGTTTCAAACGTGAAGGCTGGTTCAGGCCTCCTCTTTTAGAAGTTCAGGTTTGTCTTGTAAAAATAGAATATTTGTTTGTTGTGTGGCTTAAAATTTTCTTTACATTCCTAAATCCTCTTTCATTTTAGGGTTCCCAAGGGCCATCATAAATTACACTCAGAGTAGAGACATGTTCAAATGCTGCCTCTTTTTGAAATGAGAGAGGGAGTTCACACAGCTATTAGTGCAGGAATAGCAAATAATAACCAGCAGGCTGAAAAGGTTATTTGGGTCTTTCTTTGCTGCAGAACACAGGCTGCAAAGTCAAGTCCATGCATAACATAATCCCTTGCAAAATTGTCTGCTTTCACCTACAAAACAGATGTTTGCCCCATTTCCCCAGAAAGCTGCAGTGCACCCTGTGCTACTTGTGACCTTCACTTCTGTGAGCGATTTAAGAATTGCAGTGGTGTGAGTTAAAAACCTAAAAAATTAAAAAAAAAAAAAGACAAGAAAAAAACATAGCTACTTCTTACTCAGTTTAAGTCTACAGGGTGTGAAGCTAAGGTATAATTTTATTCAGGAAGAAAGTCAGATGTTTGTTTAAGGCCCTCAAGGTTTTCATAAGGAAACCTTATTAGACTGGGCAGACAAAAACTTGAATCAATTAATAAATAATTATTAAAAACTTTTATACTGAAAGTAGGAATAGATTTTATGCTGAAAATAGTAAGTTTTTTTTTACAAGAGTTAGAATTTTGCAATAAAGATACGAATTAATAAATTGCATTTTTATCACATATACAATTCCAAAAACGTTTCACAAAACATCAGATGCATTGCCAAGTATTTTTTCTTGGGAAAAGTATTTTAACAATATTAGTTATCCCTCTACATTTAGAGGGCTGATTTAAAAAATGCCTTGCCCAGCAACTTTGGGAGTCTTTGCAGTCAAGTGGTTTACGTTTCAAATGTAGTAAAATTAACAGGGCACACCGTATTAAATTTATGTGAATCTGTGGGACATGAAAAAGATGCTGACTATGATGACCCAGCAGTTAATCTACCATGCTTTTAATCATTTTTCTCTCTCGTGCATACGTGCACACACATACAGTCCCAATGTATTACTTATTGAAACACTTGGCTCAATAACCCCTAGGTTTAAGTTCTTGCATGTGTGCTGAGTTTTTCATTTAGTCAAAGAAAAAAAGATTTTGGCCTCTGATATTTTTCATTAGTTTTTTTTTTTAAATTACTCGTTGCCTTAATTTTATTCCGCTTCCACTTTTTTTAAATTATATAAAATGGTAAATGGTGATACTCTCTTTACGGTCATAAAAAGTGTAATGCACCATTACCTCATGTAGTATATATTTATGAATGTGGCAGTGGTTTACATAGTTATATACATATATCTATATTATAAACTAATCATTTATCATGATAGAAACCACCACTGCTAACTTACCACTTTACACAGAATTTTTATGTAGATAAAATATATTTGTCAATTAAAGAGAAATGTAAATATAGACATTTGCTGTTTATGTTTGTTTATAATGGATTCTTTTAAGGAAGTAGTCTGTTAAATCATGTTACCGTAACAAATGCTGAAGGTTGCTGTTTCATTCATTGCTGTTGAATTTATTATCAGAGCAGTGCAGTCATATCCCATTTCAAGATTACTTAGGTTGCTTGAAAATTAAATCACAGCTCATAGATTCTCTTTTTTCACATATTATTAATATTGTTAAATTGGGCCTTGTTTTATATATACTTTGCAAGGTATTGCAGTGCAGTTAGATGCACAAAACATGAAAGATTTAGTAAACAGAATGTGATTTTTCCTAAGCCACCAATGAACTGAATAAAACAAAGTTGCTCTCAGGGTATGTAGAATTATTTTCGCAAGCAGATTATATCAATGTAAATTTTGCTATGGGTAAGCAGTGTGGGGTTTTATAAACTTTTCAAACTGTTTTTTAAGTGCCTAAATCTGTAAGAGATCTCTAGGCCTAATCTCTAATAACTGGAAATATGAGCTCATGCTAGATTACATTTTAGGGAAAGAGTATGTCAAAAGCGTGACTTCTTATATATAATAAATGAAATTATTCTTGCTTATTCACTCTGTGTGTTCAGTTCATCCGTTTGGTATCTTATTTGTAGGCATCTTTTTGGGATGTTTCTCCTAAAAGGTGTGTCTAGAAAGGTCATCTAAAAAATTTCTCTAAAAAGCAAGATATTGAGAAAGCTTACTTCTCCCATTAAAGGTTGGAGTGTGTCCGATGTGCTTTTTGCAACAGCCTCCTGGCTTGGCTTTACGAAAATTAAATCTAGTTAGCCACAACAAAACTGCTCTATGAACTGAGTTAAAGTCCTAGTGTAGACAAAGCCTAGTATGCATCTAACTTGTTTCTAATTTTAATTCAGATGCTCAGGTAGGCCTCTTAGTGTAATTCCTTATGTTCCCTATATTATCTATAGAGAGATGCATCTCTGAAGGCCTCCAAAAGAAGATCTGATTTCTCAGATTTTAAGACTAAAGGGTAGGAAGGTCCTTTTGAAGGCCTTCAGACCTCTTTGAACCATGTGGATACATTTGGTCCAGGAGAGCAAACTATAAACTGAAGCGAAACTTTCAGACTGCCTACAGTGTAGATATATCACCAGCTACCTTAATCTAGTCATCTTCTCCTGTTGCACTGAATTACTTCCTAATGGGACGTAGCCTACATTAAGAAGATTGGACTGTGCTTTGTGTGTGTGTGTTTTTGGAGGGTTTCTTTTGCTGTGTCTTCTATACTTTTTTATTTTATCTTTGTAGATTTTTTTTTAGATTTTATTGCCATATGGAATTGCTAAGGCTGATATTTCCAAGTTTCAGAAGAAGGGTTGGATATTTTATTGATAGCAGAAAATATTCATTAATAAGTTTATGTTAAGAACATTTCTCTGTAGGAAAAGATACCAATTTCAGATATCCAGGTTAAGTTAGTCATGCAGGGATTTTGGGGGGTGACGGGCAGCAGCAGTAGATACCTAATGCAAGATGTTCTTTAATACCTTCTTTTAAAAAATATATGAAACAAAATTGAGAAATTTATTCATCTCAGACATGATACAGCTTGATATTTGTTATTTCTCAACAGGCTGTTACTCATTTTTGTTCCTCTTTTCTTCAATCTTCCTTGCATAAAACCGAACATGTTTTATATCAAAAATTTGATGTCATGGGTTTGGAATTGGCTAAAAAATTAAAACCAATTAATTCAAAATTAAATCAAACTGAACTTCGGTGTTAAACTTTGTAGTGCTGCTACTTTTTGTGTGCCATATATATTGTAATTTTGTAAAGGAACTACTTAGTGCAACACAGACTAACTAATTTGAATATTGTTGTTTCTTTTTCTTTGATTAAAAAGCAATTAAAGTTATAAAATATGCTTTATCAGAAGCATTGACTGAGCTGGAATGACTGAAATTATTTTTACTTTTTTTTTTTGTTATACATGGAAATAAATATGATAAATTTTAATCTTTATTTAATCTTTCTTTTCTTAGTGATCTTAGTGAAAATCAGATTCAAGCAATACCAAGGAAGGCTTTCCGAGGCGCCGTAGACATAAAAAATCTGTAAGTATTTTCCTCTTTTTTGATGTATGTTCTGATCATAATGCTTTGTCAATGTAGTGTTCTTCTGTTGTATCAGGTATCTTTTTCCTGAGGACTTCTATAGCTGCTTAAGGAATCTCTGCATAAAAGCAAACACTTAACGTTTGTTTTGGCAAAGTACTTTAGCATATCCTGAGCATCCTAAACTTGCCCTATATGAAATCCAAAACGTTGAAATGGAACCGAATAAAACAATGCGTCATAACCATTTGCTTATAGTAGCCTGAGTTCAATATTTGAATTTCAGACTCCTTTCAACATTTCATTGTTTCTTGTGGAAAAATTCATTCCGCCTCAGGTCTAAGAGCTTGCCTTTTGTTTGTTCACATACAAGAAAGAAAGAAAGGAAGATCGAGTTTTGCTAGAATATGTTTTTGTACTTGTTTGATTACTTGTCTTGCACAGTTTTGTTTTGTGGTAAAATAAGTCTTTTCTACAAGATTGATACTTATTCTCTTAGAGATGACGACCTTGAAGTTCACGGGCAAATTTTGAATTCTTGTGGCTTCTGAATGTGGAAAAATGTGACTTTCAGACTTTCCTTTCAGAGTGGGTCAGTTTATTGTACTGAAAGAGCTGAATGACCTGAAGCCTGGCAGGAACTTTTGTAGTAGGAAATGTAAGGTCATGCACTTGAAAGCTATAATGAGCCTAATGTAAGCTGGAGAATCATCACTTAAAACAACTAACAAAGACAGTGGGCATGTACTAGTGGGCTCCTGAAAGACTATGAAGGTGCCACTGTGATGCAGCTGTGAGAAAGCATAATTGCTTTCTCAAAATAGATAAATAAAAATAGGGAAGTATTGGTTCATTCTTTGAGGTTTTCGTGTAATTTCTATCAAAATACTTTTTATTGTGTGAGGTTGCCAGTGTTTAAGAAAGATGAACTCTCTGGAGGAACTAATTTTAAAATGGAGTTCTACATGATTATGAAAAGAAACCACATCATTCTGTATCTATAATAGCAGGAAACTAGACAGTTTCATTTCATTTCTTTGTTCCTTTGATGAATTGCATTAGATAATTATACTTTTAGTAGCACTGCTCACGAACTTGTTAGGAGGACATTTTGCAAAGACTTAACAAAGAACACCAAATATTCAATACCAAAAAGTATTATCTCCTAGTTGCTGCAATACTCGAAAGTGTGTGTGTTTTGATTCTTTGTTTGTTTTGTTTTGTTTAAGCATGCTTGTGACACTTTTTTTGCCTGCAATAAAACCCTGTTATAGCGCAGTGGAAAAACTATTATGTTCAGATCTGTTCTATTCAAAAACATGCAAGCGCTTCTCAAAGTAACTTTGTTACTTTGTTTAATTGACGTTTTATGAATTTCTTCTCAGAACTGGGCCCATAATTATTCATGGTCTAAAAGAGATCTGGCTTCAGGCAGAAGCCTCTATTTTTTAACTTGATCTATATTTGAAAACTGATAAAGCTTCAGAAAGGGACTTCAGTAGTAAAAATAAAAACACCATCAAAAATTTTCTAACAGCAGGGCAGTATTTTAGAATGTAATTAGTATACTTACGTGTTGTGAGTTAGCCTATGCTTTAACTAAGATATTATTTTTATCCTGGCATATATTTTCAAGGCAAAGCTCCTGCATTATGCTTAAAATTTGTATAAAACAACAGGTCTGCCCTTTGAAGTCTTTCTCTTTTGGGAGATAATTCAGACAGAACCAGCATAAGATGATAGCATTGCCACAAAGTCCAAATCTGATCTGTGGCGTACAGTTCATTGTAGCATGAATACAATAGATATCTCCTTTATTGGTGATCCCAGGAAAAAAACAAGTACTGAAATCTTTATGGTCCCACTAGAATTTAAAGTAATAAGAAATACATTTTTCTGTCTAGTAAGCACTGCCTGCATTCCTGGTCATCTAGGAAGTACACTCTGTATATTGTGAGCTGTAGATTTAAGTATCAGAATGACAAGTGAGTACTAGCGGTGAGTCAGGTGGGATTGCAGCACAGCATTTATGTAACTGAATCAAGTATTCACAACCTGAACGGCGTTTGTATCAATCCAGAAGCTTGGCGAGAGGAACTAAATATATAATCACAGAATGTTACTGTCAACAGAATTTAACACTTACTCTTGTTTCAGCATTTCTTCTCTAATTGCCTAGTAGTTGACCGTGATGTTAAAGATGTTAATCAGACTTCTGGAAGAGATAAGTGAAGGCACAAAGAGTAAAGCAAACCTGTCGTAGAACATTTTCTTAATTGAAATTTGTTTTTTTCCAACATCATCAATTACATTAATTGCGATGTAGATTACAGAGACCTTTTCCTAAATCCAGCAAATGATAACCATCATAATAGCACTAGTATCCTGTTTCAAAGGCAGTTAACAAATTCGTAAAAGTTGGACTGATTACATATTTTGTTTGTTTTCCTGAATGCAGACTCACCATTCAGTTATTCCGTCTAAATACATCAGCAACTGAATCATAATTTGAAAGTTTCAGAAAGATTTTGTAGTAGCCAAAGGATGTTCTTCCAGTCTTCACCAAACAAAAGGAATTAGGTGTTAAGTCAGATTATCTAAAGGAAATTGCTTCCTTTAAGGTTGATGATACCACTAGGATTATGATTTCCTGCTAATATCTTAGCTCTAGATTCCTCTTGATGTTTCTGAGAAGAAGCTGTTCGGTTTCCATGGGTACATTCTGTAGAAGATAAAGAACTAAAACTGGCAGGACATTATGAAAAATACCAACGTAGGCAACCTGCTCCAGTGTTTGACCACCCATAGGAGAAAAAAAAAAAAGGATTCTAGTTCCAGTTCTAATTGGAATTTCCCATTTTGCAACTTGTGCCTGCCCCAACTAGTCCTGTCACTGGGAAGAGTCTGGCTCTGTCTGTACCCTGCCATTAGGTGGTGGTAGGCAGCACTACGAACCTCCCTTCTGCATAAGGCTGAGCAAACCCAGTTCTCTCAGCCTGCTCTCGTCCTCCATCATCTTGGTGGCCTCCATTGGGCTCGCCCCAGCACGTCGCTGTCCTCCTTGTCCTGGGAAGGCTGAGACTGGACGCCCAACTCCGGATGTGATCCCACAAGTGCCAAATAAAGAGGGAGAATCATTTCTCTCAGCTTCTTGGTTATACTCTTGCCAATACAGCCTACCACAATTGTTCCTAATGAATCAAAAAAGGTGGCAAAAAATGAGGGGAAGTATAGTCTGTACTATTTTCTCGAAATAGAAAGCCACTGTCCAGTGTTTTGGTAATTCAGATGTAGAGGAAAAAAAAACGAAGTCTTGATTTTCCCTTGCAAGGGAAATGACTTGAGGAATAATCTACTTTTAATAGTGCTGCTGAAGTGAGACTTGGCAGAATTTAGGGTTTAAATTCTAAAATTGAATTTCAAAGCATTACTCCTAACTTGGTTCTTAATCTGGGAGAAAAAGTTGCACAAAGAAATTAGGCTCTTCAGAGAATGCAATGGCACCTACTGTTTTGGGCATTTTTTTTTTAACAGATATAATTTATCATACACATTGCAAATTAAAAAAAGATTTTTAATATACACATTAATGATGGTTTTCGTAGCCCTCCCTGATGATACAGTACTCACACTGGATATGCAAGATACTGGTTTAAACTCTCCCCAACCTTGGGAATTTTAATCTTGTGTTTGATAATGTAGGAAAATGCTTTAGTTGCCAGGGTTATAAGTCTGGATCAGTTGCTTCTTGAATCTGGTTACTACGAAGAATAAAGACCTGGGCCTAAGAAGCAAGCCAATGTGAAACACCACTGTAAGCCTAATAGTAAAGGTACTTGTTGTAGTATTTCAGAAGTACATTTTGATCCCTGCTCTGATGATTTTGATAAAAATCATTTTGATGACATTTCCATATAAAGTATACAAAGTTTCCTCAGGTGAGATTCAAACTTTCTCTTCTATTGTTTAAGCAGTATTTAGCAGAGGATGGAATACACATCATGGTAGAACTGTGACTCTTAATATACATTATATCAATCGGTACCAAAAATATTAACAATTTTATGGTATCTCCTGCAAGTATATTGCCCCATGCTTTGCTTGTCTCAGTCTTACCTCACTTTGTACTGCGGTATTGTACGGCCCCTTTGCGTCCACTCTGCTCCATTTTTTCCTACCAACTGGGAGACAGTGGAATTAAGCTTTAATAGTATTATGATATCGGTGTTGCTATGATGTCCTTTTCACACTTACTGTAAAAGAGTTAAAACTTGCGTTGACACTAGAGGCATAACTGAATTTTCTGTTAATCTTGGCTGGCTAGGATTGGGATTTTCTGGAAGTTCAGCTTTATTCCTAGTCAAAGGCTAACGAATCCTGCTGAAGAATATTCTAGTTACTAATTTCTTCTCAGATCATGCACAAAATTCCACTGCAGCTTAAAGTCTGCTCTCTGCTCCTCTCTGCAAGTGCCGAGCTAAATGCGTTGCTTGTCTAGGACATGATTTAATAATTTCCATTCACATATTTCTCACCCTTATTTTGGGGCGCTATCTCAGTTCAATGGCTAGTCTGTTCAGCTACCTGCATTTCAGGTATACATCAAGAAAGATTTTTCAGAGTGTGTTAGTATATTCAATACTTCTTTAAGATTTTTAAGTCTAAAATAGCTCCGTATGTGAAATGAAGGAAGAAGTACACTTTTCTAGTGACTCCTAAAACTCTATACCCGAACAGGTCAATGACCTTGTGGCATTTAGGAAATCACTTGTTTTTTCGGACTGTTTAAATAGAAGACCATTTCAATGATGGTCCTGAGCACTGTTACTGAGGTTACTTTGATTACAGGCTACCTTCCTAAAATCTGGCTGCTGAAAAAGGTTTCATTTCTATCAGAGCTATGGACGTGCTTGTGAAATATTAAAGTCATTAATGTTTTAAAACTGGGAGAAACACTTTTCTTTGAAGATAGATTTCAAATCAGAATTCTCTGGATATGAATTGAGGAGTTTCTTGCAAGTCTTGTTTTTGGCACTTCAGCCACTGAGCCTAAAATAGGCAAAAGTCTAAAAATCTGTCTAAAACAGATATTTATTTGAGTGACACTAAATGTTAGGATAATAAAGTCCAGGCAGCTGTTTACAGTGTGGTTTCATCTGCTAAAGCAAGTACTGATTCTTGTGCAAAATTGTTTGTGGTATCTGAATATACTCTAATGGAAAAGGATTCCTGTGCTTTTTGCTAGGAGAAGTACTGAATTTTGCTGTGGTTTATGTAGTGTCCCACATATTTCCCTATGAGAATACAAAGTAAACTCAGGTACAAGATTCTTTTGAACTGAGTCGATCAACTCCATTGTAGGAAAATCGGATTCGATTTCATCTTTATATTTTATGTGGCTATGTCAAGTACAGAGAATAATGAAAATCCTCTTTGAGGTTTTGAATTTTAAAGGAAGTGCGTTTATGCTTCTGGTCAATGTTTAAGTCACACATGCAAAAGTTGTTTGAACTCTCAGAAGTCTTTAGGCCCTAGTAGATCTGCTTACTTTGGAAAGTGAGACTGCCTGTGCAGCACTGACCAGGGTGACGTGATCGTACTGAGAAGACTTGCAAGGAGGTTTGTTGATATCTAGAGTAACTACTTAGAAGAAATGGTTCTATGGATTTTTAAATTAATATTTAAATAAAGCACCGTAACAGAACTGTAATCGGATGCGTAATTTAATATGATTTCTGTACTACAATAGGAATAAATATATTTACTCCTCACATTTATAGTTGTCTTGATGCTGTTTGTCATCTAGTCAGCTAAACTGCATTATTTCTGTGAAGTCATACTGATTTCATAGTATCTTTGCATTACGTAATTTATAGATTATTATTTCAGTGTTTATACCTCCTTTTCTTGGCATTCTCCTGTTTCACTTTGACTTTTTTTTGTTTTCTTCATTTCAGTCAGTACCTAGGGGTTTAGCTAAATGGAGTGTTAGATAATTTGGAGAGGATGGAGCTATTGAAATATAGTATGTATGTCTTAGAAATATTTTTAGTTCTTGCTTTTTATTTTTGCGGTAAAAGAAAAAGATTATTCATATGTGTCAATGTGTCATAATCATATGTGTCAGTATTATGTATATTAGAAAAGTTAATTATGTATTCATTGGAAGTGTTTTATGGGAAACATTTAGAAAAGGACACAGTGAACTACATTAGCAAAATAAACTGCAAGTTGGAAAAAGCACTTGACTCAAATGAAAGAATAATAGTAATAAATGGTAATACACACACGAGACAAGCGATTCTCTGAAGTTTGATAAAGACTTAGAATAAATTCTTACATGATTTTGTTACATCTTTCTCAGCTAATGTCTCTGAAATTACTAATTCCTCTTGAAATTGAAATTCAGAGAGGAGTTAAGAAATAGGAAGCCATTATTCAGTATTATTGTAAAATAATAAAGGAGAGGTTAAAAAAATAAAAAGTGGTTGTTTCCAACAGTCCTATTGCAGGGATAGGTAATGTGTACTCTGTTCTTTTCCCAAGGAAAAAATTAGTTATATGAAATGCAAAGCACAATGTGCTGAAACCAGAATTTTTTTACAAATATTTTACTGGTCAAGAAACCATAGCAGGACTCTAGAAAGGCTTCTGACTTTTCCAGATGACTTGTTAATCAGTATTTATCATTAAGTTGATACACTAGCAGAATGTAATCATTTCTGAATAAAAGAGAAGATATTAAAGCTGCATGGTGCCTCTCTCATATTACATAATAAAATGTACTCAAGCCCTGAAAGACAGGAAAGTAGAGTAGGCAGACTGACTGAAATCGTAACTTCTAAGTCAGCCTCTATGAATGAGAAGAGAAGGTTTTCTCTGTCAGTCAGGTACCATTTTTTTTCTGTATGAAGAAAGTAGTTTTCAAATGCAGGCAACATTTCCTGTTAAGACATTAAATACTTCTCTTTTGGGATAACAAGTTTGGTTTTTTTTTGGTTTGTTTGTTGTTAAGTGGTGCAGAGCATATGCTAGAAGGGAGGAAAATAGAAGTCAGCAATATGGTTCTTTAGTGTAAGATTTATCAGCAAAACTAATAAATAAGCAACATTTTAAAACAGCCATTTTCCTATTAGTTGAAAGCCCTTTGCTATCCACTAACATTTTAACCAGCAGTAGTTAGAAAGCATATGAAATACCCAGGTAATACTGCAGACATGGATGCAAAAACTTAATTAATTCTCTGAAAGGGAGTATGACAGCTGCTGTTTGGAGTTTTATGATCTTTATGGGAACTGCACGGCCCAGGGTAGTCTGCTGCAGCGAGGCGGGAGGAGCAGAAAGGAAACACCTTGTGAATGCAGTGACTTTCCAAAGGGAGGATGAGATCCCACCTAGAGAAGAGGCAGCGTGGAGATGGGGGGAAAAGCTGTGAGGAGAGGCGGGGGAAGAGGGGAAGGATAAGGATGGGCCAGAGTTGCAGGTCCATGTCTTCTCAGCTTCCTTTCTTGGGGCTTTTTAATCATTTGAAAAGATGCAAAGAAATTTTCAGGGGAAAAAAAGCCTTTTAAGATGGAGCTGGGATTACTGCTTAATAACTAACTGATGAGAAAAGCTTTATTATGGTATGGTAGATTTTCTTACGTGTATTTTAGAAAGTTGATCTGCTAAAAATCAATGATAAAACATAAGTGAAAATTGGAGAAGTCAGTATTATTTTTGCTCTAGCACTGTTGTTTAAGCCCCAAGACTAAACACCCACACAACCTGATATCAGGAACCAGTCTTATGCAAAAAATTCAGACTGCTTCAGTACATCCCTTATCGGAACATTATACCTTGATGATGTCATACTGGTTGTGAAATTTTGTCTAACTGGTTGTGTAAATTGTATACGTGGTGGATATCTTTACCTTAACACACATACCATAAATTCCTATTCAAATCAGGCATGTTGTCTGGTTATAAGTTATATACCTGTCATTGCTTAAAAAATACATATTTTGGCCAATTGTCCTCTAGAGGATTCTGATCTTTTTATATCATGTCCATAACTGATGTCAAATCATCTAAAACATACGGAAGGTAGTACCTTTCAGAGATAATGATTTATAAAATTAGGATCTATTTCTCCTCCCCCACCCCCATGCTTCCCTCCCCCCAAACCCAACCCAACCAATTAGCTCAGTGCAAACAGGGTAACTGTATTTAAAACTGTCTGTTAAGATAAGATTTAAACGAAAACAACTCACCCTTCACTAAGATAGTGGTGATGGTGATTCATTGAAGGAAGAAGTCCAAAAGTTTTCAGGTGCACCGTAACTGCTGCCAGTCTAGTGGAAGAAATCTGCCTTTCAGTTCATGTAGGACAAGATTCGCTCAAGTGCTTTCTCTGCTGTTAAAAGATTTTCCTTTGTGTATAATATGGATGATTTAGAAGAAGCTGTGTCAGCACTGATTTATACATTGACAGCTAAGGATAATAAGATATGGGCAAACATACAGCTCACCCTTTTACAGATTAACCTGCAGACTGCATTAGGCAAATTTGATGGCATTAAAAGATTTTTCCAATTTGTCTGGAAACAATTTCTCTTTTGTATTGTGTCAAGGGTAACATTTCATGCCATTGTACTAATTTAAATAGCTTTGATAAATTGTTCAGGAGGTTAGAGAATTATACTGTGTATATATTTTACCTCTTTAAAATAAAAAGGCTATTAACTTAATTGTTAAGTGAAATTAATTAGTAAAAATGGAAGGAGCCTGAGAAAATAGGCTAAAATATTCCAACACTGCAGCACTGGTGCTGTAACATTGCACCAAAATGATTAAAGATTATATTCAGGAAATTACAGTTTGCATTTAGCTTTTAGCACACAGAAACAGTGACACTGGTATAGTTACCATAATACTGTATTCCTGTGTAGCAGTAATTCAGATGAAAAATATGGATGAAACTAGACGAACTTTATAAATAAAATAGGTACATTGCACTCAACAATGCACCCACTCACAGTGGGTGTGATGATTTATTGATAAAAGAAAAGGTTATCATAGATTCACAAGAATCACACAAAATGTTTTAGTAAAAACCTCATTAGTCCTCATAGCTAATATATAATTGGAGACAGAAAGGGCAGAGTTCACTTGTATTTTGTGCATTTTCTTAGTATTGTTCATACACATTTAGTTCTACATTTTATCTAATACTGACAAGTTACCAGCTTGGAGAAGATCTCCTGGTTGTTTAAAGCGAGGCTGTATCATCTTTGTTTTGCAAAATAAGTTATGCCTCAAGACATCTAGAGCGTGGGGCAGTATTTATGGGAAAAGCCTATTATCAGCAGAGAAATTTGGATTTTGGATTTGAGCGGTTATTAATTTCATCAGAGTGGGATTTTTTTATTGTGCAGTATGTACTGTATCTTAGCACATGTTTTGAATTGAAAAAGTAATAATATTCTTCAGCGAAATGAAGGTAAATTTTTCATAACTTAATACTTTAAGATTAATAATGTATAGGGTGGATTGCTGAGTTTTATTTCCAGAATTTGAGTGCTCCGTTACAGCATCCTATCTGCATATAATTGCAGAGAACACAAAACTACGCAGAAGATCACACACTGAAGGTTACAGCAGAAGTACTAGTGTCCTTTCGAACAGAATTAACGGGTGTAACCGACCATGTATGTAAATGCCTTGGACACTACTGCTATTTCTATGCTTAGAAATATTCTGAAAGGAAATTATGCTGCCCCCCTCCCCTGCGGCGCACAGGCACGCAGACACGCACGGACCCCTGAAAGTGGGCTCCTGCTCGCTCCTGCCAAGGATGGTGGAATTAACATGCAGCTGGGCTGCTCTGATAAATGGATTCTGTTAGGTCACTGAGGGGATGCATGTGACATTAAGTGATTTACCGTCCTTTACCTTAATGAAATTGTTTCAGCAAGATGACGCTGAGAGCTTTTAATGGATAGCTTTTCTTGATGTAATGAAATTGCATTCCTTTGGCATTTAATATAAGGTGCAGTTATTATTTACTGGAGCTTTCCCAGAGCTGCTGTTTTGCGCAGACAGTTCAGAACAAAAAGAGATTTCCGTGGCAGCATCCAGGCCAGAGTGGTGTGTGACAGTCTTAAGCATCTGAGCGTATTTGTGAGAGCGTTTCAGTTAGCGTGGCCTAGCTATAGAGACCCTTAAGGAGGCTCTCTTTGCACACTACGCTGCCAGCGCTCATCTCCTTTACAAATACCTTCCTAATCTGTTTAACAGGCAACTGGATTACAACCAGATCAGCTGTATTGAAGATGGGGCATTTAGGGCTCTACGTGACCTGGAAGTGCTGTAAGTATTCCTCGTATCTCTTACTTTTAGCAAGAGCTCGGTATCTGGGGAGTGCGAATGCAAAAGCTTATCTCCGAGCTGCAGGCTGGTGTCAGAATGGTCTAGTGAAAAGATGTCTTAAAATAATCCACTGCCATGTGCTGTAAAATGGTAAAAATATGTGGAGAGACATGGGTATTCCTTTACTCTGCAAGAAAATCGTTGCATGCAATTAAAAAAAAAAGAAAAAGAAAAAGAAAAAGAAAAAGAAAAAAAGGCAGGTGGTAGAAACTGTAAGAAAATAATGCATTTTCGGAAAAAAAAGCAGGAAGGGAGTAATGAATATTTTTGTGAATTACATATCATTGCTGAAGTGCTGAACATTTTTGGTATTGCCTTTGTTGTGTAGTCTGACAAAAATTTGATCTTTCAGTCTTAAGGAACAATATACTAAATGTGTCTGACAGCATAGATGCTTTCAAAAGGCACTTTTTTTGGCAAACATTCACCTTGTCTGTTAAGATGTTTAGCCTGTCCATGTTAAATGCATTTGTAATATTTTCATTGTTATGTATATGTATTTATTATATCATATTTATGTCATTGGTTAGAGGCTTGTATTGCAATATTCTTTCATATTCTTTTTTTTCCTCACTGTGTCAAAATTGCCATCAGTGAGGTTAAAGGTTACAAAATTATCATCAGTGACCCCTGACCTGAAAATAGTTACTGTAATGAGCAAAGTGTCTCAGTTAAGAATTTGAGACACAGCTCACATTCCTGAGATATTTTCTCTGTCAGTCAAAATGTCACGTTCTTTCTGTGCTTTTTGCATTAAGGCAAGCGAAAGACTGGGCTGTGTGTATCAGTGAGCGCTGACTGTTACTTTGATTCACGCTTGGTAAATCACACCTTGAGAGGTGGGAGGAAGCTTTTCTTCCTTTTTTTTTTTTTTTAGTTAGTGGAGAAAAGAAGGTTTTCTGATAATAATGTCTATGTGTCCAAGAACCTAAGAATATGTGAGCTACTAGGGAGAACAGGTTTTTATTATTAAGCAGTAGTTGGTCTTATTTACCAGTGAATGGATCTGACAGCTGAATTAATTTTTTTTTCATTTTTTCATTATAATCACAAAAGTAGCAAGCGTACTGTTAATTTTTTGGTATAAAACCATATAAAAAAGTACTGTAGCTTCAATAGTAAGTCTAATGGTTAAATTTATGAAGTGTTGTTTGTCAGTAGACCTGACGTTCTGTGAGGTTTTTATCTTTGGAACTCACATATATGACAGAGTAACTTTTCCAGTGATGGCTTAATCTGGTTATCATGTTTTTAATATAAGCTTCCTTTACAGGCACAAGTATTAAATATGTAGTTCAAAAAATATTGAGTATCTTTTGCAGTTTTTAGTGCATGTGATTTTTAGTGCTCTAAAAAGCTCATCCTTGCCAGTCGAAGTCAGTGGTAAAACTTTCATATTGCATTCAGTGAACACGAAAAGAAAAGAAAAGCTGTGTAAAATTAACAGTCTGCTGAAAAAGTTGCTAGTTAGAATTTTGTATATGAATATAACTGTGAGCGTTATTCAAGTATGTAACTGGATATTCATTGTCTGGAATTATGTTATGTGATAAGCAATGATGTAGGGGAAAAATACGTTTTAAAAAACTTGAGATATTTTGAAGCATACGGAAAAATATGTATCTAAAGTAGCTTCATTTCAAACATATATTAAAGAGTGAAAGATATGTAGATCAGACCATAATTTATATGTCCTGAGCAGTTTATAGGACTACACATTTTTTCATTTAGACTTAATAAGCATGGAAAGCGTACCTTACTTCAAAGTATAAGCGTATCATAAAGCTTGGCAATCATTGGCAAAGTTACTCAGCCTGTAAACCTGTTCAGTCACAGGTTGAAGTATTTACCAAAGTGACAGGTCATATGTTGGGGAAATTGTTGCAGAATCGTAGCGGCTGTTAGCATTAAAGATAAAAAAAAAAAAAAATCCGCCTGAAATCTGGATAGTTTTGAAAGATAAAAGCAATTACAGATACGAGTCTCCCTACTTGTGAATCCTTTATCAGTTGTCTGTGAAATTTCATATTTTCCCTTTTCTCTTTCTCTTTTTTTAAGAGAAAACCAGCTATACTGGTGAAACAGTGACTATGGGAAAATATATAGTGCTGCCATATGAAAAGAATAGAGCTTCTGAGAAATCCAAAAAACGTCTTTCAGTTATCACACTTCGCAATAGCATGTAACAGTTCTAGGTAAAGGAATAGAGCCAAATGGTTTTTGTGGTTTGCTTGCTTTTGTTGATTGCAAATCTGTGTTCTAAACAAGTGTTCTGGTCACCAGATCAAAATAGTTATGGTTTAATCAGTTACATACCTCTTACTACTACTTCTGATAATTTTTTGTGCTCTCACAAAAATAAATTAATAAATCATGCACACACAATAGGAATACAGGCAAAAATGAGGGAAGATGCAAAGAGTAAGTCAAATATAAACATCTGAAACTGCAAATAAGAATTTTTGTAGATACACTTTCTTTAAATACCTAAGAGCTATGGAAATATGTACTGATTTCTCTTCCCTTCATTGAAAAGATGTGTTTTTAAAACCTCTTAAGAAGTCATGCGGAAAGAACTATGGGAACTGTCATTTTCTGTTTGCACTTTGTAAGAGAATCCTACAAAGATCATTTGATTGTCATTTATTCCCTAAGATACCTTTTGTGGATTTATCCACTTAGCCATTTTTATTGTTTGATTTTTATTCTATTTTTAAAGAGGGCGTGATTCCATCCATCTTTTTTTTTAATTGTGATTATTTTCCTCTTTTTTTTTTTTTTAATATGTCCCCATATGTACATGGGGAGATTCTTTACGCACAGTGAAGAAAACATTTAGGACTTGGAAGGAGTAAGCCCACAAAGCTAAAATGCAGCACACTGCACCAGTAATTAACTGCTTGGTTAATGTGTAGGTATAAAGCGTGATTCTATTAAGAGTGCTGTGAATTTACCTTTTCGTGTTTCAGGATCAGAGAATACTTAAAGGTTTGTTCAAAGATAAAGATTCAAAGATTTGTTGGGCACAAATTGCAGTTTTTGCTTTAAAGATGAAGTAAAACACTTTCTTCTTCAAAAGAGACAAAGATTTGGTCGGTGGGAATTATTATTTTTATATGTTTTAAACCCTAGAGAACATTCTCTCTCTTGTTCTAATGAGTAATCTCTAATGCAAAACTGTAAATTATATCACTCGTTTCCTTGTTCTGAAGTCAAGCTTCTTTGCATTTTATATGCAGCCTGAAGATAATAATTAACTCTAGGATTGTTCATAAAGTTTCATTTTCTTTAGAAATATCATTTGTTGTGTAAGATAGTTCCTTGCTAGCCACCAATGTGTTGACTTAAATTTGCTCCTATTTCCTGTCTGAAGTTCTAGGGACTTTGTCTAAAATTTAAGTTAGTAGTTTGCTAAAGTGTTAAGATTCCTGACTCCTTCCACTGTACAGAAGAAGGACCCCTATCGTTCATGCTGCTCTGGATCATCAGTAGCAGTTCTATTCCATAGAAAACTTGATTCTAGCCCAGGATTAATCTTTTCAGAAAATTCTTAGAAAAACAGATGAATCTTGTACTGTATCCTCAGTCAAAAAATACAGGCTCTAAGAAGCTAGAAGAGAAACCAGAATTTTGGAAATAGGGGATTCTCTGCAGGAATATGCTGATCTTTTTTGATTGGGATGACGTTCTTAGCTTTAATACCATAGATGTGCTCCAGATCTGTGGAAACTCCCTGTAACTGCCGCTAGTGGTTCTTTGTGAGTCATAGGTCACTGGGGACTCAAATTACACAGCGTTGTTAATGGAACACTCAAACCATAACGCTTTAATAGGAATTGAATTCAGAGCCAAAGGAGATGCCAAAGCATGAGCTTTTTCCTGATATCCATCCTTAAAGGCAGTCCACTATGTTCTTCATTAGCTGTGTTTTTTTAAAAACATAATAAACATGACATAAATAACTATAGCATGTTAATATGCTTCTTCTTGATTTCGCAGCACTCTCAACAATAACAACATCACTCGACTATCCGTGGCAAGTTTCAATCATATGCCCAAACTCAGAACTTTGTAAGTAGTCCCACTGAAACTAGCTGTCACTTTTATCAGTACAGTGTGTGCATCATACTATTTTTTCTCTACCAGGTTTTCTCAGCGGTCTTTAAATATGTATACAGGCAGGGAAGGCATAAGCTCAGTTTAAAAAAAAAAAAAAAAGGTGAGGTTGGTGTCATGAGGCTGATGAATATGAAGTTTCCATATGTGTGTATGGCAGATAATTCCGAAACATAAAACCTTTCAAAAAAAGGTGTGACCCTAAACCTAATATGCAGGGCTCAGGAGATGAAGAAGCAGTTGCATCCTTTTCCATCAGGTTTTCAGGCTATGGGATGATGAGGTCTACAGAACTGTTTTCCTGGCCTTTTCCCAACTCGATTTTCCATACACCTACATTCATTCTGACAAAAAAGATGGAGAATTTGCAGGGGGCAGGTCTCCTCTGTGTGTTACAGCTGCATAGAGAAAGAAACTGATGTTTTTTGAAAGTCAGAAATTTGTTTTACTTTGAGCTATTGAATGGGTCACGTTTCATTTAGGAACATGGAAGACTCTTTGATTGGCTGTCAGATGTGATAAATGGGAAATCCTTATACTTTTATTACTGTACTGCTAGCAGACCTAATTAAACTAAACTGGCTCTCCAACATTCTTTGTAACATGAAATTATAGCATCATCCAGTAGTGCTATAATAATTAAAGCTGTGTCAGCATTTACAATAAGGTCCCCATTTTTAGAGGTTATGACTTTCACAGAAGTACTCTTTAGGCTACTAAAGCAACCAGCGAAAAGTGTGTGTATGGAAGTGATACAATTTTGGGTTATTTTGTTTTCTTTCTTCTGTGTGGTTATGTGGGACTAAGAATGAGTATATATTGTGTTAACAAACAAAGCCAGAATATTTCAAGATTTAGTCCTGAGATTCTTTTTCAAATGGGATTTCCAATGGAGTGGGAATCAAGAAGAATGAACTATCAGAGTTCAAGAGTAGCTCTTATTGTTGAAGAACTAACTTTAGAAAGAAGCCTGTCCATTTTCTTTTACACATGTGGGATTACATAACTACTTTGAAATCAGTAGGGTTATTCACTTCAGTTAACATAACGTTCTTAACTGAAGAAATTTCATACAGGTGAGTACTTCTGTTGATTTCATAACAGTATTGTGACTATTCTTGCCTGAACAAATGCAACAGTTTTTACATTGTGTTGGCCATTGGCTTTTGGTGGCCTCATTTATATTTTAAGAATAGAATCTTATTCCATTCTTTCAGGTCTGAGGCCTGAAAACATGAGTATCTCTGTTCTTCTTTCAAACCTTCAAATACAGTTTATATTTTAAACAGTAAATTATAGTGAATCATGTAGCAATTTTTGTTACCATTTATATTTTTGGGGGGTTATTTTTTGAAAAATTATTTTAGAAACAAAATAAAATGGACTATAACATGGCTGTATGGCTGTACATGGCTATTACATCCCATTTGCAGGCAGAATATGCTTGTATAACTGTATTGATTTCAGTGGCATTAGTTCTGATTTGCAATGGTCTTCTTACCTACAGCTGGACACAGATTGTACTGAATGAGCGTGCTGTTTTGTGAGCTATATTTGCAAAGTACCCACATGAGAATCAGTAGAGGAAAATGCATTGCCTTTAACATTCATTTCTAGTCATTAAAAAAATAAAAGGATGAAATTGTTAAAATCTCTTGCTTGTGTTGGTTTGTTACACATTTCATTTCATGTTGCTTTACAGATTTTTTATGCATTAATTAGACTTCTTGTCTAAATTCTGATTTTCTTGCACTTCCTTTCAGTTACTTAGTTAGGATTGAGCATATCAGCTAACAAGGACCAAAATGACATTACTCTGTTATGGATGATTCTGAGTAAGGATTTGATTTATAGCTGTGGATGTCCTTTTCTATACTTTGAGAAAATGTAAGAGCCAGAGAAAAGTAATTTACCTAATTCAGTGAATACATTTGTCTCATATTTTGTCAATGGCAAAGTCCTTTTTGCCACCTGGCAAGGAGCCACGGTTTTGTGTTGGTCCCTGCCAGCAGAGAGGCGACTTGCTTAATTCCATTGCTTGCTGCCTTTTGGTCTTTTAATTTCAAGCATTGCTTAGGACATAGGTCCCTAGGAGCCAAAAGCAGCTAATCCTCCTTTCTATGATTAAACAAAAAGAGAGGAAATCAGGAAAGGGATGTGAAAGAAGGTGTTTTATAATAAGTTATTACACTGTCTTGTTCAGCAGAAAATGAATATGACCTGTTAAAAGGATTTTGCAGGCTGTTTCTATAGAGATTAATAATGGCCAGACTTACAGATATGTCTAATTGGAAACCAAATCTTTTATTAACTTTTTTTCTGGAGGTGTATTATTGCACTGTAAGGCAATTTACTTTTGACACTTTTGTCTTATTCACTGCTTGTACAGATCTGGACTAAGGAATTCTACAGCAGGTTTCAAGCTCTCGTATATTTGCTTCTTTCTTTTAGGCAAGAGAAAAGAAACTATAGATAAGTTATTTTATTAGTTAGCCTTTATTTCTTTAGTGAGTTAGACTACAAATAGAAGGTCTTCTTACTGCTTCTGAAGCTGTATATATTAGCATTTAACTCTCAAACTTTCAGTGAAAGATGTGAAAAACTGATTCCTCATTAACAACTTTTTATGAGTAAATCTTCATAGTTTGTCACTGAAGGTTGCGGGTTTGGTCGATTTTTGTGTTTTCTTGCTAATTTAAATGCATTGACGTATTTCTTCCCATTCAGTCGACTTCACTCCAACAACCTCTACTGCGATTGCCACTTGGCCTGGCTCTCGGACTGGCTGCGGCAGCGGCCCCGCGTGGGCCTCTACACCCAGTGCATGGGCCCGTCCCACCTCCGGGGGCACAACGTAGCTGAGGTTCAGAAACGGGAATTTGTCTGCAGTGGTAAGGGATACAGACTGTCTCACCGAGCCCAGGGTGAGAGCCCACGTAGCAGCAGTGCAGCACGGATTGCTAGTGCTCTGTGCTACGCAGTTTCGCCAGGCTTCTAGCTTGTGTATAATTGAAGTGTTATTTTTTATTGAAGAACAAACTAATCCTTTTTTTAATTGGCATTTGTCTCTTGTGCTCTTAGAAATTTTGTGTAAATGATTCGTTCCCGCAGAATACATAGCCTTCTATGAATGCAGTTCAGGGGGAGGGATATGGCGAATAAAAGGCACGTTGATTGAGACCGCAAGGCCTTTTGTAATAACATGGTCTGCTTTTTTAACTTTGCAAGCTGTTGGTGGGTTTTTTGTTGTTTTGTTTTGTTTTTCTGCGGTTTAAATAATATTCTGGATCCCCAAATAACTTTCTGAACGTTACTGATATGCGTCAGTTGCATCAGGTTATTGTCTGGTATGAAATAATGAAATGACTAACAGTTCGTTACTAATCACATTTTTTCTATTCCTTTTTTTTCACCTTTTTTCATATCTTCTAGATGAGGAAGAAGGCAAGTTTATCTTTCTTATTCAAATATTTTAGTCTCACATTGAAATTTTTCTTTAGACTGACTACTGTTTCAAGTTTCCTGGAAAACATTCAAAAATAGCTGGAATATGGCTGTCTTTTCAGTGATTCAGCAGAGTTGCTTCCACTTGTTGATTTTTACACATCCACAAAAACCCTCTTGAATATACCCGGTTTTGCACAGATGCAGAGAGATCTGTTCATTTAAAACAGTTTTATGCAGAACGCATTCTTCTGTCCTTATTAAACAGCCTTTAATATCAAAGTTTAAGGCATTACCATGATAGCAATAACATCCTTTTTACCATTAATTCTGTCTTTGCAAACACTTAAAAGGGTTCCTAGGAAGATCCTTTTTTTATAAGTGGATTAGTTTTTGAGTCCAGTTGTCAATAACAGTTTTATAACACATTTGTAACACATACATAAATGTGAAATGAAATTATTATGTTGTAAACTGCTATCCCAAAAGACTAACCTTTTCAATAGAGTAATGTTAAAACTTAACCAGCTGTTTACTTCAAGTTGTAAGTGGGAACAGCACTAGCCATAACAAGTTTGAAGTGACCTTATTTACGTTATCAGTATACCCTTTCTATATGTTAGGATATGGTGTTAAGCATAGTGAGAGAGATCTTAGAATTAAAGCTGTGACTTCAGAGTCAAGAAGTCCTTTCCTGAAAACTGCAAAATTGTCTCTAGCTTTTTTAATTAATGAAAAAGAAAGGGGGGGCTTCACGCCTTTCTCAATCAAAATCAATACAGTAATGAGTGCACTACTGAATGTATTAGAAAATGTGCAATCTATCAATTTCCAGGAATATATATATAGAATGTTTACTTTTTAAAACTTTTCTATATGTGAAATTAGTAAATTTGAATGTGATTATAAATGCTGACTTTAACATAAAACACAAGAACCTGAGAAAAAAAAATCTGTAAATTGTGTAAATCAGCCACCTGACTTAATACATCCGGTAAATTGTGGGAGGAAGGAATCTGCTGAGCTGACACAGAGAGGTGAAAATATGAGCTGTGAAGTCAGAGCCTCTGTTTAGTTGTATGCGGTTTGGTGAAAGGGTCGTTAACTCCAAAATTGCCTGTTAGCGATAGATACACTGAAGGGTAATACTCAAGTTAAGTATTTGTGGTACAGAACATAGCTAGCAAGAGCAGAGTTTCTGTTTTTGTGGCAAAGTTCATTCATTTCTGTTGACAATCATTTTTAGTACTACAGAGAATTCTGAAAACCAAATAAATCAGTAATAGTTTTTTAAAACCCCACATAAAGAAAATGTACCTGAAAAATGCACTTTGAGCACATTTAATTTTCCCCAAATACTCTTCATTAACAAGATGATTCTGAATGTGAGTTGTTAAAGAAGCTGAGAAATGATGAAAGGGCTACCAGGCAGATAAACATTTCTCTTTCATCTCTTATTATTGTGTCAACATATTGCTATTATTTGGGTATTTTAATTAATGCAATTCAAAGGAGCTGGTTGGCTAAAGCATTCATTAGTTCTGTCTTCCATTTTTCAAGGGAAGTATAAAATGTGGTGTTTCACTGTTGAAATAAACTGGACTACTGTTTGACAGTATTGTGCAATTTTAGGAGAAACGCTTTTCTTTTCCAGGTCATCAGTCTTTTATGGCTCCGTCCTGCAGTGTCTTGCATTGCCCTACTGCGTGCACCTGTAGTAACAACATTGTGGATTGTCGTGGGAAAGGCCTTACTGAAATCCCAACAAATCTTCCAGAAACCATTACTGAAATGTGCGTAATCTGTTTTGGTTTTTTTTCAATGAGCTTATAGAAAGATGTTTTTCCTGTGTATTCATTTTGGTAATTGTTATAAATCAATGCATTATATAGAGTGAGCATTTTCAAATATAAATTCAAATGCAGAAATAAAAGGAGTTTGCTCTCTTATGAGTTTATTTTATATGTACTAGTCACAGCCCATAGTTAAGACTGCATTCTGAGATGTTTTTCAAAGAGTTCATGAATACTTGCTTTTCTGGATACAGCAGAAGGGGAGCTTGCCGGCACTGGCAGGGACTCAGCAACACGAGCATCCTTCTTCTCCAGGGGCAGGAGAGGCAATGTTTTGGAAGGGAAGCTGGGAGTTCACTTTAGGGAAATAGTAGGAATAGTGCCTGGTGGAGCGGGGCAGGTGAATCAACCTGGTAAGAAGGATCTTGAGTCAGTATCTGGATAGAAATCAGTAAATTAGGGAGAGTATTCAGAAGAAAAAGCTTTTGAGCATCCTGATAGATGCTAGGAAATGCTGAGGATGTTGGGTAAGGGAGGTGATAAGAACAGAAAGTATCCTGGACATTCATGTATTTGTTGTACATGAGAGTCTTTTTGAAAATTTAAAAACAGTAGAATCTTACAGTTTTAAGGCAGTCTCATGGCTTTTTCACATCTGACCTGTGATTTTGAACTTTACAGGTTTGGAACTACTGTGATTTCTTCTTAGGCTGTGGATAATAATCATAAGTTTTTCAGTTCATTGTTATTGGTGTTAAGACTGTGACCTGGCTGACCCTACCTGACCTCTGATTCGGTCATCAGCTGTATAATACCAACACTTCTTCTACCTTTCAGCTTTCTCAAAAGAGAACACTACTGCAGAAAATCCATGCACAGTGCCTGGGAAGACTGCACAGACTGTTTTCATTATTTAATGAGTTGTATACTGGCTTATTTTACTTGCATGTGTACACCTGTGTGCTTAGAGAAGGGGAAAACAATTACAGGAAAGCAGGAGACGCGTATCTCACGTGTTCCCAGCTATGTTTCTGCTGCCATGCAGCTAGCCAGTGAATGCTGATTACGGGCACTGGAAGACCAACTCTGCCATCACTAGTTTCTAGACCTGCACAGTTTAGAGGAGGCACCTGCTGACACCTGCATTCCCTTGAGAAATTAGGTGCTAGAGATTGCAAGGCTCTTTCTGAATCTTTACTTTAAGGGTTATCACTCCCAAAGAAATTATATGATGTAGGAGTTACTAGTTTACCTTGAACTCACTGTTAAAAGAAATGAGCTTCAGGCAAAAGCAAATAGGGGTTTACGGAATGGAAAGTAAACATCACACTTTAGCTGTTTATAAAGTACTAGGTGAAAGACAGCAAAAGGAAAGAAAGGAAAGAAAAGCCCGATCTGCTTTTCTCCGTGAGTTTTCTCACTGTCTTTTTCTGAAACTTTGCAGGAGGTCACGTAATCCTCAGGATCAAGACAGGGACTCAGTCTCAGTGCACACCTTACATCTTCAGGAGAGACTCCTGGGTTGGGAAGGTGTGCTAGCTTTTCTTTCTGATAACCGTCTTTGAGGTCTTTCTGCTCTTATTTCTATCTACCCTCACCCCCCCTCAAGAGCTTTTAAATCTTTAGCTCAGGAAAGTGCTTCACCCTCTCTTTCACTAAAGTATTCACTGTACTTCCTACTTCAGGAATGCTGATGTGTTTTAAGCATGCACTGGCAGCTGTTTATTAACCTGGAGAGTAAAAGCAACTATTATATAACAACTACTCCAGCATTTGGCTGAACACTTAACAGATTGCTAACCAAGGCTGAATGTTTCCTGCTAGACTAGGCAGTGTTCAAATGCTAGTGCGACCTTTTCACATTCTGAGCTTTATATTCAATAAATATAAAAATATATGCATATGTGTGTGTGCATATGAACATATGCTGTATATACATCTACTGTATTATACATAGTTTATAGTAATAAACTATATGCATACTATGTATATGTGTATGTATACTATAGCTAGCCTATAGGTACTGGCTTTTAAAAAAGCAGATCGCAGTATTTTGCACAGTTAAATAAGACCATATAAATATACATTTATTCAAACTCAGTGCAAGAAAAGGTAGCACATTATAAAGTCAAATTTTAAGAACTAGTTTAAGTTAAACAAATATATAGCAGTGAATGCCAGTATGACAAGAAAAGTATACTTCAATATTTGATGTAGTTTGCATGTAAACGTGAGGACTGAGAAATTATTTGAGCCAGTGGTGGACTGGTCAGCAAAAGTTCAGGTTGATCAGAAAGTAAGGAGAGGAATGTACGGAAGAAAAGGACATGAAAGACTCTGAAAGTGAGAGATAAACTCAGTGGAAAAATCAAAGTAGAGAGGATTTTGTGAGTATTTGATGAGAATGACATATCTTTGCTCTTCCTTGCCAGTAGTTTGAAGAGGAGGTGAGATTTATGCTTATTGTAATTGTTGCATGAGGAAAGCCTTACACTTACTTCATCAGCTGCTTTAATATGGAAAATAATTAATGATGACTCCTGTATTATTGTCATGGGTGGCAAGTATATCTACCATCTTAGTATCAGAACAGAGAGAGGGAGAAAAGGAGAAAAAAGAGGTTGGAGAATGAGTGATTTCCAGAGTAAAAAAAAAAAAAGGCTTTATGGATTTTGGACTGAGGGAAGCATAGGAATAGTCAAACTGGACAAATCAGTAGTCCTCTCGCCCAGTGGCCTGCAGCAGTTGTCCCTGGTGAATGTTTTGGAAGCAGCAAGGAGATGATTTCTGAAGTAAAATACCAAGAAGACAAATATTTTCCTTGCTCTCAACTTGTTAGTGGTTTGGTTTTTTTTTTTTGGTTTGTTTTTTTTCCATGAAGCTTGACATTTTGCATAGGTTTCAGAAAAAGTTTTTCCTTTGAAATGTCTGATCTGCTTCAGATCATACTATGTTCCTAACCTTGATTTTATCTTAAGCTAATAAATCTATAGGAGGGTTCAAAAGATGTGATTCCAATTTTAAATGTAATATTTTAAAATTTCATTAATTTTCCTTTGTAGGGGAAGGGAAAATGCATTAAGATTAATAATTTATCCTGTCACCTTCTATTTTGCATTTATCTCTTCTCTAAACTAAACCAAGTCTGTTCAATCTTTTTCAATGCCAAAACCTTCCATGTTTTACTCAGTCGCCTCCCTTGTCTCTGAACTCTGTTTTCTACATTTTTTTTGACCTGGAATGACCAGAGCTGCATACAGTATTCCAGATGACAATGAACCATGAGTTTGTACAATGGAATTTTAGTTTTCTTTCATTTGCTTTACACACCCTAATTCTCTCTTGCTTTCCTTAACTGCCAATATGCGTTGCAGCATGTTTTCCATTGAACTATCCATGAAGAGTCCAAGGTCTTTTTTCTTAGCTATTATAGTTTCTTCAGAAACTAGAAATTATGTATAGACATAATCCCTCCATTCCATTCAGATACATATTTTTTTACATTTCTTAACACTGAATCCATTCATATGTTATTTTCTTAAGCTCCTCTACGAAAAGCTTGAGTCACCTGTGCTCTTAACTGACATTCCTATGTTAAGGTTATCATACAGTAAAAAAGTTCAAAAGCTTTCATTTGTAAAAAAGTGCTTAGCAACTTTTTATAGCAATTCGTTATGATTTGATTAGATTAGAACGATTGTATCCCACAAAATTATCTGTTTTTTCACTTATTCTTTATATGAAGCTATTGTCAGTTTGCCAAAATGGTAACTGCCAGTAAACATTTGAAGAGATGGGACCATGCTGTCACAGCAGCATTGAGAGCACTTATGAGCTGCTGAACACAAGGCAGAAGGGTGTAGTGAGCATTGTGTTTCCACCACCATTATACAGCTCCCACGCACTTGGCTTTATCGTCTCTTTCACCCTTTTAAGCACATACTTTGGCAGGAGCTCCCCCGTTCTCAAGGAGAGATAGAAAGAGAACTGAGCTGGAGCCCTCTTGTTTTCTGAAGGACTTAGTTTTAAACAGCCAAATTATTATTTACTTAGTGTTTTTATGACAGCACCATCACAAGATTCTAGTGCACACCATAATAAAATTGGCATCGTACTTTTATTTTACATGTGCCAAATGTTCTCAGTTTTTTTCAGTATTTTTCATACATGTCAGAGTATTTGTGCATTTTCAATTGAACATTGTCATCTGGTTTTCTAAACATACTTTATTGACAGGAACATTTGAAAAAATTGTAATATTTTTTAATTCTCTTAATCTGTAGAAGTTTCTCTGCTGTACAATGGTAATATTTATCACCTCTGTATAGTCTGTATTTGCAGAATCCAGTGCCATTGTGTCGTACTTCAGCCAACTTGAGGGTCTACCAGCACCTCTGGGGTGTCTTTCCTATCTTTTGTCTTTCCTGTATTGTATCGTGTGTGAATAGTCTTTTCCTTTGAGGCTGAAGCTAAACTTTGTTTTCAGCCCTTCTTTACAGAGTTACTTAAAACTTGACAGCTTGTTTTTGTGAGATTTTATTTCTCCATCCATTTCTGCCTCTTATTTATTTGTTATATGTGCAACAGGTTACTCTTAACAGGAATAAAATCCTTACTCCATTTCTGAGGAAGGTTCATAATCCGGTCATTTTATCTTGTGGTTCTTGTAAGGGTTGGCCTCAATACATGTTCCTGGTGTTTCAGTGTTTTTCCATGCACTCCACCCATTTCTTCCGTCCTTCTCTCAGTGGGAAGCCTGACCTCGTTCAGCTCCTCAGTACCTTGTGAAGCACTGATTTCTTCCTCTTTGCCTGACACAAACTTCCTGTGGATGAAACATTGTCTGATCTGCTGCTGCACCCACATACTTTGTATTCATTACATTGTCGGTCCATCTGAAACAGTGCTGCATAAAATCTAAGAGGCATTAATAATAATGTTGTTGTTCCGCTCTGTCCTTCCGATTTACGTAATTATACTATAGGTTTGAACTTGTAGATTTCGTGTTGACAATTTTTTGCTTTTTTTCCTCAGGATATAACAAACTAACTTGTTACCTAAATAATGTACTAAAACCCCTTTCAATTGAATATTTAATTACTTAAGTATTGAACATTGGTGATTTTAATTTGTGTAAAATTTGGATATCAGTGCTCTATGTCAGCTCTTTGGGAAAAGTAAAAGGCTTTTTGTGTGGAATCCAGTACCAATCTCATGGCTTCACATTATTTCTGCTGGACAACTGTTCTGAGGTGTCATTGGAGACAGTTGGAACTATGCTGTCTTTTCTGCTGACAGCTACTGCCTCTCTAGCAGAGCTGGCAAAAAAGGACATATGTGCTTACACAGCACTGCAGCCACCCGCGCTGAGTGTGGTGAGTGCGGTGCAGTAGCCTAGTCCATTGTTGAAAATGGCACCCGAGGTAGTTTAGGAATGAAGATGCATTTTGCGACGGTGGTAGCAGAGGGAGGCAGAGTCGGCTGTTGCCAGGCTGCTGCAGTCTGGTGTAGTTAGATTCGCCAGCGACTGTCAGGGTATCAGGGTTTTGCTGCACTGCTCGGAGGGACTTCTCAATTGTTATCAGTGCACTAAAACAAACAGTTTGCATCAAGCTAAGCCAGTGATAGGGCAGTGCCTCCTGGGAGGATGCCTTCGGTAAAGGTGCTGCTTATCTCCAAGTAGCTGTGAGTACAAACGGAAGGAGAAAAAAGCTTTTAGTGACCTTTTCTTTTTCCCTTCTGGTATGATAAAGCTTAGAGCAAAATTAAGTATTCAAGATCTCATTGAATGTAATTCTTATTCTTTATTGGCTTAGTACAATTGTATCGATGCCAGTTATACCCTACTGCAAAATTAATCCTTCTCTATTATCTAAATAAACTCATACAGCTGGAAAAAAAAAAAAAAAAGGAGTCACTAAGGTTGTCTTTTCCGGGTCAGTCCACTTAACATGATGTTATTTGAAAAAAAATTATTTCCCATTCCATACATATTTTTAAAAAAATAAGTGATCAATTGAGCACCAAGGCTTCCCCAGTTTTAGTTGAACTACTATCTTGTGGAGGAACCACAAATTAAAATACAGCTTTCTGGGCTATATGCAAAGGTTTCACACCATGAATGACCTGGGGGAAACACTTCGGGAACCCTTCCTTTAAAGATTTCCCCAAATTTATTATTTTACTATCTATATTTGTGTATCTTGTGAGATAAAATATATTACCAATAAATATTATATATTAATATTCTTCAGGCTTTTATTAGTTAAAATGTCTTACTTAAGCCTTTTCTGACTGACTTAAGCAAAGTATAGGAATAAATACTAGAAATGTCATAATTTGAGTTGGTTTCGATTTATTGGAGTTTAAAACTCTTCCCTTTTCCAGAAAATTTTATGGGATGCCTTTTCCTTGGCATGCTCTGTCTGTTGAGCTTAATCAGCTCCGGTGTCTAATGCACTTAGCACTTTCTTCCTTTGTCATACAGCTCATTTATTAAAGACATTAAAGATCATTCTTAAGGTGCTAAGCTCTTTAACCCATTTAAAAAGGTGTAGCCTTTGTAATGGCTATCTATCTGTAGCGTTTGTCAGGCTCTGTGCAGGCCCCCCTTGCACATGATTTCTTTTCACTTAGTTGCATTTTCAAATTCACTTTTCATGTCAAAATTCTTTCAGTGATCTATAAGAAATTCTATTTTCCTTAGAACAGGGACTCAGGCACATGATCAGGCAGAAATCCTTGGACTATTACAGCAGCAACCCAGAAGTGATTCCGTTAAACCTACTGGTACATGCTCTTACAGTGCTCTGGAGTAAGTGGTAGACTCTTATTTCAAAAAAGAGGCCAAAAAGCCGCTGGTGAGCTGGGCTACCTTATGAAAATGTTCTTCCTACATTCTTCTGATTTCCTCTTCTGAGGCTTGAACTACCAAGCAAAGTAATTCTAAACCCTCTTTCCTTACTGTAATGTTATGAATAAAAGAAAAAAATACATTTGCAGAAAAGGATGACCTGCTCTGATGACCACAGCTTTGTATAAGGATTATTTAAGCAATCAGGCATGGAATTAAATTGATTTTTTTCTTCATTTTTGTTTACATGAAAACCATTTAAGTAATCAAAGGAAGGATTTAATTGATTTTACCTCTTTTATAGAAGGTTAGTAGTCACTACAACGGTATTTTTGCAGGGAGGAAGGTTTGCTGGAGGGGAGGTTGACTGGTGGGTTTCCACTGTCAGCTAAGCATTTTGTATAATTTGTAAGTTGTATAAATAATGTTAGTCTTTGGAAGGGGCAGAAAAGGCCCTCAATCACACAATATATAAAATGAGAAAGCATCCAGGGGTGAGCAATTTTAACAGTTCACCTTCATTACACAGTGTAGTGAAAGGTCTGTGAATTCTTAGTAACCATGACCTTCAAGATAAAGCTTTTTTCTACCAAATGGAGCTTTGTAATGTTTGAATGCCAAAAAGGAAACTGTACAGTTGTTTCTTGCTAACTTTATTCATATTTCCCTTGGCAGTCTCCTAATTTGTCCCATCCGTCTTGTCTCATCTTCCTAGTTTTTGCTGTTTTTCTTCATGTTTTTATCTTTTTCCATCTCATTCTATGTCACTTTTTTTTTTTGCATATAATATTTTTCAATTAAAGATCATGTGTTATGTCCAGCCCTCAACTACATCTTTGTGAGCCCTGTGATACTAAGCAGCATTAAAAACTCCTGAGGTTGGTTCTCACAGCCATACTTGAATTATATTAAAGGAGAAGGGGTGGGGGGGGGGGAAGAAGGAGGAGGAAAGGAAGGGAAAGGAGAGCTCTTAGAAACAAGGTCTGAGATAACTGAACTTGGCAAATACTTTTTCACCAAGATAGGATGAAGAGTGACCTGATCACACTGCATACATTGGGAAACTGCTTTTTGTAAGTTCACAATTTTTTGTGAGACTGTGAGCTCTATGGATGTATCTTTTCCAAGCTCAGCTTGGCATCTATACAGTTTTACTGTTTCTGTTGTCTTTTAAAATTCATCCTTAGCTAAAACTCTGGAGTAAAGCCTTAGCTATAAATGGTTATTGAGCAGAGAGACTCTTGCACTGAGATCCAATGCACTGAGATCCAAAAATGCATAGCAATATGCTTCTGAGGGTGACTCTTTACAGAGGAAGGTCACTTGGGAGGGATTTCCCATTTATTGAGGACAGTTCGAAGAATCACCTAACAGGAAAACTGAAACACAGGAGAAGAGGTGGTTTCCTCTGTCTATTTTTAGCATCTCAAGTTGTGATTCAACTACCTACGCTACCCTAATAGAAATGAGAGCGAACCCTGCCTGTTCACAGCTTGAAAGGAATAGGTATGAACTCTGAGCAAGTAAATCAAGAGATGTTATACTGATGAAGGCCATTATTTTCTAATGTCTACGTTTATTTCTGCTTTCTTCTTTAAATCGAAACAATGCTGTTTTTAGAAATCTTATGCTGAGCCTGTTAGCTTGTATATAACATACCTCTTAAGAGGTATGCTGAGTTAAGTTGTCAACCAGATGTCTTGCACATTCAGTGAAGTTCTGGAAAAGTTTGTCAAGTTGATTTCTATACATACATACATATGGTCATTTGTCTTGTTTCACTATATAGTGTTAAGGTTTTTAGTAGGTTGAAGTTACCACATCTTTGTTTGCCTAAAAATTACGTTAACCTTCCCATGCTTCAGGGCTAAATAGATGTATCTCTTCAGTCTCTCATTATAAAATGTTTTTCGATCTTTTAATTATAATTGTGACTTTTTTTTTGAACTTTTCTAATTCATCATAATCTTCTCTCAGTTTCTAATGCCAGAACTGTGTACAAGACTGCCAATATATCCAGGTGTCAAGTGAGAAAAAAGAAGTCTACTTATTATTAAAAAATTAGTATCAAACTATTCAATTGCTTATGAATAACAATCCATACTTTACTAAGTAGGAAGCCAGAAGAATGTGCCAGTATATTAATTTGAATTTTCAGAAATTACTTGGATGAAATACTTTTTATTTCAAGATATGTGATTGCATATCTTAGGGGGAAGTGGCTATTTGCTAAATGGTCCTCTGACAAATTCATGTGATCCAGATCATTCTCATCTCTTAATCTGACATTTCAGACTTGAGCAACTTGATATCGCTGCTGTATTTTTAATATTAAATTTTCCATAAGTCTTTTCTTCTTCCCTCACCCCAGAATTATACTGATTCAAAGTCCTAGATGTAAAGTAGTCTAGAACAAGCACTGTGCTTTTAAGACTAATCTAGTAATGCATTGGACTTGATATTCAAATTTTTTACAAGTGGATTGGGGAGGCATTCCAATTTTTCATTGAAATTTACAGCTTTTGCTTCTGCTTTCCTTAACAGTACAGCATTTTTATATCCAGAAGCTTGTATCAAATAAGATTACATCATTTTTAGAGGTTTTACAACTGTATTGGTTACATGCTTTTCCTTTCCCTAGATGTTTGTTTCAAAGAATTCACAGGAGTAGGGCTTTACTTATGGAGGAGGACCAAAAAAAGACCCAAATAAAATGAAAATATCTGGTTCATAAAGCTGACGTGAACCTAACATTTTAGTATCAATATATACAGTGACTGAACTGTTTCTTGTTCTGCCACACCTAACTTTAAAGAACATCTTTATTTCAGTCAGTTCTTGTATCGCTTGGCCATACTTTCTCTGTTTATTTTCTATACCTCGATCAGCCATCTAGCGCTTGTGTGGCTCTCGTTGAACACAGACGTCGCAAGTATCTGTATTGAGTAGGAGGTGAAGCAGAGCAGGGCCGGTTCTCCAGCCCCAAGAGCAGGCGCTGCAGCTGGCTTGCACCCCTAGCGCTGCGCTCCTGGAAACGGGGTAGTCGCCCTCCGATTGCCTGCCGCACAGTGTCCTCTGTCCGCACCGCCTCCCCGACTTGCCCGTTTGTTGTCCAAGGGAGAGCACGAAGGGCCCCGCCAGAAGCATGCCGAGGTGCACGGCAGCAGTTAAACACGGTGCCTGCTTGTGCCCCAGCACGCGGGGCCGTGCTGCAGCCCGGCTGGGTATGCTAATGCAAATGCGGCCGTTAATTTCATGAATCTTTGCATAGAAGTAAATCTAACATATAATTTTACTAGAAAGGGTTTATGGCTCGGTGCTCCCTATCAAGAGTGCTGCTGATTTTAGTATGTTCATCTGTGGACTCAATGGTGTGAATCCAGCTCTTTGTACGTACCTTTTTTTTTTTTTCAGTTGTCAAATGGTCACTACCTTTTAGCAAAAGCAGTATTTATGCTCATTGCCATGCAAAACAAAACGTGTTGTTGCTCATTTATCAGAAATGTAGAAATTTGATAAAATCTTAGTATCTCTCAGTTTATGTATACAATAATTAAATGTGAATAAGGAAAAAAAATGTATCACTTGCTAGGCAATTGAATAAATGATATTAAATAAATGAGGAACACCCGAACTAAAGTTGAGCAAAGGAATCTGCTTCTTTACCTTAAGATATTTAATGTGCCAACCCAGATTTCACTGAATTACTGTTACCTTTGCCATTCCAACCAAGATTATTTCTTAGGCAAAGCTTAAATTACATTTCATTTGACTATTTCAAAAATAGCTGCTTTTGCTAATTTGATAGCAAATCCTGTCTGCTTAGCAAACAACAGGAGAGGAAAGAAGTGATTTGTTACAGTTTTATTCAAATATCTTCCTAATCTGTAAATTACCTGGAAATCATGTGGCTTTATGTCTTTAAAAAAAAAAAAAAACTTTCTTACTTCAGTTGGCAAATATAGTGATTTCTGTGTGTGGAATGCTTAATCTGTTCTTTACTAGCATGTGTTTTATGCTGTTTTATGCTGTCGTTCAAATCTTTGGCGTTCTTCATACCTTTATGTCCTATCTTAAAAAATAATTAAATTTAGAGGACACAGGATAATTTCAACAGTCAGGAGGATGCGTGGACACAGAACACAACAAGTGGACAAGAAGCATGTATTCTAAAATGATAAAGAGAGAGTCTTTTTGTGTGAATCTTGATATGGAGAATGTTGGCCAGCATGCTGAGCACTGGAGATTAGGATTCGGTCCTTGAATTTAGTCTCGAAATTCTGAGGCATCCCGCAGTGGAAGTAGGGCAGTGGCAGGATATTCTTCCTTGAAGGCAGGAATAGAAAGGAACAGTGTTGTGGCCCTTAGACAAATTGCTTTTTGCCAAAAACTGAGGAGTAACCCTCGTGATGTTTTCCATAAATGTTGTGGAATAGTAGAGCCAGAATGAACACTGTTTCGCCCCCGGGGTTTTTGTGCATGTTTCTGATGGGCTGTTGAAGAGAAGAAGGTGTCTTTAAGGACCCCTTTGTACTCTATCAAGAAAAGGAAAGGAACTCAAGCGTGGAGTAAGTGAATATTTTATACAGTGTGAAAGGAAGCTGGAGAAGGCCCATCTAGCTCTTCCAGAAAAACCCTCATAGATCTCTGATGGCTGTGGCACACTCCAGAGATGTTGTTACTACTCTTAAATTTTATTTTTACATGTGGTTCTTCACTACTGATAACATTTCCTCAGCAATAATGTAAGTGAAGTTACTGAGAAAGAAACTACAGATATTGATGTCTCACTGTTTCGTTTCAGTATCGGTCAATGAAATGCTGTCTTCATTATGTAAATGTTACCAATTGCGTGGTCATGCAAGTGGCAAAGGTTTGTTGAAAGTGTTCTCAGTTAAAATATTTCATTTTGATTTTTGTGATAAATTGATGATGTAAGTTCATGCAGCATTAAGAGGTGATAAGGACTGCTGCCTGACTCTCATTCTTGCAAAACCAAGGAGACTCCTGAGCTTGCGTTTCTGTTCAGTGAAAAAAGTTTAGCAGGCTTGAGCCAACAGTATAGCAGAATTACATCTTGAAAATGAAGGAATGTAAAGCCTTTCATCATTAATGCTGCTGTAGGGGTCAGAGCGTGATATGGCCTTTTCTGTGATGAAAAATGAAACAAATGCAGATTTGGGACTTGCTTTTGAGTAAATGCAAGGAATTGTTTAATACTTTTAGAATGGCAATCCTTATTGCTTTTTTGATTGAATGCAGGCTAAAGGGACTTCTATCATTTGTGATCAATCCCTAGAGGAAATATTTGATACAATTAGCATGGATGTGAACAGTTTGGCAAGCTATAGGGCAACATTAACAGTGATTTTTTTATATGCAAATATTTAGCAAACTGTCAAGCAGATTTATTAATACACAGAACTGGAGCTGGGAATTCTAGGCACAAGTAATATGGTAGTTCAAGATACATCTTTTGTTGTGTTAGACGTGGATGATAGAACAGATTTCAGTGGAATTCTTTTGCTGCTAAAGTTAGAAGCAAAATTTTGTAGATATAAATGTTTTTGAGGTGCAGTTGTTGAGAAAGGGAAAAAAGGTACTTTCTTTAATAGCCTTAAGGATCCCCGTAGCAAAGGAAGACCATTACTGCTCCTTTATTTTAAAAACAAACAAAAAACAAACAAAAAACACCTGGCAGATGTTCTATATGATGAGTGATGTGTTGGCTGCGTATTGCAGTTCTTCAGATTCAGGAGCTGCACTGAATCCCGTCACTGAAATCTATTTTCTGTTTTCTGACAGCTGTTTTTGCCATTTACTTTAAAAACAGATGGGGAAAATGCAAAGAAGAGCTGTCAATTTTATTACCATGTATAATCAGCATCTGTGCAATACATCAGACTCATTGCACAGCTTACACTTTCCTCTCTGTAGTAAAAATTCTTTTGGGAGTTCTTGACAAGCTTCTTACAGACTTTTTGTAAATGAGAAGATGTCGAAATTAAGAGTTTAGATCAATTAAATGCTGAAGCCACTAACTTGACCAAATTTGCTTAATCAAGATGTTATATCCTGACTTTTTGAAAATAAAATGCCGGGTTAATTTACTGCTTGATAATCAAAGTTGCATTTTCTTAAAGAATATGATCCATTTTATTTTTTCTTCACTAAATACTGTTCTTAATCTGCTGCTGACCCCTTAGCAATCCAGCCTAATGCATTTGGGTATGTCTATGCAGCAAGCTTGGTGTATTGTACCCCATCTGCATAATTTAAAATAAAAATGCTTCTATAGAGAACTAGGTCTTCTTCATTCCCAACCTACCCCCTTTCCTAATGCAGAAGTCTTTCATAGACGTGACATTTTGTAATGGGAAAATAAGCTAGTTTAAAAGTGTCAGTATAAATAAGCATGTTGTCTGTCTCTGTAAGTGCGGAAGTAGTAATCGGGAATGGTGTGCTGCTGGCTAATAGGAGAGCGCAGTATCATCCTGGAAAGTGTCAAGTGATTTGCATGTCACCGGGCGCTCTGGGGGACGAGTGGGAAGTCTCCAGCTGCTTGCTGGGGACCGAGTTTGTTTGAATCGGTTAGAAATCACAACTGGAGAAGTGCCTCTTTTTGTTAGAATAGAAGGTGGTTGTACATTACAGTGTCTGCAGTCAAGAGCGGGGGAAAAGCTGTAGAAGAAGAAACTTATACAGTACGTTTCCTAGATAGGCGAAATTAGGGATTAGTCTACAAAAGGCTACCAGTTTGGCAGTGTTAAGAGACAGTAAAACACTTATGTATTGATGCATGACTTCTTTGAAGTGAAACGCTGAAAAGAACAGGAGACTTAATACTTTAAGAGCATTAATTAGTGTTTGTGTGGTGGTGGGCAAAGTACTTCTTACACGATCAGGCAGTGCAAGCTTTGATGAAGTCTGTACTTAACTGTCTTCCTCCATTATCTTATCTTATTAAATATGCTACTAAAATTGACTGTGGCTTTTGAGAAAGAAACCACCAAGGCACTGTTTATGATACACAGATGATCATTTATTAAAAAATAATAACTTCTTGGATGACTTTGAAAGGAGATGTTATGCACAAAATTTAATACAAGTTCCGTGGAAAAATACTGATACTAGCTTTTTATTCTTCTGTAGTATAATGGCACTTCTGGCCATCTCATTTATGAGCACTTGATAGCTGATTTTTTTCAGCAATAGATGACTACAACCTGCTCTTTTCCAAAATTTAAAATGTTTCATTTAATATGAGGAATTAATAAAAAGGAGAGTTTTTAATTAGTGTGAGTTTTATCAGAAGAATGCAAATTTCCTTTAGATATTACTCGATCTTTGCTTTGTGACCCTGGAATATATCTAATTAAATTTTTCATGGAATGGTGGATGCAGATTTGTACTCTATGAAATTCAGCTGATTCTAGGAAGATAAAGCAGAAGATTAGAGGATAACAAAGCCTGCAAACATGAATTTGATTTACTTTCTTTACTGCCGGAATAGGGTATGAAAGATTTTTCTTCTGTATTTATATGATCTTATTTCTCCTTTCTTATATTAATCTAATTTTCTAAAATGCGATGTGTTTTCATGCGTACGCTTTGGTGCGAGTTAATAGAAAACAGTTTACTTAAGCGATCCTACTATAACAAATCCTTTATCCAAAATAGCTTGTAGATTTATCCCAGTACTACACACACTGTCTGTGAGACTGTAAATTTTTCACTAAAAGGAAATGTTAGGTAAAGTTGACCTGGAGTTCATTTTTATATATTCACCAGTGAACTTGTAGTTCATTCTTTAGAACTGCTTGAAAATTACCTTTCCGAAATATGCTGTAGGTCTTTCTCTTTTTTTTCTTTTTCATTTTTTTTTTCTTTTCAGATTTTGGACCTGTATAATTTGTAGACAAACTGTACAGCAGTAAATTAAATCTGCTATTCCATCTTCTCACAACAAATGTCATACATATATAACGTGCTAGTTACTTTAACTTGTGGAATTAATATGTTTGTTAATTAAAAGAGTAAACTGGAAAATGCTTTTAGTTTAAATGTCATACTGTAACACTAGACGTTGTCCTTCTCCAGTTAGCACGCCATATCGTGTCTAGTTAACTGAGGTCATTAGATGCTTAAAGATAGGTGAAGGAGACTGGAGCCCGCCAGCACAGGCTCACACATCTCAGCATCATGAGCTGAAAAACAGTATCTGTAAATGAGGCTTGTGACAGACTCCTGTGGGACCCTTGCCACTGCAATATCTGTCTTTCCCATATACTCCTACCCATTTTTCCCCGATGTGTATCTTTCCAGCAGTTCAAGTCCTCCTCTATAATATTGCCTAATCCTTTCCTGCCCCCTTTCCCCTGCTCCTTTGCACATGCCTTTCGTGTTTCCCTGTGCAAGGGATTTTTTGGCTGGTTTTCAAAGCTACACACCTGATAAATGTCCGGTCCAGCTATCCCTGGAGGTCAGGCAGTCGGTTGCTGCCAAATAGTGTGTGTAATAGCAGTGGATGGGTAACTGCCGTTCCCTTTGTGGCTGGGCTAATTTCATTTCTCAGCACTCCCCGCTGCTATTTGGGTGGAAGCTTAGTATTTGCAGCTTTTACCTCTCCTGGACCTAGCTAGCTGATTAGAAAACTAATGACATGTATGCATCGTCTTTGTTTTCTGAGGAAACTAATGTCAAAATGGAGTAAAAGAGCAGAAAATACTTGGTTTAAATTGATCTAAATTGTTGACCTTTAACTTACTAAGTTTTCACCTACGCAGGTGTTTGCCTTCTACGCCTACCCAAGCGTACAGGAAAAAAGTAGCCTTGTCCCTTCGTAGCCTAGTCTGTACGACGGGTCTCAGGCAAAATGTGTTTCATAGGTCCGAAAGGCTTGGCTAAGGGGAAAAAAAAAAAAACATGAAAAAATCTTCAGTTTATGGAAAAAGTTAACAGTCGTGTGCCATGGGAGTCTTTGCAGCGTTTAAAATATACCTGAAAACTGTAGCAAGGTGGCAATATTTTCCTAGTTAAGGACATATTTAAATATGAACCCTGCCTAAAACAGCTGTGATGAAGTGAGATTCTCTGTGTGTCAGGAAGTTTTTTGGAGGCTTTTTTTTTTCTTGGCTTCTTTTTAAACCACTCAAGAACAAATTTCACAAAAGCGAAGCATGGACAGTCTTAAGAGATTTTGAGTATTAAATGCATAAATTAATAGTTTCATTCTTTTATGATTACATAATAGAATATTCTGTGCATTCCTAACTGTTGATATACTGTGTTCTGCGAAGAAGTAGCTTCTACTTAAGATGTATTAATTCTTGAATCTGTTTTAACTCGTTGGCAAATGGGCCATAGTTCTGTATCACCGTAGGTTTCCCACATGCAAAGCTCTGAAACTTTTAAAAATTTTTGGAAAACTGTCTCCAGGGGTAAGTTTGCACTTCGCAATGTGGCAAGTTTCAGTCACAGACACTATACATGTAGAGCAATTGTGGCCAGTAACATAAACTAAATTTGTAAATGAAATACTTGTTTAAAGAAGTTGGAAGTGTGGTTGTGCAGTCCTAGTATTACAGCTTAAAGAAAATGTGCTACCTACTGTATCTAAAGAAATCATCTATACATGTTTAGAAACATAGCATTTGCCTTGCTAGAGGAGGCAACATATGTTATTTGTTCTGTAGAAACATTCCTCTCTGCTTTCTTATGGTTTACATATTTGAGTGATTAACTCACAAAAGACTTGAACAATTTCTAAGTAAACCTTGCTGTAAAAATTACTGTATATCGATCATAAATTGGGAGTCACTTAACACAAGTTCAAATATGAATTTTTAATGACACTTCTAATTTAAATTGCACAAAAATTGTATGTACTCACTCTGAAAATAAGTTTTATTTATATACAAAATGATATTGGACTTTAATTTATAATAGTTCAATCTGTAGGTTAAAAGAACATATTTTCATAATCAGTCTGATTTTTTTAATGAATACTGGAATGAAATGGCCTTGTTTCTCAAGATAAAAATTGTATTAAAGTAGAAAGCAAAAACAGAGTTTTTTGTTAAGGTTTACCTCTTCTAGTTTATTATGACTTTAGGTTGCTCTTTGGCTTAGTTTTTGTATATTTACGCTACTGCTATTCTTTTGTAGACGGTTAGAACAAAATTCAATCAAGGTCATACCTCCTGGAGCTTTCTCACCATACAAAAAGCTTCGAAGAATGTAAGTACACACAATTTTGGGCTTAAATTAAAAAAATATATATATAAACAGGTCAAGGTCATATAAGGAATGTCTATCAATATTTGAGTATTAAGAAAGTTTGATTGCTGGAAGACTGACTGATATGGCAACCTGATTATTGAGACAATAAAATAGCTTTGTCACATTAATAATAATGATTAGCTACCAAATATTGAAATTATTCAATATGTTTATACATAAAGGCAATATATGACTATACTGAACATTAAAAAAGTAATTAATGGGGACATGCCACTGTCATTTTGCAATATATTTAAGGCTATATATGCCTGTGGCCATAGCAAACAAATAATTCTTTATAAAGTGTATTTCAGCAATTAGGAAAAGTAAATCTTTCAGTAATTTTTTCAAGAATATTCAGTCCCTTTTTAACTATGCATTTTGTTTCAGTGTTTTAGTGATTTTCTATTTGAATTCTTCAGCTGTCTCACATAAGTATTTTCTCTCTCCTTTCCACACTTAGTTCTTACTACGTATTATCTTAATGGTTGTTATTTTGAAAAAGCTTGAATTAATTGAATCAAATTTCATCTTTTCAGTGACCTGAGCAATAACCAGATCTCTGAAGCAGCTCCAGATGCTTTCCAGGGTTTACGTTCGCTCAACTCACTGTAGGTATTAGTCTGATATGTGAAAAAAGAAGCAAATTTCTCATTTTCTTTTGTTACATTCAAACGATTTTAAATTTTTGAGTCTCTGCAGAATTTTCATTTAAATTCAATCAATTTTGAAAGCTCTAAAGATAATTTCGGGATGTCGGAGTGATAAATGAATATTGTATCGCAGCTGTACACTAAAAATCTCTATTTTCTTACAAATATGTTCATGGCAAATAGTTGAACAAAATCAAACACTTTTATTCCGCAGTTAGTTATTCTTATAAACAGTAACCCACTTATTAATGTCCCTTAGCTAGGCTGTAAACAGAGAGGTGCTGATTTTGCCATGAACTCTTACAGCCACACACTGTTAGCGAAAATCTGTCATCCTGCTACCTCACAGGACCGCAAGGATCTTGCAAGTACCAAGTTATTGTTGTTAAAATCATCCAGGAACAGGGCATTTTCTTACTTTTGTACATTCAAAATCACGTAGTATATGCCTCTCATAATAGCAGCTTTGTTTGCTTTGTTGTTTTCCGCTACAGTGTCCTCTATGGCAATAAAATTACAGAACTTCCAAAGGGCCTGTTTGAAGGACTCTTTTCTCTGCAGTTGCTGTGAGTATTTTTTCATATTTATTCTGTTTTAGGATAAGTGAGAAGGGGAGACTTGATGAAAGGTATATACCTGGAGAAGAACTAGCAGGAAATCCTGTATGCAAGATCGGAGTATAATGAAATATATATATATATATGTTCAAGCCAAAGGAGTCAAGACTGTTGTAGGCCAGCTTGCCATTTGTCCACACATTTGATCATATCTTACTTAATGTCTCAGCTTAAAATGAATAAAATGAAACTATTATTTTATAAAGGATTTATAATGATAAAATACATAAGATGCAATACTGTCCTCCCCAGTAAACGCTAAATGGCATGTATAAAGTGCTGTGGGAACCATGGCAGAAATATCTGGATGTGTTATACAGAGGAAATTTGTAGTGGAAATACGATGTAATTGTATTTTTCAGTTGTAGCCGTATAAGGACAGAGTTGCAGTACAGTCTCACTGATGATTTTGATGACATTGATGACTGTTCTGCATACAATTCTTTGACTCTGTGAAATTCAGGTACTATTTCTTTTGACAGCTCTGAAATTCCCACATGTAATCTTACAAACCATTTCTATTTAGATTTCATACTGGGAGTAAAGAGGAGTGTCATGGTGATATGTTTATCAGATATTGTCCAGGTTTAGCAAAAAAGGCTGTGCAGTAGTTGTACTCTGTAAAAGAGACTTGTGAAACAGGCCATAAAACACTGGTAGTATTTCTGGAGGAAATTGTCCCAGAATCACTGACTTGTTATTTAAAGACTGGTGCGTTCTGTAAATAAGTTCTTCCCACTTGCTCAGAAGCATTTAATGTCCAGATTTTATAGTGAAGTGATTGGCAAAATGTCTTTTATTAACAACTCATTGAAGAAGCTGGCAAAATAGTAAGTGAATCCAAGGAAAATGTAAGTTCTAGCACCACCTAGAGGTTTAACCTTTGATTTCTTTTTGTCATGGAACAGCATCGTAATGGCGGAGTGGCATGCTTTCCTGTATTCCTCCAGAGAAAATTTAGTTACAATAGCATATTTCATTTTTTAAAAAAAAATAAGAGACATTTTTCAACTTCTGTAAAAAAAAATCTGTAGTTTCGTCTATTTTGCAGGGACAATATTTTTCAATATCAGAGAAAAACTAGTTTTACTTGATGAAACTATGTTTGTCAGAGCATTAGATATCAAATTCACCATTGCATCTAACTGGAAATGGGAAAAGCTGAAAATATTTGGTCAGAAGAATCCAACCTATTGAATGATAATACTATTTTCTCTTTGTTTTTAAAAGCATTGTTTGTTTCAGTTTTAGAAGTTTGGTGGTATAGGAAAGAAAAGGTTCCCCTTGAAGATGTAGAGGAAAAGGTATCCAAGACAGATTTGGATATATTCCATGCCGCCAGTTTTTACTACAACTCTGTTAATGCAGCAGCATGCTGATTAGTAACATATAATTAAAAGTGCCACTGCACATCTCTTCCAGCTAATGAACACAGTGTTCAGTTCCTTGTTTGTTTGTTTGTTTATTTGGCAAAGGGAATTATTTTTCTTTGCAGATACTTGATTTTTTAAGCTTGTTTCTTTGCACAGACAAATACCACACACATACGTTCTACCAACACACACAAGGAGAGTGCATAAACATGAACAAGCCTGTGCATCTCTGCTTCACAGTGTAAATACTTCAGAATAATTTCAGAGCACCTAAATAAAGTATTTCGATTCACTAAAATGCTTTGTGTCACTGTAAATTAAGATTTGTTACTACATCTCTTGCTCTGGCTACAAATGAGCGTGAAGAATTATCTGTGAAAAATGCTGAATGAAGCCGCAGTGACACTAAACAAATTCTTTTAATTTTATAATTGTCTTCCATTAAACAGATTATTAAATGCCAACAAGATCAATTGCCTGCGAGTTGATGCTTTTCAAGATCTGCACAACTTGAATCTCCTTTCTTTGTATGATAACAAGCTTCAGACCATTGCAAAAGGCACCTTCTCACCCCTACGTGCCATTCAGACTCTGTATGTATGCTCTTGTTTATGGTTTTATTTAGTATGACTTTGCGTGCTATAATTTACTAAAAGTCTCAAGAGCCACGGAAACCAAAAGCAAATAATGTGTGGAATTATCATTTTTTTCTTCATTGAAAGGCATTTGGCTCAGAACCCATTTATCTGTGACTGCCATCTGAAGTGGCTGGCGGATTATCTCCATACAAACCCCATTGAGACTAGCGGTGCCCGTTGCACCAGCCCCCGCCGTCTGGCAAACAAAAGGATCGGCCAGATCAAAAGCAAGAAATTCCGCTGCTCAGGTAATTTTCTTAGTTCAGCTGGTGTTTTTCTTTTATTGGCAAAAATAGTGGTTATAGAAGTTCTAGTGAAGGCAGCTGGCTCTCTCTGGAATTATTAAATGTTGCACAGTCTTTTAGTCCTTCTGTTGGAGGGGGGGAATCATGGCAGTCATAGACTATTGGATCACGGAACATTACTATAGTTAACACATTTGGCACTATTTCTGAGTAGCATTAAATCTAACAAAAGAAATGTAATATATAATGCTTCAGAATGAAATGCTAACGTTATTTGCTACAAGTATCACCAACATAAATCATTTTGAAAAATTTCCACAAGGCTCTGCAGTACGTGAAAGATCTAAAAATCTCCAGCTAAATATGGAAACACGACATACTCATTTTATACAGGGAGCTTACCTCATACTGAAATTTACTGTTTGCTTTTTCTAATCTTATTCCATTTCCTACTTACATTTCTCTAAATCCTAACTTTTGTCATATGGTATCCAGCTGTTCCAGGTGCATTTCACATTCTACAATTTATTCAGTCTCAAGCGCGAATACCAGATGAGAACTGTTTGTTATCCATGTTCCGGATACATTTATGACTATTCACACTTTGTTGTTTAGCAGCTCTTGTTGTGAATACACGTTTTTTCACTTAATTATCTGTAGTTAACTATAGTCCATACTTAATCTAATAAAACTCATTCTTTGCTTGCTGACATTCAGGTGCATCTTCTATTTTTTTTTTTCTCTTTATTTAGCTAAAGAACAGTATTTCATTCCAGGTAGGTTTGGCTCTGCAGTAAGACTGACTAACTGCAGATACTCTCTCCCTTTCACCCAAAAGCAAAGTTTGTTATAGCTTTTAGGAGACTGATGCATGTATATTAACAACAGTGAATACCTGTAGCTAGACGTAGATATCCTTTGTAGATCACTAGTAATTCTGTTTTCTGAATATAAGAGCTTAGCATGCAGCTCCATTTACGTTTTTGTCTCAAAAATTTGCACACAACCTACCAAAATGACACTTTTATTTAAATTATTTAGAAGGTTGCACCTGCTAGTTCCTATTTCAATTGACACTTTTGCTTACCTTGTACCTTGCCTTTTGTGCCACTACTGTTTTTAAAATGTAGCTCCTGAGCTGCTTTTAAACACAGGAAACCATAGCACCATCAAAGAGCTAGTACAACTTAAAAAAAAAGAAAAAAACCTTTACAAATGAACGTTTCCTTGCCTTGCTTTTGTGTTCTACACTAGCAATTTATTCCTGAATGTCTGCAGCTGCTGCTTGCTCACCCTCCTTGTGTTTGTGAAATCACAATGGGATGCTTGGAAAAAAAAGCTGATATGCTTCATTAAAGGCATTCTGTGGTCAGATTCATACAGTGAATCAGAAATATTTTCCATTAAAGAAAAGATGATTTAAGGGTTGGGGTGAAACAGCAATTTACACACCCAATTTAAGCTATGATAAGTCTGATATGTTCCAAAAAGAATTACTGATGTTGGCCCTAGCTCTTTGAAATATGTTTCTTTACTTATTTTACCTTGCTTGTCAGCTGTGTGCACTGATTTCTTAATTAAGAAATATATGAAGCACTTGCATTATGTTCCTAACAGATTATAAGTAATTGATTGGCAAAATAAACAAGGGCATAATGAATCTATTGATGATTTACAGTATGTGATCTGCAAGCAAGTTTTTCTATCATAGTTTAATATCTAGAAAAATAACTACAGTAATTGATTATGACACCAGTGCACTTGTTCTTTCAAGTACTACAGGTATATTGTCATTCTGCAGTGTTTGAAGTACTGATTTATTGATTGGTCTTAGTCTTTGTCTTTTACGCTGGTATGTTTAACAGCTCTTCTCCTAATGCTATGTGATATGTCACTTAAATTTGCAGCAATCGTGAAGTTTTCCATGCCCTCATACTAATATGTTGGTTTGAATATGAAGCAAAGACAAAATGAAATACAAAATGAGGCAATAATTTGCCAGCATTGACAGCCACGGAACTGTGGTTTTTTTAAAGCAGCATAAAACAGAGAGGGATTCAATTTCTCAAACCTGCAGTGCCACTCAATTCCTTAATGAGTAGAACAGCTGTATTCCTGCCACAGAGTGACTTCTACTCAACCTTGCCAGCACAACTTTTGTCTCTGAGCTAGAAGTGTTTTCTTGCCAGTAAATGTCTTCACAGGCTGTTTATAATATGGCCACACATGCAGTTTAAGTTTGTTTACTTACCCTTAAAAAATGGTATTCCTGCGAAAAGAAGAAAAAGAATTAAATTTCTCAAAAAGTGTTGCCAGCTGTATGTCTTGAACTACAGCTTGTGCGCTTTCTCTTTCCATCAGGTAGCAGGGAGATACCGCACTGAATTGTTTTATTTGTAAAAGATCTTGCCCCTGAATATTTTAGTTGTTTACTCTGAACTAATAACAGCAATTTATTCTGGACAGAGAGGGAAAGTAATGTATTTGTGGCCTGCTCCTGGGTATTAAAAAGTGCTAAAAATACTTCTTTACACTTAGGTAAATACTGTAACAATGTTAGCATTTCTTTAAAAAGTCAAATATCAATTTGTTTTACATTTGTTTGAAGTCTGTCACTGAGAGATCTTGATCCACAGATGCTAGGAAATCTTAACAGAATTTCCATATAGTCATTTGGAAGACTAAAGGTTATGCAAGTACTAAATCATGAATTTGAAAAAAATACTGTTTCTCTGCAAGCTCGTGAAAATATTCCAAGGGGTTATATCAAGTGTGTTACTTAGACTTCTGCAGAAGCTAGATAATATACAAAAACTGGATTTTTTTTTCCTTCTCTTAAGGTATCTAGTTTTTTGGTTTATTCATTATTTTAAGTGGCATAGCATGTATATACATTCAAAGGAGCATAATAGTTCTTTAAAGAATATATTTAAAATAATAAATTATAATGTATGGGAAGTATTATCATCCTATATGGAATTTGTAATTAACCCTAATCATTTCTTTAGTTTTTTAATGCCACTTAAAATTAATTATTCTTTCTCTCTGCTAAAGATGGTGCCCCTCCGCAGCATCCTCTAATCACAGTCAAGTTGAGTAGAGAACACAAGAGATTAGTTCATGCTTTTGTCTTAATTGGGATTACTCTGTCTTTCTTTCCTCCTTGGCTATCTTTACTTTTGCAGGAGTTCACCATTTTGGCTGTAAGTAAAGTTCAGTGTCTGAGGTAGATCACAGTGTACTCCCCAGCCCTGATGCACTTCCTACTAGTCTCAGTCTTTTCACCTTTGTCGGAGAAGAACTCACAGGTCCTTTTGGTTTCTCTTTGTTTTCTTTGTCATCCACCCTCAGTTCCTTACTAGATGTTTTCACCTGATATGTTTAGGCTGTTTTCTTTGACTGACTCTGGGAAACAGTGGAGGAAACTTTCAATGTCGTTCTTTTTTTTTTTTTTTTGTACATTTTTAGTTGATCTGTGACAGTAATACTGTTACTGTGGCACTGGACATTCAGTCATAAGAATGCCATGTCATGTAAGCAAGTATTAAACTCAAAATGCTTCTGTAACTTTTTCCTACTCCTTCCTTTTTTCCCTTGCTCTTATCCTTGGCCTAATGGATGCAGTTATGATAATTTAGCGAGATTTTCTGTTGTGCTTGATCTAACCATGTGGTTGTGAGGTATGAGTAAAACATGGTTCTGTCAAGCACCATGGAACGTCACGCAGCTTTCTACAGCATGGCAAGCTGCTGAGGCTTAAGTCAGGATCACACATTTTTTAAATTAAAGCTGAAAGCAGGGCTTTCAACCTTCCGTGTTTGAGATGATGCGGAGGGTCGGGACTATAAAAAAAAAACCCACAGAGGTTGTTGAAGTCCGGTCAACAATACAAATTTGTAACAAGAGGAAAAGAAAAGGTGGCATTCAGGATCTATTTATTCATGACACAGAGAAAGAAAATAAATTCTAAAAGAATCGGTGGCATTTGTGTAATTAGCTATAAACAAGGCTAGATTGGCTGACAACAAAATCAGCAGAAAGTACAGCTGTGAAAAGCTCAAGTTAATGTTATCCTGTTACGTTAAGTTGGTCACAGTTTCTTTCTCCAGCATATCTTAAGCCCCTATATTTAACCCTCTCTTGAAGCCCTTGTGTCTGTTCAATATCACAGAGTTTACCATACGTTTCCCAAGTTGCCTACCCGTTATCTGAATTGCAGACATCTTTTCAACGTTCTTGCAAGAAAAAAATCTTATACTGTATTGACTCAGTGTTTGTATTTTGACTTGACTCTTCTGCAGGCACTGAAGATTACAGATCCAAATTAAGTGGAGACTGCTTTGCGGATTTGGCTTGCCCTGAAAAATGTCGCTGTGAAGGGACCACAGTGGACTGCTCCAATCAGAAACTCAACAAAATTCCTGATCACATTCCCCAGTACACAGCAGAGTTGTAAGTTGAACCCATAAGAAAGCATTATTATGGGAAAAACTAACTAAAATTTTCTAATTAAAAAATGATAGTTTTTATTGTTGGAACAACACAAAAATAAAGATAACTTCATCATTCTGTGTTGTCCTTCAAAGAATTAGATATTAATACAGATTATTTACACGTCATTTCAGTACAATGTAGCCTTAACAAGTTATGCTGTATAAATGAGGTAACTGTTCTGTGCTCCAAGGTCTCTAGTATTCGCACTGGGAATTTTTTTGAGAGATAGTGTGGTTTATTTTGCTTTTTTGTTTTAACTAGAAGAGCAAGTAAGACGGGCATCAGTAACTCAGGCTCTGTCTTAAAATGTGCTGCCTAGGTATTGAACAAAACAGAAGTGAGTCTTGTTACGCAAAGCTCACATTATATGTGTCAGACGGAAGACCAGAGGAAGATAAAGCAGACAAACAAGAAGGAGTTGGGTTAAGAAGATGAGATAATAATATAATGAACAGAGACGAGCAGAAAAGAAGCCACAGATTGTTACTTGCTTAATCAGTGCCGTATGGGAATGATTTGTAGGCATTACAACTGAAGTAGTCTTCAAGGAGGGACTGAAAGGAGGATAAAATTAAGACAGCTTTACAAGTTTTTCCCATGTGCTAGAAACAATGTGGAAGGGGGTGCAGAGATGCTGGAGGGATCAGCAGAAAGGCAGGAGATGAAAGTGGTCATCATTGGCAGAGCAAAGGCAATAGGAAATAGCTGTTTTTTGCTGTAGATTTACTATAAAGAGCAAGACAGAATGCTGAGGAGCAAAAGTGAGGGACCTTGATTTGATGCAGTAAAGCAGGGACAGCCATCAAGAAATACAGAGACAAAAGTTTTGTGGTCAAAGTTGTGACCCACAGGGGTGAGATGAGCAACAGTATGTCAAATGCTCTTAAAAGGTAACCAATCTACAGCTGGCATCGCAGCAACACTGCAGCCGTGCAGGTATGAAGTGATGAGACCATGGTTAAGGATCTTGAATGTCTGAACAGAGAAGGAATTTGACATGGAAATATTGTGTAAATAGAGATGGGGATTTCTATCTGTCTCTGAGCTGTGAGAAAGAGCAGGACTCAATAATGTTCTAAGTGCAAACCTGAGTGGCAATTCTGGTGGTGCCTAGAATGATGACTCAGGAGAGGAAATGGCATATGTGGGAAAAGCAAAGCTCAGCTTTTGGCCACATTTAAGCTGCTGATTTACCATTTGTAAAGTGCTATTGGAGAAAAAAAGACTGATACGTGGACTTGGGTAGAGAGAGATAGGTTTCAGTGGAGAAATATTTATGTGTAATTTTTTCATATAGCATTTCCTGGAGGTGCAATACAGACAGTGAAGAGCCAAAAGGGAGAGAAGAAGGAGAGAATTTTAAGAGCATCCACAGGAAAACAGAAAATACTCCTCAAATGTATATAAAGTTGTGCTATAATATTTTGGGAGAAAATTACTTCAGTTGAAGAAAGAAAATTGATGGAATGGGTAGCAGGTTAAACTGTAAGAGGAGAACATTAAGTGATGGTTATAAAAGTCATAATTACTGAACCAAGAGATGAGGAGTGGAGTTGTTGAAGTGCATTTTGTTGGTTCTTAGCAGGATCTGTGTTTAGTTCTGTCTGCTCTGAACAAATAACAGATCTCTCTCTACAAAGGCTTTTTGGCTGTGAACTAGTGGAATTCCTGATTGCCAGAGGACGTTACATAGGAAGAACAACGTGTAGTTAAATGTATGGCCTAGCAGTATGGCTTACTTTAGTTTAGTTAGCTAATGTTTTTCTTTCAGGAAAGTACTTTTGTTTAGGTCTGATAACTAGAGGGCTATGTTCTGGGAGTCAGTTCATCTTCACATCTTCTTAAACACTTTAAATTTTGAAAAACGTGGAGATTGAGGGATCCAGTGCACGCCACAGCCATAACGCTTCCTCTTCTTTCTTCCAGTCCTCTTATCCTTCATGAATTGCCTTTCTAGCTCCTCTTGAGACTTCACATTCCAGTTCTAGGTCCGCTCTGTGATTTCTAGTTCACAACATTTTTTGTGTATACCAAAAGAGCAGGCATTTAGCCTTTTTATTTTTCTTATACCCATCAAATCTGAGCTAGAGATACTTGTTAGAGGTAAATGACATTTCTACTTCTCTAACAGTGAAGAGGAAGACACTCTTAGAGAAATGACTAGATTATTCTCTGCAGGGTATAGTTTGGAGCTGAGGCTCAGTTTGGAACCAAAGATCAAAAGTGAAGAAATGTCTAATTTTCTCTAGAGTTCTCAGAAGATTGCTCCTTTTTGTCAGATAGTTTGTTTGGAGCCCTCTGATACTTTTAAGTCCAGGGGTATGGGAGAAGAAAGGAGGGCAGGGAAAGAACCTGACTTCTACTCATCCTTTAGCCCAGAAGGTTTTGGAAGAAACAAGAATCCTGTAATCTCTGAGAGAGTTTATACTGTGGATCCACTGGGGCTTGGCTTACTCTCGGTAGAGAGATGTAAGGGGGAAAAATAAATGTTTTCTTAGTCTGATAGAAGAACATAATGCAGCTTCATTGGCAACATCTTAATGTATGGTAAGTAACATACAAGTTAATAGAATAAAGATGGGGGACTGCTTTTATCTCATCACTCTGGGGCTGATACATCTAGTGAAAAATACTATACCAATCTTCTTCAGTTCAAGAAAGTGTGTAATGACACTTTTAAATCTACTTTTAAAAAGTCTTCTTAAAAATAATTTATCACTGTACTCATACGACCTAGCAACTTTACTGTTTTAACTTACTAACAAGCAGAAGGTAACAACAAAATCATTTTTTTGCAAGGAGTTTGAAGAGGTGTTTTTTCTAACCAGAATTTCTCCCATTTGCTTACGTGGCCGTATGACTTGGTGGTGTTCTAGTTATTTCTCTCTTGGTACTTGCTCCCAAAGTCCTCCAGAAAAACAGTCAAAGATCTGTCTAATCTGCCACTGAATTATTTGAAATAAAGTACAAATCTGTAAAAACTTTCTAGGAATAAAACATTTTGCAGATAGCATACCAGTGAATGATGAAACCAGTGAAACATTTGACAAAACACTCAAACCAGGGTCTCCAGAAGAAATTCTAAATAAAAACAATTTCATTTCTATATATTGTTATTTGTAATACTTACTCAATATTAAAATAACGGATCCTAACAAGATGGTCATCAAAAGGATGAAGTACCACAGGATATCACTGCAGTACATAGCCTTCCAGGAACGGTCAGCTATTGTACAAAAATGTGCAACTAACTTCGCTATTGTGTTAACAAAACAAGAAAAAGCATCAAACAGAGAAACTGAAAAACAGAACATTTGGACGTCATCATCAAATGCTGCTTTGTTTATTTTTCTGCTTTGAGAATGGCATGGCAATATTCTATTTTGAATAAACCACATATAGATATTTTTGAGATTCCTTTCATGATCTAGCGATTCATTAGCAGGTAGCAATTGTCATTATTACCTTTACCAGTAAAGACCACTGAGCTCACAAAGTAATATTAAGATCCAGAAGGAAAATACTACTTCATGTGGTCATTTTCCAGTTATCTGTAATAGTTTTGCTTCTTGTGCATGTGGTATTACTTACCATGATAATAGAAAGAAAACTTCTTGCATAAATATTTAACAAGTCTAAGTCTGAAATAACTGTTTAGCTCCAATCGTAGGAATGCCATGTGATCCTTGAGGTCATTTTTCAGTTAACCGAAATCTGTCGTTTGTAATCCTTCCATCCCTTAGTTTGCTAATCTCCCTTCACTGATGATACATGCATTATGGCATTACCATACATGCAAATTTAGAGAGCAGATGTGATATGTGTTACGGTTTTAACAATGACAATACAGTTATTCAAGCCATGCTTCTTTGTTTTCACAGGAAGCATGCAGTAACTTATCAAGTACCAAAAGCCTTCAAATCACATGGACGATTCTTAAAATTGTTCTATAATATCAAAATTAGCCTAAGACTGGTTTAAATATAATAAAAATGTAAATTCTACATACTACATTAGATAGGACTAATTAACAGCACAAATACAAGATGAGGAAAAACTGGACAGAAAAGGCTATGGTATTATTATTATATATGTTGAAGGTGGAGCCATACCAAAAGCTACAAACTTTAGTTTGGGATGTATTTACAGGAGAGTAGTATGTAAAGCATGTGAAGTAATCACTTTACTGAATACAACAGTAGGAAAGTGTTGGCTGGAGTACTGCATTGAGGACTTCATCTTTCAAGATGAATATGGACCAATTGGGAAGTCTTAGGGAGAAGAAGAATTATCTAGAAAATAATACTTATGAGGAAAAATTGACAGGATTATGTAGAGAAGGAAACTTGAGGGGGAGACATTAACTTATTTTTGATATGCAAAAGGTTGTTGCAAAGAGGAAAGGAATAGTTTTTCTTTTCCAATGGGGATAGAAATGTTTGCAGTAGTATACAGCAAGAAAGAATTACTAGGATCAGTAAGTAGTTTCACAAACAAGTCGTTCTACCTGATGATATAGTACTTCAAAAGTATTCAAAAATGCCAGCATTTGGAGAATGTTTGGTATTTACATTGTTCATGCACAGGAAAAAAAGCTATTTACAAGGATAATGCAACTGTGTTAATTGACACCATTCAAAAATGCATTTGGTATGATCCCACTAAAAATCACATTATATCAACCAGCAGATTTTCAAAGGTTGTAACATTTTTTGAAATTCATGTCCTGTGTAGTTCCGGAGCTTTGTACTTCCTACCAATGTTCCACGTACATCCAAAAGCTCTTTCTGTCTTCCCTCAGCTGCTGAAACTGCCATACTTTCAGATTTACAGCCTTAATTTCCCTTCTGGCTATTATTGAGTGCGAGCAGGAAGGAAGGATGAACAAGCAGCTTTCATTTATTTTTTAGCTTTTTAAAATCTGTTCTTGCAACAAGGTGATTCTGAAAAGCATTTTGGCTTTAGAATTATGGTGATTTCCATTTCATGGTGATCCTGCCAGTCAAGATGGCTAAATAAAAACTAGACAGGCTCCCTCCTTTAATAAAATGGGGCCATTAAAACATACAAAAGAGTCCAAGACTTACAATTTCCGTTTTCTTTTTAAAGAAAGTAAATAGGGAACACTAGGGCAGTGCACGTATTTTTGAAATGTAGGCAACCCCTGGCCTAGCAGCTGGTAAAGATACACTGTGCTAGAACAGTCTTGATACCAGGGCAGGAAAGATTAGTATCCATATGATTTTTCAGGCATGTATCTGTTGGTCATTGTATATCTTCTTGTAGTGTTTTCTTGTAGTGTTACAAAGTAGTATTTGATGCTTTCTTGCACGCTATTTATGTGCTAGGTTTAGTGGTGTGAACAGTGATCACGGAAGTGTTTTTAAGCTGTTGGGAAGACCTGTGCAATGTGTTTCAGTCCGTACTCAAAAGAAGCATTGAGCATAAAGTAATTATTTCATTCTGGTAAACAGTGCTTTGTGAGCACCTCCAGATGTCTGGCAGACCCCACCTGATATCCTTTAAAGAACAGTAAACCAATCTTCAGTTATAAGTTGCCATGGACTCCTTCCCTAGCTACGTTTTTGATTTTCTTACTTTAAAATAATAATTAAAAACCTCTCTTTTATATTTCACTGCAATTTTAGTTGTATTTTTGATTCTGTAGGTCCTTTCTTTTATTCTGTTTTTGCTTCTGTAGGTCTTACGTATGCCTGATTTTGAGTAACGAGAATGTTCATGCACAAAAATTGTCAGAATTAGAAATTTCAGTATATACTGAATTTTTATTCAGCTACTGGATAGTTTATATTGTGGAGCAATCTGTATCAATGGCTGATTTTTTTTTCCTAATTTTAATGGCATTTCCTCCAGGCGACTCAATAACAATGAATTTTCCGTCCTGGAAGCTACTGGCATCTTTAAGAAGCTTCCTCAGCTGCGTAAAATGTAAGTTCAGCTTCAGTGCCCTGGTCTATTCGCATAGCGTGTTAGTTCCTTGCTGTGTTTCTCCACCTTTGTTAGTTCACATCTATCAGAGATTCAGTACATTGTAATCAGAAATCAAGAATGGGTTTAAATTAGTCGCTGAAGTGGATCTGAGTTGGCAGCTGTTCTCCATGGGACGAGGCGCTGCTGGGGACGGCTTCTCGCGCTGCCCAGCTCCGGCAGCCTCGGCTCAGCCTTCAGGCAGCTGGCCGGTTATGCGGCGCAGCAGGGAGCTCGCAGCGTAAGCTGCTCCAAGCGTAAGCTGTTCCAGCCATCTTGTCTTAACTTCCTATGCTACTCCCTAACCAGGCAGTTTTGCCTCTTTCAGGACGTTCAAGACCTGCCTATGACTTTGTGCTTCATTAAGCTGTCGTTAATTAAGGTGAAAATCAAAATGAAATGATTGAAAGGAAAAAAATGGTTTGATAGCTCATGAACGTAAATCCGTGTATACTGTTCGTGTTCTAAGAGGAGTTTATAATCTTGCATAATTAAAAATAAACCTGCAAAGAGCTTTTTTTATCATACGTGAAAGAGAGACACTCCAGAGAAAAAAGAAAGATCACTTAGTTGTATTTAGTGACTTTCTACTCAGGCTCTTCAGGATTAAGCGCAAACATAAATAGTGACACACAGTAAGTGAAGTAAAAATAGATCAGATCAATGAAAATGATGCGCTGCTTTTTGAATGTAGTTGCCAAGTTACTAACACTTGTAAAAATGCAATCTACGTTACTAATGACCAAAAGCAATCGCTGTCCGAAAGGGAGCAGTGCTATTGTGTAAATTACTTGGTAGCTTTATCCATATCCTTGTTGGCAGGTGTCACGATCACAATCAGTTAAATCCTTATTACCAATTTTTTGAGTCACTAGGCCAAAGATGAAAAACACTTTTCATTTATCCTGTCCACTTGAGTACACCTTGCTGCTTTAGGTCTGGGTTGAGATGTTTAGGACAAGAAAGTAGGCATGTCTGACCCGGCAGTGTACTGTGCTGTACAGTAGATACCTAGTTTTCTTCATTCCTCGAGAATCTCAGATTAGCACTTTTCACAACCACAGAATACCTTTGAAAAAAATAAAATACCTGAAGTAACACCCACCCCCCCACCCCTCTATGTCAGTTCTTCACACTTAAGAAAAACAGACAAAAAGGAACATAACTGTCAGTAATTATGTATTTTCAGACCATAAAGCTAGAGTAGCGAAGGAGCCATGTCATCTAAAGTTAGTTTATCTGTGGCTTTTCAGTTGAGAAGGAAGTATTCAAGACAAAACAAAAAGGGAGAATATTGATTTCCTTTTCTTTTCCCTAATCTTTGATAGTAAAGTGTAGCTGTTTGCTGCAACCCCCAAGAGTTAAGAAATTTGGGCAATTGAGGAGGAGCAAAATTGAGAAAATGTTAATGAAAAGTTAACATTTTTAGTAATACTGCCCCATTAGTTCCTAATACAGTTCTCAGTTGTTAAAACATTCTTCATGTTAGAGAATAAGATGACTGGTGAAGCATGACTGGAAACCGGAGAGGTGGTGATGCTACAGAGACACGAATATGAGTGAATTCAGTATTTCTTTAGAGCTCGTGTTTCTTCTGGAGGTTCAAAGAGGTGCAAAGGTCCTTCTGCACAGATGACATTGAAAGACTGGGGCCTAAACGTTTAACTGATTTGGTGATTCATCAGTAATAAAGTAAATTTATTCGCTGCATCATTGATTAGCTGTACAACATGAATCCATAAAACATCCCTGTGAGGTGGATGAAGTAATACCCATTTTACACAAGGAATAAATAAGATATTAGGAAACTAAGGGCTTGCCACACAAAAGTCAGTTGAAATTAGAAATAATGAGTTTCTTGCTCCCAGTATTGTGCTGCATTGTGTAGCTCATAGTTGAAGAGCTCCACTGTGAAACTAAATGAAAGTAGTGATTGTACCCGTCATCACAGGCAAGGTATATATTGAATTACAGCTAGGCTAGAAATGAGTAGTCAGCACTCAGATGAAACCACAACGCCGTTGTTTTCTGTGTCTCAGATAACGCTACCAATTAATTCTGGCAGGTGTATTGTATGAATTTTTATCCTAACAAATAAACAATATCTTTATAATTTGAACAATTAAAATGCTGTTCTAGAAACTTTATCAGATAGTGTTTTCTTCCCAAAATCATTAATTCCGTCAAATAAAAAGCTTTTAGCTTCAACTCATTTTACATTGTCTCAGAACATTTAAGAGCTTTGTAAAAATCACTGGTGTATTATAACTGCTTAATGTTTAGCTATATACTTACTGCTTTAAATAACATTTAACAGTAGTAAAGGTGAATACAGTTATCTGAACCAAGTAAAACAAAAGGAGACAAAAATACCAAAAAAGTCTTTAAAGACAATGTGTATTGTTGAGTATATATGCTTATTATATATATAGTATGGATTCTACTCAGTTGAGATGTAATTCCAACTTTTCAACCATAAAGACTAAGTATTTTGGCAGTATTTTTAGGACATTTTCCCATATTTTTATCTTCTTTGCATGCAATTACAGATAAATGAACTATAAACTTATAACTTATAAACTCTCTTTTTTTACTAAAGTCATAAATGATTAATATTTTATTTACTGCTTACATTCACACATTTCATTTACATGTGTTGCTGTTTATACTGTTTGCTTATATTTGTGTCTACTGAGATGAATTACAGAAATTAAAGTGGTAAGCAATAGTTATGGTAGTCATATAGCGTCATTTTCTTATTAATTCATCTAACAACGACACAAAGAATGAAAATGTGAAAAATATATAGCTTCACTGATAAGATTCAGAATTTTTTTTATGAAAACAGGTTTTTATGTGGCAGCATCATGTACTGGATTCCTGCAATTGGTTAGACAAAACATTCCAAAGGTTTCTTTAGAAAACTTAATTTCTGTGGACAGGGCATTGACTTTGACTTTTATTTGTTTTATTGAACAACATATTCATTACTTTTACACGATGAGTCAATAGCTCAAAAGCTATGCAATCCACAGCATTTAATGGTTAATTATTTAGGGTATTTAAAAAAGAAAACATATTTTTCTTTAATTTTGTTTCCATGAATGTGTAATAGAAATCTGAGCAATAACAAGATTACGGATATCGAAGAAGGAGCATTTGATGGAGCCTCTGGTGTGAATGAATTATTACTCACAAGTAATCGTTTGGAAAGTGTTCGACACAAAATGTTCAAAGGACTAGAAAGTCTCAAAACACTGTAAGTGTAATTATTAGAGTATTTTTATTGTTCCTATCTGTCAGATTTGTTTATTAAGCAATATCCTACCTGTCCTGAAAACCTAAATTTTGAAGGATTAGCTAGGGAAGATTCAAGCATATTCTAGTTTTTTTTTTTTTCCTATTTTATACAAAAGTTTTCATAAATTATGAATTTATTGGTTATTAATTATGGATATAATCAAGCTGAAATTCTTCATTGTGGTTACTGGACCGCAGAAATCTTCCCATTCAGAAAAGATGTTTATACCTTCTACAGCTACTTGGGCTTCTTTGGAGAGGTAATCTTTCTCAACAGCAGACCAGGCCAAAGATAAATGGTCTCTGGGGCTTCATCTCCAAAGACTTCAGGCATTTTTAATAAATCAGGCCTATCACTTTTAACTTTGTTTACATTTATAACTGCTAAAATTGTTACATGCAGCTATTCTTAGGCAAGAAAATGGAAGAAAATTAATCATTTATTGGTAGGTAGAAAACCAGTGATCTTCAAAGCTCTTTTGTTTTACTTACAGAAGTATGAGAGATTTTAGAATAGGTTTTTCTTGCTTAATATTCTGAAAATTTTACTAGATTTTAGAATCATGCTGAGGAGTCAAGCTAGCCTAATTGCATTTATTTGAAAGACGTTTTGAGATGTGATAGAAGTGCTTTCTACCATTTATCATAAGAAAATTCACGTTGGAAGGGACCTCTGTAGTTCATCTAGTACAGCCTTCTGCTCAATGTAAATAGCAGTTCTGGAGTCATTTAGAATTTGAAGTGTAAACTGTGAAGTGTCACCAAAACATGAAAGTAGTCAACCTACCATGTAAATTTGTAATTTGTTTAAGAAAAAAAGAAATAGGGCTTTTACAAGAAAAGGAGAAACAAAAATTTAACTACTACTGTCATTTGCACTGTCAGGCTTCTGAAATATTCACATTGGCAGAAATACTGAAGCAGTAGAGATTTAAAAATATGTTACCTTAAATTTTTTCTGTACCCTCTAGTATAGTGTACATTCTATGATATAAATGATCAAATTAAATATTCATAGGTACATTTTTTAATACTAACCTATTTGCCAAAATGCACAGGGGAGGTGTGAGAGAGCATATGTTGTTTATGATTAATGACATTTAGTCAGTAGAAAATGTTTTTAATACAAAATGATATTGAAATGTTTAGCCAGCTGTAAACTGGTAAAAGTTAATCCTTTCTTTCTCAGGATGCTAAGAAGCAATCGCATAAGCTGTGTAGGAAACGATAGCTTCACAGGACTAAGTTCTGTCCGTTTGTTGTCGTTATATGACAACCAGATTACTACCGTTGCGCCAGGCTCCTTTGATACACTTCATTCGCTCTCTACGTTGTAAGTTATCGTCATATTTTAGCTTATCCATATTTAAATCTCCAAGATTTTTGTGGCATTTCTATTAAAGACTTGTCATATAATTTTGCAGTATAACTAATTGTCAAAGGGGAAACATGAGTGTATAAAGGGATGTTTGTAAAGTTTCTTTGCTGAATCACCTTGAATGCATGAAGAATATGTTTTTTTGCTGCCCTTTGCTGTGAACTTTAGATTGGCCTCTGGAAGTGTCTGAGAGGGTAAACAAAAAGTCCTGCTAGTCCTCCTAGCAGAAGCCCATTTATCTGAATCAGGGTAGAAACCCATGCTTGAGTTCACATTGTGTGATCATAGGTAGTCTGTTTGCCATGTTGTCTTTCTTTTTGCACTGTGTAGTCTGACTATTATCTTGAAATGGCTAGGCTTAAGGAACTTAATTCCTATTTGTTTTATAGTGAAGCTTTAGTCTCATTTTCTATAAAAAGAAGCATCTTCCTCCCAACTGCCCTTTTTTTTGGATGTGCTATAATTTGAGGGAAGGGAAAATGGGGAGAGAAGCTGCCACTCAGATTGCTGAAGAAATGTGCTTTGCAGGTAGCATCATTCAGGAAAGTACTTAATTCCCATTCTACATAAAAAGTGACACTTTGCACCAAGTGACTAATTTGTGCGTATTAAAGATGGCATGTTTATAAATAATGGAATTGTCAATAGGTTTGTGCTGAAGTAAGGAGATGCCAAAAGTACTGAGACTTCTAGAAGCAAATTCATTTTTATAACTGGCATGTAATCAACTTAGCTGTCAGTTTAGATAGGAAACTTATTCTCAAGAGCAAATAAAAGATGGAAATCTTGAGATGACAAATTAATGGAATAGCTGTTGTCAGGTTAAAGCTAATAATGTAAAGTAATCGGCCTTCATCTCTATATGAAATTATTGCATTATCAGTATATAGTGGCTTGACAACAAGTCAGGTCTTTGACAGTTTTAAATTATTTCTAAATGAGCTATATCAAGATTCACTGCACAGAGTCTAAATTACAGCTTTCACCTATGGTTTGTACACAGTATTGTTTGAAGAACAGTATTTAAGCTTAGCTTTGTGAAAATACGAATAGAATACTTAGACTGAAAAAGTTGTATCATTGGAAGTAAATTTTCATGTGGTTCTCAGAAACCTCTTGGCCAATCCCTTCAACTGTAACTGCCATCTCGCGTGGCTTGGAGATTGGTTAAGGAAGAAACGCATCGTAACGGGAAACCCTCGCTGTCAAAAACCCTACTTCCTTAAGGAGATTCCTATCCAGGATGTGGCAATTCAGGATTTTACATGTGATGATGGTAAGAAGATGAATAGCTGAGCTTTTAAAACTTCAGTTTTCATATGCATAACTGCATGATTCCAAGGTGTTATTCTTTAAACTGAGAATTCTTTAAATCTCTTGTACATCTACGCTCCCTGCTAGGTAACTCTGTCAGCTTAGAACTCCTTCACCCTCTTTTGGAATATTAGCAAGCACACAGCTATGTATACATGTTTTCAAGAGTGTTTATTCCCTAACTGTAGTCATTCTGTAAATTAGTATTTAGAAATAATATGGAGATTAAAATCGTTGATCAAATGTTGTAGTTTGGATGAGAATATTTCCAAATGCTGATGCTTGAATGAAATACTCTTTGGAGCTCTGTGGCTAAATACCACACCATTTTGCTCAAACGATGATGTAGTGAATGTCAGAATTCCCCTCAGCACCTAGGTAAGACAGAAGTTGTCATTTTTCGTCTCATGCATGCTTTCATTTCCAGTAATATGTTTATCATTTTTCAAGGATGTAACTTTTCTTTAAAGAGACTACATTTGTTTATTTTTAATTATTCATGAATTTTGACAATCGGTCAAAATTATTGTATTTCATTTTAAGATTTGTGGTCTTTCTTTAATGACCGTTTTCTGAATAATAGAGTTTTTACCTAGTAACACGGCATTGTACTAAATAACAGGGTGTCATTTGAAATCTAAGTTCTCCAGTCAATAATTACCGAGATGATGTAAAGATTTCCATCCATAGAGGTATATGTAATATGGAAATTTCATATTGGCGTACAGGAATCAAATGTGGAATATTATTGCTAATTCTGAATATCATTTGCATGGTAAGCTTCACATCTGTTTGTTTTAATTAACAGGAAACGATGACAATAGCTGCTCTCCACTGTCCCGCTGTCCTGCAGAATGTACTTGTCTAGACACAGTAGTTCGCTGCAGCAACAAAGGCCTAAAAGCTTTGCCTAAAGGCATCCCAAAAGATGTAACTGAACTGTAAGTGACATGTGCTTTTCCCTTTCATAAAAATCAGTGGCAAATTTATGTTATCAGATTCAGGAATGAGATGAGGAGAAAGTGTGCAAAGTGAAGAACAGACTTTAATGGATCAGTGGGATCTAATGATATACTGCTTTATAGATATAAAGACTTGTAGAGTAAGCAAGGAATCTGAGGTTATATTTGAATTAACATGTGCTCTGTAAGTCCTAAAAAGAAAAATAAAAATGTTCTTTTCCTGCAAACTTTTAAAAATAAGTAAAATTGAAATCCCACTCAGAATTTGTAACCCAAATACTGAACCATCATATTACAATGCATTAAAATATGCGGAAAGGTGAAGATGATTAATCTATTTTCATTGTTCTGGTAGGGAGGAAAGAAGGAGTTAAATTACATTAAAAAGCAAAAGAAAACAAGCTGTTGGTGTGTGTGCTTATTTCAGTAATTATCATGGTCATATGATGCCATAGAAAGCCAGATTGTTTTTTATGTAGGCAGTCCTACAAGATCTAGGACATTTTATTAATCTCTTGTGTCACAATGTGACAAAATTGGAAAAACAGTATAGATTGTATTTTATGCAAAGACATGATTTGAGTATGCAGATGGACACTGAACTTGATAATTGAAAAAAGAAAAAACAAGAAGATAATAATGGAGTTTGAAGATAATAATGAAGCTAATTATTTGAGGATGATAATGGAATAATGAATCAGGCATTTGTGCATTATCAAGGGGAAAATATAAACACAAAATTTGGCATAATGATCCATTTTGAATCTTGATCATATATGTTTCAAGACCGAAAGAAATATCTGGAAATTATTGACAGGAAAGTATATTTATTTTACTGTCATCTCCTTGTGTTACAAATGGCAAGTGTTTAATATTAAAGTTAATAATGTTTAATAATGACTGATGAATGCTTTCTTCAGAAGATATCATAAATGCGTATTTTAAGTCACTAGAACTGGTTTATTGTTTTAGCATTTGGTAGTATTGAGAAGATTCTGAAATGTTCATCACTACTTTGGTGCCTAAAAGAATAGCATCCAAAAGACTTTGGTCATTAACAAAGATAAATTAGTAAGAATCTGAATTAACATACAGCTGTATGTGATGTATAGTTATCTATAGGCTGTATGTATACAATCTGTAACTTATTTTATTAGTTTTTCTATTAAGTAACTTAAACATACTTTACCTTAATAAACAAAATTTGACAACTTAAGGAGAGCAATGCAATGTAGGACTATGCAGCTAAAGAGAGACTTTTAGAAGAGCAAGTGGAACACTAACTGTGACTGAAAACTCATTTGTGTACAATTTTCTATGCCTTAATTAGTGTCTAAGCATGCAATTTAGCATATTTTTCAAAAGGATAATGGAGGCAGTTCCTGTTAGCAGTTGCATACTGATTGATTCTCCATGTTCATTAGCATGTGTAATCCTTCAAAGATGTATTCCTCTTGTGTTTTATAAAATATCTTAGTAGTTGCTTTGTTTGAACAAGCATTTTCTTCTAAAATGTGAAGCTAAAACAGCATACCCCTATTTATCTATTTGATGAAATAATTTTATCAGAGTATTTATTCCTTCAAAATGTTTTTGTTGAAATAATTAAGTGCAAGAGTCCCTGATCTATTCACCACCATTTATGTAATGCTGTTAATTTCAGTGGCTTACAATATAAACATAAGACTTGTTCAGATACAAGTACTGGATTTGGCAAGCAGCCATAAGGCGTGAGGGCAGGGGTAGGAGAGTGGGAGGAGGGCTTTGCTCATATATAGATACTTACGTCTTTTGATTTTGACTATTTTGAATAAAAGTTTAGCTGTGTTTCAGCGCATCCGTTTAGTCAAGACAAAGGATTGCAAAGAGGATGTTGCAGAATACTTAAAGACATTAAGCTGTAAATTCACCTAAGAATGTCTCTAGCCAGGGCTGCTCTTAACTCAAGTGTTTTCCAAGCATTTGGATGGCTAAAGTGTTGTCTTGGTACAGTCATAATGAGATGGTAGTTTTTACCTGCTTTCTGGGGCGAGCCAAGTCACACCACCATCAGCAACTCACCAGCTGATCTTTATCTTTCTGCCCATATTTGCTCAGTTGCAGACAATCCAGTAAATTCAGCACTTCCTACCATCTCTGAAATACTTGCTCTTCCGCTTGCACAATGAGTCACTTTGTCAGCAAGTGGCTGCCTATCGGCAGCTGTTTAGGCAAGGACTGTTAGGTTCATTTGCCTGTAACTGAGGAGTGGAGACAGTTTGATGGCTCTGCCCCTGTCTAACACAACAGATGAGTAAGTCTGTTTTAAGAATTACGAGCATGGAAGAAGACCAAGCGATATAACACAGATGCTGAGACGCAGAAACAGTTTAACTTTTTGTAGTAAAGTAAGAGTTACTGCTTACTGCCTTTAGTCCCTAACATACTACATAGAAACAGGATTCCATCTTCTGTCATGCTAGATATCTCATGACAGATACAGGGAGAAATTGGGGAAGGTGACGTGACTTACAGGCATGATAAATGAGTTTACCATTGGAGCTGGGACCAGCTCATACTGATGCTACTGTAAAGGACTACCCTTCAATGTCAAGTTGTGTTTCTATTTAGGATAGTTCAAAGTAATAATATCTGATATAATAGAACTGGATCTTACGCTACAGGTCCTCAGTCATGATCCTAAAAAAGAGAATTTGTAAGCAAAGGTTCTTATAAAACTGAAATACTGTTTATTCATTCGTAATTAACTTTTGCTTTACTGTTATTTTCTAAGATTAGTGGATGAATGCTGGTGTTTTAGTGAAAAAAATAATGCTATATATTTTATTTTTCTTCTCTAGTTATTTGGATGGAAATCAATTTACCCTTGTTCCAAAAGAACTTTCTAACTACAAGCATTTAACGCTTATGTAAGTAGTTTCAGAGAAACATTATCTGCGGGAATGATTAAAATAAAATGCTATTCCATTTACCTTTTTTTAGCTACAAAAAAAATCATAAATTGTAGTGGACCTTTTAGAAAATATAATACCCAAGCACAATTTGTAATTGGGGCTATTTTATTCCACTGATCATATCTAACATATAATATACTGAGTCACATTTTGTGAACAGGGATATTTCATTCCAGTGCACACACACATCACAAAGTAAATAGGGAGAAATTACAGTTAACCTGAAAAGTGATGCAGGACCTTACAAAATATGTATGAGAGAGCATATTGCAGTATCTTGTTACAAAAATCCATAAAGGCACTAATTTTAGTTTAGATTTCAGTTTTGACATAAAGGTTCTGTTGTGTGCTTCACATAATAGCACATACCGCTGCTGTGATACTTTAATGGAACCCCTTTTGTTTCCCCCACAATATATATATGGTTTAATGTTTGAAGAAGAGAGCTTGTGTCAAACTTCTCACTCCAGCTCTGCTGCTGACTCACTGTGTGATTTAAGGCAAATCACAAGCTGCTCTATAATTTATTATCTGTACTTCATGAGTTAGTCGAGTGTGATTTCTGTACCTTGTAAGAGCACAGTGAGACAAACAGGAAGACTGTCGGAGCAAATGATTGTAGTTCCTTGGCCATTGTTAGCCCTATAAACCCTTACACCCGTGAGGATGAATGACATAGCGTTCTGAAAGCACTTTGTGGTTAGTTATAGTCAAAATAAAAAGTGGAGGAGGATTAGAAAGCAACTTAAATTTTTTTGACTGGGCTTAGAGCTTTACTGCAAAAAATAAAAATAGTTCAAAATTGAAAAACAAAATCTTGATTTCCTTTATTTATCTCATGCTGGAAAAAAAGCGGTCGTTATAACAAATGTAGAGAAGAGAGATTTCCCAAACTTTTCAAATCTAGAAATAGTATATAGCATAGACGCTATAGGGAGCCTTTGTGGATTTGTGCAGGGAAGTTATGCGAGATCTAACTTGCAGCAGAGAACTGCATACTTTGTAACCTCAGTACCAGGAACATGCATGTAGATTGAACCATGTGCAACAGCAGTACGGAGAAGACTGGGTATCTCTCTGGAGTTTAGGTTAATTACAGTCATAGCTACAAGGTCTCCTTGAAGATCAGCAAGAATGATTTGGGTCCTCCTAGTTGTTTTTTCACAAACATAGCCTGAAGCTGGCTAACTTTGCCTCCCAATCAGAAAATGCACATACATTATTTGACATACAGCTGTAATGCAGTAAATTAAAGTTGAACAGTAAATAAAATATAAATATGCATGTTTTTCGTGTCTATTTGTCAGATTTGTGGGGACACATTATTGTAATCTTTTCTCTATGTATCCTCATACTGCTTTTATGAAGTTGTGAATATTCCCCAGATGCATTTGGAAAACCAAAATGGAAAGAGACTGAGCAAATTTCTTCTGTGGTCAAACAAGGAATTACGTACAAGTCTCCCGAGCTGCAGAATAACATGCAGCATCCTTTATTTGTTCCTTTTTCTTTCTATTATGGATAAATTTCATGCTATTTTATTTCACTAATATGTTGATTATTATAAGTCAGTAGTCTTACATTTTTTCATGAGATTTCAGGGAAAGAGATATGTATACCGCATAGCAATTCAATAGCATTTTAAGTTAAAATATTAAGGTCCTCTCAGAAACAAATGCTGTGGTTCATCGCAGAATACAATAAGCAAGAGTGAAATAGGCAGCATAAAATGAAAACTTAAATGCAATAAGTAAAAAAAGAACAAGCATAATTCACATTACAACAGCTTCTTCAAAGTTCTTTGAGGCTACCAGCACACCACTCCAGCTTCCATCATCCTTACACTTAAGTTTTTATTCATTAGAATATTGAACAGCAGGGAAGATGTTAAGGCTTTTTCTATAAATCTTAGATAGTATTCTTTATAATAATAGCTCTGGGCTTTGATGTCTTCAGCTTGTAAGTGCTAAGTAGAGTATTAGATAGTACTTACTCAGGTGTCATTAGGAACATGACTAGAATGATTTCCACTTTAAAACATCACTTTAATTTCTACACTTGGGTTCATATAGGATTGCATTATTAACGCAGTAGCATGATGGACACTGCTGTCGCATAAGAATGCACTGCACTGCTTTTTTCATATGTGTTGAAATGAAAATGCTTTTCATTGATCAAGCTAAACGCTCGCTGGGCTTGTATATGGCATGTGAAAATAAAAATAAGTGCTACTCTCAGTGTTGACACCAGTGATGATACTGCTTCTACTAATAAAAATAATATGTTGTGTCAGTTTAACGTACAGTATTTCAGGACTGCGGCAGTTGTTGTAAGATCTGAATTTCTGAATTTATTTTTTATAGAGATTTAAGTAACAACAGAATCAGCACTCTTTCTAATCAGAGCTTCAGCAACATGACTCAGCTGCTCACCTTGTAAGTTTAAACATGTAACAGTAACTGTTTGAAAGCATACAGTGTTTTTTGTCTTGGAAAGAAAGGGCATTTAGCTGGTATTAAAGCTTGCTTGTTTTGGAGGCTGTAAAATAACTTGTTTCCTAACTGGCTATGTGTGCAAGAGCTGTATTTGGTCATGCGCTGCAGTCTAGTTACCGAATGGCTGATTTACTTGCTTACAGTATTTTGTATGTTTTCAGAATTCTTAGTTACAACCGCCTGAGGTGTATCCCTGCACGGACTTTTGATGGCTTGAAATCACTTAGGTTGTTGTAAGTATTATTTAACCGTGACTATTTTATAGAGTTTTTATTTGTGTGTAGCAGATAGCAGACCTGTAGGAAACTACTAGATTTTAAAGCCTGTCAAGTATTTGAGAAGTGATAATTACGTATCCTTAAAAGCTAAGTGATTTCATTCTGGGGAAGTATGCAATCAATATGCTGCACAGAACGTTATATAAGCCCGGACAACATATCATTACAAAGACATACACCTTTTTTTTCTCTGCTTTTTAATCATGATTGCATTTTTTGTACATTAAGTTCTTTCTTATTATATTCACGCACGTCTAACAAGCATGTCCTATGCAACAGAACAAGGTAAATGAGGGGGTTTTTTTGCAGTAGAATTTTGAATGATTTTGTCCCACTAGTAAATTTCTTACTTTGTAGTTTCATTTAACCTGGGAGCTTTTCCATACCAATTGGATCGTGATGAACTATTGAAAGCCAATAAAAGAGTTTTTTGGGTTCCAAGAAAACTTTCCATTTTACCACTAGGGAAAATATAGTTGAGGAGAGGTGGGAATGGGGGTGGGGGAACAGCAGAAAGAGACAAAGGAAAATAAGGAGCAGGCAGATCTAGTTTATAGCTTCAGTCAGTCATAAAAGAAAATAATAATAATCCTGGAAAAATCCTTCCTCAAAGTCTCTACTTACATATGTAATTTTTATCTCCGTTCAGGTCATTTTTAACCATTTAATAGCTTAGCTGGATTAAATGTTTCAGGCATGGTGTCATTTTAATGTGTTCATGTAACTTCAAGCAGCTGTTATGTGCTTGTTTCTTATTTTGAATAAATATGGGTAATATCAAGTCTTAACTGTAAGTATATACGTTAGATATCTGTGTGAATGAATGAATTCACAGCAAATGGGATAAATTTTCATGTAGGTTTGCTGCAGGAAAGGCAGCACTAGCCCTGGCATTAAGGCTTAATAAAGACTTAAATTCTTTCATTTTAATATCATATGAGTACAATAACCTTAATATTTATTTTCATGAATAGTCAATGTATGTATTTTCCACTATTCCATGAAAGATAAAAAGTGCATAAACATAATTAATGGGAGTTCAAGGGGATTGCTGAAAAGTTCACAAATAATTATTCTAACTCTTCAGCCGTGCCTAAATCCAGTCAGTACTTGCAGAAGTGTACTTACTTTGACCAGCCTTTATTCTTTCAATGTAAAAAGAGTCATATTATTAGCATTTCTAATGAAAATATAGCATAAAAAAATTGAGTGATGACTAGGCAGCCGATTAGAGTAAGACAAGCAAGCAAAAAAAAAAGAGGGAACAAAGGAAACAAACTGGAAATTGTTTACACTTTCAAAAAAATGCAAAAAGCTCGAAAATGTTTACAGAAGCTGAAATTAGCTATGTTAAATTGCTGAGTTTTATACATTTCTAATTACTATTAAAATAAACATATTGTATTTCAGGGTGACATAAATGTCCCTTATTTTCTTTTTAAGGTCTTTACATGGTAATGATATTTCTGTTGTTCCTGAAGGAGCTTTTAATGATCTTTCAGCGTTATCACACCTGTAAGTATTTGGATGATGACCTTTTTTTTCCCACTTTATTCATGTTTAACGAATTTCATAGAGTTCAACAAAGGCAAATGCTGTGGAACCACCCCATGCGTCCGTACAGGTTGGGGACTGGCTAGCTAGCTCAGCAGAAAATCCCTGGGCATCCCGGTGGACAGCAAACTGGACATGAGTTGGCTGTGTACACTTATGGCAATGAAGGCTAAATGCTCTCTGGGCTGGATTAGCATGAGAACAACTGGCTGATGGAGGGAAATGATCGCTCCTGAGACCACATCTGGAGTGTGTGTCCAGTTTCCCCAGTACAAGACAGATCTGTATGAATCAGCACAAGTCCAGCAGGGGGGCCAGCAAGGTGCATAGGCGCAACTGGATCTGGCTGCAACATTTGCCCTGCTTTGTGCAGGGTGTCTGTTAAGTTGGCGTTGAATAAGTTGATTCTCATACCAAAGTACCATTTGAAGCAATATTTTTTTTCTGCTTTTAGTTTTCAGTGGGAATTGCGATTAGAGCAATGGGCCTCTCTTAGTATATGGATAGGTATTAAATCTTTGCTTGCAGCTGAGGAGTGGGTTGACTTATCGTTGGACATTTGTATTCCATGTGCTGTTTCTCAGAAATTTGATGATGCCGATTAAACTTTAAGTCATTGTTTTATTCATTATAATTCATTATTAGTCATTCAGATGCTTCTATCAAACTAGCCCATCTGCATGAAATATCAGTAAAACTTGCATAGATTTAAAAGAGGAGGGTGGAAGCTATATAAAAGGAAAGAAACTCATGTCTATGCCAAATGAAATATCTGAGTGGATGCTTTAAAAGAATAACACTTTGATCCTCTCAGTTTCTGGTTTTACTTTCTTGAATGCAAGGTGTCAGCTACCAGCAACTTCTGCTATATACTTTTGGGAGCATGGTAAAAACATGTGCTACCAAAGGAGACTACATTCTCCATTCAAATATATGTTCTTTCCTATTGTTGCTGTATCTTTTTTTATTGCCTAGCAAGCTATCCTTGCTAACATTCTGATTTTAGCAGCGCAAATGCCTTTTTTCAGTTCAGCCGGACGTTCACTCTTGCAAATATGGACTAGACAAATTGTAGTTATTTCTCTTTCCGTAGGAAGTCCCATAACATGAGGTTTGATTTTTGTTACTGCTCTGTGTTAAGCCTGACTGAACAAGTGTATATCATTTCTTGTGTTCGGCTGGAAGTCTGTAGCAATAATTAAAGAGAGAGCTTGCTGCTCAGTGTGGCAGAAAAGTGTTTCTGCAGTTGTAGATTTTCTGCTGCCTTTGCTTTCCAAGCATTTTCTTGCATCTCTAGAAGACCCACTGATCTGAAATTAAATGTAGAGCAATCTGAAAGCAAAAAAAAAAAAAAAAAAAAGACAAAACGTCTGGAGAAAGAGGTGGTTCTAATGCTGCCTCTTTACAATTTGTGCACATGGCAAGGTTATCTGTTAACGGTTCGATGATTATTGTATTTCTTAAAAGGAATGTGGATACTACATGTTTACAGAGTAACACAATGCTTGTATCTACCGTATTAACTGCACAGGATATCATTATTCCCCGAGTAGTAAGAGTATTTATAATTTCTAGGAGAAAAAAGAAAGACATTTTAAAAAGTCTCTACAGAAATTAGTTCTAACAATCTCTAGATAAATTATTTTTAAATAAAAACAGACCAGATTTATTTAAAGAAATGGATTTGCTTTCATAATTGGGCAATGCTGATATAAGTACTACAAAGTTAGGCTAACGTAGTTTTATTTACCTATTTAGCAGTGACCTTTTACAGAATTGCTGAACATAGCTGTGAGTTCGGTGGGAGAACTCCAAAGAGGAAAAATTTAAATTGGAATTTGAAATCTTGAAAGCAAATAGTTTGTACCAGCCTGCTAGCAATGAACTGAAAAAGAAAAACATATGGGTGGAAGTCTGTGGGGTTGCCTTTGCCACACCAGAGGAAATACTTTATTCTTGCTAACGTAATTTCCCAGTATCAGTTCTGTTCTATGGATGCAGCTGAACTTGGCCATTGCATACTAAAGATGGTACAGAACTCATTAGTATTAGCTCACAATAATGCAGCTAAAAATAGCTAGGATTCTGACCAAGTTTACTTCTGAATTTCACACCCTCTCTTATTTTAAAACCCAAATCCAGACACCTTCATGTGTTTTGGTCCCATATGGGGGATGGTATATGGTTGGAAAGGTTTTTTGCTGCCCTCAGTTTCCTAGGTTTCGTTTTTAAAACTTTATTCCCTTTTCATTTGTCTGTTTTCCCTAGGGCTATTGGAGCAAATCCTCTTTATTGTGATTGTAACATGCAGTGGCTCTCTGACTGGGTAAAATCAGAATACAAAGAACCTGGTATTGCACGTTGTGCTGGTCCTGGAGAAATGGCAGATAAACTTCTTCTCACAACTCCCTCGAAAAAATTTACTTGCCAAGGTACTGTTTTTTTGATTTGGGTTTTTTTTTTTTCCTCTTTGAAGTGCCAGTCTTGAACCTTTACAGATGAATAGTTGAGCTGTGAAATAAGAAAATACTGTGTGGTCTAAATACATTTATTACAGCATCTTCGCTCTGCCTTGTCATCATTCAGTCTCATATTTTGGGATGTAGCAATTGGTTCCATTCAGGAACTGTATTTATTCTAAGGACTTTGATACCTATTTCTGTTCAAACAGTAGATGGAGGAAAAAAATTCTTCTGATTTGTAGTATAGTATTCTCAGTACATGAATATGAAGTACATTTGCCTATGTATAGGTACATAGTACGGTCTTAGTCATGAACTAAAAGCTAATATCTACACTTCTCTTAGCCCAAGAATGTTCTTTCCCTTAGACTGTTTACAGAAAAAATTGTAAATACATCCATAACTTTTCAGGTCTGTGATCCTTGCAGTCTGCATTATCTCAGTGGTATATAACAGCATCAGTATGTCCAGAATGCTGTTTCCTTTGATGTTTCAGAAGAAAGCATAAGAAAATGCAAAGTATATAAAGGATATGATTAACTCTGGAGATGTCTCTTTCAAAAATGTTACTATGTAGAGAGGTTTCTCGTAATTTGAAACGAGTATTTATTTCCTTTTCAGTACTAACGTTGTTGGCACACCTATCACAATGCATATTATTGTATGTTCAATTCTTGGATACTTTTTTGAATCTTACTATTTTTTGGGCATTAGAAAAGTGTCTTTTTGACTCGTATGTAAAAGAGGCCTTGATTTGTTTTACTGTCTAATCTTTCTTTCTGTCTGTTTTTCTCCTCTTAAATATTTTAAAACAAAGAAAACTTCATTTTTCAGACTCCTGGATTTAGAAGCATTGAAATCTACAATTAAAAACAAAAAGTGCTCGTACATATATGCTTCTTACTAAGCTTTTATTTATTTCTGAGGCATCAATTAAATATGATCTTAGGTTTTGTCGAAGTAACTTATTCTCAGACTGGGTAATCTGCAAGCTGTTTTCACTGATTCATCTGTTAATGTGTCTCCAAAGGTGAGCTTAACCCCCGCTGTAAATTCTTTCTCAAAAAAGTCATGCAACTCTCCCATAGTCAGCTCTCATCCCAGGTTGTTTTTGGCTGGCATGTTCATTCTGCTGAGTCTTCTTGCCTTAGGTTTTCTGTTACAGAATTTTCGGTAAACAAAAACCACTGGAAATCCAGCTCATTTGTTGTGTGTGAAGCTGATTAGTTATCTTTTCTTCAAAATTATTGTTGTAATTTTACAAAATAGATCTCTGAGGTCATATCAGTTGTTCATTGCATATGATACTACTCTTGCAGAAGTCACCTGGTCTAATTTTAGAGAGGAGATTTTCTGGCCAACCCTGTCATTTTCTCTACAAGCATCTACTGATCATTGCTGCAGATTCTCTTTTATTACCTGTTGTTATAGGATTATAAGTGAAAGAAGATTTGCAGAGACATGAAGGACCTGTTTAGTCATTTTCCAGCTCTGTCAGTTTAATAAACTGTAATGTATAGTTTATCATGTCACTCCTTCCTGCAATCATTGTTATGTTTTGGTCAGCCAGTCCAGAAAGTGTATCTTACTTCCTCCTGCCCATCAGAACACATCCTTTTATATTTAGTTTATATTATTATGCAGGGTAAGAACTGTATTTGTTTCACTTCCAAGAGTGGAGATCTGGTATTATGGATACCTTAGAGCAAAAATAATTTTCCTGCCACTGTCCTTCTGTGAAGATGCCCAGAATAATTACGTATTGCCACTCACCAACTTCTCAGTGACATGATGGCCCTGTAAGACATTATGTCTCTCTCTGTTACTCAAAGATAAGTAATTTTATCTTCTACTTAAGAATGAACTGGAATTGAATAGGAATTGCTATATTCCTAGCAAGGTGCTATATTCCGACTAGAACCAAGTTTTTAAAGTATGAGTGAGGATATTATCTTTGGATATGTATGGTCTGTTGATGATCTGCTATTGTGTATATATTTACAGGAAAAGAATAATGTATAACTCCCTCTTATCAGTATCTCTGGATTCAATTGAAAGTGAAACATACTTGAATTTGACTTAGATAATGAATAGTTCCATGTGAAAATGAGCATTTTAGTATGAAGTCTCGCCTCAGTTGTAAAGTTCCAAAAAATCACTGGAAGCATGTGAATTTAAGCTGTAGGAATCATCCTTCAGTATTTTCTTCCTTCAGTTGTTAGTCTAAGTTTGTGGGTTTTTTTTCCTTTCATATGTGGCCTCTAACAGACTCTCACTCTTTTACTTTCACCCCTTTACAAACCGTGCCCTGCTTCTAGAGATCCCAGGGCCTTGTGGTTTTCTGATGCCAGGTAAGGTTGTAAGTAGATCGGGAATGGATGCTCTGATTGAGAACAGACCTTCTGACCTTCCTTGTGTGCACCTCCAGCAGACTTCTTCCCTAAGACATGCATGTTTACTGTTCGTTTTCCCCTTCTTGGATGAATTTACAGCTGATTCTTCGTGATACGTTGCAGAGTATAATTGTATGAACAGTTTTGTTATTCTAAAAGCCTGAGTTCTGGAGTTGAAAATTAACTGAAATGATTGTTACAACTGCATTGTACTATGATCAGTGATTTCATTACCTGCATTATGAGTATATGTATGTACTCATACGTATGCACTCAGTGTAGATACTGGTTTTGAGGTCCTCTCATAAATATCATAGGAGTTCTAGGCTCATAACAAGTCAGAGTTTAAAGTTTTTCTTGTAGCAGGTTTCTTTGGGAGCTAGTTTTGAGAGGCTTCAAGTGTTCATATTCTTTTTTTCTTTAGAAACAGTAGTTACTAGTGTAGTAGTAAGTATACAAGTGTGAGTGTGTGTATATATATATATTTGTAAGTAGATACACAGACAGTTTTTTACTATTTACAAAAGAACGGTGTTTATTTGTCTTTTATTTTAAGGATTTTTTTTTTTTATTTAGGGCTTATTTAAGGATTTATATGTCTATCATGTGAAAAAGTAAATAATAGATTTTGAACCCAATTCTTTTTCATATACAGATCTTTTAACACTTGCAGGCAGAAACCGGGAAAGAACAATATAGTACAAGTGAAAATAGGTTCCCTGGGTGACTTTCCATTAGAGCTCAGTAAAAATATCTGAAACGTTTCCGGGTTTCAATCCTGTAGCTGAAAAATGATGAAGAAAAATATTAAAAATATTAATATAATAGTGGTAGACATAGTTTGAAATAAACACAAAATAAATGCAAATAAACACAAAATCAGACATAGGTTGTTTACTGCCTTGTTAGTACTTTTTTTCCCCATTATCTAGCTCAGATTTAGAAATGAAATGTAGATTGCTAATCCATTTAGGAAAATAACCTTAGTTACTGGGTTTCTGGTTTTTTGTTTAATTCATACAAAATCATTAATATTTTGGATGAAACAGTTGAGGCAAGGCAGCATAGTGCTCTAGGCTGCAGCACAGTGTTATAATTTAAGAATTTTTTCTTAAGTATGTCCCCTCTTGCTCCGTATTGGCTTCACAAAACCTCTTGACATAGTCTAGCAATAATCAGCAATAGTCTAGAGTACACAGTCAGGATTTTCCAGATGTTAATTCTATGGTATTTGTTCCAACTTGCCTACCTCTGTTGTTTGCTACTTCTGCAGGAACTTTAATTAGCTATAGATTTCTTTCAAAATAAGGTAGTGAAGTACAAGAATAGTCAATGATCCATATAGATTGTGACTTTGGCAATAAGCATCTTATCACAGATTGCTGTGTTTATCTCTTTGCAATTGCTTGCAAGCTGTGACACAGAAGGATACCAGCAACTGCAGATTAAAAGAAAAATTTGTCAGCATCTCCCTATCTACCACCCCTACCGTATCCTTATAATGATATGGCTTGTTTCCACTGCTAGCTCCTTCAGAATAATGTGTCTGGGTTTAGTTCTGCGAAGAAAAATAAGTAAAGAAATTAAATTCAAGCTGAAAGAAAAAGCATGAAATAGCATATCTCAGGAAAACTGAGCCCTGGTAGCTTGAAAAACTTCACTGTTTTGCTCACTTTGGAGAAAAAGTGTTAGGGAGCGATTAGACGGTTTCACTAGCAGGCCTGAGGAGTTTGCTTTTCTGTCAAGTTACTGAAGAAATCACGGGTTGTTCCTTAAAATTTGTAAGTAATGGTTGCTGGGTACTTAAATTTTGTAAGTAATGATGTGTTTTCGTAGATGAAAGCTGAAAGCAAGCCAGAGGTGATAATGTAGTCAAGCAATATAGCTGGAGATAGTAGGAAATGTATGCCCATTTTCTTAATAGACGATTGTCTTTGCAGCGCCTGTTTTCTCTTATTGTGATGAATCTTTTGTCTTTCACAGAGATCTGTGAAAATGAATTATTATTTAGGAGCGGATGATTTGTAATTTTTAAGGAATAGCCAGCAATTTCTTCAGTCATTTGACAAAGAAAACCTAACAAGTGATGGTTCTTGAGAATTCACCCTGTAAAAGCTGCCTTAAAATTGTAAAATACCAGAAAATAAATGAATAGATATTTAATAAATATTTATACAATAGGAATAAGAGCTATGTAGGCCAAAGCTCTCAGGAGTTTGGCTTGTGAAACTTAAGATTTTGTGAGTGTACTTTTCTAAATTCTGTTCTTATAACCATGAGGACAAAGGCAGGATCAAACTCTCCTTGCTGTTCATATGAGAAAAGTGACTGCAAGCATGGATGGCAGACCTTGTTTACACACAGATTTGTAGCATAGTTTGCATTATATGTGGGTTCAACGTGTGCAGGAATGCACAGGACGGTGGCAGAGCCTGTAAGGGAGCAGGGCACTAGGTAGAGCTGCTTACAGGAGACAGGAGGTGGCTTGGAGAATGCAGTTCACAACAGTGCGGGATGGCTGCTCTAGGTCTTCAGCCAATTTGCTGACTATTTTACCGGTTGATTTTGGCCTCGCTTCTCTGTGATCCTGCAGTTAAAAATTACGTTAAACCAAAAATACATTAAAAATACTGTTCTCAGTAACACCACCAAGATTGGAAACTGTGATAGACCTTGTTTTCATAAGCAATTTTTATTCCCTGAAGAAACAAAAGCTGAAATTGTATTGTTCCTTTAAAATGCAAAGGAGAGATAATGATCCATGGACCAGAACTGTACAGATTTCAGAGAACATAGGTACAGGAATCACTTTAGGGTGAGCTTCTCTTTGGTTTTTAAAAGTAATAATTAAGACCAAAAACCAAACCTAAAATTTGCTTAGTCATGTCAAATTAAGGACAGCCCAGCATTCAATTCATATAGAAAATGCCACAATATCTAAAGAATAAATACGATTTTAAAATTTAAAGCATTATGGCAGATTCATCCTATCAAGTATAAATTAACAGTTTGTTTCTGACTATCAAATTTGTATTTTTAAGGGCCTGTGGATGTTAATATTCTTGCCAAGTGTAATCCCTGCTTATCAAATCCATGTAAAAATGATGGAACCTGCAACAATGATCCGGTTGACTTTTATAGATGTACATGCCCATACGGTTTCAAGGTAGGTACTGAATAAGGAGGGAAAAAGCTTACTGAAATGTAAGCTTCTGCTTCTTAACCCTTATAAGAAGTTTTATCTGGCTCACTTCTACGAGTGCCTGTATTTTCTTAATTGATACTGTTGTTCTGTGCATAGGGTCAAGACTGTGATATTCCCATTCACGCCTGCATTAGTAACCCTTGCCACCATGGAGGAACTTGTCATTTAAAAGAAGGCGAAAAAGATGGTTTCTGGTAGGTTGTTTTTATTTGTAATAACAGAAGAGGAAACTGTTGAGTCTTACATGTTTAAATAATTTGAGTATTAATCTTTGGATTCCAGAAGCTTATAAGCTTGTTGGGTTGGTTCATTGTTGGTAAGCACGCCACCAAGGCAGACTTTCAGTGCTTCTGAAGTTTTCAGAAAATGTCACTGTCCTTGGAAAGCTTCTAAAGCTTTGAAACTGTTAAAAACAACAACAAACGACTGTGATTAGTTGAGGCATATCAGGTCAAGACAACATAGTGTTGACTCCATTATGCTAATTAATAGCTAGCTAGATCCCTGCTGAAAAAATCTCACAATTCATCTGTTGTCGTGTGTATTACTTCAACAGACAGCATGTAAATGATAAAATGTAAATCCCAGTGAAACAGAAAATTAATGATTCATTTCAAACTCACTATGCCAGCAGAGAAACATGCTGTGAGCATTTTTAATCTTGAGTTATTTAATCACACAGTACAATTACTCCAGATGTACTTCATGAATTATGAAATAAAGTTCTTTAGCATTCTTATGTGAAATTATTAGGCATTTAATAATCTGCACCTCAAGCTTGTTAGAAATGGCACTTCAAAAAGAAACAATTCATTATTCTGCAATTCATTAAGACATTATTCTTATTTTTTAATCCAAATTCTGCCCGAGGATTAAATAGTTTTCTATTTAAAATTAAGTGTATACATCTTAATATCATGCCTCCAGAATTTAAAGGGACATAATCACAGTCACAGTATTTGACCTTTTTCATTTATTTGCTTAAACGCTACATATTTTGAAAAGCAAAGTAGTCTCTTGAAAATCAAAGTTGCAGAAATTATAGCTACTGCAAATTACATGAAATATGTGCATGCTCATATATGAGTGGAAATTTACATTTATTATCTTTTTTGAAGTATGTGTACTTTGTAAGCACATGTAAAAGCAAAAAATTACTTCTTTTAGGTGTTTACGTAGGCTTTATTGTATAATAATACGTGTATTGTATATAGAACTCTAAAGAGAGCTTTGAAATGGTATATTTTAACTGAATGTAGTTCAGTAGAATGTAGTTTTACATGCTAATCATTGATCCTGTAAAGTCTTTTGCATGTGCTTAGCTTTGAAAAATTTTACCATGATCATTTTCCATACGAAATATAATCTGATCTTATAATATAAAAGTGGTATGCATTTCACGCTAGAAGAAGAATTGCTTAGTGGTTTAATTTAAGAAGCTCCTTAAAATAAGAATTAAAGCACAGATTTAGACACCTTTTCTGTTTTGATTTGGTTTTTTAACATAAAAATATTTTGGTAATATTCATATATATTTTTAAAACATACTAGCCATGTTACCTACGGGATAATGATTACTAATTAATGTACCTATTAATTACAGATCTTCTTGTCTGATCTCCCTAGCTAAATTGTCCTTGTAGTCAGTTTTATTTTCTGTATTACAGGTGCACTTGTGCAGATGGATTTGAAGGTGAAAACTGTGAAGTTAATGTTGATGACTGTGAAGACAATGACTGTGAAAACAATTCTACTTGTGTGGATGGAATTAATAACTATACCTGCCTTTGTCCGCCTGAATATACAGGTAGGAGTATAAGGGAAAGTACAAGTAATTCAAGAATATTCCTAGTAAAACAATAGTAATATTTTTCAGTTTGTAGGTAAATTAATGGCAGTTCTGCAATTGACTTGAAGCTAGATTTCCCTCCATGTTCCTATTATATTATTCCGTAATGCTCGTTCCTTTGTTAGTTTTGAAACTTTAGCATTTTGTTATTTAAAAAGTCTTTCAAAATGTGTCCCTCACCACTGCTTACCTAACCCTGAAAGCCCAATGAAGAGCCCTTGCAGCTTAGGAATCTAGACGTTAAGTATTCCACTCTTATCCTCTATTGTTCAATTTACTAGCGGAGCAGAGAAGGATTCTTCTCTGCTAGAAGGCAACTGGATGTGGCATCCCCGGGTAGTGTCCCACCCTCTCTTAGAAACATTAATGTGGAGTGTGATGTTTTCTGCTCTAATGCACACAAAAAAGGTATGAGAGTGTGTGTAATTGTTCATTTGTGTCAGTTGGAGGCCAGACCAAAGCCCAGGAATGAATTCTACCCAACCATCCTGTATCTTCACTGTAATCAGCCCTATTGCCCCTGGCAGGTGAGGTTTTCACTGTCCTCAGGGAACACTAAATTTGAGTTCAGTAAAGCTGGGAGGAGGTGAACTCTCATGGTAATTTCATTTAATGAAAACAGAGCTAACTGCGATTTAAGCCAGGGTATTACTGTCATTAGTTCTCCAGCATACTGGATTGCTCGAATGATTTAGGATGCACAAATTTAAAGTCAGTGTTTAAATCTTGGGAACACACGGTGAGTGGAGATCTTAAAACGTTGGTATAAGAAATATCAATTAAAATACATGTGTTCATCCAGTACCTGGGCTGGGTAAATATTTGGAGGAGAGTCCCCATGCAGAACAAGTGACAGTAACTAAAGCAGTACAGGTTAAAAGCAGCCGAAATAAGATATATAAGAATAACTGGATGGTCTATATCTGGAAGAATAAACAGTATTCTGCTTAGGTGGGATACCTTTTGCTAGATACTGATGCCTTAATATCTAAAGCAATTGAGAGTTCAAGCGTTAGAAAAAAGTAATAGGTAGGACCATCAATATGTCCAGAGATATATTTGTCCCTATAATTAATATTTCAACCGTATCTGAATCAAGCTTTAGCTCCTCCAGGCTATCTCCTTTGAAAATGTGATCAGATACTCTACCAGGTAGGCTGGAAGAAAGCAAACCAAGTCACTTCAGTCCAGTTTTCCTGGTTAGAGGTTTTACGCTAACGGGTTCCATCTGCCTATTAAATAGTAGACAATTCATTTGCACATGCATTCCTCCTCAGCAGCTTTGCAGTCTTTTGCCCAAGTTGTCCATTTCTTAGTTTTTTACATTTCTCTAATTATATTTGGACTGCTGTAGTCGATAGCTTGCTGTATTCGTAACATCCTATGGGAAGGACTGTTTTGTATTAAATATCCATTGGAGTGGACGCAAAGGATTGTTTGTATGCACGACCCTAAAAATGTTATGTATGTCTGTTGCATTTTGGTATCTTTTTAATTGAAATTAACATTTTACATATTCAATTGAAACAGTAATTGTAGCATTTCTCTATGTATGTATCTGATTAGAGCAAAAGAAAAGAGTATAAACCTTGGTAACATTTTTATTTTAATGTTTGTATTGCAGCTGTGGTTTTCCAGTCAAAATACAAAAAAAGTTTAATTGGACTGGTAACTAAGGAAATGGCAGCTACGTTTCTTTGAAGATTCTGCTTTTGTTGTTGAATAGCTTGTGCATAATTCCCAAAGGAAAATATGGTTTTCCTTGGCAAGTTTTTGTTTGCAAACTACATTAAAAAGAAAAAAGATTTGCTTTTATAGATGCAGTGCATAGTGGTAATCAGTACTGAAGTCAATAGGTCATGTGAGTAGGTGAGAATCTTCTCAGCAGCTCTAAAATAAATCGAAACAATCTGCTTACAATCAGTAATTTTACCTGTACTTTTTTCAAAAAAAATTGAGATTTTAAAATCTCATCACATTTTTTCTACACCTCACCATAAACAAATACACACATTTTTCTAAACATATGACAGCAGAGCCTCAATTTATTTTATAGGTAAATTGATGCATAATTTATAGAAAAAATTCTAGTTTTTGGTTCTATAGGATACAGTACAGAATTCCACAGTAGACTAGCTGTCTTACAAAACGTCTGAGGACAGTGCACAATAGTGAGATCTAAGCTCAGTCTTGAGATTAGTTGTAGGAGAGAGTATAAAATATCAAGCTAGTCCGGAGGTCTTCACATCCTACCATCCTTGATCTTGTGTAATAATTAAAAAAACTTTCAGTGTTGTAGATTTAGACTGCCAGCAGTCTGGATGCATCAGGATCTAGAAATGGTAGTGTTCAGAATGTAAAATAATCTTACAGTTGCCTCAACTGTGTTATGAGGTACCAAATTACTTAGATAAAATTTTTCTCTGTCCTGTAGCCTGATTTGAAAGATAAGTAACTGAGTCTCGATCTAGTTAGTATAGGTAAGTTGATTTTCATAAGGAACCTCTTAAACCTTTGGATTTCAGTATGTGTTATAAGAGGTTGAAATGAGATATACATATTGCTAATGTGTTTTTTTTAATGCAAGGTATTTTTCACTTAATGAATTCCTGTACTAGCTAAGCAAAAATAAGTTAATCATCAGGAAAACTGAGTGTATATACAGTAAGTAAAAAGATTTTTAAATACAAAGATACTATCTCTAGCTTAGAAGGTGCCAGTCCCTGAGCCGTAAGTTGCTGGGGGCTGGGATGGTGTACATACCAGGAAAATATCACTACAGGCTTGTCCTATTTGCTTTTAAATCTGTTGGCAACACTTCGAATTGTCTGGTTTCAAGATGTCGCAGTGCACATCTGCTGAAAGTAGAAATGCACCAGCCTAGAATATTTTTCTGGGTGAATGGTTGTCTGCAAATAGACTTTGCTTTTTAGCAGCACAAGATAAGGAAGAAGCTGCTGATATGAAATGTAAATCATTCTTCTTTAAAGTTTTATTTATATGTTGAGGGCTTGCTTGAATCTCAGATTACCTCTGAAAATACAAATATGAAAATAAAAAAGAATACGATAAAGAATATTATAGGGCAAAACCAAGCAGTCATGTTTTGCCTTTTCTAACAATCCCTTGAAAACTGACACTTTTCTCAAATAAGTAGTATTAATTGAAAAACAAACAAATAAAAAGACTGTTGGCTTATATTATTGTTTAAGTAGCAGTAATCCATTTTTCTATGATTCGGTTAAGTTTTATGATTACTTCCCCAATTATAGTTGGAAGGACAGAATGGTATGTGCACTATACTGTGAGCTTTCTTAAGGTCTCAGACCTCAACTGTGAAATCAGCTGTAAGCGTATGGGATCAGTGGACGTTCAGAAATGAAACCTTGAGAAATAAAACATCTGAAATACCTCACTATGTCCTGCACTCTTTAACCTTGCTATTCTCTTAACATTACCATCTCCTTTATTTTAACCACAGTCCAGTAAATGTCAGGTCATTATGTGTACATTCTATAGATTACAGATGACCATTTCTCTTGCTCGTTACCATCAGTCATTTAGATCACAGATCTAACTGATCCAAAAGTAAAACCTTTCTTATGCCAGCAGCGACATGTACTTCTTATCTTTTCTGTTTGTTTTGCTCTGCTGTAGGTGAAACTCTGAAGCTTGCTTCATTTTGCTATGTCAACCTCTCTGCTGCTATAGTTGTGCATTAGCTTAATGTGCTATGCTGTTGTATTACAATGTAAAAAGTCTCTTGTCTCTTCTGTCTTTGTCACTGCAAGCTGCTAATCTGAATGAGGTGGAAAAAGGTCAGTTGTCTTTTAAGCCTATTTTCACTTACTTTGGTTTCTCACTTTCCTTTCCTTAAAGGTGCATGGATTTCAGTTCTTAAAAATGATCAAGTAAATTGTATATACATATCGTGTAGAAAGCTCACTGTAAATCCTCAGATCAGGCACTTGGATCTTGCTATGAATACATGTCAAATGAATGTCATTGAAAATACACATGGCTGTGTAGGAGTACTTTAATACTATCTTCATTGTCTTTTTTTCAGATGCATTAAAAATTTATTCAACCACTGATAGGACAGACAAAGTCTTATATGATGGTCTTCCAACACCTTTATTCTCATCATTTTTTATGACATACCTTGGCTCTGTTCTTATGTATTCTGTTTTATAACACTCTGTAGCTTTAATTTCTTCCTTACATTATGGTACTAGAAATTATGCCGGAATATAAAATAGCAATCCTCTTGCTTACAATTTCTGAGACTTTTTTTTTCCTGTAAATATCTGAAGTACCTGAAATGACCACATTAAGCTGAGTCTATGGTACAGGAAAGGTAATGGTGGAGAGATTTGACCTTAACTTTAGGTATTCTTGATCAGGTTGGTTTTTTTTTTTTTTTTCAGTTTCTGTCTAACACTGATCTCCCTAACACAGAGGTATATAGCCTTTTGCTTCTCCTTCTTGCCTTCCAGAGGAGAGATCTGCTTTGCTATCTCAGAGCTAACGTAATGATGATGTATTTATGGAGTTTCATGTTAGGTTTTGAAAGGAAACAAGTCCTAGTATCTTGTATTGTATTTGTCATTAAGTTAATTTGATAGAAATATTGTGCAATGTATAAAACAATATAATATTTCACAAATATTAAAAATTGTTATTATCCATGAAAGAGAATGTTGGTCAAGGATGCAATTATACTATCCATGTTAATTAATTTAGACATCATTCATATCACTTAAATTCAGTGTCTGATTTTCCTCTGTAACTAACAGAGAGAAATAGACATTTCCAGAAAGAGGTTCAGAGTGCAGGTGTTACATACTTAAAGTTGTATTCCATTCGGACAGGTTGCTGTAGTTGCATTTTGTGAGTATTTCTTTGGACAGCATACCCTCCTATTTTCCTTTCCTTTGTTGCTTCCTAAGTTGTTATTTTTTCTGCAGCGTTTTGTTACTACCCCAGTATGAAACTGGTTGATTTTCTAACATAGTACTTGTCCCAAGACTGATTGAAAAAAAATGCAAACTGCCAGTTGCCACTGATTTCTAGTAGTATAAATTATGAATCTGTAGGATTTTCTCTTGTAAATTAAAGATAAGATTTATTTTCATGGCTTCATGAAAAGCCATGAAAAATAGTTTTTCACATGGAAAGTAAACAGAAGATGCTGCCATGAAGAGATTCAAGTCCCTGCTTCAAGATGAAACAGCTGTCACTTTTGTGTAATTATGCTTGCTGGTAGTCTAAATATCTGTTTTAAATGTGATTAAAGGTCAAAAGGGAATGAATCATAAATAGAGTTATAGTCATTGTAAATGTATGAAACGAGGGTGAATCATAACATATTAGAATTACTGATTTTGTCAAGACCAAATTCCTCACAAGCAAATTATCAAAGACCCAGGGGATGTGAACTAAATACAGAACCAAAATTATGATGTGTATGTGGTATATACTTACATTGCTTTGCCAGCTGAACATGAAAGTTTTTAAGTCTATGAGTTACTTGTGGGATAGGTTAATTTTACCATTGTAGACATCTTCAGAATTCTTACAGTAGAAGGAAAAAAAGGAATAATTTTAAGTAATCGTCTCTATCTAGGGAAGTCTAGAGACAGACGCATGTTTTATTTTTATATGTTTCACAACTTTGATTCATAGCCTTCTTGCTACTTTAATAAAGGAGTTGAGTTGCTAATATTTTCAATGCACTTTGTAATCAAATAAGTACATGCCTAAAATTTAGGTGTGCAAGTAATCTAATACAAATCATGTCATATCAAACTCGATAAATATATCTAATTATTTCATTATGTCAGAATCATAATCCTCAGTCATGTAAGAATTACACATAAATGTTACAACTTGCTTAGGGTAAAAAAAGATACCTCTGCTACTCTTGCTTTTCATCTCTTATACCAAAATTTTCTGTTTCATGTTATTGATATTCTCAAATAACCATACTGTTCTGTATTTCAGTATTAAAGCAATTATGCTACATTTTCACAAATGCTGATAAGGGAATATGCATGATATCCTTGGCAAGCTGAGTCACTTATTACTTCAGTTTGATCACTCCATTTGTAATTTTGGACCATGAGCCATCCTTTTGTTCTCCTAAATTGTCTTAAAGCTTCCTGCCTAAAGTTATTATTTCTTTGTTGTTGCCAAACTGCATATGTAAAACAACTAGCTATGTTAAACAACTAAATAAATAAGGCCCCATCTTGCACTGAGATCTACAAGAATGAGACATAGCTGAACAGAGTTAAGCAATGGTGAAAGACTGGGACAGTCCAATAATGAATCAGATCCAAAATTTGTCTGTAAAATTATTTCCAACAGAATTTTCACATTCTTGGTTATGAACTGCATCCTGCTGTGACTGTGAACTTTTATTTTAATTTTAAGCAACTTTATCCTCAATATAGTGTACTTTCATCATTTTTTGTTTCCTGAGCCATGTGTTCAGCACTTCAGATATTTCACCCGCGTTGTCTACTGATCATCAAACTCAAGACTGCATAAAAATGCAGCACTTTTCTGAATATACATTGATAAATAGCATTAACATTTTCCTACAGTCTACTGGCTATTTGAGTCAAAAATAACTGAACACTCCCAGTCACAGACTCGAATAACAATATCTGCGTGATAAAACATAAAGACTGCAGAAATTGGCTTACAGTATATGGCAGCCGAGCTGTGAAGCTGGAATAGACAAATCTGTACACATATAAAATCCATCTATTCCAGTAATTACCAGTAAGTCTGCAATGCATATTTTATATCCTTCTTTTGGAACAATGGATAAGTCTTCTAGTAAAAACCTGATTACGGTATTTAGAACTGACTTTCTTTCATTTGGATTTTGTCCCCGGTTTTTATTCTAATATCATACTCAGCTTTGTGCTAATAACACTGGTGATTTTAAGATTGTTTCTTTATTAAGCCTGCCTGTAATTTCTTGGTCAATGAATTATCAATGTGCTGTTCTGCTCAGAATTTCATGTCTGTCTGTGTTAGAGCTCTCCTCTTCATTCAGTAATATACTGGCTCACGTTTCCTTATTGAACTATATTTTGGATTTGTTGCCCACTTATTCAAAATAGCAGTGATGTAAATCCTTTTTCACTTCATTGCATTGTTCCTTATTATTTCTTATACTACCTTATATGCATATTGGCAAATCCAGAATTAAGTTTTTCTGCAATTTATAATCTCATCAAATCACAAGAGTGAACGACCGTATACAGAGAAACCACGACCTGACCTATGAATGTAGCAAACTAATAACTCTGATTGGCTAGGTAATCAAAAATTGCACACAGTTCATCATCTGTATGTAACAGTGTTGTCTGACTAGTAAAACTTCAAGTCTGAAGACTCTTCATAGAGTTGTAAGTCTCCGTACCTAGCTGTAAAATCTCAGTAAACATTCCAGGCTTGACCAAGGAATGATCTGTTCACTCACTGACCATGCAGAGTCCCACTGGTTTCAGTTATACCCCTTGCCAGAAATAAGACTCCATAGATTAAGTAAGATATCTCATGAAAAGAATTATTGCTACTTCTATGTAAATTTTGGGAGCTTTTCATAGGATTTCTGGCATTTTATCCACTGCTTATTTTTAAACAAATTAGTCTGTTGCCTATTTCTCTACATACAGAAATCTTCCAATCTTCAAAAATGTCATTATTTAGCCAAGCTCTTACAGAAGCCTCAGTTGTAATGTTATTAGATGATAAAAGAATATACACACGCAACATTGATGTCAAGCTTGCTTGCATTGAAACATTTGGTTCACATTCATTTTTCCTTTTTGTGAAGTATGATTTTAAAAATATTGCATTATATTTTCCAAATTAGGTAACTGCCTAACATTTCCTTCCAGTAGAACTGGGAACTGACTATCTTTTCATTTCAACAAAGTATTTCTTTCCTATTTGCCTTGTCTTGGTTAAATTCTGAATAACACATTGGTTATTCACTGTGCCAAAAGAGTTGTTGCTGTACTAGGAATCTGTTCTTCAGTGCGTAAGATTCCATGTCACATAATTTTGCTTGCCTTTTCTATTAACTTTTTCCTGAACAGTTCTATTTTGCTTATGCGAAAACTCCATTCAGGATATAAATATGTTAACAGAACAAATTAAGAACTCGCATTTGGGTTATTTTGGTTTGTTCTTCTATTATACATATTTACACCCAGAAATTCAGTATCTGAATAACATATTTTGGATTCTGTCCTAGAATTTTTCTTGTTTTTCTTTTTGCTTATCCTTTAGGCAAGTCTGTCATGAATTCTTTATACATACATACATACATACATACATACATACATATATATATATATATATATATAAAACTCTTTCTTTATATATATATACTCTTTATATATATATAACTCTTTCTTTATAATGAAAGAGGTTGTACCTTCTGCAAAAACTGACTTTTTTGTTCATAGGGCTTTTTACATTCTCATTTAAATATGTGGACTGCAGAGTTTACCATGTCCTTTCCTTGATTCCTGTTTCCTTCCCTAGGATAGTTGCTGAATGCTTCCTCCATTGATATAATTCAAATTTATTTCTAAGGAAATAAATCTTTGCAAATACAGAGGAATACTTTCCTTTCTTTTATGTGCCTCACTCAGCACGTAAGTCCTGTCCTTTTAAGATGAAGAGTGTTTTTTGGATCTTCGTTGCTCTTTTGTCTCAATCACTGCACCTTTGTACTGTGCAAACTGGAAAGTTTCTGCAGAGTACTTGGACCATAGTCTGACTATAATTTCAGCAAGACCTGATGATGTTTGCAAACCATTTGGCAGCGGTAGGCCTGGTAGTGTAGCATTATCTTATGACCTGAAATGGAAATTTTTCAAAAGCATAAGCCTATTTCAATCTTAAACTTCCAGTCTGAGTCACAGCCTGTATGCAGGATTCCCAGCTATAAGTGGGAGCTGGGAATTAAGACCTTTCAAGCCTCCTTGAGCTTTTCATGAGTTGATTGAGCTCTCAGTGATGTTCAGAAGATATTAGGGTCATCAACCCATGAATACTTAAAGGCAGTGTCCTCTGAGTAAAAGTATTTTCATGTCTTGTTATTGATGTATTTTGTAAGAGAAGGAAAATTGCACAAGCTTAGACACTGCTCCATAGAGTTGTTGGCCATGTTTGGAATTCTTCAAGAAATTTCAGAGGTCACTGTCAATAGTAATCTAAAGCCATGGCCCAGTTTCTGTCCCATAGCAAAATCATTGCTAGTTCAATAACGTCAACAGCAATGGCGAAATTCTTTGGTCCTGTTCGGTCAGTGCTAATTTGTCTTTTTCTAGGTGTTTGGGGGATTTTCCACTGAACTGTTGTTGTAGATGTAACTGTAGAGAGAAAGGAAACTTTCAACCTTGAAAGATAGTTTCATTATATATTTTTCAGAAAGTCTGTGATCCACTATTAGAAATGATAACCTTGGGAATGTTCAGAGACGTTTTTCCCAAAGTGTTAGCACCATTTTGTACAGCCATATTTTTATTACTTGTAATTGCTTGTAATTAGGAGGGTCTCATATTTTGTAGCTCTGCAAGTAATTTAATACAGAATATACTTCAAAATAAGATGCAAATACACAAACACACACACACGCTTCAGCCCCATAGGAATGCATGTAAACTAGCTAAAAAAAAATTTTTGCTGGTTCCACTGGATGATTCTGAAAATCTGAATTCTCTGTTCTTATATATTTGTATGTGTGTGCATACACACGCACACACACACACACACGCATGTAGACATACATATATACATATGCATATATATATATATATATATATATATATATCTTAAATGCTACTGGCCTTTTAATGACCTTCATCCATTACAACATATTTGGAAATTTACCAAACGCTGCCTGAAGAATTGCTTCCTCTTATGCATGTGTTTGTTAGAATAAAACTCTTTCGGAAGAAAAAGGGTTCTAGTTTTGGTTTGATATATTCTGAGATGCTAAGAATCCCTGGTATTTCAGGATTCTTTGTGCACTGACCCAGTCATAGCAATTGGGCGTTTCCAGACTAGTAAGTCTATGGACAGTTTGAAGAAGCTTTGAGGACAGAATTAAAATCCTTCATATTAGTCATCTTCAGTGTGCTGCATTTGATCTTCCTTCAGTTTCCTAAATATATTGACTAAATCACATTGTTATTGACGGTTTTCCTGAGGACTAGCCTGTGCTTGAAGGCCATCATCCTGTGTTAACTCAAAGACTTATTTGGTTCTGTAGGAAAGGTGCACTGTTCTCAAGTTGGTAATGTGCTAGGAATGTTTTTTTAATCTTTGTGTAGAACCAGTCTGGATCTTTTGGTCTAGGTTTTGTGCTGGATGACTGCAAAGCACTTATCCAGCTGGTTTTGGCTTCCCTTGTCATGCTTGAAGACATAGAGGCCTCATGCTTAAATATATATTTCAGACGTGTTTTATGCAGCACAACCGTCTTTAGCGCTGGTTCAGTTTTGCCTTTTCTTTTTTTTTTCTCTCTTTGCTGTTAATGTGGACTGCTGCTTAGCTCTTGAGTTGTATTTATTTGTCCATCATTTGAAACAAGTTATGCATGTCCTAAAAGATAAGTTCTGGAAATAACATCTCACGTACTGGGTAGTCAGTGTTAGCATTCATGATAGCCTTACACGCTGGTAATTAAGTACACTTGCTGTGAAAATGACAACTTTCTCAGGAGGATCTGTTGAACTTGTCAACTTGATTAATAAAGAGAGAGAGAGAGAGAGAGAGAGAGAGAGACACCTTTTAATCGTCTAAATTTGTTTTCAGCTTCTTATTATTTATAATTCTGCAATGTTAAAACCCTTTTAAGCAAGAGGGCAGGTTCTGTGTGGTGCAAGGCACTCTGAGAACATGACATTGAGCAGTGCGGAGTTCAGATACCTTACAGCTTATATTAATGGCATAATAACAGTAGTAGCTGAAGAAGTTGTTCATGCGCTCACAGGTATGTACTCTCTCCAAAAATTCCATCTGGATATTCCAGTAGCTATTGATTCCTCAGTTGCTTATACTGCAGGCCACTATGGCACTGAGTCAGAGGATACCAAATATTGTGTTTCTGTGAAGGCAAATTCCACCTGAGCAGTGCAGGCACCTGCCCATCCGCTGCCACACACTGCCCTTTTCTTCCTTTCGGAGCGCAGTTCTAGTTCTCTCCTGTTCACTTTGCCCGCTTTGCTTAGTCGACAACTGACAGGGGACAACCTTGCTCCTGCCATGGGTTCAGGGCCCGCTAGACCTATGAGTCCCCAAGTTCAACAGACACAGGCTCTACACCTGTGGGTTATACATATGTTCTTCATACACATGCTGGAGTAAGCATACCTCTCTTACAAACCAGCAATATGCTTTGAGAGAGCACTGTTCATGCTGTCTGCTAGTGAGTTAGGGAACAAGACATCAGTTGATCTTTTTAGGCACCTGTTAGGGTTTACTTTTGATAAAATGCAACAAAGTCATATTTTAACCATTTTAAAATATCTTATGGATTATACATGCCATGTTGGAAATAACAGTCACTGTTAAGCTTCCAGCAGAAGGGAAGTGTAGCCATCTGACATTGATTTTTTTTTTCTTTTCACAAAGCGGTTTATAGTAATTATGGTACATTAACAAATGCAAAAAACAATGTGTCTTATTTAAAGTAGAAGGCAAGTTTTCATTACTGGATAATTGGAATTATATTGATATGCAGTGATATTAACATGGTTTTCAGATAATTAGAATAATTAGTTATAGTACAAATATGAATGTTTCTTTGTGTAATATGTTTAGAAATAAATAAGTGAAAAGCATAGCAATGGTTTGTTTGTGTCAGTGAAAAGAGATTCAGGCACTACTGTTCTGCTGTACAGCATCGCTAGATATATATTTTAAACTAAAAAATACTTTATTGCAAAATTGTCATTTGTGCCTGTGGATGCTTGGCTGGCTGAACTGAGGAAATTTTCTTTTATAGAGAGGGTACCATTAGTAGTATTTATTATTACATAGTGAAGTACAGATTCTTTAGCATTAACAATTCAATTTAGAACAATTACTTTTAAAATAGAAACAGCTATTTTCAGGTCACTGGGGTATTGTCACTGAGCTAACAATGTTCATTGCATTTCAGGTGAGCTCTGTGAGGAGAAACTAGATTTCTGTGCTCAAGACCTGAATCCTTGCCAGCATGACTCAAAGTGTATCTTGACACCCAAAGGCTTTAAGTAAGTCTAAAATATTGTCACAGTCCAAATGTGTCTAAATTTCTTTTTCTTTATCCTGCTCAACTGCATTTGTTTCTGTTTTAATGGAAGGCAGTTCTATTTTCAAAATACTAATTTCAGTTATTATCAAATATCTTGGCAGAATAGGCCTGCTTATTTTCATGTAGATCTACGTTATTGCTTAAATGTTTCTTACTGAATTAACAGACCTTTATCAGCTCTAATTACAGTCAGATTTTAAATAGGAGCTAAGAAAAGTAGAGTGTTTAGTCTCTGTGCCAGTCTATACAACATACTTTTGGTAACTTGGACTGTAGGAAAATAATTATACTTAATTGAGGTGGGATTATTATACTCTTCTGAATAGTAATTGCAAAATAGATTATCAGTAAAGTACGTTGGAAGTTATAAAATTAAGACGTTCATCCCCAGGACAGCTAATCTTTAATTACACAATATTATTATTATAACTGATACAGATATGCTGATAAAGAAACACTTTAAAGTTTTTTTAATAGACTTTAGGCTAGTAAATTTAGGAAACGTGCAGCTTTAAATTGTTGTCATAAGCACCTGTTTTATATGCAGTGTCCTCTTGTGCCAGACCTAAGTTATCTGTTATCATTCTTACTACTCTAAACTTGCACTTTATTTAAAATGTGTCAATAAATATTCAAAAATATATAATATTCAAGTGAACATGAAATTGATAGTTTTCAACTGGAACACATTTCAGATTTGTTGGATTAAAATTGTTGTGCATTATGTTTATTTTCTTCATGTCACTTCAACAAAATTAGTTTGGCATCATCTACTTTACTGCCTAGTTCATAAGTCTGTCATGTTACTTTTTGATATTTTAAATCATGGAATAACACATGCAGTAACTTCAAGCATGTATCTCACTTAGTCAGCTTTTTAATAGTATGTTTTATATTCCTTTTCCCTTTTCTTACTCATATGTTGCCAAATAAAAATTGAGAAGCATTTTATTAAAGAACTTAATTTAAAGTTTTACAGCCATTTAAAATCACTCTTGGTACTTTAGAACAAGTTTTAGATATTAAAGGAAACAAAACCAAGAAAAGAATCACAAGGTCTAATGAAATCGATTACATATGTCTTAATAAAAAAAAAATAGGAACGCATGGCTTTGTAATTTTTTCCATTCATTTTTCACAGAGTTCTGAGCGTTCACTCACTCTAATATATGAGAATTCCTTGCAGAAATGCCACTAGCATTAACAGAGTTGCATGAAAAGAAAACCAACCTTATATACTAGTTTGAGGATAGTCTTTTTTCTTTTGGGGGGCAAGGAGTGTAGAGGGTTTGTTTTGAGACTTCTGTTTGCTCACAGAATACCTAATAACCATGAAGCTATTTATAGTGAATCCTGCTGGTTGAAATTTAAGAGGAAAAATTGTATGTATAACCTCTATAGTTTATAAACGGAGTGTCGGTCCATTCATAGTTGTTCAGTAATTTACAAAGAAAATATCCTCCAGTGGATTATTTGTCTGGGTTTCAGCAAGTGAGTATATTACTTATTTTTTTTCAGTGTTCTGCATTACTCATAATTTCCAAGACGAACTGTCAAAATGATTCATGAGGGCTCTCTAGATTTAAACCACAAATATTTGATATAATGTCAGATAATGAGTAAGCATGTGTAAATGGCAAACCTGTATTCATTACAATTGTAGATTCCCCATATAATAACGTGATTAAGCTACATACAGTCTTTACACACAAAGTCCGAGTAATACATTGTATTACGATCTCTAATTTTAACTATATTAGAAGAGATTTTTTTCCCTGTATTTTGAGCAGTTCAGTAGTTCCTTAACTTTGTCGTGAGTATGCTGTATTGTAAAAAGGCTCTGTGCTATTCCACTTAACTTTCCTGTTTCATAGATGTGATTGCACACCTGGATATGTAGGTGAGCACTGTGATATTGACTTTGATGATTGCCAGGACAACAAATGTAAAAACGGAGCACAGTGTACCGATGCAGTTAATGGATATACATGTATTTGTCCAGAAGGATACAGGTAAGAGAGATCTGAAGACAGTGCAAACATATATGTCAAAGGCACAATATTCTTGGAAATACTAATTTTTCTGTTTGTATTTAGTGGCCTATTTTGTGAGTTTTCACCACCAATGGTTCTACCTCGCACCAGCCCTTGTGATAATTACGAATGTCAAAACGGAGCCCAGTGTATCATAAAAGAGAGTGAACCAAGATGTCAGTGTTTATCTGGCTACCAGGGTGAGAAGTGTGAAAAGCTGATCAGTATAAACTTTGTGAACAAGGAATCCTACCTACAAATCCCATCAGCTAAGATACGCCCCCAAACCAACATCACTCTGCAGGTAGGATTGCATTGCAGATTCTGATCTGCAAAAAAATACAAGTGTCTCTTCATAGTGTGGAAAAGTAGTCAAAGTTATCAGTAGCTGACTTAAAGAGCTTTACACTGTCTGATTTAAAAATCTAGAAGAGTAATTGAAATAACTCTCTAATAATATTGGAGTAGATGGGATTACTGATAGCAAGAGAAAGAGAACTTTGTGATGTTTCCCATTAAGCAAGAATTTTATAGTAAAGTAATTATATCAGTAAATTCAGAGATTCACTTAATACAGCATTTTAATTTAATACTTATTTTTAGTTCCTTTCTAAGTGTTTCTTTTTTTTTAACTAGATTGCCACAGATGAAGACAGTGGGATCCTGCTGTACAAAGGCGATAAAGATCATATAGCAGTAGAGCTGTACCGTGGTAGAGTGAGGGTCAGTTATGACACAGGATCTTATCCAGCCTCTGCTATTTACAGGTGAACTCAGATAAAACAAATTTCTGACAGAAACAAAATATGTATTAATTCCTTATAACAAAGTCACATTTTTTCAGTAGATAGTTAAAAAGAAGACATGCAAATGCAGTGTAGTGTCAGGCATTTTGTAATTAAAACATACTGCCAAAAGACATGATTTTGCTTGGAAAATAACACTTATGCAAAAATGTTGGGAAGATGCTATATTATTTATTGAATTAAAACTGGGTAAGGGGGAGCTTTCAGCAGGGAATTTATACATTTGTGTTCTACTGGAACTCACACATGGAAGTGTTAATTTTTTTTTCTGTGGTGTTACTGTCAAATAATTTCCTAGCTGCAGAGTAGTGTAAAGCACAGAACGGTACTGCATAAACAGAAAAGAAATGGCAGTTTCTCTTCTCTTCCATGTTAGGCAGTTGTCTCTTCTCTTCCATGTTAGGCAGTTGTCTCTTTTCCCTTCCCCAGATTCTGAGGAGAAACCTAAAAATTCTGAGAAAAGGCGTTAACCTTGGAAAAGATATATTTTTTGCTTCCAAAGTCATTAAGAGACAGACTCCACATCTGCTTTTAGAGCAAAATTTTTCACAGTTTTTTCACAGCCAAATTTCTTTAGCTCTCTGAAAACTTATTACCTTAAAATATCACCTGAATTTCCAAGGTTTTATGACACTCCTCTCGAAGAGATATTGCAAGAACGAGCAAAAAGACAACAGGCGTTATTTCTTGTTCTTGATCTATTTGCTAGAATTGTTGCTACAAATTACTTTTGGAAGTAAAAGGGGATATTAAAAGAATTCTCCTTGAATCTTTCTTTGCATTACCTTTAATGTTATAAAACTACATCTAGTGCATTTTAGTGTTATAAAACTGCATCTAGTGCATCTAACTGAATGTTGCAGAAGATTGTAGCCATTGACACTGTTCTATATTCCATAACAGACATTTTACTTAAAATAAATGACTTTCAGAAATGATTGCACTCAAATGGCAATATAAAATAAAAAGCTTAAATTTATGTAGCAGGGAAACAATACTGAACTTTGTTAGGTAATAATACCAAGGGAACTGTGGTTTTAGTAGATTACTAAAAGCATTCCACAGAAAAAAAATTGGTCCTTTAAAATATAATATAAACTTGTTTAGTACAAACATAGCCTTTTGCAACAGGCATCTTAAAATTGTTTTTGTTTTCAGGTGCAATATGTATTTTATAACAAATTGTTTAAAATTTCATGAAATGTTTTAACATGTGGAAATAGTGTATGTATTTTAATTGTATAATTTTGCATTTATTAAAATTAAAATTTGGATTTACAGAAGGATAAGATATTCAACACAAGTTTAAAATTGAATGAAACATTCACTTTTCTCAGTGACTATGATTCAAGCTAAGATTATTCTTTTCTATCTTGGGTAGTGGTAAAAAAGAAATTCATATTAGATTATCCTGTCTGGAGGTGAATTATTTTTTCCTGATTTTTTTTTTTTTTTGGCAAGTATAACTGTTTGGGGAAATAGGAAGCAATAAAAATCAAGATAATATGTAATTTTTAAATTATTTAACCTCCAGTTTGCACACTCGGATGGGAAGTTGCTTACAGTGAGAAAGGTGGAAAGGAAATAAAAATATGGTAAAAGTTTATGAAGAGATGGGCAGATTTCATTACGGAAGTGAAAATTCATGGGTAGTATAATAAAAAGAAGACGACGAGTCATACTCCACTGAGCAGAGATGAGATGCTTGAAACAGGCCAAAATCAAAAACCAGCCAATGGAGAGAATCAAATAGAAGTTTTATCATGTAAATGATAGTCAAGGAATGATGTGTTGAAAAGCAGAGAAATAGGAGCTGTAAAGCCTGCAGAGGTGGTTGCAGTAGCAATGAAACAAAGTTATGAACAGATGATTTAATCATGAGGATAAATACAGAGAATGACTAGCAGCAGTCTAGCTGTGTAGAGTGAAGGAGAACTGCTTTACCAGTGGGAGCTGACTGCAGAAAGAGCCATTGTCCCAAAGCTCTCCTCAGTCAATCTGAGTAACGAGATGGAATGATGGCACTGCCAAGACCAATAAAGATAATCAATTCTCTGGAGATGGTTATTTTGGAAAAGTGGATCCGCTTGGGTTTTGTTCTGCCTGGGCATCCAATTTTAAATGTTAAATATTTTTTACACAAAAAAAACCTTTTCATTCTATACATTTCATCATGTATTTATTAGAAATACGGGACTGTTTCTTCCCAAGACCTTATTCTTCTACAGAGTTCCAGAAGTTTTAAATCATTTTTTTCTTGCAGCTTTTCATTAGCATCTGTGCATTCAGCTCTTAATTCTCCAATGGGAAATGGGTAGAAGTAATATAAGTGCATTGGCAGGAAATATTGCACAGATACGCTTTGTATTTATTTCCCTTATAATTTAAACCACCCTTACCTAGGAGGCTCCTCTTTCTGCAGTAAATTTTTACCAGTAAAGCAGTTTAAACTAGAAACTTTTAATAATCACTCCTAACAGAGACACATTCCCTTTACACATTATGTTTTATACATCCCTGGAATGACCTCTTGCTATAAAAATGTGTGTTCTGTGTTGCTCTCATCCTTTTAAATACAATTGTGTGAAAGGTTGATAAGTTGTAAAATTACATCAGTTTCCTTGGAGCAAGAACATTATATTAGGGTTCCTTGTTTACTTAAGTTAAAAAATCATATTAATTTTTATTCCTTGGCACAACTTTTTTGCTGGAATCATCACAATGTATTAAATAAATTAATCCTGGTTCTTGAAATAACAGACAAAGCTCTTAATGCCTTGAATAGACCTTACTCTTTAGGAATGGTGAACTCTGACCTTTTCCTTTCCCCATGTGGAATCTGGAAGTGCCCCTCCTGCCTGCTCCCAAACAGTGTTTATTCTGCCACTGTCTACATGGCTCTGTGTTTGCCCTTTCATGTAGAGCTGAGTTTATATAGAGCATGCATGCTACCCTGCAGACTGTTTTATGATGCTGAGCTCAGCCTGTCCACTTAGAGCTGAGAATAAATAACAAAGAAGCTCCTTAATGTGTCACAGTTGTAAATGACGATCCAAGTGCTCCTGATCAGTTCCAGGAGAAAGCCAAATAAGTTAATTAAAGCATTGCTAAACATGTTTTTAGGTAATGTGCTTTATTTTACTGTGAGATTTTGGAAGCTAATCCCTTTCAACTGTGCTGCTTTCATAATGAGAAGAGCTAACTGACTGACTGACTGTTTCCATTCCGTCTCAGGATAACATCACACAAGTTAGTTTAAATAACTTTTTTCAGAGTTTAAGCTAGTTAATTGATGATGACCTGAAGCAAATAGATGTTTTTATGGAATCAGCTATCGAGTCTGGTCCGAAAGGCCTCTGGGCTACGGCTCGCTGTCATGTCTCCACACAGATATACATTCAGCTCATCACTCCCCAATGGGAAATGCACTAGAAGTAGTGTAAATAGCAATGATATACTCCGTCATTGGATTGAGTAATAGTACCCTTCCTTCTGTGATGTACTTAAACTGTGCTAAGTTGCAGAATTATCCTGAACTTAAACATTTGCCATGTGGATTTCGAGGCTGGTAAGCACAGACAAACATTTCTGGAACTTAGTAACATGACTGTGGAAGTATGTGTGAGCCCCACGTTTGAAGCAGGCTTGTCTGCATGAGGCCTGTCAGGTGTTCTTTCACCAGTGGGTTCAGGTCCTGTTAGTAAGCAGAAGGAAATGGTGTATTTACCCAAGAGGGAAAAAAAACCCAGCCTACAATAGTCTCTGCACTAGCCAAAAGCTGAATACGGAAATAACCATGTATAGCAAGCACAAGAAATTACTTTAGTGCTTGCTTAAGTTGTCTGAACCAATGATATGACTTTGTCTGGCAGGTCTAGGATTAGATGCAGTCCCAGATTCCAGGAAATAATAGGTTTATGCATCACTGGCATCAGCTCAGGACTTCATACACATAAACTGAATACTATGCAACATCTAGGACACGCAGACACACAAACACACAGAGTCAGATAAGATTTTAAATAAATAAGATTTTAATATGTTGTTGCATAAGAACTCTAAACTCTTTTGTGCGTTTGGCATTCTGCCTAGCAAATGTATCTCCACTAATGTTTAAAATACCAGTGAAGCTACGTTTATGTAACTCCTGATTTGGTGGCGATAGGCGTAACTCTGAACGAGAAAGGACTATGAATAATTAAAATACATATTGTTGATAGTGTGTTATTGAAGGGGTATTACACTGCATTAGCTCTTAAGTGTGCATGAATGCCTTTACTGAAAACCTAGTCTTCAGGAAACTGCACTCCTGGAGAAGTTTTGCTTTGAAACTGTATACTATTTAAAGAAAAGAAGTTAAAAACCATTCTAATGAGAGTATCAGCTGTTTAAAATTAATATTAATGTTTATTTTGCAGTGTGGAGACTATTAATGATGGCAATTTCCACATTGTGGAGCTGCTAGCCATGGATCAGATTCTGTCTTTGTCTATTGATGGAGGGAGCCCCAAGATAATTACCAATTTGTCCAAACAATCCACTCTGAATTTTGACTCTCCACTATATGTAGGAGGTAAGAGAATCTTACTGTTTCTTAGTAGCAGCATCATAGCTAATTTAGTCTGGTAATGATAAACACATGGTAAAAGACCCATTCATTGAGATAACACCTTAAGATAAAATTTCAGCAGATAGTCTGAATAGTTTCAAATTTAACAAACAGTAGTGGATAAATAATAACAAATAACACTGTTATGCCTGGGATTTAGTTAAAAAATGAAGTGTGTCCTCATAAAGTGTAGCTGTTGCTTTTTTATCAGTAGGGATATGTAATTCCCACTGTAAAAGTTTGTAACTTTCTACTGTTATATAGTTTTTTATTATGCTCAAGAAGGGCATTTAACGGGTCTCTAATGTTTAGCTACCTAAAGATTTAGTAATGCCTGTGCAGCAAGTGTAGAACGCTAGCACTGTGTTTTGGTAATGTTTTACAGTTCTATTGCACTGTACATGTATCTGCAGGAAATTATAGCAAGGTATAACACCATGAAGTATATTTTCTCTCTGGAGATCGTATTGCTTAAGGATGGTAGGAGATGTAGCAGGCGATTGGGGCTTTGGGGAGAGAAGAGTTTTCAGCAGGGGGTTACTTGTCTTTTGAGAAGAAGAAATTGTTTGTTTCAGAAAAGTTGGTAGTAGATAATTTTGTGGAGGTGAATTATATGAAAAACTTTTGATCATTTGCCCCAATTTGTTCTGTAGAGTGAGGGATGCAAGCCCATTGTCTTAATCCGCATTCTCTATTGAACTTTTGATGGCCCTGCATAACCTGCTATGACTAGATAAAAGAAAATTCAGCCACTGCTTTGTGCCTTCTTACTGTGCTTCATAGCAGCCCTCAGATTTTAGTGATCACCGCTTCAACATAGCTTTTAAATAGTGCCGATCTTCTACCAGTCTTAAACTTCTACTCAGTTTAACTTTACACCTGTTTAAGGTTAACAGTCTCTCTTAAGACCTGTAAGAAGTCTCCTTTTAATGTTTTCTCTATAAAAAGAATACCCACTTTCTTTGTCTTTTTCATTTGAATTTTGTCTTGATTCTTAAGAACTCTTTTGTGTCTGAAAATAAGCTTTTAGACTTCAGCATCTTTTCTCCTTGCAGAAAGGTACACTACCAATAGTACATTCATGAGGTGCCCGTTCTATCTAGCGACGGTGCTAAATATTTGTCCTTCTTTTTCAAAGTATGTAGAAAAGCTCAGGGTATTTGCTTAAATTTATCTGTAACGGAAAAGACAACGGGAAGTTTCTTTGATTCAGATCAAATAATCTTTCTGCTATAAAATCACTACAATGAGCACCTCAGTTACAAGTAATGAGGAGTAAGTTGATGTTTATCTCTAAAAATCCCCATTCTTTCTTTGAAACCCTTCAGATTTTTGACCAGATCTTTTCAGATTTGGTCATTGGTTCTGTCCATCTAAGATGGAAAGAAGTGCAAGAAAGAATTCAGCATTAGTCATCACTCCCCATACCGGCAGAGAAAAGAATTAAAGTTATCAGATATATGCACTACCTTTAATACTGCTTTATATTATGAATCTTCAAAGGAGGATTGTTTTGTGGAAGCATATCTCTATTTTTTTTTCATGTTTGTCATTTTTGCAGTGATGTTGACATAGTTTCATCTGTCTCATTTTGGAAGAAGAGATGGTCCTAGATTCTAATAAGACACTGTTTGCTTGCTTACTCACATTGTCAACATCAGTTTACCATTTAGTGACTGCTTAGGCCAATTTTACTACTTCCTGAGTACTGAGATTAGTCCAGAATGATCCCTCTGTCGGTTGTAGGCACCTCTTAAGGAAATTAGTCCAAACTGTGCAGTATTAACATATATTTTGCATAGTGCCAATGCTTACTTGTTGAGTTGTGACTTATGGATCTTTGCCTTACTTCTGCAGCTTGCAGTTCTGTATCTCCATTAGAAATATATCATTAATCTTCATCACCATCTTGAGGTATCAGAAGAAATAATTTTCTGAAGTGATCTTTTTCTTCCGCGGCTTGATTCCAAAGACCAGGAATCTTTTTCATTATAGAGCAAACGCTTTAGGGAAGGCCCTGGGTTCCCTCCGTTTACCTTCTTTACATTCAGGCTCTAATCAGAAAATTCTTTCAGCTGCCTTAGAAAATGTTGGTCCACAACAGAATAAAAACCACTATTAGAAGCATAAGATAAACCAAAACACAGTAGATATACAGTTTCTCAACTTTTCTGTTTTCTATTTTTGTCTATTTATTGTCCTTAAAGTACTTGAGAAAATTACCTTTCACTCTCATATCTTTATATTATATGTTTTTGAAAGTCATTCAGTTTTTTCTTCCCCAACTGTATCTAGAATTTTAGAGAATTTGATCACACATTTTCATCAGTTAAGATCTCAAATTCTCACTAGAATTTTATGCAGTATTTCTGTCTTTGCCAAAGTCTGAGTTTAACACCTATATCATCATGTAGCTTACACTTACACTTCTCACCTTCCTGTTAGAATGGCATTTCTGGTAAGCATCACCTCAGCTGGCAGGATGAATGAATTCTGATTTGACAGCAAGCCCTTGTATGGTTTTTTTTCCCCTCTCTCTCCCTTTTCTTTCTTTTTTTTTTTTTTTTTGACAAAGTTATTCTTGGGTCACAATTTTTTGGTTGGTGGGAAGGGATAATTTAATTTAATTTTTACAAAAAGTGTATTAATCAATTTATATAATTTTTTGAGATTTTTCCCAACTGTGTGGCTCTCTTGTGAGGTCAGACTACATACAGTAGATATTTTTCAGTCTTTCTATAACAAAGGCGTATTATAAATCATTGAAAGCCCTTTACGGCTTTTGGTGAGAAGTCTAAAGGGACAGTCTGTTTCTTCTCAAAAACTCTCCAAAGGGGTCACAGACTTCACTGATATTTCACATTCTCTCAGAATTTAGAGCATATTTCACTAGGGTTCAGCTGAGAATGGCACTCTGTTTCACAGAAGTCCCTATTTCTGAAACAGGTAGGGCATCGACTACTTTGCATTTGTGCCTGCTTCATTCTAGCAGCTTCTGAACCAGATACTCATTTTGGCAGTGTCAATGTGTGATTATTATTTAATAGAGCTTTTGCACTGAGTAGTAGCTTGGTTACTTACTTGTAGTCAGATTCAGAGACCAAAAGCTTAAAGAAAGAGAGAGGAGGAGAAACTTTCCTGCTGAACAGAAAGTCAGAATTGAAATATCTATCTGCATTATTTTTATGGCATTTCTTTCCCAATTGATGCCAAACCTTTATTTAAAAAATATCTAAAAAATGTTAACAAAGAAAATAAGCCACATTTGTATGTGCTTTGCCCCTATAACACTTCCTTTTAGGGACTACAAGAAGCTGCATACACTGACAGCTTGTTTATATGTTTACATTGTGTTTCTTATGTGTCCAAATGTCTTGCATATTACAGATCATAGACAAAAATTTCTCTGAATCAGATACGATATATCTTATATCATCTGGTGTGACACATGCGTATACGCTTCCCAGAACTCAAGTCTAAAATTCCTGACGCTTGCATAATGCAAACTGTAACATCTAGCTTAGCCTTGCATTGGTGTACTTAGTTTTACGCAGCTTTTATTTTTGCAATGGGTAAATTTGGTTCATCTATTCTGTTTTCTATACCGCAGGCTGTATGCCAAAAGGTTTGCTGAGAGTTGCTTTCAAGGGAGACATCTAGGTGAAAGGGCCTTGATAAACCTGTCTTGTCCCTGGGTTTTGAGAAAATGGCAAATAATATTGAGCATATGGAAACTAATGATTGTTTGCAGTCTGAGTCCTTTAATTTAAACACTTCCCAAGAGCATTTTACTTAGCTGGTAAGATCAGAAGAGATTACACTCCTCAGCAGTATGGATACAGTACTGTTCGTTTCTGTAATCACTGAAGCCCAGCACAAATGAAATTACAATAACCTCTGAATGAAAGGCACGTCTACTTCATTAGGTTGCATGGCACTTCCACCTTAACTGTTCATTGTGAGTAACTATATACAATCATTACTACAATCATGTCACTTTACATGACAAGGAGCAACAAGGTAGAACACTACCTGTTCTCTGGTTGTTATCTGGTACTAAGTACCAGATTTAAAATTGCTAATTTTACCTGGGAATAAAATGTTAAGCACTAACTAATACAGGCCAATACACTTTGCAGCTTATAAAAATCAAGCATGAGCTTCTAAATTTTGACACAACTTCTAATGTTTCAAATTCTATAAATTATGTACCATTCCATACTTAATAGCATTGGGTCAAAACCAGAGTCACATATGTAAACCCCTTCACTGTTGCGAGATTCCCGTATGGATTCCTTTGTCCATCGCTGTTTTGCAGCTACAGACCTCTGCTTTTGGACCTGGTTTGCATGCATGCTTGACAACCATGACGAGATCTAAATATTGGCTTATTGCTCATCTCTGTAGGCTGAATGTCTATGAATAGTTAATTAGGAAAAAAATATTTTAAAAATATAAGGAAAAAAAAATAGGGAAAATACTATAGAAAACTGTACCAAAGGTTACATTGATTATTTGCTATTACTTATTTTCAGGCATGCCTGTGAAAAATAACTTTGCAGCTTTACGCCAGTCTCCAGGACAGAATGGTACCAGCTTCCATGGCTGCATCCGTAATCTGTATATCAACAGTGAGCTCCAGGACTTCAGAAATGTGCCGCTGCAAGTGGGGATTCTTCCAGGTTGCGAGCCTTGCCATAAGAAAGTGTGTGTGCATGGGACATGCCAGGCTACCAGCCAGTCAGGCTTTTCCTGCGAGTGTGAAGGAGGATGGACTGGACCCCTCTGTGATCAGCAAACTAATGACCCTTGTCTTGGAAATAAGTATGTCCTTCCTCAAGACAGTACAGTAGTGTAATATGCATATAATTCTCCTGTTAAGGGGTTGGGTTTTTGTTTTGTTTTGTTTTTTTCCTTTAGAAGCTCAAGTTTTTTCAGTAGAAATAAAATATACTGGGCATTTCCTTAATGAGGAAAAGTGTCCAATTTAGGGGAGCACACTCACTGAAGTTCTGTCTAAAGCCTTAACATGGGATATGACTGAAGTCTGTACGCTCGCACACAATTCTACAGTGGCATGAGTTACATCAATTCAAGTGAGGCTATTGATGACACTTGGTGGAATCTCTAAGACCTTGCAAATAGAAAAAAAAATCCATTTACTTATTTATAACTTTATAAGAATAAGATTCTTATTATTCCCTAATGTATTTTTAAAACTACATATAGTAGATATATCCAGTATTTTTATATTTCCCATATTTGGGCCAAGAAATAGATTTCTACATTTATGATAAACTCCTGTTTGAGTCTATTTGTGCTGATTCTTTTATTGAAGTTAAAATTTTTGTGTATGTGTGCGTGCATATGTGTATGTGTGTATACATATATATACACACACACACACATATCTATACATACACATACATATGCGCATATATGTGTGTATATATGTATTTATATGTATGTATCTTATAAACCTGCCATAGGGACAGATTCAATATTTTCACTCATGAACTCCCAGCACAAGAGGATCAGAAACTTCAGAAGTTCAAAGTTCTTGAGGATTTATTGGCCACGTGCACAAGGTGTCATTCTGTCTGCCCCTGCCACTCTCTGTCTTTACTACACTGTGGCAAAAATCTCATTTTGACAACTATAACTATACTTTCAGAATAAAGTGAACTTGCTTGGTTTTTTTGGCTGCTACTTTTCCAGTGCTCTGGCCTTATAATATTTGAGGACCAGTGGCCTGAGTTTGCTAAGAGATTCTCGTGAGGTGATTTTCAAGTCCCATTTACAATAGTGTTTAAGTGGTCTTTTGGCATATGGTCTGTTGTTGAGACTAACCTTTTAAAGCTTCATTCCCCCGTGAGTATGTGGGGTTTTTTTTACATTCATTATGGAATGTTTCCGTGTTATTAAGTTTGTAACTTCTCAGAGCCACAGCAATGAAAATTTGAGGTGTACCATTGCAGCACTTTGTTATTCATGAGATCTTTTTCCTCCTCGTCCTCTTTCACAGTATCTTAAGAGGATAAAGAAAGGCAGCCACAGCAGGTTAAACATACATATGCAGTGTCTACCACATCCAATTTGTACTTCAGGAGTCAAAAATAAAATGGAATTGTCATCACCAAGTTCTACAATAAGGGAACACAAAGATTTTCTTCAAAGTATCATAGAAAAATTAGATTCAATGTAAGTTCTTATAACTACATGCTTCAATATCCAATCTGAGTACGCTTTGCAATGAATTAAGCAACTTGGCAAGTATCATATACAGGCAGTTTAGAATTTCTTTCAGGATAGCATTCAGTGAGCATAGTATTAGTATTTTGTTAGCTCTTGAAAACAGTGTTTTGTTTTTGTTTCAGCTGTATACAGTGCTATGAGTTTTTAGGGGAGAAAGCAAAACCAAAATTGTATATTTGTAATGAAGGAGGTTTTTGTTGTTCCTTGCTTCCTGTGGAATTTGATTCTGTTTTTTGATTCATGCCTAAATCCTGTCTCTTGAAAAAAAGGATTTTGCCCTTGTGGAATAGTATGAAATTCCACTTATCTGAGAAGCAGAGTTGTCACTGATTAGATAAATATCTCATCTTTTGGAGGTGCTGGACTGCTGCACACCATAAGAAAGCTTGAGACTTAGATTTATTTTACCTAACTCTAGGTGCTTGAGTTAGGAACCCATTGACCCAGAGTTTACTCTGTAGTCAGTAAAGAAAAAAAACACGTTTTTAGGGACTAGGTTAGACCTCAAGTGGTCACCTTTTGGACATATATGCTTGTTTTTCTCCATGACCGTGTGGGGATCTTGTGGTAACTATACATCTGATTTGAGTGCCTGACATAGGTACCTAAAATTAGATAAGATGAAATTGTGCCTGAGAGTTTGCACTTGGCTTGATGTTCCTTTCAGTGCTGTCTGAAGATGAAATTTAGTGCTCAAAGAACAGGTGGAAGCAAAAGTATGAGAGTTGGCATTAGCTAAGATTTAATCATCTTCTAAGTCAAGCAGAACTTTACCAAAGATCCTGACACAGATTGCTTTGATATCTAAAACAGCCTGTATAGAATACGTCATGACGTCAGTGTCGCCTGAGTAACTTCATAGATCAGATGTCCAAATGTGGTTGTTTTGTAAGTGGTGAGTAGATCAAATGCTAAACACAGGGAAGACTAAATGAGAGCTAGCTACTTTTCGATACGATCCTTGGATTTTGGGTTGCTTAGTCTCGTAGGCTTGGAATATCAGACTTCAACCACAGGAACAGTCCGGAATTTTATAGGGAACATCGCTGCTTCAAAAGCACGGACTCTTGCATAATAGGCAAGTAGGATGTGATCAGAGCTATTAGTTAGGTATAATTTTGCAGTTTTTAATCCTAAACTGGATATTTGAACGGAGGCTAAGTGTTGTGCAATCCGTTTGAATATCCTGTGGATGTGACGTGAATGTCTTCCCATGCTCTCTTTCCTTCTATACCACTAGTTAGGTCATGCTAAAGTGCTCACAGAGAATCGAGGATAAAGCTGGAGAGAGAACTGTAATGCAGATTTCATTTATGAGTGGAACTTATTTTTGATAGATAATGCAGGTTTGTCAAAGTTAAAATGTGTTGTATATTCATTTCAATTTAATCAGAATTCTTACTGGACTGCAGGAGTAGAGTGAAAGCAAAATGTTCCCAGAAATACTGAATATTTAATCTAAAAAATTTCAAAATGACATGTCAGTTTTTCTTAACACAACTCTTATTTCACTATGAAATGGCATTTTATGTGAGCTTTGGAATCTTCAGAATTGAAACAAAGGATTTTATTTTGGATTAAATGGGATATTTTTTTTCAATCTGAAGCTTTTTATTTTATTTATTTATTTACGTGGCAGCCACAACCTGCTAATTAGGTTTTGGGCTCAGAGAGCTTACAGTACAGAGATGAGAAACGCTAGGGGGGCTGTGACTGTGAATGTCAAAATGCATTCCTCCCTATGGAAGAATCATCACTTGTGGTCTCCATAGGAAACAGTTAGAAAACTTGTTTATCAACAGAACGGTTAGAGGAAACAACATCATTTCTAGGAAGAAAGTTATTGATCCTCTGTCACCAAATGAACAAAGGGAAGTGATTTTATTCCAAGTAATTTATGATATTTTTAGAGATGAATTCCCTTAATCTTCAGGTTACACCTAGGAAAAGGTAATTAAACATCCTCCTTTTGGGAAAGGCCACGTCTCTCTTGGAGAAATAAGCCTGGCTTTGTGTTCGCATACTGCACATGAGAACTTAGCAGGTGCAGCTTAATGCACAGCCTTTTTGGTCTAACAACAAGATTTGAGCATGCCACAAACATGTACTAGAGCCCAACAGAGGGAGTTCGAGTATTAGTTGGGTGGCTTGACAATGTGCAGCCTCCTCTTGTGCAAGTTTCTCCAGTAAGTGAGTACTGCTGCTTCTCAGTGTAGTAAAGACCAGGCTCATCTGCTGTGTGACCAGGCTAAGTGGCAGTGACAAGGGCTGGCCAGTGTGTTTGAAGGGGGGGGGGCATGTCTTCCGCTTGGAAACTGCCATTGCTTGGATCAGAAAACTTTCAGCTAGGAAGAATCTGACCTGTCTTTGTGCTGGGAGCCCCATACTTCATGAATGTCGATATTTTTTTTAATGATAAAAGGGCCAGAATTGCAGGTGAGTATCCTTTTCTATACTTGATCCTAATGGTTTATTCATTTGGGCTTGATCTTGCTGTATTCCTCTCATAGCCAAAAGCATGCAGAAAATTCTAATAGAAAGGAATTATTGGTTTTGATAACTGGGGCCTGTAAAAGTCTTCCATAACACATCTACAGTGGCTGTTTTCTGGTGAAACAGAGCTCTGTACTGCAGCTTCTTTTGTGTAAACTTCTGTACCAATTATGAAAAGCTTATAAACCACTTCACTGCATTTCACTGAAAAAGTCCATTAGAAACAAAAGAAATTTCTTCTGAGTACAGTCCAAAGTATTTGTAGTTAATGTTGCTTAGCCTGAACTTTGATGAATAATTTATTTTTACTCTCTTGGGCTTGTTTCCCCTGTAGATGTGTGCATGGTACCTGCTTGCCGATCAATGCATTTTCATACAGTTGTAAATGCCTGCAGGGACATGGGGGAGTCCTCTGTGATGAAGAGGAAATGCTGTTTAACCCCTGCCAATCCATCAGGTGTAAACATGGCAAATGCAGGCTTTCAGGACTTGGGAAACCATATTGCGAATGCAGCAGCGGATACACAGGGGACAGCTGTGATAAAGGTAAAAAAATAACAATATTTTTGTTAAAAGTCATGTTATTGTTTTGTTCTTAGAAAAGAGTTTTTTTATTAAAACATGAACAGCCAAAAACATTACCAACTTTTTTTCCCCACAATACACACATCTGTTGCTTTTTTTTGACCATAAGAGTTTATCTCAGTAGGAGAAAAATCAATCTTTTTCCATGAATTTAAATATTTTACATTTTGAAGATTTTTTCATCAAATGTTTTGCTGTGAAAACATTTCTTTTTTTCACTTTATTCAGAAGCAGATTTTTGCTATATTTAACTGTTACCTTTTACCTGCTGTATCTTTCTGTATTTATTGTTTCTCTGCCTTCTGCAACTGAGAAGCCAAATCCAATGATTCTGCTCCTAGTTTTATCACAAACTCTACTTTTGACCTCTCAGCTTCAACTGATTTATCACAGCGAATTATGCAGGTGAGACAGATGAAAACAGGATGACTTTTCCCCCTACCTTTTTCTTTTTCCTTTGTCTATCAAAGCTCTCCCTCTCCCTCTGTTTCCCTTACCCCAGATGGCATTTATTTTGTATTGTACGTAGACGTGAATAGAATAGAAGAGTATGGTTGTAGAACTTTTAACAGATGTCTCATTTTTAGCTGGTTTTATACCTCAGTAATTTATGAAGTTAGTGGAATGTAACTTGTATTAAATAACAGATTGAATAATACTAAACTCCAGGTCTAATAAATTAAATTGCATGCTCTCTGAAACATTTCCCTATGGTAAATAGAACCAGCTGCAAGCAATGTAAGAACAGAAGATGTGTATTTTTATAAAAGAGGAAAAGATTTAAGCTTCCAATTTTCTTGTCATTGTAATAGCTTTGTATTTATGGTTTACATATACATAGTATAAACTTTACTGAAAATAGGAGGCATAAGAAATAAAATTCAGCATTTATCAAATGCTGTTTGATAGAACCCCGAGTTGCTAATATACAGCCTGGGTCAAACTTTAAAATATCAATCCCAACTGCAATTAGAAACACAGCATCTTCTATAGCAATGTCAACCATTCTTTGACCTGTATCTCAAAAGCATGTCTCTTATTTTAAATGTTGTTTGCTACAGAAATCTCTTGTCGAGGGGAACGAGTCCGAGATTACTACCAAAAGCAGCAAGGGTATGCTGCGTGCCAGACGACCAAGAAGGTATCGAGACTAGAATGTAAAGGAGGATGCTCAAATGGGCAGTGCTGTGGACCGCTCAGGAGCAAGAGACGGAAATATTCTTTTGAATGCACTGATGGGTCCTCGTTTGTGGACGAGGTTGAAAAAGTGGTAAAGTGTGGCTGTACAAATTGCCCCTCCTAAATGTGTCCCTGTCACACTTGTCTTTTGAAAATGTTGTATACTTATTGACCGTGTCGGACTAATTAATGCTTCATAGTGGAAATATTTGAAATATATTGTAAAATACAGAACAGACTTATTTTTATTATGAGAATAAAGACTTTTTCTTCATTTGCAAAAAGATTCAAGTGCTTGAACTGAGACTTCTCATAACCAAGAGGAGCTTTGAAGAAAAAAAAAGACCTGGTAACATTGCAACAGTGATGGGAAACTTAACTGCTTTTAACATGGATTCTTCTTTATAACATGCTGAAGATACACTGACACTATACACATGTGACTTTCAACTGACAGCTCAGAGATGAAATGTTGACCAGAACATGAGGCTTGTTTTTTCACTTTCTTATCAGTATATTTTATTGTCTTGACAGACCATACCAATCACTTACCTATGGATGAGGAAGCATTTTGAGTGGAAAAGAAGGAGATTATACAGAAATAACAATTGTATTAGATAAATTTTATGTTTTGGAATTATTAAGGATCTTGAGAAGATGGGGGCCAATTAGTGGATGGGAAATGGGAGATACAAGAATATACTATAATCCTAAAATCTCCTGATGATGTATACGTTTATGTCAGCATGTTAGCAAAAGAAGCATACAGAAAGTGTTTATCTGCCCTTTTCCAGTATTAATTTTTTGTAATATAAATGTTATGGGGATGATAAAAATAGATTATTGATGGATAAATTAGTAATAATATGGATTTCTGTTTCTATGAGTTCTAAACAACTCTATACAGTATTCGGTTTCATTGAGAAATATTTATTGTATCAAAGTACTTTGTACTTAACCCTTTTAGGCCACCCCTTTTACTGTTTTTCAATGCTTTAATATATATTAATTTATATTTGTCCTGGTATTTTTGTATTTGTTTTTTTTTTTTTTTTTTAAAAGACTTAAAAATCAGGATTTTTGCAATAGAACTAACGTAGCATGTCGTCTTGGGGTAAATGTTTTTGGTCTGTTTTTTCTCCCCTTCCCCTTCCCTATTGCTTTTCCTTTTAATCTGACCACTTGGTGTCACTGAATCTGAAAGTGATGACAATCTGCAGTTTTCACATACAGCAGATATTCAGGACACCTTCCAAGAACCTGTAATATATGACAAAATATCTTTACACTAGATGGCAATTGTATAGAAGTTAATTTTCCCCTATATACAATACTTACAGAAGATAAGATGGCATGTAGAAAATGACATTAGAAAGTAGATCTTTATAAATTAATATTCCCATGGGGCTTTTTACCTTTTTTACAAAAAAAAAAAAAAGGCTGTCCTATCAAGAACTGTGACTTTCCCCAAATAATAAAACTACTTTACTGCCCTAATGTTCCCCACGTTAACATGTTGCTGCTAAATTATAATGTAGAATTGGTAATCATTAATAGTGGGTTGTGTTCTTCTTTGAGTAAAACCCAGGGTACCCTGTAAAAAATGCAGATGTTTTTCAATTTTATTTTATTATTTTTTTTACAAAAAAGTTAGATGTACATGTGTAATGCAGTGTGCTTTGTCTTATCTGGACTGATATCAGTAATAATACTGATGTTTGTAAATTAAACAGATATTTACTTCATTAACAGCTTTTATTTGTATTCTTCTGAGAAGTTTAAATTGTCTAACAGCCTTTAATTAAACATCTGTAGCTGCAAAGAATATTTGGCAAAAAAAATAGAATAAAACCCAAACCTAGTTCTAGTATACTCTTTGCTGAAAATTTGAAGGAAGAATTAATCTGGGATTATTACATCTATAGGCAGTGACATCTGAGAATGTGGATAGTGAGGAACACAGCTGAACTATCAAAAGGCTTACAAATAAAGTACACTGCATGAAAAAGCAAGTTGAGTCTATCCCAATATTTTAATAGTTGTACAAATGGCAGTTTGATAGTTGTTTTAGAAAGTAATTTGATTCTTCAGAGGAATTCATTTTCACTAAGTTTTCTCTTGAACTAAATATTTTAAATCTAAGCAATTGGATGAGGTAATGCTTAAGCAGAGTTCACTTTTGTAATTATAATGTTTCGTATACCTCTGTATCTATTTTACTTAGTCTTCAAAATTGTCTAAATATCTAATGAAACAGCCTTTGGCATGAGGCCTTCTTTGCAGTTTCTGACTGCTAAATAATTTTCTGTAAATAGAAGCAGCTTTGTGGAAAAAGTAGGCATTTTTGCAAAATACTACTTTTTATGATATTCTTGGAGAATACGATAAAATGGTACCAAATGTGTGGAGCTGGCCTGCTTTCCGTCCTCATACTGCTGGAGAAGGAGGCACTTTGTTTTGGTATTGAAGCAATGCTAGCAAGTACATGGTAGGAAAGTGTGATCCTGAGGCCATCGAGATGGGGGCTTTTTGTGGTCTCTAATGAGAAGCAAACAAAAAACTTTAATTTCAGAAAAGTATTTTGGCACCTACAGTGCCACTCTGAAGGAATATGGGCCCCTACTGTGCCTCAGTTCACCTGAGCAGCCCTGTATTCTCACCACGGAAGTTCCTCAGCATCTACAAGATGTGCTAATGTGCATGACAAGAGATGGGTTTCTCAGTGGATGGGTCACCCTGACACCTTTCTTATGCCTTAAAACAGGTTGCTTGTAATATTGCTATAAATAGGCTGCCCTGTATCTGTATCCTCGAAAGGGAACAGTTCTGATAGGTGTGTTTCAGGCATAGATAACACAGTGCACGGCAGAGCTCTCCAGACACACACACTTTCGTTCAAAAACACAACTGAAGAAGGAGATGGTAATGCTAACATTTAACATGGTGCTTAGGGATTAGATTTCTCCCCTCGGTTCTGTTGCCTGTCTGACTCATCACTCATACATTCTGTTTTTAATGTGCAGAATAAAATGCGTAAACAGCATTGGGTCTGAAGGGTAGCCCTCAGTACAGTGATGAAGTTCCTCACTTTGAGGAAACCAAGAAAACTGAAAATTGTCAACAGATTCTACCATTTTCTGCCAGTATTCTTTAAAGCTATAAAAGAAAAAGCACATGAATACAGCTTTATTTGTACTGGCTCATGCACAGCTCCTACTGTCATTTCACAGACGATAATGATGTGAAAGAGCATGGAAAAAAGGACCATTCTTCTTGAATGAAAGAGTAACAACAGTCATTGCTTTTTCGTTAACATTGCAAGTCAGTTCTGAACGTGAGCCGTCATACGTGGAACTAGAATCGGCAGCCTGTCTCTAGGCTTGTGGGGAAGACAGGTGAGTGAGTGACAGAAGTACTGATTTGTGCATACCAATGGTGAGCTTCAAATCCGCTCTGAGAGATACAGTTTATTTTGTAGCTCTACTGAAACAACAATTGTGTCTGGTTTCCAGAGCTACTTTTTATTGCCATACAGGGGTACCATGAAGCTTTGTAATACAAGAATCATTGTAATGGGATAATGCTGTGTGTATGTGCCACAGTAAATACAGCATCATATGATGCTATGAAGGCATTTGTCTGGAAAGACCAGAATCCAGAGGTTTTGTAAATTATGACAAATCCAGCAGCCCTGACAATCCACAGTGTAGTAATAAGGCAATAGATAAACTGGAAATCACCATGTCATTTTTGATGAGATAAGTGATGATTGAGAGATGAGGGGGAGAGTGGCAGGTTTTGGAAAGGAGCTTGTTGTTGAGAAGAAAAAGCTCAGAAGTTTTGGAAAAGTGTCAAGAATGTTAGAGGCTTTTTGCATTGAAGCTCTGGATTTTGGGGGCTTTATTTGTCAGTAGTTGAAACGTATGACTTTAAGAGAAGCCTTTTTAACAGTTCCAAAAAAAATGCATGCTTTATCTTCAGTTAACCATACTGCTTGAAGAAAAGTTTTTTTTTTTTTTTTAAGTGGTTTAGAATCACATCTTTTGACTCCTTTTTCTCTCCTTTAGAAGATTCTTATTTTCTTGGTAGCTCATTAGGCTTGCAAGTGTCTGTGTTTCAGCAATCCCACCTTACAGTGGAGATCCTGACACATGATTTTACTTCTCCTAAAGTAAAATTCCCCAGCTGAGCCATTCAGGATTCTCGGCTTTTAAAAGAGATATTTATACACTGAGTTGGTATCACCAATCTACTTAAGATTCTTGGAGTGGAAATCAGAAAATCGGTGGTAGTTGTGACTATTTGGGACTCTCAGGAGTAAAATAACACTGAAGTGTTTGCTTGCATGCCTGGAGAGCCTGGCTTATCCGTGGAGAGCCTACTGTTTTACTGTATCCTTTATGTATTGTGTTCCTGGGAGAGTGGGAAGTAGTAGTGCTCATCCTTTCAGAAATGCCTGAGAGCAGAGGGATTTTGTGTCCTTTTGCAAATAAATTGTCTAGGCTGGAAATTATAGGCCTGTTTGGCCCTCAGCCAGGTTAAACTGTGTATGTATACCTTAACGTCAACCATCATCTTGGACACCAGCAGATCCTGATGTTAAAAAAGTGAATAAATCTTGCTCTCAGTTTAATAAAACACAGATGGGAAAAGCAAACCAAACAGAGAGTTAACAGCTCTATTCACTAGTCTCCTGGGCTCCATGTGATTAAATCAGAGTTGCAGGGTATGTTCCTGCTGCTGCTGTTCTGGCCAGTGTCCGTAGGGGTGATGGCCAGCAAAGGAGAAGTAGTCTGTCAGTGCTGCATGTCATTTGTCAAGCTGAGAAAAAACAGTCATCTCATTGAACAGCAAGATTTCTGGCTATCCACAGTCCCAACAAATATGCTCCAGCTCTGCAGTATGACACCCCTGCTGCAGGAATTCTGCTTAGCCATGGGAACAGGCTTCAAAACTGCCTCCCAGATCCCCAGCTTAATTTCAAACTGTTGATCTTGCTAATGCTTTCTGTTCTCTCATCTTCACAACTCCATCCTTTTCTTTCATTCCAACTCAGGGGTAAACTACCCTTCTTCGACTCTAAAGTGACACTGAGCCTCAGTACTCTCAACAGCTGCCCTATATTACACACAGGAGATTAAGCCTTATTTTTTTGTTCCTTTTTTAGGTAAACGCTAACATTTGCAGAGGGCTCAGAGGACCTATCTTAAAGAAGGAGAGAAACAGGTTACACTTTGGTTCCAGCTACAGAGATCAGACTTTTTCGTGTCCTTTCTAATTCAGAAAAGGTTACATTACCTCTTGTATCTGATAGATTGGTATAAATTTACTTATTTTATGGGTTTCTAGACTCAGACCAGGGGAATCATTATCTGTTTTTGTCTGTTACATTTTCTTTTAGTTCCTTTTAGGATACTTTCCATATCACAAGAGACAAGTAAAGATAGAATTAATGTGCCTGGGTTGCTTACTCTGTCATTAAAGTTCCTTAAAAAGATCCAGTAGCCTTTTTCCAGCCCATTTTTCTTCTTTCTCATACTTTTGCATATTCTGGGCTTCAATCTGTTGTTTCTGCATGATGGCCCATTTGTCCACTTTGGTTAATTTCCAGGACAGATTTAATCCTTCTCTAAAGAGAGGGAAAGGATACCTTTTTTTTTTTTTCCCTGCAGCTGTGCCTAAAATCTCTCACAGTACATCTTTAGAAGTATGTTTTCTTTCAAAGTCCTCTGAGAATAGGTTAACTTGAGCTGTTTTTACTGCAAACTTGTTTTTTTGCTTCTGATTAGCTTTATTTATTTAATCACATTTCTGTGTTTCTGCTATGGTAACAGCAGTAAGAGCAGTACCAGCTGACCTATGCTGTAGCCTGTTGCTTGCTATTTTGAAGTAGCAAGTCGAAAGAGTTTAAAATTTGTCTGCTCTCTCTTATTTTCATTTGTTTTTTGATTGGTTCTCTCTCCCTCTCAGTTTGGGCAATTTTATGACTATATAGTAGTCATACTACATACATAGAATTACTAGGACAAAGTTTATGGAACTGCGAAGATGTGCTCAAATGATCAAGACTGATGAGACCAAGAATTGCTTCTGGGACTCGGAGGAAAGCTTAAGCTGGAAGCACCAAAAATTCCCTCAAGAGTGCTAGAGAAGGAAGATAAAGGGGCCTAACATTCACTAATTCTAGTATAACATATATTGGGAGGAAGGTTTGGGCATGTTTATGTGTCCACAGTGTGACCATCTGGCACTGCATAGACTCAACTGCAGAAAAAGTTTCAGTGTTATCCTAAATAAAAAAAATAAAACTAATGAGAAACTTTGCAAAGCACCTTAAAAAACAAGTAGCATGAGGGTTTGCTGACTCCAGCTTGATCAAAACAGTGCTCATCAACTAAAATCACAAACCACAGACTGGCCTTCAGCAGTCACCCCTTCCCTTTCCTCCAGCCCCAGGCACCACTGGCTTCTCTCCACTTGCAGATTGCTGTACACACAAAGGGATTAACTCCTAGTTGCTCTTGGGTGACAAATACATCCATCTATTTTGAAAATTATGTAGAAAAGATACTTACGGCGCAGAAAGTAGTGACCAACCACAGAACTCATCCTAGTGGTAGTTTATGCTGACAAAAAAGAACTGCTTGGGAATAATAGAGACTGTAGAAAAAGTGACCACAGTCCATTGAATTTCACATGGTAAGGAATAAGCTTATTAATTGCAGAAAAACAAGCGTATTAGACTATAAGGAAGAAAATATTACAGAATTAAGAAATCTAGGGCTAGATTCACTGTAGGCTCAAGCTGCTCCATGCTGTTTCAGTGATGCAAAGCAGCTGTAAACCCAGCTTCGTTGGCCTGAAGCCCCAAAACTTCTATCTGCTAGAAATATGAGTTAATGATTTCAGTGCACAAAACTTGGGTTTGGAACCCAAGCTGGGTTTGGAGTGCGGTCCAACTCCTCCAGCGTGCTGGCTAAAGAAGTTGCAGCTTACTTTGCTTTAGAAAAATCTTTGTGCTATTCAGCACTTGCAGACTCCCTCATTCGGCTTTGTCCTTCTGCCCCGCGTAAGCACTGCTCTGGATCTGGGGGAAGGGAGCTTCCTTTCCATTGCTACTCTCTAAACTCCAGAGGAGTGAGGAGAGCTGGCAATTCTTCTTGAGCAACAACAGTTAAAAATGAAAGACAGGATGTCTTTAACCAAAAAATAAAATAAAGAAAGTGAGTACTATTGCAATAAAACTGCTTCTAGTGAAGTCATTTCTTTAATATTCACTTTTGAAGACTCACTTAATTGTGGCTGCATAATAATAGATTATGAAAAACAGATTCCTCTTGTAAAATCTTTTATTTAGTACGTATTTGTATGTATATATGGATAGAAAGCACATACTTTCTTTCTCTTTCAGGAGGTGAACTTATTTATGTTTTTTGGTGCTCCCTGAGCAGTTTTGAACAACAGCAGGTATGATTAAGAATTCAAGGTAGCCGAGAGTGAGGAATTTTGACTTAATCCATCTTGACTTTGCAATCTATGCATTTAAATGCAGCATTTCTGTGTAGAACATGCTGTAGTTCACTGTGGGTACAGCACATCTATTTTAGTCACACTGAAATAGCTGTGTGCACATGGAAATCACTTCTTTCTTGGTTTTAGCCACATTAAGGGATCAAAGCCATGTAAAACCTTTTGTAATGAAACCTGAAGCCACATGTAATGAAACCAGATAGTTCTTCCTTTCTGATCTAAAGTCTTTCCTGTTTTTAGGCATTACTATAAACCTACATCTTGGTCCAGCCTGTAACTTGGTCCAGCTTGGATTTGATTTGCAAACAGTTTGATGAATCTGTGATGATTTATAGCTCGAGGTAGAAAGAAAATAAACAACAGAATCTAAAGTCTGGCCTGCTTTAGACTCAAAATTGGGCATAGCCTCCTAGTGACTGCTTTTGCATTTTTAGGTCTTTCAAATGGAAAGCACCCCACTGAATCTTAAATCCGATGCTAAAAAGGTACTGCAGTGATAAATTTACAAGTAATAGTTTCACAAATATCCTTTTCTTTTCTGGGAAATGTTCATTTCAACTTAAATGAAGAACTTGTAGAGAGGGAGATTAGGGAAAATATTTCTTCCTTAGTACCAAGAGCAGAATGTACTTATGTATTCAGAAGACAAGAACTATATCAATCAAATAGCACTTTATTAATGCTATCCACAAACCTGTTCATTCTCTTTTAATTCAACTTAAAAGGAAGATGACAAACATTAGCATGGGGCTGTTAAGTTAAAGAAGGTATAACATTCAGAGAAATCAATACCAGTTTGCAAAAAGAGTGTAACTTAAATTTTACATGGAAATAATGTAATAACAGCTATAGGGGTCCACATTTCCCATCTATTTTTAAGCATAGACATTTTAGATTCAAGGCATGTCTTCAGAAAATAAGGGGATATCTGTGAAGAACATCTCATACTATCATTTCACAAAGCAGATTCTTTCAAAAATGCTTCTTTACTTGTTTAAAAAAATCCATAGTACCAAGTTTTTCTTCTGAAATTACTCTGGTTCTTGATATTTATATGTGCTACCAATGCACATGCACCAGATGACAGTCTTCTCTGGGCCAGGCCACCTTAGCTTTGCGCATCAGTAAGCTGAAAGAGAACAAACCAATCCCACTAGAAACAGCTGTGCAAAATAAGCCTTGAGCAAAATGTGAGTGAGCAGAGGCTTCGCTCCTCCAGAGTGGTGTGGGTGACACTTCATCCCACTTGAAGTAGAAATTCAAATGAGGAACAGATGGAAGCAAGCCGTTTGTGTATTCCAAGATTTGGCCAGAAGGAATGGAGTACAGGTTTCAGAACACCTTAATTTCCATATATAACTAGAAAATAATAAAACAGCAACTTGAAATCTATGCGAACATAAGATGAAGGTATTGCTGATTCTTTTGATAAAAAAGGTTTTTGTACTTACAAATGAAATCACACAAGTGTGGACCAACAAGCCTAAAGTCCATAAATTACAGGTCCTTCCATTAGTAAAGTTTAATTCCTTGGCTAAAAGGATTATCTGTATCATATTCCAGTACATCTGAATGAATATATATATATATATATATATATATATATATATATATATATATATATATGCCCTTTATTATCTAATGGCATCCTAAACAAGAGATTAGTGTTCATGTTCCAGTAGGTCATGTTTCCCATTACTATCAGTAGTGAGTACTGTCAAAGAATAGATGGACAGCTGAGGTTCAGCAAACTAGCTATGAAATCTATCCACACCCTGTGGAAGGTCAATCATGCACAAATCCATTTAGCTACCCTTTAAAATAAACACAAATCCTTTTACTCAATCTAGATCAAAATGCTGTTTTCTTCCATCTGTAAGGTGAAAATGTATCTAACGGATTCAGAAAAATTCCTCATTATTATCCTGGTTGGATGTGGAGTTTCCTACGATCTTTGATCTATAATGTAGTAATGTGTCAGCTCAACCAAAGTAGTTTTATGTGCAGGAAATAAGACAAGCTGAGTAGCTTCATGGTTAATTGATTAAAAGGTTCTAAGGAAGGTGCAAGATCAAAGAGCAACTTAATGGTTTTATGTTACTCTAGAGAACTGTCAGTACACTTGTCTGACAAGAATGACCTTGGGCAATGAAGTAACAGGCAATTAAAAAAAATTTACAAAACTAAAATATAGATCATATTTATCTAGTTCAGCATCCTTATTTCCTTTAACAGGTTATAGGGCACACCCCAATGCTCTAAGACAAGTTGCATTTTGTTATCCTTTTGTTCTATACAGACTAAATATTGAGTGCACAAAATTGACTGTTTCCTATACTTGCCCCGGGGGGGGGGGAAGAAAAAAAGCTCAGCATAGCTCAGCATCACAAGATGGCACACTGTTGGTTAAAACCCTATGAAAGCAAACAAACAATAAATCATAGCTGTAGGCCAGTTCCTTGAACAGTCCTTGATTTTAGGAAGCACTGAGCTCCCTCAGCCAGCTTCATTGGAACTGGGAACCTTGTAGCTTACAAGATCAGCTCATTCTGAGATGTGTATTAGGAAATAGGAGCTGCTCTAAAGTAATTAAACTGCCAGATTTAAGGGGAAAAAAAACGAAATTTGTTGATGCTTTGATTCTCAAAGAAGAATTTAATAATGATGTTCTTTATATGACGCTTTAAAGCCCCCACATTTTCTGGTTAGGCTGTCATGACCAGGCTATTCAAGATTCTCAGGAGCACAATTTGGTTTATGTCATCTGAATATGAAGATCATAGCTACATAGAGGCAGAACAGAAATACTGGGAAGGTGAGGTGAAAGAAGGAAAGAACTGCACACACGAAGACTGCTGGAGCTGTGCCAGGACACGAATTGAAATTTTTCTAAGTAAGTTCTGTCCAATGTGGTACTTTTGTACTCATGACCAGCTAATATTTTGATTTACTTAAACAATTAGGACATTTAGTTAAGGCAGGAGGGCCAAAACTGGAACTAGACTCAGTCTGGCACTTGATTCTACCACAAACTTAGTCTCCGATGCTTGGGCTTCTGTAAAACTGTATTCCAGGTGATAAGTCAAACGCAGCCAAGCCACCTTCATGAAACAATGGGCTTCACAAGTCCAGTGCAGAGTTCATGGGGGGGAAAAAAATCCCATTTTTTCCTGTTTGGTATTACTTCAGTTCTCATCAAAACCTAGGTCCTCTTGCATGTCGTTATATGATGATATTTCTAATCTTAAATAGATGCTCTTGCCCCTCACCTGCAAATTCTCTTCTATTTACTGAGATATAAGGCCACATCCCCTGTTAGTCATGCCATGGTTTTTGCCTTAGCGATGAAGACAGTCCTTCCAAGTAGTTTTCTTCCTTGCAATATCCTCAGGAGATCTTGGCCACATGACAATAGGTATATCCCATGCCCATCACTTAAATCAAAAAATGAAAGTATCCTTGAGTCTGAGCACAACTTCCCTTGAAGGAAAGTGGTTCTGTTAGAAGCATCTAGTGAATGACTTAAATAATCTGAGCTGTTGCAAACAGACCTAGAGGGTCACAGAAAATGTCACAAGCCACAGCAACTTGGGAAAACTCCTCTTATCTGTCTATAAAAGGCTGATCACTGAGTTAATGACACTGTAGTATCATTAACATCTGTTAGCATTAACATCTTCTATGTACCTGAGTATGACTTTCAGGTCAACCAACGTAGAATTCCCTGTTGTTCTATTTACTTAAAAAAAACAAACAGACAAACAAAAAAACCCATTACTGCTCCTGCTGACCTGCTTTGCTCCACAAAGAGAAATCCTCTCCTTGAGCTAACCCACTGACAGCTCTGCTAAGTGACTGATAAGCTAACTTTCCTCTGGTCAGTACGAAGTGGGAACTTCTGAGCTGTGTAACGGGATTAGCCTTTCCAAAACATTCCCAGAGTCTGTGGTTGAAAGAGGAATAGTTTTATTCATGGGGAAAAGTCAAACACAAACTCTTGAGAAGTGAAATTAACAAAAAATAAACAAACAAATGGAGTTTTGGCAGAATTTGGGATTTGCCCTATTGGAAATTTCTTTGTAAACTGATTGAGAAGTTAATTTATCTGGAAACAACCACTATATTTACAATGGAGCTAAAAGCTGTAATTCTTTACAGAGCCCTCTTTTCTACTCTGATAAAAGATCTTTCATTACTTCAACCCCCTTTCTCCCCTAAAGGTCCTGGAAAAAAAAAAACAAACTCAACCCACAATAGCAACTTTTGAGATGGGATGGGAGGGGTATTCTTAACTGTTAGACTTTCTGGGAAGAAGTCTTGAATTAATGATTTTATAGTTTTGTAAATATAAATGGCAAGGAATTGTGATTTAAGGAGACAAAAATTTTCAGTGCACAAAATCCCTTCACTGGAGTACAACTGGTGCTTTTAGAACATATAAAAGCATTGAACTGGGCCTGGCAGAATCAGTTTTATTGTATTCTACCTTGCAGAATTAATTACTTTAGTACAAATTGTCATATGTCATTTTTCAGGCCGATCAAGTTCAGTCTTATGACTAAATTATTTTGTAGTTGAGAGATATATACAAAAGTTTGTGGTTAATACTGTCTTGAACCTTCTATTTATAATCTAAATGCTCTTTATAATCTAAATCCTCCTCCAAAATGCTTTTCATTTTCCTCTAGCCACAAACTATTTTATTTTCATGTAAAATTTTATAGTCACAATTCCAGTCTGAGTATTTTTCACAATTCTTTTCTAGTGTTAATTCCGTTATCCAGAATTGTGTTCTACCAAGTTTCAGTGCTTAACAGTACTTCAAAGCAAGCCTTTGGAACTGGTACTTCATATTTTGTTTTTCTGAATCCTTGGTGGATCCAATGTGTTTCCAATGTGCAGCTATCAACAGATTGTCACTAAGTATTTGATTTTCAACTCTGATCTTTGGTGCTTCTATTTTTTATAATGACTGCGTGGCCACATACATATCAGTGAAAATGCATGCGTATGTGCATTTGGTCCTTAGATTTCCTAAGCCTGGTGAACCTCTCACAGTTCAGTTAGTGATTATGACATCTTCACATATTATACTTGTTGTTTATGTACCAACCAAGCGCCTAGGGAAACAGGCAGGGCATTATGCAGAGATTTGCAAACTTCACAAACTAAGGGCAGCTAGAGGTGGAGTTAACTGTGCTGAGGCAGGTCTACATTAATGTGGATATACCGCGTTAGGGACAAGCAAGGCTGTCTGAAAGGAGCTATGTTATGCTGTGTCTACATATCAGCTCGGCTGGAACTAATCTGGGAACCTATCATCACTACATAGTGTGATTTTAAGCTCGAAATATCTCAGGGTCTTGCAAAAATACGAATTCTCTCTTATTAAAATAACTGTTATACTTTCAGATTGCAGAGAGAATTTCTTGTACCTACAGCCACTACACCATGAACTGGAGAAATGTGATGCTGAGCTGGGTTTAATAAACTCAGTCAGACCTTGACAAGAGCTAATGAACTCCTATGGCCTCTTATGGACCGTGTGGAGCCATTCGGTTTTCTCCCTGTCCTCTTCCTCAGCATTTCAACTGCAGGGGTGCAATGCTGCGCAGTAGGCTGGCTTGGGTCCATAGGCCTTATTAACACCACAGAACTTGTTCTGCCGTTTGTGCTGGTCTATACCCAGTCTAATAACTCTGCAAGAGCCTCACAGGTTCCATGTCAGCACCCATGGTACAGCTGATCCTCAATGTCTAGCTGCAAGGTTTTGCCCTTTTTGTTTAGTGGTCCAAAGGTGGTTCAGGGAACAGCACCTCAGAAAATTAAATTGTACGTGTAAAACTGAAAAAAATAATAACAAAAGTAGAATTAAAAAAAAAAAAGACAACTAGCACACCTAGGTTGTTTGGGTATAACTATTATATTCCGCAAGAGAGATTTGTCTCACCAGTTAAACACTGTCAAAGCAGTGGACTAATTACTTCTTTTTTGTTTTTCCTTCTGAGAAAGTCCTGCATCTGAGAGTGCTAAAGAAACAGAATATTCATGGCTGAGAAGCTAAATGTTGTTGTAAGTAAAACGCTACATTTTCTAAATAATAGAAAAAAAAGGAGTAGGATTAAATGGTCATTGCCTCTTCAATTTAAGAAAAAAACTATTAAATAAATTCCTAACTGCTACTGTGATATTACTGCCACTAATTCTAAGCTATATCATAAAATCAAATGAGTGAAAATTTGCAATTTGGTGGAGAGGGATGGAATATTTATTTATATTTGAAAATTAATGTAAATGATGAAAAACCACTCATGCAGCACTCCTTGCCCTTGGTAGATAATTACTACTCAGCAAAAAATCACAGAGCATTCAAATAATAACAGGAATGTGGCCTGTCAAAATAAACAAAAACAAACAAACAAACCCAGTTGGTGACCTACAAAAAAGACCCCTCCAAAAATCATTGCTTTTCTTCACCACTCAGGGAATGAATGCATGTTATCTGTCCTATCGGCTAGTTACCTTTTGTTACTGTCTGTGAGGGCACCAGTGTATTTACTACTGTTCATCCCCCATTTATTGTTTCACTATCCACATTAGTAATAATACTATTAATTATTTGTTGAAGTCATCCTTAGAACATGGTATTAGTTTGCAAGGTGGAATTCTACCAGATAACTTATACGATCATTTTAGAATTGTATTCATCATTTTGAGTTTATCTCAGAATACCAACAAAACAGTTGTTTTGTGTGTTAGCCCTTTATAACTACTTTTGTAGTGTAAACACTAAGTAAAATGGATAGAAAAACAGGACAGAAAAATCCTGCACGACTGATTCCTCCTTGCTCTCAGCAACAATATATTTTTGGTGAGGACACCAGGCTTACCAGATTGTGCTTGTAATTACAATATCATTTTCAGTTTTGTGGACTGATATTTGCACAGAAGTTAGTGATCTTAAGGCTTTAGGGAGAAAAAGCATGGAGTGGCCTGTCCAGAAATGTTATCTGTTTCCAGAATAGCAAAATAAGCAAATAAGCAGTAGCATAGCAAGGAGGATAACAGGAGAAGAGAAGATCTTGAAGTTTTCTGTGTGTAATAACATTACTAGAGTGTGAGTTACCTGCCTGAATTACAAAGCATTCTGTAGCCCACAACATACAGAGTGAACTACTTTGCATTAGTCATTAAGAAAAGTGTCATAATTTGAACAATTTGTAATTTTGCAGAAAGTTTAGATAAGTTAAAATGTAAAGGGGTTGGGATTTTACAAGCAGGGAGCTGGAAGTGGGATTCTGAGAAGTGGCACCATATTTTCCATCATCTAGTCTAAAAAAACATTGTGAAATGATATAAACTTGTCACACTTCTGCTGCAACCTTGAAGCAGCAAGGTGAGGGTGAGCCCTGGGACCCCTCGTCACAAGCTACTGTGGATGCAAAAAGTACCCCTGGGTTCAACAGGAGAATAGAAGTCACATAAGAGAAATTCACTGAGGATTACTAAATATGCAGCAATCATCCCTAGCTCAGGATGTCTCTGAATGGCAAATAGTTGAAGACTTGGAAAATATTATGTTGCCTTGCCCTGGTTCACCTAGTTTTCCCTAGGCACCTCTTTGGCTGTCTGAGACGGGATACCGATGACATTGGGATATGTTAATCTTTGCTCTGATCCAGTGTAGTTACTCTTATGTTCTTATGAGCATCTGCTGTTAAGTTCAGTTCAACATTTCTTTCAATTCAACATTCTTTCTGCTAGCCAGAACTTAAATACACAGCTCTCTTGTGAACTGAACTACTTTTTAAACACCAAAGCTGTTAGCAAATGTTATACCAGACCCTTGTGTGCACTTTGCCTCGTGGTACCTGGACCCGCCTGGCTCTCAGTAAGTTTCCTCTTTCGCACCCCGTACCATGTAACTGCTAGCATTTTTCCTACAGGGAAAAGACCACCAGGTTTCCAGGCCTAGGTTTTCCAGGTTTTTGACAACACTGCTCTAGTTCTCAACCTGCTGGTTACAGACCTGCTTACTGTCCCGAGTCTTTTTAGCTCCTACTTGCCAGAAAGAGCAAATATGATCTGCAGTATTTCTGCAAGACCACTACTTAGCCATGAGATTTGCCAGTCGGTCAGGTGGGAGACTACCTATATTGGCATCCAGCATCACCCAGTTTCAGCAGTGCAGTCTGCAGCCGCACAGCTCAGCAAGATACTCATTCCCCATCCTTACCCTCTCCAGCTTTTCCACTTCCTTACCCTTCCTCATAAGTCTACTCTTTCTGATAAAGCATAAGGAAGTATATTATGACGAAGACTAGCACTGTTATAGCAAAAGCTTCTGTGTCCTCTGATCCATTATGCAGTTCCTCCTTCAAATGTTCACCAGCCTCTTGTTTCTCATTACAGGTCTCCTCTCATATCAGAAAGTATAACTGTGCAAAACTAAAGGGGTATCTGAATTGTGGGAACTATGAAAAAAGTCTAAACATCATGCATTTGAAACCTTCACTGTTCTCTGCCTGCAGTTCCCCTCTGGTTCCCTCATTTTGATTTGTTACCTCTTCTCTATACCCATTCATTCATTCTTTCTCACTGCTTTTATGTGGAACTCATGAGCACTACCCCCTTCTTCCTCCTCCTTCTCCCCTGCCCTTTCTTGGAAATATATCTTTTTTTTCTTCTCTTTTTAAGAATAATCTTTAACTCATCCTCCTCCAAAATGCTGTATAGCAAGTGAGAGCAGGGCACCCTTGCTCCCCCACTTGCTACTGCTGTGTGAGCAAGGACAGAGGGCTGTGGGCTGTTGCTGCTGCCTCCTCTTTCCACTGCTTTCTGGAAAGAGAAGACTATTACTACTACCACCATCTTTGGTTCCATCTATATCACTACATCAACCAATCCTTACTGTTACCACAGCTACCTTCCTCATCACCATCACTTCAGTCAACACTCCAAGGCTCTTCCCAGTTCTCAGTCAACAACCTGAGCTAAGATTCCCACGGACCACAAGTCCTTCTTTCAACCCTTCTGTATACCATAAGTGACAGTATACAGATGGTATCCTTCTATTCCTGGACCTCTTATCTCAAGTGTCAGCTGTGCACAGGTTGGGGGGAGCCATTAAATGGTTTAAAGCAGCACATCCATGTACCTTGGAGCATGACCTGATACTCTTGGTGCAGCTCTACCCTACGTCTGGCCCTACAAAGGGAACTTTACACACTGGCTTAGAAAAAAGCTGAAAGGACTCCTCATGTTAAAAAAAGACAATGTCATGTCCAGCTATAGCTTCTGAAAGACATACTTTTGGTTAGCCAGAGCAACAACAACTCTGCCCCAAGACGTTCTCTTCAGACCAAGAAGTCTTAACCACAAGCATTTGTTCCTATTGTTGGTGAAAATAAAAAAATATATATATAAGGGATACTTTCGTGATGTCCTGTGACTTCATGGAGGATTTATTTCCTATTTATTATTATTTACCTCATTCTGTGCAGGGCTATAAAGTTCAGTAAGTTTGCTTTTAACTAATGCTTTACATGTCACTACTGATCTGTGTCCTAGAGTGTGATAAAATTGGAAAAGATGTCCTCACAAACACAATTTCTCTGACAATAGACATATGAAGTACTTCCCTTCCCATTAAAAATTTCTTCTATTTTGCTATCTGTGATATTTGAATAAATGGAAAATTTTCATTTTTCCCTTATTTCCCCAAAATTACACAGGCTGGAAAGCAATGAAAAGCTGCCTTCCTCAGGGAAAGTGCTGAGCGGGAAGGAAAGACAGTGAGTGATTGCCACCAAGTGGGAAAATACAAAACTGCATAATGTGCCTCAAACTACTTTCCCGGCAATCCTGTTAGGGAAAACATGTCCATACCAATTATATTTACTCTGCCTCAGAAATGCAGTAGTTAATTGTGATTTTCAAATAATTATAGAGAAAGCATTTGCTGGGCACAGTTAAAGTCTGTGCATGTCTTGCATTTAAAGGACATTGCCCAGTTAAAGCTTTTTCTGTTTGTCTAAAAGCAAATTCCAATTCCACAGAAATCATTAGGAACAGGAAGAGAACACGACACTCTCTGCAGGGGAAGGAGGGCAGGACCATCCCTCTTCCTCTTTTTTACATGATACGGCACCCATGATATATAAAACTATAAATCTGCATACAATATAATGGTCAGCCTTTCTGAACACAACCAAAAGTGTGATAAAATCTAGTCATCTTTAAATACGTTGTCAATTTTTCAGTTGTAGATTCTGGTTTGATTTAGAGACCATATCTCTACTTCTGTCACTAGTTCGTGTGACATTGGGTACTCCTTTATCTTTCAGGGTTAGTATGCCTACAGATGCATTGTCTCACCGTGTTTCTGTTTAAATGTATCTGCACCTGTTTAGTGAAAAGCATAATTAATAAAGGTTGGCATATTAAGGGAACTCAGAATATCATTAGGATATTTTAAAACAGTTCAAAACGTCATTCAGCTATATTACCATGTATTTGTCACTTGAGAGGCAGAAGAGCCTAGGTTCAAGTCTATGCTCCAAATGAGGGAAAAGAAGATTTTGAACCTGAACTTTCCATAATCCAGTAAATCCTCTAACTCCTGGAAGCTACTGACTCCAAAACGTTTTGTTGGCTCTGAAAGGTTTTAAGGCTATGACTCCAGAAAAGAATTCACAGATATAAATCCAAGTCCCTCTTGTGTTCCTCAACTGTTTGGCACCTAACTCTGCCTGAGACCACAGATTTCTTCTTAATATTTTCCATGAGCTCGCGCTGGCCACTCCCCGCTCAGCTTTGGTACTTTCTGTGAATCTCGTTCTTAGGTGTTCATGCATTGTGGGTAGGACTCCTGAAACTTAACTTAGGAATGAGGAAATCAAGTACCATAAAACTGAGATTTAGGTCCAGTTACTCAAAAAATATAGTTGCCTAACTCTTGTCCAGCTGTGCTAAAGGGAGTGGATCTCTCTCCATAAATAAGTGAAGCACTCCTGCAGAAGGAGCTGTGATTGTGCCACCCTCTGAGAGACAGCAATGGAATGAATTCTCCTTATGGTGCAATTAGCATCATAAGAATGAATAAAGACTTTTATTATTGATGGTAATGATGCTGCAATATGAATATTTAGAAGAATCAGTAGAAAAAATATCCTGTTAGCTCTCATTTTATTTCTCAGTTCACTTTTGAGAAAGTATAGTTCTTTGATGGGTGGGTATAATCAATCTATTTTGGCTACTGATTGTACTAGTTAACCGTGGAGACAGGAACTTATAATTTATATCTGTGAAAATCTGGCTCCTAGTTCTTTTTTTAGGACTTGGGTCTGAGGGTCTACTGATGTATTAAAAGTAATGCGTATCTTCCAAAATACTTAGTCCTTGGTTAGTAATACCCAAAACAATGGTGTGCAAGTGAAAATGTCTAGAGGTACAAAACTAAGAAACCTCAAGTCCCATTTGATCTAGGCAACTGCTACCTTGTTTTTGTATGCCCGTGGGTGCAAGATGGATGCAAATGTTACCAAACCATTGCAGAGGCACTCTGAACACTTCAGTAAGTCATTAAAAAGCAAAATAATAATGAATTGGTATCTCTGTATCTATTTGGACACAACTTTCTCTGATTGACCTCTCATTCGTACCGATGAAAAGCCCAAATTCTGCTAAGTATTTCAGATTAACAGTATATCCCTGGGAACAATCAAAAAGCCTGGTATGGAATCTTAATGAATTTAACTTCAGCTGCTCATGCTGCTGCTTGACTTTGGTCAGCCCTGTACTGTAGGTTAAAAATAATGCTCAATGCACCATGTCTGCAGGCTAAAGCTAGAGACCTGTGTACTCTCTCTTAACTGTCTCATTCAACTCCTAAATTTGCATGTGCCGTATCTGTATGCACATTTGTTACTCTGCAACATCAAAAAGCTAAAGTATTCCTATGGGTCACTTTTCTTGGGAGTTTGCATTTGCGTTTAATGCAGGACTTTGATCTGCTAATCCAAAACCCTGATAGCAATTTAGCACTTAATAATACTCAGTCAAGTCATTTCTGGTATACTACAGAAAATTTTAAGCAATCCAGTAGTATCTATGGACTGTTATCTGCAATTGCTCAACTGAAATGGCACTGTTTCACACCAATTTGCATTGAAGATATAGGGGAATATTAACAACTCCATCAGCTTTTTGACAGACACTGAACCAATCATCTGATACAGCACTTGCAGATGAAAGTGCCTGGAGCATCTAAATCTTTGCAGAGGAACCTGAAAACTACAATTAGGTGTCTTCTGTGTGTTATGTACTTCACATTTATTGCCAAACCCTGTAAAATAACTCCCCTTTTATAAAGTACTATTTATAAAGTGTGTAGAGTAGTTAAACCAAGGTTACAGCTCTGGGGAATGATGTTTGAACACTATCTAAGGAAAACATTCTTAGAGACTTCAGGTTTAAATATGCACATTTCCAGAAGTCAGCAAGAATTTCTAACTTTTAAGAATTATTGGAGAAATAAAAACAATTAGGAAATAATGGTGAGTTGAGGAAACATATTTTGCTCTTTTATTATTTTTGCTCAGTTTTAAAAATTGTTGACCTCTTAACTGGGGTTAAAGTTGCGCTTGGCATAGAAACTTTTAAAATAATCTCCTAACTGAAATGTATCATACAGTATTAGATGAATATCAGAGAACCTAGTAAAATATACGATGTAACAATTTTTAAGACTAGATAATCCCTTCCTTGTATGAACTTATATCCTAATGTTAAGCAGCTGATTTTTATATTTGTGACAATGGAGTTGATACACTTTCATGACAACTTTGCAAGGCTGCACTTCACGCGTTATTTTAACATAAGATAATGTAATCTGTCGTTTGCAGCATGTGTAATGTCAATTTTAAAAATTAGGTAAAATCATGCCTTTTCTTTGCTATGGACATAAGATTTTATTGACAGTTTATTTCCACTGAAAAAAATACTCTTTATTGATGGTGCTGGACATTTTTCTTGTTTTAGCAATAAAAGTAAATGGGAAATATAAGTATCTACTCCTTATGCTTTGTGAAAAGCCAAGTTTAACAGCAAAACAAGTGACAGAATTGCAGTCCTGTGCATCATGCTCTAGGTGACACTGCTTGAGCAGGGGGGTTGGACTAGATCTCCAGAGGATCCTTCCAACTTCAACAATTCTGTGATTCTGTGCAGAGGGGGAAAAAAAAAAAAAAAAAAAAATATATATATATATATATATATATATATATATATATATATATATATATCATATCTACCATGCCTGTATATCATATGATGTTATTAAACTTTTAAAGTCAGTGGAAATCACATTGTGATTGAAAAGCCACAGTAGTAAGTATGGCTACTAAAAATATCTACTGGGAAAAAGGCATGAAATATTGGAACCAAAAAAACAACACTTTTAACGGGAAGAAATACCCAAGTTATCAAAGTAAAAAGTGACAGTAAAATTTTGAGTCAGATGTAATTTCAACAAAATTTAGCAAGTAAATCAGTTAGTATAAAGCACCTATTGTATAATAAAAGGCAGGTACAAATAGAAAGGGAAAGGTTCACAATGTAAACTAATGAAAGGATAAACATTAAAGTACCAGCTCCCTTCATCCTATATTTGAAAGTTTGTACGTGTGAATAAAAGTTTTGTCTATTGTTTCCCAGCTGATATTAGTCTAATGGCAACCCTCAGCAATACCATATGAATGAGCTTAACAAAGGTATAAATATGCTCACACAATAAAATCTTTAACGTGACTGTTTTTTGTGATGTTCATTCAATTAGCCATATTCCAATAAACTGCAGTTTTAATTTCACAAACCTCAGAATCCATTTCACTTCAGTGAATTCTCCTCCTCCTCAGTAATTAACTATTTAACTGTGACTAATGAAAATAGAAGTCAAATTGCATATTGGTTTTATCAGCAGTAGGACATAATTAATCATTGGTTATATTTAAATTGGTTGAATATTATTGTTATAATGAAAAAGCAAGTAATCAGTCCAGAGTTAGCTTCACTAAGTTAAAGTGGTGTTCACTTTCAGAAGCACTAATTTTTGCCTGCATTAGCAAAACTTCTCGATTTTTACATGCTCACCTGAACATAGGTGACTGCATTTTTTTAGTGCAAAAAAATCCTTGAAAATTATTCATATTTTCATCTTTTATGGAATTCCAATCACTTAAAAGGTTTATGTCAGTTAAATGAAACAAATTAATAAAAAATATAATGGAAGAATACTAACTGCAGCTAGTGCTATAAATATACGGCAGTAATAGTAGCTCATGACACCACACTTAAGACTATACAAAGTGATATCACTAACATGGAGAAAAACACTAATATTTGTAATGTTCTGTTGATGTATACACAGTATCTGACAGTATTTTTCCTTCTAAAATATCCATCCACCAAACATATTTAAAATGCCACAGGCTAGTTTTTATTACAACTATCAAAAACAATGAGATACAGTGTGAACAGTACATTCTTTTAAAGGAATAAATTTTATTCAAGCATTCTGACCTATATTCCCTGTGTCAACTTTCAGCAAGATCTTACAATATCCAGGGCCAGGTATAACAATGAGGAAGCCAGTCAAGGAGGGTAAGAGCTGAAAATTCATAGACAAAGCTAACTGTAACAGCAACCATTTAAGATATATATGAATCAAAAGCGATTGAGACTGTGTTAGGACTCTTCTTTTCCCAACTCTTCAAATAGCATGCAAATTAAGCAAAAAAAAAACCAGTTTAAGTTTCATCCTACCAAATTCTAGGAAATCAGGATTATTTCAGTCTGTATTCCTTCAGTAGTGGAGGGAGAGTTAGGCCCCTTCACAAGAGGGTCCAGCCCTCCTAAGACTGATAAGGGGCTGACACCCAGGTGCTTGACCCGCACGGACTTGCAGCCGGCACGTATCACCTCATACGGTGACAACTGTACTCTAGCATGAGGAGAGTACTTCCCTGAGTGCCAGATGCGATGATTTGTCCCACTTCAAGAAATGAAGAGTCCATGATGTGACAGGGACCCCCTTTCTTTGGGGGTTGGGGGGGGAATACATTTTTCAGTAAACTGAAACTCTGAATTAAGCCCTGCTCTTGCAGAGATTGGAGTTTTACTTGTCCTTTTATAACCCAGGCGTTTCTATGCCTCCAGGAAGTCAGTGGGAGCTGCGGACTCCACAGAGGCGTTCAGTGGTATTTTGCTTCACGCAAGGCAGCAGTTCCGACCTCCTACTGACTCAGGAATCCTACTACTACTTTCTTCCACGCTTGACTGTAGCTGTAGTTTGTTCTATACTCACAGAGCAACTGTAGTGGATACATGTATAAAATCTTACCAAAACACTGAACCAAAAATAAACCTCACTCAGAAATGCAGTTCTGTTTTCTTGTTATGGAGATAAGCACTCTGATTTGTATTTTCTACTGGTGATTTTCACAGGCTTGCATGGTACACTTTTAAAATATCAGATTTTTCTGAGGTACTTACCAACCTATAAAATTTATTGATAGAACAGTATAAATCATTCTGTCATAAGATTGCCTTCACTAATGTGGAACAGTAAAATAATTTTGTGAAAATACTGTAATTTCTGTTGGTTCTAGTTAAAAGATTTTGAAATTGATCAGAAAATCTTCTTCCCTCCATTAAAATAGGGTTGCATTAAAATATGCAACCCTATTTTTTCCTCTGCCAATATACTCACTTACAACTTCCAGTTATTGGCAGATAGGAATTACTTGTGTTGGATAAAAGTAGTTATGAAAAGCCAGCACTGGCCAAAACCCAAGCCTGCTGGTAGTTTTCAAATAGTCAACAACTACTTTTGAATACTGTGCATTTTCCTGTTGGTGTGAAAAATCAACAGAGTAGCCTATCTTATCCATATGTAAAGTCCTATTCAGTTCGTCATTATTAATTACAGATGTGAAAAAGAACGTATCTGGTGGAAAGATTTTTATCTCATACAATTTAAGCAATAACACAGAAATTCTTACTTGGGGATTTATTGTTGAGTGCTTGAAAAAACAAACATCTCTTGAAGAAAGCAAAAACATTCTGATGATTAACGGAGCCTGCGAAAAAAAATGTATTAACTAAAAAAGTCATTACATCCAGACATGTTACAATTTGTTTGAAAACAAACAGGCAGAAAAGTTCTGTCCTTACTGAAACATTTGAAATGCAAATAAATGACTGCAAATGGAACGTGAATCCACACCTGCAAGCCAAGCTTTTATCTTACAAAAATAAAAGCAACATGGAAACTGAAATCTTGTTCTGCTTGTGCAAATATGAAGAAACTGGATAAAAATGAGTGCTAGACTTTGTACTAAAAATAACCATTCTCCTTCTCATCACAGATATATAAGGTAGGTTGAACAAGCGGCCTTTTGCTCTTTTCTCTCCTCTTTCTTCCTGCGTGGGTCTCGAAGGCCAAGTATTTCGGCTTTGCCTTGCTCAGGACGCGCCGTAGCGGCGGTTTCCGAGCCGACAGCCCAATCAAGGCCTCCAGCGTGATCTCGGAGGAGCCTCCGGCTTCTGGACAAACCAGTGCCAAGACTGGCAGAAGCAACTGCCATTTCGACTGCGTTTCGCATGCCCCCCCGACTGACGGGGACGGGCGGCCTCGGCCCGAAGGCACCTTCAGCGGCCCCAATGGCAGGCGCGCATGCGCCCTCGCTGCCAGCCCTCCCTCCCTCCCGGGCACGGCCCCGAGCGGCAGATTGGCCTCTCGGCGGCCCGTAGCTTCCCTGGCAACCGGCCGGAAGCGTGGCGGGGCGCGGAGGTTGCCGCGCAGCGCCGCGGCCGCCAGGTGAGGGCCGGCGAGGGCGCCGCTAACCGGCCCGCCGGCAGCGCCTCTGCCTAGTGGGACCGATCCCCGCGGCGGCGGCGGCGGCGGCGGCGGCGGCGCAGCCCCGCGCACAGGCCCGCCGGCAGCCCCCGGCAGCCCCCGGCTCCTTCGCCCGCGGGCCCTGCGCGCCCGCTCTTCCCGCCCCCGGGCGCGGCCCTCGGGGCCCGGAGCAGGGGCACCGCTGCGGCCCCCGGCCCTGCCCCGCTGCCCCTGCGGGTAACGGTGCTGGGAGCCCTTCTCTGCCCCAGCTGCCCTCCGGGAGGGCTGTCACGCACCCGGGTAAGTGAGCAAGTCCGGTTTTCAAGCCTTCCCTCCTTTCATTCCGTCTTTCTTAGGTGATTTTCAGAAATCAAACTCCAGGCCTCACTTTTTCTCCTTTGAGAGGCATCTTTTAAATGTGCTTTTTATGTCTCTGTTTAAGGATTCCTGTCCTTTGCTTGTCATCTGGTAGTAGTATGGTTCACTTCTGTGTCCAACCTGGTGTGGCACTTGTTTGGTTTATAGCTGTGCTCTTGCTGTCTGATCTCCCTAAGTGCATGTGATTCTGTCACTTCCTGACCACACAAGAACTTTCATCTTGCTCAGAAGACCGAGGCCTCCTTGTGAAAAGCTCTTTTGCTCCTTTGCACCCCCTTCTCTAACAGTGCATATACGCTTTATCTCAGTTGTGGTTTTTTTTTTTTTTTTTTAAACACAGTTATCACTGTTCTTGACTCCCATCTTCACCTTTACCCCCCAGGGTAAAGGCTGACATTATTCCTGTCTGTTGCCACACCTTTTATTTTTTACCTGCTCTGATGGTTGTTATTTAACTCCTTACTCCTTGACATATATCTTCATTGCTTCTTGGAAGAGGACAAGTTTTATTATAAGCAACTGTGCTGTTACTGTATATCTTTCCTTCTAAATGTTATTTGCAGAATATCTGTAAGCACAAGGTCAAATGCAAAAAAAGTTAATTATATTAATTACTTGATCTATTTATATAATTGAAATAGACTATGACCACTGTACTTTCAGAGTGCTTGCCACATAAGAAGACCATTTATCTCTCAGCAAAGCTCTTCTGAAAACTTTTCTGAGGAAAAGTATTAATATTATTTTTAAGCAAAGTGACTGTTAGCGTTATAATCAAGTTTTTGTTTCAAATGTTTACACTGATAGCATTATTTTATGATATATAATGGTAATGTCAAGAACTTAACTTGCTATTTTATACTTTTATATTATAAAAGCATCTTAATTCCTATTTTGCTGATAGTTAGAAATGTGCTTTTAATAGAGTTTTTTGATAATAAGCTGGCACTTACAAAATCAGTGCATTTTCTTCCCGAGTTACTAATTATGCCTTAGAGCTTCAGAATTATTTCTGGTCTTAATGATTTTCATTTTGCAAAAATAATAGTTCCAATAAGTGCCATGTATGTTTTTCATGAGTTCTGAAAAGGCTTAACTGCCTAATTGTGGTATGTTGATTCTTCTTTTAAGAAAAATCATCACTGGAGACAGCTGATATTCTCAGAATGATATGAAAGACAATCCAAGATGTACACTGGATGAAACATTTCAAATCACTAGTTCTGATTAGATTGACCGTCAAGAAATATCAATTTAAACTTTCTGTTTTACTTTTGCTTTGTATTTGTGTTTCAGCTATTCTCCCACATTTGGTTGTCTCTTGCAGGTCATCATTATAATATGTTGCTTTGTGGTGTTTGTTAAGCCAAATACTGCATTTACTTCTTTCTGCTAGCCATAAGGACATGTTCCAGCACATGTATAGATGCACTACTTCCCACTTCTGAGTGGAAGCAGAGATATTCCTAAAGATTTACTGATTTAGCTGAAGACAGAAGACTTCCTAACTGGAAGTTCTCTCTGGAGGAGAGTATTAAAAGAGACCACCCAAGTAGCAGGGACTGCTTTTATAAGACTCTGGCAGAGAGTGGTTAGAGAGGTTTTAGAGATAAGGGAAGTGAAGCAGTGTAACAAAGAATTTCTGCCTCTCTAGTTCATCCTGATCTCACTATTTGGAATTTGTCTATGTCATTGGTAAATAGGTGTCATTGACCTACCAAAGATGATGTGATTGGATAGCAAGAGCCGTGGTCATCCTTATGGCAATATGTTTGCTTATTTGTATTATTTATTCTTATTGTTTTTATTTCTATATGATGTCATTTCTTGTTTACTAACAGAATGACACTTCTTATTTACCATTTTTTTCCATCCAAAGTGTACCTCAGAATAAATTAAGATGAAAATTAATAATAATGGACAAAACTAGCATTTTCATACTTCATCTTTTTATTAACATCATGTAATGTGGAATCATTTGGGGTTTAAAAAAATCTTTATATATTAGATCAAGTCCTCAGCTGATATTGTTGTGGTGGCTATGTTCTTCAGAATGTTGGAAGCATTATTTAATATCTTCTGCATGCTTTTAATTTTTTGGGAAAGGAGTTGTGCTTAAAAGGAAAAAGCAAGACATCTTACTTTCTCAACTTTAAAACTACTAATAATGTGAACTAAGTTTAGCTGAGTAGGAGAGCTAGCTGAATCAAATGAAGAAAAAAAAATTCTGTGCCAGTAAAAGCAACACCACCACCAAATCCCATAAAAACAGAAAGCAGCCTCCCCCCAGCTTCGTCCCACCCCCATGTAGCATTTCAGAAGCTGGTTCTGAATACATAAGGCATAACTCCTACCTGATAAGTGCTTTGACTTTCTTTAGAACTTAGGACACCTGATAAGGATTGAGATAAAAGATGCAGTTTTCTCTCATTTCATTTAGAAACCAAAAAACTAACGTTGATCTGTTTCAGTATGTTAGATAACATTTGAAAGTCTGTCTTTTCCCAGGAAAAAGTCATATTCTGCATCATAATGTTATGCTTGGTATGTTAACTAGAAAAGCTATTGTAACAATTTCAACCCAACAATTTGAATTACATATATTGTAGTATAGTTCATGCATTAACAAATAGAATAGCTATATATCTTCATTTTTAAAAAATGTATGCAGAAAGTTATTTTTTTCAAACTGACAAAATACTTTCATTTTATTTCTGGAATTGGAATTCATTTTCTGTGTTCTTTGTTTGCTCCTTTACGTTTCTGTTCTTTTTTTCTTACTGATTCTGCTTTGGTTTTCGTGTCCTGAGTCCCTCTGCTTACTTTTGTATTCATTCCTTCATCCTGGCCATTCACCAAATTGTTGTGTCTTCTGCTTTAGCTGAACCCGACAACTGCCCAGAAATTTTTTTTTTCACTCTGGGCTGCTCCGCTGGACTGAGTACTGGTGCTGCTCTGATTCCTGTAGGCAACCCTAAAGGTGAACTGTAGCCAATTTCACTTTTGCTGCAGGTGTCTCACAGCACAGAAATAAAGGAAAGCAGCACGGGATTATGAGATGTTGTGATGTGCATTTGAAAGATGGAGTGACTGGCTCCTCTGTTAAAACTGTGCTATACTCTGCTTAAGAAATATGTGGATAAGCAGTTCTTTTATAATACATTTATTCAAATTTTCTTCATTGTTTGTTCATGTGAATCTTTGGACTTGGGAATTCTAACCTGTAATGTAGTATCATGTAGGAATGAGAATTAATTTATGTTTTTCATCTTTTCTGTTCTGGAAAGTAATGTTACAAGAATGTCATCAAACATCCGAATAAAACCAAAGACTGCAATACAGAAGAGCAAGACATCTTCTCCTTTGCCTTGTTCCCCAGAACCCACAATTAAACCACAGCCAAAGCCTAGTGACAAACTGAATCCCAAAACTATTGATCCGGTATGTATAGATTGTGGGGGTGGGGGGAGTTGATGGTTTAAAAAAAAAAAAAAAAAGTGTTTTGGGGAAACATGCTCTGCATTTCTGTTCTTAAGCTCTTCCTTGGAAACTGTTGAGATAGATTATTTACTAGACAGACCTATGGTCTGGCCTAGCATGCTATTCTTAGTCAAATTCCTCCTATACTGCTTGACATTAAACAAACACCAGACCTCTAAGGAAGCTGTGTAAATAAAAAAGTGTTTTCTTGGATTTTTTTTTTTTTTAAGAGTGGCCAACATGTTAGACTTACTACAATTACAGTGTTTGTTACATGAAGTATTTAATGCAACATATCTCAACAGTGCTTTCCTGATTAATGTTTATTACTTTGCAGTTCTCTCAAAATAAATATCATGCCTGTGTGGAACATCTGTATTGAAATGCTGGGAGGGGGGCCTGTAGCAGCTTTAACTTGCAGAAACACTATTTTCTTTGTTTTCTGATGCATCTAGTACAGTTAGCAGATGACTGATATATATTTTTTTTAATTACAACTATCATTTATTCATGTCCTGAACATTTAACTTAAATTTTTCATTTCTTTACAAAAATTACATGCAGTGACAATTAACTTAAAATTTTGAAGTGTCATCTTTTGGCCAATAACATTGGGCAAAAATGCATCTTGATCAGGAATGAGATAGAAGGTTAAAAGGTGTGCATGTTATTTTTCATAATGCATCTTTTTCCTTTCTTGGAATTCTCTTGTAGGAAGCAGTGTCCTTACTTTAGAAATAAATGCAGAAGGTGCTTCCTCTGGATGCTGATCCAATTCTCTAAATTTAAACTAAACTTTTGTTCCCATACGTTCTCTCATATGGAAGCACAATTACTTGAGGCATAAAATGGTTATTACTTTCTTTTAAAAAGAGTTCTTGATACAACCATGGCTTGGGTGGCAGTTCTTTATTTTCTGTGTTCCCCATCCAAAAAAATCTAGGACTAAGAGATAAAAGGGATTATTGAATAATTATAAACTTTTGTGCTTGTCTCTGTAGGGTAGCTAACCTCAGTTATGGCTTTGATAATCTGTGCTGTGTTATGCAATGAAACTAAGACTTAGGTAGTATCTTGACGATCATGTAGACCTCATAAAATCTAGTGAATTAGTTGAAAGTGAGAATTATATGTGTGTCAGAAGTTTCTTACTGCATTCCTCAGTCAAGAGAAGGCAGTTCATGCCTTGCTTCTAAGCAGAAGTTCTTGGAAAAGAATCCCACAAGAATCAGACATTATATTTGTCAGAATTTTGTAAATTCCTGCAGAAGGCTTGTATCGTAAAGGAAGTGGCCCATTTGGTGTGGGTGGCCTCTCACTCATAAGAAAGAAGCTAAGCATTTGGGGAGAGTCAAGGAAGAGATTCACCTTAACTCCCAAGAAGTGTGAGCATGTAACTCTTTGGGAAGTATTTGGGATGTTGGGAGAAGACTAATGAAAGGAGCTTTTAATTTCACGGAAGTCCTGTGCCTGGAGAGGAAGCATTGAATGGGTGAGTTGCAGCTCTCCGCTGGGCCATGTCAGCCAAACAGTTAGGAATATCACAAGCTTTTTGGAAAACAATCAGAGTGCAAGAGTACTCAGAAGAGGTACTAATTGCCATAAGCAGAGGCTGAATGGCTGAATGCTTTCTACCTATGTGCGAGGATTTTCTTTTTTTTCATGCAACCTTTTTATAAGTGCTACAATGGCTCAGTTAAGCCAAGATAAAGTCAAATCATGCACGCAAAATTTTAACAGAACGTTAATATATGTTCAGACACTCAAAAGATAGGAATTTAGATATCATGGTATTCCCTTGAATATATGCTTTGTGATAAAATCTTTAATTTGGAAAATAGTACTTAATGATCATGCTAATAAAAACTTTCATAGTTCATATGCATAAGAAGGATATATATGATAAAAAATAAATTTGTGTAGATGTTCTCTCACATGAAACTCCTTGTCTCATTTTCCAGTGAGTCCTCTCTAGATTCTCATTCAATATCAGTTTCCTCACTAATTTCCTCATACCATCTTCCCAGCATCTGTAGTTTCTCCCACATCTTCCACCTTATATTTTTATCTATACTCAGGTCAGGCTGGAATTGGAGTAAATCTGCCTTCTGCATGTTACCTGTATAGTAGCACCAAACATATCAAAAGAGTAAGAGCTTCTTAATCTGTTAAGGAGAGAACTCATAAAACTTCAGTATTAACATTTGCATAAAAAATAGAAAAATAAGAGGAGCGTTCCATCAGGAGAGCACTAACTATTTATTATTTGTTAATTTTTAAACCTTCCTATCCAGACAGTTTTGGAAGGCAGTTAGTTCATCAGTCTTTGATAAATGTGTTAAATGTATTTTTTTTTCCCATCCCACATATGCAGTTCTTTTTTGATTTTTTTTTTTAATCATATAAATAAGTTGCATTCTTACTAAATTGCAATTCTCACATATATTCAAAATAGTTATCAAATATTACCATTATGAAAGATACATCTCTTCATCTTTCTTTTGTCCTCACAGTTTGGTGATCATTCTAGAGCACCTTCTGCATTTGCTGCTATTTATGCTAAAGGTGGTGTTCCGTGCAGGTAATGTGATTTTTTTTTTTCTCTCTATTTTTTTGTTTTACTTAGTGAATTATGGTTAGGTAGAATTAAGTAGACTGAAATAAGTCTGTTCAAAACTGCTTGATCTTTATACATAGGCTATTTGATTACATTCGTTTCTGAAAGTATTTCGATATTTTAATTCCTTTTAAAGAAGGGAGTAATTTCCCATGTGTTTGAAATTGGCTTCTTTTGGTCTTTTTTTTAATGCTGTGTTGATAGTGAAGCTGCATGTTTTCAAGAGGAGCGAGGTATTTGCAGATTTGATTTGGCAAGCCTTTTCTGTGACAGAAATCGATTTCTTCATATAATGGTGTTTTCTTCCCCCTACTGGCAGAGAAAATAAAATTAGTGCCATTTTAGCAAGTAAACATCTTGCCGTCTTTTCGTCTGCAATAAGTAGTATAAGAACATTTCTGTAATTGTCAGCAATATGAGATATTAAAGCTACTTATAAGTAGTAGTCTGTGGGTTTTTTAATTACTTTGTTTATTATATGTAGTAGGCATTTTTCTCTAGTGTTCTGTCAAGTGGATGCAGAACTACTTAATGCTTTTTAAAGTAATCATTAATACATGTATATACACATTTAATAATCAATATGTTGTCCCTTTCTGTATCTTAGTAATGAACGACGAATTCCAATATGATTTTTTTTTTCTTTTGGTTTCAACTGATTTACCTTACCAGCTGTTATTTGGGAAGTGTTTATTGACGTTTATCAGCATGAGTAACTTTGCACAAGGAACATCTTTTCTGTCAGTATGAGAGGCATGCTATAATTTTTGTAATTTTTTATTTTCTGATTTCTATGTGATTGAGAGTAGAGCTTGAACTGCCATGTTTGGGAACTGTAATAGTTTCATTCTCATACACCATTAAACATTTCAGTAGGGCAATATATATTGAAATTATGTATATAACAATAGTTATTTTGCCAACCAATTGGGAATATTTCAGTATGAATAATGTTAGCAATAAATTGTATCTTATTATATTTTAATCTGTTAAAACTAAATTCTGTGTAATAGGTTAATGCATGGCGCGGTAAAGCACAGACTACAATGGGAATGCCTTCCTCAAACTGTTCCTTTTGATCCTCTTCTTATAACTTTGGCAGAGGTAAATTCACTTTTATTTAAAGTTAAACATACATTATTATTTTCTATGTAGTGCTGAAAAGTTATTTGTACATATTCAATTAGCTGCATTTCTGTATGTCAACTACTGTGTTGTTTAATTGCTACTACAATTGCACTGCTGTGGTTGGTGATTTATTCTTCTTTATCCTTCTTTAGAGAGAAAATGTCTTTGAGCTGTGTGTTCTTAAAAGCTAAGCAGTGTAAGTCTGCTTCTTCAGGATTCTACTAAAACAATTGCAGCGGCAGCTAAGGAGCAGCTGTTTCTGGAGATCCAGTTTAAAAACTTACCTAAATTAAATAATATATAAGGAACTAGAAGCAAACCCCAAAACTCTGACAAAGCATTTTACCTGGGCTGTAGGAACCCTGTGGTCTAATAAGTTTAGAAAAGAGTAGGGAATTTGCTTTTCTAAACATCTGCAAATAAATTGTTTATTCTTCCATTTCTGTTTACAAAACATATCCTCTCACATATGTTACAGTGTAGATCTACATCCAAAAAAAAATCACCTCTAGTAATTGTGGACAGCCTTTTGTAGATAAAAGTAGTCATCACATCTGCACAGGGATATGTTAACTAACTGGATTTATCTGGGACTGGCAAGGTCTATGTATGTTCAGAGGGCACGAATAAGAAATATTGATTCTCTGTCCGATAATTGCTAAACGAATTGGAGTTTACACTTCAGTAGTCAGTTCAGTTGAATTCTACTGTCCAATTTCAACTGCTGTTAGCTTTTGTACGCCTTTTCAATGACCTGTATACATCAAACGGACTGTTAACTGTCCTGGATTGTTTATACTTCTTTTGAAGTCCTTATCATACCCCACTGTGAACGGAAGTGCCAGTCTCCAAGCTAGCATCAATTGCAATCTACTGCAGTACCGTACAGAGTAATTCAAAATCAGTGTAGCTGTGTTAAATTTTTCTCTTACCTGTTTTCTGGTCATGGAACAGGCTGGTAAGTGGCACCTGGTGGCCCCCCGTTTTTTTTTTTTTTTCACTGTGGATGAATAATTCACTGTTTATCTAATATTAAATGCAAAGGGTGAAAAAGCTTTGTCCGAAAGAGATACAGATATATATCCAAAAACTTCTGCATAAAACTCTCCTTCAGACTCAGAATGTAAAGAACAAAAAGTTGTTCCCTTCTGCAATTTACATATGTTCCCCTCTACTTTGCTATGTCCTAGAGAGTTTTTTGTTGTTATTGTTAGTCACTGGAAGATGGTTCTTCCTCTTTTGGCTCTGTAGTGCCAACTCTAGCATAGATGTGTGTGGCTTCTGAAGAGAAATATCCTGTTACTTTTGAGGCTTGAGTAATGCGTTGAGGAGGTGGATGCTAATACACATTTCAGATCCACCGTTTTCAGAATGATAAAACTGAAGAGAAGGAATGCTTTGGTGTTAGCCTCTTGACATGCAGTCATACATAGCCCAAAACAATTTAAGATAAATGTAAATAAAGTTATATTTTGAAATACTGAAAATATATAACACTCTTCTGACTCTTTGTAAGAGACACCTCTGGAGAAATGGAGATTACGACTACTTACCCACTTGTGCTTGAATCATATCTAAAATATCTTTCTCTGCGTATTCAAACAACTTGATGTAGATGCTTTTCTGGCCTACGTAGTAAGATTATCTGTTCCTGAATACTTTACCTCTTAGGTTATGCTAACAAGAGAATCTTTGCCCAATAAAGGATGCTATTAATCGTAGCCACCCTCGCTTTGAGTCTTTTAAGAGTCCAATTTAGATTCAGATCTTTCCCTTTTCTCCCTGTTCTACGTATATTTAATATTCATTCATTCAAGCGGGAAAGGGAGGTTAGCTCTGTCTTCTTTAGCCACTCCAAATGTCATACCCTGTTCTGAACATTTTAACTCATTGAAGAGTAAAACGCTTTCTCCTGCCTGATTTGTGGTGTGAGTTTCAGCATGAAGAGTTTCTATTCACTGATTTATAGCTATGCATTGGCAAATGTACTTAGTACATACAATTAATCCTGTTTAGAACTGGTGTGTCCATTATTACTTGTGGCACAGACCAAAGAGTGCAGTGAGTGGGTTTGCAATTGTAGATCTATATAGGTACTTTTTGTATTGTACATATTGTAATCACTACGTCATTCAAACTTTAAGTTGAGGAGGAAATTTCAGCTAACAAATTATTTGATACTTAGTATAATGGCTTACTGGCAATTATGTATCAGCAGCAGTATGTGTGGTACTCTTTTCCTGTTCCTTGTTAAGCTGCAAATTGGCAGTTAGGATAAGGAAGAGAAAAGTAATTCTAAAATGCTAGTATGACTGGTATGTCTCACTCTGATAAGAGTAACAATAAAGATTTCTTCTGAAGGTTATCCATCTACTTCAGCCATCAGAATGTTGTTTTTAAGTAATCTTGATATAGATTGGTAACTTTTTTTGTGCAGTTTTTCTCCCTGAGGTACCGGGAAATAATTTTACTGAGCTATGTGCTGAAGTGAGTGGGTCTAGACAGGTACGCTGGTGAAAATTGCCTTTGATGTGCTTTAAGAAATAAAACTTTACATCTGCACAATATAAATAGTTCAAATTGCATTTTACACCAGGTTAAGCTAATTAACTCAGACTCACCTAATAGGGAAATACGCAGAAACATTTGTGGGGATCTTGCGTGAATGACAAATCTTGCATGATTGACGATGGCTCTTAACCTTGGCGTTTGTAGTTCTTCAGTTTGAGTATTCTGGGAGTGCCAGGTAGAGTTATATAACTTTTGACATACTAGCTGGATATAAGGATCTCGGACTTCAGATTGTTCAATGAAATAAGTCGATCCATTTGTGAATTTGGAGGTTCATTTATAAACAACCAATTTTGGGGGGATATAAAGCCCATCTATTGAAGTAAGAGTGCTCTGCTCCATAGATTGAACTAATTCAGTGGATATAGGATCTGGTAAACAAAAGAAAGAAAATAGATACTATACACATCCAGGCTTCCGCTTTCTCAGCGTCATCTATGACATTTATCACCAAATATGTTTCAGGAGTCTAGATAAGTGTTGAATCTAGAAGGGAAGGTGGAATATAGTGCATACTGTAAAGGGGTTTTTTACTTTTTTAATTAAACAAAGCTGTCAATATTTGAAGTTGCTAAGAGCTCCTGTTAAGGAAAGAAGAAAGATATGATTTGTAGATCTTTGAGTGGTGCTACTCGAATCTTCACTAGAAGTAGGTATTTGTACTATTTACAAGATTTTGCTGGACACACTAATTCACTTTCCTTTCCCCCCCCCCACCCTTTCTTCTTTCCCTAAGGGCAGGGAAATCATTTACAAGCCTCTTATTGTTCGTGGGCTTGAAAATGAGTTTGAGTAGGTGGATTAAAGATAATGAAGTTCAAATATTGATTGAATTGGCAGTATTCATAATGTGAGGTTTAATATTCCATATTCCAAAATAAAAATGAATGAGAACATTCAGTGAGCAGGGTTGTACTCAATGGATCCACATGGTGGAGTAAGTGTATTTAATGTTTTGAATTGATATAATAAAATCTAAACTTAACTTGCTGCTAGTGGGAGCTTTTTTAATGCTGTTTTGTTTAAAAAATAAGATTAACTATTAAGCAAACATATTTTACATTTGTAACAGGGCCTGAGAGAGACAAAACATCCCTACACGTTTGTTTCAAAGGAAGGTTTTAAAGAATTGCTTATGGTTGAAGATGCTACTGAAAAAGCAGTTCCCTTGTTGCCTCGTCTAGTTCCAGTGTTAAAGGCTGCATTGGTATGTCTTACTTTTCATGGAGATTTTTCATAGATTTGTTTATTCTTGTGCCAATGAAGACTATAGTGAAAATATCATTGTGATAAATTTGTAAGGTGGGATGGGGGGAGGGTGTATGTTTCTCTTCCTCATGTTATCCGTGCCTTGTTTCTATTAGAAAAAATGTATCTTTAACTGTCGGTTCAGATGGGAAATTCCTTGAATATCTGTATGACAGTAGGTTTGGGCAAATTCTGTAGAAATATGAAGGATCTGACTGGGGAATACAGGCAGAAGTAAGTGTAAGAATTGGTGGTGTTTATATATATATGTGTGTGTGTGTGTGTGTGTGTGTGTATATATATATCCATGTAATAAAACATAAAAAGAATGATATAAAGTCAAATGAAGAATTACCAGAATAAATATTCATCTGTTGCATGTAAAGAATTCAAAAATCCATAAAACAGAATATGCCAATGAGAAAAAGAAATAATGCAGCTAAAATGTTTAGGTCATATTCTTCATTTTTTTAAAAAAAATTGAGCTTTTGTACTCCTTCAGGAAAAAAAAGTGAGGTGAAAATATTGGCCTGGGAGGTAGTTTCTTTTGGATCTTTTTCATATGTTATTTTTCAGAGCTGTTTTTCTGGTTCAGCCGCTCTCATTAATCTAGCTGTGCTTCGATTCTGGTTTTAGAAAAAGAGATGAAACTTTGAAAATTTTTTGAGATCTCAAATCAGAAATGTAATAGATGCCCAGTTGTTTGTTTTCAGTGTCTTTGGTTTAGTTTGGAAGATAAAATTCTTGTGTTACACATCCATTTATTGTTATTGTTCATCTAATAGCTTTCTTGTTGCATTATTTTGGTATGACGTCTTCTTAAACTTTCTACTGCACATGCAGGTAATGGCTTCTATTAAAGAAAACACTTCAGGGTCCAAATAGCAAAGTGGAAAAATAACTGTCTAAACAAAGGTCTGTATTAGAACAAGAAGAAACTAAATGGTCATGAATCAATTTCTCTATTAAAGGAAGAATAATATAACTAAACCCTTAGAGAAGTCAGGTAGAGTAGAACCTTCCCATGGGAGCAACAGGGATAAAGCAGCACCACAGGGGTAGGTAGGCGATTCATAATTGATGGCAGGTGACAAAGCTGTAGTTGACAGGAACCTGAATTCAGTGGTGCAGGAATTCATTGCTTCCTGTGTTTCTCCAGCAAATACAATAATTGTTATGCTTATGAGTTACTCTCAGTTTATTAAAGTTGCAACTAAAATGTCTCCCAATTTCAACATATCCACATTTTAAAGGTTCTTTCTGTTATACTGTGGAGCACATTATGCAGGATACGTTCCAAATTGGAATGCTTCGTGTAGTAAAGGGTTTCTTTTGCCTGCTGAATTAGTTATTCTAGCAAACATAAATCATTAGTTTGTTCATCTCATAATAAATGGAAGAATTTCACTGATTACATTTTGTGAATGCTTTTCTTTTCTACTTTTTTAAAAAAGATACTTCTACATTTAAATGTTACATATACGTACTAATATTCAGTAGTACTTGTATTTCTAAACTGGTTGTAACTTTATAATTAGCAATTACACAGTACTTTTAATTTTTCAAAGTACTATAACAAACTGTGATGTAGAGATTACAGCTTTAAAGAAATTGTGCGTTTGTCTGAAGATTAAATTCCTATCTGAGAGTATTAATTTTATTTTTTTTCTCCCCTTTGAAGGCCCATTCAGATGATGAGGTATTCGAAAGAGGTTTGGATGCCTTAGTTCAGCTGAGTGCTGTCGTTGGCTCTTCTCTTAATGATCACCTTAAGCTTCTACTCACAAATGTAGGTTTCTAATGCTGTAACAACAGATCATCTGCATTTTTATGGTACTTTTGTTGAGGTGTTTACTGTAATATCTGCACAGATATGGTGGAGGACTCAGCAGTTCCATGAAAAGCATTACCTCATATATTCTTGTGTGTAAGTCCATCATTCTTTAATAATATCATGATTTATAAAGTTCTAAGAAGCTCCAAAAGCTGTTATTAAAATAAATAGGAGAATAATAGAAGTGCTGTCTCTACTCTTTGAGAAGATCCTTCTTTGAGCCTGAGGTGAGATAGACACTATGTTTGAAGGGATGTTTGCTGTAGAATGAAATTTGCATTTTAAAGCATATATATTTTCAAAACTCTGTGGAAGTTGCAGTACATTAACATGAGCAAGTATTCCCACTCCTTTCAGATTCTGCACAAGAAATGTTTTAATTAAATAAGCTTAGAGCAGGGCTACTGAAACTATTTCTATACTGAGTCCTTCTGTGGACGTTCTTCTACTGTCAGACTGGCTTTTCACAATTTAGTTTAGCCTGCTTCCAAAGTGCACTTTTACTGCAAAATAAAAGGATGTTTGAAACACCTAATGCAGAAGAGAGAATCTGCAAGAGTTACTTTAGAGTACTTCCACTACATAAAATGTTTTTGATGCTCATGAAAAATGTGTTAACTTTTAATGTGGACAGCATTCCAAGAATGACTTCGTTTTGAGGTTGATGCAACTTTAAAATTTGTTTGGTAAAAGTAAAAATCTTCAAATACGTATTTATATGGCTGCTAATTGTAAGAATTGGGAGCTTTCTTTGGATTTACATTTCTCATCAATTAACATTTTACTTTTTTTGCTGTGAATGAATTCCTTTACTTTGGCATCAGTTACTGTAATATTCTTTTTTGCTCTCATTTTCCTAAGGTAAGATGGAAGTATATTGGACATTTTGTATGTATTGTACTAGATTGTGCAGCTTTTTTTTTTTTTTTTTTTTTTTTTGCTTTTCAAATAGCTTTCAAGGAGATTAATGGACAAGAAATTTAAAGAAAAAATCACTGTTGCTTTACAAAAGTTGGAGCAATATGGTGGAAAGGTGAGTTGACCAGCTTTCAGATTAATACCCATATCCTGAAAAGTGCTTGTTTTTTACATACCATGATTATTCATATTGTATAAAACACAGGGTTTTGTACTGTAGCAGTTTGGGGTGATATGTTCCAGTCCATAATGAAATAGTTGTTTTTATCTGTTTGAGGTATTGAGTGGTGACAGAAATGAAATTAAATCTATTCTGTGTGGTCCATGTTCTACTAGTTTATTTTTATTGTCTCCCATTTTTAATCTCTCTTTCATTTATATTCTCCATTGTTTGAATCTCTGAAGAACAGGGATGAAAATGTAGGTCTAACACTTCTGAGCTGTGTGCCTTATCAGTAGGCACCTAAGTAGGCTGTCCTGAATTTTATTTTAGTTAGACATGATTTTTTTAAAATATTTTGAATCTAGTTACTCTTACAGGCTTTAGAATTGAGTACTTAAGGTGTGGGGGATGGAGCAGGAGGGTTCCCCTTCATTTTTGGGGGTGTTCATATTTATTTAAGGGCAAGAGCAACGTTGATATTACAGGTTTTTAAAACATCCTGACAGATAAAGAAGCATGTTTTTTTTTTTTTTATTATTATTTATCATCTTGTTCTGAGAATTTAGGCCAGTTAACAGAACTAATCCACTGAATCACTATCCCACATCTAATTCTTTAATCTCCTGATTTCTTGTAATCTGTCAGTTTTATGAGTGGGTGTTCCTGTGCGTTTTTTATAAATACTGGAAAAGGATAGGGCAGAAAATTGGAAACAATAGTCAGCAACATTATAATGTCCAACTAATGAGTTTATCAGATATCCATTTTAAATGAGTTATGTTTATGATTATTACATGTGTTAGAAGTCCCTTCCAGCACACTACTCCTATATTTAAAATCCTTCTTATCTCGTGTCTGTATTTATACCCAGTTTTAAATATGAGTTTACATAGCTTGGATATTTATTGTCCTCCATTAGTCATCTTTCCTCATCATGATACTTCATTTCTCAGTTCATTGTTTTCATCCCTTGACAGTACATTTCTCAGTGAATACTAACTTTTTAGTTATCTTTGCCATTATTAAATGAAGTAGTAGAAAACAAAGTGGAAGTTGTGAATTATGTAATTTATAGACACTATATGAACAGTCTTATATGTAGTGCTAGTGTTCCTTCTTTTGTTTACATCTGTTTTGTTTTCATCATGAGGCGACTGTGGCTATCATCAAATCGAAAATTCCGACCTATTGTTCTATCTCCTCTTGAACGAGAAATCTGTAGTGATTTGCACTGCGAGGTGAAGCTGCCTGTGAACATCAGTGACATGTATTTGGGGTATCGTATATTCGGTTACAATAACCACAGCTCTTCTATGGTATGATGGAGAGTGGGAAAAGTCACATCAGTTTGTGAAAAATGTAATTATGGAAGACCATTAAAATAATTATCTCTGTATTGGCTGGTATTTGTTTGTGCACGTCTGTGCTTACAATGACGTTGACTAATTGGCTATTTTTTCAGAAGTATAGATAATATTGATTTGTATTTTGTTGTAAGTTAAGTTTCCTTTAATAGTTTTGCAGTGCTGGAAATGTTTTATATGTTTGTGTGATGTAAAATAATTTGACTGTAATTACTTAAATAGTAGCAAACTTAGTGTTAAATTAAATGTGTATACTTGTATTTGAAACACCTAACTGTTATTTGTGCCACAGACACAGATGACCCCAGTTTGGATTCATCAGTAGACAAAGAACTATGAGAACTCAGCTTGACTTTTGCAGAGTCGGCTTTTACAGATGGGAAGCTCAAGGTACCAAGCAGGGAGCAAACGCTGCAGAATTGAGCCTGCTCAATACATTAGCAGTCTCAGCACACACAGAGCTGGGGAAGGCTCTGGAGAGCACAGTACAGAGGCATCAAGGCATCAAGTTGCTTCATGTAGCTGCAGCCTAGGTTTTGTTGGACTAATTCATTCCAGTCAGCTAAACAGAAGCGGAGGGAACTGTGCATTTTTTTAATTTTTTTAGTTTACACCATTCTCCCTTGTGTTCAGTTCTACAATACTGCAGATACACTGAGGACTAGCTTGTGAATTCAGCTTGGAAAAGCTAATAAACTTCGAAGTGTGGAAGCCATGGAGAAACCCGTGCTAAAGACAATAAAAGGACTGCAGAAGCCAACTTACTTACCTGCCTGTCAAGCCCTGTAGGATGCAGCATCTGTCTGTAGGCATACTGGAGCTTGATTGCAAAATGCTTCCCAATGCATCTTGTAATAAATACTAGGTAGGTTTAATGTTACTCTGAGTTACCCCATGAGAGAGAGCTGATTGAAGTAAGTAACAAAATTGGCCATAGCATCTTTTCCATGAGGCAAATTAAATTATAAAAATAAATTTACGTTGTTGAAAGTTTTTTTTTTTTTTTAAAGTGCTCAAAAGATGGTGTTACATCGTGAATTAAAGAATACCTTGGTCATGTGAAAGTGCATTTTTAGACTCTCTGGAAAATTACCACTGGGTGGTTCTATTAAATTTAATTGAACTGTACTAAGATTAGTTAAGATACATGTATCTTAAGTTTTTTAAAATAAATTTATTTTGTTAATAAAAATGTTAAATATGAAGAAATGCAACTATTTATTTTAACAGCACAAAAAGCAACTCTTCTTTTTTTCATGATTATTTTATTTTATTACAAAATGTGCACACTTAGTTTACACAAACACATTACAGCAAATTTCAGGTGTACATGTATTGTACTACTCTTATTCTACACTGGTGATTGCAGAGCAGCCTTCAACATGCCTCTTAACATCCCATCTCTACACCAGAATAGATACCTGATTTATTTTTGCAAAAGAATGTTTGTAGCATTCTTTCTACTTCTTTAATCCCCTTTCACATTTTCTGCAGGAATGTCACAATGAAGGTTGGCCTATCTCTGATAGCATTTCACATATTTTGAAGTATTGTCATATAAAATCTCTGGACACTATATCTTAAAAATTAAATGAGGAGGGGCAGAAACCGTGTTGTTACCTTTTAGGGTTTTTTTGTTGTTGTTGTTGTTGTTTTAAATCTTCCTAGGTTCAGAATTAAGGTAGTTCTAGTCTTAACAGTGTAATGGTCCTAAACAATGTAGATGTAATAGATGATATTATACAGCTGAAGTTTCCATTTCTTTTTGTGTTTTTTTTTTTTCCTAATAATTAAAGATGCTCTAAAAAGCTGAAACAGATGCTAGCCTGTCTAGCATCCCTTATTGGTGGTGTTACTATGGACTGATATTCACGTGAGTGCTGAAGTGGAATGGAAGCTTCAAAAGAACTTTTTGTCTTTTTCTTCATTAAAGGCAATTAGTCACATACTTATGAAAACAATTCTGGGATCTGGTCAAGTTTTCTTTTCTTCATGAGAAGGGTCAACTCAGAAGATCCTTAATTTTATGCAGAGACTGACACATCTAACAAGAATTAGAAATACAGTATATCGAATTCCTGATATACATGGCTTAAAAAATTGAATGCAGATATATTAGCTAAGTACAAGTAATAGAAGCTTAGTAGCGTTTGTTAGGCAGTGAATCTACCTATGTCAGTTTTTTTTTCTATTCTTTGTTATAAAATGGTTCTTGCTCTCATAACTTTTTTTTTTTTTTTTTTTTAAGAGGAGAGAAGCAAGTCAAAGGTGGAAGGCCATTGCAGGAAGATGTGCATTGCACATTGATTATAGCACTTTAACTCAAAGTATTCAAAAAAGTGAGGACTACACCATACAAATGTGAAAATAAAATACATGGTAATGCTTCTGTATAAATTAGAAGCTAACATTTAAGAAATAGAGTCAAACACCTGGAGCTGAATCCAGTACAAATGAGTAGCAAAACTAGCAGTTTTTAGTCTTGTGATGGTATCTATTTTATCTAGGGGTTGGAATGATAATAAAGCTGTATAATGTCAGGTCCTATTTTGTCTGGCTTTGGAGTAGAAATCTGACATTTTTATAACAACCTTCTTAACCACGTAGCCACTGCTGAAGTGATAAATTATATAATTTTAACAACTGGAAATTTTTTTGGAGGGGAACTTCATAATAAAAAAGGCTTATTTGCATAATACATCTCTCAGTGTAAAGCTGAGTAATTTTATTTATGATAAACATGGAAAATTCATCTTTTAGGTAATGCTGCAGAATAGCTCTTATTTGTCTGTTAGTTGCTGAGCTAATGTCTTCGTTAAATCACATTTTCAAAGAGCTGCATGGAGCGCATTATATTCTCATCCTGAAAAAAATAAAATAAAAATCATATGCCATTAGAAATGTAGCTGGCAGATATCTATAGTGAAATTGGGTAGAACTAACTAACTGTACTGTAATTAATGACAACGTCTGTTTTTTCAGCTTGGGTGGAGAAACTGTTAGAGGAAAAAGGGCATTAATTGTTCTACACTTAAATAGATAGTTGTAGGTGTTAATTAAACGAAAAACAAATCTGTCAAGAATGCATTAGAGAGTTAAGAAAATTAAGTGCAGTATTTTGGAGATTATAAGTTTATATCCAGTATAACAAAATATTATGTAGACAATAAATACACAAGGAATGGTTGTTTTATCTGAGGTGTGAATCGCGAATTGTTACATAGTATACAGTATACTATGTATTTCATAGTATGAAATTATATAGTATTTCAGTATATGAAAGCCTTTTTACCTTTCTGGAGCATCCTATCAAGTAAGAAGGGACAGTTTTAAAATACAGTAGGTTTAAGCATACATCTTTGTATAAATTAAAGAATCAGTTAATTCCCCAGATAAGACTGCAACACTCTGGCTCCTCAGCTTAGATTTTCTTTGTGTTCACCCTGAAAGTGACTGCTTTCTAATGCTATTTCTGCTTTCCAATTGCTTTGCATTGGATGGTAACAAAACCTGCTTCAAAGTTCTGCATAATGTTTACTGAAGCATCACTGTGTATGGCTGTTCCTCTCAGTAAATAACTCAGCACAGTGGTTAGGAAAAAAGAAGTCTTATAATATCTACCTTTCACTGTATAGAAGACAAAGTTTGCTTGTAGTAGCCAATGCACAGTGACACTTTGGTACGGTTACTTTCAAGAGCAAATTGCATGCTCGTTTAGCAATTGCTGATCTCCACTGTAATGATCCTCCTTTTTAATTTGACTGCACACCACTTAGTACTTTCTTGAAGGATTAATGAAGTTACCTTTAATTCTAGTAGATAACTAAGACTGACTTGGATAGCGTATTTTGGTAAGTTTCATGAAACAAGTGTAGAAGAAAAAAAATACTTCATAGATTATCACATAGTATTCTCCACTACTGTACAGAAGGCCTAGATAACTTCCTGTCATTAATGTTTCAGTCACACATAATCAATATTAACTCACAATTAAGTAATTCACTGTTCAGTCTAGCTACTGATTTGCTTTCTAGAAAGTGACAACTCTGAATAAATTTCTTGATTTCAATTAACTTTGATTCCATCTGTCATCACAAGACATGCTGTAAAAAGTAAGTGATCTGCACGCTATTTTGTGTGGATAAACTTATCAAACCCATATCTGATTTCAAAAGAAAATAATTATATAGATTAATGCTCAAGTAATTCACGTGGGAAATTTACTGAACTAAATTATTGAAAATTAAAATTCCAGTGCATTGTTTCGAAAAATCAGTATACCTTTGCAGATCACTGATTGATGCAAGGTTAAAATGTGTAGTTTAACTGGAATCAAAAATTAGCTATGTACTGCAGAAAACTGGCAAGTGCCTAAGACAAACTGCTGGCACTAGTGATGTAGATGTCGACCCTCTCCTTGCTTTTAGTAGCAAGGACTAGCCTAGACTACTTCATTAAGGCTTTGCCAAGCTTACACTTTTTTTTTTTTTTGGCTCTTTACATGTCGATTTCATTTATTTTACAGGGAAGAAGAGTTTATATCATTTTTGGAGGCAAATGTTTCTGTTGCTGAAACAGCTGCATAGATTTCCTCTGATCTATGTAAGCCCTCTCAACTTCTTAACCACAACTTTTCCTGAACTATTCTTTGAAGTATAAAAGCCCAAAATTCTAACTACTCCTTAAGATACATGGCATAGATAGTGACAGTTTTGAGCCAACTATTCCATTAGGTGATACTGAAAGTAAACTTGCACTTTTCCTCAAGGTGATGATAGACTGTGACTTACGAGGTGAACAGACTACAAGGCAACTCTGACTGCAGTGTCAGTTAATTATTTACAAGTTTTTATCTATACATTGCCAACTACGTTCAGCAAACATGCAACGCAAACAGCATGTACTGCATTTCGAAACAGTGTTTTGACACTTCCTACCCATTTTCCAGTATATATATATATATATATATATATATCTCATCACTAACAAAACTAGCAGTTTTCTAATATCAGCTCTGCTTATCTCAAGTTTGCTGTTTCTAAACAGAAATGCCCAATCTTTAGTTAAATGGGAAGAGTCTTCTCAAGCAAACATAAACTTGTCATAATATTTGGAACACAGTGGCTTTCAGTATCAGTTGCTTCATCTTCAAAGGCAAAAGCTTAATTTACACTTAAGAAAGAATTCTGAGAGATCTGTATCTTATCTGCCTCTTTTTTTTTAGTAAATTTTTCTAAATGATTTTTCATAATAGGCTTGCTTAATGATGTCTAACTCAAGAAGTTATGAGATGTTTGCATATTACATATGAGGCACAAAACCCAGATAAGTGAACTTCTGGCCTAACTTCAAGCCAGTTTTGGAGGTGGGGGGAGGGTTACTTCCCCCCCCCCCCCCAACTGAAGGCTGATATACCTTCTTTGCTATATTCAGACTAGCCCAAATCCATCAGCACTGTGTATGGAACAGTTTTTTCCCCTGCAGAAAACATCTTATCGCAGAAGCTTTTTTGTCATTAACTTTTTTGTCAGAAGTACCTTTTAGTCATTCACCCTGATATTCACTTACTTATGCACCAGGAATGTCCTACTACTTTGCCTCTTTTCCTCATGGTGCTGCTGTAGGTAAGAGGCAATACCTGAGTCAGGCCCTTTTCCATCAGCACCAAACAGCGAAAGGAGACAGTGAAAGGCAAGTAAGGACTGAGTAGGGTCTAGGCCTTGAGCTAGCCACATACCCTACTATTTCCCCAGACCTGTGCCTGTTACTTGGTAACCTACAGGTAACAAAGCAGGACAGATAGCATCCACTCTCTGAGACTCAGTTGGGCAAACCTTGGGCCAGATAGCCCCCTTTCCTCCTCCCCGAGAGCAGGGAGACACTTGGTCTGGAAGGCAGGCTGGCATTCAAGCACAGCGGTATGTGGGGGGTTGTAAGAGACGGGGGCGAGCAGAGGAATCGTGTCACACACAATACCCATCCAACATACAGCAAGGAGACAGAAACACCTTTCCTGGCCTCATTTATATAGGCCACGGGCAAAGACAGGTACTTAACCCAACCACTAGAAAAATGCTTCTGCGTTCCCCCCGCCCCCAGCCTTAAAGTAAGCATGCCACCTTGGCCAAGAGGCTTTAGCCTTAATTATCATGAAACAATGAACAGGATGCACTTCTAAGACCCACTAACCTGACTTCTGAAGCCAAATAGAGGGATGACAGTTCTCAGAGGCTGGCAAGATTTACATAAGAAAGCATTCAAATAGCAGGATCTCATAGACATTTCCTGACAGAGCAAGCTTTTAGTGTATCATAATATTCAGACTGGAGGGGATCTCAGCTTTAGCACTGGGCTGAAGGCTTTTTGTTTGGTTGGTGGTTTTTTTGTTTGTTTGTTTGTAGTGCTTGTCTCCTGGCACTGTTTTGAATCTAGCATGGCCTATAAGTTAGGGGCTGGCGAACATATCCTCTGTACATCTTTAGAATATATTTAAGTTCATCAGACGCGGCTCTGACGCTGGCTGCCATATTCATGAATAGGTGTTTCCGTTCTAAGGTCTGATGTCATATATCATGCAGATTGGCAGGGAAGGTTTTAAGCAAATTTGCTCTAATCTCAGCCTTAATGCCAAAGGAGGGTCCATAAAGGAAGGAAGCACCACAGCTGTCAAAGCAGGGAGCAGCATGCATACTGTGCCCATGTCCTGAATAACTGAATCCTCACGAGTATCTCCAAAAAAAGTTAATAGTGGAACTAGCAATGATACTGAGAGTGTGCCAAGGATGATTAAAGGTGCAGAATGGTTTCCCTAGGAGGAAAACTTAAATAAATGAGAACTGCGCAGCTTGGAAAAGAGATACTGACTGAAGATCAATAGTGTCATCCACTGTGTGTCATAACATAAAGACACACAAACAGCCTATGAAAACATAAGGCAGGCTTAAAAGAAAGGCAAATATACTACCGGAAGGATCACTTCATTTTTACTTTAAGCATTGTTAAATACTCATGGAAGATGACATATTTGAATGTGAACTCCTACAAGCTGAGAAAAGAATGGAACCTGAATGTTATCTTTTTAGATCAGTCTTGTACCTGGTAGGATATTAGAAAAAGGTTTTCCTAAGGCTATGTTTTAAAAAGGAAAAGGCTACTGCATCCTTCGTGAGAATCATAATCCTGAAAAGGCTGAAGCCACATTAACAGCGTGCACCTTATGGATCACATTTCTTAAAAGCCTCAGGTTGAATCCTAAACCCAAATCTGGGTTCTGAAACTGAATCGAGATATAAACATGAATTATGCACTTTGCTGCTCAGAAATCTTACTGTCAGAACAGAGCTTAGTAGAAAGAGAGACAAAATATTTAGGCAGCAAAATAGTTTTTGTTTCAAAAAATACTGCCATTTTTGAAGTTAAGAGCAAGTGAAGGTAAAGCAAGTAAGTGGCAAGGTGATCTGTCCACTAAGAGGAGAGAAGGGTATCTTTGTCAAGTAGAAATTTAGAGGGCATCACTCTCGCATATATTCTGAATACTTAGAAGAGGCAAATGAGAAATCTTCTAACAAATCAGAAACTGTTAATCACACTGGAAAAGGAGAAGAGAGAATTCCTTATTAAAGGTACTAATTTTCTCGTAAATTAATTGCTCTGCCCATCACCATCATTGCTGTTGTATCCAGATTAATCTTTCATTTAATTCCCAGAACTCTGAAGACCTCAGCTGGGAAAACAGAGACATGAATGTCATCTCTGTTTCTGGTGATTGCTCAGCTTTAGCAGATCCAATGAATTCGTTCATGTTGAATGAGAATGACAAACCAGAGCCATGGTCAGTGCAATAGAGCACTGCTGACATATAAGACATCTCCCCATACCCATTGTGAAGGTTATACAGAACAGCCACAGTTAGTTACAACAGCCATTTTCTTTCTTTCATACCCAAAAGTCAGTGTATCAAAACTGATCAAAGAATCATTTATTATGTTGCTATGATGTCTCTGTATCTTGCTTTTAAATCATGAGGGCAATCCTAAGGAATAACTATAGAGGCACATAAAAATAGACCACTTCCAGGGAATCTTTTCAAGGTCCAGTTCAGCTTTCCATATTCGGGATGGTTGGAAATCTGACACTGACTAGGTGAATTTACCCTGCTAGTCCTGTTCTTTCCTATCTCTTGTCTACTGCTCTTTTCTATAGGAGGTAAGAAGCAATATACATAGTCGACTGCTGATCTCTGTCAGCTTCATATTAATCAGAGTCAGCCTAGACAAGGGTGACATATCAACTGAAAACTACAGTTCATTATATTTCTCACTGTAACAAATAGTGTTGGCTTTATTTTGCCTCATCAACTTGCATAATATAATTGACCCAAAGCTTGTCTTATCACTAGATCTGATGTGACACCTTACAGTATGTTAAAAAATCTCTTATCACACCAAAGACGTATCATCGCTACTTTGTACTATGTCCTGTTTCTTTCCCTTACATTTCTTTTAATTGAAAAATTAACCATTGTTTCTTAAACTTTTGAAAATTCAACTTATCTTTCCTCATGTCATCTCCTGGTCTCAGGGCAAGGCAGTTCCTGAAGGTCAGAGGAGTGAAAACTAGCTGTAATTCTTGCTGTAGTAGTTTATTCTCCTTCCTGGCTCAAGAGGCAATGAGTTGCTTTCAGCAGTTGAAGGAAATTAGCAGCCACCTGGGTAGTGTAAACACTTGCAACTAATAATTGCAGTCAGTTCTTACTCCTCTGCCTTGAAAAAAAACTTGCTTGTTGTTAATTCCTGCCATCCAACACTTTGGAAGCTCCTTGCAGTCTTCCGTTTTTAAGACCTCGTGGCCTTAGGTCATGACTCACAGTTTGAGGAACACCCCAATAGATGGTAAATTTTCAAATAATGTTATTTTTAGTGTAAATCTGTGCCAATTGTAACAGGAATATGTTCTCCAGCATAGGCAGAAGATAGAAATAAATATTTAGCTGAATGTAAAGAAACTGTTTACTGTTATCTACAAACAAAATGCAGTTTTATTCAAAGAGACAGAGGATGCAGACACAGTATTCTAATTATAATCAATGAACAGCTTGTGTATAACATCTATTCTACAGATGCAAGTCATTAATTTATTCACATTGTTTAGTGTTTTTGTGTAATGATGCACATCATACACATATTGTACCTTGGGAAAATATAATCCGTTGTGTTAGGATTACCATCATTCTCACTCCAAAAATCAACCATGTAGTGCTATGACATCTTTAGCCAGCTGATGCGAGTAACTATGGGTTGAGTACTTATCACTAGGTACTTACTTTTTGGCAGCTCTCAATGAATTCATCTATGGTAACTACTCCATCTTGGTTTTTGTCCATTTTCTGTTCAGAAAGAATAAGCATATTTGTTTATCTTCCTGAAATCCTACATAAAATCCTTTTTTTTCCCCCTCCCCACAGTTATTCGTCAGCTTAAGGAACAACCAAGCCAAAGTACTGTAAAGAAGCAGTAAGTGATATAAGCTGCTTAAGGAGCCTATAGCTGGAAAGGCAAGGAGTAATGAGCAGGTCAGAGAAACAAGTGACTCGGGATTGAAGCACACAGAAGAAAATGGATAACAAGAACAATATGCAAAACTGTTACAACAATGAAAACCTTTCTATATGTGGTAACAGAACATTCCTTTTGGTTTCCTATCTGACCCACCTGGAAAAATGTTTCCACATGTTGTCTAGGTGCGTCCTCCTTGAGAATGGGATAAGTGCATTTCCCCATCATATCATATATTGCTTTCATGATATCAAGCATTTCCTGAAGAGAAGAAAATATGTCTGTGTCATGTAAGGTGCATTGTAGCTATTACTTTGACATAGGGTAGGTACATGATTTTTGACATTTGCATTTTAGAATAAAATTTTGAGACTGTGCCTCTAACTCTGTGATTGAACAGCTTCAAGAATGAACTGCATGCTACCTTAGAAGTTCTAAGCATATTAAATCAGCTTTCATAGTTTGTGTAAATGAAATTAAAAAGATAAACTTGTTAAATGAATGCAGATGTATGTTTCTGATCCTAAATGATTTAGCATATGTAAAAATACTTTGACTGCGGAGAGAATCTCCTGAGACCTATTAAATAAAAATAAACAGGAAAAAAAGTTCTGTAACAGCAGTGGAATAGTCAAAAAACATCACCTTCTTTCACCTCAGTTTTCTAGAGAGAAAACACATGCAAGACGCACACACACTCCCCCCCCCCCCCGCCTCCGCACATACACACACAGAGGCCTCTTTTTTATCAAAAGCTTTGAATATTGTTAATGAAGTGTGCCCTGTGAAAACTACAAGAACGAGTATAAACATGACTTATCTATCAGTTTGCCAAGAAACTATTCTATAGATGGCCTTTCTATAATAATCATAAAGTGTCTTTCTAAAAATTCAAAATTAATCTTTATGTATATAAGGAGCTAATTTTGAAAAATTATTTATTTTGGTATCTTTTTTTTGGACCGCGTTTTTGGTCCTGCTTTAGGGACCAAATATAATTTAGGTCTGTGTTTATATCCTTGCAAAATAAAGCATTTAGAAATCTTTTTATGTATGTTTTGTAACAGGTAGAAATTTTTAGGAATAGATTCAAAAAATGAGAAACCATTAAGGACCACTTACATTTTTTTGTTCAAATATCCTATCAACCTACTTTATTCCAAAGTGACTGTATGTTCAAATACATATAAGTTGATGCCAAATGTTTCTGTACCTTAAGAATTCTGGACTCTTACAATTTTAGGATGGTTTTCTGTGTTCTATTTTCATATATGCTTTTTAAATTAGAAAATTAGTTAATTTTTAACATGTTTAGTCTGTCGGGAAGATACATTATTCTACTACTAATTTCATAATTTTGACAAGAGTTCTTCTGAAACCATTTTTCTTTGAAGGCAGGATTAATATACAAAACCTTATGTCATTTCAGTGATTAGTGTAAAAAGTAGACTTTACCTCTTTAGTTATATATCCATCCTTATTTATATCATACAAATTGAAAGCCCAGTTCAGTTTCTCCTGTACAGTCCCTCGGAGTAAAATTGAGAGACCCATAACAAAATCCTAAATAGAAACAAAAGGTCTTGGTCAGTTTGGAAGTGAACAGCTTTCACAAATACTCAGAAATCCAGAACAGTAATTTATTTAGAATCACAGAAGAGTTGAAAGATGTATTACTTCGGTTTCTTTCAGTTGGCAGTAAGTGCTAGGCTTTGCTTGTTATTCTAATAAATGTTAGTCTAGGCTCTATCTGTTATAAATAATAAATAGACTTTTTATCTATTTTCTATAGAAAATGTATAGAAAATTTCTGTAGAGTAATTTTCTATAAAATAAGCTATAACTTTCTTCTGTTAGTGGATTTACCCTCTGAAATGCCTTATGTTAGTAGTTCCTGTTGAACTTAATGCTAGGATAAAGCACTTCCCCATGGTGTAATGGTCCAGAACAAAGCTTAAGTGGGATTTTGATTAATCTTAGCACAGGAGACCAATTTTTGGAGAACTATCCACTAAGGAACATTAACTTCTTGATATATCTCTAGCATGTAGTAAATGGAATATGTGGTTTCTTTTAGATCAGTCTACTGCATTCAACCTTCCAAACTTCTTATGTGCCACAATATACTACAGTAATTAAACCTTTTATTGGAAATATAATAGGAAGTAGTATTTATTATGTGTCTGCAGACCACTCACTCTAATGATCTGGTGACCCACCAGTGCTCTATTTCTGTATTCCACAGAAATAAGCCAAAAAACAGATGAGACGACTATTTAAATATAGGTTTTAGTTACAGATAACTGACAAATTAACCTATAGTCAGCAATAAATAATGCGATTAGTCCAACTATGCTCTTAACTAACAGGCAAAGCATTCTAAGCATTAACATACTCGCATTACATCCGTGCTGGAAGTGGGTTTTTGTTTCATAATTAATACTCTTTAGCAGCGTGAACCTCATTTACATTTAGTAAGCATCTTCAAGATTGGAGAAAATATCAGTCAGGATGTATTGTCATGTGTCTTTTGCATTTCTCAGCACATTTATTAACCATAAAATATGTATTTTTTAAAACAGTGAATTTATTTTTTACTAAACCCTTCCTCCCACCTTTTAGGTGATAAGCTTGTAAACCCATGAAGTCATCTCCACAATAGATCAACAAGAATACTGCAAGGGCTTAAGTTAAATATGCATTTCTGCAATGTTGCCAGAGAAATACAGGAAGTCTTAGAGTAGCATGAAGGCAGAAACTATAAAAGCTGAATAATTTCGCATCAGCACTGGCAAAGGTTTAAAGTACCACAGTCAAGTAAGTGTACCGAATACAGCCAAGCATACACAGATATCACATCCTCAGATGGTATGGTGAGCATAGCTCCTCTGCCAGCTTCAGCCTTCAGGTGGTATGCTCTGGGTTTTCTTAGTCTGTCACAAATTTCTGTGTTATTGGTACATTTGCCTTTTGGGGTAAATGAATACATGAATCTTGAAAGAATTTTACTTGTCTTGTCTGTAGTTCAATGACTAATTGAGGGTCACAGGGTTAAATCTCCAAACAGCTTTTAACACTGTACTATTAAGTATTAAAATATTCAAGCAATTCAGAACAGATTTGATCACATTATAGTATTAGCAATCTACCTTTTTACATTCAGCACCATTTCTTCTCATCTTTTCTGTACTGTTTTATATTCTTGATATAGCTTTTCCTGAAGTCCTCTGCAGAGATTTCCAATAACTGTTTTATATCTCAGAACTCTGATTTTATTTTTAATTTGGCACCAGCAACGTTTTTGTACTTGCTCTGATGCTTAAAACATATCTGTTTTATTTCTCTGTCTTCCTTTTCTGAGGCACCACCCCTACATTAGCCGGCTTCCTGGCACCATTTATGTCCCCATTCACAAGCCAGCCCTTCTATCATCAGTGTTAAAAATCATACATTATCAAAGCTTGACTTTATGCTATTTTGCATTGTATCCTCATATAGAGGACACTACACTTTACATAGTGTCCTTATATACTGTTCTAAATTTTATAAGAACTGTATCCTTTTAAAATCCGGAACAACTCAAAAACTTCCAGGTGTGTGATCTAAACTTTGCAATGGTAGGTCACCTCCTTCCACACTGCATCCATGCCTCTGAAAAATGCCAGGTAAATTGCTCCTATCTGAAAGTTCTCTGGAATTCCCTGGTAGAGCAGTCCATCTCAGAAACATTAAAAAAGACTTATGCTAACAGGAAATTGTGATGAGCTGAATAAGGATCAGTTAGGAAGGGTTTTTTGTTTTTTTGTTTTTCTATATAACTTGTCTTACTTTTATGCAATTTAAGAACATAGCAACACAGTTATATAGATATGGAAAATCTGACTCACTGAATGTAGGCTAAATCCATAGGGCATTCAGGGCTAGATTCACAAAGAGAAAAGGACAGACCCAGCATGGTGGAAGACAATGCATTATCAGATGCCGTATAGGTATGTTAGCTGTTAAGCCAGTGCAGAGCACCAAATGAAAGCAACAGTACTTGAGACAGCAGCTAAGTACAGAGAGAGTGTCTATAAACTTGTAAGTAACAACTCAGTGACTCAATGAATCATGCATTCCGCTTTATCTAGCATATGAGCATGAACCAAACTCTCCGTTACTCAGATGTGTTTTTCTTTCTGATTTAGGTATCTGATTCTTGCAGAGAAAGGGATTCTGGTTCTTGCAGAGAAAGGGAGTCTACTTTTAAAAACTTTATTTATAAAGCAAGATTCTCAATACTGCTCAGATACTTACATCAGTAGTATCAACACTGGCCATTCATATTGAGACAGTCCTGCCTAGTTGAGCACCTAATCAGAGGTACATCGGATCTAGGGTCACAAAGGGGTCTAAAACTCCAGAGAATGGCTGGAGCTCACACCTTTGTTTTTATCATTTTGTGTTAGTAAGTTTTGTGTCAGGTCTCTGTTTAGTCTGTGATGGCAGAATTATAAGCACATGAGTCTGTGCTTTGGTACTTTCCCGTAGTTCTGACCACACTGTTTCTCATTTCCAACTCTCTAGCTTCCTGCTAAGCATGCTGGTATCTGTGAGAACCCCATTTAAATGCTGAACTCTCCTGTGCCTAACTCGGATGTTACAAGAAAGGCGGATGTCTCAGTAGTGTTGTAAAGCAGAGCATCATAGCACCCACATTAGAGCCTCATGCCTCTGTTTGTTTGGTCCACATTTCTGCATCAGAGCTGAATAGAACCTACACTACTTCTGGTTGTAACCTGGGATTAACTTTCCTTTTTTTTTTTTTTTTTCCCCCAACAGTGATTAATTATCTCTTAACAAAGTTGTTGATGACTTTCTGCTTGCTTCCTCCCTTGGTAAGTCCTTGGGGAGAACTATTGCATTAAGTAACAAGCTTAATAGTATGTTATCTTAAATCCATAGGAAAGCTTAAAATTAATCCACCTGAGTGTGTGTTCATTTATGTCTTGTTCAAGGCCAGAACAAGTAGGTAGGCACATAAATCCATTTTTGAATTTAGCTTTTAGAGTTTCAGAAAGGAATCAAGCAGTGAATTTTGGGGATGGATGTCTGTTATTTATCCACAGAAATGGTGGAGCACTGATGCAATAAAGACAACGAAGGTCATCGATGGCCTGGAGGAACTGCTGTTAAGAGGAAAAAATGCCTCTCTCTAGCTATGTTATACCAGCTGTGTTTAAAATGCTTATGAGATCAACACTGTCCTTAGAAAAATTAGCTTGACTCAGATAGGACATGAACAAAATCCTTTTGTGTTTACTGCAGAGAATGATGCTTGGATACATTCATGAAACTGCTACTCTCATGTTACTATTTTGAAGATAGTGAATGTACAATATAGTTATTATTAATTAAATACCAAAGTTGTGTTTGATCTTAAGCAACACAAAAGAAGACATAACTAGATAAGTTAATTCTGAGCTCTCCTATGGATTTGAGTTAGCATGTTTGTTATTTATGTACATGTAATCTATTAATGCAGAATTCTCTTGAGAGAATAATTGAGGAATAAAGCCATCAGAAAGTCACCACGAACTTTTCTAAGAGATAATCATGTTTGGAAAAATGAATACAGGTTTGTTTTTGCTTAAAAATGACAAAAGTCTTTAAACATCACCATTGCACTTAGGCACAGCTTTATATTTTAAGGCACTGAGAATCCATGGGTTTACTGAGTGACTTCCTTCTCATCAAGATCACATTTAGAAGGACCTTAATCTGCATCTAAAGCAAACCAAGGACACTGATTTGAATACTTGCATGTGGGCACAATATGCTTTACCTTTGGCTATAGTTCTTAAAATAATTAGCCTTAACTTTCCTAACTTTTCCTGTGTAACTCTCCAGATTTTCAAAACTATTTATGTGATGCTTTACAACTTTTAGTGTCTTAACACACCATTAAAGAACCTCAGCATCCTCAAACTTGTCACTGAGCTGTGCCATAACCCTAAATTTACCCAACCAAATAAATCTAGTTTGAATTCCACTCTCCAATTAAAATCAGTGGAAGAAAGGCTTCTAAAGGAGGCTTCTGTGGTTGTCACCATTAGATACGAAGTGTATCAGTCAGGTGCCTAAGACCAGAAGAGCTGAAATCTTTAACACCTTACTCAGTTGCCTACAAGCTCTTATTTCTTATCACTAAAACTCCTATGGCTTTTGTATGTCTGCCCAGAGGAGGCTTCCATCTCTTCTAATTCTGCTGAACATACCTGAGACTTCATTTACACTTCTTTTCTGCACAGCTTTCAGATGAGGCTTTCCTGAGCCTGGCTTATATGCAGTTCTGAACGACCAGAAATTGTCAGAAATAAACACTGTATTAAGTCTTCCATAAGGTGAAAAAAAAAAAAAAAAAAGAAAAGAGGGATTGGGGGATGAACGCCCATTTCATTTTGCTTTGGTTGTTACAATATTCATGCAGCAAGTGGAAAACTTGCTTTCGCATTTATATGATGAAAAAAGAACTTGAACCCAGTTCACTAATGTGCCAGAAGGGCCTGTTAACAGCGGGGCCGCTGGGTGTTCAGAAAATACGTTTATCCCTCATGTTAAAGCAAAAACTATTTTGCATAACTAATGAAATGAGTTAGTCTCAAAAGAAAACATGAATAAAGGTGAGGAACTGACGTGGTCATGGGACACGGAGAGATAGCTTCGAGCAGCTCCTTCCATGAATATTTATTTTTATGCTAAGTTAAATAGCTTTGGCTGGAGAGACTGAAACTTATCAGAAAGTATATAGATTTAGGGATGAGCAAAATTTTAAGTACATAGCAATCTCACTAAGCAACCTTATCCAATAAAGGTGTATTTAAGTCATACAAGGTTGTGCTAAAGTCTAACACCTCATTGCTGATGGTTGAAAATTTGAAGAAAAAGGATAAAAAAGCTAGAAAAAATGATCTCTTTCTTCATTCTCTCAATTCCAGCTACTACAGCATATTTCGAAAAAGGAGAGTGCAACAGACAGAAGATACCACTCTTACCTATCAGGTATATTTTTAGTTCTCCCAGTACCAATTTAAGTTTTCATGTCCATTTTACATAGAAGAGGGCCAAAGAATATTTTCCTTCATGGATCATAGTTACATTAAATTATATTTAGTGCTACACTGGCCTTTGTTATAGAAAGTAACTTGAAATGAATGATTATTTATTCTCCAAATTTTTAAAGTAGCCCCTTTTTCTCCACTTTTTGTGCTGATAGTAGTTAGAAAATGAGAGTATGGATTGGTATTGAAAAAACATGGCACCACTACAAATAGGATACAAATTGAGCAGAAAATAAATTACGGGATTGTATTTCTCACATTTCCTCTGCTTTCTCAATTCACAGCTACTTTCACATGTTTGGAAAAAGTGCAAACATTTTTAACAGGAGGAGAAGGATTTTAGAATCCCCATCATACAGTTTACAAGTAGTAAACTGCTACGTGTTACAAAGACCCAGAGCTAGATCCTTTTGACAGCAGTTGAGTTATGCTGGATTTACAATTAGTGTAAATGAGATCAAAGCCTGGGTCACTGTGTCTAAGCGGATATTGAACAGAAGTTAGCTGGGGAATGTCTGTTCTGGTGATGAACAAAACACAACTTATTTGTTTTCCTATTTTATTTTATTCCAAAGCCTTTTTTGTACAAGAGGCTGTATTTTGAGATGTTAAAATCCCTTTAAAATGCTTTACATCTTCTGCATTTTCTTAAGGCTGTCTTTCTGAGATAAAAATGTCAGTAAAATAGTTCATGAAAGATATAAAAATCTCCTTTCATTCTCACTTTCTCCAATGATCGAAAATCACAGCAGAAATGCTTCTCAAAATTTGATGCTAAATAATTTTCAGCATTGCCTCTGCTAACTTAATCAGAAGGATTCCGTGTAGAAACAGCTCATGTACAAAAGGTGCAGATAGATAAAAGCTCCATTCCTGCTTGTAGTTTCACACGGAAGCCGTTGATTTCAGCTGACCGTAAAAAGGCAGATAGGGTTTCCTGTTTTTTCAAATAAACCCAAATAATCCCCGACAAAATGTGCTGGCTATATTCCTAGTTGAGGTTTAGGTTTTGTAATCACAGTGCATTTGCTTGGCAAAGTCTTCTCCTTCCATATTACATCAATAATAAAACAGTGAAAATGCTTTAAAAATTTTCAAATCTCACAACCTCATTCACTCAAGTAAATCATAAAAACATTTCTAAGACATTTAAGTGGGTGTATTTAATAGCAAAGCAATTTCAAGTTGTATAAGGATATTATCTACTCATTAATAACAAAAAACATAAAGCAAAACATGACAAAACAAGCATGTCCTTTTTTTCAGGTGAACTGAGTGGTTTTAATTCTGTAGCTTAAAATAATGGCTCTTTTGCAGAAACTTGTACTTCTCCTATACTTTTAAATACAATTGCCTTAAAGCCATTTTTGTACAGCCTCCTCCTGAAAAACTAATAGTGTGTGTGAGCAATCCTTATTTGGCTGCGTAGTCCTCACTCACATCAGTTGGAGTTCAGAGTCCTTCTCAGCTTTAGGAGGCAATGAGGAAGAACAACTATTCCTTTAGGTACCTTGCATATAAATTAGGTTGCCTTTTAAATGAACAGATTTATTAAAAAAATATTACATAGTGGCACAGTTTCAGTTACAGGTCTGGGATATACAATTGTGAAATAATACTGACTTTTCTCAAATACATCAGAAAAGCTTGACACTTGAGCCACACAATGTAAAGTTTTAATGTGAAAAACACACACGCGCACACACACACACGCACGCACAAATCAATTGTAGCGAAAGAACTAACAGTAGCACTTACCTCAAAACTTACCGATCCGTTGTGATCGGTGTCAAATGCATTAAACAGAAAATGTGCATAAGTTGTGGAATCTAGAATTTAAAACAGTAAGAATAGTCTGCAGTGAGCACATCTTATTTCATTTAATTTCATTGCATGAAAAAATTGATACCAGCAAGTCTAAATTTTCAGCTCAGTTTTAACTTTTTTTTAGCAAAGGAGGAGGGATACATTATAAGTGCAAGTGTACAGGTAACTACATTGTTAGGAATGGGAGTTATAAACATCTGAGCTAGAATGTCTGTACTAATTTTCATCATAATTTCTGTATGCAAAGTAGTAGTCACCATTATCTGAAAGGATGGCAAAGAAGTCATGTGACTGTACTCTGAAACAACTTGTGCTACTGAGAGCTCTGCTTTGTCAATTACATGACCGTGATAGTAGATTTATGTCGCGTGTTAACAAAGAAAAATGTGTTCATTTGTTCATTTTAAACGAAGGAAACAGACACTAGCGTCTGTGCATCTGCTGCATTGTTTTTACTTTGAAGACAGGCTGTTACCCAAGGTGAAGATGAGCTCGTCAGAAGCTCCTCAACATACTCAACGCAGCAATTGCAGGAGAGACGCCACAGCTGAGGCTCCTGCTGCACAACTTCAGCACTTTGCTTTATACACTTGACTTTTGAACAGCGGCCCATAGGTAAAATAAAATCCTATCCAGAGAAGCAGCTTCTTAAAGCTAGTTTGCAGCTTATTCCCTATGAACACCATGTTAGAGGCAGCTGCTTAAAAACTGAAAAAACTGGCGGTGACTAAGCAAAGTCTTTAATAAGACTCTAAAAAACAACCTTATTTATTCGTAAACAAATGATCCCTTCACCAATTATGTGTTTACTTTTCAAACCCATAGACAAGTGCATGTTGGGCTTATTTTGGGAGCACAGTACGGCATCCAATGTAAATATGTCAATATAAGTTTTCATAAACATCCATCTTTCCATTTCTACTAAATTGCTTCTGAGAGACACAAACTGCTCCAGGAATAATACATTATAAGGGGAAATGGAAAACTTCTCCAGAGATTGCCCTCCTGATGTAAATCACCAGCTGCTAAGGTTACGGGAAGTCAGCTCTGCTCTCTGTATTTTGCCTCTCCCAAAACCATGCAAATTAATATAGGCTGAGGGAGGTACTGCTTACTTACAATGCTTTGTCCTGCCACTTCATTCTTCTACAAATTTTAGGTTAACTAATATTAACCACACAAAGTTCTAGTAAGATGAGAAGTGTTGTGGCCTCCATTTTATAGGTGAGGAACTGAGGCAAAGACAATTCATGCTATTGGCCACAGCCATGACTGCAAAATCAAAGAGGAACACAACCTTGCCCTGCAAATTAAGATTATTCTTCCTGAGGCTACAGAACAATCTCAGTCAGGATATAAATACTACAAGGGAAGTCTTTTCCCTAGAGTATTTTGGTCCAGCAGCAAATGCTTTGAAATAAACTTTCTATAACAGATAATCAAAATACCTGCTCTCTCAAACAGTAGCAATTGCTAAAAAATGCTCAGCCTTTTAGTTTTCATCTGTTGCACTTTGGTCACGCCTATTTAAATCCAGGATAGTGATTTAAATCACTGAACCTCCTGTTCTTCCTTCCTTACACTGAACCTCCTGTTCTTCCTTCCATTCCATCACAACACGTGCTGTCTTTCATTTTCCATGAACGAAAATTTGCTGAGATGCCTTTTGCTGATTTCTTGGAACTAAACCACTTACCTTTCATATTAATCCAGAAAACTATTTGTCACAGCCCAAACAATTCTTTTGAATTCAACTGAGTAATCACCTTGGTGAGATCAAAATGCCATGCTGGTTTCAGGAAACCAAATAAACTAAAGCTCCAAACTTTGTACCTCACAGATTCAGACCTGACATTAGTAAGACAAGTCTCTGATCTTACCTCAGTATTTTAATTTCTTATGGTATGAAATAATTGTAACAAGATCAAACTCTGCAGCCTTTGAACCCTGGCTGCATCTGTCAATGGATTTTCAGTGAACTAAAAAAAAAAAAAATACTATTGAGACATTAATTCATCCATGCACGTAGCCAGCCACCAGTATAATTGCTGAAGGCATGACCTAACATACAAATTCTCACTTTAACTGAAAAATTTAAATGCTTTGACTTCAGTTTATATTTAGGGTTATCATAGTCATATTTTACATAATCTGCTGAGACATCTGTTGTGCAACAGAATATACTCTGAACCATCTTCCAGAAGAAAAATATTATAGAGGTATAATTACTGTAAACTAATTATTATGTATCTTCCCATTCTATTGGCTTTCATTTCATAAATAGGTGACATATTCCTAAATATTTTCTGTGGATTTATAATGAATATCACTGTGTTAAAGCACTTTTTTTCTTACTGTTTGCTGCCCACATATGATGCAATTTAATATTGTTTTTGTATGATGGTATATACACACAAAAAAATCTGTATTTGCTGAATTTTTTCTTTCTAGGAACCTTTTTTGAAAAACTTTTTAAAAATTCTCAGGTCTTTTTCAGGATTGTTTGTTCAGATAAAATATCTGTTGAAGATCTCTGAAATTTTGTCTTTGAAAACATTGTAAGGACATGGTACACTAGTGTTTTAACCAGTGCTACTGCATGTGATTTCTCCTCCCGCTAACTCTTCAACACTAATCACAGTAGACAAAAGCTTTACTTCAGCATGAACTATGGTTTCTTTTCAGTGTCCTGATATCATAACTAGTAGGCTACATTAATATTTTGACAGGTTGAGGCAGGAATAGATATAAAATACTAATTCCTTTGAGATACGCACTAAAGAATCTTAAATATCGGAGACAAAAAAATGGTAGTCATTATGTATTCAACAGTATCCCTCATCGAATCATGAACATAAGCTGTTCTGTTCATAGCTGAGGAGGAATGTAACAATTATTCAGTGTTGACTCTTATCTATGACCTGTAAGTCTACGAACAAGTCCCAAGTTACATTTCAGACAATCAATTGAACTGCGTGTTGAATGAATGCAAGGGAGCTAATGGGGCTTATTCATTCACCTATACAGCAACATTTTCCCACTAAAAAGAAGTTACCTCCACTGGAGTGCCTTTCTAGCAGAGAAAGCTTTTCAAAAACTTCTGCTTTTTATAATACATTCATTTTGTTGCAATCCTCTCTCATCTCCTTTGTTTTTCTTATGGATTCCTTGTCCCCTTTTTATTCTTCCTGGCCCTTCTCCTGGTTAGTCCTGGAAGTCCCTTGGTAGATTTGCTGCATGGCCTGGGAAAATGACTTTTTGATGATTACTTGGTCACCCTAAAGCTCAAATGTTAAACAATATCATTCCATTTGCTTAAACGATATGAATAGTTATAACGATACACCCAGTTGTATCTGTTTTTGCATTACATTGACATTTGGGACACAGATGTACGTACATATTAGTGTTGATTCTGAGACATACGAACATGTTCCTCCCTACTCTGCAATTATAAAAGTTTTTTTTTTCTTTTCTTTTTAATATCCAGACATAAACAAAATCAATATTAAAAGTGCAACTGAAATCCAAAGGCCTCAGCTGTATGCAATATCTTGGCAATACATTTGAAGATTTAAATATCTAATCTGACTGTTTAATTAGACACTTTGATGTGATGATCTCACCTGCTTGTTAACATGCAGGGATATAAAAATACAGACAATTAACTGTGCTTGAAAGATATCCTTACTATTTTGAGGAACAAAGAACAGATTCTGGTTCCCATACCTCGCACAGAATGGCAAAAATCAACATAGGAATCTACAGAATGAAATGAAAAAATTTGATGAAAGACTAGTGAAAATCAGAACGAATCCAGTGGGAAAGAATATAAAAATATGTCCTTATGATTCTTGGTATAATATAGGGTCTTTCTTTGCTCTATCCAGTTGAAATTACTATAGTGGTCACGGCTGCTGAAAATCTTCATGAGCTGAACCCTGAGGAATGATGACCAGGTAAGGATTACACTATAAAACCTATTTCTTTCTCTTTTCATACAGTTATGTTTTAAACAGTATAAAAATATTCGTTTTTTAAAAAAAGAAAGAAAATGAAAGTAAAACATAAATTTGTCATAAACTTATAATTTTTATTTCCCCAAGAGTTTAACTATGATCACAGAAGAAAAAAATCATTATCTTAGTAATTATCTATTAGGATTAGTAATTGTATAAACTATTCAAGTCTCTTAAAAAATCAAAAAATCAAATATGGATGTAAGAGAATAGAAAATAATTATATAAAATGTACTTCTTATGCTGAAATATACCCATCCATAGGATGAATACAATTTTAAAATGTCACTTAAACTTTTGTCTTGCACAGTTCCACAAAATAAAGTGACGTAAAAATTAGTTTTCATGAAGATTGGGAAATACATCTTTTTCCCAAAGGTGACTACACAAAATTCCTGACTTTTGTAAAGGGATAAAATTTCTGCAAGACACTTTGTGAAGCAGTTCTAATTTATTCTAATTGTGTCCCTATGGAAGGTAGTATTGTTTTTATTATATTCTTTTAGGATAATGGGATCTTGAGTGTTTCTGAAAAACTCACTCTGCACTGAAATATGAGCTTTTTTTTAAACTAAGAGTGTCAGACATTCAGCATAAAAAACTCAAAATGGTTTGAAGAGAGCTATTGTTAACTAAGCCCTCAGAAAAGTTTAGGATTTTGGTACTAATTACATTCAAATATCTGCAACTGTCTTTTATGTAAAATACATTGAGCAAACATAAACATTTCTCTTTCTTTCTAGAGAAAGATTCCAATTTCACTGAGCCCACAGCAGCTATAGGGAACATACTGATGTGAGCTGCTACACTTGAGAGGACAACCAGTTCTTCTGCTGTTACCTCTGAATACTTTTCCTGATTTTTTGAGCAAAACTATATAAAGTTTGCAGATTTGTTTATGCAGTAGTGTACATTGTATTTATACTATGTGCACTATTTATACTGCACACCTGTGAGTGCAGGCTATTGAACATGGAAAGCAGAATGAAATGGCTTCTGATGAAGGAGAGCTTCTCAACGATCCTCATTGAGATCTCTGCAATTATTTTAAAAAATCTAAAAATCCCATTAGTAGTGCAAAACAACATATATTACTGACAAATGAATTATCTGGATTTGATACTTTCTTACCATGCTAAAAAACAAATGCATTGGGCTTCTTTTCAAAAAAACCTATAGAAAAAGATTCTCTACTTCAGTAAAGCCTAAGGTGCTGTAGAGGTGACAGTTAACTTTATGATATTAACACCTCAGAAACAAACCAGAGTTTTGACTTGATGTTTGTGGGAAGAACTTCACTGTTTGGGCTCCAAAATGAATGGAAGCTAGGGATTTATAGTAGTCTATGGGATGCTGATTTTTTAAGACATCTTTCTACTATATTTTACAAAAATTAAATGAAGCAAGAGGGAGAAGCATGTTTTTGCCCAAAAGTATAGTACCCTTGTTGCAGATAAGGGAAAGCCATTGCTGAAATGGCAGCAGATAGTGTAACCCCGTACCTCGTTAATATAGTATTGCCATTGCTAGTAACAGGGTTTGTACTGAATTTTCAAGACCTCAAGCAGAGGCTTATCAGGCTTGCTCTGCCTGAACCTTTCTTGACCTGCCTGCAGCTTTCTTTTAATTGGTTTAGCTGTGACTGCAATTTCTCTAATTGACCAGGTATCTAAGGACGATTTGTTTTACTTCTGTTTATCTTATAACTCAACCTATATAACACACAATCATAGTTTTATATAGGCAGCAAAAACAAGCCTTTACTCTACGTAGAATGAGATGTTTATGACTCTAACACAACGATGCAGTGTAGAGAAATACAGGGCTGGTATGACAGCCGAGGCCTTGAGCAGTGGAGATGCAGGATGCAGCATGGAGGAGCGCAGTCCTGGGATGGTAAGGAATGGGGCACAGGCTGGCACTGGAGACCCCAGGGCTATAAACAACTTCCTAGTGCGCAGTTAGAGAAATGCAGACCAGGAGCTGGACATAACTGGTTTTAGGAGTACCAAAGAGAACAAAGCAGTAGTATTTAACATATGTGAACAAACTACGTATAGTCAATTCAGATGTCATGTGGAGCTGCAGATTCATGAAGAAAGAAAAAGGTGTAAAAGCATGTTAGAAAACATATAAAAATGACCCTGAGTGTATCCTAGAGCAAGGAAGAAGACATCATGAAAGAGGCCACCATATTCCCCCCGGCAAAGGACTCCAGATGCTGACAACTCACCGTCCTTACTTTCCCCAGAATGAAACCACTGACCATAAGGCTCAGGAGCAGTGGAAGGGTGCGCATAATACCAGGAAAAGGGGTAGAAACTAAGTGTGTGTATAACAATTTTAACTGCATTCGTATTCTTTATTTTTCTATGACAATTAGATCCGGACTAACAGAGATTAGGCTTTTAAGATTCCTATTATACTAACAACAAATTCTTAACTTTACTTTTGACCATAAAGAATTTTGAGTGCAACAAATCTTATATATTTTGTTGCTATTATATTAAGTTTCTATGGTGAAGTAAATCACATGCATAGAAGTTATTTTCACAAGTCAGGGTAACTAAAAAATATAATATTTGAAACTGTAATTGTTAGCCTGCTTTAAAAGCTTAGATACAGAAATAATCAGTAGGCAGGTCAAATCTTTTAGCCTTTTGTTCTTACCTATTGAGTACGCTTACTTGCTAAGGATTGCAGTGATGGTAATCCACAGTGAATGTTGCTCTTTACCTTCTAGGTTTTTATTTAATATAAAACTAACTGGCAGAGTTTACGTTCCTACTAATTAAAGATTTTTTTTTTTAATGTAAGTGAAAAGGAAGAGCTATGAACAGTCTCAATGAAACATGCAAATCTCAAGAGCTGTGGGAGCAGATGAAGAGCTAGGATTGAAGTGCTGTAGGAGAATATGAAGAGAGAGAATTGAATGGAAAGAGGAAGAGGAAGAAAACAGAAGAAAATAATGCAAACTAAATGAAAATCTGCAGTTCAAGGCAAAACATTCTGTAAGATACACCTTTTGGTTATCTTTGCTGCACTAAAAGATAATGAAGATAAAGAAAGTAATGAAACCCTTAGAAATGACTTCACCAAAATTAGAGTAGCACAAAAAACCTCTCATTTAAGTAGAGAAACCCCATAAAAGTCAACGGGGCTTCTCCCTTTGATACTACATTTGAATCTGGCTCATACCCATACTACCTCCTACAGTTTTAATTCCTACTGTGAAAGTTTTTGTGGAATGAAAGAGAATGAGGAATACACAGAAAGTTTAAAAATAAATAACCTACTCAGAAATACCTCTTTTTCAAAAATTTATACACCCAAGTTGTAACTTCATAACTGGAGACTGGTATCTTGTAGATATCGTTGTACTTCATTCTGAAATATATAACTTTAAATGGGTCTAGCCATCAAGTAACCTGTGAGGTCAAACAGAATTCAGTACAATCGTCTTGTTGATTTGAACAATAGGCTATTTTACAGGAGTTAGAAACTAAGAAACATAATTCTCCATACATTCTTATACTAATTATGTATGCCAAGTACTCACCTCCCTGTGGAAAGAACTGAGAGTAAATTTCTTTGAAGGTGTCTTCATTGACAACACCGCTGGGACATTCCTGAAGAAAGTTAAAGACAATAAATAAATAGCGTGTTCATCTAATCTGGTTCAGACAAATTATGTGCATGTGAGATCGTATACCAAAGTGGTATAGAACATGTATGTGACTCTGACAGTTTATCATGCTTGAAAAGAGTCTGATTTTGCACTTTAAACCCAATTTTAATACATTAAACACATATCACTTTAAAGTATCTTTCTAAAGAGTTCCCATGAAACAAGTATTCCTTCTGTGCCATAATCTCCACTTCAGTACTGAGAACTTAAGTGACAGACATAAGCAGGAAACGCTGTGGTGCAGTGCATGGAGCCAGCAGCGCAGCTGTCAGCCGTGGGGGATCACCCTTACCCCTGCAAGCAACGCTTGTGCATTATGGACCAACCCAGTAAAGTGTACTGCGTTTGCAGTTATGTATTATTGCTAGAATTTGCGGTCATATTCTACCTGAAAAAGCTCTATCCAATGAATTCAAAAGACCCTACCACAGAAAGTCTCATTCAAGCCTCAAAGATCCTTCTCCCTCTTTACTTCTTGTTCATGAACTGCAACTTGTAAGAAAGGACAAGCAGAAAGCTATAGAGCAAGCAGATTAAGGAGAAAATCAAAGGATGCAGAGGAGAAGAAAAAAGAGGATTAGAGCAGTGACTTTTCAAAAATCACTTATGTAAAGAGATGAAAGAAACAGAAGAGCACAGTACTGTTTATTAGCTACTGCAGGAATATCAGAGACAAGACATCTAAGTTCTAGTTCTGAATTTGCCAAACTGAGCAGATGACCTCGGGCATTGTACGTAATTTCTTTTTGCCTTAATTCCTTCTTTAATCGGGGGTGGGGAGGAGGACAAAACTGGCAAGCTCTTCTAACAAGAAAGTATTTCTAGAAACAAAGGAGAGATAAATTACGTTTCATACATTTATTTTTGTCCGTTGCTATACTGACTGTTTGGACTGATGGCTCCAATTTAGAGGCTTCTAGTTCTAAATCAGGGAAAAGAAATATCTTCAAATGAAGATAAAGAATGTTGTAACATTTTTGACTTTTCTTAAATCAAATAAGGAACACAGACTTACTCATGGTTATGGCAACTTATGCTAAGAAACAAATAGCGTAATCTAGCTAACTGAGAGATGAATGCACTGAAAAATGCATGTCACATCGGTAAATCTAAGATTACTTTGATTTAGGTCATGTACCCTCAGCCAAAATCAAATCTTCACCAGAACCGAGAATGTGTAAACGCACATTAAGAGACAAGTCTATCTGATCAGACAAAGAGCAGTCATGGAGATAGAAGTCGGAAATTATTTGTTCCTGGCCATAGAGGTTGGCACCGATTGAAGCAGAATTAGAACACAGATCCCCATACGACCAGATCTGTCCAATCTGCTGGGCCACACTGCCTTTCAAATCAAAGCCTTTTGGGGAATGGAGAGAGAAGTACAACGGATCTAGTCGCTATCTTTCATCAGAAGTCTTCCTGCCCAGGTAAGGAGCAATCCGTTAATTGAGAAAGGATCTCCTTGCCTATTACGTATTTGTGTGCAAGGGCATCCTAAAACATCTTTATCTGCTTTTACCTGTGTCACAGAAGCACTGTAGTCAGATGTTCTAGCGTCTTTCTGGTCCCTAACTAGGTTTACTGTCCTGCTTGTCTTTTCATATGAAGCCTTCTGGAGTTGTATAAACGCATACAATAGACCATTATTTTTACTTGTAATTGAAGTCTAGTAAAAAAAAAATTCAGTGAAGCATTGAGACACTCAGTGATAAAATATTTATATAATATAAAAAACGTAAAATAACGTATTTCATAAATTCCTCTTCCAATCACATATTGATATATCTTTCATCATTCCCAGAACTGCTCAAAAAAGAGTTATGCTACCTGCTCCCTGAGATAAATGGGAATGTAAAAGGGCAATGCAGCATTTGAGAATTCAGAAAAAGAAGCAATGGCTTCTTTCTGTTCTGCTTGTCTTTTTTTTCAGACAAAAGTTTAGAACATTTTTGAGGAACTAAAAAGAAAACCTATATTTCTGAATTTGTATAAGTCAGTTTTTGTGCTTTTTTTGGATTAAGCTTAATACATAATGAATGACAAAAAGTGTATTCAGGTTCACCTAACTGCACGTACAGTGATTTTGCTACTTTTTCCTTGGATAAGAAAGACATACAAAATATGCACATTTTACAATGATTCCCCTTTTTACAGTAAGTCTTACAGACACAAAAAACATCAGCACCTCCAACTTCTTAGTCTTAGTCTAACGACTGTCAAGAATAAGACTTCCATTTCCTCATTGCATTCAAATTCTGACATGCTAGAGGTGAATCAAAGGTACTCTGTAAAAATTTATCTGATTTTTTACATTAGTTTAAAATAAGTTAGCAGCTGCCACATAGGCTGTTTTTAGAGAAATATATGATCTGCATACCTTATTTAAAAAGTCAGTACTTTTTTCTCTCACTTAATGAACTTGTGTTTCGCCATATTGTTTGAAAGAAACAGTGCTTGAAACGGCAGCCTGCTTTCACAGAATTGTATATTAGTGGAGTTAGAAGTGACCGCTTGGGTCATCTGCGCTCACCCTCTGTATTTTCCTCAGCTCCTCACCTCATCATTGCCAGTCACACCTTATCTTTTCCATCCTTGGAGATCTATAGTAGTGGTATCTTAAGAACATTATTTAAAAATCTGCTAGGCTGGCCACTTACTCCTATCAGGAACGCGTAGTTCCAGCTGCTTTTTCTATAGCTTAGATCTTTCCACTGAGATTGTATAAGGCTTTGAATAGCTCCAGTTTCAAATAATTTTAATCCAAATCTATATGTAGCAAATGCTATTTACCTCCAAGAGTGTTCTATTCTTGATTCATAAATCTAGCTTCATTATATTTATTGGGAGATTTCTCTAGTTCAGTGAAGGACCTTTAATACTGTAATTGTTAAGTATGCCCCATGGCTTTATGTCAAGTTATTACTGACTTGATTCTATTGTATCAACTGTAATTAAAACAATCTTTCTTACCTTTCATTAAACTCTTATAAAAGAAAACAAAATAATTAAATAGTCTGAAAGAAAAATGTGAGACTCATTTAAACCATTTCCTATATTCTGTTTCCCTCCAGTTCTATGTAATTTATTTTGTTTGAGAAAATTTCCGTTTGAGAGTCTTTTTTTAAGATTATAATAAAGATGTATTATATGTTCTTTCTGGAGGAAAAAAAAAGAGTAAAAGTTCATCTTGGGCTGTTTTTTCTTAAGTCCAGGGCTTTCTCCTTTAAAGAGAAAATAAGATAAGCTGACAGAAAGAAGAGACAGAGAAAGAAGAAGAGACAGTTTCTGCCTTTTGATGATCTCTGTTCTTGCAATTTTACAATTGAAATACAAGGTCTTATGAACCACTCAAAAACTTGTAAATTATTTACCAGCTTCCTGCTGTCCTTTATTTCAGTATTTCGAAGAATACTGCAAGAGGTGTATTCTTCTTTGCCACGTAATCAACACTCTTTTTAGACAAGAGGCAAACCCAAAAAGACACACACACACACATACAAATTGGGAAGGGAAGTGCAGGAAAGAGAATGATGCAGAAACAACCACAAAGCTCTGACTTTTGTCTGCATAATAAACAATTTTGTATGATAGACTAAGCTGTACTATGTGCGTTGACAGTTTTAAATATATTTTAATTATAAGCTTCTGCTAGTCAACTTTTCCACCCCATGCTTTATTTTCTGTCAATGTTTGTTCTGCTTCATTTCAGGTACATGTTTATGTCCATTATGTCCGTTCACTTAATTATCTCTGACTTGCAATATTTTCTCCTTTTGCACGTACTTCTATTGTGACTGAAAATTTAAATTTTCCATAAACACACTACTAAACAGGACTTGGACCATACCTTTACGGCTATTCCTTACTACAACTAGAATTGCAGAGTTCTGAATCTGGGAAGAAACTGTCTCTTGCATCAGTCCCAGCTGTGAAGTGACTGGCTGAGCGTCAACACTACTGAAAAGGATGTGCGGCTGTAGTGCATGTCAGGTTGAATATGAGCCAGTAAGACATTCAGATTGCAAATAAGAGAAACCACCTCCCGGTTCATGGCCAGGGGCTGAGAGAGTTATTCCCTGTCTCTGCCTGGTACCGGTAAGGCAGCAACTGGAATACCGTGTCCGGTCTTGGGGGCCCTCCCAGGTTAGGAGGCATGTGCAGAAACTGGAGACAGTTCAGCAGAGGGCCACAAAGATTATCAGGGACAGAAAGCACATAATCTGCAAGGAGAGGCTGAGAGAGCTGGGCTGATTCAGCCTAGGTCAATGCTAAGGGATGAGCTAATAGCAGCCTACTTGAAGGGCAGTAGCTAAGATAAGGGAACCACTTTAGGAACGAGTGGTACTGGCAGAGAACATAACAAGGGGCAATGGCAACAGTACGAGTTTTGCAGGTTCACGTTGGACAGTAGGAAAAGCTTTTTCACTCTTCTTTATTCACTGAAGTGTGGTTATGATTGTGATAGCCCTTAATTTCAGTGGGAATTTACACTGTGGAACAGCTTTGGAAAGTTGTCCATGCATGGGACAGAGCTTTTCTAAGGGTTGAGACAAGAAGCGTTGTTTGATAAGCAGACCTTGATAATTTGCCAATATGAACACAAGCATGTGCGAAAGGGTGTAACTTAGAGACTGGAGACAACAAGTTCTGAAACCTGTGGTTTTTTCACAGTCTTTATGCTTTCTGGGCTTAAGAAAATTAACTTCAAATTTTGTGAACTCTCTACTTCCAAAGCTGCATACTTAAGATCCATTTACATGTGCTATATTTGCAATGTTTCAGACAATCTCTCTATATTATTTCTCTTATTCTGACACATGTGAATGAAGCATAGGCCTTCTTATGTCTTTCATACTTGCAGAACACTGAGCCGAATGATAATTATGCAATTCACAACATGAATTCCAGTACCAAATTCATTTCCCCTACTAGGACTTACAATGACTATTTTTAGACTAAACATCTAGCTTTATTCACAAAAACGCATATATATATTCTGTGTTTCATAAGTGCACATTTTTGTATACTTAGCTTGTACTGACCTCCCATGGCTAGAGATCAGCTGTGTAGTAAAATTACTCAGCAAAATTATCAGCAAAGCTTTATCAAATAGGAACATTTCTTAGAGTATCTATGCTAATGTGTTGTATCAGCAAAGCTTATGACTGAAACGTACGGTGTTCTTTTTAGGCTAGCTTACAGACCAGTAGAAAATCCGAGCACCAGAGAGCTCAAATGATCTCCTGAAAAGTCATCAGCTACAGTATTTAAGTATTACAGAAATTTTCTGGAACAAGCCCACTGACATCCAGTTCACAAGTAATTCCAGTCCCTCCTCCCCCCAGCCACGTGTCACAGAATCACAGAATCACAGAATGGTTGAGGTTGGAAGGGACCTCTGGAGATCATCTAGTCCAACCTCCCTGCTCAAGCAGGGTCACCTAGAGCATATTGCCCAGGATCACATCCAGGCGGGTTTTGAATATCTCCAGGGAAGGAGACTCTGCCACCCCTCTGGGCAACCTGTTCCAGTGCTCTGTCACCCTCACAGTGAAGAAGTTTTTTCTCAGGTTTAGGTGGAACTTCCTGTGGTTCAGTTTCAGTGTATACTGTGGTCAGCAGTAGTGGAAATGAGGTACAAACAGTCTTCCAGATGACTGGAAAAGGCAGGGACTTGGGTGAAATACGTCTGCGTGATCTCACCATGCCACAGAGGAAGTAGAAAAACAGATAGATCTCACCTGGAAAGGACCCAGACCCCTGCACACCCCACACAAAGGCTGACACATTATTGTCATCACTACACCCACACTAATGACTTTTGCCCAGTACCTGTGTTGATCAGGAGTTGTACTTCAGCAGCTGAGCCAAGCAAGTATTTTTAATACAGACACAAGGCTAGTTCCAAAAACAATTCAGTTTATAAGTCTCACCAACTGCCACTTTCAAAATCTAAATCTACATCTCTGACCCTCACTAGCCTGAATAGGTTTTGCCAATTCACTCCAGATAATAGCGTTCCTACTCTCCAGTGTTGCTATTCAGGGAAAGGCTCTTCAGGCACAGGCCCGTTAAACTATCTGAAAAAGAAAACTAAACTCCTAGCAGCCAGGAGGAAGGTAGTTACAAAATGAGAAGGGTGGAAGGATAAAAGAAAAATAGGAAAAAACATCTCAAACAAGCAGTGTAACATTTAAAAATGGTTTGGGTTTGCCGAAATGAATAATGATTCCAAGTGCTGTTATGATTAAGCCACTAGATCATTAAAAATGCATATTTCTTATACTCAGGTGGATAATTGGCTGAGCAGAGGTGGTAATGTTACACTGCATTGAGTTAAAACTGCAGAACAAAAGTTAAAACTGGAAGTGACAAAAAGCAATTCAACACTGGAATCAAGGAATTTCAATGTCAAGATTTCTGAGGTGTTTAATTTGCCTTCCTCACCCCTGCAAATCCACAACAGTGTGTTTCCAGTACTCCTTTGAATGTCTGATGTTTAAAGTGCCATGACACTTTATCTCGGATATAGGGTAGCTCAGGCTGTTTTCCCGAATTCAAGAGCTACTCAGTGCTGCTGAAGGATGGATCTTGCTTCTGCTCATTTCTGCACATGCTTCCCTCTGCTCTACAGGGAGGTTTTTCCTCAGTCCGCAATGTGTCACTGCTCCTCGGGCTGCCGCCTTACTCCTACCCGTCTCTTTCCCTTTACCCTTGCAGTGGTGCATCAAGCCCTACTTCACATATTTTCTGTGTTCCCTGATTCTTGGTAGAAGCGGTCTATCAAGCTCACTCTGAATCCCCACATCTCAAAAACTCTTCTAGATCCTAATCTTTTTTTCCCTTTCAAAAGATGTTTCATACAGTTTAAACAGGTTATCACTGAATTTTACCCCATTTATCAGATATAACAATCTAAGATCAAACTGAGAAGGCATCAGAGAGATGAAAACTTCCCATCTGACAGATCCAAAATCGCAGCTCACTTTCAAGAGCTAGCACGGCTTGTGAAAAGCATCTCTGATAATATTCTTCTGCACTCTTACTTTGTGTCACATCCTGTCCTGTTGCTGTAGCGTAAGCCAGAGAAGGTGTGCAGGATTCAGGATTCCCAGCATGAAGAAGTGTAAGCAATAGCATCATGTTACATTGATGTCATAAATTCTCAGGGCAAACACGAAAAAACAGTGCTCCCTGGGAACTGTAGCGGCCATGGAAGGAGGGTTGATCTTAATTTGGCAAACAGAAGTAATACTGAAAAATGAATTATTTTTGTATTCTTTAAATAATTTTCTCTAGTATCCAGATAAGTATTTATGCTACAGATGAAAATGGGTTATATTTTGAATCAGTGTTTTTTTTTAATTGCCAATAAGTAACGGTAGCAGATAATGCCTTGATATGGACCTGCACACACAAGCAGATATTAGCTGGGAGAAGTTTATACACTAAATGTCCCTGAAATATCCCATAGTCACAGGGAGACATAGACACAGCAGTAAGAGAACTCACTGCCCACTGCACCTTAATCCTCTAGGGCCAATGCAGGAATTGCCTTTTTTTAAGGATACTGTGCTCAACATCTTTGCAATTTACCTAAAATCCAGCTGACACAGCATACAATGATTTAGTCATGTCTGTAGACTATTTGATGTACTTCAGGCAGAATAGAAACACAACCTAATAAATTTCTAGAAAAAAATTGTTTATATTTTATTCATACTTAATAACATTGTTTAATTTTTATAAACATATTGCTCATAGCTGTATGTCAAATTTAATTATTTCCTTACTTATATTTAATACAGTTATATAGTTTAATATATAACACATTAATTTACATTTAATACATGAATATTGTATTGATTTTACTTTGGAATACTTTTAACGTTATGGATGTATAAACTAAATAAGATTAAGTTCAGACTGACCACTCTTAAAGCTGTATAATAAGAATACATAAATAAATAATTTTAACCCATTTCTCTGTAATAAATATAAATCTACCTTATCCTTGATATATTTATTGGGAATAGATTGCCTATTGATTTTGAAGTGAGTGACAATGTGAATAACTTTATGTCCTGAAAGGACAGGATTCACTTTTGATATTGATTTTTTTCAATTTAAAAAAAAACCAGAACACAAATCAGAAATGATCTTCACAAAAAAGGGCTGGGTAGCACTCTTGGAATTCAGATTATATTATTGGGCAACACAGGAGAAAGACCAAGAGTAGGAGAAAAACAGCTGTAGCTAATAAAAGTGAAATGATTGCAGAGAGACTTCAAAACAGATGGGACAAACAAAACAAGGTTTTTGGATGAAATAAGGGTTTGGTGTCATTGAAGGAAAATCAAATGCAGCCTGAAAAATATCTCAAAAGTGAAACGCTATGTATTAGTCCGTGAAGCAAACTCGGAAAAGAAATTCAGAGAAACTCTCTTGAAATATTTGAAACGCGGCTGCACAAAGTGCTAGAAATTAAGACTGGGAAAGCTAATTTTAGAATAGTTAGATGATTCAAAAGATCTTTCTTTTCTCTTATTGATACAGAAAAAAATATCCCAGACAAACATAAATATGGTTCTTTTTTTCCATTCCTTTGCTCTAAATAGTTCTAGAAGAAGCAGCAGAAGGTAGGTGGAGAGGGGAGGAGCTGTTTTACTGCCATAGTAATGTCAACCTACGAAGGCAATGGAAGCACGGAGATCAAACTGTAAGCACAGTAGTGTCCATTACATTTAAGTGTTAGTAAAACTTCACGGGGTTATTTTTCCTAAGGATAAACTAAAAATAAACCCCATCCTTCTAATCTGCTGTAGACAGTCACTTCTCTGAACAAGTTCTTTGAACTACTGTCTTCTGGATGGCTACATTGTCAATATTTGGGCTTCTGCTTTTTAACACCTCTTTTTGAAAGTAGATGAATGACAGAAACATTTAGTTTCCTTTGTATTGATTTATCATTCAACACTTCCACATCAAATGGGAGCTTTGAGGAAGTTCTTGGAAAATCAGCGCATCTATGAGATAATTGCAGTGTCTACAGAAGAGATGCCTACTTTGGTTCCTTTGATCAGGCAATTATTCCCTCACCTCTCTGTTCTTTTCTGTTTGCCAACTATAAAAGCCAGTTGGTCAAAGCAGTTGGGAGGGGGATTGACAGGATAGTGTCGCAAACTTCACGCAGAGCATGAGAACTGACTTTATTCTATCTTTACGCCTCTCATTTTGGGATCTGGCCAGGTGCAAAACTACTGCCTACACTACAATGGAACAAACCCAGACCTTGCCTGCCTTTCTTCCAAAAACTTATTGAAAGAACTGCAGTTTATTACCGAGAAACAAATGTGCTTTGCTGACATCTGACAATACTTGTATACCAGGGAAAATGGAAACATTACGTTACAGGAATCCCTTAGCAGATACATCAGCTGAGCTCATGTCCCCTTGTACCATAAAGTAGAACATCAAGGTGCAAAAGTTCAGTAGTGAATCAGACCCTGTACATCTTTACTAAACCTGTGAATTCCCTGCAAGACGTTCAGTAGTTAAATCTTTTTAATATAAAATCAATGGACTATACTCCACAATTCTAACAAGAATAATTTAGAAAAACCCAGCAAGTCTCAAATGTCTTCAAAGCTATCAAAAGAGATTACTAATTCATTATTACAGCCCTGTAGGCATATTGCTTGTTCCTTGGCCAACGTGAAAAACCCAGCAAGTCTCAAATGTCTTCAAAGCTATCAAAAGAGATTACTAATTCATTATTACAGCCCTGTAGGCATATTGCTTGTTCCTTGGCCAACGTCTCCATTTGTTTATTATGGAAAATATATAATTTTTGCTAGGCTAAATTACATTGGCTTTACTTATTAATTTTGCACCAGTATATCATTAATCATCGTCTCTTCCAGGCCACAAGTGTGGCAGGTCTCTGGTTTCATTAAGTACAATTGTTGGCAAAGACAGATATTGTAACAAGCCGTACTGACATACCATTCCTCCAGTAGGGAACGACTGGATTCTGTGCCCTTTCATACTTCACACTGCAGTGAAATGGCCTGTCACTGACTTCTCAAAAGAAAATGAGAAATGAGATACGATACAGACTGTTGAGTTCTCACTATGGAGAGGGAATTAGAGAAGAAAGGAATCAGGGAGGAACGATGCACACCCAGCTCCCAGTCCTTAGGTAGAGCTGGGGCGCAATCAAAGTGCACACACCGATCCATGGATTCAGATCTAGTTATGGTAAACTGCATTTGATAACCCAAAGTAAAGCCTCAGTTCAGGAACTGATGTGACTTTCTCTTTTGATAGATACATCTCAGCTAGCATCCTAGAACTCCTCAGGAATTTCAGATGCTTTCCATCAGGATTGACTGCTACCCATAACCTATATGCAATTATTTTTAAAGTACTATCTGCTAGTCACAAAAAACAGAAAAGCAGATTCATTGCCTTCCAAGTCATTGCCATAGACAGTGAGAACGCACAAAGACTGTATATCCACTTACTCTCCAATGTGCAGAAATGGGAACAGGAGCAGATGCAGGTTGCAGTGGAAGGGCACGCTAACAGAAAGTTTTGAACTTGTGTGCATTGGATATCTGCTCATCAGTAGTGGCAACCACATAGGGTCAAAGAAAACCCTTCTTTTCTGAGGGTGATATGTTCAGATGAAACCATAGAATTGAGACTTTTGGGAAAATTCACATTATACCATTTCATATCAAAGCCACAAAGGACTTTGAATGTAAATAAGAAAGTATAATGTCTTTCCTTCTGCTAGACAGGGAAGTCCCCTCCACAGTTTACATCCTCTAATACTGGTTTAGTGGAAGTGTTACCAGGTACTCCATCCAAAAGACACAGGACCAAAAAGATGCCTTTTTTTTCATGCCACTTACCCATTGACAGAACATCAGCTAGTTTTCTCAGAAAGAGAAGATAAACAGAGATGCCTCAAAGGAATCAGAAATCTACATTTTTTACTCTAATCAAATTATGAGTTTCAAAATGATTACACAATAATTTTTACTTTTGCTAACTTCCTAACATTTTAAAATTATATTCTATATTTATGTTTACATGAATCTTAATGAATTTGTACATAATTTTAATGTTTTATTAACAATGCACTGATGCATAAAGAACTCCCACACTGCTGTGGATCTGGGTATGCCAGAGGCCAGAACGGGACTCAGTCAGGGACTTTTTCCCTGATGTAACCATTTTGATATCATAATTATTAGGATAACTGTGCTCTGCTGGTGTCAATCATCTGATTTATGCCCACTGACAACCTTGCCCTTTCAGATATTTCTGTTTCCCTCCCGCCAAGTTGACTCCAGCTTTTTCAAAGACTATAATTCATGCTCCGTAATTATACTATGTCTATTTAAAATGAAACACATTAAAAGTGTAGGAGTTAAAATACAGCTACAGCTGAAGGAATTTCATATAATTTTTGATATAAAATGTTTCCTGGAGTAAAAAGAAGATTAATTAGTACATCAGTGAAGCCTTTCCTACTCTGTAGGAGTGCTGATAGACTCAACACATTAGTATGTGTAAGATATAAGAAGATACACAGAGAGAAGCAATTTTTCAAGTCCAAAATATAAAGTGTTTTTTTTTTAACCACACTGCATGAAATTACTCTTATGAAGGATTTAATTCTAAGACTATCATTAATATTCTTTTCATCTATTTGACATTATCCCTACTATGTACAACAATATACATTATATATGAATGAATATGTTTATAATGACCTATCTCGACTGATTTTCGCTCGTTTTCTCTAATGAATAATCTGTGTTCAATTCATTTACATTGAAAACCACTGGTGTTTTTAATTTCAATTATCACTTCTACCTATTGGGTTATCAGAAGAGAGACAGCTACTAATTTAACCCTGTCTGTTGAAATTGAACTAGTTCTTAGCTTTTTTTTTTTTTTTTTTTGCTTAGGTTTCTCATCTTAGCTTTCTCAAGACTCGTCTATAAAAAAGCTTTCACAGCATCTTTTCTTTATCAAAGGCTATTTTTGTTTTATATTTTTAAAACTAAACTCTGTGCATTTAGAAAAGATTCTCTATCATAACCAAGCAATGAGGAATGCAGAAATATGTTCACCAAAAATATGTGTAGGATCAGACTAATCTGATAATTTCAACAGGGCTAAAATTTTCCCCTAAAACAGCTTGCTATTGTTTTCAGTGACTGCAGAATTAAGCCTTACAGTTCAGAGCATATAAGAACATACTACGGTCCATTATACTTGAATATACTTATGAACCTTGACAGTAACGGAGGTGAAGAAATACTTTATATTGAGCCTATAGAAGCTCTATGGGATGAAAGAAACGCAGAGTAACACGTAAGGAAGACTTTTTTTATGAATTGGTTAGGGATGGTTACCCGAGACAGTCGTGTGCCCCAGTCCCTGCTCTAACGCCTGCCTGTGTATGCGTCCATGTATCCATGTATGGTTGCAGGTACAAGGCATATGCAATTCTCAAAGGAAGAGCTGGAAACCAGGAGGCAAGCCCAAATGGAGCACTCTGATTACTGGGTCTACAGGGATGTCTGTCCCACCTTTAGAGCTTTCCTTCTTGATCCAACGTATAGTAGAATTACTTTAGCCAAAGGGTCACAAGGTCTATACTTCGGATGACTGGAATTGGAATATCATTTCTGTCACAGAAGCTGTCTTATAGCTCAGTGACAACAGCCTAAATCTCTAGGAATGTCGTGAAAGTCAGCGGGTTGAAACAGTATCAGTCTCTGATAACAGCCATTTGTGAAGTACGTTTAAAAATTCCCTTCAAGCCTTGTCTCATCAGATACAACTCAAAGCTTTTTGCTACTACTTAGCCACTGATATAAAAATTATAATACTTCCCCATGGCACAGCAAAGATGTACAACATTTTGAAACTCCCAGTGAAAGACAGTCTTACAGACAAAAGCCTCTTCCCGCCCACCACTTACTATGGCAGCAGTCTGCTAGTTCCAGAGGAAAACAAGCAGGAACAAGAGAACTGGCTCCCGTCCAGGGTGTGTGACTTCGCACAGTAAATAACAATCAACACTTCTGCTGCTTCCACTATGCAGTGGCTACATGCCAACGACACTTCTCATCAGTGCTGCTCTTTATTTAGCAGTGCCCGCTAACTAGTTTATTTTTTAGTTTCCTATTATTAGCTCTGGCAATAAAACAGCAGTAAACAACCTGGCTAAGGATTAGATCTTAAAAACCCACCCCAAAGCTCACCACATAAAACTGTATGGAGGAGCCCCTAGCATCTCAAAGGTGCTTACTGCTTCTATCCTTGCTTGTCACTGCAGGAGGGCATTTTTACAATACTGACTTCACAAACAGGCAGAAACTATAATTAGATTAAATGTAGCAGAACCTATGCTTCCAATATTGAGTGGTGTGGTTTGCCATAAACATTTTAGCAACGACAAGGTACTTTATTTCTTGGGAAAGGCTGTATTTATGCCTGCATTACTTCTGGGGCTTGTCTTTCACACATTCTAGTGCTTTTGGTCAGGCTCCTTCAAAATGCCTGAATTCAATGGAGAAGGCAACATAAGTGGCTTCCTGCTGTGCTAGTCACGCAGGTGTGTTCTGTTAAACCTACACAAATAATTCAATAGGATAAAGGATATCACCAGTCCCTAACAGCAGAATCTGAGTATACCCAAAATTCACTACTTGAAGGCCATGAGAGGCCTTTGTTTCATTGTTCTTATACGAGGCAGTTGGAGTTTAGAAGCTTAGAAGCTTTAGAAGCTTGCTTTTAATTTTCACCAGAAACTCCTTGTACCCTTAAAGAATAGAAAATTCACTGAGGAAGAAACTGTATGAATATTATTCTGCCAGAGGGTTTGATCCTCTCATGTTATCAGACTGGCACAGTCCATTGTTATCAAATGTTTTATAACCACATTTGAAAATTAGAAAATCTAAGTGCAGCACAATGAATTATGAAGCAACCTCAGTGTGTAAAGTAAAAGAACTATACTTCTGATCAGATTTTTTTTTCCTATGTTAGAGATAACTAGATGTCAATACTTAGTACTGACACCAAATTAAATTTTCATTTTAATCCAGATATTAGAACACTGAGAATTTTGCATTTCAGGGACACATCTCTGCACACAAGACATTTGGTTTGAAAGTCTGTAGTAGCTCATGTTGCTTCAGTACTTTACTAAGAGTGGCTGCACTTTGTTTCTTTCAGAGATGTGCAGTGGTAAAGGCAGATGAATCAGTATTTGGTTGCTACTAATTGTAATGAAATGCACTGAGGAATTTCAGTTCCTACAGAATCCTGTCAGCTTGCAGAAATGGTGAAGAGCCTAAAAAGTCAATGGGGAGCAAGTTAGAAATGGGAAGTCAAACTTTCTACTCATCATTTATATTTTGTATTTTATATTATATTTACAGTAATACATTTATCCTTTGGTAAGGGTTTTTGCTTTTTCCACTATTAACAACACTTTTGCAAACCTGAGGACGAAAGTGCTTGCCTGTATAAATGTTTATAAAACAGAGCCTGAAGCTGCCATAAACAGGATCAGATTCTCCAAGTACTCTGAAAATCAGAAGCAATTGAAATGCAGTGAAGGAGGTGAACTATTGTGAGTGAGAGAGGTAGCTGGTCCATGGGAAGAAATGCTTCTACTGTGTTCAGAGAGTCACGACAGGATGTCCAATCCTCTAGGCTGACTGGCATCCAGTGTCTGCAGCAGACTCCTCTCTCTATGTACCAAAATCTCAGTGTTACTTCTGCACTTGCCCAGCTTGCCACCACACTGCACCTACATTTCCCTTGTTCTGGTATCTGAAGAAGTCATCCCAGAAATATAGGCATATAATACACAAAAAGCTACTTGACCAGTAGAGTTCTGCTGTTTTTGGTGATCACGGAAGGGCCAGAATGGACTTCGTGGCCATACTTTGGGCCATAAATCTAAGCGCCTTTGAGAATTAGAATGATAAGTTTCCTAAGACAATGGAAGATGTATCATTGCTACTTACATATAAGATATTGTTTCCATAGTTAAGTAAAAGCCATTTGAAAAATATCAAAATGCAATTTGAAGTTTAGTTAGGAACATAAACTGATAACCTTTTTAGTACACCGAAACCTTGAAATAAACTACATAAATCAATCTCTTTATGATTGCTCTGAAACCTCCCCTGTCCCATGTGTAGGTAATTAATACCCTGGTTTTGGCAAAGGTTCTAAAGTTTGTCACATAAGTCAAAATAATTGGAATTAACTACTGAAATGAAACTAAATAAAGGGTGATTAATAGTTGCCGTGATATTTTTGTGAAAATATGAACATCACATGAGATAAGAAGCTAAAAACATTTTGCAGTTAGAACGGATAACAAGAAGAGAAGAAGATAACTAGGGAATCAGACACATCTGAAAATAGAGTATGCATCACAGAGGGTAGGCCTAAGACAGAGATTTCATTTCTCCTAGTAGTGTGATTCCTTAAGGAGATTTCTTGAGAATGACATTGCTTGAGATAAACGCTTCTGGCAAAACCTGCTAATTTTTTGGCACGTAAGACTTCTCCTTGTCCCATAATTGCAGTTTCTGAAAACTAAATAAGAAAAGAAGACTTGGATCTCATTACATGTGATGGTACCACATCTCTTGTTCAGTGAAGCAGCTGCTATACAATTTGCTTTATCTATTTTCAGCATTACAGGAAGGTAAGTAGATTTTTTGGAAATCAGATCCAGAATGCTTATCTAGTCAAGCCTAAGGGGTGATGCTAGACTCAAATCTGGAGTATTTTACAACTTAAAGGTAAGAAACAGGAAAGTAATTAATCTCTAGCTTGTTCACGGAATGTCTAGTGTGGAGACAATTCAATTAACAATAAACGGAAGGGTTTAAATCTTAGGACCCTAGTTAGGACTGGGAGATGAAGCAGAAAACTTTTCAGAGTGCTCTTAGATTTTGCAGAAGCTACTGCTCCAAGGAACTCTGTCTGAATGTGTTATTCCAATAACAAAATGGAAGTAGGCAGAGCAACCCCTTCGGTTTCAGGTCCTCTGTTTAACAGCTGGGATTACTGCAGTGGCCCCGCATACTCACAACTCGATTGGGAGGCTTGACGGGAAAGCATGCTCTTCCACAGTGTATTCACGTAGGAGAGAAGAAAAATGATTCTGAAGAAATCTGAAAAAAAGTCCCACATTTTTTAAAAGTGCAGAGAAACAGGAACAACTATTGTGTATCTACTTGTTAAGAAAAAAGAAGTCAGACTGTGTTTTGGTATTGCCTCACGTGCACATCCTACGGAGCTCAGACTGGAAGCTTTCAGAGCTGACTACCTCTGATAGAAGGAATGTGTGGTTCTTCTCATCACAGACAGCTAATGCCATGAGGGAAAAAATGAGATGAACAAAATCCTGAGTGCCGCTTTTCTATCTGAAGCCCTGGAATCCTAACATAGGCATTCTTCTACTTAAAAAGCACATGAAGAAAGTCCACAAAATATTCATGACGTTTAGGCAGGTCCTGTTAAAATCAATGAAGATTTGCCACTGACTTCAAGAGAGGCAGTATTTTCATCCTAAAAGAGTAACATCATAAATTCAAGAGCTAAGCGTTGCACGTGTCCAGACCAGGTGAATCTATAAGGGTGGTTAAAGTCTGAAAAACAATTCTACTTGCTCTCTTCTGCCTATCTGAATTTAATTTTGCTTTTGCTTTCACATTAGACTAAAGGGCCCTGTTGTTTTACGTTCTGTCACTCTTCTACTTTGTTCTGGTGGAAGATAAATAACATTACCTGTTTTAAAGCTTCATTAAGAATGATGAATATTGTACAGTGACTTTTATTGGGGTCTTATTATCCTGGACATGTAGAAACACCAAATAAGAGACCGCTTTTGCCCTAAAAACTTAGAAAGCGGCAACAAAAAGAATATGAGGTGAACTGGATTGTTCAGCAGGACAGTAACAAAGTTAGTTGTTGAAGCTGGATTTCCTGCCTCTTGATCCAAAGTGCTCTCTACTGTACAGTTCACTTTCTGTGCACCTAAATCCAATGCTTACTGCAGGTATGTTTATTCACAAGGACAATCACACCTCTGTTGCCCTGATACCTACAATTGCTAGTAGATAACATGTTAGAGGCAAATATTACTATAGCCAGTTACTGGAGGTGTACTTGTAAAAATTATTCCTGATATCTCTTGTTGTGAGGTAAAGCTGGTCTGAACAGTGTCACAGACACACAAATAGACCAAGGAATTCATTGCTAGAAATACCATATAGAGTGCTTCCTATATTAACATGTTAGAAAGGAGGTTACTGTTATTGCCATTCAACAGATATGGAACTTGGTCACAGAGGGGTAAGATCATTTGATCTTGCTCAAATACACTGTCAGCAGAACACACATTTAGCTCTTAACACCAAGAAATTTCAGCATTCACTTTCCTCTCCTTTAAGGATGAACTTTGCTAGCTCCAATTCCTGGGAAAATTCAGTTTCCCACAATTGCTCAGCTCCCTACTGGTGCTCCCCACTTTGTTGCCAGGGAGGGTCTGAGAAAGCTTAGATCAAAGGCTGAGAAGCAATTTCTCACAGAGCTGGGGACAGGCTAAAGCGTTTGGGCTGTCACACCAGAAACACTAAATTAGGCAGTTGTCAATGTGGAGCCAGTGCAGAGTGAAGCACTGGTATACTGTGCTCTTGCAACGCAGATGGAAAGCTTTTCAGTATGATACCTACGGCTTTTAAAGGTGGGTGGCAGTTAATAAGCCAGCCTGAGAGACAAAAGGCTAGAGACTTTTAACTTCTAGTTTCATGATGTTTTTACTGAATCATAGTAAATGTTTTAGTTTTTAGTGAATCATAGTCTTCTGAGTTACAAGGTTAAACCAGGTTTGCCCAAGGCTTGTGATAATCTTCCACGATACTGAAAGGAGACCTGACCTTGATGCTTTGGCACTTTTGATTTCCGTTTTCTTTGATGGATTAACAGTATTTATTTTTAGCCCAGAAGTGGATCAAAAGAAATTTCTCATTTGAAATTAATTCTATTGAAATCAATAAAGAACTTGAGTCAGTTGACAGTTTCACTGTTTTCTGAAAAAGCCTAGACACTGCTAATTTTGTTTAAAATTATCAGGATACAAAATAAGAAATAGAGAGAGAAAGAGATGAACAATGAAAGAGATTCAAAGTCATCTGAAAATTCCTGGAATACAAAAAGGATCTCTAAGTCCAGCCCAGAAAAGACTTTCTATAACCTAAAGTTTTGAAGTCCTCAGGACCCAAATGGTTGAACTGCACCATCCAGAAGCATTACCAGAAAATATATTTATTCCATCTCGTTTAATTTTGTCAGCTTAGAACTCTCACCAGAAAATGTTTGTCTGCTTTGTATCCCTGAATTGCAATGTAAAGGGGAGATAACTTATGATAAAAACTAATACAGAATTATGATGTTTTATATATATACTCTTGACAAAGGAAACCCAGCAATGTTTTCTTGATCGACAAATCAGCTCATTAAAACAGTTTAGGCTAAGCAGCTTCTTACACTGTGCAGTGTTTGCAGCAATGAGAATCAGTAGTCATCTCATGAAGAAAAGAGGTCAGCCGAGAGAAAGGAGATTAAAAGGTGCCTACTCACTGCATTTTTAAATGGTAACGATCTCACTGATACATTGCACTGAATTTTACTTCTCTGATGTTGGTGATTACACAAAACCAAAAATGCAATAATTTTGCATAACTCAACTATCAAGCTTTGCGATACTTAGTCCAGCTGCAGCAAAAAGTAGCTGCAGTGAGCTGTAGCCAAAGAATATATTGTGCTGCTCATACAGTACATAAACGTTTATATTCCCCAGATATCACATACTGATGCACAGGAAAGTTCTATAATAGAAAACAGCTCTACCGGCAGATGTGTTACAACAAACAACTGGCTGGTAGAACAGATGGCATAAACTGTGCATGAAGTATCAACTCAAAATGACTAATGGAATGCCTTAATGTGAATTCTGCTGAAAATACACCAGAGCACTGAGCCACAAGAAGGGATATTGCCAGTTTCAAAGAACATAGAGCAACGCAATCCCACCAAAATATAAAAATGACTTTTCTTGAATAAAGAATGTCTTTTGAGGAATTAAGCGCTCTGCACTGTTACTGGCTTTGGTGCTGAAAATTATGCTTTTTTTAAAGTGGTGCTTAATTAGTGACTTAGCAGCCACATTTTTCAGAGATAATTCTGAAGTAACCAATCACTATTATGAAGGCAGTCTCTGGTACACTAGATGACAGCTTTCACTAGTGAACACAAACTGAAGTACCTCCCCCAACAGAGAAGTAAGTCATGAGATAAATAGAAGTGTAGGGGATGAGTTCATTACTAGTTTTCAGAAAGAAGATTTCAATGTCTGCCAACAACTGCAGACTAATTGAAATGAATGGCTTCACTGAAAGCCTTAAGGTCTGTAAATTTGTGAAGACTGACAACTATACACCGGGTCTGTCAAACTGCATCTCTGAATCATTTTTACTTTCATGTTTGAAAAGTTTCAAGTTTCTTGACTAACTCCTGAAAGGAATATAGAATCAATGTAAACATTATTTACTATTCAGTCTATTCAAAGATTCTCACATAGCCTTGTCTGAAATATGGAAAAGTTCCCTTTAAGCCATGGGTAAATGAATGTCAGTGCTCTTGAAATATAGTAAACATATTTCTATGTTGGCAAGATTTTTTTTTACATTTTTTTCTTCAATCACCTAAAATTGAGAAAGCATTTGATCTGAAGCCATTACTGGCAGATTATAATTGCATTTAAAAAAAGGGAGGATTCAGCTAAATGAATTTTACAGTTTTCCTCAGAAATTATCACTAGATGGAAAAACATGATCTACAGAAATCTGTCTGTTGACAGCAGACATGGTATCCAGCTTCTGGCTTTGCTCACTTGGGGTTTCGCTGTGCTATTGTCTATTACTTAGATTATTCAGGCCGAGCAAGTCACAGGAGTTTTCTAACATGAGCAAACTAGTTTTCAGTTTGCATCATTACTATCTGATTTTGTAACAATATTCAGAACTTCCTTTTCATTCTGTTTTAGTGGTGTTCCTATGTTACAAATGTAATAATTTTACATGCATGAGGCACAGCACTTTCCAATGTCATCACTGAGTCTAATCGAAAAGACAAGTTGCTGGCACTGCTTTGCATATACAGCCCCTGCATGTCCATACCACTGCTGTTCATACACTGTTTGTGCAGCAGGGTCAGCACCTTGGTAAAAACTTTCAGCATAACAACGGGCATGTTTCATGCACTGTTACCCACTAGTGCACCCCATCCTCCTTTTCGCATTCAGATTCAAAGAGCGTTAAAGGTCAAATGTGTTGCTTCACGCTAGTCAGCAGAACTAGATTAGAACCTCTAACTGATTTATAATTTTATTCTAGTCTTTTTTTTTTTTCTGTTTGATCAGAAACAAAATCTGTATCTGGAGAGATCCTGCTCTTGTCAAAATTCCCATAGTACGTAACCAAAGGCCGCTACAGACGCTTGCCAAATCATATGGGAAACACAAGTAGTCTGTGCCTCTGCAACCACACTGACGGATGCTCACCTAGGACTCTGTGGGGGAGGGTGAAAAGCACATTTAAGCTTCCAAAATAAGATTTGGAAGACTGACGTGAGAGGAAAAAACACATTTGCCCTGCTGTCATTGTCCCTCATGCTCAGTTTTTTGGTGGGTTTTTTTTTTTAATTTTTTGTTTTCTTTCAGCCTATACTAATCTTGAATCTCCGGAGCAGTATTCAGTGTAGACCTGAATGGGGTACTCTCAAAATTATATTCATATGTTTCAGGTTTTGCACAAGACAGTGTACATACTGCAAAATGCAAAGCATATATCCAGCCTTCATCTTCACAATTAAACAAAAAATTGCAGGCGTGCAGAAATCATTTATACGATGAAAATTATTTTTATTCACAGTATACATACGTACTTTCCTCAACCTTGCTCTTCTAAGTGACACTTTTATCAAATTCATAATTTTTCAAAAGAAACGACATTTACTTTTTTAAACTCTCACTACATGGGAAAGTTCTCTAACTACCAGGCTATTATACCAAATGTGGATACAGCTACCTTGTTCTTTCAGGTACGTATTCTCAGCAGATCATTTTTGCTCATGAATGAATGAAAGTACCTAATATTTATACCCACAAGCTTTGGACTGGGGTTAGAATTCAGATAAATATTTGTACCTGGCATTTTAGGTCAGCCAGCCTAAGTAGGATCCTTTTCATCTGGAAGGCTTTCTTAATAGCATTTGATAGGCTCTGTCTCTGAAGTTGACTGTAATAAGAGCTAGTACTGAACTTAAGTGCTCTAGGTCATACTGCTGCGTGCAGCACAGAGAATTCTGAAGGGCTTTCAATACATAAAAACAGCACTTATCATAGGAGATCTAGAACTGGTCTTTGAAGATCAGCATTAAAACTTTGAATTTGACTTCCTTGTCAGCTAAAGTTAATGAGGAAATACGATACTATGTCTTAACAATTTTAAATTCTTTTTCATGACCAGCACTGCCTAGATACTACGAGTCATGTCAAACATTAGTCTAAATTTCCACAGTAAGTATTTATGGAGGTTTTGTTTATTATAGTGACTTTTTCCTGTGAAGAACGTGAAAATCAACATTGTATTTGTATTGAGGTTTTGAGGAGATTGGGCTGCTGTATACAATACAGAAACAGCAATTAGTTCCACACAATTAGTTAATCTTGTGTATTAAATTACCTATCTAACCTGAATTTGGGCAGCTCATATCACAGACTGGTAGAAATGCTGGCTGGAAGAGGCTTCTGGAGGTCATCTAGTCTGGCTTGCTGCATCAAAAATATCCTAGGAATATTTTTACAGTTGGATATATAGATATACTTTAGATGGTTAAACTCACCTTATGTTTTTATTTCTTACTCAATAGGCTGGAAATATATTTAATGAGATAAAACAATTCTTTCTCCTCACTTATTTTTTCTACAAGATACTAACAGAGGAATAAACAAAAAGGAAGGACTTTTCCTGAAAAGGAAGGTGAGAATAGTTGAATTTTATCAGGCAAAACAGTCAAATGCTTGAGACAATCAACAGATGAGTTTTACAATCTAAAAACTTGAGCTTCTCATTAAAATTTCTGTGAGACTCACAAATGCAACATTCAGCAATTCAATGGTTTCATCAAACCATAATTGAAATGGAAAATCTTTCAATAAATTGGCACATTTTGAGTTATGCACACACTTGTTCCTACATGGATGGGCGATGTGATGGGAAAAACCTATCTTTGAGTGTAACATCATCAGAGCTATTTTCTTATTGCCACTGCTTGCCTCAGTAACAACAGTAATAGGGAAGAAAGGTGTCCTAGAAAATCTGGTTTCCCAATAAATGTCACAATTATAGAGCTCCCTATTTAAAGCTGCAGTATGTATCCAGGGACATTTTTACACAGGCGTAATTTCAATTTACACTTTGTCTGTATGAAGTTGGGTGAGAAAAATGTTCATAAAAAATCTTTTCACATTTACATGAAAATCTAGTAGTTTCCTAACATAATGTTCCACAGAATTTTTGATGAGAATATTCAACCAAAATTAAAAGATAATTAACATTTACAGGAGTATCTTCTATGCAGCAAAAGCATTATCTAAGTATTTTTAAAATAGAAATATGCCATAGCTCAGGGCCATTTTTAAAACTGTGAGAGATCTATTAATGGACGAAAGGGAAAGACAAACCACATGCTGAGCACATGCTTGATCGTCTGTGCAATTTATTGTGAAGTGCCACTTGTACTAGGCCTGCCACAGAGCCATTGGTTTGAAAGGTTAATGACTGCAGCAATCACAATTTCAATTTACAAGAAATGGGATGACAGGAAGCCAAATACAAAATGGAGAGCTCCCACATGATGGCAGCTGAGCAACAGTTCATCAACAACAGTGCAGTAATACCGTAAAACCAGAGTGCTGGGTGCAACCTTTTGAGTCTGCGGAGGGCTTAGGACTTCTGTTAAGCTCATTTTTCAAGGATAATATAAAAGCTTTAAAATGGCTAAATTACTAAATACAGGCATAAGTTCTCCCCTGGTGTTTCTCCTTAAAATAGTTGTTAGGTCATCTGAAGGCTCTTTTCCCCACCTCATTGTGTTTTCTTTAGTATATCTCCTCTTGTTTTTCAAATGATGACCTTGGCTGCTACCAAAACAACCATTCTAGAGATGGGCAATTTCAGTATTCTTTGGGCCGTCTCTGCAATTATATTCTACTTCTTGCTTCCTAGACCATCGGCTATACTACGCTGCAGTCTGAGAGGCTCTGCAAAACTTTCAGGTACGCATATACAGAGACACTACCTGGGAATCTGTGCTCCCACTGCCTTAACCACTGGCTGGCTTTGGAGTGTAATTTTCTGCACTGGTGAATCAAATCAATGAAAACATCTCTAAAAATGTACTTTTTAAATTTTTATTTAAGTAAAAAGCATACACTAAATGAAATGTTGTAAATGTCACTTACACTGCAGAAACACAATAATACTTTTTTTCTTATTTGAAGTCAAGCAGAAGTATAAGTAACTTACAGTCATAAATACCAAATAACTGAATGTAAGCTGTGCGAAGTTCTGGTCATATCCATCTCGGAACAGATACGGTAAAACTAGAAGGGGTTCAGGGAAGTCAATAGGCTGGAATGGGTTCCCTAATATGGGAGATAATACAGACAAAAACTTTCAGGTAGGAAAAGAAGAGACTAAGTAGGAAAAGTGCTAGAAGTATGTAAAATAGTGAATGCCCTGGGGAAAATGAATAAGGTAATGGTTATTCATTATCATTTTCTCATAGAAGTATGAGAATGAAAGGCAGCAGGTTTGAGATGGAAATCAGTTATTTTTCACAGAAGGCATAATTAAAGAATGGAGTTAATTTCTCACAGGATGCTGTGGATGTCAAAAACCCCTCATGGGTTCAGAAAGTAATTATGAAAGTTTATGGGAAAAAAGTTGGCAAAAGTATGTAAAACACAAAGACGCAGCTGCAACTTTCAGCATAGGAAGTACTTCAGTAGCAGAACGCGGGGTGACCCCTAGCACTAAGTATTGGTGGAATTATTGCTGTATACTTCCCTTACTCTTATACTCTTTCCCTGAGTATCTGCTACTGGCTGCTGTTGAAAACAGGATACTGATTTAGATGGACCCAGTACAGCTTTTCTTCTGTTTCATCAATTGTTTTTTCTTTCTCATGACTGAGACCTATTTCTTGCTGCCATGCTTGCGCAAAGATAGAGAAAAAAATACACTTACTAGAAAGGTTATTGAAAATACACAGAAAATAATGTCACTGTTCTTATTCAGTACTTTTTTGACACACCTAAAGCATTAAATATTATAAAATGGAGATATTCAGGTTCTTCAGAAAGGAGTAATTTATTACACGTATTAAATATAATTAAATTAAACTAAATTAAATGCAATTTATTAACCTATATCATATCACCATAGTATGTATGTATGCATGGAGTCTTATCCATTCTATTTCTTCCAGCTTTGTCATCAGGGTTATTATTATTTGCACCACTATTGACACATTATCTTATGGTGGTGCCACAATCTAACTGTGGAAGGCATCTTAATTTTTCAGACCCCATGTAAAGATAGAGTTACTGTCTGTTCCTTGTCTAAAGGGATAGGCAATCTAGGGATTTAGAGCGGGGGGAAGATGTTATCTGTCCTGTTAAAGCTCCTCTGCCTGTATTCCTGTGTGCCTCTGTGGAGTTTCCTTCAAAGAGGACTGGCTAAACAGAAGGCAAAGCTCATAAGGGAGGAGATTTTGGCAGGACAGTGTTAAGCTGGATGAGAAAGAAGGGAAGCAAGAGGGAAGGTGGTCTGAGGCATGACAAAAGTGAATGATCAAGCAGTGTCGAGGGAGGCTGTCTAGAGTGCAAACTGTGGGAGGCACTGTGAAGCCGTCCAGGATCTGTACCACCAAAGCTGCTTCAACTGTATTTGATAAAAACTGAACAGGTGATAGAGGAAAGATGAACTAACCCACACAGTCAAGATGGAGGTATAGCTGAGGCAGACCTGTCCCATCCATTTTCTTAGGAGATCAGGCAACTGTGATCTAGCACCAAGTTTTGCAGCACAAACTGATATATGAGAAACTAAATAAACCTAAACTCAACTGAAACTTTTGAAATCATTCATTTCTGAGTTCTAACAGTTGGGCTAAAGATGATTGCTTTAAACTGCTTTAGTTTTATAACAGTCACCAGCCCTGGGTATGCTTCACAGCATTTTTGAAAGTAATGGATAATCTTGCAATTATATCGAACACAAAATATTCATGCTCATTAGCTCTTAATATTCAAAGATATTTATACTTATGTGTCTTGGATTACTATGCACTGATAAGGAAATGAAACACCTGAATAAAGATGCATTACTTTGTATTACCATCAAAACTCCTTTGATATCAGTGATCCATCTTTTAGAACACAAAAGCATATAGGGAACTGGAATTCTCCTTTTAAAAAGATGGTAAAATGGTAATCAATTAAAATACTTCCTTATAACCTATTCTCATTTTCCATACCTCTTTTCACACATAGAATTACCAAGACCCTTCATTTCTGAGACTCTAAAAATAATTATTCTTAGAGAAACAGACAGAAGTCTTATTTTATCCATTATACCTAATGCATTTTTACCTTAGATATTTAGAGACATTAGCTCATGATTTGCAATACCTAAGCAATACTGTCATTAACAAGGGAATGTTCTCTATTACCCTGAGGAAATGAAAAGCTTTTAAGAGCAATCACTGTTAATCATTAAAATAACAACATTATATACCTTCTAATACTGGGGATGATATATAGCCAGGACACGTTAAATGACTGTGTACTTTTCTTGCGCTGTGAGCTTTCAATAAAAATGTGTTTTGAAAATCTCTTTGCATGGTCTGCTTTCACTACAAAATATCTGATACCTAAGATTTACATTTCCTCCTGTACTAGCTATTGAGAACATACCATCCAATTCCATAATTGAGCTTCATCGTGTTTTAGCACCATCATTCGTTGTTACATAATTATTTCATTTGTATAGTAAAATGCCAAGAGAAGGCCAAAAGAAAAAGTAAATCAAAAGGTGACAAATGCAATTGAATTTATTTTTGCCTTCAGCTCAGCAGGAGACATAGCACCTGGAAAGCTGCAGTACTCACAAATAAGTTCACAGGTTAACATTTCACCCATGTTTTGCAAGCAACTGATGTTATCTAATTTTTTAAAATATCCGTTATTTTATATCTAATTTTAATTGCATGTAATATCGTATAGAAGTGTTACTCACATGAAAGAAAGGCTACTTTTCTTTTTTCTTTCTTTTTTCTTTTTCCTTTTCCTTTTCCTTTCCTTTTCCTTTTCCTTTTCCTTTTCCTTTTCCTTTTCCTTTTCCTTTTCCTTTTCCTTTCCTTTTCCTTTTTCTTTTTCTTTTTCAAATAAAGCAGCTTTTCTTGTGTATAGTGTTAGTAATTCCAGGGGCAGCTCCTGCTTTGGATATAATGGGGTCCACTCCTGCCAGAACTTAGTAACACTTAGTAAAATCTTTCTGTGCCTTATTTCCCTGCTGTCCTAACCACAGATATCTCACATGCTAGCACCAAGCCCAGCACTGCAGGACAGGAAGCACACACTGGAAAAGGAGGTATACTGCACCGGTGCACTAGGACCCCTCAGTGGGGGTCCCTGCCAAATAAAAAACATTGGTCTTGCCAATAGAGCCCATATATCAGCAGTAAATCACAAATAATGACTCACACACAGTAAATAAAATTGTCAAGTTTATACACTTGTGGAGCTAAAAAGGTCCAAAGAGATCATCTACTGTAGTCCACCTAACCAGAAATTCCTCTAACGCCACGTCAGCACTATATTCAATCTTTCCTTGATCAAAGTCTTGCTTTTCTAACTATTCTCTTCTGACTGCTTTCTAATTCAACTGCATCTTTTGAATATTGAACAGCCCAGTTGTTGCAGGTTTATTGTTTCCTCACTTGACCAGATATGCAATATTTCACTACTTAATCCCATGAGCTTCACTGCCAGTCAATTTTTATGCTACTGAGACTTTAGTGGCCTATCCTCCTGAAAATGTATGATATATTCACAAGTGCTTACGTTCTTGAAACCTCTATATAAGATCTGAAGTTCCTTCTTTGTGAATTTACTCTGTGCTTCCAGCAGTTCCAGAGCTTCAGGTCTATGTCGTACTGTGGCCATTTCCATTTCATCTTCTACAGTGTCTGCGGGACACAAAAGACAGGGAAAAAAAGCTCAACAAAAAATATAGGATGCAGAAATACCTATCCTTTGTGGGAAAAAAAGGAAGTTAAAGAACATTCTTCGTAAAGAATGGCTTTTACAGCATTTAAGACAAACATTCATTTTGACCTCATTAGGAAAGGGAATCTATCTGTTTCAGCAGCTGCACACAGCACGGAGCATAGGTTTTAATCCAGTGTTTAGGATGTTATCACAACATCAGTATAATAATAAGCTGGAAGGTGAATATTTTACAAGAACATGCATGACCCATCCTATGGCTTATCTGTTTCTACAACTCTTTGAACAAAGAAAATGATTTTGTAAAATAATTTGTCACCATGTGTGCCCACAATACTGGCAATTTTCTGTTGGTTAGTTAATGGACAAGAATTCACTGTATCAGACTGGAATTCTTAATGTTCTCCTTTTATTGAGAAGTTCTACTTTGGAGACTGCATAAGGGTGATCTTCCACATTCAACAGTAGGCTTATACTTTGAGTATAGTATAAAGTACCCTTCAGGGCAAACATGATTTTTCATGGTGTGCAGCTTAAGTGGAGAATATATGGACTTTAGTGACCTCCTCATTAGATGAATAAGAATGAGGCCTTCAAGGCTTACAGATGAATGTGGCCCTAAAAGAAATGAGAAAGAGCAATACATTTATTCTAGGTAGAGTTTTAAATGTGAAAGTTCTATACAATCGAAGCTAAAGGAATTTACAGTATGGACTTTTCATATGGGGTACCACGGATATACCTGATCAAAAATATGAACGTATGCATTTATTTTTACGTAATCCCTCCACTAAACATAGCTTCCGTAATACTGAGGACTAATTTAACCACATCATTTTCTTCTTCTGGTATAGTAGTTGTAGTAGCTATAGAAACATAATGTGAGCCCAGTCAAGCACACAGAATTTTTCACTTCTACAAGGCAGAGGATACGCGTTTTATTTCATCAGAGTGTAAGAATACACAGTCTTAGAAGAAGGTTGAATTCAGTTTAATTTTCATAGGAGCACATTCATAAAATACTCTATTAAAACAATATTACTGTTTGAGATCCCATTTTTGTTCTGTTACAATGCAATAACTTTCAGCTGCTTAGGAGAAATCCGGCATCAGGAGATACAGTTCAACTAAACAAAAAAATCCAACAACCTCTGAATATATACACACAGAGTATATATACAATTCAGATAAATCTTCACAAAATTGTAGTATCTTGTCTTATTTCTTGCAAAAGAAATGTTGCTGTTGGCACTTATCTCACGGATCTAAGGGTCAAAGAAGTATTGAAGGCATGAAAAGGAAGAAAACAATTGTCCAAAAATTTGGGACCCGCAGCCCGGGAGGTGTCCCCAGCAGAGAATGAATGGTTCAATAGCAGAGGCATTGGGTGACCAAAAGGTTACGTATCCATTATTAGTGGCTTAATTGAGGGTAGGAGAAACCAATATTTTGCAGTAAGTTTCAGGCCCGTAAGTTTCTCATGTGGGCACACCGCTTCAGTGCCAATGTCTCAATGGCTTCCTAAACCACTGGCAACAGCCTGTGAAAGAGTCAAGAACAGAATTCAGATGACTCGATCCTCACATTATGGATTTAACCTTTAGATCGTATCTTTTTAAAACATGAATAATTTTTCTTAGGGAACTAAGGACCTTCTACTTTATAATCAAATAGAAAAACTGAATAGATAAAATTGCTTTCTAAATTCTCAGTAAATGTCTGAACTGAATTTATCTAACTACTATTCTGGGTGAACCTTTGGAGCAGTCTTTACCTTGTGCAAATCAGCTTCCTCAAACCTTCTAAATGCTACTGCTCTGAATACAGCTTGCAAAAAATTATATGCTTCAAAATGCACAGACACATGTATACTGGGCATGGAGGCAGATTCCAAAATATGACCATGTGTTAATCAGGAGTATGAATACAGATTTATGGGTATAATTCTTTTGTCAGAGTGACCTACTGATTTCTATATATATTACTTTTACTTTCCAGAAAGTATATAAATTTAGACAGTTGAAATGAGCACATAGGAATAAGCTAAAACAGATATCTTTGATAAACTATATAGTCATTTGCATACACTACTGTCTCAGTTTTCTACAGTCTTTTTATGCAGGCATATAATGTTAACTGACCTAGGTGCGCAAAGCTTTCAAGTTCCACAGCGTAACTCTTTTTCTTTTCGTTCTATTCTTGTGATTTTTTTTCTAGTTTCTTCCTTACAGAGCATTGTCTCTCAGGATGGATGTGCCTCAGTTTCTTCCGGTTTACAACTTCCTGCACTAGATCTCAAGACAGAGTAGGTACCTCAGGGCCACAAACTGTGAAATATTTCAGACAATATGACTAATAAATGTGTAAGATCTATTGCTTTCACCTTTACTAAATTAACAAGACATTTAATAGTTGAAATTGTAAGTGCAAGCTAAAAGGCATGGCATAAGATATTATAAAAATGAACCTCATAAATGCTTTATGGCTTCTCTAACCTGATTCTTTGAACATATTTTCTCCTGACAGCTTTAAGTACATTTATTTTATACATTAAAGCTGACTCTTTTAAAACTTTTTAGCTTATACTTAGTGCAGAAAGATTTATTAGACTAAGAAATACATCTCTAATCCAGTTAAGTGACTTGTCTGCAGATAACATAATAAATTGTAAATTTGATCACTGAACCAGACTGCAAACTCATATAACATTCTGCATTTCATGACTGATCTCTGAGAGACGTATTAGTTTTTCTGGCCCTGTACTTTGGCTTTTCCTAGGTCATTATTTATCAGTGTAAGCATTATAGAGAAGAATCACTGTAGGAGAAACTGAATTTGATATTCTCCATTTAATCTGACAGAAGGCATTTTCTAAATCAGTATCACCTAGAGTCTTATCTCAGACAGTCCATTGAGTATCGGCTCATAGGCATGTTTTTCTTTTTTTTTCTTCATAGTTTATTTCAGATGATTCAGGGACCACAAGGATTCTTATGAAAAAATTCAATCTAAATGCTATTGGCAAAATCACAACTTTACATTGACCTTATGATGTTTGTTAATATTTTTAAAGGGCCGGTATCTGAACTCACAGGATTATAAGAACATTTCAGCTCTCACATTAAACAAAGGAAGTGTATAACACTCTGAGCTGCAAAGGGGGAGTCTGGAAAATCCTACCATTAAAGACGAAACTGGAATAAAGCTGGTTCAAGGTTCAAGAAGCAGTCTTCCTAGTCTATGGAAAGTCTAGGAAAGTTCTTGAGCCACATTTTAATTATGCTTGAGAACATCCAGGGTTTATTTTGCAAGGTTATTAAAATTTTTCCCTCATGTTTTTAATTGATTTATCTTTTATGTTCACTACATAGTACCTAAAGTCTCTATTACAATGCCATGCTGTAGATACACAGCTAAATTTTTTTTTGGTCAACTGCAAGTCAACACTGAGTGCATACACTAAAATGACTACCTGACAACCTGAGAATAAATACGGTTGAAAAGGCCAGCTGTTTTATATGCCAACAGTTACTTGTGATTTAAATGCCTGTTGTTTAGACAGATAGGGACTTAACTGGAAATGAGCATCCTAAGCATCTGTTTGTGAAACATCTGGCTACTTAGGAATATATCTACAAGCTTTTCTAGAAGCTAAATGGACACATATAGTACATGTAAGGCTAGAGATAAAGGTCAGAAAACGTGGCATGGGGCAAAATGTCTGGTATAGCCTTAGTAATAAACATTTGTATTTTGTTTTAATGATTTGGTAAAAGTACAGAAGACCAGTGATGGATGATGACTTTCTGCGAATGAAAAGATTCAGTATAACAGTCTAATCACACTCCATTTCTGTAGTCTCTTATCGATATAAATAATCCACAAATAAGATCATCATGAACTTCTTTATAATGTGACAGCTATCTTGATTAAGATACTATCGCATTCCTGAGTCACTTGCACCTTTTGTTTTTTGTGTTCACACATTTGGATACAGCTACCTGGAGTGGAAGAAATTCCATACTTTTAAATATGCAATGAAAATGTGTGAAAATACATATATTTCTAAACAGAAGTTCTATAATTTCTATGGCATTTATCAAAAGTTATAATTTGTCATTTCAGTTCTCTAGTCTCTACAGCCTAAGAACATTAAGAGTTTAATTATTTTTTTGTACATAAAGGCTAACATACATCAACCGCAAGACAGAAACATATATATTCACTCATTAATATAGTAAAAAAATATTCTTACAGTTGTCATTAATTAATGTCCTTCTAGATAAATAGCAAAAACAGTTTCAAAGTACATTTGCCACAGGAGCTAAGCTTTGACCATTTCACAGTTCATTAAATGACAAAATGGTAAAAACCACTCCAAAAACCAGACATACTTTTCAAATAATGGCAGTTGGAGAAGTACACCCAAAGTCAGGCCTCAGTTTGTATCTGCCAAAATTGTCCACATGGATTTACCTGCACATTCCCCAAAGTATATCCCCACTACCTATTTAATAATTACATTTACGAACTTTATTTTTCCGAACCACTCTTGAATCTGGTTCTATCTCTAGCATAGAAGTATCCACTTTAACATTTAAGTAAATAAGCATAGCAAGTCAAGCATAGAAATGCAAATTCAGGGTTTGCATTTTTTTTAACAAAATACTTCTTTAAAAAATATTCCCCTTAAAATTTCTAAAGAATTCACATTATGTTGTTATCACTGTAGGTATTACTGACTTCCTTCCTAGTACATTAGAATGTGGTTTCTCTCATACTAACAGAAATTAAATAGCACAATATGTCAGAATTGGACAATAACATTGGGTATCTACAATAATATTCTCATTTAATACAGCATTTTATTATTGACTAGAGTGCAGAGCAAAATGCTGACTGTATTTTCTCCTTTTACTATTTGATTCCCAAATATGAAATATTTGATGCAAGTTTTACTTTGACTTCCCTCCTGGCTTATAGCACACTTTCAGCAAGAAAATGTAGGTTTTTCATGGTCAAGGGTATTAAGGTTAATTCTAAATACTTTTGCATTGCTTGTTCAGAAAAAATGGTTGCATAGAGATGTGCAAGGAATAAGGCTCTCCAAACACCTTCAAACAGAGAAATCAAACTTTCAAGCACTTTTTACTCTAGGACTGACTATATTACTCAGGTCATTTAGTTGAAGGTAGCTTCCACTTAACGAATTGCTATCAGCTGTCACTACAGTAACTGCCCTTTTTAAGCTGCCCTGTTTTCAAATAAAACACTTCAGCTGAAGCTACTGTGAAAGTTGTCACTGTGTATCCACATCTTTAGTGTTTTTCATCTTTGAGATCTGAAATAATTTATAAGGGAGAGAAAGTACCACGGTTGTCTTTATGGAGGAATATACAGAAGAAAGTGAAGAAGGGAAGCAGGATGAAAACCTAGATTCACTCCACCTAAATCTAGGCACTTAATAAGAGGCCTGTGTCAGCAGCCAAGTTGCCTCAGTTTGCTCCATAATCACTGAAGACAGGTAACTGTTCTTGGACATGTTTTTTACCTTTGATTGATTGACACACTTTATCAATAAGAGCATACAGAAAGAATAGAGACTACTCAGCTTTTAGTTTTAGGTGCTCAGATAAGCACCCAGAATTAACCTAAATTAAGCTAGACTTAATTGGGTCCACAGGGATATTTTAAAATCAGTTATTTTAAACTATCAGTATTTTATAGAAGAAGACATTGCTGTTATTCCTGTAATTTATCTCTATGTATGTAATGTACCTACGTGTAATGTGTCTGTGTATGTATGTATCTATGTATGGATCTGTCTATCTACCTTTCCATCTACCTATGTTAGCTATCCTAGAGGGACTTTATTTCCTCACAGGATAAGAAATGTCAGTGTGCTTTACCTCTACACTTACCTACTTTGCTTTCTATTTTTTTTTCCTTTCAGACACACATATGAGCTGTTATTCCTAAACTATTTAATGTTACATAGCCAAAATTTGCAGAGCCATATCTTTCCTCGCAGACCTGTACTGCTGATACAATCCTATGTATTGGACGTTAAGAATACATAGACATATGCATACATGTATACAAAAAGATACCACTCTTAAAATACATCAGGAACAAGCATTTAACTTAACCAATGAATCACTTGTAAGCTATCTTGCAGAGCAGAGGTCCCAACCCAGCAGCTCCTAATGGCAGTCCATGGCACTGGTACTTTGCCATCATGCTGTGCACAAGCAGACGCGTTATAAGCCCGCAAAGCTGTTTATCACTACCTCTTAAACCTCAGTAGCTCATACAATTTCCTCAGCAGATATCTTGTCTCTCGAATGAGTAGTTAATGAAAGTACAAGTTTTGATGCATGCAAACCTAAAAAAAATCAAGTGAAAAATAAAACTTGCTTTGAGTAACAGGAGAGGTCGTTTTGGCAGCCGAGCAGGGTAAGAGCTTCATAAGTCGCTCTTTAATGCTGCGTTTGGTACTGTTCTGAGCGTAGAGGAAACCTAAAAAATATATTATCAGGACTGTTAACATAGCCTTGAGAACAATTTCTCTACATGCTGTATAATTTATCATTATACCAGAACTCTGATGGGAAAAGGTCAAGCCATCCTGAACTGCAAAAGGCAACCAGAAGTTTTGAACAGGACAACAAAATTGCCTTTTCTTTGGCTCTTTCCAACAAGAGGCATTTTCGTATGTGTGCATCTCTTGAAAAGTTCTTATAGCCCACTTTAAAAGACATATTAGTGCCAGATTATATATTTATTTGAAACAACACAACATAAGAGTGTTCTTAAAGATTTTAATGAGAAAATATTTTAAAGATTTTTAAATCTGTTTAAATTCTTGCTTTCTTTTTAGGCTAAATATGGAGAAAAATAAAACTCAAAGAGCTTTTTTGTTGTCCTTTCTGGAAATCTTGTAGCTCCACAGCTGACTTTCTTCCACATCATTCATTCACCAATATTGATAACCAACTGGTACTTTTGCCTTTTCTGAATATTAAAATATGAAACATGATGTGTAGCCAGTCTTCCTTTTCTTTATAATTTGACATTCTACATATATAGAATTATGACGATCATTTATATATTTTCATCTTTAAATATGGACATGGCTGAGAAGTTAATGTTCATGTGCAATAAAGCAGGTAAATTGTATTACTCTAAATTACTGAGAAGGAAACTGTCACAGTAAATGCCTGTGACATCTAACTAACCATTTTATACAACACGGGTGACACGAGCAAGAAATCTCCTGGACAGACAATTGCTGCAAATTACAGAGTTAACCTCTGTAAACCAGTTAACTAAATGATTTACTTTCCTGAAAAAGGCAATGTTCAGTGTGGATTTCATGCAGTTCCTGCACTTTTCATCTCAACTGCATATGCTCAGACACAAGCCCCGTTCTGTAACGGCTCTTGCTACAACATCAAGAAAGCAAAACACAGTGGAACAAGAAATGAAAGACACTACTGACAGTTTCTGTGCTACCGGCACAGTCACCAGGATAACTCTGGGTTATCCCAGCTACTACACTTGTGCTGAATACTGGTATTCTTTACATTATGTAGAACAGTTCCTGTCTTTCACCAGATCAAGAGAGTGGGAACCTACCATCTTCACCATAAAGTGGAACTTGCAGGCCGTCTTGAAAAATTATGTCCTTTTGAAGAAGGAGAAAGTGAGAAGTGAGAAAGTGAGAAAAATAATAAAGGCTGTAAATGATAGGAAAAAATCTGCCAGCTTGTATACGAATAAAACACTGAAAGAACTGAGATGAAAGAAATGAGGAAAAACAAGAAAGATCAATTAAGTCTGAAAAAAGTCAATCAATTGTTAGCAGGCCAGTTCTGCCTCTGAGACAACTGCAGCTCTGGTGAACGGATTAAAGAACCTAGTTTCAGCACAAGGTCAAATGGACCTAAATGAACTACTCTGGAAAATTTAAAACTTTTTCCTACAAATAATAACAATTAATACACTTATTATTTGTAGCACTCAACTGTCAGCTCAAATTAGAATCACTGTGTAGATAAATGCATACAATAATAGACAATCTGTGATCTTATGGGTATCTCAAACTTCACATTTTTAGTTTGAATACAAAAACTGACCCTTTAAAGTGACATTTTCTGGTCCCAGCTAGTAGCACCTGTGGTATTGCACTATGCTTGTACTGCAGATTTTGATTACAAAGGAATTTTATCTTAAAGATTTTTTACCTCAGTAGTAATTATTCTAGAAAACACATGTTCTAGAAATATCTAATTCTAGCTTTATAACTGAAGTTAAGGTTTATTGTCCATGTAATAATTATATAATTACATGGGTCTTCAACCCTGGTAACAGCTGGAGAAGTGTACAGTACTTTGCAAAACCTGGAGAGATGTATTAGTTCTGAAGGGTTTGAAGCCTAAAGCCTTGATTAAGCAAATAATTTTGTTTAATTTATACTCCCACAAAAGCTCACAGAATTCCGTGAAAGTCATATAGGCTTTGTGGTGCTATGATCAAGGTCAAAAACAAAATACAATAAATGGGAGAAAGCAATATCAGAGGTGTAACAGAGGAGGACAGTATAATTTTGGTATTCATTTTTGGCTCCTATTTTAAAATATTTGACACGAAGAATTGAGCTGAGGTGAAGGAACTGGCTTATCTTCGCTCAGTAGAAGAAACTAGCATGCCAGCTTATAGCTGCCAATGGCTGCAGTGAGTTCAGTCTGCAACTCTTTCAATCCACTCTTATGATCTTCATCAACTCTCAGCTTGTCTGATTTGTGAATATTTAGCATGAAGACTGATGCTATATCTAAGTAGTTTTACAAAAACACAGTTACGTGTGCTATGATTGAAATCATGGACACTGCAAGTTTAAGCAAACCTGTTCCCAAATATACGGGCAAGGGACAGTGAAGATGATGATGTTCAGCCACAGGGCAACACGACAATAGATAGTAAGTGCTATATATAATATCACCATAAAAACAGTTTTTGCATAAAAATAGTTAAAGGCTGTGATAGTACATAATAAAATCTTATTTTTAGTGATTTTGTCAAATCATCTGACCAATAAAAATTCGGGGAGAATGATTTTTGACTAATCTGAATATATTGTACTTGTTAAATTTTACTAAACTTATTTTTAACTCAAAGAGCAACCTTTCCCTACACATAAATCATAAATTATTTCCACTTTAAAGCTCACCAAGTAATTATAATGCATATTATGGTAATAGTTTTTACCAGTTAAATAGCTTTTACTAGTTTTTCTAAACTAGTCAACTAGTTTATGGAAAAAAAAATCATCTTAATATGTTTTAAAGACCTGATGTAATGTCTGTGAATTGTTCCACACTAACCACCTTGTGGCCACAATTCGGAGAGCTCCGGAGAACATCCTTACAATGCCCAGCATGTGGTTTGAGCTGGACTTACAGAGAACCTGAAAGGGCAGGCGCAGACTTACCCCAGTCCTGAGCAGATGAATGGAGTGCATTTATCTATCTCTCTCATGTATTTTACTTCCTGAGTAGTTCTACAGCTTTCAGTGTGATTTTTCGTGACTAAAGCAGTATTGAGTACCCAGAAAGCACTCTGGGCCTATGCTGAATCAGTGTTTAGTATGTATTGAGACACTAACAAATACGAATTAAGATGAAATACTGTAATCATTTTTGTGAGTTCTGTAGCTATTTGCCCAAATTAAAATAGGCTAAGGAAAAAGAAGTGGCCTTTAACAACCTAAGTTAGATTAAAATTGATTGCTCTCATAAAAATGGTTCACGTCTAATAACCCGTCTCCAAAATGGCTATTCATGAAAACGTGGAGAGTCACGAAACACCAACACACTGATAGTGCTGAACTGATGCTGCTTATTTCAAAGTACGAGAATAGAATAATACTAACTCTTAGTCTGCAAAGAGATATTTAGAAGCTAAGTTTTCCAGACTCTTCTTGATTTGCCTTACTTAACAATTTATTAACTAGAAAGTCCGCAGCTGTTACCCCTATGTCAATCACACACAAACTTCTTCACACTCGCTCAGTGTGAAGGTTCTTCATATTCAGGTTAACTAACTAGGGCTGCTTGCTCTTGTGTTGATGATAATTCATTCGTCTGCAATGAATGTTAAGCCCTGACACACACTTTTCCCTGAAATTCACTCTGGGGGTGTCCTAGAATTCATCGCCTGCTGCATCGTGGGCTACTGTCCCAAGAGGATCTAGTACTTCACATAAAGCTCTGTAACTAGAGCATGCCTTAGATACTCTCATATTTAGGCACTGGTGCACTGATGTGCATGTTCAGTACAGATATTAGGCATATTCGGTATCCTTTAGGAGTGGCTGCTATTCACCTTGACTTGTATTTGTGATAAAGGCAGCAACAGTTTAAATCTCTGGTTTATGGAGATGTAAATTAGACAATTGTATTTCTACATTTTTGTAAACATAAATATAGCATGGATAGTACAATGCATACACATGATATGTACAATTTTTTTTCAAATTGCTATTTTTTAAAATTATATTTGGCCAAAATCATCCAAATCATTGTTATGCACATGATCTAGTTACTTTAGTATCATAATGTTAACAAACTGATCCAGATCTGACACTGGTCATTACAAAAAAAATACAAAAAGAAGTACAGAAATTGTTCCTCATGAAATTAAAAAAAAAAATAGTCTAGCCATAAAAGGTTATAAAAGATAGGAAAAAAAGACTAGCTAAACTAAACAATCTCACGAAAAGTTACCACGTATTCCTAATTATAATTTATCTATGCCTACAGTATACCTGTCATAATTCTTTACACATTTATTTTCTTCAGAGGTATGATCTCTCCACTTCAGAAAGACAATACATATTGTCCTATTGATACAGAGACAGGGCAGTCCACCCCACAGAAGAATATCAGCTGAGAGATTTTTGCAAGACAAAACGTCTTTCTTCCTAAGTGCTGTTTTTGGTTATGGCATATATACTTTGTGGTCAGCCTGAAAGCAAGGTCAGGTGGCCAGTTTTTCTTGGAATAGACTTCTGCTCAACAGATGAATTAGACAGCCAGTCTTGCACCTCAAGTAAGAGCACAAGACGGACTGTGACTACTGTGGCTGCCCTTGCCCTTACACCCTTTGTCCCACACGCCTTTTCTGCCTACAGCAAATTCTCTCTGTTCCCTCCCGCTTTGCCTCCTGCCTCGTTGCTATTTGGGTGACAAATTTCAACCTAGAAGAAACACTCAGCTGAGTACTTAAAAGAGCTTGTTGGGCAGGCGGTCACTACATTTCATAGGAATTCAAAAACTTGAAGCCTTTCTCCTCCCCAAAATTCATTGTCAGTGTAAAGAAGAAGTCTCCTGTAATACTCCTTTACCCTCCAAGTTTTTTTATTGTTCTTTATTTTTGCTCTTTCTCAAAGTTTCTCTGCTTTATTTGGCAAAGATGGCATACAAGCCTTGCTCCACTTTTTACTCAGCAGTATTTACAGTCCACCGACCACATCCAGTGTCTTGGCAGTAGACCCAAGCTCACAGTAGTGCTGGAATTTGTATTTCGTTCTCTTACAGGGCTTTAAGCCTTCCCAAGAAAACAGGAAAAATGCTTATATTAATTTTTCCTAAATCTAATATATTGGTAGCAGGTGACAAACATCCTGAAAAACTGAAATGAAATGCATGAAGTCTTTTGTTAGCATAAAGGTTTGTGCCCAATTTGAGCTGTATGATCACATTTGTCCCAAGGTCCTAAGGGCTGGCAGCCCCACCAAACTGTTAATGGCTCAGCACGGATGGAGAGGAGACGGAAACAAAAACAAAGTGTAATTTTTCATGTTCTTAGTTCATGACTTTTGGAAGACAGACAAATCAGAATATTTGTTCTTTTTATGTAGTGAACCTGGGTATGAAACAAAATGATGTACAACATAAATATTTATAAATCTAAGCCTCTACTCTTTGGAAATACCTGTTGAATAACTAGCTCAGCTGTCAGCAGGCTACTCTTTCAGAGCCTCATCAATTTTCACCAAGCCTGGAAAATATTCTTATCACTCATATTTTTATGTATATATGTATTTTTAGTGATTCTTCTTCTACTGCCCCCAAATTTCTGTTTAAATCCCAAAATATACCTGTCATCTTCACAGGGCCCTGTCATCTTCACAGGGCCCTGCAAACCACAGCAGATCCGCTACAAGGAGGGGTCATCAAGGCACTGAGCTGATAAAATGGATGGTAGCATTTTAGGGCCTGCTTCAAAATGTACATTCAAGAGCGAGGTTGCTCTCCTACATATTAAATTCCTTTGTAAATACTGTTTTAAGCCAGCCTCCCATTGGCAGACTCAGAAAAGGAGCTGATGGCCACACTTCTGTAACACCAAATTAGAGGTCAGAGTCAGTTTGGAAGTTTTGAGGCCAATAACAGCTGAATGTAGATTGAGAATGTAGGAAGGACAATAAATAACTTTGTCAAAGACAGTAACTACAGCATAGAATAGATTGGGCGTTTGAGAGCATGGATAAATGCAAAAGGATGAAAGAAGACAGGAGAACGCTAATATTGCAGGAGCGAAGAAAACAGGGAGTGAAAGAGAAGTACCAAAGTATAGAAAATATGAATAGGAGAAATGGCAATGCTTTGTCCCTCCTGTGTTTGGTAGATTCCCTAAATATGACTTTATTATATAGACCGCTCCTTCGCAGGACAAAAATGCAGCTTTTAAACATGGAAAATTGATTGTTATGAACAATTCCTGTATTTAATGTAAACATTATCTAAAACTATTCTAAGGAACTCCAGAAGCTGAAACACTGAAAATTACAGAGAGTTCCTTCCTTGGAAATGTACGAGTTTTCCAATAACACTTAATTAATTTTATTACTATCCTAGAGCATGTGCAAGCTAATCCCCTATGACAGGAAACATATTCATACCAGTTCTCTTTCTTTCTTTAGAAAAACCTTACTTGAAGTGAACCATGCAGTCATATGAGAGGATGCAAAATGAACCAGATTTGTTTAATTCTTATTCTGAATTTTGTAGTTTCCTTCAGTTGCAGCACTCCTGTTTTTTATGGGAAGATTATAGAACAGAGACTATATACTCTTGTAGCTTTTACAGCAACATAGTGTACAGTGCCAGCTTGAAAACCAATTCTAATTATACAACAGATGACAGTTAACAAATAGCAAGTTAATTTAAAAAACTCTAGTATGTTGCATGATGAATTTTAGAGGCTGGTGTGAAGAGGTGTGACAGATCTGCAATTTTGTTGGGTAGACGTGACAAATACATTCTTGTACATCCCATCCTTTGAAGGAACCTGTGTGTAATTCATTACACAAGAAACACCAGTGTTAAAATACTGAACTTTTACTCAGTCTTCTAGTTCATCTTGACTACAGTTGCCTTCTGAGACTATAATTAATCTCAAATAGGTTTAAGGATTAATGATCTGGATAGCAGATCAATTTTGAAGTAATGTTTTAAAAATTTACATTGTACAACGTACAAAATGTCACAAATGTCTACTTCTCAGTAAAACGGAGTCTGTGATTCAATGACTGTACCAGAACTCTTTAAGGTGAGAGTTCCTGACTGGTTTTCTGTTCCCCGCTGCTGATTCCCGTCACAATGTCACGCTGGTTAAGAATAATCCTTTCTTTTGCAAACCTTTTTATATTTCCTGATCCAGTTGACAGTACACCTCAGCAAGTAACTTTGTCTGCATGGTGGGATGGTGGTGTATTCCGGTAGGATGAGAATGAACAGTCAGCTTGGGAAAGTGGGAACTTCTTAGCCCAGCACTGCTGCCAAAGTTCCCACAATGCTGAACCATGATCTCATTTTCTACAACACAGATTTGGGGGAGGGAGTAGAGTGTTATCCGATACTAAACAAAGACAAAAAATGTATTTCTGCTAATCTAAGCCAAAGAAAGAAGTTAAGGTATTCCAAGCTATTTTCTAAGCTTAGAAATCGCTTTTATTGCCAGTTTTGTTCACAACTGTTTTGAAAGGCGTCTAATCTATTTCAGCTGGAGGGTACATGCATAGCAATAACATGAAATTATTAACTAAAAACAGCTTAAAAATCTGAGATGATTATATACTGTCATGACAATGAGATTTATCTAACAAATGGAATAGCTATGATAAAAAATTCAAATAGTGTATTTCTACTAGTTTCTCTATGAATTACAAAATTTAAACAGCTTAGTTAATTCACAGAGCATTATCAGGACAATTGGACCAAATTCCTCCAGTGGACAAAACTCCTAATAAAGTTAGTGCTAATATTGCTTCAACAAAGAGATAAGAAATCTGGCTTATAAAGGAACTTTGAAACCAGACTGTACAAAAATGTTAGAAAAAAATTTCAGCTGATCACTGGCTTTCCATCCCAAGGGTTTGTTAACTGTTGCAAAAAGGAGTTACAATCTTGAGACACAGAAGAAAGGTTACTTACTGAATAATATTTACAACCTTTATTTTTGGGATTGCTTTTTAAAGTAGCTTTTCCCTACAACGCAACACATGCGCACAAACACACAAGTTGCAGCATTCTGATGCTAATTACAAGTCTTCCCTATAGCAACTTAGACTGCAAAACGAGAGAAATAATTGCTGCAACAGGTGGGGATGTTTGATTACATCCTCCTGATTTTGTCACTACATGTTTACCTTTTCTCTGTAGTTGCAGGGCTTTTTGGTTATTAGTAATCAGTTTCTTCTCTTTTGCCTGCAGCTTCCATTTCTCCTTATTACCATTATGGCTCTCACTTGCCATATATTCATTGCATTCCTAGTTTTAGTGAATAATACTTCTGAGCAAGGAGGAATGCTTGATTTTAAATTCAGTCAAAGAGCCTTTGCAGTTCTCCATCCTGGGCTAAGGGGAGCAAACTTTTTTGACTTCAGCCTGACAGAGCTCTTAACTCGGAAGAAAGCATCCCATGGAAAACGTGCTGGGACTGCTGGCTTCCACAGTTCGAATTCTTGTTTTGAGTTGGTTGCTTCCAAGTAAGTCAAAATGTGTTGAAGATGATACTATCTCTCTTCTGTCTCCTGCTTACTTGCTATAAATCAGAAGATGCACATCTGACTTCCAAACTTCAGGGATCCAGGTATAAATCAGGTATAACTTATTTGCTGTACATAAAATCCCTATGTGTTTTCTATTCTCTAATACTATTTTTTTCCATTTAATGTTAAAAATTTTCAGCTAAACTAGAATAATGTAACCATGTGAGCTAACACATACCAGTCTATGTGAAAAGAAGTGACCAAAGGGAAGTCAGTTTACGAGTGTGTACACGTGGTAGAGATGGAATAGGTAGGAAGATCATTGGGTATTGCTATCTTGTAATGTTAGCCCATAGCAAGCATTAAGAAGCAATATTCCAACAGAGGAACTCTCTACCTGAAAGGCCCTATGACTAATAAAAAATGTATCTGAAGAATCCCAGTAGAGCAAAGATTCTTGATTTCGGAGTTCTTGCCAGGGCAGATGTAATCAGTTCAGTGAGATTCTATCAGAAATTTGACAAACTGCACTCTTGCCATACCACAATAAATTGCCCCAGTGGATACAGTTGCTTAGCAGGCCTAAAAGCAAGCTAATCCACTTGCTATTTTCTTTTACAGAGGCTCTGATAGTATTATTTATCTATTTATTTATTTATTTCCCAGACCACTTTCACTGTTAGCTCCAATTAAATAAAATACCTTGGACTTTGTGATGAATGCAGTTTGGCAATTGTCCTCATGTAGTTCTCATACCTTCTAATAGCCCATCCACATATGGATCTCAACCATCTTGGGCACACTAGGAAACATTGCCAAGAATAAATTGAAACTCCTTTTGAGTTCTTAAGACTTCTTGGAATTCTTTGTTCCCCAGGGAAAAACAAAAAGACATGTAATAAAGAAAGCAGAAATTTCACTTTGTTTCTTTAGAGTCCTCATAACATGCTTTACTGTCTTCAGATTAAAAGCCACAGTTAACCCCTTAAACTGTGAAATATAGAGACTCAGCAATAACTCCAGGACAATGGAAATAAGGCAGACACAATAAAGTAGAGAAATAACAGAACTCATTATGTATTCTTACAGGTGTATACATGTAAGAGTGTGAGTTTTGTTATTTCTTCTACTTTTTTCTATATTTCACTTATAATGAGTTCTGTTATTTCTCTACATGCACAAACCCGAATAGCACAGCTGTCTAATGTGAGCTACTACAGGTAGGAGCCTCACAGTACAAAATGCTATCTGCAAAACTAACCCTTCTTTATTGCTCATTTTTTAAATCAGGTGAGCAGATAGTGATATAACCATTACATATGGATAAATATATATAGTTGTATAAACTCTCATAAAAATATGTGTGATACTAAAGATTCCAGAAAGATTACCTCCATTTTTTTATATTTACATGTTTGAATGACACACTTTCAATGTAAGATACTATCAAATAAATATTAAAAGTTGATATTCAAAGATGTAGCAGTTTCTTAAAAAGAATCAAACAAAATAAAAACTTTGTACGGCTCTTGGCATACAAGTGTTACTTTATACATGAATAAAGATCTCAAGTTTTCTGATCTAAAGTAAATCCAAGAAGGAAAAAAGGACTCCATTTCTTCTTACTCCTTTTACCGGTTCTTGCGCTAAATAAAAAAAAAAAAAATGTTTCTATATGATCTTGTACCTGGCTTTATCTATTTTTTAAAGAATCCTACTAAGTGTCTCTTTTGAAAAGAAAAAATTCATAGTAAAACAGACATTAAAAACCTCAGCTGGCATTTTCTAAAGAATCCTTAATTCAACAGGTTTCAAAAGTCTGCTAAGAGAAACACAGCAAATAAACTGTTGCCGGAGACCAACGGAACTAGGACACTGACAAAAATTAAATTTGTTTATAAAGAAGGAGTAATAGATTCAGATATTACTTCTGATACGAGTTTCTAATGACACTTCTTGTGATTTAGGTGCATTCTCTTATTTTAATAGAAAAAAAGTCTCCTCTTTGCTGGTTCTAGTGTTCTCCGAAACAAAGGAAAAGCAAAGAAGCAATATTGCAAAACTACAGAGTATAACTTACTGAAATAGTTAAAATATTATCTTCAACAAAAGAAGCAGTATTTTCTATATATAAATGTGACATTTAAATTGATGCTGCTGCTCGAAAGGGTGTCATACCAGGAATGTTTACTTGAAAACCTGATCCCGCAGTAGTTCAGAAACCTCCTAGAAAATGTATATTTCACTGACTTGTGTTGCAAGGTAGCTTATTAGCCAGCTCAGAAGAGAAAAATTGCACACTCTTTCTTTCATTTTTCTAACAGATCAGTCAAAGTTCCAAAAAAAAAAAATATATATATATATATATATATAAAAATATATATATACACACACACACATATATATATATATCCAGGGGATCAACGCTCAACTGTCAGGCTTCTATGAGAAGTTAAACCTATTCGAGTGACTACAGTCTACTAGACAATGATACAGTCAGGCGTGTGTCATTTTTTTCTGCAATTGTGCATAAAGAAAATTGAAATTCTGAAACTTTAGGACATTACCGAGGTTCAGGAAATGAACCTTCCATAAGAATTTCATTTAAGGGATCTTCTAATAAAAGAATTTGATATCAGTCACCTTATGATTGCCTGGGAAAAACAGTTACCCAGTTAAATATATTTTGGCTATGAAACTGGTGCGGATAAATAACCTCAGCTAACTATATTAGTGTATTAAGTTTTTTCTTAATAAACACTGTAGATTTTTGGTATTTCTTTTGCTTAAGCAATTTAACGATAGTTATGGGTTTTTTTTTTTTTCAGAGCATCACTTGTGTTTATGTTTACTGATTTTTAGCAGTTCTTTACACTCTTTAATCCCTGCGGATAAAAATCATAATGCTTTCGTCGTCTCAAGCACTAGTCTTGGATTAGCTTTACGTATTTGCTAAGGCTAAAGTGAAAAATAAAAGGTGGGAACAGGATAACAAGCACTGAGAGAGACACATGGTCACCCATCAAGCAATGTTTCAGAATCAATAGCCAATTTACTACACCACTTTGTCACTGTATAGCTTCCTGAGTTCTTGAGATCAACCCTGTTACTTTTCATGGTGCAAAATATTGCAAGTTAGTGTCCGCCATTTCTCTTTCTTTCCTTGACTAAGCGGTGACAAAACTGTTAACAGCAGTTAACTCAGAAGTAAAATCTCATTATTCAACATACATATGTGCTTAGACATGCTAACAACATACAGCTGAAACTGTTTATGCTTATGTGGTTTATTTTGGAGACTGAGCTGGTAGATCTGAGAGGACAATAATCTCTGCAGAATGGCAAGTGCTTGTGAAAAAGGATAATAATATCTCCTGCGGGCAACACGGTAGCTGAAAGTGATTAAGCCATTAGGGTCCCGCTGATGTCAGGGTTGTTACAGTTATCCTGTCTGACAAAAGAAACTATCTGCTAAAATTAAAATAAATACATACACAGTAGCAGATAAAAAATACACAGTCTGATATAAGCAAATGTTTACATTCATATACAGAAAATCGATTCCTAATTGTTCTCCAGTTCTCAATCAACCATTGAAGCTCTCCTGTTCAAAGGACATTTAGCTTTTAATCACGGCTACAAGGAAGACATATCAAAGAAATGGAAGCATATTTTCCAGTGAAATCTTTGTTCCTGTGTTTTTTCTAGTTGGAATGTTATTTTTCTAAGTGCAACTTTTATAAGCTGTTCCTCAAAATATTTCCGCTGAGGAGTTAACCATGATAGACTTTACTCAGACTTTATTTATTATTATTTTATGCATTCTCCACAGAAATCTATGGGATTAGCATATCCAGTTTAGCATTTTATGTTTTCTTCTAAAACTTCCTGCTCATGCAATGATGCTGCTAAACAAGATGCTGCACAGCTTTTATCAAAATTCCTCCTTTAGCCTATAATTCCCACTAACTGCATTCATAATCAAAATACAACAAAACAAAAGTGCTATTTTCTCCCTTCAGAGTTCCTTGTTAAATCCTTCTAGACTGTGAGCCCTTTCAGATGGGCAGAAACTTTTTTGTCTTTGTACCTTAAATATTGCAGAAGTCATTGCAGCTGAGCAAATAAAATACTAACAATTACTCAGTTAAAATTGACTTCACTGAACTGTGTATTTAAAAAGTGTCCTTTATTAAAGGGCTTCTTTAAGAAAAGAGTTCAAACCCATAATATTGTAATTCTAAGCAATTTCTGAAATTAGTTAAAAACAGTAGTTTAAGAGAGAAAATTCTGGCCAAAGGGTTATAGTTTAGGCTAGAGATCAGGGTTTTGCCTCTTGGGTGACACATTTAAGACTCGTTACAACCGAAGCCCAGGCTTCCTAAAATAGTCTTTTGAAATACTGTAAAAATCTAATTTGTTGAAATCTCATTTAGTTTAAAATTTAGTTTAAAGACTGATTCACAATTTTCACAAGTTTTCTGAAGATCCTTGCAGGCTGTTATTTACTCATGAATGTATCACGCATGGGCACTATCCTTCTGATTTTTGTCTCACATGAGCAATAATTCCAGGATCATAAAGCGAGCACCACCAGCAGCAAGGGCGGACATGGGAGGCGTTCTTCCTTAGCGTTAGAGTCAGAGTCCTGAAGAGCACGTTCACATTCTCCAGAAACACAGTCAGACGCCCTTCTGTAGATTAGGGGTGGCTATATTTGATTGAAACAGTCAGATTCCCCTGGAACCCTCCGGATAAATCTGGCTGAAAAGGTCAAGTTTGGACAGAATGGGAGCTATGCAAGTTAAAAAGTAAAGGCTCTATACATAACTTTGTACCTTCAAAGTGCCTTGGATCAATTAAGTTTTCAGTTCTGAATTTCAGTTCTGAGAATCCTACCTTCAATACTCGTCATTCTGTACACTATAGTCATTTAACCAAGAAAGTTTTCTGAATGGAACTAGCAACCTAATGATACGAGAAAGGTCAAAGAAAATGTGCTTAAAAATAAGTTAAAAGCTATGCTAATTATCATCCTGATTTTTCATGAGAAGCTTGTGCAAAATGATTTAAAGAATGGGGGAAATATAATCACACTTTCTCCTTTAAAAAGTAAACAAGTCACTCAATCTTATACATTCAAAATTATATACGGCAGAAATACAGTCTAGTGTAACTCACTGCTACAATTAATGGCAAAAAAAAAAAAAGAGTGGGAATGGCACAAGTTTAAAATGTGTTTAATTTCAAGCACTTTATATTTTCACAGCTAATATGCTGAATATCACTTATTCTGGGCAAAGCCAGACTTCAAGGACTGTTAACTTACTTGAGTGGTCAGTATTCTGAGTAAGACAGCAAAGCTCTAAAGTGTACAGGTTTTGCCAGATTGGAGGTAGAATGCATATCACCTTCCAGAGTGAAGTTATTCAGTATAAAACCATAAAGATAAAGAATAAGACCTTAAAGGTATCTCCTTTGTAATGTTTATGCTCCCCTTTGTTAAACGGACATTCCTTCCTTCACAAGAATGTAAGAAAACTTAGATGCTAGTTAACAGTTCTATGATTACAGAACTAAGTTTCTTGAGAACTTTACAGCAGCAATACTATTACAGGTATACATAGAAAATGGCTTGGAATTGGTAAATCAATTGACTTTCCATTCCAATTTTCTTTTATTTGTATTTTAATAAATCACCTTACCTGCTGCATTTTCAATCTTAATTTTCTACAAAGTGAATAGGACTCTTAGATAATTTTGCATCTGGTACACCGTTTTCGTTTTAACCTTAAACGTGAAAAGAAATTCATCAGTGAACATATGCTAAAAACTTGTGCCAGTTAGATTTCATATTCTCTAAGCTGTTGCTGATTAACTGATCCTTACTGTAATAGCAGTTCAAGGGAAAAAGGACATATAATCTTGCAGTTTATACATCTACAGATAGACATTAAAATCCACTGCCAGTGATCCTGGTCTTGTTCAGATGTTCTTCATTGTATTTAAATGTTAAAACAAACAGATATTAAGAATATTAAGAGGCTCTGTTGTAAGAAATTCTATCAGTTCTAATGAAAGGCAGCAGAAGGAATATGTTAAAATAGCTACTACAACTGTAATTGCTTCCATATCTTAAATCCAGGGGCAGATTTGCCTGGATTTCTAAAAAGCTATCCTTTTCCATTACTGTTGGCTATTTGGAATATACTCTGTGTTGCAATTTTGGAGAAATTGCCCATCCAGCCCCTTCTTTATGAAGGCTGCATCTTGTCCAACATTCAAAACTGCTTGCAGCTTTTTTTTTTTTCTTTCAGTAAAACCTACTGTGTGATAAAATCCACAGCAATAAAAGCTGTTACCTTTATTTCACTTTGTCGGGTGTTACAGCCAAAATCAAGTGAAGAAGAAACTATGGGCATAACCCAAATAGGGATTTTGGCTCTTCTACGAGGCACATACATTTGAACTATTGGACAGCTTAAATTTGAAAGACCTACGTACTTTTGGAAGATCTTCCCCAACTAGCTAAAATATCAGTTGTTTTAACAGACAGACTACCAAATTATCCTAAATTATGTGATTAAAAAAGTCAGAATGAGATTCTAATAGTCTTTGAACCCTTTATAATTTTTTTCCCTTTCAGATCGCTATTGGATGTTTTCCATTACAACTGAATCCTTTTCAGTACTTCAATAAGGATCACTTTAATGATCTGAAAATGTGCCACAGGGAACATTTGATTAAAATGTATAATACTGAAGAACAAGGATTCATCAGTAATTGTACATTTATAATACTGACAGTAGATGAAATTGTTTCTATCATTTTCCAGCAAGCAATATTCTCTCTAAGAACATTTAATTATACAGACAGAAAGTATGTGGAAGAGCATACTGAAGGGATCTTTAGTTTAGCTGAAAGCATTGTTTTATTTTCTAATTTGATGTTTCTTACAACATCAAATGATTTTGTGAAAGAATATTCCGGCTTGCATTCTATTACACGTATATATTCATAAAAAGTGAGGTATCTTCACTGATATCAGTTGATTTACATCAGTTGGATATCACTTTTGCAATTCACTGCCTGTGTGATAAAAATGAACGGAACTACTCAGTCTGTACACCTGCCTATCACAAATCACAGAATTGTTACTCATAACAGCTCATAACAATTTGTATCTACATAAAAAATGTGAGAGACAGGCACTGGGCAAATATGAAACAGCGTAGTTGCGTGGAAGTCATTGAGGATATGCTGGTTTGGATTTTGCTTGGTAAAAATGGAATAATAATGCAAAACTGGACCTAGAAAAGTACAGGGCTATTGAGTAGGGGGTGATAATCACATTCCAAGGTGCGGAAAACAGCATTTTCATAGTAAGTTTGTTATAGTAAAGTATAGTAAAGTTTGTTACATAGTAAAGTTTGTTATAAATTATCATTTAATATCACTTATCAGATAATTCATTTGCATCTTTATATAAACAACAATGTTGGCATTTTCTTGCAGTATTTCAGTTTCAAATGCTGATAGAGCAAAGCCATAAAAAAGCCCAATATTCCCATCTACTCATTAGTATTGTAAATACCTTGCGCTGAGCTAACTGATGACTGATATCAAAAGCAGGAGGAAAATACATCGCTGCCTATATAGCACAAATGGCTGACTTTACTTTGATTAGAAGGCTTTTCTACACAAAACTACATCTGTTCCAAATGATCATTTCCCAACCCCAGCAAGCTGCACGTCCTCACAGGCAGTAAAATTACAATAACTGTTCAAACAATTGTTTGGGAAGAACTGGAAGCACTCTGGAGACAGGATTAGAATTCAGAAAGTTTCTGACAAATCAGAAAAATAATCTCAACTCCCCGAGAATGCAATTAAGTCAAGTGCAAAACCCTCCCCAAGGAAAAAATGACTTGGCAAAGTTATTAAGTCTCAGATACGGATCTATATCTGTGTTAGGGTACCATTTTTCAAGGACAGGGACCAACTGAAGTAAGTTCAGAGATGAACACCAAGAATCAAACTGAGTCTATAAGGAAAGACTAGAAAAAATAAGGTTGTTTGGTCTAGGAAGAAGATTGAAGGGAGACAACATGATGGTCTCCAATATGTGCAAGGTTGCCACAAAGAGGAAAAGAATCTTTTAAGGATCTTTGGGTAACAGATAATAAGTAATAAATTTACGTTTCAGAAAAGATTTATATGAAATGTTTGGAAAGCTATCCTAATGTAACCAGTCTTATTTTATAGGCATGTTGTGGGCTCATAACTACTTAAAGTTGTTTCAAAACATTAGTTGGAAAGGGGTTAAGGTTTAAGGTTTAGGGCTAGGCAACAGACTAAATGACAGTCTAACAATCTTTCCAGTTTTGTGTTTATGTTTTTATGAAAAATGACTATGCCCTAGAAAAAGCTAATAATGTCTCATAAACTAAAAGTCTCTGTCTCTAAATACAGCTTATCTAGGCTCTTTAATTGGATCAAATGTGGCTTTAGATTGTAAGGTCTTTGATGGAAGGATTGAGTATCTCCTTGAGTCTCTGATACATTTACCATAGTAGCTGACAAAAAGAAATACCAAACAATACCAAAAACCCTGGTTCTGAAGAAGCTGTAATCTCCATACTGATACATAACTGAAAGAAAGCTCTCTGACCAGGAAAACGTAAATACAAGTTCCTGAAGATGGATTCTTTCCATTTTCTTCCCCTTCCGATACTTGGATAATGAGTCCTGAGTATTCAGGATTCCAGAAAGTTAGTCATTAGTAAACATTTATCAAAAATGCTTTATCAAGTTCAGACAGGAATGCAATGGGATATACTGTAAATTTAAAGAAGTTAAAAAATTTCTAATTTTACAAACACATGGATCTCATGAATCATGTCAACCTTCACCAACATCAAATAATTTATTACCCGAACCTAATCAGACTAATACTTGCTTAAAGATCTAAACATTAACAGCCTCCTTTTTAAACCAGTCTTTCACATTTTCCTTCTCATGTGTGGTGTCTTCTTAATCGGCACCAGAAAAATATTTAATAATGGCCCAAATAAAGATTAAGATACATTTGGGTAGATTTATTTTAAAGGTATGCATACTGTTTTCCTCAGTTTGCATTTCTGTGCTTCTATAAGGAATAGCCATAAAAGAAAAACCCAGGTAGAAATCAAAATTACCTTGAGGTTTAATGAAACAAAAGATCTGTGCACAAGATCAAGTACGTAGTCTCAGTTATTAAATTACATTCCTCCTGGCTTGTAGGAACATAAATGTTAGCCTCCTTTAGGGTAAAGGGTGGAGAATGCAGTTTTGGTTTTGGAGTTTTGTAACATTTCTCTTCAGCACCTAGAAAATCTCATTTCCTGTGAACAGGGCTTATGTTATCATCCATCACATCCCTTTTGTGCTGGCTGCTCACTAATATTGCTCATAACAGCTTTGACTCATAAGATGGCTGTGGTCATACCCAAGAAAAGGTGCTTGGATCCAAATCAAAACAGATATTAGTCAAACAATGTGCGCTAATGCAGTACCAGCAACAAAGAGCAAGCTTTCTCTTTTCAGTCCTCCTCCTCTGATTTTCACGAAAGATCTTCTTCAGCTAATTTGCAGTGGTCCTGGAATATAGCCCTACTACTGTCATCAGACTGTATTACTAGTATCTTAACAACACCAGAAGCTGAATAAAGTAGCTGTCAATTGAATTCTAAAATTACCCAGTTATTCAATTTTGGGGGCCATATAGTGAAAGGCATGCACCAGCAGTCTTGTGTGTAGAGTCACTGGTAGGCAGGATGTCTTTCTATACATCTTTTGCAACTGAAAACCAGGTATTTCAATACTGAGATCTGGAATAATTAGAAGCACACACACAAAACTGAGAAATATGAAAATGGTACGAGTACCAAATGCATGTAATCCCAGGCAATTCCTGTTAGTTCTGAAAGACAAAGATACACGGGAAGTTAATTGCACCAAAAAGGCATTCAAAGTGCCATTATCATTTTTTCAGCACAAGTTGGCAGAGCAAGATGCTGCTTTCAGATAGCAGAAGATAATATGCAAAACTTATTTGCTTTGGTTGTGTTTTTGGTTTATTTTCAGCTATTTGAAAATGATATTGCAGTCAATGTTACAAAATGTTTTAAGATTAAATTGCTACAAAATACAAACTGTACTTTTAAACAATTATTAATTCAAAATAGTTTGATTCTGCAGCCTGGGTAACTATTAGGTTGCCAGCCACAGAAGATATTTCAGAACCGTGGGATAAATCTCTCATACAATTCAGTAATAGACTTAAATTTCTCAAATTAGTTATCTTAGAGGTGCGTATTCTGAGAAAAAAGCTACCTGGAGGTGGTCAATAGCAAAGCTGTAGGTTATGTCTGCAGTTATTTCTGACTTCTCTGGAACATAAGCATTTGGCTTTATGTTAAACTACTGGGTTGATACGCCTATAATTCTTTGTGCTCAGAAAGCAATCGTTACCTTTAATGATTGATATGTCAAAATATGCTTGAAATATTCAAAAAGAATATGGTTATGGAGATGGTTGACCACAAGACATGGAGAATGCCAGACTCTGTGAAAACAGAATAGAGGCATAATTTCAGTATTACCTTTTTACATGCTCCTTCACCTCAGGTTAAGGTCCACATTCACAGTAATCATTCTCCAATCTTTCATGCCTGAGAACCTATATGAATTAAAGTCAGGGCCCTACTCAAAAGATATTAGATAGGGCTTCTTATAGTGTCTGCAGTGATTTCAGCAAAGCTCTACACCTGATTCCTGGGTCCTGGAAACTTTTTTTGGTTAATTCTCCTCTTAGTCTCCCTCTATACAGCTCAACTTTACAAATATTCACATCAGCTGTATCAGTGACAGTGTATCCTTCTCTAACATATGAAACACTACTGATTTCTCCTCTTATGAAATCACAAAAAGGCCTTAGTTGGGGAGATGGAGAGAAATGGTACAGAGGTCACATTTTCAGAGGAAATTTTAGTACAGGGTCAAATTTGAGAATTTGAGCATGTGAATGATATCAGGGAGGAAAACTGGAGTAAAGCTTATTTTATCACAGAAAAAAGCTTTGCCTCTGATTTTTTAATCACTTTTACAGCAAAAATATATCTATTGTTTGATACTGATTAGGTATAATTGAAATTTATTTTCAATTAGTGGCAAGTATTTATTTTCAAGTAGTGGCACTACTGGAGACAGTCCAGCGGAGGGCTACAAAGGTGATTAGAGGGCTGGAGCACCTCTCCTATGAAGAAAGATTGCAAGAGCTGGGCCTGTTCAGCCTGGAGAAGAGAAGACTGAGAGGCAATCTCATCAACACGTGCAAGTATCTGAAGGGGGAGTGTCAAGAGGATGAGGCCAGTCTCTTCTCCGTGGTGCCCAGCGACAGGACAAGAGGCAACGGACAGAAACTGAACCACAGGAAGTTCCATCTGAACCTGAGAAAAAAGTTCTTCACTGTGAGGGTGACAGAGCATTGGAACAGGCTGCCCAGAGAGGTAGTGGAGTCTCCTTCGCTGGAGATATTCAAAACCTGTCTGGATGTGATCCTGGGCAATATGCTCTAGAGGTCCCTGCTTGAGCAGGGAGGTTGGACTAGATGATCTCCAGAGGTCCCTTCCAACCTCAACCATTCTGTGATTCTGTGAAATTAAAATAGCCAGATAAGCCACACTTTTATACCAGAAATTTCCTTTCTGTTCAAACATAATATCATAACATTGTCTTGTTGAAGTCAAAAGGAAATATCGAGTGTATTCTTCCATCTCAAGCTGACATGGAAACAGAAAATTATTTTCTTCACAGACCATATTACTGTATAGCACAAATGTAATACAATGGAGTTCACCATTAAATATGTTTTCAATCAATATAGCTGTATTCAAACCTTCTTTTTTTACTCTATGAGTAGTCAGACAACTCCTTTTCTTGTGATATATAGGCTTATACTGGTGGCTATTAACAGAAAATGGCACTTGTTCTAGTTTTCAGTGGCACAGTAAAAAGTGATGTGAACTATTAAAGTAAATGAATGATGTAACACAAAGCTAACTTTACAGAAAATTCTTGCCATTTTATTGTTATTTTTGAGATTCTACTCCAGAATGTCTCTGGGTAGATTCTTATACTCAACAAAAAGCCTTATGTAGACAAAAACCCCATAATGTTTATATAGTTTCTTCCTAAAGATATGTCAGGAGTCTTAATTACCATTCTGTGGAAGTTGTTGGCTACTGAACTGACATACAGCAACAGTCAGTATTGATTAGGAGGGAGAGAGTTCAGAGCAGAAATTTTTTCCCATAGAAATAAGTAATTTGTGTTCCTCTCAAAATATAAAATAGTGATTTGAAAACACCTCGCAAACCTTTGGTTTATGATGTCCATGAACAAACTAATAGATCACTGATAGAGTGATAGTTCGTTAAACAGTTTCTAAAACTAATACAGGTAACTAGAAACATAGCAGGAATAATTGCAAATTTTTAGTAACTAAACTGTCAAAAAATCTAAGCAGTTTTCTTCCAAAATTATTTTCTTTATTTTTATTTTTGTCAACATATTTTTTGTCCATATTTCTTTTTCTGATAAAAATAACTTATGTGGTAAATTACTAATTGGCTAACAAAAGCAAACATAGTCACAACAAAAGATTTTTAAAGAAACGTGACCCTCAGCATTGTCTGAGCATTGCTTTTCAGGCGATGTGGACTTCATTGCTGAGTTTAGTTGGGGTATTTTTCTTTGTTCTGCTTTTACTGGATTTAAGCAACAAAATGCAACTTCACTGGCAAGGAAGAAATAAAGTAATGAGGAAATCAGAAGTCTTCCAAAGCCTAAGCAGCATGCTCCATTAAAGATAACGTGATTTGTGCTCTAATGCAGTCATCCTCCAATTTTAGGAGACTAAGGAGGAAAGAACCTGAGGTGGATGGATGACACACGTCTGTGGGAGTAAGAAGGTGAGAAGTAATGAGAAATCCCAGAAAATTCTGATTTACTGGGGTAGGGAGGAAACGGGTGCAATTCCTGCCTGCTAGATGGCAAAACACAGAATTAGATAGTGGGCAGTTGTAAAAACTCAGTTCATCCTACCAGGGTAAGTCCAGCAATAGAGCAAGAGCCTGCTGTGGTGCAGGAGCTGTGCTGAAAGGAAGGCCCAGGAGAATCATCCCACAGCACCACAGAGTGCCTCCCTTATCACACTCACACTGCTGCACCTTAGTGCTCTGTGGACCTTGTCAAGGACCTGTTGGTCGTGGGAACCTCTTACAACTACCAAAGATGATTGCTTTGTTCCCAGTATGTGTGTGTTTTTTGCTCCCTTGATACGTGGGCTGAGGCTGGGATTCTCCACCTTGTCTCTATTTCATTCTCCTGACAGAGCTGACACAAAATGTTACAGAAAGGAATTGAAAAGGAGAACACAATCTAAAAAGTTGCATACCCAATTTCCTGCCTTCTCTCATCACCTAGAGTTAGAAAAATTCTGTTGGGGATTCTCGTGCTCTCCTGACAACCAGAAGATCAGCTCACTAAAGGCATTTTCTCATCTCTGAGCAAATCCAGAATGTTTCTGGTGATACGCTGCTGTGAAGGAGCTCTTCTGCTCTCCTCTCTGCTTATTTTGCACTGAGTTTTGTAATCACGTGACTATGATGACTGAGACTAATAATTTATTTCCTTGAGTGAGGGTTTAGCTAGATCAGTGAGCTGATCTCACCATGAGCTCACCCAATCCCTACATTCAATGTGACGAGGGTAGCAAAAGTGCATGGCAAGGGAGATACTCGGGGACAGACATCCTACTGGAATCCTTCCTTTGGTACATCTAGTTCACAGTTAGATCAGATTAAGCACACTATGAAATTGCACCCTAACTATCCTTTAAATACAGTAGTGACATTAAGTACTAAAGAAAAAATTATAGGCTATACTAGGAGTAAATGGCTTGTTTTTTTTGTATTCTAATAGCGTCAGTTATGCTGAGAAGAGCCTGATTCTTCTCCTTATTCTGCAGGACAGTTCTTTCCCTATAATACCTAGTTGAGAACTAATAGAAGCAGAAACAAAGCTATCTATGCTAACAGTATCAGAACTTGCATACCAAGATGAACTTCACGGTGGGATAGTCACTGTTTCTGTTAATAGGCTCTTCCTTGTCAGTATATGTGTACAGCACAGAGACCCAAAGTGATAAATTCCTTGAATCAACATGTCCTACAATTTCATGCTTTTCAGAGCACTGAGGTAATTACAACAGCTTTCTGTTCCTTCAGGAGGAATAATATTTCCTGAGAAAAACAGTTTTACCCACAATGTGGCCCTTGTGAGCCGAGAAATCATAAATCATTTTGTGCAACAAATATGACAAAACATACCTCCTGCCCCAAAGCATTGCTAAACAGCTTCTGTGAGAGCTGTTAGCATGTGCGTTAAAACTTACTACCAAAAATTACACCTAGTGTGCGACAGGTGCCACCCAGGCAAGCGTGGGACTCCAGATGGTGCAGCCCATAGGAGAGGGGTTTGCTCTGGGAAGTCCCCAGCAGTTACCGTACCTCAGCTGCACCACGGCCGGCGCCGCCACCCTGTGGGGTCACCGCAGCCTGGGGGCGCACCCTCCAATGACCCCATGATTGACAAGACCAGACAAAGGGTTAGTGACACCACGGACCACACCATCAACCTCTTGGTGCTGTGGAGTCATTCCCTGCAGAATGACTCGTTCATGGGCGCACTGTTACCAACGGAGCAGTGCTGCGCGCTGAGCGTGAGGTTACCTGGGGATGTGCGCGCTGCTATTGCCTAGAGCCAGACAGAGCTACGGTGTAGCTAGGGGGTGGCACGGTTCTGACTGACTGAGAAAGGGAGTAAGCCACATAGGTTTTTATGTGGACTCAGACCCATGGTCAGCTGGCCCATAGACCCGAGGACCCCCTCATCAGCAGGGATGCCCCTGATGTAAACAGTATGGTGAGGAGAAACAGTGGAAAACTATACCAGAAGGATGGCACGTAAGGGGCGAGAGCAGTTGCTGTACTGTGCGTCCATTTCTTGGGAATCCGGGAAAACTGTACTGGAAAGGGCAAGAGCAGTCACTGTACCGTGCGCCTGATTGAACTGTAGAGCTCTGATATGCATATATGTTTTCAGTTCTGTTATATTTCTAGCTTTGCTATATACCTTTAACTTTGTTATAACCTCTCATCTCTAATAAATTCTCACACTTGACAAGTGATGCTCTCTCGGGTTCAGTGCAGCTAATCCTGAAATTCGAATGAATCCTGGGCGCCCTTCTCGTGGCGCATCACAGTGTGTTGCACAAAATGGACACCCAAAGAGGCAAACAAGATGAGGCATTTAGAACTGAAAAGCACTAAAAACACTGAAGTCTAAGCCTCTATTTTTCTGCCTGCAAAACAAACGTACTATACTTATCACCAACTAAAGCTGAAAGTGCTGAAGAATTAAGCTATCCATAAATTGGTGTTGTCCTCGTTTTACAACCTCTAGAACTACAGATCAGAAATGTATAAATCTCAATTTAAAAGGAAAATGTAGCTGAATGGAAGAAACTCAGTATTTCATGAGTTTCACATTTTATTCTGTCTACAAGTTCTCACAAATTTAAATAGCTAATAGACACATTATTTGAGCACAGCAGCCACACTGAGATTTGGGCCGCAGCCCATGTATTTGCCTCAAATATCAAATTATCAATTGCCTGTTATTTTCCTAGCAAGCTAGAAAATAGGAATAACTTAAATGTAAATAAAAAAGCTACAAGAGCATGAATTTGGTCAATGAACACACCCAAAACATTCTAGTGTAAAAACACCTGATGTAGCATCTTTAATGGCTGTTGCCATGGAGACAAGGAAAAGAGAAGAGAATAAAACTTTAGGATAAGAAAATGAAAGCACTGTACACAAATGCCACTCCACGGTTATCATCTTGGTAGTTTATAGTCAGGTCTATAATTATAATAACAGAGCAGAACCTTTCTGTGATCTGTAGGTGGAAGGAATCCATTCCTCTTCATTCTTCAGGCTGGGGTTTGGCAGAAGGGAAAGATGAACAGAATAGTATTATAGGAACTCACCAAGGTCATTTAAGGAAAGATCAAATTAGTACATGAGAAAGGGGTATGTGTGGCCTTTGCACTAGTTGTTTTTTGAACTTTATTAAGACATTTAGCCAGTAGAAAATATTTATTTACAGTATATTTACAAATACTGTGCTCATCTAGCACCCTGGTTATGCAGCTGATTGAGTGCCCACAATTTCCTTCTTGCACAAAGATTATTATAGATTAACAGCTAGCCCTGTCTACCAGGGACATTTAGTTACACTTATTTGTCACCTTCTCTCCCTACTACACATTTTTGCTATAGTAATTCCTTCTCCTCTTGTATTCATCAAATTTCTTCCTTCACAGATATTCACATCAGTTATATACTTGCACCAAATATTACTACTAAAACAGCAACACTTTCACAAAAGATTATGATACAATAAGTAGGAAGGGGCTAAATATCCTAATAGCATAAAGATGGACTGGACAAAGGATCTCCTTACTTCAAAATGACAGAGAAAAATAAAAACCTATGTATATGATTCAACCATAAACGAACATGAGCTAGCAGTCTATGTAGCCATGACAGAAGATGCCTGAACTTCAAAGAAAGTATTTCTGTTAGAGCTGGGAAATATTGAGACTTTGGCATCAGGAAGACCCAGTTAGTGACGGCGTGCAAAGTTCTGGTCATTCATGCTTGTGAAGGACGAACTGGAATTGGAATAGATGAAGAAAAGGAAATAAAAAAAATCCTAGGATGACCTGTAGCTTATTTAGCTTAGCAAAATTAATGCCAAAAAAACAATATGGTTGTCTGCAAATATACCAGAAGCAGAAATTCAAGAGATGGAATGATATTACTGAAACCAAAGAATAATATCCGCACAAGAATAAACGGGTATGAAATGACTACAAATGCAGTTAAGGTGGAAAATAACAAAAGGTTTTCAGCTACGATTAACCTGGAGTCCTTCAACAGCACTAGTAGGGACAAGAACCTATCTAGTTTCAAGATGAATGCTTGATTAAATTGAAGAAAAGATTATATGATTGGGTTACTTTTGATTCTAAGGGATTCGATGAGAGAGAATATTGCCTCCTATCTTATTTCTACTCCTACCTTCAGCTAAGCTAAACTTTTCTGAAATTCTTGTATATCACTTCTCCTGATTATCTCTGGTCACAGTGTATTTGTGACCCAGGTCAAAAATAGCAGACAGGAGTTTTTGTCCAAAAAACTTTTACGGCCTGGAACACCTGATTTGTTTGTTTGTTTAAATGTTAACAAGTAGTAAAATCTCTCTGGGTATTGCTAATTACTTCTAAGTACACATCATTAGTTTACTGTGACAAAATACCTGGTATTCACCAACTGCTCCTCTTCAACTAATTGTTCCATTGACAGACCACTGATGAAGGCTAAAATGTCAGCAATTATGTAACAAGAGTGAAGATACAGCTGAGACTGAGAATTCCCTGTTGTCCAAAGATAACCAGAAGATTAGAGAAACTAAGGAGTAGGAAACATTGACTAAAAATCAGAGGCTGGTAGAAATAGCCTGTAATAGCGTGAAAGTGATGTTATTTGAGGTCCTCTGCCTTTTCACTCCATTTTACTTGTAAAAAAGAGAGCAGCACAAGTTTAACTTATCTTGCTGATTCTGGAAGATCCATGAAATTTGAACTCCTGAGCCAGAAGAGCCTTGGAAATACATATGCAAACTATGTTAGGTCTTAAACAACAGAGTCTGAGCTGGACAATACTTTTAAGCAGAAAACATACTGTAGTATTCCAGCAAAGCACAGAAAGTAAGACGAAGGACTGCTGGGGGAACCCAGGGCACTTAGTCTGGGAATTATGGAGGATAATCACTACTTCTGCATGAATATGTGCAAAGATGGCTACCATACCTTATCAAACAGGATTTAATACTTCCTTCATAGTCCTAAAGTTTTGCCTCTAGAAAGGAAGCAATGCTTATTCCTCCTGAATTATTACATTGCATTTTAGTGCAAGTTCTATAGGGACTACACTTCCAGAGGATAAAAGCCTCTGGCCAGTAGCTAATCTTATAGCAACTGCTTGAGAATTTCTTAGGGTAGTTTGAAGGCACTTGTTTTCTTGCAGTGTCCCAGGAGATCTCATTGCGAACGTCAGTTCCTTTAGAAATTGTTAATGTTATAAACACATATTCCACAATACAAGCTGATTTAAGACCACACTACGTTCGTATTTCATTTGATCGATTCTTACAGCTGGTAATTGTCACAGCTTTTGTAAAGCTCCCTTTGCTGAACAGACTCCTAAGGCTGCTGCTTTGGGCTTACTTATAAAATTAGAATTTTTTGAGCTTTTTAAGCGTAAGCATGCTAAACTCTAAATCTGCTTTTCACTTCCCAGGTGCTGCGTCAGGATAGAAATTCCCCAGCCTGCACCCCCTTGTGAGAGGTAAGATCTCCCACAGTCTAGTTTCCTGGGCCCCATGACTTAACGCAGGCTCTCCCAAGCACTACTCACAGTTACTTACACACATGCTTTCCCAGAGCACCAGTTTTACCAGCACTTTAGTTTACAATTTACCTCCTCAGGAACAAATTTTTGCAGCATATGTATGACTTCCCAAAACCTCAAGTACATTTTCTCTTTGTTTTAAGTAGCCCACTAAATACAAAAATTCAGCTGAAAAATTATGTTATTTCATTAACAAGTTAATTTTTTTTCTTTCTACTTGGATTAGAGTTGTGTAAGTAGTGCAGGGTCCTTCCTTATCTCTTGGACACAGATCTTCCTCCACAACAAAATCTCTCCGGTCTACTATCCCTCTCTCCAAAATAGCTGGTCAGGGAATGCCCTTTACAGCTTCCGTACACCTTCATCAGATGATGCCTGATAGCTCGGTCAGGTGGTCAAGAATCTGCATCAACATTAGTTAAAACTTTATTCAAAAATACTTTCATGTAAATATGGATCATCCAGGTTTGATCACCCTTTGTTAGCTCTTTGTCCAAAGTGGAGGCAGAAATATAATAGAGAAGTCTGTGAGACGCCACAGAGTAAAAATGAAGCTTTCAGCCTGACACAGATATAAGTACAGATTTCATATTCTCAAAGTGAATTCTAAAATTATACATAGGCATATTCCCTAAATCACCGCAGTAATTATTGTGACCTAGAACAATTACCTTCATTTTAATGTACTTTTAGCTATGAGCACTGGTGAACCGGTGAACAGCATTTTCAGGAGAGAAACTGGGGCAAAGCTTCACCATATTTTTAGTGCAATGCAGGTGCTCTACTAGCGTTCTGGGAAGAAAGTCTCTGTGAGAATATGTCAGGATTGAAATCCTACTTCATTCTTGGTCTCATAAAATTCCAGAATTATTAGATTTTAATAATGAAACAAAGTTTTTTTTGTCAGTATTTTGTAAGATTAAGGTTAAAGAAAAAGTTCATAAGACGACTAAAAGAACAGAGAAGAAAAAAATGGATGGTTTACAAACTGCATGCTAAAAGGAAAAACTGTTGGAAAGGAAGCGTCTTCAAGCTACTGTTAGCAACTCTGATGAAATTAAAAGGGAGAGGGCACGGGACAGGCACAGGACATGGTAAGGCAGGTTCACCTCCCCAAGGAATCTGTTGTGGAAGATGCCAGAGATGTTTCAGGTTCTGCCAGACAGAAGATTACCAACAGCCATCCTACCAACAGCTGGTGAGATGATACACACATGCTCTTCCTTAGCCCTACCAGATGGAAACCTGTAGTTTTTACTCAAGGGGGAAAAAAAAAAAAAGATTTTTGATCTGCCATTATGCAAAAACACGAAATGGAGAAGAGCCTAACCTAGGCTCAGTGTCCCTTTGGCATAGACAGACACAACATCACAGCATGAAGTTCTGAGGATAATCCTGCAAACACGAGAGTGATGTTTTCACAGAATGGAATGAAAAATGTCTATTATTTTCAGTCAACTTTCACTGAAACTGAAATATTTATGCTTGTACACATTTCTTATTTATCCATCACAATTATTGCCATCCAGCCTTTTAGTGCAACCAAATGCTACCAGTAATTTTTGTGGTGAGGGATTTCTACAAGCCCTCCACAAGTAATGGAGGGTTAGACTGGAACAGAAAGTTTGTAAGAAGAAAAAAGTACAGGGGAAATTCTTCACTAGAGCTCATGACACAACTGTACTCTTTTTTGGAAACAGCTAATAGTCTCTCCTGCCTTTTCCGCAAGAGATAATACTTATTTCTACGTACCTCTGAGGCTACTGGAGTGGCTCTCAGGGAACTCACCACCTGCTTCGTAAGCATGTCTTCCCCTTCCCCCTAGTCCCATAGAACAGAGCCTAAATATTTTATGATATTCAGTGATACCAGGAATTGTCCCTGAGTTAGAAACCATTTATGCACAGCAACAGAACAATGCTAAGCAGTGATAATACCACTGCCTGCTTTGATTTTTACTGTGGCAGAGCATATCTGACTCTCGCACGACTCTGCCTATTAATACAGTACATTTTTACATGGTTTGTCAGAAGTCCATAAATTTTCACTGGGATCCAGCCACTACCTCATCTCTAGCACAGCCAACTGCTCAGAGGTCTGCAGGATTTATCTGTTTTTCAGCTCAGCAACAGAATGCATGGTTTGCAGAGCAAAGGCTTTCATGCTTCTATGAAATAACTGCAGTATCCCTGCATCACTCTGCAGTAATTGTGATTTTCAGTGGTGTTCATTTTATGTTTGTTATCATATCACTGACAGCTTTCAAGATAAACTCAAGACAACACCATAAATTAACTCTAGCAGCTCAACAGCTAACTCTAACAGTAATTAGACCCTGCCAAGCTCTAATTACTCTGACACTCTTTTAAGAAATGATTTAGATGTGTCTAAGTTTAAGCATCGTTCATTCAACAGGCTTTTAAGTGCACAGACTCTAATGGAACTAATCACTTCTTAATTTAGGAATTTATACAATTATTTTGCTGGACAGAGGAAATGTGGTTAATATTTTGCATCACAAAGTTCTTTGCAAGTAATCTCTTCAGAAAGACAGGCCAATTATACACAATTTTAAGCCCAGAAAAGGATCCAAGTCACACTTGAGGCATGTTATTATTAACACTGCACTTGCTCTATGGGAAAGTATGAAACGCCAGCTTTGTGGCCAGACAACACTGCAACCTTCTTCGGGAGTAAAAGTTCAATCACAATATTTTTTTAATCAGTGATTGGAAAATCATATACATTTTGTTGTTTGGTTTCCTGTGGTTTCAACTCAGACGTCTGTCTTAAGGCATCCAGAAACTAGGAAATAACAGGATACATGAGACAGCAAGCACACAATCTCTTCATGTCAACCTCTTCCTAACCCTTTCTATACCTTTAACACCAGTCCGTACAATCACAGCAGATATTTACAATTAAGAACAAATGCACAACTGATTCTTTCTTCTAAATTCTTGTAAAAAAAAAAAAAAAACTGCTTACAGTAGACGTCTGTAATCTTTTTCAACAAAAGGCAACCGAGAAAGTTTAAAAATAGCAGCAATTTAGAGTTGTTGTGCATTAATAGAGAATGCTTATGTACATTTTTGCGTGTATGCACAAACCTGCTAATCTCAGTCAGATCGCACATGGCTTATGACAATAGCCTTTTTAACATGTGTTTATAGAAGAGAACAACAGACTGAGATGTGATGTGCCATATGACTGAATATAATCTACTGTAAAATAATAGGCCTAACGCTTTTCTGGTTCATAGCTGCTGTGTAACTCCCACTCCTTCTGGCTAAAGTACTCAAAAGGGACCTGCTCAGTCTGAGCTGTAATCACTCTTTCTACCTAATCCTGGCAGAGAACAGTCTACCATAATGATTACTCAACTGTAGACCATGAGAAAAGAGTGCGTGGTTTGCAGAACCTCTGCAGTGCTTCAGATAAGCATTTGATAAGGCTGTACAGTTTTCCACAACAAACTTGGATGACTAACCGTGGCCCATATTCCAAAACGTTCAAGAGCTGATACTTTAGCACAGACTCTTTTTTAGCGACCGCCACAGTGCACTATTTCTCATACACTATCACCGTACCAGGTTTTTGCTTTGTTTGCTAGAACAGACCAAGTTCGCAAGGCTGAGAGGGTAGCATAATTCTATTCACTGTGGTAACTCTTATTTTGATTAATTCCTGTAATATAAGGAAATATATTTAGAAATAACTAAGTTATCAAGTTTTCACAGCAGCTATTATGGTCTCATACTCTAAAGTCTGACAAAAAGCCTTCAATAAAGTAGGCTTAGACCTTTGGCTCTGGGCAAATTCCGAAGTTTCGTTGACCCTGAGTGAGGGTAACTGATTTCTCTCTCTCACAGATGAGCTTTCTACAGCTCACTGACAAATATTACTGATAAAATCTTCTTTTGGAGGAAGAATTGAAAGCCTAACAGTCAAGATAACTTTTACCTTGGCATTTTTAGATACAGTAACCTCCAAGCTTGAAAAATGTAGTTGTAGAATGCTTCAGAAGAAGAGCTAATATCCCTTTTCCTCTCAGCACTCTGTACAGCATTTTCACCATTTATCTTAAAAAAAATTACAAATTGATTCCAAGGGAAAAGTTTGCCTCTTGCTAAATCAATCCATTCTGTTTGTTCTTTCTCAGCATAGAACTTGCAAAATATACTACTTTCCAATCTGCTGCTATTTTTTGTACGTATTCAAATAAAATAACTCATATAACATATTCAGTTATGTCAGTTATTTATGGAGATTGTCAATATTGTACCACATATAATAATTGCAATCTTGTAATTTTTCTTAACTAACTTTTTTTCCAAGGAACACTTAATAAATCAATTAGAAGACATTGTTCTTTCTGTTCCATCACCAGTATCTACTTTAATGAAATTAGATATTTGTGCTTTGGACAGCAACGTTCCCTACTAATTTTTCAAATGAGCAAAAGGTCCAACATGACCTTAAGACAGAAGATTGTGTCATTTCTTAATAAAAAAATAAAGTACTGAGTAAATGAAAAAGTTTCAAAAACCTCTTAGATAACCTTGAAAAATATATATGTGCTTTCATAATGCACTATACTTCATAGTCTTTTGGGGATATTAATTGCCTTCGGGCTGTAGTGCGTTAGGAATGCACTATCTGGAAATGGTGCTATGACAAACAATAGAAAATAGTCCACATACTGCACAACGCCTGTTCCACTATATTATACAAAGAATAAGAAATGGGTAAGAAAGAGAAAGAAATGAAAGCAAAGCATTAATTTTCCTGACTGGATCCCAGTATACACAATTTAATCGTTGTGTTATACCTAGAAGCAGAAAAAAGATTGCATTTTTATGTGTGAGAAAGCTACCCGTTGTTGTTATTCCCATTCTCATATCCTATTTTCAGTTACGTCTATAATTTTACAATTTTAAAAGTGTCTGAACTAAAATTTGATGTACTTTTGCCTGCTTGAATTGCAGTTTGTGGGGAAACACTGCTGTCTTTCCCTTTTCAATGAAAATCTACTTTGCTTTACTGACTTTAAATGTTCCTGATGACCTTTGTCAAGCTATGTCAGCACTCTGGGACTAGCATGTAGTTGCCTATTACTTGAAAGAAGGATCTGTAGACTTCATTTGAGAATCTACTAAAATTTGGCCATATTTATAAAACTTTGAAATTTTGAGTTACAAAAACATAGTAAAAATTATGACAATTTTAATATTAAATTCCTTTTGTTCATAGGAGGTGAAGGATGAACAGCATTTTCTCAGTAGGAGGCTGCACACAGATAACTTGAACTGAGAGTAGGGAGTAGGTTCCAGGCAGCATGAAAGAGAGAGCTGCTCCAGGGACAAGAGCTAGATGGGCTGAAGCAGCACTTTGAGAATCTGAAGTCAGAAGATAATAGGAAAACATGGAAAATACTACTAATCAACAGCAAAAAAGAGTCTAGATTAGAAAACGTTAAATACAAACCCTTCAGGAAAGCCTAGAAATAGATTTTTTTAAATCTAAATTGGATCTCCTGCCTTTTTTTTTTTTTTTTTTGGACAACATTTGATCGCCCCTTTATTTTTGACTGTTTCAGGATCATCTGTTTTTTGTGGTGGTTTTGGTGTCCTAAATAACTAAAACTGGGCAGTCTTATAGCTTGCTTTGATGGAACAAAACCATAAATATGGTTTAGTACTCAGTAACAGGGCAGTAACAGCAGAGTACTTTTTTGCCTAGTATTTGAACTAGTATAGACTGAACGCATAGCATCTTTCCACTGTTAGCGGATGAAGAGTTCTAATGACCAAGCCTAGGGAACACAAATCTATTATAGCTACGCCATACAGAAATTTTCAGAGTCTTGTCAGAATAGCCTGACAGAAATAAGTGTGTCACACAGAAACTATAAGCAAATTCCCCCCAAAAGTTTGATGATGTTCTAAAGAGTATCGTAAGTGCTTCCCTCTACTATCTCTATATTTTAAGCTTCATGGAATGTATTTCTACTGTATGCAATAACCAGTTAATTTTTACAAAATAGTAGTGAAGTATGACAAATATTCAGTTTTGGAAGATCACTGTAGACAAAACAGCACACAAGAATTTACTCCTCTGAAACCTGTAACAACATAAGAGATCCAAACAACCTGATTCCTGAAAAGTTTTTGCTAGGTGTTCTCTGTATTTTTTTTTGTCTCTACACATATTTCAGACTATGATAAGGTTTAGTACTCCAGTACTCTGAAATAGGAATTATTTTATACTAGCTTGCAATACTGCTTTCGGTGGCATCTGGCACTCACAATTATGTTCCATCTTCAGGCTCGATTTTAAAAAGTATGAAGGCAACGTGGAAAATATTAATGTTATTTCAGCCACATTTTCAGAAGATGATGAAGAAAGAACTGTGAAAGTGCAAATTCTGTTTGTTTTATTGAAGATGACTGACAGGAGAGTGGAAAATGATTAAAAGAGTAAATGAGTAATGTCTTCCACAGAGAAGTATGGAGTAAGATTCAATTACTTGTCAGACTAGCTGTCCGCTTTCAGAACAGATACAAGACAGTTACCTACGCCGTTACCCCCTGAGAAGTGAGATGCCACTTTTTTACCATGGAGAAGAGATTCTCAACGAGAGGTAGATACAGCTGTACAATCCCCCCGTGGCCCAGCTCTGACGCAGCATGCCACGAACTGATATGAAAGAAAATAAGCTCTCTAGGGCTAGAGCATTGCTTTTTGTAGATCGCGCTCCATGACGGTCAGGATGTTGTCCAGTTTGTCGCTGAGAGCGTTCGCTTCATCCACGTTCCCCTTCGACGGTGCTATCCCACACTACTCTTGGCCCAGTGTCCAGGTGGCAGCCTCCGTGGTCCAGCTGTGCTAGCTTAGCAAAACCAATTACCCCTTACTAAGCTAGTTTTCTCTGCTAGCCTGTGACCAAGGAACGATTAAAGGCTACAGAAGAAGCCAAGAGGTGATTTGCCTACCAATGAATTGCTCAGAAAAGTAGGTTTCTTCGCAGCTATTACAATGGTCAGGCACTGTGACACAGCAGTTTGCCTGAGCGATTTGCTTAAACTAAAGATGCCTTTCAACTATAATAGATATGCTAATAAAAAAAAAAAGAAAACCACAGCACAGCCAATTAATATTTTACAACAGCAAATGTCTCATATTCAGAATTTGATTTTGTGAATGGATAAATTTGTGGAAGAGACTGAAAGGGAAGAGACTGAAAATCCTTTGACATTTAAATATTTTTCTCATCTCAGAAAAGTTCTTCATTATTAATAGGAACTATTAGACTAACAGCAGTAAGAAAACGATTTTACCCTGTAGAAACCAGACAGGTAGAAGCTGACCTTTATACAGCTTCGAAAAACAGTAATTTATTCATATTAGCTGAAGGTTATTGTTTTGCTGACAACAATAAAAAGGACATACTCTGCCTTTCTTGTGCACTCTAAACTCCCAGTGACTTTAACTCTGAAAATTATCATCAAGGGTTCTTCACAGGGAAATGAGAATGGGCCGAAAATAGAAGATAGGTCCCAAATAGCTATATGTTATGAATGCACACTGTAAGTTATCACAATGATTTTTCTTGTGAAAAATAACTTTTAAATTAAATCATATGGTTCACTGCATTCATCTGAATGTGACTGGTAACATTCTCAGTGTGTATTAACCTAATTTAAAATAATGATGCAGAAGGAATAATATAAGTTTTTTAACCCAAAGTTCATTTCAATTACACTGTAAATAATATTCCTAAGAGTCTGTGCTGTCTGAAATTGGCTTTGGTGTTGAAGTGACACATGTCAAGTGTTGCATGTATTTTCAATACATACAGGAAAAGGAGAGGAAAGCAGATATCTGTGTCCAGAGCAAAATACTCTGTGCGCATCCTGGGCTTTTTCACATCCCCAGCTCACTGGTCAGAGAGAGAGCCAGCGATGATACCAGAGGTTGAAGTGTGGTAAGGTGTAGCTTTAAATGGGTAGAGTGATTCTTATCTGGTTATTCTTAACTGGTTATTGCATACAGTGAATACAAATTCAGTCAGTGCACAGCTATGGGAAGATAAGGCAGCACTCTGCAGAACATAAAGCTCAGAGACAACAGAAAAGTCTAATTCAATAAATATTGACAGACGTTGTACCTTTTCAGTTAGCTTTGACAATGACCTTTATTCTTCAATTAATTAAATCAGTTTAGTTCTGGAGATTAATAATTAGTCATAGTTTTTTGCTCCTTTTTATGTGATACTTTTTAATTAGAGTCCCCAGTGCTGTTTCAAGAATTTGTGGGCAAATATTGAGCTGGTGATGTATCTTCCTGCAGGCTAACATTTTCAATACTTAGAGCATTCATGCTCTGAGAAGTTTCTCTTATTCTTTATTATACTGTATAACAACAACATAAATCACTATTAAAAACACACATAGGCAATCTTCTGACTGTTTCAACTCGACTTCCTTTCTTTGTAGCCGTCTACATTTTAAATAGATTGTTACAGTACATACGTATGGTCACAAAATACAGGACTGTATAGCTACGGGCTTAACTGTATTAACTGTAGATACCAACATTCAATAGCTTGGAGATGGTAGGCAATGCCTTTGGCACACATACACTTACTGAATCCCTCTTTCCTCCTTTAATACATTTTACACTTGAATTACACGCCATACCTTTATGATCCAGCACTTTACCATACAGATTTAATCATCTTGAAGGAGAATAATTTCAGTTAACCCCAGCTTAGACTTCTTTACGAAGCTATTCCTTCCAGATACAGTTACAGGTCACAAACCTGTGAATTCATTTTTATTATTTATTTTTAATATTCTACTACGTTTTGGAAGGTAAAAGGAACAAACTAAAATATATGTTTACATCAGAAAATGCTAATTTTATTTACTAATTAAAACACTATCTGCTACCACGACATCAAGGAGCCTAATTTTTGAAATTATTTTTTAACTCTAAATTTAGCATAAAAATCTGGCCTTTAAAAACGTATTGCTTACACAGAAGACAACAACAAATAAGGTATCACTATGCTGCTCAGAGATTGTTCCTGTCCTCCTCTCTTTCATAAACATAGCTTTTCTGAGAGTTGTAGGGTGACACCATGGCAATTGAAGAAAAAAGTACCTAAGCTTTCAATTCTAATTTTACATCAGCACTTGCAGAGCTACTTTCTATCTTCTGCCCTGCTGTTGAATGACAAACACTTGGTTGGTTTCAAACACCTAAAGAGCTGACAGACATTAAAAGGAATATATTTACTAAGTGTCTAGTGCTTGTTTTACTTCCATAAAACAAGCTACTGCGTCTGATTGCTAGCTAAAACTGTGAACGCATACTGGAATTTTTAGGAGCAATATTTACAACTAAAACAGAAAAAAATCTGCAGAAATTGGTAGTTTGTTAGAAAGCCCCAACATCTATTGCAAGAACATAATCAGAGTACACAGAAAGTAAACATGGAGTACATTTGCAATCTTCATTAGTCATAAAATATGCCACCCTTACTCTGTTAAAAATATCACGTTACCTCATTTATTTCATGTACCTGATGGACGTTTACATTTAAAGATATGGTAATTTAAGGAAGATTAATGATTTCCCCAGAGCACACCAGCCAGGAACTCATTATAATTGTCATGAAACTACTATACATATAAATTACCCAGGTTGCTCTCTGTTATCATCATAGAGCAATGTTGTGGAACGGGGGAGGTTTATTAATAGGACAAAAAAATTCACATGAGAAGAATCATATGCATATCCAGCTGTATGAAAAATCTGAATCTAATCCAGGTCTATACAGATGGAAGTGCAGTACAGAAGTCCGACTCATTACTTTGAGGTCTTCAGCAGGTCTTTGTGGCGTACCTTCTGTACAGCCTTAATATAATTATTTTTCAAAAGAACTATCCACCTAACAATTTCTATTTAGGCAGACAGACGTGGGCTAAAATTTCAGAAGAGATGAGCTGATACATAATTGTTCTCCATCAGGAACTGCCTGTTACAGAGTTCTTCTGGAAGCCCAGCTTAAAGAGTGAGTTTGGTGCTTCTGACTGCTTTTTACTACTTCCGTTATATAACTCTTAATACTTTCCAGGATCTAATCATGAAAATTGCCAATTACTTGTGATGACTAGAGGATTAATTTATATTGAAGGAGTCTAGAGACTTGAAATAAATGCCTTTCATTCCTGCTAATAGGACTGTTTGGCACCTCTTTTCACGTTTTGAGATTCTTGAATGAAAAGTACTATTTACAGGTAAAACATTTATTTCTTAAAATCTGCTTTAATATTTAAGGTAATCAGAAAAGATTAAATCAAATGAAAGTTTACCATATTCTTCCAGTTGACACCCCCCCATTGATGCCTGAATTTCAGTTTTGTGAGAAGTGTGCTTTTAAAGTTATTTTCCTTTAGCAGTTACGGAGACTAAAATCTAACTCATCAACCTACTCTTCTTCCTTTTCATGACAAATCACAAACATTTAGAGCAGAAATCCTCTCCGTAATTCTTTATGAACTAAAGTTGCAACAGAGAGAAATATTTGGCAGGAGAAAAGTAGAAAATATGAATGATATTACTTATCTTTTAAAATATCCAAATAGAGACAGCATCCAGTTTTTCATTTATTTTTTGGAATTAGGCTCTGCTACACATTTTAAATCAGGAGCAATGCACTAACTTATGAATTCTATTATAACAGGACTAAAAGAATAAAACTATTTTAAAATACATTTGTTTCTCAGAAGAGTGTAACTGTAGCTGTACAGAAGTACAGTAATAATACACTATGAATCACTTAGTGCTAAATAACACTTCTTTGCACCTGCAGGGTAAGGCTTTGCTTTTAGTGAAATAAAAATGAGAGGGATTATTCAAAAAACAAAGTTGTAATAGCTGTTTTCTCAGTGTGAAGTAGTTTAATGCAGTTTCCTGGCAGCTTCATGGCCGTCTGAATCCACAGCACTCCTCACCCATTTACTAAAACCTGTATAAATTAACTACCAGGGCATGCAGTAGACCTGACACGATTCATCTCACTGAAGCGATCAGTCATGTTTACCTCAACTTAAAAGTTCCAAAAACATCAACAAAAGAAAAAAAAGCTCTCTGCTGAGGATAAACACTATGTGAAGAACCATCAGTGCTTAGATCACATTTTCAAGTATCTAAATTGGGTCACACAGATCGATATCTAGGAATTTGAATCAAGGTGGCCTGATTTTCAGAAAAGTTTCTTCTGAAACCTGCAATGATTCTTGTAGTTCATCCCTTCTAAAAATCAGGGCATCATTATTTATATGCCTACATTGCCAACTGTAGGCTCCTTTATTTGAAAATAGTGCTTTTGCAAATATTAAATGTTATCAGCTAGTACAGTTAACCATAATAATGATTTTTCTCTGGGAAGAAAGTAGACTGAAAGCAGACAACAGTAGAAAGTCCTAAACAGCTTCAAAATAGGGGTTTTTCTTTGTTTTTCACTGAGAGTTGCTTCTATTTTGTGTCTGTATGTTCCTACACACACACACACACAACAGTTAAAAATACACACCTGTAGCAGAAGCAGCAAAATTAACACAAGCTTGCCTTGAGCCTAAAAAGTCCTTTGGAGCTGTACTTCAATCTTATCTACTCTCTTGCTTCCTTTCAAGCACCGCTGGCAAAGTTTTCTGACATTGACTGCTAATACCATCATGCCCTGAGACCTGCTTCACTTCCTTCCTTGCTGTTCCTCCTTAGGTGTTTAACTCCCTTAATGAACTAATCCATAATGCTTCTAAGACCTGTTTGAAACATGCGTCTCTCGCAACAGTGCCAGGCCCGAGTGCGAGCCACAGCCACAGCCACAGCAAGCAGAACATCTCCTCATGCCTTCGCCCCAGCAGGTTGCCTTGTGGCGCTCACTGCCTCCTTTGCCTGGGGCAAGGAGCTGCAAGGAGCCCCTCTGACCATCTCGCTACACACACAAGCACAGCATTGCATCTCCCATCAGATGTCCCCGATTATGACGTTATGCAGAGTGAAGAGAAGATGAGCTGCCAGTAATGTTGGCCTGCTGCTACTCACTCCTTTTCAGGCAGAGAGAGCTAGGAGTGAGATTGCTACTGCGTGACTCACCAGCCAGCTCACAAGCTGCTTCTGAAGCAGTTCAAAGAGAAATAATCCTTGGACTGTAAACGCTCTGGGCAGAAACTCTCTTATTTTTTAAATAATAACCAATGTGTGATATGATTAGAGTCTCTGATTATCTAAATACCACAAAATTGCAAAAGTAAGAATTTGATACTAATTTTACTTAGTTATGACTTTTCAGACACTTTTATTCATAAGATACAGGTTTAATGTGGTTCAGACAAAAAAAATCTGAATAAAAGCCTTTAATAACACTACTTTCAGCAATTTCATCTTCCTTTGGAAAAAAGCAAGAGGCAAAAATTCACGATAATACATGGGTACACAGTGAAGTATCCATTTATTGGTAGTACTTTGAGGTTCTCTACTTTTATAAAAAACAGACCCTACTTCTGTGTTAATTGCTATATTTGGAATGCTGCTGCTTGTTACACAATATCCTGCTGGGACACTAAAGTGATGGACATGTATAACCTCTGAAGAAATCAGCTGGACTTTTACATAGCACAAAACATTGGACTTGTTCATTTGAGAAAAGCCAGTGGAAATTTATAGCTTTTTGATTGATGTAAGGATCAAGAGCTGAATCCAATCCCAAAATGATTATTGTGTGTTAATTGATTGGGCTCCATTTAGTGACTTCAGTAACAAGGATGAAAAATAGCCCAAAGAGAAAAATAACTGGAAAAAAAGCTTCCCCCCCCCCCCCAGTATGTAAATCATATTACTCATTGAAATTAACAAAGAAGTATTTATTTGCAATGTATCCTTATTGAAATACAACAAAAGAATTTATCTGTGTTGCCACACTATAAAATATTTTCCTTTATTAAACTACTGTACTGGTTTACATTAAAGTGAATTGTACTTCTCTCATTTGGGAAAACAGAATCCCATAGAAATATGCATACTTTAATAACAAAATATTATATTTTGCTGAGATTAAGTGTATGCATATTAAAAACATGCTGTATTGAAAGATACATAGCATATACAACAGAGTTTAAGAAATAAGGCTTATATTTTGAAATATTTCAAAGAAAATATAAATCAGCATAGTTGCAGTTTATGAAATATTGCAAATCTGTATATTTGCTTTTATGACACTAAAACGAAACCTTTTTAGAATTATTTGCCACATATATTTACTTACATATGTCCATATATGTACTGTATTCCTATAGATCTCATAAAAGAGTGCATTCATATATATACACATATGAGTTCAAATATGGATATATTGCTTGTAAAAATGAGGTCTGTAAATGCAGAAAGAGAATATGTAATATAAAGCATTTACAGCTGAAGAAAGTACACAGAAGTACAACAGAACATGCTGACTATCCTACAGTAAAAACTTAACTATACTTTACAATAGCTTTTTATTAGAATCTGTGGTGAGACTACCTGCATTCTCAACAGGAAAACAGACAGTGTTTGTGGTAAAGAATAGTCCTGTATATTGACTGATGCCTGATTGTATTTCTGGTGGTATCCAGAGTGCCTTTTTTGATCAAAAAGTCTCTGCAAATTGAAGCTATTTGTAACTATCTCTCACCATGATGAGATTTCAAACATGGTGCCCTACTTTTGATAATATGTTAAAAAATTTAAGTTTAAAAGTTTAAAAAAAAAATCTATTGATGCACCTCTCTCAATACTCATATGGCCTCACTACTGTAGCATCTCAAGCATCTCAGCCTTTAATTTACTTATCCTCACAACAACCAGTGCGTTACGTAATACACTCTTCATCATTTTCTAGAGGATTTCCCAAGGTCACAAAGGAAGGGAACTGTTAGGAGGCTCCTCAAATGCCAACCCAGCTTTCTTACTTTTTCATCATGATTCTTCTAGTTATCTAACTCAAGTTACTGATAATTGGTACCCATGTGATAGAGAAATACTGAAGCGCCTTGCAAATAACTCAAACTATGGAAAAAATTAAGGAGTGGCTGAATGAAAATTATCCAATGGTTGCAGGATACTAATCACTTTATTATGAAAAATACAGCAACAGCTATATCAGCATGAACAGTACCACTGCTCTCTCACTTGTTGAGATGTCAAATCAGTGGCAAAAGAATGGTCTTTCACATCAGGCTGCATAGTCTTTCACTGCCATCTCAGATAGAGGAATTCTCATTAGTGCTGCAGAAATGTAAGTTTCCAAGGTAAATGCTGACCTAGCCAGTCTAGCTTAGCTCAAATTCCATGATAGCACATAGAATCTAGACTACCATCTTTCAATGGGAAAAAAAACAATATAAAGAATTTACAGGACAAAATATGACAGAAATTAAACTGCTGGTACATAAGTTAAACATAATAGCACAATTTTTCATGTTTAGCCAGGCTGAACCAGTCCTTATGTCACTCGAAGTCCTGAGAGTCCCAACTTAGTATGGTATTTCCCAACAGATCACAGGGCAATATAATGCTCTTTTTTTGACCACGGAATGCTTCATCTACTCTCGCATTTCCTTACACAAGACTACATACTTTTATGTTATATGACCGACTTTTTTTTTTTTTTTGAGGCTCTCCTTGCCTCGCTACTTACCACCTTGGTGATAAATCACTGACAAAAATTGACCATTTTTCCCCCCTTACTTCTCAGTCAGCCCTGTTAGCCTCCCTTTCTTTTCACCCTCTCCCCTCCAAATCTGGCAGTTTTATCCGCAAGGGAGACATCACCTTTGGGAGTTTCATAAATCAATCATTGAACTGTTGCAATTCATCTTGGCCTGACTCATTTTAGTAGACTTCAGTCAATATCCTTCCTTCTAACTTTAAAAACCCTGCTGTCTGAACAATTATTTGTTTTATGTGAAATCACTTATCCTTTCTTAAGTGCATAATGGAAGGCTGAAAATAAATTGCACAAAAAATAAGGACAGAGGTCTATCACAAATATTCAGGGTCTGTTTATCTATATAAGTATACAAAAATCAGACAAATGCATATATGCAATTCATCCGTTTCCAAGGAAATATAGCTTGGAGAATCGATCTGCCCAACAGTCCTCCATTTCAATATGGAAATATAGACTTTTCAGCAGTAACATATTTAACAGCAAAACAGCAATTTGACTGGTAACTGCAATTTTCTTATCTTTTGTTTTTAATGTTCAAAGTAACATTCTTGCACCTATACCATCTAAGAACTTGCCAGGCTTTCCATTATACAGTTGTCCCCCTGGGATACCATAGCCATTAAAAGCTACTTAGCATTAAAATTTGGTACACAAGGTCTTAGTTTCAGATTATTTCTGTTTAGCAAATGTGCACACATGCATACACACATGCACTAAATCTAAAGTTACGGTAGTTCTGAAAATTCATAGGCTACAGCTTTCAGAAGGGCATATTGCATTTCTATATATTGAACAGTCTGATTTGTGATTCTTTATGCTGCTCCAGTAACATGAAGCAGTTATACAGCATTAAATGTCCAGATGAGACTGCAAAGCCAGCATTATGGCTGCTTTTGCAATTTTTATCAAAGATAATTTCATAGGAATTGTTATTATGAGCTAAAATCCATATTAAACAACTAAATTATAGCATTACATTACATGGAACAAATTCAGGTGCTTTGTATATCTTGATTTTTCATAGAGATCTGCACATAGTCTAGGCACAAATCACTACAAAATTCACTGAGTAGCTCCTGTGTTCACATTACTATCAAAGGCTAATAATTCTAGAGGAAAACTGCATCAAACTTGGAACAGAATTTAAGAAGTCAAGAGATCAAAGGTGACTACATTATTTCCATATCAATGCAATATCAGGGATTTTTTTTCCTGTTCAGTCAGTCATTCCATCATTGCATGTTTTTAATGTTGCTCCATAATGTCACTTTAGCCAATGATTATTTTTGTCTCTGCGCACACCATATTCTAACAATAAAGCCTTTCAGATTCTTAAGCCTAAAAGTACATTAGTGATTACCAGTGCTTTTCACTCCTTACCTACAGCCCGCTGACCAAGTGCGCTCATTTTTCAAGAGTGTACTTTGTCATAGCAAATCTCTGTCATCTTAAAATTAATTACTTTATATAGAACTACATTTTAAAAGCAGCCTGAACCTGTGCAGAACACAGAGGGAAAATCTGTAAGCGGAGCAAACTGTAGGAAGCTCCTGGTAGCCACGGTGTGGGATCCACATTTATTAGACACAGACTTTGCTGGATGTATTATATATAAATATTGTTTTCCTATATTATAGGTGCTGGTATCTACATGCTGGGAGAAAATACCTCTATAGCTTTCAAATTACATGTTATTTTCTCCAGCAGTGGTTGTTGGGGCTGTTATGCTTGAGCACTGAGGTTTTGTGTGTGGTTTTTCCTTCATCTTTCGAAGCAAAACAACCCTGACTTCCTTTGCTAATAAAGAAACCAGTTATTACACTGTTCTGTAACAGAAGAATGGAAGGACACAATTTATATAGATAATACATCCTTATTAAAACATACTCCTCTGTTTTTCTTCTTCTCACATGGGTACCTTCTAAAACAGTCCGATCCTTCATCTTTTCCATAGTGAACTGATGTAGTAGAGACTCTAATAATGATATTCTGTGCAGACATGAATTTCTAAAAAGCAGGGCTAAACATCCACTTAACTAGAGCACAGTATGGAGTCAAAAGGGGCAAAACCCCAGACATCTGTGGATGAATGATCTACTTACAATGAATACTCAACATCCTGTGATGATGCTCAAAAGTAACTTTCTATTTGCAGAGATGAATTTAAAGAGCCTTAACTGCTTGCAGATAGCCAATCCTTCAGGCTAAAATGACTGTCACTAAGAAAATTCTCTTGGAGAAAAGTTGTCAAGAGTAAGAAGGAAGAAGTTCAAACTGACCTAAGGACTGAGGGGAAGGGTTCTTGCAGAGCAATGTAGTCAAAAGGCACCTGCCCCAAGATAGGAGCCAAGTATGCTGTATGATCCTGAGAGAGTAAAGTTGTAGTAAACAATTAAGCAGTTCAGAAAATGGTAAAGTCTGATTCCTCTGGAAACTTTCATGTGAAGATTACCCAAATTATCCTTACAGATGTCTTCCTTGTTTATACTGCTTGGCTTTTAAGATCTTAAATAGCTTTCTCCACTTGTCATAAGGCCAATATCTAAACTTTGAGTTTAGAGTGGTATGGATGTAGAATGACCTGCTCTTCATGATTCAGGAGGTCTGGATGTTAGGACTGCCTGGAGAAACTGGTGCTGTCATTGTCATCATCATCACACAGACACAGTAAAGTCCATAGAAAAAGATGAAAAGATCTACATAGGACAATAACGGTCTCCTTAAAACTTTTCTGTAAATTTTCCTCTTTAATGCACAGCTTGGTAAAAGCAAACGTTTAGACTGAAACATGATTTTGGTATTTTCTTCATGAAAATAATGATTTTGCTCCTTTTTGCCTACCAAGTACATTACTTGCATATCATCTCTACATCTTATCACATCTTACATCTCTACACGTTATGTCCAGGTAGGAAAACTACTGAAGTAAAAACAAAACAAAACCCTCAGTTTCAAAAAAACTGTGTTAAGATTATTCTTCTGTTATATAAAAAAAATGATGTTCTTAGTCAAGAGGGTGCTTCCCAAGGCTGGAATAGCCTTGTTTTTGAGAGACATCAAAGAGAAAATAAAATATCCTCAACTATCCTGAGCTAGATGTGACAGTTGGTCAGAAAATCTATTAAATTTCAGCAAACAACACAAGCATACTGAAACATACTCGTGCCAGTAATCATCAGCAATCAGTAAATAGTTTGGACAAATGAAAATGAGTTCTGATCATAAGAGGAACAGATATCGCTTATAAGATTTACAAAGAGGGTTGGGAGAGCACCCCAAAATGGCAATCCAGTGGTTCACCCTTGAGGGGAAGAGTTATGCTTCTTGAAAAACAATATTCGAACCTGATATACTTCATTTAACCATAATCGGTTAAAAAAAAAGTCTATTTGGGTAGGTGCTAATATATTTGATGCTAAAGAAATTGTCCTCATTTCTGGCATGGCAGCTTCACTAATGATCACAGGAAACTTAACAGTACTATCTACCTTGACACTATGAGTAGGCATTGAGATAGCAACATCCATGAACAGAATTTTTTGAGGCATTTGATAGTGGATTACTCAGAATAAAGCAGTTCTCACAATCCTACAAGCGTACCTGGAGAAGAAAAAAGAAAAGTAGAAAATGGACATTTTACCGTGTGAAAATTGAACAGCTTACAGATACCAGAAGGACCACAACCAATGTCATATGCAGCTGCTGAGGAAAGGCAAGAGGACATGTATTTCCATTTAGTATGTTTGTTACCTTGACGTTTGTCAGCCAAATGGGATGCAATGTAGCATCACTCCACAACAAAGGTGATTTCTAAGAGGAAGCACCAAAGGAGGCTGGAAGCTGGACTTATAGTACAGTCACCAGGGCACCATTAGAAGAATGTTCAAATTTGTACAATTCTTATCACCCTCATGCAGGAAGACACACTGCTTATGAAATCTTTGCTTTTGGAGTTCTTTGAGAAAAGTACAAAACAGATTATTTGTCAGCAATATATCATTCCCTGTACCACTCATTTTTACTCCATTTACTCCTAAAACTGAGTTTATACTCAAATATGTTTGCTGATAGCTGTACATGAACTGCTTTCAGTTCTGCATTATGGTAAGAGAAACTGAAGACCAAGTGGTTCTACTCAGCCCTTTGTAGACCCATTGAGTAGAAAGAGATAGAGAGCACAATCAGTGGATCCTACCAGCCAAAGACTGAGTTCGTGGGGCGTTCACGGGGCGTTCACACATCAAAAATGAAGTGTATATCTGGATAAACATTTGAAAGATAACAATGAGCTCTGAAAACTGTTAGAGATTAGTAGAAAGAAAAGAGAGAGAATAGCAGGGTTTAGAATAGATTGCAACACTGGCTAATTACATCCACAAGCAAAGGAAAAACATTTCTATATGAAGTATTAGACCTCAAAATATGAGTAATAAATGAGGAAGGAAGTAACACAAAGTTGGTCCTTATAAGGACTGATTTACACTGTCCCCTGATGTATGCAAGACTGCTCTCACATATTCACGCAGCCTCCCTATATATCTACCATGTGGAAGATATTCTGCATACACAAATGCATAGTAAATCCTTTATTTTGCCAGTCTCTTCCCCTGCAAGTTTCCGGTGGATGGATTTTCTCTATATCTGGTGCTGCTACTTTTACCATTCTGATCTTTGGGGAAGCAGAGACTTGCAGTTGCTCCAGTTCTGATCTCCCCTCTAGCAGAGTAATAAAATACAAGTTTTGGAGGCAAGCTGTCCAGCAGTAAAAGTTTCAGGCAAGGAAGTTAGAGGGAAGATACTGATCATGGTCAAACCACTTTCAAAGTAATGGAAAGAGAGAAAAAGAAAAGTCACACTCATGTCTAGTAAAAGTGATATTGATTCAGTTCTATCCTTAACAATGGAAACAGCTTGCCAGCTCCCGGGAAGTCAGATTTCTGCCTTTCCTGACCACCCTTTCCTGCTTATTGGAAAGTGGAGGAAGTAGAAGAATATAGTTCCTAGGCTAGGATGCCAGATTAAATCAGGTTCCCTACCCTGCTGAATGCTGGACATTGTAAAACAACCAAGCAGATTACCTGGATTTTTCTCCTTTCCCACAGAGGAGAGATGGCAGTCAAGGTTTCTTCACCAAAGCCCTTTTGCTATGTAAAATAAAGGAGGGTGGTTGTCCACCATAGCACAGTAAATGACCTATCTTTTTGCTTGGTCAATTGAAAGGATTTTTTCCCAGCAGAAGTGACAGTGTATGGAGAAGTAGTCTACTGGCTAGAATATATCCAGTATTTGTGATGAAGAATTTTTTCTTCAGGGGTGCTACTATTTTGAGGTGTTTCTTGATCTTTTTGAAAATAATATTGAAAGTGTCTGGAATACCAAAGTTAGGCTATTTTATATCTCATTATAAGTGACTATACAAATAATCAGTAAGCAAGTTGCTTCCTTTTCACAGTACAAATAGATTAAGGAGCACTGAAGCTGAAGTTCTTTGCACACAACCGTGGACAAAGAGGAAAAGTAAACTGGAAGGATGGAAACACGCAGATTACTTAGCTCATGATTCTTTTGCAGAGGGCTAAATCACTTTAGTTTTGTTCCCACTTGCCATTGACTCTTAGTTTGGGCTTGGATAAGTTACTCTGCTAGTAGAAACTGCCATAAGACATCATTATCACCTCACTAAAATCAGTGGAGTTGTAACATGTTACTAGCTAAGAGTTTGTCCTTTAGCTGTAATTTGAGTCCATTATTGGCAAGCATCAGAAAAAGTATGCTGCCCTATATATCAATGACATTTTCAGAATGAATCGATATAGAGGAGACAAGTATGTTAAGGCTTTACAAAACCTAACTAGCTATAGATACAGAGGCATTTGTGGCAGTGTCCATTTTGTACATAGGGCTCATGTCCTGCTTCTGTGGGGTAGACAGGGAGGGCTCATTGCCCATTTTTAGGATCAACGCTGGTCATTCAAACATGAGTATCCCTGCAAATCAACAGCAAATTTGGCCTTGAATTCAACAGATCAGATCATTATTGTGAATATCCTACAAAGTATTCCTTAATCATTTGGGCAGAATTCCTATTTAATTGTATCAGCAGTGCCCAAACATGGCAGAGTTAAAATAGTATGGATCAGTCTTAAGGAAATTAGAAATCCCCCAGCTACCAGAGCTATTCACACTAGAGATGCTTTACATATTTCCACTGTACTTTATCGTGTTCAATCTGTTTACATTTAGATACTGTTTTTAGATACAGTAGTTAGGTAGTTTTCAGTGAAACTACTACATTATTACGTATGGAAATACCATAGTGCTAATCAGTGTTAACCCAAAGAAGTTATACTTCAGCTGATATATCAGCTTGAACCTATTGTTTGTATTAAAATTGGTATAATTTTTACGAGCGAGATTTTTTGAAGGATGATTTAATGTATTTGAAATTATATACAACATTTCCTCACAAACTTAATTACAATAGGATTTTGCAAGAAATTAAGAATGGGGTGTAACCGCATATCTTCCAGAAAGACCAATATTGCATTTTATCTTTTTTTTTTCATAGTTACCTATTACTGTGTATTACGAAGCTGGAGTTGACACATATCTAGTAAGAGAGGTTTTTAAATGCTGCACATCCAGAGCATAAAGAAACAAGAAGTTAGCATTGTCATGAGGGAAAAATTACTCCTATGTTTAGAACTCAAAAAGTAATTTCACAAGTCCATAACAAATGCATTATGTAGTAACAGCAAATGTTACATATTCTCACCACATGGTTTTAAGGACGATTTATTTCACTAGTTTAGTAACATATAAAAGTGCTGTGTTAAAGATTTCAAATTTTATCTGCAGGTTGAGCAGGTATATGAGGTGATGATGCAAATCTACATCCATCAAAGATTCAATTCTACTACAGAAAGTTAATGTTTCAGAAAACTGGAGCGCTCTCTGGCTCTGTGACTCCGGCTGAAAGCAGTTACCCAGCAGAAAGGACTGGTTTGGGTTCACAGGCACAAGCACACTGACAAAAGCAAGTCTTTGTTGAGCTTTAGCGAGTGAATAGTCTTTGTTTACTACAACATTATACAGGAGGAAATTTAGAAAGTTGACTGTCTAAGATCCTGTTTATAACTGAACTGAAATAGCCTATTTTATACAATGTGAAAAAATTTAATTTGTATAGACAAAAAAACTATTCATTTTAATGTGAAGCCCTCTTTGAGATTAAATGAAATGATATGACCCATACAGTAGAGAGCAGACATGAGTCTGAGCAAGCAAATAGGAATTTTAAAACATATATTCATTATATATATTTAAAATGCCCATATTTAATGCTGACATCTATGGCTTTTTTGAAAGGTGTCAAGCAGACTAGTTTCTAAAACTGTAGCTGTATTACTTATCCTAATAGTAATAGTGTTCTGCATTTATCCACGAAAATGATTTTTAAAACACAGATACTGAAACAGTACAAATCTCTAATTTCATCATAAATCAGAAGAACAAAGTATGATATAAATGTGAACTGTACTAAGATACACTTAATGCATTAAGTTTTCCAGCAGCGGACAGCTTTCAGAGGCAACTGACAGATATGCCTACGTCCATTGTTTTCATTCTTTCTAATAAATATCCACTCCGGCACTTGGCAATCCACTTCAAAAAAAACAAATGTTATGCTAACATCTACCTCTGTTTTACAATAACAAAGTAAAAGCAGCAGGAACCAACCCAGATCTTTAGCCTGAATGTTATTTTCACTTTTCATGCATTTCATTTCACAGCTTTTATACTCGATGCTAGCTAAGGCTGTTTTAGCAGATCAGCTACCACACCTACAAACAGCACGAACTATGAGCGACCACTTTACCTTCTGAAAAATCAATCAGTCCCAGCAAATGAAGCAGCTTCAGAGATGCAAATATAATCACAACAATACCCACTGTTTGCAGTCCCTCCGACTCCCACTCTAGAGTCAACATTCTTCCAGCAGGCAAATCATTCCAGGCTTCACACCAGTTTGCAAGCAGAGGGAAATTAGAGGATTTCACCAATATTTTGCTCTGAAGAAAGTTGCAGTGGCGCAAGGCAACGTTGCACTGGGCTGCAGAAATTCTCTAACCACACTAGCTGAGACAAAATATCAGAAAAAGCCCTGCATCTCATGCTTCTCTAAGCGTTTCATTTCATCAGTAGTGAGTCCTCTTAGGTGGGTGCGGTGGACCACTAACCCCTGGGTATGACATTGTATCCGGCAAGTAACGCTACTTCAGAGCAGCTGGAAAAACCTCTCTCAGACCTGGAGACTTTGCTGTGTCAGTTCAAAGAAGAAACACTCCCTGGAAACTTGTACTAAGGAGCACGCTGCTGTCAGCGCTGCGCGCTCTAACACTCCCAGACCCAGGCTTTGCAATTCTCTCCTTACAGCCCTTCCCAAGCTCATTTTAGCACAGTTTTTGTTAACTTTGGCAAATGACAATTTATGAAAGACATCTGTTTGCACATATGCTGAATGCTGCATGACAAAAAGCGACTACCTTCCGCATTAGGCAAGATACTGTTTAGAGAAACACCGTCTCTTCCTATTCTTAAGCATCGCCAGAATCTAATTAGAATTGCGAGTGGAAATGAAAATGAAATTACAGAAATACACATCAGCAGGAACTGTGCCTCCAGCTAGCAACATGCAGTGCTGTCAATGAGAAACCCACTGCCCAAACCCCGGCTCTGTAGCCAGAAAGAATGTATTAATGACTGAGAAGTGAAAGAGTACTTTTCTGCCTAAGGACATGAACCTGGAAGCCCTGAACCCCAAACTCTGATTCATGTGAACAGGCATTAGACGTTTTCAACAACTACTAGGAAGATCTTGCCCAGATTATGCATCAGGCGAAAACGAAGAGAGGCTTGTGATCCCAGATGATTTATCGGATAGCCTGTATAAAATTAATTGTGTTGTGTTATACTAACATGAATAGCAAGAGGCTACCCTTGAATAGGCTCTAAAACACATTTCTGCAGCACCTGCATTACTATCAAGTTGGGCCTGAAGGCTTATTCTTGTATCCATCCTAAAAATCCTGAATCCTGTCCACTGACATATAAGACACTAGAAATAAAGGCAAGGGAAGTCTCAGAAAAATTGATTTTAGACACCCTGACTGTTAAAGAAAAATGTAAGATCTAACACCAGAAACAATCTCAGAAACCAGGTCTGGCACTGACCACTAATTTTAGGTCATTTAACTCTTTCCATTAGGAATACTTTTTACTAACTTTCTGAGAAGCACAGAAACTTTTATTTTTGGTCGGAAGGCCACTAAAATTTAGATCAAGACAGTTAGGAAAAAAATTAACAATTTACTGCTTAAGGACTACCAGGAAAAGTGGGAAAATGCAATATTCCGTTTGCTATCAGCTGTTTCAAATTTTTCTTTTGATGACTACACTGAGTTGCAATTAAAAATGAGAGCAATAGATTTTTCCCTATAGACCAGGACTACAGAAGCTGTAGATATTTATTCACTGGAAAAACATGCATGTACTTCAGTTAATATTGGGTTTTATTTAGGCAACATATAAGCACCAGTATTCTGATTTTTTTCCTCCAGGTATTTAACACTGGAGTGTCATGAGTTCTGTAAGTGCTCTCAAACTGAATGTCAGTTTCTACAGAGCTAAAAGGATGTCTAGGAGGAAAGCACAATAAAAATAAACCAGAAAAAATTTACTATCTCATGTCTGCACCTTCCAGGTGCATAGTTACCTTTACTTCATACTATAAAATAATTATTCAAAAAATTTTCATATTAAGTTCTGCTCTATACTATTCCATTTTAAGTTCTATTCTTTTTTTTAAAAAGAAGAAAGTAAGCTTTGTTTCCTCTTTTCAGCTACTGGTTATTCCGTATCATCTTCCCCTTTTAAGGCTCTGACATTTTGTCTTAACTCATTCTCATCTCTCACTTAGGTTTAGTCCTATTTATTTGTCTCTTCCATCTTTCAAATGATGAAGCATAGCCAAATGCCCTTGGGAGCAGAGGTCCTTCTACTTGATCACTAAATGTGCCAACCCATATGCTGAAAGCCACCCAGCAAGCATTACCGTCTGTAATGAGTGTTTTATTTTCTGTCCTCATGAAAGGAGAGAGACCTGGATCCCTCCTGGAAAAAAAAAAAAAAAAAAAGGAAGGCGGGCAAAGATTATTAATCCAAAGAGTTTTAGGGGCCAATTCCATCTACTCTGCAGGTGGCTGATAGAAGAAATTTTTTTAGGAAAAAAACTCATCTAAGAATATTCAATTTAATTAATATAATTGATTACTGACTTCCAAGAATACCTCCTTTGAAAATAAAGGAGTAAACTTTTCCTGCTCTTTTTCATCATAGCTCCACTTGCATTTGATATTTTCTAAGTTAGGGAACCCACAGACAGACTTTGTGAATCTCTGAGTCTCAGCTCTGGAAAGTAAGGCAATAAGGATAATAAACTAAATTATATACAAAGCAAAAATAAGTGGTGTATTAAATGCTTCCTTTAGTATAACACACAAGAGATTCAAACAAGTGTCATTTAAAGGAGGGAATTCTTCTGGAAGTAGTTCAATTAAAAAGAAATAAATCCATGCCTCAAAGCATTTGAAAATAAAATCAATCTTGAAAAAGATTTTAAGATTCACTTATATAAAGGTACCTTCTTGTATTCTGATCACTTCCTAAATTCATAGTCTAGTGTAATTTCTATGTCTCTCTTCCTATTTTGAGCAATATTTCAAAAGAAATATTTCTGTGACATGTCCTTATGGGGTGCCTGTGTTGGCACTATAATCAAATTTTAAAAGCTGTTCAAAGAAGAGGGAGTTTTCATCAATGCCATCTCCAGGATTCTCATGAAAACATCATCCTTTACCTGAAATGATAAAACCAGGGACTGACAGCTTATAAAATCCATACACTGTTCTGGCTCATTTTCTTTTCCTTAATTCCTGCTTTCGTTTTAAACATTGCAGTACGTTCTGATGATGACTTAACAATAAGGCTATTGCCTAAACTTTCTTGCCACTCTTCAACAGGTGGTATGGGAAGAAGAAGAAAAAAAAAAGTTTTAGCATTATGAGGAAGCTATTACAGCTAACCATCACATCTTCCAGTGGCCTGAAATTTTCCTGAACAACGGAAATTCGAAGCAGAACCTTTATTGTTTGCCTGGCATTTGGGCACTGTCAGACTGTGGGTCTACTGAGCTGCTGCACTATAGGAAAGCATAATCATGTCAGTAGCTATGCTCCAGTATGGAGTACTCCCAAATTAGCAACACACACACACACACACACACACACACACACACACACACAAATACAGTGTTAGGCAGATCTGCCCCTTCACAAAGTACGGAGAGTCTGTGCGGGAGCATGAGGCTGTCCTCTCCTCTGTGGACACATGGCAGAACTTGCCATATTCCTCAAAGGATGGAGTGAAGATGATGACAGTCGTGGGCCTTTTCCCTCCACCTCCTCTCCCCCGATGATTAGCGGTGAAATCATAAAAGGCAGTATGCGTTTCTCCCTCCAAGGCAGGTAGCCAAGAGGAACCCTATGTGCAGAGCAGGAGGCATTTTCTCCCTTAAAGCACAAATCTTCAGGGAGTTCTGGACAGGATTGTGTAGATCTGCCACATTAGCAGGGTTCACTAGAACAATCCAATTTCAGAGCCCATCTACAAAGTTTTTCCATGAATAATGCTGATTAATTACTAGCTATGATAACCATTTGAAATAGAATGATTTACATATGGAACAAAATGAACATAAAAAGATACTTTAAATACGACAGTGTATTATCTACAAAGTAAATTCTAAATCTGATTGCTGAGTGCCTGTAGAACATCTATGCGAAATTTCTCCCTACGTCTTGGAAACAGAAACAAATACTCAAATATTATTTATAAATCTTAGCTATGGGGAACAGAATTTTAATAACGTCAGAACTGACTAAGAGCAGATGAGATCTGCCATTTCAGAACAAACAATATTCTCCCTAATTTAATACATAACAAGAAGTACAAAATGCTTGAGAATAACATGTAAGATGCTATGAATTGAGTAATTAAGGAATAAACCATTTTGAAATTCTAAAAATAGCTAACTAATAATTCAATGGTTAGTGTATTAGGGTATAAAATTTCCCTATAATTTTATATCATTACACAGTTCTTTCAAAATTATCTGGTATTATCTTTCATATGCATTGATAATCTAGTTTAATTCCAGTAAACTTTTACCTTTTAACTACAACCTGCCAATGTAATTAGCATAGCAAAATTAGAAAGTTTGTATTTTCTTTTAATGGCTTTGAATTTATTATTATTAATAACAATTACTACTTTAGCACTCACAAGGCATTAACATTGCAAATTTATTATTTATAGCAATTCTTATTTTAGTGCTTACAAGAAGTTTACACTGTAATTTATAAAGTCTTCTTCCCTATTCAATTTCTTCTGGATTTTGTACGTGAGAATGGAGAAATAGGAATGCCTAACTACTTTCAGTACATTTAAGTATTTTAATGTATATTAAGTATTTTTCCAGTACATTTTAACATCTGCATGTAAACAATATCAGGCTTTCCTCAGGGAAAAATCTCTCACGCCTGTAATCATTTGCATTGCTCTTCTGTGCACACAGTCTGCATTTGCTATTGTCTGCTTTAGAATGGGGCTACCAAAACTGAATACAGTTTTCAAGGTGAGGATATATTTCTCATTAACTGGCTTGAATTATGTTTTTTTAAATGATAAAATCTGTCCAGTGTTATAACTAATTTAAGGAAAAAAAACACTCTTAATTGGCTAGCAGTAATAGTTCATCAGAATCTATTTGAATTTTTTCCCCAAACGTGGCTGAAAAGGGAAACTGCTGATGAGTTAGAAATAGAAACAAAATTTGGAGGTATTAATTAGCTGCCCTTCTTTCTGCACTCTCTTTTCCAGAGGGAAATGTCAATCAGCCAGAAGAGAAAGAAGTCAAATAAACACAGAAAAGGCACCTATGCACAGGTCAGCCACACTCATAATCTAGTTATTGTTGATACCAGATCTGAGTTTATTCTGTAGCTCATAATGAGTTGAATCCTCCTGTTAGCCAGCCAGCAAGAAATATGTTCACAGGCAATAATCTATAATTTTCGACACAGAAAAGTTTATATCTTAGATCTTCAGAAGAAAACTTTGTCCAGTAGAAAACATTTTGGAACCTAGAGAAGCAATTAACTTAATTCATGTAAATCCTTTCAAGAATTATTCAGAGTAAAAAAATTCATATTTTTGAATGCAACACCTCCTGCATGGTCTCTTATAGCTAATCACAGAATATAGTGTAATCTTCATAAAGTGCTTAGAAAAATAAGAGACCAATATACGGGATCACTTTGTCCATCTCAACAGTGCTGCAGACACTAAAGAGCACAATAATTACACTACTAAATAACTTATCCAACCAAAATCGTAGGAAAACTTTCCCTAGGTAGAATAGCTACTTAGAATGTAATTATCTAAGACAAAATTTGTCAGACTCAATATATCATCTTTAATATTTACACTAAGTGCCCTAGATCTTTAACGACTGTAAGTGGATATAAGCTGAGAAAGAAAACAATTTGAACACCTGTACAGGCAACACAAGATTTCGCCGGTTTGTAGTCAAGGCAGAAAACATGATATCCAAGCTTTTTAAGGCTTGGTCGCGTACTTTAAAGCAAATTACACTGAAAGGTTGTTGCAGCTATAACCATCTGAAGTTGATTTCCCCATTCTTGTAGTGTGATTCTAGGCTATGGTATAGGATTTTACTACTATTTTCTTTGTTTGCACCTTCTGACTCTCACTTGCTCCTAGAAGTTTTTGTTCTTGCTTTGATCTAAATCAAAGGCCTGCTGCCATTACTGCTCTGAAGACAAGAGGTGAAAAAAATCCCACAAGACAACCATAATCAAAACCCTCCAGTGACATAACAACTACAGGTGACTTCATTTTTCTATAAAATTAATTGGTATAGCTCATTACAAAATTATGCTTAAAATAGCTAGTGTGCAAGTGAATTTTAAATTAAACTGAGCAACCACAGGAGTAGCAGAAACATTTTCATTTTCAAAGCTTTACCAAAGCATTAGAGAGAGGCTATCTCTTTCCTAAACAAGGTTAAATTACATTTAGTAATAGCAAGTAATCAAATTTTGATTTGTTTTACTGCAAAGCCCACTGGCTCGCCTGGCAAACTAAATTATCTCTAAATTATATCACTATGTCTTCAGCCTACAGTCCTGTTTTTCCTTTTATATTAAATCATACTTGATCTCACAGTAGGAGAAATTGCCACTACCAAGTTTGTGAGTATAAACGTATGTCCCTACTGGAGAACCACAGTGTAATGTAATGCAACTATTTGAGGCCAGCAGAACTGAACTACCTTACTAGCTGTAATACAGCTGCGTTAGTATAAAGCTCAGACTGGGTTAAACTGCCTAGCAGAGAACAAGGGAAAGAAAAGTTACCCCACAGCTTGCTGTAGATTGGCTCTAAAATTAAATGGTTCTTGCTTCTCCAGCCATTCAACTACCTGAAATGAGAGTGCAAGCAATATTTTTAAGACAGCTCAAGCCTGAGGCATGATTCGCCTGTACATCTGTAATTCCCATCCCTTCTCCCAAGGTATTATCTAAGTAAATATCCTTGACCCACCTTCTTCTAAGTACCTGGTCACAGTGCACTTAATATATGCTTTTCCTACTTATAGGAGAATTTCAGCTTTTTTCTGCATGATCCTGTTCTTCAGTCTTTTCACAGTTAGAAAGAATACAGTAACAGTGGTTTCTGATCAGCTGATTTTTTCTTCTTTCACCACTATTTTTGTCAATACACAATGGAGTCAGATGACATCTTTATCAATCATTTTACTTATATAATCTGTAGGGAACTGTAGGAAGGCCTACAGATAAAGCTGGTAGAAACGATGGGGCGAAGTAGCAGAATTCACAAGTCCATATTCAGTCGTTTCTGTTCAGCAAATTATGAATATATCCATTGATGCTTCTCCATATATCTAAAAAGTTAGATTTTTAGGGACTGTGAAGCTGTTTGATGACCCTAAAAGAATTCCTAATGGAAGAGAGTGTTTACTGCTATAATGAATGAGAAAACAAAAGAACCATGTTAGTTATAAAAACTAACATTCTAGCAATCAACAGGAATTTTCACTATTGCAGCTTCAGAATCAAGTATCTATTATTTTTAAATCCTGAAGGTATCCTGTGCAATACTTTTATTTCAAAACTGGTGTGGCTGGCTCTCTATGACTCAATACATGGAGTTAGCAACTAAACTGAAGAAAAAAGTATTATTAAACATAATCTCAAGAACGTCGCTGTCCTGCCACCCTCTTTGTGATGTACCTATCTTTCTCTCATTTAAAATAACACATCTGCAACAAATTTTTCATTTTGACTTCTAAAAAGGTGAAGCATGTTATTTTTCCCATAGCAACAGAAAAGTATTATAAACAGAGTCTGAAGTGGCTGACTTATTTCTACATTTGATATACTTGTTAAAATACAAGTATATCTGTCTGGTAAAGATGAGCTAGGATGAATTAACCGTTATTACACAACTGCAGCTTATTCAAGAAATATGACAAAACCTCTGTAGTCAGGATTCTGTACCTTAGTTATAAATTTATTCCAAGTGTTATTCTATAAGAAATGCACTGATCTGACTACAGACCTGCAACACATGACAACCATTCAGAATAATGCAATATTCAGAATTACTCCATAGCATTTGTTTATGAACTGTTGTTTGTCTGATTTATTAACAGCTTCTGAAGCATGGTACTGTTTATTTTTTACCTATCATTGACAAAATATCATTTATATCCCTTCCAATGACATCTTAGAACTTCCTTTCTTGAGTAGAACCATTTTCAGGTGATTTAGTTTTACCTACACTATAATATGAAGACAAGCTGCATATGATTTATTTTTATGAGCAATAATTTTAGGGTTAAATCTAATTTGAAGCACACTTGAAAACAACCATTTTAGGGCCAGACCTCTTCTTGCTTCTAGCTGCTGAGGGCAGGGGTTTTTTTTGTTCATGTGTTTTTTTAAAGTTTCTGGGGTCCTAGAAAGTAGTAGATTGGGTTTAGTGCAGAGAAATCGTGGGAGAACAAACAAAGGGAAATGCACAAACATACAATGATATCGATGAATATCATCCCCTTACTGGGTGGGGCAAGAGCACCATATTTTCTTTTCATTGAGAGGTTTCTCTCTATTACGAATCTCAGAGGCTTCCAAAGGTGCTCACTGACACCTCTCTCAAGAAAAGCATAAGTGAAGCAGAGTACTAACGACAGTACAGTACTGGGCACCATCAGACCCTGTATTTGGCTTGTCTCCTCAGGAAATTTACAGGTTTTGTGACCTGGATGCTAATTCTTTCAAAAAAGAGAGAGAGAAAAAAAAAAAGACTATTTGGGAAGGTGATCCTAGATACAGCATAACTTGATGATACCTTGTTTCTCAGTTGCTAATGCAATTTGCCTTGGCTTGCAGCTCCACCACAGTTTATTGCTACAGTGATATTTGAGGATGCCTGCAACATAAAATGAGAGACTTTACCTGTTACAATAGTTTTGCTGTTCTAGCAGTCTTTCAGCCCTTGAAGGAGAAGATGAACTTACAGTGCTTTGTTACCACCTAGGTAAGTAACCAGAAGGGTCTGAGCTCTCCCCCGAGGAAGCTCTGTGTTGACTAACAGACCACCCTATCACGAGGTTTTCTTCTGGCATGCAGATACTGAAATAAGGGAAGCAACAAAATACAGAAACACACTATCTGGCAACTCCAAAAAAACTTGAAAGGACATCACTTTTGGTTGTGTTAAATACCACTGCAGCTCTTTTCTTCTGTCCTGGCTTTGCAGGGTTCGTGCCAGACTCTCTACCTTCAGGGTTATGGCCCAGAAGTGGATAGCACATTACACACAGCAAATTTACAGCGCTGTGACAAGTTCATTTTCACATGCTTATTGACACGCCACAGGCCATATCCATACCCCATAAAGAGGACACCTGCATATCTTCATCCACATTAAGCCAGCAATCTCAAAGCACAGTTCAGAGGGGATTCTAGAGACATTTTCAGTCATTTTTAAGGCCCAGAATTTGTTTGTTGCTGTTAATACCTCAGATACTTCAGGAACCATTTCCTCCATTAATCATCTGTGGATCAGGTTATGCATTTTAATTTCTCTAATCTTCTCAGTACTAATTTCGCTAGCTTCCTAATAATGCTGCTCTTCTCTGAACTCACTTCTAGTAGGCAATACAGTTATACAGAAATTAGGTACTAACTAGTTTTTAGTTGGAACTCAATTAGTCATGAGCAGGATCAAATGATGAGATTGCCAGCCACAGACTTAGTATTTCATTAATATGATTCTCTCACTAGAATAACATTAAGTAACATTTTGTCTTGTTTATTACACAAGAGCAAAAAAACCCCAATCCCTCTCTTTCCCATCAGTGTTAGACCCCTATGTATGCCCCTAGTTTTTAGGGCTTTACATTCCAGTTGAGGTACCCTAAGACTGTGCCCAGATTTCAGCCCATTCCCTCACTGCAACTATTTGTTTTGGTAATGTTCATTTCCAGACTTAATCTTGGAAAGCTTTGTTACTAGTGACAGTAATGGACACTGCCTTTCACTGAAGCAACTCTGTGATACACTGGAGGATAATTAGGCTGCTGTTCCTTGGCAGCCTGAGTAGGTCTGACAGCTTGTTGCCCTGTCCTACAGTTTCTAGTAAGTTGTCCCTTCTCCTGCACTGGCTTCGGTGCTTGTCTGGGAGCTAGTCACAGAGATAGTATGGGAGCTTTCACAGACTGTTAAGCCAGAAGAAAAATAATTTGACAATAAATAAATAAATGAAGGACTGCCACAGCCTTTGCCCGCAAGATGCTTTGCAGACAAGAGTGCTCATCTCGTAGCCGCAGGTGTTCCACAGCTAGTAATCCTGCGCATGCTCAGACCGAGGACGAGAGCCCGACTCTGGTGACGTAAGACCAGGCAAGCTCGGAAACAAATCCTGAACAGGCTTTAACCAACATGGCTAGCCACAGATTTTGCAAGACAAAGACAAGACTTGCCATTACCCAAGCAGTGACAGTACTCCCTAGCATGTGGGATTCAAGACATACAGTCCATATACATGCACAGCAAACACCACTGTTTAGTGTGGCTTTGTATTTTTTGTCTGTTTTATGATAAATTCTTATTTACGTTACTTAGTTTATGTACACAGGACATAGTTATAGAACTAGTACCTCTGAATAATATTCCTTAAAGTTTCCCAATTAGACTTTGGCTGTAGGGAGGAGTTATATTTACATCATATGGTGTTTAGCCAACTGGTAAATTCTGCTGATGAATTAAAGTGCATCCCTGCTAATGAATTATACTTTCTAGTATACCAAAACAGACACATGATACCAGCTCTGAGTCTCAAGCTAAGAAAACACAATGGCTGTCTTGCTCCTTCCCTGCTACACGGTTGTTTATTTTTAACTGTTGGAACTACAGTAAAGGTGAAGCAATACGTGCTGCCTTATCAATTGAAATGAAGCTCCCATTTTAGCAAAGTACGGGAATTTCTAAGCCCCAAAGAAGCTTCTTAACAGTATTAATGACTTAAGGACCATAAAGCTCTTCTGGTACAGATGGAGAAAAAGCTCAAAAATAGTTAAATGGTTTAGCACGTGCAATAATTTCTTCCCAACCCCAGTACATACAGGAGTATTTGGAAAAGCGTTTGCTACGAACCAGTAAGTTTTAATCATTTCTGTGCAAGTACTTGAATTTTAACACTTAAAAGTCAGTCTTTAAACAGAAACTGCTCTTATACATAAGACCACTCTCCAGAACAATTCGTTAGAGTGGGAAGAGTGCTGATAAGCAATCTATATTTCTATATTTCACTGACAAAGACAGTAATTTCTGTTAGAAGACGCAAGATTTTTGTGTTTTGAAGACCTACTTGGTTAAAATAGCCTTTTGCTGTTGGAAAAAATTAGTAATATCCTTTGCTGAAATAAAAACATTATACTGCAGTAATGAGAATCTAAAAGTTTTAAAACATCATCCTTAGGCTGATGAATGAGGGAAAGACTGTGTAGATTTTGTCTTCGCTTAAAAAATAACAAAGAAATATATGTTAACCAGCTATAAAGTCTGTCAGACATAAGAGTTAGAAAAAAACCCAAAATACTGATGCATCCTGAATTTTGACTCCTAGGCAGGGAGGAACTTGGTAACCTCTCTAGATCTTTTATATCTCTTTCTGTATTGCTGAACTTCAACTAAAACCATCTAAGATGTTTATAAGTAATAATTTATTTAATGTAAGTACCAATGGAACTACATGTTAAACATGTAGAGTGACAGTAGTAAGTACGTATCTAGCATCTAAAACCTGCTTTTAGATGTTCAGGAAGAACATACATTAAAAATGTATCTACCTATGCTAAAATACATTTTTTTTTAACTTGTAAAAAAAAAAAAAAAAAGATTCAACATTCAATCACTATTTCCTAGCAAACAGAAAATTTGAAAATCTCTTGAAGAAAACTTTGAATGTGGTCCTTAATTCAAACCTCTGATTCAAGGATGTATGTGGCAGGGGCTGCAGTGCCTCCCCTGCCCCCAGAGCGTTTGCACAGGGGCTCCTGCCCTTGCCTTGCTCCCTGGCGCTGGGCCATGCCCCCTTGCTCTGCACACCGACCCTGACTTGCAGACTTGGTTTCCCTGCCTTGTCCCCACGAGCCTTTCTGGCCACCTGAACTCTTAGCTGAAACAGAGTCCTGTCACCAGCCTCGCTCAGGTCCCACAGGACTGAGCCCTGCCAGCGAGGCCACTGCCACCGGCTGCCTGCCATAACTCCTGGCCCCCAGCCCTCGGCCCTTGCTGCTCCCTGGGGCTGCAGCTGACAGGCAGCAGCTTTGCCATTAGCACAGAAAATCACCTTGGCTCCACATGGCAGGTGCCAGATGTAGCAGTAAGGAAGAACAAAAAGGTGCTGGCATCTTAAAATGGGGAGCAAGGAGACAGTGGCAAAGATCCAGGCTGAGCCTAGCAAATGAAAGGGAAGAAAGGCAGAAGTAGAGAGCAGTGACCTAAAAGCTGGGCAGAAAGGGAGACAACGGCAATTCTGGGAAGAGGTCAGAAGGAGAAGACAACAGCAAGCCCAAAGACAAGACAGAGGTGAGGAATATGGCAGTGGGATGGACTGTGAGTGGCTTCAGGAGTGGTGGAAGGTACAATGAGAATAAAGACAAGGGGCAGAGAAAGCAGGGTGAGAAACACTTTCAAGTGCTCATCCACCTTTATTTTCTATCATTTCATTAAAAACATAAAAATTCAAAAAACAATGCATGTTCTAACGTATCAAAGATTCCACATGGACTACTGATAAATTTAATAGAAGGGTCAAGGAAAAGATTTTCTACTTCATAGTAAAGGCTAATCTGCACAGAAATATGCAGTGAAGGCCTGTTTCTGAGAACAGAGATCTAAGCCATAGTAACCAACAACTATCTGTGTAAGAGGAACACAAAATACCCTTTGAGCATCACTGGCAATCCATTTGCACACACTATGACAGATGGAACTTAATACATTTTTATTTTTTGGAATGTTACCCAATCGCAGAATAAATGCCAAACAAGATTTATATTGTTATTGCACTGAAAAGTCTCAAGAACTTAGGTCCATAAAATATTATGGCACTTTCACCAGTCTGCCATCTTTTATCTGTTGTTTACATTTTGCTCTTGAACTGATAATAGCCTCTGCCTTGCAGCTTTGGTAGTTTTAGTCGTGCCTGCAGTACACTATAGAACTGGGACTTTCTGCATCTGCTAAAACTCTTTAATTTCCTCCTGCTCCAGCTGCAAATCCATTTAAAATGAACAGCCTGTACCAATCTGCTTTTCAAGTCTATGGAAGTAAAATCTTCATTATGCTGGCTGATCAGCAGCTTCTTCCTTCCACCTCCCCCAGCCTACACCAGTGTACTTTCGTCTGTTAGCAGATCATGATTGACCCAATTAAAGGCTTTTTCTGCTAACAGAAAAAAAATGAAAAATGAAAAAAAACCAGCACTCTGGTTTTCCATTCTGCATAACTGTGGACACACCAAACTGACCAGATGGCACAACAGTTCTGCTTGTGCTTCGTCTCATTCTCCTGTTCACTTTTGCTGCCTAGCAAGACAAGCCAGTTATGCTTCCTTATAAAATTAGACTGAAGGAAAGGAAAAGAAAAATATGACAAAAGTGAAACAGAAAATCAAAGTCAAGTAATTCAGCTGTGAAAATCTCTGGAGAATTAGCTCAAACTAAGGACAAACACACAACTTTATCATATTTGGTGATCCTACTTTTATTTTAGAAAAGGAGGGTGGTGTTCATCATTCTAGAATCACTCTAAGTACTGGTGAGGTACAACGCTCACTTTATACAGTCAGTACTCATTTTTACGTAGCTGAGGTACATCGCTCATTTGATATAGTTAATACTCATTTTTACACAGCTGCAGTGCAGATGAGTCTTAAATCAAAAAAATTCAAATTCGTACCCCTTGCTTCCAAGTTGAGCCAATTCTGATTTCTGCTCCAGATAACTAGCCCACCAAGCCCCCAAATCTAAGACTTACTTAATCAGTCTAATTAAACTCTAGTTATGTATGTGACACACACATACATTAACAAACATGCATACATTAAAAATAGGGAGAGAATTCATTTAAGAGAGTAAAGGTTTCTTTTGTTTGTTTTTGCATTATTGAATGATTGCCTTATTCCCCTCTGCTATCCAAACAACCAATCCAAAATAAAAGTAAAATATAGGCTTTTACCTAAGACCCTGCCTAGTAATCACTGTTGCTTTTATCAGTAATGTATATACAACAGATAAAAAAAAAAATACATTGAAGCATCTTTCAGCTAATTATCAGAATAACAGCTATTTGTAAAATGGGCCCAATGCTTAGATATGTCTTACATTTTGAAAAGCCTTTCTTAGCTTTCTAAAAGTGGCCAATCACCAGATTTGACATAAGTCTGAAGGAGTAACCTCTGATTTTAGGACATGAATTTCTACTGTAGGACATATTTCTAAAATATAATATCTTAGCCACTTCAGTATGGAAGAACACGGAACCTCCCTTCCTTTTCATACTAAATGATCAGTACAAGTAGAGTATTTAGCTGTCAGAACTTGTTAGTAAATATGTGTGGTTATGACGTATTTTCACTTTGGAATGTGATGAAGTTGGGAAGATTGATGGAAGGGTAATTTCCTCTGTTCTGGGTAGCCTGCACTTAATCTTGTTATGGAGGCAAAATCAGCCCGGTGTCACTTTATCTTTATGGAAGTGGCATAGCTTAGGAGGAAGGAAAGGAGCTCATCCTCACCAAGAACCGAGACGGTCATAGTCGTAAAAGCCCACTCAAATGGCTATCAAGTAATGAGTCTTGTCACAGTGCTAAAAACTAGTCAGGACCTCCTACGTGAAAACCTGTGCATTTCAAGAAGGTGCAGAATAAATGTAGCTCTCCAACAAGACGTCTGGATATGATAAAATCAGCATTTTGTACTCAGGATCCTAGATCAAGCTATAATTTGCCTTCTGCATGACAGAAAGGCCATACCAAGGCAGTACAGGCAAAATAAGCAGTGCAGGCTGAAACCCTTAAAGCCATTAGTGAATGTCAAGATCTACCTTTATAAAGAAAGTTATCCCCCCAACTCAAACAGAAAGCAATGCCATTTTTCTTCTGAATAAACTCCTACTTTAGAATTTACTATCTGCCAGGAGAGAAAAATATTGACCCTCCCATAATTTTAAGGGCTTTTTTCCTTTTTAAGGTGTTTTTGCAATAAAAAAAGATTTAATGTGTCTAAAAAGCTAGACAAAAAACTGTTTCTCAGAAGTGGAGCTCTTATCCATCACTGCTTTGGTTTGTGTCCAGAGCTTTATAAAGAGGAGGCACAGAGCCTGAAAATTGTTCTTCAAATGAAAAATTTCTATACGAAGCAGAAGAAAGTAAGGCTTTGTCTTTACTTGGAAGCTGGAATCTCCTTAATGAAGCTATGAAATTCTAAAAAGGTTCATCCTGGTCTAGTTTATTTCAATTTAATAAAGTAAGTAAAAATAAAGTGTGGTTTTATATCTTAATCTGTACATCTCAATCTCCACCAGGGTATTTGCAATACAATTGTGTCATAATATTATGCCACTTCCAGTTTGTAAATTCTGATAGTAAAGTACTGCAACTGCAAATTAGTTTTGATCATGACTGCCACCTGCTATTAAGGAGAGCTGCTTTTGTACATAGCCAGCTGTTGTGTTGAATCCTATTCTGAGTGCAGAGATCAGTGTTTCTGCTCATAATCACTAAGAATACCAATAAGCAAGAGAGAACTTTAATTCTTATTTCTTTTATTCTTGCATACAAATACCATAATGATATTTTATCCAATGGTTTGACTGAGACAACACTGTTTCCAGCATTAAACACAAACTAGGAAATACTAGCTTTATATTTGCAATTGTGCTGTTAATATATGCGGAAAGTGAATCAGGCAGTTAGTAACAGATGACAGAGAGGAAAAGGGAGACAAGGAGATACAGAATGCAAAAATAATAAACAAAAGAAGTAATGCGCTTATAAGAAGGAAAAGGGAAAATGCAGGACGATTGTATGACTTCAGCATTGCAGATTTTTGGTTAAATAATTTATATACAGCATAACAGCCTCATTCAATATAACAGCAGAAATACACTCCCTCTAATGCTACCACTCAGTAAAGGCAATAAACAATACTATACAAGCGAGCTGAGAGCAGCACGCAGTTGAAGGCAACAGCGTCAAGACATACAACACTCACAGAGGAAAACGTTTGCAGCTATCGTGAAAGTAAAGAACATCACCGGAAGATTTCTGGGATCAAAATCATTCAGGTTTATGCTACCTGAAGACTAGGCTCGCTTTCCAGGGACTATTAATAAAATGAGCAAGTGTTACCATTATCCTGTGTTTTGAAACAGATGCTTTTTCATAGTCTGTTCAACCTATTCTCTCAAAACTTGTTTCCCCTTTTCCAAGTGAAAATGAAGTATAAACCAAAATATATGAAGATTCCTTCAAAAAAAACAAGTCTCTGGTGACACATTGCACTCTGTACTTTGATTATATTTTTTTAATCTTTGCAGATTTCAAGCATGAAATACAAAAGTAGCAGATTTCTATTGATACTAAAAGGAGCACCTATCCATATGAATTAGTGTCTTTGTCAGCATTTTAAAAGGTAGCACAAATTATAGTTACACAAGCTCAAGAACACTAACAGGCACCATGACTCAATCTGGTGCACTCAATCTCATTTATGTTAACACAGTCTTGGTGTAAATGCTGAAATATAGCTTATTGGAAGCCACCGGCAGTAAATGGCGCAAAAAGAACATACCACTGCCCATTCCTTGCCAGTGGTTTCCTTAATTCAGGATGATAAATCCTATCAGCTAATACACGATAATTCTCAGGTACTTCAGATAGCAGACAAAAAAAATACTGGATGACAAAAGTCACTCTATTTCTCATATTAGAAAATATTTCTTTGGGTTTTTAGTTCATTTTATGATCTGTATTATTTTAAACAGTCTGACTAAATGACTACAGTCTTCAGTGCTTCAGATTTCTGACGGTTCGTTGTGTGATATTGCTGGGGCCTTAATAGTAGAACTGCAAAGGGAGGTTATACCAACATTGATTAATATGTGCTCGATGTAGTCCTTGTCCCCACTGATTTAGTATTACATTAGATAAATGAAATTATGGAGTATGTTAACAGCACGTTATCCTAAAGGTTCACAGCTTTTTTTAGATTATAATATTTAATATTCTTCATTACACTGAGCTAATGAGAAAAGCTCTGCTTCAAGACATCATCTTTCTCCAGGACAGCACTGAAGCAGCATGTCCTCAAGATGTACTGAAGATAATGAAACTTGAACATACACACAAAGCTACCAGAAGAAATTTTCTGTATTCACTACCCACTATATGGTTCTGAGCATGAGCAGTAGGTGGCACTGATGGAACAGAAGGAGGTGGAACTAAAGCGTGGTGCTAATGGTTTTGGAAAAGAGTAAAGCCGAGTTTCATTCCTCTTAAGTTCAATACCAGGATTATTTGGGAGGGCATGGAGAGGAGGACAAGAATAACAAGTCTTACCACCTGTGACATTAACTTGATAGATATTTTCTGCATATCTTAAAAATTACATTGAAAGCTTTAAAGAGAAAGAAAAATAATAATAAGAATTCAGTTCCCAACAGTAACAGCAATTAAGTTATTTCTATTTTGTCATCCACATCTACCTGCTAACACTTACAGATCCATCACCAATATCTAATGCCACTTCCAGTTTTTCTTGTTGAGTTTTTTTTTTTTTATCTTAATCATAATTTTGCCCTTTTAATTAACTCAACCCATTGCTGCCTACAGGAATTAAACAAAAAGACAAAAGGTTTGTTGTTTGTAACTTAAAAGATTTTGGTCCATATGTTTGATCATATTAAACAGATTATCAAATCAGTAAGTGATTAAAGTAAATGGAGAAAAATGTAAAATAAAGAGATTATTCTTTTCTTATAGTGTTCGAACGCAATAGATACTGAATTTGATTCATTAGTTATATAACTTTTGAGAATAATCAATTTAGTTGTTCTACACAATTAATGACAGAATAATATAATGAGTGCATAAAGTTAATATTTCTTCAAAGCCTTAATTGTTTAGAATATTGAATAACACATTAAGAATCTTCTATTTTGATTATACAAAAGTGTACTCAAACTGTTACCTTGATTAATCATGCTATATTTATTATGTTTGCGACAAGCCAAGTGCAGGACTTGACATTTGCCAAATTTTGGGTTCTCTGGCCTGTGTTTCAGATTGTTTCAGATCCTCCTTTTTCCTTCCATCTGGATACTCTTACATGGAAAAGGTATAGCAAGCAATAAAGAATAAGAGAAACCTAGGACTTCAGCCTAGTGAGAAGTAGTCTTTTTTCCAGGCTACATCTTGCTTAATCTTTTTAGTTCCACAATCCTGTATCTCACTGCTAAGCTGCTGCACAAGGGATCATCGTTATAAAGCAGGCTACTGTTTTGAATCCTAACTGGATGAACTACCTCTGAGAAGTCTTAAATCAGACATTTATTCAGATACATCTTTTGTGCCTGCTGTGATATAAATACAGCTAGTAATTATAATGGCAAAGCAAAACATTCCTGGTATTAATGGTGAGATTTCCAAACATCTCTTAATTTGGTGTTTACCAAATGTCAAGCTGCCAAAGAGTGCACTTTGTGACATGCAACCCTCCATTTGGTTCAGTACAGTTGTTCTCTGTATACAAACAGAAGCTACCTGCAGAGGACGTATATATTTAAAACTGAACTCTTCAAATCCCAGAAGTTGAGCCTACAATATATAGAAAGGGATTCAAACTATTGGTGGGCTTGAACTAGAAACAGCTTTTTTAGCTGGTAGAATTGTAAATGTGTGGGTTTTATCAATAACAATAAGAATACTTAACATCACCAGAATGGAGAATAATCCGTTCTGCATAGAATATAAGAAACTGTAGATAGCTTATTTTCCACAATTCTTCTCTTATTGCATGGCGTTTTCCAGCATTCAGCACTTCTGTCCATCTCCGTCCCTAGGGGAGCTTTCATTCTAGCACCGTTCCCATTGCTTTGCTGAATTATGCAACAACAGAAAGGTTGAGCTAGTCCGTATGCTTCCATACATATACTAAATTATGTCCTTTGAAAGGATACTAGCTATTACAGTTTTTCATATGATTTGAATATATATATTTTTTTACAGTGCTACCCCCTCTTGTTGATTTTGGAATTCAGAAGACAAGACATGCCTTGGTTGTCCTACTGCTCGTTTTATGCTGCTGCTTTGGTATTATCACAGCAGAGGGATTTTTAGCCTCCTGCCTTAAAAAAAACAAACAAACACACACCAACCCTTTGCCTTGGCCTAGCTGTATGAAGACTGTGTTGCTCGCTGTGGCAACACACCTGATTTCATTTTACTATTAAATATTCAAAATCTGTTATTACAAGTGGGCCAAAACAGGCAAAAGTCAACTGCCTGCCCATGTAACATGCCAGATTTCATCTCAGCAAATGTATATACATACATGGGGATATAAGTTTTACATAATTTTAAAAGAATCCCTTTGTGCAGCTGCATCCTTCAATTAGTGTCTTTTCTGCTGTTTGCTTTTTTCCCCCCGTCATTCAATTTTTCCAATTTCAGGCAAGTGTAGAATTTGGAATATCTTGTAAATTCCTGAGGACTGTATTCACTTATTTATCCTGTCTTTCTCTTTCCTATCTCTTGCTCCCTTTCAATTTTTCTTTAATCATAAATCAGCTGCTGACAATCCATACACAGCTGGCAAACATAAGATTAGCACATAAATCATCTGTGATCTTAAACTTTGGTTAAAAAATGGTTGAAATCTCCTAATAAGTACTGTATTACTATTTACCAAAGTAATTTAAAAAAATCACACCTGCACCAAACAACTATGTATTGCTTTCAGACTCCTTAGATTTTATAAGAATTAGAGAGCAAAAATACATATAAATCTAGTACAACAGCATATATTCTTCCACTGAAACATCTACCTAATTTGTGCATGGAAGTTCAGATCACAGTCCTTCCTCGAACTGAATCAGCTTGGGTGCAGCAGTGTAACACAACACCAGTAAAGACGCATCAGTGCCCTAAGTGGAAATGCACTTCCTAAAGCCACTATAACTTTCTTCTCTTGTGGGAGAAGTTGAAAAAGTTATATTTAAGGCGGCTGTTATCCACTACATATGCAACATAATACTCACATGTTATCGTCACACAATTATATATTCTGTCCAGAACCACTTCTTTGTTTTTCTTTTATACATGAAAATCATATTTGATGTCCCCAAGAAATTGTTTCCTTTTTACCTTCTCCAAAGCAATCATGATCCTACAGACCTCTAACAAATCCCTCTCAGCTGACTCTTTTTCAGGATGTAAAATACATTCTCCTTGATCGAGCCTGAAATGGAAGCTGTTCAGTGCATTCAAACGTTCTTGTGCTGCCCTTCTCTTTACATTTACCAGTTCTGCTTTATCTCCTTTCAGAGGAGGAAAGGCAAGGAGCACTGAAGATGCAGGAGAAGTCTTAGAAACCCTGAAAAAGGTCACGGTCATTGGAGCATATTTGCCTTTAAGAAGGTATGTATGGATATACACTGACATATGTACACAAACACATTGAATTTTTTAGTTGGTAGTGCTTTCTTACCTTTACAACCATAACCAGCTACTTACTGTCTCTAAAACATAAACTATAACTTTATGGTTTAGACATAATCTATTAATGCAGAAGTAGACTTCTGGCACATCAGCCTCAGGGTGCACAAAGGTTTAACTTTAACTACATACAAATCAGCAATTTGTTTTGGAGCAAAAGTGCAGTTTTGAAAGAAATTCCATGATAATTCCCATTTACTATGTGATAGCTAGAAACATACAGTAATTTTGATATGTGTGAACTGGATTTCTTCAGTAGTCAACTCCACCTGGAAGCTCTGCTCCAGGTATACACCAAACATGATGCACTCTCTAAGGAGGACATAAGAATCCAAAACAGTGATTGGTCCGTGGGTCCACTTTAAACCATGCATGGGTGGGGCTGTACAGTCCAGGGAAATGGGCTATATTAACTTGGAAGTAAAAATCCCTGAACTGCACATAGTGTAAAGACAGAGGCTGCAGACGTTTAAATCTACCAAGTCATTTGTGACAGCATTACTTGCTAATGTTGACATAGTCTCTCCGCCTTCTTCTCTGCAGTCCAACTTTATAGTAATGAAAAGCCTCTGACTTTGAACCAACAGCACTCTTGCAGAGGTCTGGGCACAGCTGCTCATACATACAAAAGCACATTCACGAGACAATTGTCTAATCAACTGGAATTTTGAGTTATCATGATTCAATCTACAAGCACATGTGGTGTGCCCCATTGTGTGTTTTAAGCTGTTATTTCTCTTCCTTAGTGCAGTTATTTATGCACAGAATCCAGCATGATCAAAATAGTAGGAAAGATTATTAATTGTAATGTTTTGGGGTCCCCCTCTCCATGTGACTGTAGAAAGCATACTGCCAGACTGTCTTAAATGCTATGAGGCATTATTTGAACAAATGTAGAACAGAAACTTGATCACAGTGTTTTGGAGAAAAATCCTACCCTGGCCACCCACCGTACAAATACTGAACTGATTTGGGACTGTGCAAAGTTCCAAATAATCTTTTCTACTTCTTCAGATTCTTGCTACTATTATATCTATAACCCACGTTCATACGTTATTAATTCACATACATCAGAGTGCATTAACCTCCAGCTGTTACAGCAACTGCGTCCCCCTACAGAGCCAATTATAGGCTTTCCTGCTGCTGCATAATATCGATTATTCTCCCAAAGAATAATATAATCTTAAATAGTTTTTTCTACTGAGTAAGACAGTGAAAGAGCTCAAGAAAAATGAATACAGTTGTAATTATATATTAATCCTGTACAATCACATTGCATCTTCTATATTAAAATCCATTACTAATGAATGAAACATGCATGAGAAAGAGTAATATATTTTATCAACAGAAAAATCACGGGGATTAACAAATTATATTTGAAAAAATTTGCAGCTGTTTAGCTGCATTATATTATTAAATTCCTTTGCTCCAAGAGAATTGATTGGTGTTTTGCAGTAAGCCAAGATGTACACATTCATAAAGAATAAATCATTTCCAGCCCCATCGCAGACACATCCTACCCGTGCGGCTCATCCTCGTTGTGATAAGTTCCAGGCTGAGCTACAGAGTCACAGAAGCAGGATCACTGTCAGCAGAGCTGTTTTAAAAGCAGGTGGAACAAACAAACATCGCATGTTTGACATGCTGTTCTTCAGCGTAATCAAAGCTTCCAGACGTGGCTTTTGGCTAAAAGGCTATTTCCCCATTCTCACTATGAACACCTCATTTAGAGCTTTATTACTTATCTGCTTAGTTTCCTCAAAACTGAAGAGAGCACTAAGATAATAAGCCTAAGAAGATAAAACTTAGGTTATATGAGACAAGATAGGGAAGGCCAAAGTTAAATTAATGTTTTCAAAAAAAGTATGAGTAATCAATTAATGACAGCATTTGTTTCTGTATTTATTTCATCTTTCTGAATATCTTCCAAGACTTTCTTCAGAAAGTGGGTGAATTCTTGATGGCAATGACATCAATAGTAACTTTGCTATTATTTCTACTAAATTCATGTTTTCACCCAGTGTAGTTAAGGACTGAGCCTAGCATTTGTACTAATTTAAAAACAAACAAACAATTCCCCCCACCCAAAAAACCCCAAAACGCACACAAGCCAACCCCATGTTCCTGTGATATATCCCTCCTACAGTATATTAGTTGCTTTATTGCATGATTATAAGCATTGTGAATTAGCCTTGATTATCAATGGAAGTTTTTTAATTTGTAAGCTTGCCCCCCAAATCTAAGGTATATCTCAAAGCATGGACAAACATGAAATAAATGATAATCCTAGTGCCTTCTACCTAGTACCTTCCTGCATGGTATTAAAGATTTAAATGGCAATGCAGAAGTGCATCAGCTATCTCTTGAATGATCATTTAATTGTTAGAATGCTGATCATTTGTTAACGTTCTATAAAACAGTACAAATTGTACTGCTTATTTTTAATCATTAAACTTTATCTATGAGTCCTATTTCCTAACTAAACTTTGTTTTTCCCCTAAAATTTGTTATGCAGGCTGCAGCGTGCATCTTGCAAAATCAAATAATTTCATGTTAGAAAAGAATAGCTTCTTCCTGATATATTGCATAATTTACATACTTTAAAAAAGCGGTTGCAAAAAGAAATTGTCTGATTAACCAGGGAGCCTTTGAAGCAGATTGGACAATATCTTAACAGCAAGAAATACAAGATTTACAAAACAAATAGACTTGGTAGAGAGGGCTTGCAGCTTTGTAAGGAAGTGACAGGTATCTTTCTCACAAGAATAAGAAAAAAAATAATTATACATCTGTTAGAGGCTTTGATTTGGTTCAGTAATCAATTCAATAACAATGTTTTCTGAGACTACATCTTTGGTTAATATTTCTGCATAGGTATTATGATCAGTGCATAGTCAATTGAAACAGTAACTTTTATTAAAACAAAAAGATGGAATAAGATTTTTTTTTTGAGAAGGCACTTCTGAAATGCTGTCATGACTCTCTCGCAATGCAGTAGCATTAGCTCAAGGCTATCTTAGATGAGATGCATTTAATTTCATCCCAGCACTTTTCTGTTTGATAAAGCAAACACATCATTTGAGAGGGCTGCTGGCAGGACGCTAACTTCTTGGCGGAGCAGCCTGTCCCACAGGTGGATGCAGAGGGACAGAGCGCCTCGTGGGACAGCATCATTTGTCAGAAATCACGCAGAGGGGGTGGAAAAAAGCAGCAGCCCAAAATATGAGATTATTTTCTCTAACTTCAATATGCCAAAAAGGTGTGGTCAGTGATACTGAAAACTTCAGATAAAGCCAAATAGACTAGTAAACTTGAGTTTTATTTACCCATATAAACTAATCTGACTTAAAGGAAGAGCACAACAAATCACAATAAAACAAGAATGGAAAAGGATCTAAGAAACTGCAGATGACGTGCTAGCTGCTTTGTCACAGCTGCCTCAATATTTTGAGAAAGGAAAGCAAATATGGCTTTAGTCCCTAGTTCCAGGAGGCCGCTGCTAACAGCGGATATGAAAGAAATTGTTAATTTCTCCTCCTCCTTGGGAAGGTGTTCATAATGGAAACAAATCTCTCTTGATCTTTATGACTTACCAGAAAACTCACAATACATGTCAAAACCCCAAAACTGTCTCATCGGTGAACTTTAGTGACTGAGAAAATACCCTGAAAGTCCCTGATCTCTCTACTTCTGAGAGTTATTTTGACAAAATAGCTGGGCAGAATCCAATTAGCTCCAATATACTAGTATAATTATTAGCAAAACAGTTGGAAAGATCCAACTCTGAGAACTTTCAGACAGTAACTAGCCACCTGCTGCACAAAAGCTTTCCAGGCATAGACAAAAGTTAAAGGATTTGCCTCCATGGCTTGAGATGTAGGTAGCCTCTTTGAACCATTCATTTGAACCATATACTTGAGAAGGCCCCTTTGTCTTCACAGTGCAGATGACTGTTCCTGGAGAAGAAGTATAGCTCTGTGAAGCGTGATACAAGGAAAAAATGCTTGGCCATACCCAAATTCAGTTGTCTCTTCAATAGCTATTTGTTGAAAAAATGGAAAAAATATTATTGAAGTACACCTAGCAGAAGAGGAGGCTGAGTTCAAGAGCATATTAGTAATGTGGTCTTAATTAAAGTTTATGTCCACATTACAGATCACAAAATATAGTACACAGCTTGATAAATCTCTTGCAGATTTTTTGGAAAAAAAAGTTTCCCGCACAAAAAATGATATTTGATTTTTAAGTTTAAAAACATATGCCTTTAGGAAAAGGGTATACATGAAGACAAGGCAGATTTTGATTGCTTAATGAATAGAGCGGTCAAAACGTGCTAAAGACTCAGATTCTCTTCATATTTGTCCCCTCGGAATTCTAGATAACTTTGAAAAGGCATTTCACTTCTCACCTTAGTTTTTTGATCTGTAAAATGAAGCTATGCTGCTTTACTGGAAAAAAAAAAAAGAAAAACAAAAAACAAACAATCTTTCTGAGCTTTAGCTTGAAGTTTGAATTATTGTGATTATTATATTTCTTCCACTGATCTAACTTATGATCCCAGAAAAGTTACTTTATCCTCTTCCAGGTTTTCACATCTATCATTTTAGGGCCTTGAGGAAGTTAGAGAGAAAAAATAAACAAAGAAACAAAGGACCAGTGCACTACAATCAGACCTCAGAAGTATTTTTAATTATGTTTATATAGCACCTACTATGACAAAGCTTTTATTCTTAGTATCTTTGGGTGTTCACTGGCAAAACAAAAGCAACAAAATGTCAACATTTTAACTTTGCTATTATTACTAGACTGTCAAAAAAAAGAGTGTATCATAAGTTTTCCCACTCAGATGCACACATCCAAAATGTTTCAGTAAATTTAGTGGAATTTCAGCAATGAAGAAATGATGATATTCCTAGGACTATCTGGTTTGGCAAATTACTACAATTTTCGTTCTCCTAAGGTTGTAGAATGTTTTTGTTTTTTTTTCAAAATGGATTACAGCTATAACAGCCACAAGTAAAACTAATCTTGAAAAAGTGCTACATGAGCTGTTTCATGCTAGCTTTTTAATAAATCTCTTGAACAGTAAAGATGCAGAGGTCATAGTGAGACCGTATTCTGTAGATACAGATCTTTGGAAGAAGTAAATCAATAGAATTTTCCTTTTACTGGATGTCACTAAAGTGAAGCAGCTCAGCTAAAAATGGTGAAAATAGAAAGTCTGAATGAAATATAAACTGAAAGCATTCATTAATGAAGAAAAAAGGCCAGTAGCTGGTTTGGTTTTAGACTTCTTTGTCTTAATCTCAAAGAGTAGGAAAGTCTGCTGTTCTTATCAAATTAGCCTTGGAAAAGGCAAAACATTATCAACTACACTTGTAATGGGATATCTTTCCATACTTTCTATACCAAAAAAAGATGAAAAATTGGATCTAATCTATAACATGAGGTAGCTGACATACTCGTGATAACTGTGGGGCCTCTAAAGCATAGGAATATTTTCCACCAGTAATAGTCTAAATATAAAGAAATTACTATCTGTACGTCATGCTGTACACCATGTGCATCATTTTAAATTAATATTTTATTTATTTGTTTCTCTGTGAAAGTCATTTTCAAAGTATTCAATAGTCAGATCTTAAGAGCCATTCACAAGGTTATTTTCTAGCAGAGAAAACAAGGAGACTTGTACAGGTATGGTCTATTTACATAACATTTTCAGATTACTGGTTAAATTAAAGATTAAGTTTCACCAGTAAAAGGTGGAAGTGAGAGAAGTTGCCCTCAAGCTTCAGAGTCCTTGTGGGGCAGAGATCAGAGACATCAGAGGCTCAAAAACACAGATCATAAAATGAAACCACAGAGAAACTGAGCAGAGGCCAGATCTGCTTTCCTGTCTTGGGCTTCAATCACAAAATCAATTTTCCTTCCTATTGATTTACTGGATTTCCATAATAAGGAAAGTTTTTCATGATCCGGTTCATCAGGAGAAAAGCAAGCAACATTAAACTACTGAAAACTTTTTTACTACTGAAAACTTTCTTCTTTCAGTAAATGAGAAGAAAATACTCATATTGCTCACTTGCTTTTCAGTAAAATCTCTCAGCTGAAGAGTCACTTTCAGAATGGGAAACATTTGGTTGATAAATACTTTTTGTTCTTCTTCTTAAGTATTCACCCATCACAATGCACCAGGAGATTAATATTTTCTATTGCTTTTTTTTTTTTTTTTAAAAGTCAAGCTTTTGAAGAAAAGAGAAGTAGGTATTTCCCTACATTTCCCAGTAGGCCCTCTTGACCTCAGTGTAAAATAATTGCACTAATAGCCACAAACTAATTAGAAAGTGATTTTCTCTCATACAGAAACCTAAGAAATTTAACCCCTCCCCCTCCCCAAATGATCTTCCTTCTTAAGTGAAAGAAGGGACTTTTTTTAATGAGCAAGAGAACACTGAATGCAGAAGGTGGCCTGGTTTGGGTCATAAAAGAATAAGGCCTCAGGTGCAGCAACTTATGAGACCACATATGGCCTAGGACCACAGCTGATCTCTTACTAAGGAGCAGTAACTTGTCCCTAACTTTCATTCTTTGGAACAGCAATAGGATAAAGTCCATTCTTATTTCTTTTCACTCTATTTGAGATGAAGTAAACCAAGAAAGAACCAACTTGAAGGAAAGTAGCTATTTCTGTTAAGTGTTTTGTATTCTCCAACTAACACTGGGTATGGTATTGGTTGTAATCCTCTTTTGACCGCTCTGATTCTAGAGAAAGAAATTGGTAACATATTTGCGTAACAACTAGTATGAGAACCAGCCTCGATCTGTTTTTCACTTCTTCTCTTGTTCCACCCTCTATGATGCATTCTAAATCATCTGTCAGGGCCTGAAGAGCAAAAACAAACTAAAATTTGCTAAAATTTCATTTAAACTTTCATTATTTGAATAAACGAACAAGTATAGCACTTCAAAATGTTCACTTATTTCAAGAACCTTACAAACATCAAGCTAAGAGGAGGACTACTCAAATAAGTTAGTAAGCAATCTAATGTGCAGGTATATAACACCAAAAACTCTGAAATCAACTACTTTATCATAGATTACGTGCCTACATGCCAGCATTCAAAGCAGAGTATCTAATGGGCAATAAATCTAAACCTTAGTTTGTCTCTTAAAGTGAAGCCTAAGTAGTATATGCTGCTCACCAAGGGAAAGATAAAGCATTTCAAGTGACTAATTCAAGATGATGTCACAAGTTACAGACCAAGAAAAATACGAACACAATACGAATATCTTTGCTCCTCTTCTATAGTCTGTAGCACAACATAACATGGCTTGCACTAACAGATCTCATGCAAAGTAGGATGGATATAGTATTTGCACAAGTAAAAAAGTAGAGCCTCCAGAGAAAATAACACTAGAAAATGATGAAAGATTTTAGCTAATCGCTCAAATTAGTTTATTTTGAATGTTGCTATTACAACATACCTTAAACTCATTCTTACCTATTCTGCACTTAATATAATAGAATAGGTATAATAGGAAAATTCTCTTGAAAGTATTAAGTTTATCTGTTGCGTATTTACTCAAAAAACAAAGTAGGAGACAACATTTACCAAAAGCATTCTATATTAACTCATAAGAAATGCCATATATTCTTTTCATTTGACGCTACAGATAGGAACAACATTTTCTGAGACAAGATTAAGTGTTTTTGACAAAACTTGGCAAAGAAAGGGAATGTGCTCAGTCCAGTTCTCAGGATGTATTTGAGAAAAGAGTTTCAAGGAGACTGAAATATGATTTCCTATTGCCGCAACCTACCACAAGCAATTGCACAGTGCATATCAAAGACTTATTCATTTTTATAAACCTTTGTGGGTAAAAAAGATTATGTTTTCACAAAATCTTGAAAAATAAGTGTTATAGAAATTCACAACTCTGATACAGTTCAGTTACAGAATACTGTAAACTACATATAAACCATGCCAGAGAAAAATACTTAGAAGTGCTGAACAACTAACAGGATAGAGGATAGGAACATTGCCTATTTAAAAAAAAAAAAAAAATTATCCTCGGGAAAAAGTGAACGTGCACTGCGTCACAGATTGCATGCCAAAACCACAGCTAAATAAGAGTTGATTGTAGCCAAAAAAGAACTAAAGAAATAAATGGTGATATGTTCCTGTAAGAATTATGTTCATGAGTAGGAAAGAACATTTTTACCTAATTTAGTGTCTTCAGGATTTTATTGAATAATTTTGCTTGTTAGATGCATAGGAAGATCCATAGGTTTATACCTATGAAACATTAATGCTTCTGAATGTTTCATTTCAGAAGCTCTTTTGAACCCATCCATTGGGGATTCAAAGGCCCACATTCCCAAGCCTGAAAGGCAGCCCAGTTTACTTCTGTGAAGCAGATAACAACTATTTACACTTTTAACAGTATGTGGAAAAATCAGTACTAATGCTCTGTGGTTTCAGTGGGTGACAATCTTTTGCAGAACATTTTTAACAAGATAAAATCCTTGCAAGAAGTTTTTTCACCTGCTAACATGACTTTAAAAAGGCTTTTGAGTTTCTGCTCTTGAGGTTGTTCAGATTTCTTTTGCTTCAGTCCTTTCTGCACCTATCTCTGTTTTCCACTTCAGTTGAAGAGGGGTGGGGGTTACACGCCACCAAACCGCATCTCCAACATGCTTGTGTGGAGCTGCGATCGTACAGGCAACTATGCCTCTCAGAAAAAAATCTCAGAGGTGCCTAGAAAAAGTAAGACCTGTGACAATTCACATACAAAATGCAGTGTTGGGAAAAAAATCAGGCAGATTTTGCTGGGCCAGGTGTGGGAAGGGGGAGATGAGGTTAGAAGACACCAATAAGACCAGTAAGACCCAGAAGCAGAAGCCAGAGAAAGTGACAATTTTGCCTCCAATGCACACTTCACTGAGATTTTTCTTAAGTTTTTAATTCACTTTACAAATATTCTGAGGAAGTTAAAACAACGGCTTAAAGACACAGTGAAAACAGACACGACCAAGTGAAAACCCACAGGGAGTACAGCATAGCAGAACTAAGCTTTAACTTACTCTTCACTATTTGTAATTTCTACCTGATCTGCCTTGCAAGGACTAAACACTCAAAGATAATAGCGATTAGTAAAACCACCAAAGAAACAAGTGACATATAAATTTTCTACATGGGAGGAAGTGGGTGAGGGATGCAAACCCATCATCTAAGAGAAATCATCGTATCAAAGACGATGCTATCTACCAGTGTTACTAGCGGTCATATTTGAAAGTTATATACAAATGCAATTTCTCAGTGAATTTTTGTTCTTTCCTAGTAGAATTGAAATTTAGTACCACATTTATCTCCAGAAAAAACTTAAAATTTTAACTCCATTGAGGTCAGTGGACTATATGCATCATATGGCAAATTTGCCCATGTATCAACTAGTTGTCAGTTCTGTACTGAAGTTTTTTCCCTAGAACTATACTGCTTAGAATTATTTAGATTAAAATACTCTCTAATTTGTTTTAGAAGAAGTCAGTTTTAGTCTAAAACTGTGCCATTCATACACTTTCATGTTCTCTTTTTGTTATATTAAGGGCTCACTAATTATATCTTAGGGTAGCCCTGGGAGAACACGTATTTGATGAAGATGATGACGATAAGAATTGCAAATACTCCCTCCAATAGTCCCACTATTAACCAATTTGGGGTCTCCAAAGAGTAGATTCCACTTCTTAGAGAAATGCATTGGTTTAGTACTGATACACATTTGGTACGGACATACCTGAACTCTTAATCAAGGCTATGTTTTGTACACTGTACAAAAAACCACAGGCTTGTTCTCTGCATAGACTTGTGTAAACTCTTGGTCTTACCAAACAAGTCAACAGAATTTTCTGCTTCAATCTGTAATTTTTCTCTTTGCCAATAAATACATGTGACTAATGAATCAAAACATACATCTCCATCAAGAGTCCCCGCTACATCCATACTAGTGATAATGTACACTGGAAGTATTTACTTCTACACTGATTGCCATACAACAAGATTAAGGACAAGTACAGAGGTTTCTCACTGGAAAACCAAGCTGAACTATCTAATGATGAAAATATAAAATTTATTTCGTGAAAGTACATCAAGCTCCTCAATACTCATTCACAAATAAAACAACTTAGTGGGTTATACGCTAAATCCTTCATGGCAATGTCTATTTGCTACATACTAACTATTCAACCATTCCATTGTACTGGGAACTGGAAGAACTCCCTCAAAACAAGAAGTAAACACCACAGTGACAGGGACAACTAAAAGATAATTTTTCTGGAAAGTTCAGGGTGGTTCTTTGAAATGATCCTGAGAGATAAACACTTTGCAGGCCAATTTGTGATCTTATTGAGTGCAATTGAAATGACTAGTCATCTTCAGCTTGTCGTACCTAAGCATGCCCAAAGGTGAACCAATTAAAAAGACACTCAAAGCTGAGATGAATGATGCATTTTATTAAAACTCATTTTTCCTGGTCATTAAGAATTATAACTAAAGTACAAGTAGCTTTTAAACCTGCACGCCGTGTTATGACCTCAGAAACTATTCTCCTGTTAACGCTAGTTCCTTGCTGAACCTTACTGGTTCACTTCAAAGACCTCAAAAGAACAACAGCAAGACAAGTAAGTGTCAGTTGTGGTGGCAGTAGGTTTATTTTGCTCATATATGCATTTGAAGTTAGCATCAGCTCTACATGCAAGGCAAGACACATTAAGATTTTCCCACTTAACACCCCTCTAACAGCTGAACTAGTGAGGGTGACGTTAAGAGCCAGGGCCTTGAGTGCAGTAGTAGGTGAGGCTGGTTAGGGCCATTAGTGCCTGGGACTGCCACCCAAACCCTCTGTTCATGGGCCCAGAGGCTCCTGTTCCGCTCAGGCCTTGCCACCCAGTCCTTTCCAGAGCTGTATCATAGCTCAGATACACCTCTGTCATAGGTGCACCTGTTTCTGGCCTTGTTTCCTTGATAGACCTCACAGAATGGTTTAGGTTGGAAGGGACCTCTGGAGATCATCTACTCCAACCTCCCTGCTCAAGCAGGGTCCTCTAGAGCATATTGCCCAGGATCACATCCAGACGGCTTTTGAATATCTCCAGCGAAGGAGACTCCACCACCTCTCTGGGCAACCTGTTCCAGTGCTCTGTCACCCTCACAGTGAAGAACTTTTTTCTCAGGTTCAGATGGAACTTCCTGTGGTTCAGTTTGTGCCCATTGCCTCTTGTCCTGTTGCTGGGCACCACGGAGAAGAGGCTGGCCTCATCCTCTTGACACTCCCCCTTCAGATACTTGTACACGTTGATGAGATCCCCTCTCAATCTTCTCTTCTCCAGGCTGAACAGGCCCAGCTCTTGCAGTCTTTCTTCCTAGGAGAGGTGCTCCAGCCCTCTAATCATCTTGGTAGCCCTCCGCTGGACTCTCTCCAGTAGCGCCATGTCTCTCTTGTACTGGGGAGCCCAGAACTGGACACAGTACTGCAGGTGAGGCCTCCCCAGGGCTGAGGAGAGGGGGGGAGAATCACCTCCCTCAACCTGCTGGCAACACTCTGCCTCATGCACCCCAGGATCCCATTAGCCTTCTTGGCCACAAGGGCACATTGCTGCCTCATGGCTAACTTGTCCACCAGGACTCCCAGGTCCTTCTCTGCAGAGCTGCTTTCCAGCAGGTCAGCCCCCCAACCTGTACTGGTGCATGGGATTATTCCTCCCTAGGTGCAGGACCTTGCACTTGCCTTTGTTGAACTTCATGAGGTTCCTCTCCGCCCACCTCTCCAGCCTGTCCAGGTCCCTCTGAATGGCAGCACAGCCTTCTGGTGTGTCAGCCACTCCCCCCAGTTTAGTATCATCAGCAAACTTGCTGAGGGTGCACTCTGTCCCTTCTTCCAGGTCATTGATGAATACATTGAACAAGACTGGACCCTTGAACAAGACCTTGCACCTCCACTACAGTTAGCCCTGGCTCTGTCTCCTACTGTTCTTGACTGGACTTTCTGGATTGACCTGACTTATTACATCACCTTATCTGATGAGCTCTAGATGGTTGATGCTGACTCTTACTGTCACCAACCCTGCTGCGCTCAGACCCTTTGGGATTGGACTCTTGTCAATGAGGGCACTGCCTGTGCAATGCTCCTGGCTTAGTCTCTGTCCAGTCTCTGATGCATGCTTCATATTCCTTTTCCTCTCCATACCCCACAACTGCTTGCCCTTCTTTTTTGGGAACCCTTTGTTGCAAGCAAGTGGGCTCACGTCTGCAAATCCAGAAAGTGGTCAAGACTGGAAAGCTTACGGACCAACAGAAAGTACGCAAAGGCAACATTTTCTATAGCCATGCAGCAGTTAAGTGATCTTTTTATTTTCTGCATGGAATGAGAGATATGGGGATACATACCCTGAAAATATAAAAGGTAAAGGGGAGGCTTAAAAGAACGCAATATAGCATCTTGAAAATATTGTTAGGATATACATGCAAGATATGGGAACATTAACTCTCCACTAAATCTCTCTATACTGTGGTCTTAGTCTGATAAAAATTTATATTTACATGGCCAGTCATTAACTGCCCTCAGAAGCCATTATTGAAGAATGAAGAAAATAAATTCCCTGAGGAAAAAAAACCATTTTATGTCAAATCCATTTCAATTGTGTATAGACAGCTGCCAGATGAAGCTACCTTTTCCCATTCTGTTCTCCAGTATTCTGTGAAATACACTGTTCCCCACAGCTCACTTTTTGTGCTCAGCTCTAACCAGTCCAAGTTGCATCTGCCTATTCTTGTTCTTCCTCTACGCAGTCCTTCAACTTGCACTTATAATCAAATTAAATCATCTAGGCTGGATGAGCCCAGCACTTTCAGCGTTTTCTCACAGTCAAGTGCTCCAGCCCCAAAACAGCCTTTAAGGATCCTCCACTGAATTAGCTTCAGTTTATCAACGTCTTGTATTGGAGGACCCAAAACTGGATGCAGTACTCCAGATGCAGTCCAATGAGGTGAATAATCACTACCCGCACTCTCCTGGCTCTGCTCCCTCCTGTTGCTACAGCTCAGGATGCTGCTGTTAGCTTTCTTCAGGCCAGCAGTATACTTTTAATTTTCAAACAAAATTACAATTTTCAATTAAATCAATGTTAGAAAATGAAAACAAATATAGACAAGTAAATATTTTCATTTGTTAGTGGCACACAACCTAAATGTTACCTTCCTGTTCTAATCTGTTTTAGATACAGCATCTGGTCTAGGAGAGGAAAAAAGGAAAAAGAAAGGAACCTCCTATTCATTACCATCTAGTAATGAAAGGAGTTCAAAGGAGTTATTTATACCTCACAGACATTTCCTTGGTTGTCCTCTAGTACAAAAATTTGAGTCCATTTCTTCCACAGTTATTTTCTGCAATTTAGTCCCTTTTCTTCACTCAAAAGTAGTAAACTACATTATCCCTACTGATTTTTAATCAAAGGATCTGCTTTTCTCCAATAGCATTTCTTCTGTAGACATTTGCAGAGATAACAAGCCACTGTGAAAAGCCTATAGACAACATATACCCTAGCTCAATGAAAAAAAAAAAACTACACACAATTATCTTCACATACTCTCTCACATGCTCTATTGTTGGCAGTAGATGCAATGCATTTGACTTTTCTCTGGAAGTATGTCTGCTTGTGTGTTTTAAAAGCAGTCGCCTGGGACGGTACCAGTGTTTCTGAGAAGCAGGGAGCATCTCATTAGGCAATCAGCTTACCTGCATTTTTCAGTGAGTAGACAGACATTTGTGATTTCATGACATACTGCTTTTAGGTACGACAAAATGGCAAAGTGGGCTTTGCTAGTGGTCTTACACTACACAAAACAGGAATTTCTTGGGGCATAAGCTTGTTAACACCCTCATGTATGTTAACCCACCTCCATTTTTTGGAGGTGGGTTTTCAGAAGTAATTGTACCTATATACCTACATAATCATAAACCTCTCAAGTGACACCATAGCCACTACCTGTCATCACACTAAGAAATGCTGGTGGCATTCCATTTCTTCCTTAGGGAAGTCTATTTTTCAGTAATTTCTCCAGGCCACTAAATCACTTTCAGAGGTGAACTGCACAGCAACATTAACTGGTATATAAGGAACCAGTTTTTTTTCTTTCAAGAAAAATTAACCTTTGTTAAAGTTGATAATCTTCAAGGGTTTTTAACGAGTTTCAGTTATCTATAAAGAAATATAGAAGCGAATCTAAGTGAAGCTTTTGCAGATTGGTTTCAATGGAAATAAGAACATGTTTTGATTTTGTCATTGCAAAAAAATGGATTTCATTTACAGTAGTCCTCTCATCCAGTTACAAATTTGATTCTTCCTTATACATACTTGCAACTTCAAGTTCATTGTGAATCAGTTGTGGTTATTTCTGCTCTTGGTTTTGGCTTATTTTCGCCTCTCTCAAAATTTCCAGAACAATATGTTGGAGAGCTATGGTCTCAAACTGATAGCTTCCTGTCCCACACTTCTATCTGTTTTCGTAGGCTACTTAACAGAGCAGTCCTTACCTATGTCTATTAATTGCGGAAAGGACAAGTGTGCATGTACATTTTTATTTGTTTTTCCAAAGGGACTTTGTTTCTGCTACTGCTAAGCAAAACTGTAAGAGTACAGTGCATGACAGCTTACATAATACTAGATACCGCCAAAAACCAAAAAATCTATTTTTTTTCAGAGAAATAACTAAGTCAGTTTTTGGACTACACAAGGGTTTCTGTCTGCCCAGATTGTTTGAGGTGGGTTTTTTTTTTTTTTTGGGGGGGGGGGGGGGGAACAACACTCTCCAAAGATCTTATCTGTGTTGTTATGGTCCTTTAAGTCTTAGTGCATTCCTACTGTCATAATTTAAAAAAACCCACACACACAGACAGATTCTGATTAATAAAATACATGGAACTAAATCCATATAGATTTAGTGATTTTCACAGTGTTATACCAAAAATATTGTAGGTCTAAAAGTTCTTTGTTCTTACCTTTTCTGATAAAGGCATAGCATAGGATAGTAGAGACAAGCATGGGTGCAGAGGTAAACAAACTCAAAAGTATGATTTGCTCTATAGGAATCTCAAGTGGTCCTAGTTCTAGAGGCTATAAACAGCTCCATAAAAAAAGCAAATCTATAGATCCTTATAGGCCATTTGCATGCGAGCATTACTCATACAGTGGGACACTCACACTTCAAGTGAATTTTTCCCCTCCAAGACTGCAATGAAGATTTTTATACTTATACGTTAAAACAATGGCCCTCAATACAGCTGATCCAAATTCTAAGGTAAGAATAAACTTGCAGAAGTCATAAGTTTGTTTGTTTTCAATAAAAGGTTCTTATTTCATCTTGCAAAGATAGAAGAGTTTTTAAATAACAGTATTAAGAATAACTGAATTCCCCATTTGCTTGTTATCTTATGTTCCCACAAAAGATAGATATTTTCTTATCCAAAAGATCAGCTGAAGGATATAGAATAATAATGCTTAGCAATCACTGTTTGAGAACATACTGCAGTAGATTTCCATTATGATCCGCAGAATGTGCATAGCATCTTTGTTTAGTATTTGTAAAATCCTGTTCCTAGCTATACTATGAAAAAGTGAGTTTTCCTGTAACACGAAGAAATTGATTTGTTTAGAAGAAAGTATAAGCAGTGTTTCAGCTTTGTCATTTCTCTTAAGTGCTGAATTAGCTGGCCAGTAAAAGTTTAATAAATATGTCATTCCGAAAGAGTTGGTCCCAGCTGACTCAATCCCACCATACAGTGCTAGTTGAGAAACGTGAATTCAAGTACAAACTTAGCCTTCCCCCCGCCCCCTTTCTCTAATGAGAATCTTGATTCTCAAGTCTTTCATTGGATCATGGAGAGACTATTTAGAAGTCCTCAGGATTAGACCCGAAACTGCTTAGTATTGTGATATCTAAAATTGGCTGTTCTTTGTTCGAATGCAAATCATTTCATGATCAAATGCTGTAAAATATATATTTTTTAAACATTATATCTTACAAGTAAAAAGAGCAAGAAAAACAAAGAAAAAGAAAAAACAAAGTCACTTCAAGTATTGAGGTTGGAGGTGTTCTGTTTTTGTTCTTTTGTATTAAGTCCCTGATGTTGATATCAAGAGCTTCAGTGAACTAAAAGCTCATTAATACATCAAGTGACAAACTACTGACAAATTTCTCTATCCAAAAGACACTAAGAAATAAGCAGCTGCACATGTTATAATATTGTAAAGAAATAAATCATTGACTTATATGGTTGGATCTTATAATGTGGCACAGCAAATTACTACTATCTCCTGTAAGATTTAGGATCTTAAAAAAAAAAAAAAAAAAAAAAAAAAATCAAGAGCCAGATCCAAAATTAATCTCAGTACCTCTCTGGATTCAACAGCTTTGATTTTATTGGTGTTAGGGTGGCCACTACAGTTAGTTTTACAGGTATGCTCATAATGATGAGGGTGAAATGGCATTATCCTATTATAAAGGAGTTAACTGCATAACTCTTACTATTCTCTGAAATCCTTCATTTCTAGAGCTAAAAAAACACTAAAAAACTAGCTGAACACATTTCCCATTTCTGCTTTATACATGAGAAATAGGAGGCAAAAAAAGATTTGCTCATCCTTAGGTGACAATTGTCCCAGTGGCCACACCTACAGGCTGCAATCTGTTTTTAGGTAGTCTTTAAACTAAAATTGTAATTAAAGTCTACAAACTATCAGATTACTGGGTCTTTGGGTATACTTCTATGTCCTGAGCTGAAGAATAGGAAAATTAAAAAAAGTCAAAGTTTATTAACGATCATGCTATATCATTTGTTAATATTAAGAAAACTAGATAGCAACCTAATCTTAAAACTTCATTGCTTTATTATATCAGCATTCACAGAAAAACCGATATTACAGAGCCATAATACAACCTGGGTGGCTGCTGGGGCAGTAGCAGCCACATTGAATACAGTCTAGCTAGAGGTTTTTATCCCATCATTATCACACTCTAAACTCCATCCCACAGCCTCAAGGAAATAGCATGTGGGACCATTAGATTCATGGCTGCCAACTTCTCCTGCAGTGCATCTCTGTTTTCAGCGTCTTTGTTAGATTAACTTTGTTTGCAAACTTATCAACAATATGACACTTACAAAAAAAAACAAAACAAAAACCACCACTGTAATTGTTCGAGTCAGGAGGCACTTTTGCCATTAATTAGCACATTTCCACATAGGCAAACTGACACTTCAAAGAATAACTTTATCTAAAATAAAATCATTCAGTGTTACTCCATATTCTTTCCATTTTGGAAAACCATAGAAAAGAGAAGGGCATGCCCAAGGTAGAGGGTAACCAAACAAAAAAAACACCAAAATTTGTTTTTGTTTAAGGTTAAACTGGCTACAAGTCAGCTACTAATTGTAACAATTTCATCACTGATCTTAGATACTATTTTTTCTTCCTTTTGATCATATCTCACTTCAGTTTCTTGGTTTGCTATGCGAAATGAGTCTGCTTCTTTCCATCTCCTCCTTACGGGAGGTTCCCCATCTCCCTGCTTATTCTAGCATAATCACTATAGCTGTTCCACTTCAAATTCATCTTCCAACCTCTAACCCAACGAGAAAATTTTCATAAACCGGGATTAGTTGTCACTGGGGGCTGACTCCTGCATGAAACAGGCCAAACTAGCAGAGTCTCAGCCCCCACATGTAACAGGGCAGAACCTGTGCCTATCGTTTCTGTAAACAAAGCAGCAATACTGTCAAAGCCCTTCTCGTTCCCCTTTACCACGGCCACTCACTCTAATACCTGCCCCTGCAGCAACTCAGCCTCTGACGTGAACGTGGCATCTGGCTTGCCAGGTCCTGGGTCAGGAGAGAGGCTGCAATCACGTGCACAATTTGTGTGCTAGACACAGAGAGCTCCAGGGCCTCCCGTCTCGGGACGGCTGCTCTCCGAGTGCCAGCGCTCACTGCTGCTTGGCCATCCACGCTGCAGCTAAGCTGGCTCTGCCAGCATATGTTTTAGTCAAATTCACTTGAACTCTGAGACAAGTATACATATATATTTTTATATATATAACATGAGATACATATATGTATGTATCACCTAAGAAGAAGGGACTTGAATTGAAATCCCTCCTGTACTCAAGGTAAAGCACAGCACTTCCTGCCCACCCCAACCCCGAGTACTCAACCCACGGACAGATAAAAATTCTTAGGTTGCCTGATCGGTGCGCATTTTTCTTTCTATACTTAAACAAAAAAAAAATTCAACATGAACAAACTCCCTCAAAATGTATTATACTAAACGAAAAGCAAGCGTGAGCATAACTCCATAGCCCTTATATTGCTAAAATATCACCTGCCGTTCCAGGTTCGCTGTAAAACCCAGGCTTCTGTCTTGGGGTAGCATCATGATCATTTGGGGGCGGAGGGGAACTGGAGACTGTTACGGTAAAGAATAATCATTTCCAGATCAGACATGTACACAGTCTTGCAAATAGGAAAGAGTTGTGTAGGGCTAAAGTGTTTTTGTCTCTTCAATCCAAAATTTCTGCACTTCTGAGCATGACTGTAATAGTCAGAATACATCTGCTCACTATCATCTCCAGCATTTCCTATTCAGGGTGTGAACAGATGGAGACTCCCAGTAATCCTCAGCAGATCTTACTGAGCTATGTTTTGGAATAGCCCCAAAACTCAAATACACATTATTTCATTGATGAAAAAAACCCTCAGTTACTGGCAAAAACTAAAGGACAAGCCACAAGAAAAGCTGGCATTAAAATAACTTATTTTTCTATAACAATATATCCTACTGAGGTCTAAATCTTTACTAAAATATTTTTTGTTATGAACACAGGTATTTTAAATTTGCAGATTTTTTTTTGGCTTTGTTATGTTAAAGAAATAAAACAGCAGGCAAAACAGTCAACCACATTTAAAGCATGTTATTTTTTTAAAGACTGCTGGTTAACTAAAAGGGAGGGCAATCACCTTTGTTTAACATTAAGTCTGAGCATTTTGGATTGTGTCACTTACTAGCAACAGCTGCAGAGACTGAGAATTTTCAGGCAAGCTTAGGTGTAAGATATGTTTATCCCATTCAAAGAGCAGCTCAGGGAATGAGATGCAATCCAGTCTCACCAGAACTCTTCTGTTCTCCTTGTCCCTGGCACAAGGAAGTTTGCTAGGAGGTATCACTGTACACGTCCTCTCCCCTCAACTCCCCTTTTTTGTTTCGAGGAAACCAGCTATTCCCCACATCAGGGAAGAGCAGCAGCTTTTATCTCCTGCATTAAATAGCAATATATGAGCTGTGCAAAGGAGAACACACTTAAGTCCTCTACAGGGCTGCACCAGGTGCCAACTTACCATCTGGTCCAATACAAGTTGTACGTTTTCCAGGCAAAAGCAGCGTAGACTCTATCGTACAGCATTCAGACAGAAAGCTTAACTGAACAAATTAGCGTTCTGCCAATGCCTAACAGCAAAACTTCAAGGAAAGCTTATTGAGCGTGTCCGATTACACTTTCCTAAGAGCCTTGTTACAGTCAATAACAGGCATGTTAAGAATGATGACAGCGTTAGGAGAAGAATATACTTTCACAGAGAAATTTTTAACTTACAGCCACCAAAATTTCAGTGTAACATTTATGTTAATCTTTAAAGTAATCTGGAATACAATTTCTCTACATAGGCACAAGTTGGAAGGTAAACACTTAACCTAGATAAAAATATTTAAACAAACCCTGCTCCTTTTCAATTTTTTTTTTCCTACAAAATTATGCAAGATAAATAGTACGCATTTTGAAAAGGACAATTAGAGTAGTTGCCATTTCTGGCTGCTGTTCTGTAAGCGTTCCTGCTGCAGCAGATTAAACAATGGAAGTGACTTGCCTACGAAAAACAGCGCCCTGAACTTACAAGGTCCTTATAAAAGGGGAAGCTATACACTGGGGCCTTGAAAGGAGATATCACTAGGTAGAGGAATAAGAAAAAAAAAAAAAAAGAACAAAAACTTTTCTTTCCCTAATGGAATACATTATGTATTTCAAGATTATGCCTTCAAAGCAATCCAAGATTAGGTTTTTATCTACAGTACAAAGTTGGATGTCACTTCACATAAATTCAGCAGTGCAGTCAAGACTGCATTCCTTGAAACTGAAAATTTTGGAGATACAAAGTCAGAGACGGTCACAGCTATCACAAAACAGTTGACCACCTTTTTTTTGTCTTTACCAAAAGCATGGTAAAAGCATATATTGACAGAATGTCTTCTGTTGGTTCAAAAATTCCACCCCCACACTCCTTTTCTTTAATCCTGCTCCAAGGTTAAAGATCTAAAGATGGTGACATCTCTTACCCTATCAGACTATCGTACATGACTTAAAGTATTCTCATCTTTAGCAAAGAAGTTACGTCTACTCTAAGTGTAAAATCCCTCTTCTTCATCATAAGGCATCAATCATAACCACACAGGTATTAGGCATCTCCATCCAACACACTTCTACCTTCCTCCGCTCCGTTTTCTCTTTTGTTCGGATCGTGTTACTGGTTTTAAGACAACTGATCTGGTAACAGCAAGCAAGCACAGCTACAAGAAAGCGTTGTTAGCATAGGAATTTTTGGTTGTAACCCACTTAATGTTTCCCTTTTATTACAAAATTTGTTTTCACTTTTATGTTATTTTCAGAGTTCCCTGCCTGTTTGAATCACCGAATGCACAGCACCAGCAAATCAGGGAGGGCTTACATGCGATATTCAGAGTTATGGCCATTTCTGGAAAGATTCTTTATGTACAGCAAGACAAAGTTTTTCAGTACTGCAGTAGTAGCTGAAGTGATATACCTTAAATGCTATGTTCCTAGTGTAAGGAATAGTTGCATGAATTAACACACATTTTCAGCTACTGAATTAATCAAGTATCAATAACTAGCTACAGTTAGCAATAGTTATCATAACAACTTTTCACACAAGCATGATTTCCAAATATAATTTTTTATAGCAATCTATTCAGAAAGCAAAAAAGTACATTGCAATTTGTCACTGCCATCTTTTTTATTGTATGAGTTAGCATAGTTTAACAATTATTACTCTACAACTGTTAGTCTAGTTATTTGTTAACATGTATCCATCCAGTTCAAAAAGGGAGGGGAAAAAAACAAAAAAGCAAAGCAAAGCAAAGCAAGTTGCACTAATAAAGTTAGAATGAATGGGCCTGAAGGCTTAACTGCCTTCTCACACCGAACCCAGCCCTGTTTCTATTAAATTAATGGGTACCTTTCTTTTGTCTTCAGCAGATTTTGAATCTGGTATCTATGATTGCCCCTTAGCATCAGAGTGGAACTACCCTTGGAAGGTCTAAGAAAAGCAGCTTAGGCTGCTTGCTTCTGTACTTCAACCTTTCAGAAAATCAAGAGGCTTCTACTCACTGTTATTACTGCAGAGTCTTTAAGAATAGGTCATTTGGCATGTGTAAACACTCAGGACCACTCCTTCCATTTTAGTGGCCTATTCACTAGGCCAGAGCCATCTTCTCTGTGTTGAGCTTCCTTTTCCCTGTCCTGTCAATCTTGCATTGTGGGCTGCACACAACTACCAGTTCACTAACTGCCCTTGAGTTTAAAATGTTCCTCTGAGCTAGGTCATACAACTTTTAATTCTTCAGATCAAGAAAGGAGCTGCAGAGCTGCCAGCATCTGAGATGCACCACACTTGCATAGCAAACACAGTGCGTTATTTGTACAGATACATCTACAGCCTGAAGCAATAGGAATGCCAGGTCTCAATTTGAATTAAGATCTCCCATTTTCCAGGCATGACTAGTACCGCTCTCGCTGGTCTTATTTTAAAAGTGAAATGATAAACTCCACTGAGCTCTTTGCAAAATAATAATAATATTAATAAAAAACAAATATCTACCTACAGGCAGTTACACAGGATGCCTTACCAGAGGAGCCCAGTTCAGGCCACAAGCTCTGGGAGATGAAACTTCAGGAATTTCCCACTGCCTTGGTTTAGGCAGATCCTCTCTCAGCACACTGGTAGAGATCAGTCATGTATTGTGACAAGAAAACCCTTTCTGGAAAGGGAGAAGGGGATACAGCTATGGCCTGTAGGTGCAGGAGGAACAGGGGTATTCCAGACCAAGGTGTACCTTATGTGCCTTGTGTCTCTCACCTCCTGCAGGGAGCAAGACGGCCACCCAGCATTTCACCTTTCCTTGCAGCAGGGTCACAAAATTTTTCCCGGAGCCCCTGCAGCTTTGCATGCTATGGAGTCAGGTTGCTGTATTTGTTTGGAATATTCATTATATTCATGTATATTTGTATTCAGCTTGAATCCAGAGTGTCCTACAGGTGTTACTATGGACAAAAAAAAGAGTCAGAACATTCTGCATTCTAGTCAAAAGGACACACACGCGTATTCTTATATAAATATACACATATATATATTTTGCTTACTTGTTTAAGAGGAAATATAGAGTACTCACAGAAGACATGTTTAGAAGTTAAGTCTTGCACTAACCTGTATGCACCCAGGTCCCTTGCAAATTCTGGCTTAGAGTTACTACTAATTGTTTTATTATGTTTCCCGCAGTTTGTTAGTCAGACAGCTGTCTAGAGACTACACCATGTAGTTGCAGTTTAATAATTTTCACAAAAAACATCTAAAACTAAAAGTTATCATCATTAGCATGCTTATTTAATGCTTTTCTAGGAGAGTATTAGGTGAGAGAAGAGTTAACGGAATATTTATTTCAAGTGATTAAACTTCAGCAAGGAAAATTTAGCCTCCCTTCCGTCAGTTTTCTTCAGCTTTCATAGTGCTTCCCTCATGTAACAGTACTCGTGTAAAAATGGTGACTGTTGGGTATAACAGCACAGTCTGGAATTTTTGATACTATTCTTGAGCATATCTAGAAGTCTTGTGATTAGGATATGAAAGCGCCATGATTACAAGAGTTTCACTTAAAAAAAACACTAGAATTCTACTATATAGTATAGATTTGCACACTACTGTGATTTGAAATTTTGCATTTGGAGCCCTTCACATTCTTCTTATTCAAATATTAGATAGCTTTAAGGAGTTGGTTTGTAGAAATGCTAAGCATCCAAGTCTGAACAAATCTACTTTTTAAAGAGTGATTCAAGTTCGAACAAAGATCTAGCAACTAAAAATGGACAGTGTTTTCTCTGTTCTTGTTCTGCATGTATGCAGAATACCTCAGAGTCCTCATTAATATCGGTTACAAGTGATAGGAGCCCACGAATATCCAGAACATTTGAAAAATCACCTCAGTTATCCAGAGTTCAGTATGAAATTAAGGCTGAAGTTTTTCACTAAACAGGCAATTATAAAAAAGATAATTTTTTTCATTTTCAGAACCATTTAGAAATAGAATATTACTCATGTATTAAGTATATATTTGCTACTTTTTTGCATTGGGGGTTTAAAATCTTTAGAGAAAGGATTAATCAAGAGTAAGGTTCACTGGCTTCTTCCCAGTTTAAAAAAAAAAAAAAACACACCTTAAATGCTTAACTAAGTTTTGAACACAGTGCTTACTGAAACAGGCCAAATAACCTTCAGTCTAGAATAGCTGAATGAAGGCAGCTGGATTTCTTTGCTTTTCTGAAGCAGACTTTCTCCTTCCCCCACCCCCTTCCTATAAGGAAAGGGACTGTAGTTGGAAACACCTCCCCTTGTCCCCTCATTTTTAACTCTTATTTTGCAGCCAGAAGAAACTCTCGTTTTTCCACATTTGTTATATTTTTCAACTAGGAAATGTGATGTTAGACTCCTCCTTCCTCCCACTTCCTATTACATTTTTTTCTCCCTCTTTGCAGTTACCTGTAACGTTCTCTGCAGTAGGCAGTAGCATTTATAGCTATCAGTAAAAGATAAGTGGAAATATAACCGAGTCATATAAAATGGCTTCTACATAATGGAATTTCTTAAGGCAAACATCCAAAAAAGCAAATAGGAATAAAATTAAACAATTCAGCGTTCCCCAAACCGACAAAGAATCAACTTTTTAACAAACTGAAATTACCACCCCTCCTTCCAGGAATATTTTATTGCAATAATTTTAAATTTAATTTTAATCAATGATTGCTGCAAGTATATATTCTTTTTACTGCTACAGAATGAATAAGATCCATTTAATCTTCTTCATTGTTATAATCAAATGTCATTAACCTAAACTAGGAAACTGTGAAATTAATGCTGCAGCAGTCATGAATTTCACTAAATTTGTTAAGGGATAAAGAATTTTTTTTTCTAAACAGTAGAGCACAGGTTAATTGCTTCAAGAAAGCTGAAGAATATTTTCTCCAGATTACTCAACAATCTTTCAAATTTCTTGCTTTTAAACAAGGGTGTCATTTAATCCAGTTATTCAACTTTGGCCAGCACCTTCACAGTTTAGCATAACATTTGCAATTTAATTAAATGCTAATAAAATGCACCACTCATATCACCTGCAAACCAGGATGTGGGTGGCTCAATTACTTCAGTGTTTACAGCTCACTGAGCTGTGAAGGGCAAATGGAAACTTTTTTGCATTACTAAACAACAGTTATTTGAGAATTAACATCAGAGCAAAATATGAATGTCTTGTCTCAGGTTCCAAAAATGGTTCATTTAATAAACAGAGAGGCAGAATGGGTGCATTAGTGCTGCCTTATGGTAAAGGCAGGAAAAACAAACACAAACAAAGAACAAAAAACTCTACTCTGATTATTGATTAGGACATGTCTTTTAGAAGTGACAAAAGTAGCACTTCAAGAAAAAGGGAAACTGATTTCTTTTGTGCTGTTAATCAGTCCACTTCTTTACAGATGTTAGTTTCATGCTTGTTTTGATTTTTAGATAAATATTTTAAGCCAACTGTTAGGATGGTTTCCTAGAACTAACAGCAGCTTATTTTTCCTTCTATGTTGATTTCTGCTTTTTTTTTTTTTAAATCATTAAAATGTGCAATAGCTCATCAAGGCCTAGTGACGTTCACAGGTATCCTTGGTGTGTCCTTTCGAATTCACAACAGGTACAAGCAAACGTGTTCTATCACTGTTAAACTAAGGAAGAAAGTAGAAAGGCTCCAGATGAAGATTCATAATTCCCTGCATAATTTTTCTTTTCTTGGACTGGAGAACATGTCCTAGAGATACTAATTATCTGTGTTCAGTTGCATTCATCTGGGGAACAGGTCAATCTCTATTCTGCATGGATATCCTGGACATCTCTTTATTCTCCCTCTCTAAGACAACTACTTCTCTTAAAAAGCTCCTTCAGAAATCATTGAGTTTACATAGTCTGGTTCTCCAGAAACAAAGACCAGCTCTTGGCAGTCTCTGCAGTAGGCACAGGACACCTGGGCCCCCACAGGATGGGGCTGAGGCTGCTGGGAGCAGATGGCTATACCTGCTTCACTGCTACCTGGCAGCCAATACGGAGCCGGAGCACACAGGGGACATGGCAGGAGGTGGCACCGCCTGCACCTCTCCCTTGCCATTCGTACCAGCAACAGGCAAAAGCAATTTAAACAACATGCTTTAAGCATATTATCTTTATTGACCTCCTATGCACAAGGGAGTAATCACAGACAAAGTTGGTTTTACATACTATGTCTACAAAAGAGGAAGCCTCTGTGTTACGGATAGGAGACATCATTTGCATGCAGATAGACATGTTCCAGTGTCTTGTGAGACAGTTTTGATAGGAATGATAGAAAATGCCATAGCCTACTGGTAGCCTGACATGCTAACTGTTACCACTTGGCCGGGGGTGGGGGGGGTGTTTCAGGGGAAGATCCAAAAAAAAAAAAAAAAAAAAAAAAAAAAAAAACCACCCACAGTAAACCAGAAAAAAAACAGTAACACTACCATTATTTATACAACCCTTCCTTTAATCTAAAGGTCTCAAATGATAATCTTGACCAAGTTGGTGAAGGACACTAATCTTCCTTCTTGTTCCACACTCTTGTTTAAGAGAGGTTTCCTAGAGCAATTACTGAAATTTATTCAGCTGGTCTTAAGGCATCACAAATAACTTCTGGCTCAGCACTTCCTTAAATTTCTGTTTAGGAGTAATTGTTCTGTTCTTACTTCCCCTGCACACAGTAGCACAAAGCATCTAGAAGGACCTCAACTGTGGTGACAAAGGAACTACTCTTGCAGTTTAATATATCAAATGCCAATAATCCTTCTCAACCTTAATGACAGTTAATGACTTACAGATGCCAGTTGCAAGGTTTCAGAGAAGTATTCAAGATATGATATAAATATATGTGCCCTGAAGTGCTTACAGGCAATTTAGAGAGGTTATATTTTTAAAGTTTATTTGCTATAAGCTATATTCGCTGCAGTTTTCTTTATGAATTTATTACCGGTGCTAAGTTTACTGAAATGAGGCAGCATCTCATTTACCACTATATGGTAACTCTTGGTAACATGAGCATTTTTTATAACGCTGCATTATGCATCATATAATAGGAACTGACAATGATTTTATTCCTGCTATCCTTAAACAAAAGTTAAGCAAGCATAAAAAAATTCTTTCAAAATCCCTGTAATAAAGCACATTCTTTCATATTGCTAGTACAGAAGAGTTAAAAGAGTGACCTGAGATGCTTGCAAGTCTACTTTCAAGAAGCAGACAACATACATTTTAGTTACTTGAGAAAACAAACATCCAGTTACGGAAAAGATTGATAACACTTGCATTCATGTAATGTTTATAGTCTCAGTCTAACCTTTTTATTTTTAACCACTTCCTTGTGCTTCTTAACTTCCCATTCCCACCAAACTTGCCTATTGCTAGGGGATCTCTGCTCCACAGTTCTTCCACAGCAGAGCAATGGAAAGGCAGGCAGATTCCACTTTGGTTTATGACTTTATTCGTTCAAAAGACAGCTCCAAGGGGGGGAAAATTAGATTAGAAAGATATTTGGAAGGGTTAAGCAATTCTCAAAATACAGAAAGTTCTGTCCTTATACTCAGAAGCAGATATGGTAAGTCAAAAATAAGATAGAATGAAAATACACTAGTGACCTATAGGATAGTGTTCAGATTGCCTAGCTTGGCTGTCATGACAAATTTGACATATAACTTCAAGACGCTAATTAGAGCCTGTATATCACAAAAGAGCTGATCAAATGGCTTACTGCTGCAAAAATGGTAAATCCATTCCTCTTCTCAACATGCTTTCTGTTAGTAGTTCTGTTACTTGTCTGATTGCATGGTAAACTCATTTAACTATTAACAAAAGAGGGGATGGGAGAGAAAAATCAGTTTCTATGTGAAGGTAGTTTTCTACAGGTTCCTGAACTGAAATGGCTTAACGTACAATCAGCTGGGGAGCAGAACTAGCACAGAGCAAGCAATGAGATTATATGGCTGGAACCAGAGCAGAAAGGTGGGACTGGGAAGCAGAGCCTTTCCCTTCCAGTAGTGAGCTGACAGATCCGCCCCTTATCCAAATAGTTTGTCTGTCCCTAACCCTTACACGATCAACAAAAAAACGATATTGTTGTTATGTTTAAGTGTGGCGTTGATTCACGTAGCCAGAACACGATTCACCGCATGCATTTTATATGACAGCATAATACAGACAACACTCTCACCCGATCTGACAGCTCATGTATATTAAAACCAGCTACTACAAAAAAGTGAATTCTAAAAATCTTGGATTTGATTATATGTTTAAGATGACTCCACTATAAAGTCTGAGATATCTATTTTATAGACATTTGAGCTATGATTCTGCAGAGAGGCTCAGCTGCTTGAGTGCAAATAGGGGGTTTATAAACATGACTGGCAGAGAGGGGAGTTTTGGTGCATTTAGTGAAGCAAGAGCCAGTAAAGTAAATGAGAACACCCAAACAGTCCCCTGAAAAGAAGTGTGACAAACCTCATAAATAAAGTATGCTGCTACTGTATATGTTAAAAGAAATATTCTTACTTAGATTCTATTGAAAAAAACGACATACACACACACACAAAAAGAGAGAATCACTATCAAAGCAAATGAAAATAAGATCTAACTGCTACTTTACTAACCCAGTAAGCTTGTTGCATTATCCGGGATGGTATTTCTCAGGCTATTTCAGTTGAGGAGGCATGCTATTAGTCTTTGTTACCTAACCTGTTTTTGTTTCTACCTGTCTTACAGATATTTTTGTTAGCATCTTGTATTAGAAACAAAGATTTCCTACAATTTGTTACTCCCCAGCTTTTAGTGTTTCACCTAGATACCATCTACAACACCATATTGCTTCTGTATACATTCTTTTTTAATGAATGATGGATGTGCATGTATTTGACAAAAAGTCAAATCTGAAGAGCAGGATTATCTCAGCCTTCTGTGGGTGTCCAAGAAGATTAAGTGGATTTATTTAGATATAAGGCACAGCTGTAGCTCTCAGACCAAAGGAGCTAGGGAAGAGAGGGAGACCAGAAGAAAATACAGCACAGCTCTTCCCTATCTGCATGCAGCATCCCCCCACACGAGAAGGCTCTACTGTCGGGCTCACATCCTTCCAACTTCTGGCATACGGTCTGCATTTCTCTAAGCACTGTGGAGCTGGGTTGTTGGCCAAAGCAGAACACGTTAGCAGCTCTTGAGGAGGTTTTGCTTGAAGAGCACTATTTAGCTCCAAAACTAACATAAATTGTGATATTGCACAATATTTACTTCACTGAGTAACTGGGGGAGGGGGGAGTGTTAATCACTTTCGATGCAATTAACAGAGATTATCAATTCTGAAGGAGAATGAGAGAAGAGTACCACACCTGAGCACAAGATTACAGAACCATAACACCCTTTCTTGACAGCACATCACAGGAATTTTAAATTTCTGAAGATTTATTAGTTTTTAAATAGTTTTAAGATTTTCCTAAATTGGCCAAAAACCTTAGTAATTAGTTTCAGCAAAGCAAATAAGAAAAACAACATGGAATAAAAGAGTTAAGTGACTAAGAAAAAACAGAAAGTGACCTATACTGAATCCAATGCCATTTCAAACTGATTGTGAAGATATTCATCCTTTCAGGGATAGGACTTAGTTGTTTGGGACTGCAATCTGTTATTTTCTGTGCATGTGAAATGCCAAATAATTCTTCAAAAAGGAAATAGGCCTAATCTTAAAGTAATTTCAAGTAGAAGAGGGAAAATAAGCACTTTTTAGGTTGCTATTAAAGAAGAGTAAAACTTACTCAAATAGACAGTGAACTAGTGCAAATTAATACCCTACAGAGGACTCCTCTGTCACTGTACACCACCAGTTTTTGGATATACAGTCTGTTCAAGCTAAATATTATCCTTATCTGGGTAGATAGCAAGGAAAAGTTCCTCAAGTCCAAAAAAGCCTTCAATTTTCATTCAAGCATCAGATTCAATATAAGATGAGCAAAGAATTTACAATTACCTCAGTCCTTGGAAAAAAATGACATTGCTCAGGTCATTAAAGAGAAAAATCTACTGCTGCCATTTAATCACAGATCATTTCACATGAGATGGAGATACACCTAGGTAACTAATATAACATCTTATATTAGCCATCTAAGATCCAGATGGTCCATACAGATTTTGTAGCATAATTAAAACCAGTACTTACAAAGACTGTTACGACTTGGAATACCCCACGTTAGGGAAACAGATTTCAACTGTCTAGCTCTTTTAAGAAGTCTCAAAATAGGTGCTGAAAAATTGATTTCATCCCTTACTCCTTCTCCCCCCAAAAAAATCACAAAGGCACATTTGAGCTTTTCACTGATGATCCATACCTTGTCAGACATGCAGAGACATAGAATTACTGCAAAGAAATGTAGTTAGAGAAACTACGACTACCACTGGATAAGTAGAGAAGCTTATAACATTCACAGAAAACCACAAATGAAATGTTTGAAATCATAAGAGTCTTAAATTATGTTTGAACTAGGAGACATTGTGACAGAAAGTATGGCCAATAGTCAAAACTCTTTTCCTGATTACTGGACCCCCCCCCCACCCTACTGGCCAGGTAGTTACTTTCATACCTGAAATTCCAGATCAGTCCAGGAAGACTACCATACAAACACAAGTTTAAATACCTATAACAGCAGCTTTCTATTCTACAGTAAAAAAAGTTTAGGTAGTTTAGGAAAAAATAAATTTAATTTTCATGCCTTCTGTCATATCTTTTATTATTATAGAGAAAAATTTGTAAGAAGATGAACACCAACTGATGCCCAGACTCTTGAAATATATAGCCTTGATCTTTACCGCAACAGAACTGCAGAGTACAGGAAATTTAGTCTAGAGGAGACCTGAAAGAAGTCTGTGAACACTGGCCATCAACCATACCAGAATAAACCACACAAAAGCAATGAAAAAGTAAACTCTCTAATACAGTAAGATAAAGTGAATGAAATTAAACCAAATTGACAACCATACATACTATACATTATCTGAATTTAACACAGACACCCAGGACAACTAGTTTTCTTTTTAACATCAGTCATTTTGATGAGTTACATAATTTGTTGGGTCTTTTTTAAGAAGGAAAACATAGAATGCAAGAAAGCCCTCAAAGACGTGCCTCTGACTGCATACCACGAGCAGCCGTCAGCAGAACTTTTTTTTTTTTTTAATGTTTTGTTTAAATGTTTTTTTTAAATGCTTTGGAATATTAGGCAAACTGTTGGAAAACAACATCCCAATACAGAAATCAGGAACGTAACTCTGTCCCCTAAGTGCCTTTACCGTCTAAAACTCTGTAGAGATACTGGAAAGCATTTGAGGTTCCCTTTTCCAAGGCTTAATCTCAGAAAATGGCTGGCAGCACGTAACCTTGAAGGTGAAAAGGTGTTCTGAGCTAGCACTACTAAGGAATTTATAAAAAGAGAAAAGGTAAGCTAAATTCAATGAAGGGTTTGGGCTAGAGTAATATGATAACATAATTGGCGTGCAACAGGAGCTGGGGAAAATAAAAGGACAACATGAACATGAAATCAATTGAAATAGAATAACAATTCTACAGCTAATGTTAAGAACTTGTCGAAAGTAATTCAGACCACTCAGTTAAGTCTGATTTAAAAAAAAAAAGTTAAGGTACTAAAAATCCTATCCCTTAAAATAAATTTGTACTTCAGAATTTATTTTAAGTGGAACACAAGGAAAGTATATTAAATTCAGATCCATATACAAGCTTCCTTGCACAGATACACAGAATAGAAATTGCTTAATATGGCCACTGAAGTGCAGCTTAGAAAGGCTATAGCTAACAGAGACAATTAAAAACTCCGGTGAATATTTTACTGCAAGATCTGTACAAGAGAAGAGTTAAACCCAATGGAACACTTCAGAGACGCAGAATCGAGTCCCTTGAATACCATAGTCAAACACAGCTGTAAAACATCCAAAACGACAAAAACCGACTCAGACATCAGTTACAGATGAAATTCAAACCATCTAAAGATTCAGTAATCATGACAATATCTTCTTCTTATTCCAAGTGTTATATTACCTTTTGCCTCTGAAGTGGACCGAATTCTTCACCTCTGTTTGCCATGTTCTTAAATTCAAGAACCTCTCACGCACAAATCCCTTTCCCTCCTTACAGATAGGCCGATGTCATTAATAATATAATAATCATCATATTACTTTGCTGCCTATCAGCTCCTATACGCTTTAGCACATTCCATAACACCAACACATCATTATATGCTGGACTGTAAGAATTTAACACTTCTCCCAGCAGAGTGGTCACAGCCTACACTCACAGGACCACTAATGTCATGAGATGTAATTAAAACACTTCTGAAACATCATGTTTACCTATTCTACACTTGACTTAGCAATTACAACATAACAAGGGTATACTCACTTTCAGATAATAAGTTGCTGTTTCTAGCTGAGACTTGAAAAGACATCATCTGTCTATAGCTTAAGCAAATTTATGCACTAAGCAAAGCAACATAGCCATATTAAGCAGATATTAAAATGTCTGTATAGAGGCTTGCTGCACTCTGATTAAATCCTTCTAAAACAGATTTAAATTGATTTAGAGCAGCCTCAGCACATAAACAAGTTTTCCAACACTTTGACATGTAGAAGCAGCTTATGCAAGTTTGTCCATGCCACTAAACAGGCAAAACTTTCACCTCCAGACTGAGTCAGGTAAACACATGAATTCTCAGAGTATTTCTCATCCTGCCCCACCTCTGGCTGCAGCACCATAAGTTATTCCTCTTCTCTCCTGCAACTCCATCATCAATAACCTCTTACACCTTGCTTCTTAATTGCTAATTTTACTTCCTTTTCACCAAACACCTCCTCTGCCATAATATGCCCAGTTTACTTCCTTATATCATATTCCAAGAATATTTCTGTTAAAGTCAGGTGTCCCAAAGCCCCAGTTTCCTCTTGCATTCAGTATCCACTGCATTTCAACAGGGGAAGGTTTATAACCCTTCCTGCAGTAAATTCAGTCGCCACTGTGTCCACCAAGGCACTTTCAGGCTTCCCATAACACCAGTCATATTAATCATTTAGACAGCCAGCTTACCAAGCTGACTCAGGATTCACCAAAACAATCGAACACCACACATTGAGCAGGAAACACTTCCAATTCCATCCTCCTGCAGGGCTCAAGGCAGGAGAGGGAGACCCATACTGAGGATGGCAGCCTAAAAAGCTCAGCTTATGCAAGGAAGCTTTCCCTCTCACAAGGAAGGCTTATTCCTCTCTGCTCTCACCTATACCTACTAACTCAGCAATTAAATTTGAGCAATCCCAGTTCTCAGCCTTGCCTCAATCAGTGAAAATTCAAGCCTGTTCCACACACTTTCACTTACTCCTAACTCTGCCATCCAACAGGCTTCTGACCCAGCCACCTCAGCTTCTACAGATCAGCTAATCCACCCATTTCACTCACCTCTAGTATCAAAGGACTCACTCCTTCCTGCCTGAAGGAAACCTCCCAGTTTTCTGCCTCCAGACACCACATTGCTGAGCTGTAGCCAACCCTTCTCCCACAGTAAAACCCAGAGCCTCTGAGCCCCAGCACCAGCCAACTATGACCCACAACACAGGTGCAGCTCAGAAGAAATTTGAGTTGAGCTCCAGAAAGCAGATGCCCATGATTCATCCACTAATGCACCTGCTGCTTCTCCAGGCTGTCTGCTTCATGCAGCACAGAGGCAAACGTGCTGCTATCAGAACACTCGCATTTTTTCCCTGCAAAATATCTCATAAAATAAGAGTCATTAGATTAAAAGAGTAGAGAAAAAAGAAATCCTTTCTTTTTTCCTTGCATTGAAGTTCAGGTTTTAAAAGCATGCTTAGAAGGAAAAAAAAAAAAACCCCACCCTTCTATTTCCTGATTTTTTTCTGAAATCTTATAGGGAATCCCCTATGTTCTATACAAATCAGATACCTCTTTTTTTTTTGGGGGGGGGGGGGAGGAGAATATTTTGGATACTTAGAAGCCATCTCATCGCCAATAACACTGCATGAGTAGGTGAAAAACACCACTGAAGTCAGTGGAATTTTCACATTGCCATTATGCTACAAAAGACGGAACAGATAGCCTATTCTTTACTAATAGCCTAACTTCTGCTTTTTTTAGCAGAATTCACTGTTAACTGATTTAGAAGTTAAACTGAAGTTCCACTGTGTAGTTTTCTTCCTGCTTAGAAATAAAATCTAATTTTATATTTACATCTTTTAGGCTTTTCATTTTTTAAAAAAATAGTCTTAACTTTCTTGTAACATTGTAACGTTTTTTCCCAAAATGTTCAACATCGGTCTCCCACTCTTGTCTTTGAAAAGTGAAATTTCAGGCCAAGAATGATATTTTTGTTAGTTTATATTTTGCAAACTTGATTTCAGCTTAGTCCCTCTCCTTTGGAAAATACATCCTCGATAGGTAGATTAGAAATATTTAAAAGCTTTTCAAATCCTTTTCTGAATTTTACTGTATGCTTTCCTCTGTATCCTATCTCTGAGATTAAATTGCTTTAAAAAGCATCATTGTTTTACTTTCTTTATCTTTTCCATAGTTTTATAATCAGAGCTATCAATGACAATTCTGTAGTATGTTCTAACACACAGTACAGGTCATATAATTACATCCAATCATTTTTTATTAATCTCAAACTTCTTATTCAGCTCTTCTAGAAAGGAACAAAGTATTGATTTAAAAAGCTAAACCTGGCAATGTTGTCCTAGTAACTCTTAACAATGTTAAAACTTACCCTTTTTTGAAACTCCTTTAGAACAAATAGTGGTTTTCCTTTCATCTTGCTTTAAACTGAAAGCTTCCCCGTACTGCTAATCACTCCTGTTACCCTTCTCTGACTTTTTCTCTTCCTGCTATAAGCTCATAGTTTTACTGTTTTCACCAGGTCTCTTCTTGTAACATTCTAACAAAGCCATACGAAAACGATGCCTGTACTCAGGGGAACAAGTAACTTCAGATTCTCATTATCCTCCCTTCAATCAATATTTACCAGATGAAGAAGAAAGAAATTCTAAAATGAAATTCTATTACAATTCGGTTTCAATCACATTTTATTTGTAGAATTAAAGTTTATTAAGGAAGCATAGATTTACCTCTGCTTAAATTTGACCTTCAAGTGCAAGATTTAATAGGCTGAAGATTAAAGTAAACCACTATGGTTTGTTCATTCCTTTGTGTTAGTAAGGGCTGCAAAGAGGAACTAAAACATGAAATAAAAACAGAAGTCAAAGGTAGTTTGTAAAGAAAGATTAAGAAAAAGTATGTGAATGAGACAGGATAAGCTAGAAACAATGTAAAAGGAAAATAATTATATTATTTAACTGTTTTCTCTATACCACTCATCAGATACTATGCAGAACATCATTTACAAAGAACAGTATTTATTTGCAGACAATCCCATAGAGAATAAGATGCAAAAATCGCACAGTGTTTATAATAGGATAACTATATTTATCAACAAATATAAAATTAATACGAAACATACAATCTGCCATTAATTACATATAATTATATATATTAAATATAATAAATATATAAAAACAGTTGTAGTTATAAGCAGCAATTTTTTTCAATAAGGAGATACATAATGTAAAGGTTATCATTACAGTTTTCTTTCTATCAATATTTTGAAAAATATCTTAATTAATATTAGACAAACTATGTCTGTAATGCATTGTCACAGTGTGCACAATGGAGATACTGATGTTATGTCATTCTTAATAAAATAGAGACAAAACAAACTGAGAATGTCATTACATTCTGGGTAGAAAAAACCAAGTCTCTACAATGCCGTATTGACCTTTGATCCAAAATAACTCAGAATTTCTGACATTCAGAATTTACTCTAATCTTTCCTCTTAAGTGAATTTCATTTTTATAGTCTAAATTAATGAATTTAAAATCAAATGTTAATCAAAGCTTGAAGGCTGGAGAAAGTAATGCCAAAGCCACATAGACAACTACTTCACAGAACATGCTGAATGAAAAACCTTTTCCCCTGTAATTTTAATTCTCCCTGTATTTGAGGCTCTCTCCTCCCGTTCCCTCAATCTTTCTCCTTCTCGTTGCCCTCCGTTCTCTTCTCCCTTTATCCAATATTTTGATTTTCACGTCCTTTATTCTAGTCTTTTTTTATCTTTAATTTCTCTTTTGCTAGGTCTTTCTGCACAAAACTCCACCTGGAAATACAAATACTTTTAAAAATGAAAACTACTGTAGAAATTAGCATGACATTTACATGCACCATATGTTTTCATTTGGCCTCTATCTCAAATCTCTCCTTTTCTACCATTTGCCTTTGCTCCTCGTAAAGATAGCAATCTCCACAGGTCACAGACTGTATCTCATTCTATCGCTCTATTTATGCCTAGCAGAGTGCTACTAATATTGGATCTATACAGATAACATGGCGACAACAATCATGGAAATGGTGGTTAGTAATAACAACTGATTCACGAAATGATTCTTGTAAATTTTTTTTAGTAATTATCCAAATAATTAAATCCAATTAAATAATTAAAAAGATGAGAATTGTAACTTAATCAAAATTGAACTTGTTCCATTCCTAATTTGAGTGCATCACAATACGACAATTTGTTGAAATAGTATTAGTCAGGTTGCAGAATCAAACATTTGTGTGCTGAAATGCCAGAAATGAATTTCCCATAAAACTCTAAGCCAGGTGCTTTGTGTATATGAATGCTGATATGATCTTTAATTACATGATCTCATTATTTTCCTTCAAGACCTTCTTTCATTATGTTTGCAGAATGGTACTCATTTAATGAAGAGCTATTTAATATTTTCCTTCCTCCTCTTTTTTTAGTTTGTGGTCTCACAACTAATTTGTTGTACACTATTCAAAACCTGTGTTGAAGAAAAAGAATATTTTCCTCATTAGCTTTTTTACAGAGCTCTTCATGATAGGACCTCAATGCTTCACACAGGAGTGAATTTGCATTTTAAAACCCTGTAACACGATTGTGCCTGTTTTACTGTAGAAAAGCTGAAGCAAAGAAACTAAATGTGAGTTATGTTAACAAAAAGGGGAGAGCTAGGGCAGTTCATGTTGGATTTGGAATAAGAGAAACTCCTAAAGCTCACTCTCCAGCACTGCAGACTAACGTTACCTAAATTCAAATACCATTTCCAGCCTGGACCTCAGAGTTTCCTGCACACCAGTATTTAGGCCTTCACACGAAGTGCTTCAGTGTGGGCAGATAAATGCTAGCTCCCACCTAAACTCCTTTTAAATTTATACTCCTTTTTCCTGAGGGGCCTCAGTGCGGTGAAGTAAGGGCAGATCTGTACGGCAAAATAGTTGGTGCCAAGGACCTATTGTTCATATATACACATAAATACATATGTTTTGCAGGGTTCTTGCTTTGGACCATTTCCCAGGACTGAATGTTCATTAGTGGTTGGAACATGTTTTCCTCTGAAAATAATCCAGTTTGCAGACTCAGAGACTGCTCCATGTGATAGTGGGAACAAACAGCAGATTCACTCCAGAACCACAGGTCTGGATTGGACTAAAACGCTAATATATGCACAACATATAGGCAGCACTGGATCAACAAACAGTAATCATGCCTTCTTTCCGGAAGTGAGAGGATAGTGGTGTTGGTAACACTTTTTCTTGCCTACTCTGTGAAGTATGAAATTATGAAGGAAGTGGAACTAAAACTGCACACTTCTTTAATTTGCAGGATCACCCAAAAGGCTTGAGAAAAAATGTTTATCACCTTTTCTAGAGAGCTGCTACACAACAAAACAAGAAGAGTCCCAGAGCCAGAAACACAGGGCAAGAGCAGGGACCCTAAGTCTAACAGAGTTGTTAGGGTGCTCTCCAGAAGGGGAAAAGCTGACGGTCTCAGCCTTCTGGCCTAGCCAGAGACTGTAAAATTCCCAAAAGATCCCTGGGATCAGAGACCAGAAAAACAAAATAAGCACTGCTGGAATTTTTTTAACATGTGAGGAAAATGTTGTTTTCCTTAGCCACTGTAAAGGACTTGGGAATTTTGATTTAAGTTTCCATACAGAACAAAGCAACCACTGCCCCTGCATGATAATTAACAAAGACAGACATCCAGCATATGACATTTGAGCACAAATGGTTAAAATAATGCAATCATCATTAGAAACAGGATCTTATAAAGAGTACTTTGGGCAGCTAAGCAAATATTAGTCTCCTTATAATGACCTATTCATACATATAATACAAAAATGATGAAAACCTGGCTTCACTTAATTCAGAGGAAAGCCTTCTATTGACCTTCATGGGGCTGATTTTGCTGTAACCATTAAAATATAAACACTGGCCAATGAAAGCAGAGAAACTCTACAGTGAATTTATAGATTAATGTGAACACAACCATTTATAAAGAACAAGGATGACTTAAAAATAGTTCAGGGGAAAAAAAATATTGGTAATTTTTATATAGACAGACAATTAAAGAGAAAATATTTTAAATTAAATGGTCCTATAAATGAACGCAGCGAAAATTGGATATATTTTGCCCTCTATTGTTTTCATATCAGTACAATTTTTTCCATAAATACATGCTTATGATAATCATACATAATATTATCCACCCATCATGCCCGTTTAGAACTGAAACAGGATTTCAGAAACAGATGCACAATTAGGTCATCATAAAGTATATTTAATATATAAAGTATATTGCTGCCCTCTGCTGCTCAAAAGGGTTATTCTTTTATTTCAAACCTTGTAGAGGAAACTCAGAAAATCATATGGGGAGCATAGTGAAAATCACATGAATAGGAAGATCTTTTATGGCATTTAAATCACCAGCTCAGTCTTCACAATGATTTATTTTCTGAGGTAAGTTAATAGGCCTGAGACCATCAAAACTAATTATAAAACCCATAAATCAATCAAAGCTCCAGTTTCACCGGCCCTGACACTCCAATTCATATAAACATCATGTAAGCATCTGAAGTCACTACGGCTTGTAATACTCAAATTTTAAGAGTAAAAACAAAGCAGGGCCAAAATTCCTCAGAAATCAACTGTATGTTTCTTCATTTGTTCGTGGTCGTGTCCATTCCCTTCTAGGTATACAAAGGTTTGGACTGAGATTATTGGCCCAGTTCTAAATTCAGAACTGCTAAAGCCCAGAAATACTGAATTTAAAGATGTCAGTCATGTTTCTGAAGGACGCTAAAAAAGCCAGAGGACACCTATCAAATTCATCCCCCGTGGATAAACGACATGGCAGAGCTGACCTCATTTCTAGAGTTCAGAAAGAGAAAAGTTGGAATGAGACACAAACAGGAAAGTGCCTAGTGCAGAGTTACACAGAAGCACGATCGAGAAACCAGAATTTGCACTTAATGTGCGGTAAAGCAAGAGGGTAGATGAAGGCAGCGGGGTAGAGGGTTTGCAGTAGGAGAGGCAAACATAAAGAGAGCAAGGAAAGCTCTTAAGTAGTTAAAATGTGAAACAATATGGCTTCTGCTGTGCCTTCATCTCACTTCAGACAAACTCATTTGTATGAGTTTGCAGTACTCACATTTTTTGAGTATAATGGTATTGTGGCTGGACTAATTAGCTGCCTAGTTATTAAGGAAGATACATGGACACTAATTATGAGTCAGAGTCCAAACAAAGTCTTCAGTTGTATGGACTATCAATAAAAGAGGGAGTTTTAGATATAGCTAATTTTTGTTAGCTATATCCTGGCACCTTCCTTATCATTAAAGGATCTACTTAAATCTGCGTAGTAGTACTATCACAAATACAAATGTTAATAATTTCATTTACAAAATTTCCTAATGTTAGTATCCAGGCCTTCATAAGCACAAATTACATAGCAAAGTTATCCTCTGAGCTAGGAGGATGTGGGAATACCCATTCTACCCAACCTGCCTTTACTTTTTACTCTTGAACTTCCTACCTGTTCAACTAAGTATATTATCCAGCATGCAGCTAACACATGAAGGTATCTCCTCAGCAACACCTTGTCAAAACCTGGTGCTTTGAATATTTGCCTCAGCTAGCTTTTGTCATAAAAAACAAACACATGTAGGCTCCCAACCGTTTCCAGCATCAAGCATCTTTAAGATCTTACTGGATGGCTTGATTTCTATTTGAATTTTGCTCTAAACAAAAGTCTCACTTTTGGATCTCTGAGCTGGGTAGTCCTTAATTAAGTGGCCCACTGGGTAAGTATTGCTCAGCGTGAACTGAAATTGTACAACCAGCCCCAAAATAAACAATGTCAAATTACCATAGTGTGAAAATCATTTTCTCTTTTCATAAAGGAGTATTTCATGGCAGACTAAGCTAATTTTAAAATCTACTGAACTATGAGATGAAAATTACATCCAATCAGCATATAAAAAATTAAATATAAGACTCTTTTCACAAGTCATATCAAATAATATCTGTACCTAGCAAAACACACAACTCAATTTGTTTGGTTAATCAAAACAATTTATTTAGCAAAGTACACAAATATGAATAATTTATTTGTTTTGATTCAAAACTGACATTTTCTTCAATGAAATATCTCAGTGCTTGTGTGCAGACACATTCAGCCATAGTCTGGGATTACAAAAATTGAATTGGCTTTGAGCATGGAACGTTAAAAGAAATTGCCAGCTAAAGAATAAATTCCCAAACAGCTTAGAGAGCTTTACTTGAGGTTAATGCACTTCACTTTATGGCAACATAAATAAGATGAAGAAAAACATTTTGTGATTTCTGTTACTATTTTCTAAAACTCCATGTTGGATTAAGGAGCTTACAAAACATACCAAAGCAATTGCCCAATATATTGCTACGGAAGTAAATCTCTGGGCTTTTTATACAAATGAGTGTGCATAATAAACAAACTTATTTACTCCATGGACACTATTAATGACTATAAAAATGTGCATGACTAGAACATACAAGATTACAGTTTATTTCCCTTTTTCTTTCATTTCTATGTTGTTATTGCAAGACATTAAGTAGTCGTTGATTTTAATTTTTTTTTCAATTGTTAATACTTGTATTTAATCAAACATTTAATTCCAACATTCTTTAATGACAACTGTGGCATTTCAAAATCTAAGCCTCATAGATGTCTACACTTTGTGGCTAATTTCATTTCTTAGAGCATAGAACTAAGATTTCAGAGCAGAATATGAAAAAATTTTAGACTATTCATAAATCATAAATTTAAAGTTTGCCCTATCCATCTTTATTAAACAGGAATGTTTTTTCAGCTGATTGCTAATTCCCATAAAACAATCTCAGACAGTTTTCTCTTAGCACATGTAATACAGCCAAAAAACTTTTCACATCAGCTAAGAAAAATAAAAGTTAGTTCTAATCCAAATCAACCTGTAAAGCTTATTTGTCACTCAAGCCTTTCATTTCATTTTTCAGACTCTCATAGTTTCACATCTAAAATTCTAAAAAACAGATTTCAGAGCACAGGCTGTTATAAAGCTACTTCCCACATTATAGACTGTTGAATACAAATGACAATTAAGAATAGCAAAATATACAGTTATACAATTCAAAGAAATCTGTATTTTCAAAACATTCCCAAAAACTCTACCAGCATAATGATGTCTGAATGCAAGATGATAAAAGGAGTGGATGAATGAAGGAAAAGCTGCGGTCAAAATTTTCAAAACTGCCCAGTAATGTTTTGTGCTAATTTGGAATAAGTTGAACATTAGGTATGTCCAAGTATCTAGGACACAAAGTATCACCTGGTCATTTTCTAGGCCATAACCAAGAAGTGGGATGCTCACATTTCGAAAATGAGATCCAAGGTAATGTTCAGCTGGACACTAATCTCACTGGAGTAAACTTCCGTTGGAACAGATCATTTAGCTCCTGGATTTAGCACTGGATCTAGCTCCTACTAATGGTTTTGTGACAGGTAATTAATCGAGGTATTGTGATTGGGATCTAAAAACCCTTGTCTCTCTCCCACTGTTTGTCTGACATATGGTTTTAGATGAAGAAATCAGGTTCAACCTATAAGAAATTCTTATTAATTGAGCCTATTACATGAAACTCAGAGAATTTCTGTCTTCTGCTCCATTCTTTTTCAGTGCATCTCTTTACTGACTTCCCAAATACTGCAGGGGCAAGTCTCCTTTTCCTCTGCTTCATCACCGCTACATCATCATGGTCAAAGAGATTGCATCTCTCTTCCACACCTTGCTTTGACTGTGATTTCTTTATCACCATGTGCTCATTTAGAGTTAGAGCAATAGCAAAAAGGCATGGATTTAGATAAGGCAGTACTAACTGGTAGACTATGATATACTAAAAAAGTATAGTACACACCTTACAATGTACCTTTTACCTCTTCACTGGCAGCCAGTGAAGATTCAAGAAACAAGACTTTCTAAAGACTCTCTCTAAAGAGAGATTAAGAGATGATTTGAGACCCATGTCCGAAGAGATGGTATTTATTCCTTCCTATAAGCCCACTGCTGAAAGGAGTTAGGAAGTTACTAGGCATAGGTTAATTCAATTACCTCCCTCATCATCTACCTACACATAAGCTAACTTAACATCCATCTAATAGATGTATGATAATATTGCCTTACCAACTTTACTCCTCACGACATTTACCATTCTACCTTTAACCTCAAGGTGATACACCATCATGATTCCCTGAAATCTGAGTTCAGCATGAAACAGGAGAAGGCGTGAACTGCACTGTGCTCTGAGTTAGATTCAGTGGTTTTAAATGAATACCCCAGGAGACATAATGAAAGAACACAAATGAGTGCTTCTCCCATTATCATTTTCTGTAATGATTTTTGTCTTGACTGATTAGCTTCATCTTATTAGAGATACGGTAACAACCATCTCAAAGTTCTGTGTGGAGGGAAATGAAAGTATGCTAATACCAGAAAAATGCAGCTAAAGAACATGGAAAAATAGAAGAAGGAAAAGTTCATGTTATGCTGTTATCTATTATTTGTCGTATGTGCACACAGTGTTTGGGGGATAATAACACACACTTCACAGTGGAAATTAAGTTCCTACAAATGTTACAAAAATTTAAAACTTCCTGAGGTCTAGGGGAGAGACAGTGAGGAGCTGAGGCTCCAGCAGGGATCTAAGGCTCCTAAACACCCTCTGAAACATAAGACCTGCCTGCCTCCTCAGGCTGGGCGCTCTGCCTGCAGGGAGAGCACAGGGGCACTGACCATGCACTGGCTTCCTCCAGGCCCTTTTAGGAGCCAAGCCACTGCCCAGTGCGATGCGCCCACCGTCACACTGGAATACCCAGGAATTTCCTATCTCACAGCACCCACTGCTGAGGTAAAGGCTTCTTTGAGGCTTTGCACAGGTTTGAAGACCACAGTGAGTCTGCCAGCTAACTTGTGGTCAGCTTATCAAAGCTATATGCAGTATCTGCCATGAAGGCATCCACAGCCAGGAACCCAAGGGCTCGGTATGGACCTTGATAGCCTCATGACCAAGCATGCACAGAACAGCACAGGCCATTGTGCTTACAAATACACTAATACCACCAGTACCCGGGTCCCTTTGACAGGGAGGCAGGTTCCCTGCAGGCCCATATTTAAAAAAAAAAACAGCTATAGCGTAATTTGTGATACACTAGTCCATTAGGGTGTCTATATACTATTTCTATTGATCTAAAAAGGGTTGGAGGACTCTGGTTCATTTAGCCATGACTTTCTTGCTATGTTCATTTCTCTACTGCTGGTTACCTCAGAGATGCTGGAAGCACTTCAGGATGGACAGTCTGTTTTATGGACTAGCAATCCCCAGGTCTGAAAAAATCTGATATCAGATTCGCTGGTCCAGAACCTGTTGGTTGCTAGATGATGGATCACAGACAGAGGACAGAGCTTGACTTAACGATGTTGTGTCAGAGTTTCGGGATATACAGTGCCTGAGAAGGTAGCATCCTCCTGCAGATGTTTATCATCCTGGAAGCAGAGGAGGCTGTACCTCTGTCAGTAAGAACTGGTCTCCCTTTCCAAGACAATAGGTCAATGAAAAAACTAAGGAAACTACAATGATAGACTGAAACATTGTGTAGGAAGTAAATGAGAACTGGGACATCTGGCTGAGATGTCCCTGCCTGTTGCTCTAGACTGAGAAAGGCTGCTGAACAAAGTTTTACACATCTTATTACATGTGCTGCAGAGGCCCCAAAGTGGTCCACTGTTTTTAAGTTTCATGAGTGGCAGCAAAAGTAAGCATGGAAGTGAAGTGAGAATGAAACAAAAGCAGTGGAAACATTGGGAATGACCACTAAGGGTGTTCTCGTGCAGTCCCAAGCAGTGCCTGAGGCAGGTGAATCAGAGCAGGGAGAATACAAGCAAGACCAGTGCTTGCAAGGTGCAAAAAGTAATCAAACGGTTCTTATACAAGGCAATACTGTGACTGTAATAATTGTTACAGATGTAAACTGTCTCTTACAACCTGTAAAAACTTGAACACGAGTGAATCCCTATCATTTGACCAGACTGCTGAGCCTATCAAGAAAGTCTAGACATAGCCTGAAATTGCTAAAATGTTTTATTGTCCACTGTTAATAACTGGCAAGACTTGCTATTTTGGCTAATTTACAGCTTTAAACTACTAGAAACAGCAAGTTAAATGTCTATTCTGCTTAAAGAGACCAAAGAGTAGAAAGTAGAAAGCTCACAGTACATAATGTAAGGAGTCTTACAATAGGGTGGCAGATAAAATTCATCGTATAAGTCAATATACGTTGCCAAAGGGTAAAGCTTACTTTATCTCCTGTCCTGGCACTACAAAAAATGAAATGCCATTTTAATCAGGTCTGCATTTGTTTCTGTTTTCTGATCTGCAAAATAACACACAGAACTGTGCCTCTCCTGCAGGGCTGGGCTGAAAAGGCTGGAAGTGATATACCCCACTACAGATTCGATAACTTTACATCAGGTTTCTTTAAAGGGTCTTATCAGGAGTGGAGAAATGACATGTTGCAAGCTTGCTATCCACTTCTCCCCTCGCTACAGTGCAGATACTAAGTTTTCTGTGACATTTCCCATCTCTCAATGCTAGCTGGATTTAACACTTCCAAAAATTTTAACTAGGGAATACCTGGAGCTAAGAGTGGGAACCTCTCTTCAGTATATCTTTGAGCATGAATTACCAGGGTTCTTTGCTTAAAAAACTGATAACCTGTGCTTCTAGCACTGATGTTAACAAAAACCATTTGGAAATAGTGATTCTTCCACTGCGTTATTTGGGGCAAGAAGGCAAATTACACATCTTCCCTTCCATTAAGGAAAAAAACCGTTTTGACAATGGCCTATAACAGCAGTTCTTCGTTCTGCTGGTAATGAAGAAGCCCCTGAAGACTGATTGGGGAGGAAAGGGAATATTTACTTTCTGGAAGGGGGACAGAAAACTTGTTTTCTCTATAACAGAAAATGCCTGAGAAACAGAAAACTGAGAAACATGAGAACTGCTGGAGAACTACATTTCAGTCAGGGATTTCCCTGATGTGATAAAAGGTAGGGACCTTTTATCACAAAAGGAAAGTGGGCAGAGTTTCACTAACAAAAGCAGTACTGGATCCAGTGCTCAGAAGCTGAAGTAGATGAGGATATTTTAAACGGCTGTACTGAGAATGCATAATAATCTGAAAAGCTAACAAAATGTATTAGTGTAGAAGTGATGTACAGACAGATTCTACTAAGGTAAGTAAGAGCACACTAAAACGGTAGTCTTGAATTATATGCATTTGTTTCACTAAATGGATGCTTAACCAAATTTTCTATTGAACTAACTACTTATTCACTCACTGATGTTTTTCTTTCTAAGATGCAGTGAAGTAAATGAAAAATTTTTCCCTTATCTGTTCTCAGACTTCTTAGCAAATCACAAATAATGAGGAGGTTATCTGTATTGCTTCTTACAAATAGTGCTGATGCCTCAGTTTACTTTCATGATTTTAGCCTGCTTGATTGCGCTGCATTAAAACAAAACAGTGCTGAGAAGAGAAACAAACAGAAGAACAAAGACTTAGGGATACATCTGGCATAACTAGCTTCCAGAAAGTTATGGTGCTACTGGCAAAGGTTGTGGGTTGTTGCAGCTCTGATGTAATAGGATGAAGCTGTGCATTCACACAACATTGTGTGACGTTGGTTCCAGCTGGTGCTAATGGAAAAGCTAAAGCTGCCTTATCCTTCTCTTGCTCAATAAATCAGTGCCTGAGTTAGGAAAATAAAAAGGAAAAAGTTATTTTCCAGGCACCAAGCATAGTTACACAGCAGGTTTGCTACATCTTCAAATCTAAAAGATGTAAGCAATAAGAAAACTTTTCCCTTGAGCATTTGTTTTAACCCTTTTTATCTGCTTGATATAGGAATGTAGGACTTAAAACACGCCTAATTCAATCCTTTACTCTTTTAGTGTTCATGTTAGAGCATACTCTTGTAAACAGAGCAAGCTATGTGTTAAAAGGTACTGGCTTCTGCAATTTTGTCAGACTCTCAATATTTTGCTTAAAAAATAAAAAAGTATTCAAACATGGATAATCATTTCCACATCATTCTCTAGCACTCCTGATTTGAAATCATAAGAAAGCCTGATAGCACATCTTTTTATAAGCAGGCTTGATTTTCTGTAATTTGGTGTGAATGTTTATTTTTTTGGTTTGAGTATATGCTTTCCAGATCCTTGAGGCAGACGTGGCTTTCCCCTTCCTTCTCCCATTCCAATTAAAAAGGGGAAAAAGCACTAAACTACTTTGGGTTTCTCATCACACCATACTACTTAGGAAAATAAGGGGCTATCACGCACATACCCAATCCAGGAAAGACATACTATGGGATCCCACCCTTGGAAAAGGAGAAGCAGACTAACCCCAACTAAAGGGTATATTCAGGAAAGTCTACTGTGTAACTTGACCCACAGCTATACACAAATGTCAGAGCTGTTCTGTCCCTGCCCTGTGGGAAAAGTCTCTATTTTCTTGTGCATTGTTCCAACTGGAAGAAATTATCAATCAGATAGCACTTAGTAATCAAGACGCTAAGCACATTAGGAAACAAAAGATCATGACTAGGCCTATAGTGAAATATTTACAAATACCAGCCTCAGATTTCATTAGAGTCCCAGTCAAAATGCTATCATTAAGGATCCATCCGGCTTTCCACTGCAAGCCATGATTTAACAGGTATTAATGTCTTGGCTTTTAAATGAGCTATGACGATACAAAGGCAGTTAGGAGAAATTTCAAATTGCCTTCCCACACAGTCCTAAACATATATCAAATTGTAATATAATTGCTTACATGAGAGCCACTAAATAAGCCAGAGCCGAATCTTGCAATCTGTGAATTGTGCCTGCTGAAGATAAAAAGTAACCCACTGGGGAGAGGACACCTTCCAAGAGCATGATCCATAAAGACCCATGGGATGCAGAGATACTAAGTTTACTTTAACATATCGCCAGACTAAATCGGTCAAGATTGTAGTACATTTTACGGGCAGATTCCTCTTTGGTTTGTGAACTTTAGATTGGATTTGTGCTGAAAATACTCTTGAATACAGCCTTACGTCTTAATGTTAAAATGAAGAGCATATCATTAAAGATGTACAACTTTTTAAATAGTTGACAACCCACTGTGTTTCTTGAAAATCAGTTCTCAAGATGTCATTGACCATATAAGTTAGACCATTGCTCAGAGTTAAAACAACTCGCTGCACAATTTCTTGGAAGTTTAGGACTTTCGTCTAGATTAGACTTCTACATTCATATTTGAATTCATAGATTAGACTTCTACATTCATATTTGAATTCATAAATATGAACTGAAGCCAATTAGGCTTCTGACTTCAAAGAACAGGCCCAGGACTTCTGAGCCATTCAAAATCATTTATGCTGATTTTCCTTTATACTATTAGTTGTGAACATAGATCTAAGAGACTGTTATTTTCAGCATTGATTTCTCTCTTTTGCTTTTAATTTCTCAAGCAATAGCGTTAGTAGTTTGCCTGAGTCTGAGAACTGTAAAAATGGACTCATGAAACAAACAGGACTCATAAAAGATACTAAAATTGTTACCTGAGAAACAAAGTTTGGGTTTATTTCACAGAATAGACAAAACTTAAGCTATTTCCTCAGCCTGTGCTATATGCAGCTCAACAGTGAAGTGAGAGAGCTTGGTTTTCATTTCCATCCAATTCTTGCCTTCTCTACCAAAGCTGACACGATTTCCAGTTAGTGCAATAGGGCAGCTGCCCGTTTAAAGTGTTGAATTAACACTGCTAACTCATTTCATATCGGTGATTTCAAGTACTTCATAAATTCTTATTCAAATGATGCTAAAATTAAGGGTTGTAATTACATAGCTCCACAAGCAAGTCTTTCAGGTTGTTATTGCTGTTGTTAGAAGACCACACGATTTTTTAACAGAAGCTTATCACTAAGCACCAAAGAATGTAAACGTCAGTGAAGGAAAGCAGTGATTCTGCTAGCATCATTTTTTTTAATACTTTCAAGAGATCACACTGTACTAACAAAAATCCTGATTGTTCTCTTTCCTACAAAAATATAAAACACCAGAGAATTCAGCAGTATCAACTGGAAATCGAACTGATACATATGTTAGAATTTGGCTAACTCTCTCTAGACCAAGGATCTGGGAAACATCCCGTTAAAAGGAAACAGTGATGTTAGTTTTATGCAAATCCTTTATATTGCATTCACCTGAGGGAAGAAAGAACAGGATCAGACCCAGATGTTTTCCTACATAACAATTATAGGGATCAATGGTTCTGTCCCTGGAGCTAGCAAAGGAGTCAAATTTCATTCAAGTCTCTATTATGCTGCTCAGAATTGTTCTTAAACAAACTGTAAAGGTCAGTAGGAAAGGTGTATTATGATAACCATATACAACACCTTTGCAAAATGAGGACCTACCAAATAGCATATTGCAGGGGATATCACTTTCTATAATTTTCCTTGGCTCCATATGTTTGGCTTAGGGCAATATGAATACTTTCTTATGTTTCAGCTTCCTCTCTGCGAGATGACAAACAGTAACTCATTTATTTTGTTAAAGCTCCAAGGGACAGCTCTTCAGAGATCAATAAAAAGTATACTCACAGTTTATATATTTGTTTCTATGCTATCTATATATGTCTCCTGTATTGAAGTATTTGCAGTGCTGTAAACTGATGATTCTGTTTTAAAATCACATTCTGCCAGACCTGGAAAGTTTCCTTTTAATTAGAAAAAACAGATAAATTCATGAAAATCCTAAAAATATCGCACTCTTAACAAAAGGTTATACAGTGAAAACAGGTCGAATACTAGGTAAAATAACCCTTTTTCTATTGAAAAGGACTAGGAATATAAAGTGACAAAATGCTGTGGTTAAATTAAATTGCAGTGGTTACAAAGTCTTCACTCTAGGGAAGAGTGATATGAAGTAATGTATAGTCTAAAGGACCAAACATATTCCTGCTTTAATTGCACAGGAATGAGTAAGCTTTCATATAAAAACATACCATGAGGTTCCTGTAAGTCATGGTCTCATAAATTCCACCTTAAGCACAAAACCAGTGGTTTCAAAAACATTTTGCTCTCCATCCAACCACTGAAGTTGTGAGAAAAGAGGTAGCAGTTTATTATCATTCAGTGCTTCTAAATTCAAGTCAATCTCAGGAAGGAAAAAGACTACAGATGACTGCAAAGTCACTGGAGGACTCAAAATTGTAGCGTTCTAGAGACACCACTCTTGAAGACTTTGAATTGCTGAGCAAAATACACGCTTGTCCAAGGTCATTGACACTAAGATTAGCCTTAACCGAATTATATCCTTGTCTTGTAATCAGTAATATGTTACGTACTGTTTTCATACTGCAAACTGCTTCTTTGGGTTGTTACAAAAACGAAACTTTAATTCAGATTAGTTGTATGAATATTTAACATGTTTGTTATTTCGCTCTTCAGCAGTAGAACTGAATATCAGAAGGACATTCCCTGGGGACAATGGGCACAGTCTGGAAATGCACATATCATTCTAGTGCAACAGAAAAATGTGTTGCTTTCAGAAGAGATGCACCAAATTCATTTCTTTACAATCGTTATTGAGGATTCATTTATTATTTAACTAAATGTGAAGTTTTCATCATTCAAATATGTTTTCTCATTATTTCCTTTGCTTGCATCATGTCCACACAGTGGAATGTAAAAATAAAACACAAGAAGTGTATAAAGCAAGAGTATACTTTTTAAAAGCAGAAACTCGATGGCTTTTAGCAAGGGATACATTTACCTCTATTCTCTTTCACTCACACTAATCCAATGCAAATTAGAAATGTATTTATACTTAGAAACTACAGCTGGTTTTTCTAATACACTCACCTTTGTTTGAAATGTTTTATATAGGATGTGTGAATGAAAAAATAAATATTTGGAAAGCATTGTTAGGGTTTTGTCTGCAGAAATCTTTCTCTAGGTTGAAAAAGCTAAATATTGGCAAAAAGAGAATCATGGTTTAAGAGGACAACAAAATAGGCAGTCATTCAATATTCACAGATTTGTTGCCAGTGTAAGTCATCCCTGGATATATTCCATTCTTTGTCATTTATCATACTCAGAAGCGAAACTGGTCTGCAGGGAACATTACAGAACAAGGGGAAAGGTATAATAGAAAAATATGATAGAGTGTGCAGCATGGGAGCATAAACACCAAAACGGACATGTTCTTCAGGTAAATATTAGGTGCTTATTTATCTGTGACTTCAAGTCAGTTCTGTATGGGGTTTTGCAAAGAAGGAAGCAACAGTTTTTTGGTTTTTTTAATTGCAATTTATTTTAAACACTCTGAATTGCTAGCTATTCCATTCACTCGCTGCTCAACCCTCTCAATTTCTTGGCTTCGATAAGGATCTTGGACAATTATAAGACCGGGCCTTTAAAGGTGGGGCCTGTTAAAGATGGAGGTGGTTTTGATTAAATGCTTAATAAGACTGAAGCATTTTACATCTGGGTAATTATATCCTGCATCACAGTGCAGTCAGGTAGGGTCACAGACTGAGTGGACTTGTTTCCCTGTTAAATGTCATTATCATCAGCTGGCATTCAAGGAATGGCAGGTCACTAATGATGCACTTGGCATTTGATTTCAAGCATGTAAGTGGGTGAACATGAGAAAGACAGCTCACAGAATTGAAAAGATGCAGTTTAATTGTCACAGGCTTCTTGTGTTGCACAAGAAACCTCTGATTCAAACAACAGACTGGAAATCAGTATGGACAATTTGGTTCTGGCACTTCAGGAACTTTTCAGGAATGTGGAAAGTTATGGAAAATATCCATAGCTACCACTGCATTCTCCTTTTTAACACAACTATTGGAAAAGGAAATCAGATTATTAGATCAAGGAAGCAAATTCTGCATTCATTTCAACTCCCTTGATCTTTTATTTAATGTCACTACACATAATATTAACAGGAAAAAGAATTTTTAATAGACTTTCAAATTAGAGACAATAGCTGCCACAGTTACTTTGATACTCTTTGTACAGTCCTGGTTAATAAAATTACAATATATGTTCTGAGAATCATAGAAAATACAGCTAGGAGAGAATCTGAGGGGGCAGAGAGAGTGTTTGCCTTAATGGAAAGAAGCATCAACTTGTACATTAGTAATTCTTGGCAAGTATTTGTCTATTTTGTTTCTTTAAAGTCCCTTTAAGCAATGGGAGGGATTGCCTAGCTGAGAGGTACGTGAATTGATCTTTCTACTATGCTTTAGTAAGGCTTCAGCTGGAATATTAATTCCAAGAAAGTTGTGGGTTACTTGGAGAAAGATTGGAGGACAGCAAGAAGAAAGATTAAAGGGCTAGAAAACTTGACCTAATAGAAAAGACTGAAAGGACTGAATTTAAGCTAGAAAAGATACTGAAGGGGGATATGATAAACATTTTCATGGTAAAAGCCTGTTGCATGAACTAGGGACGCTATTTAAATATATAGTGGCTAGGAGAAGAAACACTGGCTTTAAAACTGAAAGTGTAAATACTCAAGTTTTCATGTTAGGAAAATCCTTCTAAAGCCAAACACAGCAAGTCACTAGAACTGTTGAACCTCTAGCCAAGCATTTCCTTGGAAAGAGGTAAGAATAGTTGATTCTGGTTTATAGCAAATGGGAGGAACTAAATGACCTCTTGATGTTCCCTCCAGTCCTGTTTTTCTAAGATTTTGTCCTTTTGCTAGGAATTTTCTTCTAAAGTCTAACTTAAATCTATCACATTTTCTGCTCCTACTTTACCTGGTGACAGGGAGAGTAGTTTCTCTTTTTCAGTGATATTTGACTAGTTTGAAACTCTTAAAGTGTTTCTCCTCAAACTGCTTTTCTATAAATTAGATAACTTCCACTTTTTCCTAATGGCCTCTAGAAATAAATATCATGTGTTTACTTCACTGCCATTCCCTTTACTCTTGCCCTTTCCTTTATTCTCCGTGAATAACATAGTTTGTTCTGTTACATAGTCTTTAACAGTACATTTACAACTGGTATTTTGGAGAAATAAAATGCACGCTCAAATTTTCAAAAAGCCTAAGATATCTAACAGTCAACAGAAGTCTATAAAGAAAGGGTGTTGGTGAAAGCTTGTATGTCCATGTTTGCCTTTAAAGAATTTGCTATTATTGTTACTGGCATGGACCTCTAGATTAACAAATGGCATATTGAGATATTTATCTGGAGCGCTACATGGCTAGGAACGCTCCTCAGCATCAGCAGGGAATCCAAGGAGCAAAACATGCCCCCACCTAAAATAAATGAAATTATACTTAAATTCACATATAACACACAATTTATAATAATGTAAATAAGCATTGTCACCTATTGACAGTGCGAAGTCAATAACATCCGAAGACACTACTGCGTATTTACTGCATTTGGCTTGTGTACTCTGCAGACCACAAAGCAAAGGAGGCATCCACAATTCATACCGATGGTAAGGGCTTTATATCTTTTTACTGAAAGACTGACAATTTGAGTTGTAGAAATATGATAGCTTGTGTAGCACCACAGAACATACTGTAATTTATAACTTTATAAAACATTATTTTGTATTCTAAAAGATATGCATCCAAGTAGCAGTAAAAAGTCTGCTATTGGGACAGGCGGAAGTTTCATCTGTTCCAAGAAAATCTAGTTACCAGAAAGCAATTCAGATTTATTTAAGGCATATCTATATTCATAGGAGAAGAAGGAATTCTCATTTCCTGTTCATCAAAAAAAATGCTTTCAATTTTTTATATTTACACTACTGCAACTCAATTCTTTAAAAAAATCAATTTGCTAATTGCTATCTTGCTATCAGATATTTGTGAAAGTCTCCTCCTTTTCTCTCTCGCCCTTTTAGGGGGGGAGGAATTACAGATGGGCTTATAAAACCAAGAAAGATTGCTCTGAAATTCCAAAACAATGCAAGGTGAAATATCTAATGACTGCCAATGAAATAAATTGAATAACATTTTCTTTAAGTGGTGTTTTTGTACATCTAGGCAAGGCTATTAAAGAAATCACAAAAGCCATCACAATTCTTGTAGATGATTATATTTTGACAGGAGTAATAATTCCATGTTGGCTGTTCTCTTTTCAGGCAAAGCTAATTACCTCAAATGTAGCACCGTGCTAATGCAGTTTTCCTACGACCGGAAGCCAAGCAAATGCCTCTGCACAACATTGTCCTGCACACTGCAGATAGAGTAGCTTTTTCAAAACTATATTAGGTATGTTTAATACATCAATACTCTGAAAAGTCTTATGAATACCACTTCATGAAGTCCAAGTGGGAGCATGTTTAAATAACTTCATGCCTTTATCCTTTCCCCCTGTTTTGGATTCCGGGTAGTTTTGATAGTGGACCTGCCAAAAACAGAAGAAAAGCTCTACATGCAGTTACTCTGCTAATGATTTTACTGGTAATACAACTCACCAGAATGTCTGTTTTTGCATAGTTTCACGTGCATTGTTGTATACAGAAGAGCTTAAGCGTAGAAAGTTGTACAAACTTTAGTTGCTTATTCAAACTGAACTTTGGGTTTACTGAAGGTTTTTATTAATATCAGCTAAGCTGATTAATAAGTTGACTGAAAGCATCTTACTGTAGTTCAGAGTGTGTTATTGAATAGCTGCCTTACATCTAATTGGAGTAATTGATAGATAATTATTTAAAGGGCAGCATATGAAGAATTGTGTTGCATTGCTGAAACAGAAGTGGCAGTAAGTAGTAATGAGGCAGAGAAAAAGGCAGCTAGTAGTGAGAAAGGCAGGGAGCTGAGGTGCTCTCAAATTCATAGGCTAACTGTGAGACTGAAAATTTATTATTAATGGCTTTTGGCACAGTGGGTGGGACTGAAATTGAAATTGATCACAGAAATTTGTAAGTGGTGATTAGATTAGGAAATTGTCTTTTGGTCTGACAGCAGCAATGCAAGAGAAATAGAAAACTACTTAGCAAGGAAAATATGGATAGGCTTAAAGCCACAAAAATGGACAATATGAACAGCCATGGGGATTCTTAAGAACATTAAAATTGCAGTTTCATACAAAAGCACCTGGAATAATTTGTACAGAGGCTAAACTTTTATTTTAAATGACAACAAAATTTTTGAAAGGATCTTTCTTCTTTCTCCTTTCTGTATCAGCATGTACCTTCAAAGTAGAAATTTCATGTCTATGTAGTTCAAGATATGAATATTTGTGCACACTTGTGGAATATGCTGCTTAGTAAACACATAGCTGTGTGATTTCATATAGCAGATGCAGCTTTGTAAACACATTGTAAAGTCACTCTTGAAAATCTGGCAGGTAACGTTTTCCCCACAGGGTACAGACACATTAGAAGGCATCTTTACTGCAGCTTTTAAAATACTTTGAAAATGAATAGAAAATGAACTCTACAGGTTTGTTACAGCCAAACTTAGTACAATATTTTTCCCTTCAGTATACTATGTAATCTCATGTATGGCATAGAAATCTACATGTGATATTAGAAAATTCCTCCTGTATCCCACACCTTTTCCCCAAAAGTGTTCCACGTTGTCATTCCTGAATTTGTTAAAACTACTCTATGACATTAGATTCATAGCTTACATCAGATTTCATAATTCTTAGATTTAGAAACAGATTTAAGCACTGATACTTCCCCCATTAACTCAATGGAAACTTATCAAAGAACAAGACTATATAAAATAAGAAGATTGACTTCCTAAATATAATCTGCATTTAGGGAACTCACTTTGTAATATTCTGCCACTCTGTACTTCCTGTGTTCACATCTAAATTAAAAATTCTACTGCACGAAAGTGTTGTGACATGTAGTTAATGTCCATAAAGTAAGTTGACAACATCGTTATTGATTTATAAGCATAAAATTGATCTTTGTGGTAATCCTGAAACCTTGTGAGATGATTCGTATGACTGAAAAATTGGTGGCCTTTCCTTCTCATGGATAAATTTAGATGTCAGAAAGGAGAGCTAGAATAGCATTACCTACTTCAAAGACACCAGTGGCTTGGAAGGAAACGACTTTGAATGCTATGAACAGTCTCCCAACAGACGCAAGCACAGGAGGAGTCCTAGTCCAATATAAGCTATCATGACTTTTCATGTGCCACGTGGAAGCAAAGTAAAAGCAAAACTAGTAACATTGATCCTTCCTGCATTAAAATGTCACAACTCCACAGAGCTGACAGCAATCATACTCCTGATCAGTTAGGAGAAAAACTGAATTAAAAAGTGAAAACGATACCAGGAACCGAGAATATACGTCTCAGTGCCCTAAAAGCCACAGTTCCACAAATGTGAGAGCAGGTTAGAAAAACAATCTAGCATAAAGGGGAAGCCTACACAGCAGCTCTACATGTACAACAAACTGAATACAAACAAGAAGGTGAGGTTGCAAGTTTCATTGCTCCCATGAGTTGTTACCCCACGACGACCACCGCGGAGCAGGGCCAGTTCCCCGAGCAGCATCTGCTAGCAGAACTGCTAGCGGCACCGCGGTCTAACTCCTAGCTCCTTTCCTCACTGAGGCTCTCTGCCATCTGCCTCTCACAGCTGCCCTTCAGCATGGACTTTTCAGCTGGTAAATACAAAGACAAAAGAAATACAGGATCAGCATCAGGCTGAAAGGGCTACTAAACCACTTTTCCACTGGTCGGTCCTTTCCACTTATTATGCCAGTTCTTTTCATATTTGCATGACTAATGTTGTCATGGAGCTATTCCTAATATATCCAAGATTGAGAAGTCAGTCTGTCCCTCCGTATTTGTAAGAATCACAGCCCAAAATATGTTGCTTGAGCCAACTAGAAAGCAATACTTGTCTTGTTTTTTAAATATTACACGTCTTTCTAAGAACATTAGAAAGACTTACAGTAGTGCCACAAGCTCTTCTAAGAGTTGACTCATTGTCTAAAGTCCTTTGAGGGTTTTTTGTTGGTGTTACTGCTGCGCTCATAATGTGGGAAGAAAAAAGTAGAGTGGAAGGAATTACTTGATCATGAATTCCTTCTTCACTTCCTACTTCAAAACTATTTTCACTTTCTAGGAACTGTCCTTACACATTTTGTCCCTCTCCTTTCTCAAATCGGATTTCTTCTTTTTCAGCTTCTCAGTTTTCTTTATTTGTTTTTTAAATTTTACTTAAAAACAGCCATAAAAAGCTTCCACAACATGTCTTCCCTCTTCAGGGGTTTTTGTAATTATTTAAATCTTCTTCCATAAAATTTTCTATTTTAAAAAAATCTTTACTTTTTCTAAGCTAAACTTCATTGTTGGGGACTCTATACAGACAAATAGGTATTATTTGGCAGTTCTTAAACTAAAAAATTGCTATGGTATAGCAGAGGGCAAATCTCAAGCATGAAATGGGGTACAGAAACTATTGACAAAGAACACAGAAAAGGCTAACCTAGCAGGGAGTTAAAGAGTAGATGGAGCCAGACTGTTCTTGGAGGTATAGGGAGAAAGGAAAGAAGCAACAAACAAGTTGCAGCAAGGGAAATTCTAATTAGATATAAGGAAAAAGTTATCCACAATGAGGCTGGTCAAATGATGAGACAGGTTTGGACATACTCAAAACTTGACTAAGTAAGGCCCTGACCAACCTAATTTAACAAAGAAGCTGGCCTGGCTTTCAGCAGCAGATTGGACTAGGTGACCTGCAGAGCTTCCTCCCAACCCAGTCATTGTCCTATTTAATGAAATATGAGACTAGCTACAGTCCCATCTCTCTAGGACAAAAGGTTATATAAAAATTCAATAGCTTTTTTTCTCTGATATATTGGTTTCAGTTGAACAACAGTTGTGCCTTCTGTGTTAAAATGGTTCATATGCAAATTTTCAGTTTATGAATCTTTGAATTCATCTGGGAAAAAGCCCCTATTCTAAAACTGAAGGTCAGAAAGTTCTGTTCCTGAAGCATTGCACATGTGGTCTGCTGTTGCAATATTCAAAGAAATCTGAATACTTTCAAAGCTTGATTTTATTATTCACCCTGCCTTCATCCGGAGTGTACATATATAAACCAACAGAAGAAGCCAAGGTCTGGTAAGGGCAAGCAAAAGATCTGATGAAAATAAGAAACGGTCAATAAAAGAAAAATTTGAAAGAGCAAGCTGTTGCAGTGCAGTCATTCATAATGGGAAGAGGAAAATCACATCTGGTAACTGTACAGCATGTCTAATTAAAGCCTTTGGATACTTCAACTGGCAGCTGAAGTGGGCCCTGACATCTTAAGGACGAGGAGAACGTGCAGCAGTGTAAATGGACTGGGTATGTGGTTATCTCGGAGGGCTGAAATAATGCTGCCCTCTACTTCAGAGAGGGTCTCAAAGTCACTCATTTTTATGTTCTATTGAATGGATCAAGCCAGTTTAGCAAAATTGTGCTTAAGGAGGAGACGATCCTGAATTTAATTTCTGTATTAATTCGGACATAATTTCTGTAGTTGTATTGAGAGGAATGCCATAAAAAATACACAAGGGCCTGGACTATATCCTAATGTAAGAGATAAATTGCCAAGCCAAATATCTTTTGCTTTGACTAAAGATAAAAGGAAGAGCTGTGGGAGACCAGTAGTACAACCATTTTGAAAGCATAAATTTACCTCCATAGCTTCTTGGTGGAGGACATTTCTACGTGTTTTTCACACCTCAAGAAAATGTGAAACTTTCCTCTCTTTCTTGAACCTGTTCTTCTATTTGCTAAGCTTTTCTTTGAATCTCTGTTGAGATCTACATGCAGCATTCTGTATTTTGAGCAGAAAGGCTGGGACAAACATTTGCATGGTTCTCTTTTATTAAGCTTACATATGTTGGGTTTCTCAGGATGTTGCTTTTTTGCTTTGGCCAGAAATTTTATCTACTATTTAGGATACTATTTCTGCATTTTGGGAAGTCTGGTAAGCCAGCTGGAGCAGAAAAAATGGTTCTGACTAGCCTGTTGGATACCTTACAGTCCTGCACACAGTCATGGCATGCGCTCATGTCAGCTTGGCCTGGTAGGTTCAAGGCTTTATGAAAATGTGGACTACACAGAACATGCACGTAAATTTCGTCTCAGAAAATCTCAAAAAGAAATAAAGACATTCCATTTTCACTTAGCTAACATTTTTCTACGTACCTTTTATGCAGTACTACATACTATATAACTTGAATCATCTGGTCATATGACTTCCGGGGGGGGGAACATACTTGGAACTGATCAATTTGTAATATAATAATATCCCTGGTGAGCATGAAAAATATGATAGAAATGAAATGACTAGTAAGGAGCAAAGAATGATTGAGACAAATCTGAAGAGAAAACTGAATCAACCCAGGGTGATGTTGACAGAAGTCCAGATCTCCCAGCTCAAATAATTGCACCTACTTTTAAGCATCACAGAAGCTCTGTGAAAGGAGAATGAGACAAGCTAACAGTATTTGATATGATTTAAAAATCTCTGGCTTCTTGTGAGAAGAATCTCTAATTCTAATTCTAATTCTAAATCTCTAATCTCTCTAATTCTAATCTGTGAGAAATACCATCAGTAACTATGAATAATTTTAGCAAGAATATTTAACTCTAATGTCAAACGTCAGGCCTATTCTACTGATGTTGCTCAAACAAGTCACAAATCAAATATGACAATACTATTACAATGGTACTTCCTTTTTTCATTTTAAAGCACTAACAGTCACATAGCTGTGTGAAAAGGGACTTAAGCACAGCTAAGAAACATCTTGCTGAAGTTTTGAACTGCAAAATAAAAGTGTTAGAATCCTTTAAAATCCCATAAGGACTTTGCAATTAGTACATGCTGATATTAAGGTGTGGCATTTGAAAATTGTGAAATCAGTATAATGAAAAAGAAAAGTGGATAGGTCTCAAAGCACTCAGATATTCACTGGTGTCCACATACACTTGAGCTCAACAGATCATAAGAGTATGTCTTTGGTTTTCACTTGTTAGACAAATGTGGCCATTTTATCTAAGATCTACAGGCATTAAATAAATTCTTTAATACTGTAAAGGAGGACACATGAATGTTAATGTGTAATTAAAGTCTAGGAAACAAAAAATAAGACAGGGCACAGGTCAATGTCAGAACAAATGGAGCAATATCCTTGACTTAACAGTCATGCAGAGATCCATTATTGCAAAGACCCACAATCACAAACAATTTTGATTAACGGTGCTTCATTTAACGGAGGTCAGCCACCTAGATAGCTAATTGTATTTATCTATTTTTTACCAATAAGTTAAAGCAGATACAAGTTCAAACATGCTTTGAGTAAAAGTTTATGCATGCTAGCTGCAAGGTGATCTGGACAATTGAAAGCCTGAGTGATACAGGTAAACCACTGTGGAAGGAGGATCTGTATGGAATGGAAAATTTCTTGTGCTAAAACCAGCCAATCTAAAGGCTGGAACGTAACAAGGGCTAGAATATAACACAGACAACCAATATGTTGGTTGTTATATATATTAGGAAGGATTTAAAAGTTTGAACATTTAGCTCTTTGAAGCAAAGCTAATGCTTGCCATGAAAATATTCATTTTTTCAAGCATACGGGTAATTTTGAAGTTCAGAGAATGAAACAAAAGAAGCAGTGAGGAGGAAGAATGAAATGATTAATATAGCATGCAATGAACATCACAGGAGATAAGATAAGTAAAACAGGTAGCTACAACGCAAATAGGAATGGTTACAGAACAGCAACGATGACTTAAGTAGAGGAAAGCAGAATTTTTTCATGATTTCTTAAAAGGAGTAAACTGAGTAAATCTCTCTAAAAAAGAAGAGTAGAAAGAGTAAATCTCTTAGAGTAAATTGAGGAAAGGCAGTTATCCATAGAGATGTCACACCTGAAATTACAACAGTGAATTTAGAGACTATGTAAAGAACCACATTTTTCTGTTTTCACTGCTGTCCCAACATACAGACACACTAAGGGATGGGATCCCATGTTAATGCCTTAAAGGAAAATAACTACAGAAATAGTTCAGATGAAAGAGTAGTTCATTGTGAAAAGAGAGTTTCAGCGTGTGGTTTCCTGGCTCAGAGCACGCACGAGAGAATGACACTTGACATGGCATTTAAACAACAGGGCAAAAACTGAGTCGATTGAGCCAATCTAGCCTGCCAGAGTATATCTTCTTTATCTATATAGTCAATTGTTATCCAACCATGTCATTTTCTTTCCTCTGATTTATTCATCTGAAGAGGTGAGTCACACACATAAGAGGTGTGCTACGTTTCACTAGCTCTAGACCAGCTAGGCTACCCTCCCAGTGAGCCCTGGTATATCCACTTCTTCTATTTAATGATCAGTTTTTCTAGAGATACTTGTACAAGGAAAAAAAGTGGTGACATGAACTGCTCAGCCCTATATTCCTTACCCGGAACAACAAAATCTAGGGTATTCAATGATAAATAGGGGCCAGGGATGGATAAAAGAAGGAAATTATACTCTTAATTCAAACACTTTTGGAAGATTTACTATTTATGCTTATCTTCAATTCAGTTTTTAATATAGATCCCAAAAGACTGAAAATAAAAAATATTATTTTTAAAGAATAACCAACAAAACACCGTGGAGTTCTAGTAGTGTTTTCTCCCCATCACAATTAATCAAAGAAGCATGCACCTACAATTACAAATATGAGACGGCAGGATGGGAGCACTGAGTTCTATTCCTAAATCTCTCTGGGCTGCAATTTCTGTCTGCAAAATGGAATAACAAAGAAGTTGTGATTCACTCATAGCTGGCTTGTGGTGGATACAGTCAGACATAGAAAAAATTACGGATGAATTAATAATGGGCCATGCACTTATAGAGATGCAGAAAAATATTAAAAATTAAATAAAGTTAGGACCCATAACTTCTATAACCTCCCCCCCCGCCACACACAACTGAAGAGATTATCACCTCAGAAAATCTCGACATTGATTGTATTGGTTTGTTTATTTAGTACATCTGACTGATGTAATACAAAAACTATGGTGGTCTTCAAAATTATCTGTAAGGGTTTGTAATTTTGTTTCAATTCCATAAACTGTGGATCTACTTTAGTAATAGCATCTCCAGGTTAACTGGAATTAAATCTCGTTTTAAGATGTCACATGCACTTATGTCCATTGATAGTTATTGAAATATGATTCTGCAGCTTTACTTCCTGTATACTGTAAGAGACACACAGCATAAACGTAACCGCTGTGACTGAAAAAAGTATTTTTTAATTTGGTACAATACAGTATTGAAACTGAGAGCCGAAAAGCTTGCGTATTTCAAAATCAAAGGAAAAGGTGAAACGCAAGTCACGAATAGCTGCATTTTTTCGCTTCTTCCTGACAGTCAGTAAGTGTACTTCAAACGTCTGTTCTAAGGCAGCAGCCAGATAGATGTTCATGGGATTTTGCACTTTGCTTGTTGTCTTCCTTTATTCATATGAGCTTCTTCAGCCGTTGCCCGTGGAAACACATGCTGAAAAGCTGACCGCCAGTCTCAGTGTATGTATCAAAGGCTGAGATCAAGAGCGGAGAAGAAAATTCGACTTATTAATGTATTCTCCTGAATTAAAACTGTTCTAGAAGTTAACTTGCTTGTAAAAGAAAGCACACTTGCTTAAAAGTAGTGCTTACAGATAAAAACATGTCTCAGAACAGATCTAATCTTAGAACATCCTCTTCACCCTGACCAGATAGACAGTCCCATCAGAAGCAAATTTTCTTCAGCTTTGAGAAAGTCTGGCTCTGATAAAGGCTTAATGACATGAAGCCTCATAAGATATTCTGCACAGAAATAAGTTGTTCACAGTAATAGAAACATAAACTACAATTTTTTTTTTTAATTTGGCCCAGGTACACTATAAAATTACTATATATACTGCTGCAGATTCTATGATTATTTCAGTTCCAAGGATTTTCTTTACAGACCTTCGTCTAGTTAGCCACTGCCAAATACTCGAGGGGTCAGCAACACAGTTTTAAAGACTTCCTAGCCAGAAGCATATGGTTTCAACTATTCATTTATTCTAACACACATTAGGTCAATAACATTTTGCTAACATATTTAAAAATTACTCATGAATCAAGTATAACCACAGGATGTGAAAAACCTTTAAACAGATGGTTAACAATGAATTGTTGATCACCAGATTCAACAGCTTGACAGATGACATATTGTTTATGTTCTGCCAATTTGGCTTCATTACCTGGACCAGTACTGAAACTATTCACGGATGAGAATTTTTGTTTTGTTTTGCTTTGTCCTTTCTTTTCACTTGGAAACTAACTGAAATTCTTGATGTAGAACAAACATTGCAGCACAAGTAAAACTAGTATACTGCATAACCCTAGTGCAAAATCATTATATATACAGAATATCTCTATTGCAAATCATTATATTGTCAAAAGTACTCCATAATTTACAGGGAACTTAGTAATCCCACATTTCTTTTAGAGAAAATAAAATATGAATAAAAGTTTCACGGTCATAGAAAGTTAGGCTTTCAGGAGTGGATAGGAGGAGGGGTCTACTAGTAAGTCAACCTGATTTCTGAAAATTTCTGAAAATCAAAAGAACTTTTTCCTCTTTTTTCTGATGACTAGTTCTCAGTTTTGTTATTGATGTTAACAAGCAGCAGAAAATATTTTTTCAGTCTAATCCTCCAGTGAATTTTTTTGCTTGCACAGCTCTCAATTTCTCATTCTTCATAGAAAAGTTTAGTCTGCTTTTCAGATATGTTGTATCAAATATGGCTTTTTCCAGGTATACACTATTTGAGTTTCATTAATAAAAACCACTGCACAATGCAGAGACAATTATCGCTTTCATGATTAGTATAAAATGAGAGAGAAGTATACCAGCCTATCAGTTTCAAAGGTAATTGAGGGAGATCCAGAATCAGTTTACAAAGGAGCAAAAGGAAATCCTATTCTTCCATTCAATTTGTGTCAGTTTTACAAATTTAATCTCAGGTATTCTATCATAGCATTGCATATTTGGCTACATTTTCTCAGGTACTCTATCTAAGACTAAGCACTCAGTCTACACTAAGCACTTCTTGAATTCTGTTTTCAGTAAATGTAAAAGAAAAAAAAACTAAATTAGCCCTTTGTTATTGAGTGCAAAATGATTGTCTTTGTAAAAAGGAGAAACTAAATCTCACACGGGTAAAAATATCTTTTCAGTTCAGTTTTCTAGCAGCTCAGCTTTTGAATTTTAATTCTAGCTTAACATTGTCTGAATCTAAAAATAGCCCTTTTCATGTGCCATGTGATACTCAGGTTCAGGTTCATGTGAGCTGATTAACAGATAATCAACCTGTGGCACAAACGCTTGATTAAAACTCACATTCAAAGCTGGATGTGGAGAGCTGAATGTTCACTGTCATGTCACTAGATTCTAGATGTTATAAATCAAATATTGCACTTTATAAATAATACATACATATGTACTTGATACTGCTTTTGCAAAATAAGTTCATCTCATTCAAATGAGCAGGACTAGTGTGAAAACCTTTAATAGAAAATTGTGCCCCAGAAATTGGTACACCACAGAAAAAACAAACCACACAATCCAAATCAGTCATCTGGAACATTACTAATTTAATACTAATTTAATACTAACCTTAAGGGGAGACAATAAATTACAGATTTTTTTTCTAATTCTGTCAAGAAATTATCTCACTTTCTTTGTCTCATGCATGCAGTTTCACACACTTTTCAACAAGGAGGAAAATGACAAAGCAACATAGCCATTTTTGAATAAACTGAATTCTAAAACATTTATTATTGTTAGGATGCTATATTAAAGCCTTTATTATGAAACTTATATAGGAAACTAAACTGCGTATGTTTCTTTTTCAATGAATCACTGCATTTTCTGTCTTCTGTTACCCCTGCTATACAATATTACTTAAAATTGACCTCACCACCAAATTATAATCTTCAATTCCATACTTAATTCTGTAGAAAAATCACTAAAATGTAAAAATTAATAATTATGAATTCTTTCACTGCACTTTATTTTAGACCTAAATGCGGTCACATACTAGGGTGACCAGACTCAGATCTTATAAACGTGTATTTTGTGTTGAGCTTTGGCCAACTGGCTGTCATTTCTCTTTTTTTACAAAAACTAATCTAAATTAGAGACAGATAATAAAGCAGCTCACCTTTTATGGCAATATTTCTGGAAATAGTCATGAAAATATTTCAATAAGGTTTGTTTTTTGGTGGGCCTTCTACTTATTTATTCATAGAGAGCTCCCTGCTAAACTACCTAAACAGAGCAGAGCAGAGAGCTTGACAGCAAGGCTTTATTTACTCTTGTCCACATCTTCCTAAAAACGTTAACTTTTGAATTGCAAAGAGCACAACGAATACTGAGTTCCTGTAGTCGCCCTTTTCTTTCCTTCTTTTTCCTCCATGTGAGAGTATTGATGCTTCCTTCCCAAACCAAACTTCCTGTCCTTCAAAATGAAACAATTGCTTGCACGTTTCAAATTTGCAGTAGCAATTTCTTCCAGCTTTTTCCAGACATTGCCCATATGAAAGATACATGGACCTAAGCCTTTAGCTGCACTTGCTGAATTATTTCCAGAATATATATTGCAATCGATATCCTGCATAAAACACTCTTGGAGAACTGCATAATGGAATTTTAACAACTATTAATTAAGCAGGTTATTATCCGCAGCCCTTGGGACTTAGTATTTCTTTCTAGACTCACTAGAACAGTTTCTGCTTCAGAATATAATTCTAAAATGGTAACTTGCATAATTACTATGACAAGAAATCATAAAATGTCAAATTGACATGAATTATAATCAAGGCTTATTATATCTTTTAATAAAATAATTTTGTTTAGCAAATATAGAAACTGCATTAGTAAATAAACGTTTTAAATGTATTGGAAGTCCATGATGTCTGAAGATTTTAATCTGACAAGTACTTTGTTAATTAGCTTAACCGCCAATAATATGTACCTCCTACCAAATAACTGTTAAATATCTATAATGTTTGGAACATCATTTTTTTCCCTCATGCTGATATTGGAAAGCTTTATAAAGAAGTTTTCTCTGAATAAGTTCTGTATGGTCTTAAATAAGGTCTGCTTTTGGGTCTTGTTCTTGTTTTTACACTGAAACGTATGCTAATCTATAGTTTACCATGCAAAGTAAAAGCAGCAAAGGAAAATATGATCCATAACATCTTGAAATATTACTTTTTTGAGAAACGACATCCATAATAATCTATATAAAGAATTTATGGTTATGCATTCAAAAGTGGGATTTTAACTTTTTTTTTTTTCCAGCAGTCAGGTTTCTTCTTTCTAGCATTCTTCTATTCTGAAAACATGGGTACAGCACAGCTGTGCTGACCAATGTACGACTTTCCTTACTATGCCTTTTGCCACTAAACTACATCAATCACACGTTTTTCTCCTTTCACATTAAATTTCAAACTGCATATGTTGCTCTTTATTTTAAATCTGGAGTCACGGAGTGGGGATATAATCACAGGATGTACTGAATATCAGACTAAGTTTACCAGAGGATTTTGCCTGACATTGCTTTTTACTTTAAAATAAATGGACTTAGCCACAGAGAATTTAAGATAGTGGCATGCATTCTTTTCTGCCTCAGCCTTCTGCTTTCACCTCTCCATCCTGTCCTCTCTAAAAATACAGAGAATCTCAGGGTTGGCAAGAGCTAAAAATCAAGCAATTTACCATTTCAGAATGCTCCTATTGCTGCTGAGAACGTAAGGAAGCCAGGAGCCACAAACTGAAACAGAATACTTAGGAAGAAATAATGTTATGCTTGCTTTAAGTACATATAATAAATCTAAAATATACATTTTGTCTGAAGATATTAGTAGATGAATTGTTTAGGGCCAAAATTGTGCTGCATTTTAGAAATCAGTTGTGGAAAGATTCCTATCCACATGATAAATGCAACTGATGAAACTTGCTGGAAAGACAGAGGTGGCTTTTTCACAATTATAATGACCATGAAAATTGAAGACAGATTGCAACCTGGTTTGCTGTGCAAGCTTCCTGAATCTTTATAAAGCTACATAGCAGAGAAAAAGCTAATTATCAGCTACACCACACTGCTGTAAAAATTATATGTGCTTAGGATAGAAAGCAACCCAAAATGGGATGCTGAGAACAATAAACATAATAGTTGTACTAAAGGAAGACAGAAGAAAATTAGTAATTAAAAAAAGAGGATTGTTTGGCAACAGAAGAGGACTGAAACATGCAGTCCAGCAATTCCATTTCAATGTCTGTAATGGGTAACTATACGCTAGGCTCCAACATGAAGGACATTTCTTTCTGAAACAATTCCTTTATCATGCAGTTACACATCACTTGCAAAGCATACCAGTAAAAGAAACACTCCTTTTCTTATAAATACTGGGCAGTCACTTCTATATAAATGTAATGGAAACAAACTACTGCTGCATATAGTGGACCCATTACAAGTTTTTATTTCAAAAAATCAATATTTATTCTGAAATAATATGAATACTGTATGAGTTTTATACAACAATCACATGTGCTGAGATATTAGTTGGAATGCTGTATTTTGGAGTCAGACTAGTAACTGAAGAGTTAGGCTATAACTATTTTCTACTTAATTTTTGGCAGCCTTTTCCTGTTTTCAGCATACTTTCCTTCTTCCTGAAATAGAACTGCCGGCAATAGACCATGAGGGGAGATCGTTTTGTTTGTCAGCAAGGCTGCTTAGAAGGTATGAAATTTTAGGGGAAGTACTATTTTTATTCTTTATGGAGGGTAATAAATCAGAGATTTCTGGATATTAGCTGTTTCTAAGACCACCGTGTTCCACAGTCTTCCTAGGATCTTTGGTTGTGTCCTATTCATTTATCCTCAATGCAAAGTTATGCCTCTGAGCACCTCTGGAGAAACTGGCTAATCAACTAAAGGCTTGTAATCACATTGGGGCATAAAAAAGGGAAGAAGTTTTCCAAAGAGCACCTTTACACTCATTTCACTCAGAAGTTCCAGGTCCTGTTTTGGCATGTAACCACTTGTTGGCAAGAAATAATTTAAGAATTTGTTGAAATAAATTCCTTAGGCCCCAAACCTGCCTTATTTGCTCCACTGCCATAAAGAAAATGCTTCCTATCAGAAACAATTAAGATTACTGCATCTATATAATTCCCATAATCCAGGTGATCTACTGTCCCCCTAAAAGTCACTATCAGAACGGCGCACATTTGTATTTGTATGCTAGAAGGGAGCGGGCAGTTATAAATTGCTCTTAGCTTCAGTTATGGAGAATAATTCTGAGCAATTCCAGCAAAAATTAAGGCCTCAGTGATCAATGTTGAGAACAAATAACACAACAGTTGCTGCTGTATAATACTGTTCAAGCCTATAGCTAAAAAAGATAATCCAGAGAGAAAGAGTAAATGATACTTGCTAGCCACCTGTAGACAAGCAGCAGGTGGTGTTACTGGAAGGCAGAGGACGTTTGTGAGATGTTTTGAAGTGGAGACAGCTTGGCACAGACTGAATCTTTAGTGTGTTTGGCATGCACTTTTGGCTTGCCACACTACCAGCCTTGCTTTCCCTCTGTTACCTCTACTGTCCCTTTGCGTAGGGGGAACAAATATTAGAGAACTGTGCTCAGTTTTTTAAGCAGTTACATGCAATGCTGGTGATGAGCATTATCTCTAGAATAAAGTTTAACTTCCAAAAATGAAACTACACAGGATATTTTAAAAAGAACTTTAAAACAAGTAGTTACCATGCTTCAGAACAAAAGAGATTAAGAAACTTCCTATGCTGAAGCCTTTGCTTATAGAAGATGAGCCTGAGAAAACACATAGTCAAGGAGGGCAAAATCTGAATTTCACTGAAGCATTAGTAAAAAAAAGTGCTAGGATCGAATGAGTAGTAGCAAGTTACCAGGACTAAATATCACCCTACAGTTCTATGGGAACTCCAACAGAAAATTACCAAACCTATACTACCTATAATATGTTTCTTATGCCAGAGAAATATAGGGCAGAAAACGTAACACCAATATTTATGTGAGCCTGAAAAACTGAGAAGTTGAGCGTACAACATTTCTGTGATTTCTGTTTATCATTGTCAGAGACAGGGTCCCAGCTGAGACGATCCTTTGGAGTGACCCAAAAATATATTAATCTAATACTTGTTTTGCTCCTGAAAAGTCCAGTTGAGTTTGCAGTCTCTCTTTCTTAATACTTACTTTGGGTAGCTTGAAAATGATGACTTTCCAATCAACTCTGAGAATCTTTCTATGATAGGGAGCCCATTCTGCTTATGCATTCCCTTTGCCAGTTTGTATTCTATATGCTTTTGTTTCCTGATGATGAAAAGTAAGCTATATTCTCATCATTAAGTAATTATTTTATGCTTAAAATAAATATTATAGATAAACACAAGGTGGATCAACAGAAAAGGGCATTACTATGGTAAGAAGTCCAGTGATCATATTTATGTGAATATGGCTGTGGAAGTTTCAAACTGTCTGAGAGCATCTTGGAACAAAACTAATTAAACCCTGCATTAGAAAATGATTTCTATTTGGATCATATCTGATGTTGCAATAGGCTGTAACCGTTGTTACTTTGATTGAGTCAGCAGCATATGCAAAATGGTAAGTCAGGTTATTGAAGTGCTATTTAAGCTGGATAGCCAGTGAAGATACGATGTAAGATGCAAGTCATCAAGACTTATACTATAACAAACACAGAGCTAGCATCTCAGAGAAGAGCACGGGGAAATCCTCAGCGCTCATAGAGCAAAACAAAACAACTGTAAATTGCAATAGATGAACTACAAAGGAAACTCAGTGCAGAAGAGACCAGATTTTGCTAAAGCATATTTCAGCGCTAAGCTACTAAGTTACAGCACTAAACAGTCAGTAGGTGAAGCCACTACAACAAATGTAACTGTTTGAATGAAAACAGAAGCAGTCTCAAATACATTATAGACGCCATCACATATACTGTTAATGTCTCTGCCACATTAAGGTGAGAGCCATAAGCTAATGAATTAGTTTTAGACGTTGATTTAGCAATCTTTGTGTTCCCTCACTTTATTTGCTTGTCACTCTTTGGAAATTTTCTAGTTAATGAACCTCAGTATCATCTTCAGATGCTTGAGGAACAAAAGCTTTGTACTTGGTTGCTTGTAATAAATATGACATTTGTCATATGATCCTGATGAATTCTATATTGCACATGCCAATAAGGCTATATTTGGTGGAGATATTTTTTATTGAATTAAAAAAAGCATATAATTACATTTATTTAACACCGTAAAATGATACACTGCTGACAATATTTTCAGATAGAAAATAGCACTGAAGCCCCTCTGCTATGCAACTGCAAAAAGGTATTTCAAAAATCTTCCATTTATTGCTAAATAACTTTCCTTTCTCTTTCAGGTGATTGTCCAGACACAAATTCAGTCTATGAGCGGTTCCGATCATTGTTGCGCTACATCCCCCACACCTGAGCCAGTAAGAGGATGCAGGTGTGAATTCCTTAAGAAAACATCGCCAGTGGAACTGCCTTGCCAAGATCTCCTTTGTATCCATAAACATCTACAATTCCATATTGTTTGGTGGAGCTGTGGCTGGAAATTCAGATGGTTTCTAAGGGTTGTGAGTAACCTCTGAGGCTGCCTGGAGTACACTAGGATCACCTCCTATGGCTCTCCCATATGAGGTCCCAACAGTCTCCTGCTCAATGTGAAAATCGTTCCAAAAATCATTTAAAATAGCACGTCTATGGTGAAAACTACAAGCAAGACTGCTGAGTAGATGACAAAAAAAGAAATTGATTTACCTGGCTATATGCTTTTGCTAAATGGAGCTGTTGTTTAGAGGATGCTTAAAACCTGAAAGTTATCTGTGAAGAAATATGTGAGAAGCTGATGTCTGGGTGGAATCACTGAGCTGAGCTGTGTGAGAGCATATCTGGAACTAGGATAAAGATTGAAATATCTGCACTGAAATGCAGAACAGATTCCTAGATGCAGAAACCAGGCTTGGCTTTAGCGAGTACACTTACATTTATCTGAGTATCATCAGTAAAAATAAAGAAAGGCATATACAGGGGATCTTAATCAGCAAGCCACTCAGCTGGGATCCTCTGGACTACCTTAGGCTAAAGGACAGATGCTTCTGGCCTGCTCTCAAGCAAACAAAATGATCACAGTCTTAAAAAACGAGAAGCAGTTCATCACTCTGAATGAACTTCCTGTTCATGATCTCCCCTAGTCTGATATGAGTTAGACTGTCTGAGAACACATTTCCAGCTCCTGGAAGGCAGACAAGTGAATGTAATAGTGTATATACTGTTCTCAAGACCGATTCCCCACCCTAAAGATGGGATTTCATACTTCCATATTGTTGGTGCTACCTGACAGAATATGAAGTCTATACATGCTGCAAAATGTAGACAGGACTTCTAAAGGAACTGACAGATTAAGCTTCTTCGTCTAAAAAAGGGGTGTAGGATGGGAAGTAGGTGACTGAAGTTGAAAGAAAATTACCCTTAAATAATAGCAAGTACTGACACATTCTGCCAGCGTATAAATTAAATAACGGGACAAGAGGAACAGTTATACACATACTCCCAAAATTTTTGTGACTCAGTAAAGCTGGAATCACAATTACATGCAGTGCACAGTAAATTTGCTATGGAGTATAACCTTAGAATATGCTGCAGCATGAACCCATAAGCTATATAAATCCTTACAATCCTGATAGAAAGAATCCAGAAATGATTTAGGGTCTTTCAGAATTCGAAAAGTGTCCCAAGCAAGGTGGGTTTAGCAGAGTTCATGAAACAGTCCTATTAACTCTGCAGTCTGGACTGAGAAAAGGCAAAACATAGCCTTAATCCCCAGAAAGTCAGAGAGTCACAGAGTAATTTAGAGAGCTCTTCTGAGCTGTTTTTGCCTTTCACCAGGCAACTGTTAAGGTAAAGTTGTAATGCCACCCTTCTCCATCTGAGTCAAACCTCCAGGACATTGGTGAAGATCCTTGGAGGCATACATAACCCAAATGATAAGACTGTACTAGTAAAGGACCTACTCCATTATGAATCAAAGATATTTCCTCAACTTTATTGAAATATAATACATATATATATACACACACACACACACACACACACATATATTTATACATACTGTCTGTAAGTAGGAAAAGAAGTTCAGAAATTAAAACCAATTCTTTCCTGAAGTAATGGAATTATCACAGACAGTATTATCATCTCAGTCTTGAATTTCAGAATAAAAATATTCATCTTCCTCACATACAAAGTGGATCCTTTTTGTCACCTGAAAATATTGGCTGTAAAAGTCTTTTCCTCTGAAGCAAGAGTGAATGGATTCTTTAGTTCCTAGAACTGGAAGATTAACTACTTCCTGCTTATGGAAGCATTCCTGGACAGAAACAGGAAGTGGAGGAGTAGACAAAAAATAATAGCAATCATGCACATCCAAGGAAATCTTATTTTCCAAGAGTATGATATTTTTCTCACCCTTGTGTACAGAGACATGAAAACTAGTTGCCAAAAGCTGAGAGAGTATCTGACTCTTCTCTTTTAGGACTACTTTCAATTTCCCAAAGGAAATTGAGCTTTAGCAGGAAGGAAGAAAAAAAAAAAGAAAAAGAAAAAAGTAGGTATATTTACTTGATATTAATGATGATTTTTCTACTGCTTTTCACACTAGTGATTATCTGTGCAGAGATTATCTATGCAGAGGTTGCGGAAGTGAAATTCAGAGGGCCTGAATACCTGAATACAACTGCAAATGCATTTTCATTCTAAAATTAAAGACAAAATTCCAGGGGGATGTATAGTGGCTTTGGAGTCATTTGGGTTGTTCAAGATGTCATAAGGATATGGAAGAAAAGAAAAAAAACAGGGGTTGATTCTTGAGACTTAAGAGAACAGTAGAAAAGAATGGAAGATGGGATCGAACAGACCTTTGTGTTATCACCTTAAGTGGTGTCTTACAGTACAATCTCGATGAAGGCCTTCATCAGAGGGGGAACAGTCTTCTCTTGAGACAGGGAAGTCCTAGCATTTCTACAGATGCTTAAAAGGCTCCTGGGTCTAATAAGGATTTAACTCTCAGCAGGCTGGTGCACGAGGGCATTCCAAGCAGACTTCTACGTCTGTGGCATCCAGCCACTAGAGAGAGGACTTGCAATATTTCACACACACCCCTTACCAGCATCTTAAAGAAAGATGTCACAGGACTAGAAGGGAAATGTTTCTTCCAAGACAGTGAGGACTTGATAACAGTGAACTGTCCTTAAGACTGTGGCACTACAAATCACAGATCAACTCACCGCTTGTTGAATTTCACCATTAAACTAGCATAGCCACTCACATCACAGCTATGTCTATTGTTGAAAAATATCAGTGAGTCCAAACCACATCAGGCTGAACCAATGGTCGACTCAGAGAGAACTAATCATTTCTGTGACTAATTATTTGAGAAAAGACCTTATACCGACAAGTTATATGATGGATGAGAGAGGATGTTTTCTACCTTGTATCTGCCTGGTAGGAGTTGTGCAAGAAATCTTGAATCATTTGCCCATTACAGCTCACTTCCAATATACAGGATGAGGTCAAGACTATAATCAGCCTCAAACAGGGGCAGGCAAAACAGGGATATTACCTTTTACCTCTGGCATGTCTGAGACCAGTTTTGAATCCTGCGTCCTGTTTGAATGAAAATGTTTTTAAAAGTTTGCAAAAAATCGAAAAAGCTTTAAAAAAGAACCGCAAGAATTACTTTGAATATGAATAGCACATGGCACAAGGAAGAGCTAAAATAGTTCTACTTATTTAGTTTCTGAAATAAAAAGGTTAAGATTAGAACGTAATCTATAAACTTTAAAGACATTTGATGCTACACAGCACTTTAAATCTAGCAAAGAATAGGCAAAGATGTAATAGATAAGATCTTGAGCTAAAGAACAAAAAACCCTCCAAACTGGATACACATCTTTAGCGCTGAAAGTAATTAAATGGTGGAGCAGCTTGTCAAAGGATGTTGTGAGGAATTTTTAACCTGAGTTTTTACAGTGAGATTACTTTTTAAATAGAAATATTTTAGGTCTACTAATTATTGACTCAGTCAAAAAATTCTAACATCCAGAAATGGACTGGTATTTAAAATAGTCCTAAAAGAGATTGGTAAGGAAGCAGAGAGAACAATAAGCAACATTTAAAATATAAATTTTAGCAGATTATTATGACTTTTTGGAATAATAATTTAAAGGTAACATCTTCTCACTGAATAGGTCAGCATCTGAGTTTATTGACAATTCCTTCCCATTTTAATGATATTTTCAGTATTGCAGAACTACTAGAGCAATTTGGATTGTGGCCAGATGAGCCAGATTTCATTACATCTCAATTGCCAACTTGCTAAACAACAACAGCATCATATTCTGCCTTCAGTTACACCTCTTTACTGGTGAAGATGGTTGCTCATGTTCTAGTAAACTGATTCACCTCAACATACTTATCTAGCCTTAAAATTGGCCAGAATCTGAACTCTGAGCTTTGTGATGATGAACAAAAGGAAAACTTATCTTCAAATTGTTTACATTGCCACATTTGAGTAACAGCAGGAGTTTATTTGCAAAATAAGTATTAAAAGTCTTAAAGTTAATTAATACAATCTAGACTGATGCTGCATTAATTAGATATAATAAATGTATTAAAATAATTTGTGCTCAATCACATATATTAAAAATTTAGAAAACTCAACCCATGTAAAACTCCTTTTATCACCAGACATAGGTCACAAATAAATCAGCCCAGACCTCCAACACACCTATTGCCCATGGGATCTTGCTAGGTGTTCAGTGGCAAACAGTTTTGAGAGTGTATGTTCTATATTTGCTATCTTACAAATATAAATTTAAATCTCAGACTTCAAAGGAGAAAGTTCAGATGGCACCTTAATATGTTTTAAATATTTAACATACGTATCCTAAGGCTAAATAAAATTTGACACAGTGTGAAAAAAGCTCCTTTTAATGAAAAAATATTCACGGACATTAGTCAGATGATAGATTGCTTTCCACGTGGGCAGGCTACATACCCTCCGGTAGTGGCAGAAGACGGCCTTATCCTCCAAGTGACCAGAATTAACTGCACACAAGCATTATAGATGAGCTGTATGAATTCAGGCTTCCCAGAATTATCAGACTCACTATGCACACACTACCGGATAAATCTCTGCCTGCTCTTAAAGCATGACAGCTAAGGGTGGACTGCCACCATCAGAGAAAGTTATGCAGGCTGCTTTTTGCTTCTGTCTTTCCTGAAAACTCCTCAGAGGTAGGCAGGAACTGGCTGCATATAGAGGATTTGCTGTACTGGCAGCAATTGTCTTTCCTGGTGACCTACAGCCACCCAATCGCTTGATAGATGTTTAGTCAGAAAGAATGCTGATTCCGACCTCCTGCTACCAGAACAGCACATCTACCTGTAGATGGCTCTCTCTCTGCATTTGATATCCCTGACCGGGTAGGTATTTGCCAAGAAAGCAGGCTGATAAGCAGCAAACAACATGCGAGTTGCAAGATGAGTGTCTGATCTTCTGGAAAAACTTTTCAAAAAGTGTGTGCAGGGGAGGAAATGGTTCATTTCTGGGCCTCACTGAAATGAAATGCCATCTTGCCTTATAAACCAGGGTGGTAAAGGAAGCTTTGGATACAATTACTTCGATAACTCCTAGCACACACAGCAGATCTACACATACTTACTTGCATAATAGTTTATCTTTTAACACAAGAGAGGGCATAAGGTTTTGTAAATGGAGATAATAATAGCAATTAACCTTAACACGGGTTACTGTGTTAGCTTTGAAATATTTGTAAACCAGGTAAGAAGAACATTTTAATATTAAGCGTCCTTATAAAGTAATAGTTGGCTCAGATCGTGTTTTTCAAGAAACTGTTACTCTCCATAATAACAGGGTTTGGGTAATACTGCAGTAAAGGCACAATGTTAACCTGTGAGATGAAGTATTCAAAAGTATACATATTACTTACAACTACTTATGCAAATCAGATAGTTTAGGTAGAAAAATGGCATGTTTGAGGGCTTAATTAGAAGAGGAGTAGTTTCCGCAAGAAGAGGTCTCTTACCTATTATTCATTTGTGCTAACCCAGAGGGATTGTGAGCATGGACAATGTAAGCAGTCCAAAAGGCATCTCGTTTTATAAGTGTTCCAACAAGTGCTCCTACAACTGTGAGGTCTGACTCACCTGACGTGCTGCAAATAACTCATTGCTTCCTTTCCCCTGAAAGAAGTGTACTTGAGAAATCTGGGACCAGGGTCTTCAGAAATGTCCTCCAGAATGTTTCCTCCCCTCTCCACGCACACACCATGCACATAGACTCACACCTATATTTTTGGGCAACCCCGCCAAGATCATGTAACTTCTTCTGTCCGTATATGTAAAGGCATGACTGCCATTTTAACAGCAATCACAGAGGTCACTGATCACAAAAGCTTTTTAGCCAGATAGGAAAAGCTAATAGGGGGAGCAAAGACCATTGCCAGATGGATTTCATGTAACTTGGTCCTGCCCCTTCCAACAAGGATATTTAAATACAGCTAATTATACAAATACTGACTTGTAAGCGAAGTTTATCATAAAAGGGCAAGCCAAAGGAGATGTACTCAAAGTACAAACAAGGAGAAGATGGGTCAGGTCCTCGCAAATCTGTATCAAACCTTCCTAATATAGGGACAGACCCTGGGATACAGTAATCTATTTTGATGTACCTACAGCATTTGATGAGTGTTATGCATTATCATACTCTCTAGTGAAATAAATGTAAGCAGTTATTCAGCTGGTTTAATTTTTTTTTTTCATTGTCTCACACTATCAACAATGAGAAGATAACTGCTGTGGCCCGCTTTGGATGATCTAAGTTTTTCCTGTTTGAAAAATAATAATTTTGGGGCTGCTGACCCAGAGAAGAAAGTGTGCCTGGGGAAGCATATATTTTAATGCTTCTGTAACATTATCAGAAAGTAACAATAAGTGCTATCAGAAATAAAGATTGGACATTCAAAATCAGAAATGATTTCTAGAGATACCACTAGGGTAAAATGACTACAGAAAGCAGAAACCAGAGCTGTTGTACCAGATTAATCTAACTTTAGGCAGCCCAATAGCTCTCATAAGTTTGTGGTATAGCAGACCCAGACGGAAAGATCCCAAATAAAAAAAAAAAAAAACAACACTTGCACTCACTTGCTCTCTCTTTTCTTTATTCAAAAACATATCATGATTTACTGACAACATCATAAATTCATTATAAAGGCAAATGCATAGAAGTTATTTCCCTGTGATATACAGGAGATTAGAACCCATGGTCTCATATTTCCTTTTTGCTTCATGAACAAACCTATAAAACTTACTACTCTCTGAACTTCCTTTTCCTAATGCATGGAAAGGAGATAATTCTATGTACTGTTGTAAACCATTTTGAATTCTATAGAAAAAAAGTACAGCAAGTACTATCAGTACTAATACATTTCTAGCTGGCATGGATAGACATAATTTCACGACTTGGATTATTTTCTTCTGCCTGCAAAGTTAGGTACGCAGTTCTTTTCCCTAATCATTGACAAAACTATATTCTTAGAAAATGCTTACCCATCTACTCAGTAGACCATGAAACTAATTTAATTTAAAAATCTTGCTTAAAAAAATCTATAACGCCAATTTAACTTACATTGCTTTTATAACTAAAAAAATAAAGATTTATTATGTGGCGATTTCAGCCTAAAGTACTGAAAAGTAACAAGTGGTCTCAAAACTTGATATGAATTGTGCACATTTCAGTTTCTACCACCCACATTTACCGACAGCTAAACTACAGGATAAAAGCAAAAAAAGAGAGTCAATAAATGTATCTAGAGGGCATCTGTAGATTTTCGTTAAAGGGAAATGCGACCTTGTGGAGATCAAGTCAAAATAAAGGCATTTATGTGCATAATGATAGGCAAACACTATGCTGTATATAATGTTCTTTTGCTTGTGGTGACTCTTTGACAGTAGGAATGGCTACTTTTTAAAAGTAAATAAATTAAATAGATATAAGATATAAATTCTGTATTGAGTAGTCAGTAGGAAGTAAGGGAAGTTAAACAGCAGAAATTGACTCCTTGAGGGAGATAAAACAGACCAAAATCACATGCCTTTCTCATATCCACTTTATTCTCACTCTAAAATCACAAAAAAATAAAACTGAGCAACAGGATTCTTTTATTCTTCCACTGAAGAGGCAATGTCCATTAATTCAAGATCTCATCCCAAATGAGATAACTCTTAACCAAACTGCAATCAGAATGAGATCCTTGTTTTAACACTGGAAATAGATTACAGCTATTCAGCAAAGAGGAAAGCCGAGATTCCTGTGATAAGCAGCCTGCTTGCTTTTTTATTTGTTTTAAAAAAAAGGTTAATTGTAAGCCAGTAAATTTGCAAGACATACTGTATGGACAATTTGGAGGGTAGCGCTCTTCATCCACTGCTTATGATATGGAAATAGCAGTGTAAGTATTCCATACCATTCCTAACCATCTATCACTTCGGAATGGCCAGACCGAGCATGGGTGAGCTGGAAGGCAGAACCACCTATTTCTCTGACATCCTTGCTTTATTTGCCGTTACAGTGTTTACCTCCTTTTGATCTCTGTGGATGTAAAGCACTAGAGAAGCACATTGTCATCAGGAGTGACAATTAGTTTGAGAAAAGCAGCTCTTCAGTAGATGCTGAGCTGAGGCCATGAGAAGGTTTTTCAGTGACAAAGGTATAGGTTACCCAAGATGCTTGTTGGGTGGCACACTGCTTCAGGCAAGGAACTAAGGGCTGATGCCACCTATTACAAACTCCCTTGGCTATCAATTTTCTTTCTTTACTTACTGGTTTCTATCTGTATGCAGAACCTGAGGCTTCTGGCATGAAATAAATAAATACATAAATAAATAAAACAGGGAAGAGAGCTTTCCTCTCATTCATCCTGTCCAGCAGTGGTCTGCATGCACATGCTGGTCAACTGTTCATGTATGCATAGCTTTAAATCAACTACAGCACATGTGTCTGTCTACAAATGACTTACTGGTGCCATATTTGGAGCAGAAACATTTAGTCAAGGAAAATTCCACTGGAGTGCTATATTAAAGATTTCTGTCTACTGCTCACCCCCTGAGTAGTTGTTTCAACAGCTGTTTTAATTCAATTTATCTTGTTAAATATGAAGACATAATTGAACAAATCATTTCTAAGGAATGCCTGAAATTGCTAATATTAAATTCTCTATCATCTTCTTTGGCACACTCTCAGCTATATCTAATCATTTCACATATCAACCTATGATTGCTTTCGCACTTCATAATTCCACACATAACTCTTTTTGACATCAAGGAGAAAGAGTATATCATGTTGATCCTAAGAAAGGCAGACTGGCAGAAAAGCCCTATGTTTATTACGGGTTATTTCTGGTATGAAGTTCTGGTGATTGCAAATCCTCTGAAATGAGTATTTCTCTGTTTTCATCCACAGACATCACTGTGAAGAGGGGCTTCACTGAGGAAGCCTGGATGACAAAACAACTTCAGTGACTGCTTATTTCAGAGCAGCCACAAGTAACTAAACTGTCATTTCCAGGCTTATACAGTCCTTGTTAAAAGAAGCGCCAGGACATCTGCATTCATCTTGAACTACCACAAACAACTCCTCATGCACCCCTGGTTTTGTTCTGCTTTCCAGGCAACGAACTGGAACTTCTCAATAACCAGGATTATTAAAATGGGATAAGAAGCTTGCCATTTAATATCAATCAAGTGATTCAGTACTTATGTCAATTATTGTAATTTTAGCTGTAAAGTTCTACATAAACTACCATCCCTACTCTTTGGCCTCCTAAAGTTTTTTTAGACACTATTCTTGATCCTGTCATATTAGATAAGACTAATTTAGAAACATGGAAGCCACGTTTCACAGTAACGTTTTTGACTACTTCTATGCCATTTTCCTGTTTAGTTTCATTACAGGTATTAATCTCTATGAATATTTTCTCTCACTTACATGCTTTACTTTTCTTTTCAGAACTGTGATTCTAATGGTGTAGGTTTTAATGCTTACTTAAGGAAGAGCGAGGTTTTTTACAATTTATCTGATGACTAAGTAATTTAGCTTTTGAAAAACAATCCACATTTTCCAAGAAACATTAGGCCACAGACAATTTAACTTTAAAAGGACTGAACTATTGATGCTTCAATCACTCTGCCACTACCAATTTACCCAGAATAACTGCCATCAGGGGAAGATATTCCCATACAAAACTTCTCCTTATACTTTGATCAAGTTCATATCATGTTTATACATGGAGATCACAATCCTTTCAAAGGAGTACTAAAAGTATACTAAAATAATATAAACTGACATCCTGAATACAGTATAATCATAAGATGCTAACATACTGTATATTTTATTTGCTCAGTTCTTGTATCTAATTTTAACTGGGAAAAACTTTTGTAAAAACTTGCCATACAAGAATAAATATAATTAATTTTAAATCAGTTTACATCTAGGTGTCAACATGTTTTCCTCATTAGGAAATGACTTACACATAAGATGTTACCATATTAAAATTTAAAAAAGTAAAGTTTATTAAGGAGAACATAATGTAATTTACAAAAAGTTAGATATTTAACCTGGAAATAAAATCTCTGCAATTCACCACCCACAGAAGTATATCAATCTATTCTGCTACTTATCACTTTAGGAGCTGTCACACAATATTAAAAACATCTGTTTGAAAATATTCCTCCCATAACAACAACAGAATCACTCAGCAGTTGGAGGCAACTGGGCAAAACCACAGAAAGCACACTGTTACCTGGCTGAATGCAATACATCAGAAAATAATATTTGACCTAGAGATAAAGTCTCCGCAACCCACAACCTACAAAAGTGTGTAAATCTATACTACTACTTATCACTTTAGGAGCCGTCATACAATATTAAAAACATCTATTTGAAAATACTTCTTCCAAAGCTACAACAGAATCACTCAGCAGTTGGAGGCAACTGGGCAAAACCAGAGAAAGCATACTGTCACCTAGTTCGGTGCATCAAAAATTAATATAAGCAAGAATATCCAATTTTTATTCTGCAGAGGTTTTACTATTTTCATATACATGATGTCCTTGCATGCTGTTACTACACACATAGTTTGCATTAAAGATTTTGAAGAAAGCAGACTATTACTCACATTCATGCTAGTTATTAAGGCACAAAATGAGGAAAATGAGATTTTGTTATTGAATTAATGAACTGCACCTAATTCTTCCAAATTGCGTGTGGAACTAGTTCACAAAGGTCAAAATCATGACAACCCAGCAAGGGAAGGCTGACAGTTACCTTCAGTCTATTGGTACCATGACAGGGCTAATTCTGAAGCTGAGATCTCTCCATAAGTTTAATTTAGAGAGTTCGCATTTAACATCCTGTTTTGGGTCCACTGCATTATAGATTATTAATCAATCTATGGATTGTTTTCAGATAGATGTAGGTTGTATTTTATATGCCATATACATGTAAAACCACTGGTTTGTATGAAACTTGCATATGCAGGGACATATGACCCTTGAGGACAAAAAGCAAAAAGAGATATCACCTAACCAAAACCAGATAACTGCAAACATCCTTATAACAAATGACGTTTTTCAGAAAGCTGACACCCACATCTTTACTGATTTATGGAAAAGTACATGGATAGTGTGAGTACACTTGCAAAATCCATTTTTTCTTAACATCTTACTTAAAAGCTTTTGTAATATTTGCATGGCTTTGTGGTGCATGTAATTTTGATTATATGTGAGTACGATTGAATGGACTTGATACTGATAAAAACTACAGTTTCTTCGGTTCCCTAGTGAAACTGTGTACGTTTTTATCTATTGCAATTAATTCAGATCTTTAATCCTCAAGTTTAAGAAATACGTGGGTGACAAACCTGCACTGTTCCTAAACTACAGGAAAATAAATCCGTAAGTACATGCTATCTAAACTCCATTTGCATATGCCATTGTTTATATCTATTGCTTGATTTCCACATCACCTGCCTTTTATCATTCATACCACTCCAACACCACAGAGGAATGGGGCATAGACATCTTTCTGTGGTTTCATTTAGCTGGCATGCTGGAAAACTGTACTGCACTGGGCAAGATAAAACTTTTAAGATTGTGTGCACATGCAGACTGACAGTTTTGTGACCACTGAAGCAGACAAAATAGGAAGCTGCACAATAAACTTATTTCTTACAGAAATCTTACCACCACTTACAAGCAGCTCCCCTATATTTCCAATTGTCTTCCCATTATCACCTTCCCCACCCATACACACGGACATAAAGCAAGTACTAAATTTTACTGTGGTTTCCAACCGGATGTGAGAATCAGACTCAACAGAACATACAGAAACATGCCAATCAACCTAAAAAGTAAATATTCTTTTTTTCAGACTCTTTGCAATGCCTAATACTGTTGATAACGTTTATCACAACATTTATCAAGTGGATTGACATTTCTTTTTATTATTTAACAAAAAAGAAAAAGAAGAGCAGAAGTTAATACATTCAGAAGGCAAGCTTTCTGATGTCTTTCAAACCAAATATAATGCACTCTAGTGGATACGTAAACCAAATTAAATAATCTTCTTTACAAAAATGCATTTGCTAACACATTTTTCTGAGAGTCAGCAGGTTTTTAGAAGCTGCAATTAATACTCGTAAGTCTACATATTGCAAAACACAGCCACAGAGAGAGAGAAACAGTTCTGAGTGAACTTCCTTATTTAAAATCAGTTGAAGAAAAGACTGCATTTCTTGAAAGGGTTACATAAAGCAAAATGTCTTTAAATCTTTTCATACGGGCAAATTTTGCTTAGGTTCCTACTCGTTACCACATGAAACCACAATCTCTTAGTCAACAAAGTTCCCCATTCCATAGGCATAAGTACATATGCTGTACTCCAATGCCAGCTGACAGCAGCATTGGAGAATACAATATTTCTTTAATGTCTGAGAAACAGACTGTGTCGTTCTGGCACCTGATAAAACAGTAGGATACAATGGATATCATTACTTTATCAACCATGCCGCAATCAATGATCTTCTTTGAGACTACTCACAAGGTAAGAATAACTGTGCTTTTAGAAATTAGGCAAAAATATTCAATATTCCACTAGCTTTAACCAATAAAAAAATACATTTAAAATACAGCTTCTTATTTCCCACTTTACTGTTTTGTGCACAAACTGTACTGCTAAGAAGAAAGGATTTCTCTAAGATAAGCAAAGCATACAGCAATAAAACTTGCACTTGATTGCCCTAAGTGAATGTTAAAGTTGTTTATTTTGAATCTGAGTATCGTCGTTATTTTTCCCCAAGCACATTTAAAAATTTTAACAATAAATTAAATATTCAACAGGTTTTTGAATGCCTTAAAATATATATATTTTTTTTCTTGGTATTTTAACAACCCCAGCCCAGAGGAATAGTTCTCATGAATAGGTTATAAGACAATTTTAAGGCAATATAATTGTATTTGCAGGTTAACATTCTGCAATCTGGTTTGGCACCTACTGCTTCAGATTTAAAACAGGAATAAGCTGTGCAGATTCTAAGAAATTTTTTTTCTGCTTAACCTCTAAGTCTACGCTTGCAAAGCAAACAATTCCACGGCTATGGTATTTTTCCTGTGAAAGAAAATGGTCACAACTTCACCATTCGCAACCCACCGCTCCTGACGTGCACACGGGTCTCGAGGTGACCCCGGCAGCATCTTACCTCTGGTTTAGAGGGGCCCCTTGCATCACTGCAAGAGCATCACCAGAACCGCAAAATTACCACGCACTAAAAAGCGCTCCCTTACCTTCTAAACCTGCTTCAATCAGCCCAAACTGTTCCAACACTTTAACAAAAAGCACAATCACGATCAAAACTGCTATCATTTCAAGCCCTTCCAAGTTCATGATGAGTTAGGTCATGGTCTGGCCACAGCCACCGAGAAAAGTGCTCTCCTGCCTGGCTTCCTTTGCAAAGCCATTAAACTACATTACGGAGGCTACTGCGAGGGAGAGGGGAGCGCGAGCGTGAGGGGGAGCGCGAGCGAATCCGTCCTGTCTACACTAGCAGAGGCCAGAAGTGGCAGGCGGATAAACTCCGGCCTGTCAGGACGATCCGCGTGCTCGTTACCGCTCGTACGCGGAGGGACGGCCGTGCGCCACGCGCGGTGCCGATGCCCCGCGGACCCGGGAGGTCGGCCGGTAGTCGTCCCCGGGAGAAATGACGTGCCTTGAGCGCGAGCGAAACATCTGGGAATTTGCAGCGCCTGGTGCCAGTGCTGCGGGGACGGCCGCATTGTTGTGGATAGCCCGTTGCCACGGAAACGCAAGCTATCGGGGAGGTGGACTCACATTGGACACGAAGGGACAAAAAAAGGCCTTGCATCAGAACCGAGGAGCGGCTCGCAGATAACGGCGGGAGGACTCACGCTTAAATCAAGGCAATTAGAAATGCGGATTTACAGAAGGCTGGTACAGGACAATCACCCCCGACCTCACCTACTTGTTGGGGGTTTGATTATGCTGGAGATGAGGATTTGATGGGGTATGACTTTCCAACTTTTCAATTAGTTTCTCAGAGTAAAAAAACCTGCCTGAAAATTATAAGACACATTCTGCTGCCTCTTGCAAGTAATACATAGCATTTTATACATTGCAGTGCGTTAAGCATTGTCTTTGTATTTAAAGAAATCCAGAAATATGAACCTCCTTAACTCTGCTATCTCATATTCTTTAGGGTTTATTAAGTATTCAGGCTCTTCTGGGAGACAAAAATTTAAAAGGACAGCTTGAGAGGGAGAGAAAAATAAAGCAAGCTCATTATTTGTGCTGGTCTCTTACTTCAGTAGTTTTGCTAAACAGAATGTTTTCCCCGTGTTTAGCCGCAAAATAGCACATATACAAACCACAGGACATAATTTTAGTATCTTCTACCAGTAATAGCCACTGACACATCCACAACAAGTTGCAGTGCTGGCTTTGTCCCACATAGCATACAGTGCTATTCACGATCAAGGAATTACTATTTAAATCCCTTAATAATTTAATATCTAGGAAAGAATTGACATGAGCAAAACAGTGGCTCTACTACAGCAGAAGTGAGCAGTGATACAATTGCAACAAATGTAATCCTCCCCGGTAGGATCCTGTCCCCCTCACAGCTGGAATCAATTACTGTCCAGGGCTCGGTTTTCTTCTTTTCTTCAGATACAATTCAAAAAAAAATTCATTATGCCATGTAAGAGCCGGCAGCAACTTCTAAGTCTCCACGTAAACTAGAATTATGATGGGTGTTATCATTGTGGAAGACAATGGAGAGAAATGGGGAAAGGAGGATTAACTGACAGGTACTTTTTTTTTTTCCATACTGTAGACAGGTAAATTCATATAGCTTAATGTTCACATTGCTATTCTGTGTTCTTCTGCTGGGGATCTGACTTCCTGAAGCTGCTTAGATTTTTCTGTCAAAAATCCTACAGTTTAACAATCCATCTTAAAGATATTTACTTGGTATTTCACTGGCTGTGCTTAGGACACAATGCCAGTCTTTGCATTTGTATTGGTTTCATTTCTGTAGGCTACTTTTCCCTGGCTATCATTGCCTTGATTCATTGCAAATTCTCTCCTTACATTCTTCTTTTTCTCATTTCTTCCTTGCTTCAAACAAAGCTAAACATCTTTCCCCTTTAAGCTATCCTATCAATGACTTTAAGGACAGTAGGCCCAGCTCTTCCTGAATGAGGGATTAAAATGGAGTAATTTAGCATTATAAGCAAGGTAACACCTGCAATCTCTGTGCCTTTCACCAAAATGATAGTTACAAATTGCAACTGAGCGCATATAACATTGCCACTTGAACTGACACATTCAAATTTCATTAACTGATTTCATTAAAATGTGTCAGCTGAACTGAAAGCACACTGAATTGAAGAGTAAACACTTGAAAAAAGACCCAATATTTGCTACTTGCATGACAGTAGCACTCACTATTAGAGACAGGGAGGCTCTCATGAAGGAAGGACGCGGCGGGGGCCCCCCGAAGGCAGGAGGGCAGTCCTTCCAGTCCTTCAGGACAAAAGGGTAACAGCACAGACAGGCCAGGAGGTTTTCAGAAAATTTCAGGAGACAGAGGAATTAGGAAGCTCTTCTTCCTCTCTCCTAGCAGCCGTGTTCACCTCCACGACTATGGGGGAGAGGAAGGTCTAGGACTGCTCCCGATGCTGAAAGAGGGGGTTCAACCAAAGAGCCAAGAGGAGGAGATCAGAAAGCGAAGCTGGCGGTGGTGGCGTCTGCAGAGAAGGCAACTGCAGCTGCCCCATGAACCCGGATGTTAGAGACATATCTAAATTGCCACTTACAGAAAGATCGCTTAGTCTCATGCCGGGTGAAGCTCTAAGCCATAACACAGTAGATCTGTTTACACTGCTATGACTAACATCCCTAATACCATGAATCCTATTGCTTTTGATTAATGTTATATATCATGAAATGCTAAGGTTAGAAAAAGATCCAGTCAACTTGGACTGAAAAGCGATGGCTGGTTTTACAGATGGAGTCCCATCTGTAAAACTCTTAAAATTCTTCATGTTTCATCTGCTTATCCCCTTTCTCCTAGTGAAGTAGTTTATGACAGCCTGACTTGTACAAGTCAAAATCAGTTAGACTTGGTTAAAAAGTTTAGATTAGCGATGTGAACTAACCTTGACAACTTTGCATAAAGCAAATGGTGGGATGCACCCAAGTAACAGTTCTCCCGTAACAGATCTTGGGGAGGCTGTCGTTGCCAGAGGGTGGTTAGCAGTAGAGCTTAATAACTTCTGGATGCAAAAGAGGAAGTTTAGGCACAGCGAGAGGAAGCTGAAATGAATAGCAGTAGTGGGAGTCCCATAGCATGCATAAAGACTGAGAACAGCACCTCTAACAGAAGCTACACTTTCTTGATTTTGACTGAGAACAAACCGCATGTGATGAGGGTAAAAATTATGTGATCTAAAACCATGAGATTGCTTTAAAAGTGATGTCTTTGCAGCTTATTGCAAACATACTTCTCTCTAATAAGAACAGCTTTGAAAAAGTATTCTAGCATCCAATAAACTTGTTCAGAAATATACTCTGAGTAGATATGTGAAAGGAATTTATATTTTTAAACCTAAAAAGGGGTAAAACTTCTTTTTCTTCCAAAGAGAAAAGGGACCAGAAAATCTTGATATATCATAAGTACAGTCCAAATAATTTATCTGTGTGGCTAACCTTTATTAGATGCTTGTTTATCTCCTTTTTTCTATCACTTAAGCTTGCTACTAGCATAAGAAACAAGGAGAATAAAATAAAACATAAAAAGTAAAGATTTTTTTAAATATAAAAGCCAGTAAATATTCTAGCTCATTAAACCAGTAAATCAAAAGTTGCATGCTCAAAGATATATCCTTTTCTGTTTTAGCTTTAATCCTTTGAATCTAATCCTCTTTCTCAGTAAATAGTTTAGTGAATCCAAAGAAAAGATATAAACTACTGTGATGCATTCAAATCATTATAAACCTTAAATCTTATAATAGGCTACACCTTGCAACAGTCCTCTAGGTAGTCAGCCAAACTGTCTTGACTTCCATACGATCTTCCCCAGATTAAGAGCTGGAGAAAAAGACTGCAGCAATTTGCCATTACAGTACCATCTTTGTACATTTTTACAAATGTTATATGCATTTACATCTAGAACCATGTGTCCCACTTTTTTCATCTATCACAACTCGAGGAGTTGTCACAGTTCAAACACAATGATGCTTACGTCCTCTCAAAACAAGGCTACTTCCAAGCCCCATCTGAAAAGCCATGCTACTGCTATTTACAGCTAGAGTGTGATTACTCCCTAAACACGCATTTCAGCCATATATCCCCAACAGGCAGCCATAATTTTGTGGGCTGCCATGGAGGATGTATCTCACTCAAAAAGTTTCCATTCTTGCAAGGGTGGCAAAGATGTAGTCATGAAACAGAAGTTCTGGCTCTTCACGGTTAGCATTATATTTAGATGGTAATGCACGAATCGCATACCTTTAACAGACCTGACTAAAATATAAAAAAACAAAAAGTGTAGAATAATATTCACAAGCAGGCTTTTCAAAGACTTAGTGACATAAAGCATCTTCACAGGTAACCAAGTAGAATGCAGTCCCAATTGAAAATTATACCTGAAGCTCTGGATAAGGTCATGACACCAAAAGTTTTCATTTGTTATAAAAAGTCAGAGGTAGCCCACAAACTGCTAATATTCCAGTTATTCTAAGTAGTCTTTTGAATAGTCTTTAGATATTTAGGAGAGTGGAATTATATTTCAGACCTGTCCCTTTCCATACAGTGAAATTGTGGATCCCTGAATCTATTACTGTATATTTGTAGAAGCTGGTGCACACAGCACACTAGTTCTGACCATGATCATGTGATTCATTAGAAGACAGAAATTAGCCTTTTCTTATCGCGTGGAACAGAATCATCTAGATAACTCCATCTTTACTGGAAATCCTTAAACCCCATTAAAAAGCAAAAATCATTAAAAAGAAGTTTAATGTCATAAAAAATGTCAAATTACAGTATTTTAAAACTTTCTGTGGAAACCGAAGCTGAAAAATGTGTGACGACTGTAATTCCATTGTTGAAGCTCAGCATTTTATTATGCTACCAATTTATTAGCAAGATTTTTTCTTCCTAAGAAATCTAACGATTTTTCAAGTGTTTGCACTTGAGGGAACAGATTGATCATTTTCTAAACTACAGGGAAAACCCTGTCATACAGAGTTTCAAGAGAGTTATTAACTATCATTTTTAAAACTCCTATGCGTCTTTAGCAACAAAGAGCTAATGCAGCACTCTTTTGTTTCAAATTTTGAAACAGTCAGAGTGTGTCAACACTGGTTGGTGTTTTAGAACACAGGATGGTGTTTTAGAACATTTGCTTTGATTTTACCTAAATTATACATGGCCTCAAACAGCTCGTGCTCAATGCCTGCCACAGCTGTGCAATGCCAGAGGTGGCCCCAGCCCCCTCAGCAGGTTAGTTTAGCAGTATAACTTAGTATATATCTTAGTATATCACTTAGTATAACGTGACGCACCCCCCCCCCCATTAAAGGCAGCATGCTTCAATTGTTCAATAGATTGCATCATGCTGCAGGTTAACTCTCCTGAAATAAGTAATTTCACTGAAATTTCTCCAGCTGCATCAGTTATCTAGCCTTTTAATTTGGGTATTATCTTTTATCTATTTCTCCTTCTGTGCTCTCAAATCCATGCCATAGCTAACTCTTCCAGTACAATAAGTTCAAGATTTAGTGTTTTTTTTTCCCTGTCACATAACTAAAATTTTAATTTAGACTTTCATGTTTTTGCATCTCAACTACTGTGACCTTCTCTTTTCTGTCCTTGACAAGTGCTGTCTTGCTCCTCTTCTTATCGACTCAGTATAGAGCTGCAAAGATCATCATTCTGGCTGGTCACTCCAGCTGTCTCAGCCCTTTACATTTCTTGGACCCACTTCATCATACACAAAACATTTCCCATCAGCTGTAAGGCCAGTCCTAACTTACTCCTGCTGTATTTGGACACTATTGAGTTTTAGATAATATTGAATAGTTAGCCCCTCAAGCATTAATGCTAGCCTTACTTATCTATAAAACCTCAGAAGTTAGAGTGCTGTGGTCATCACAAAACACTCTACCTGTAACAGGGCTTATCTGCTCTCCCATTTGTTACTTCTATCTGAGGACTCATTTTAAATTTCTTAGACGTTAGGTAAGTTGGAGCTGTTCCTGTTGGTTTCATATAACTATGCAGTGCTTTGTTTACTGAAGTCCTAAACCATATCAACAGCATCTACAAGGTAAAGAAATACAGACAACGAATTGTAAGATACTTGATATTTAGCCTAGTGGGACATGAAAACTGATCTACGGATCGTATTCCTCACTATCCTGCAAAGGCGGTCACTGCAGTCAAATTTTTTGTCCAGTATTAGGAGGATTATTCACTAGTTAGTTGCTTTCTACAAGACTAATATCTAAGGGATAGGTATGCACAGGAACTATAGTTATACTCACTATTTGTTATACTCACGAAGGCTGCATGTCTTTGAAAGACATTGCTTTTGTAGAACAAAGCTAAATAAACATAAGCAGAGATTTCTAAGAGCAGCCAAGGTGCTTAGCACTTCTAACTTCTCTGGGTCTTTTTGAAAATGCCTGCTCATAGAAAATAAGGCTATATATGAATTAGTTAATTTAAAAGGTCTCGCTGTTATTTTGATCAGCTAGCAGAGAATGGCTGCATCCTCATTTTACATCCCACTTATCCTCTAAAACAGAATGGCAGTGGGCAAAGCCACAGGCACAGTCTGCAAGGAATAGTACCTGGCCTGTGCTGTCTCCTGCACCCCGTCCAGGGATTATTTGGGAGAGCTAGCACAGGCCAAAAGCATTCCAGGAACTCTTCTAATAACTTCAGAGTAGATGATAGCATCTCAATGTGCAAGACTGTTTCCTGGCACTATCTTATTTATGAGTCCCGACACAGTCTAAGCTTATCAGCTGCATTTTAAGTGATTCAGTGTAATAATTTGTGAGTTGACAGAAAAGGAGAATATCTTGAACTTCTAGAAGAGCTACTCTAATTTTGTGCACATACATTCAAAAGGGTAGCCAGAGTTGCTTTAAAAGTCATAGAACTTGTAGGTCTTGCAACTAAGAGAAATCACTATGAATTCACCATTGAAAAAAAATTACTAGTCAATCATGATTTTAATGACCGTAATTCTATCGAAACTTTGTCAGGGTGATTCTCCAGATTTACGCAATCTGAACTTCATTGAGCCTATCAGGCTCCTTCTATCAGGACATCATTTGTGACAGTGCTGGGTTTAGGGCAAAACAATTCAGACCCAGAACTTCATTACTGTTACAAATGAATACCATGTTAAAAAGACTAGTGATGCTTCAAAACACTACTGATTCTTTGAGACATCAACAGCTTAACAGTAAATTCTGTAAATACTACAGAAAAATAAAATTTGAACAGGGCCTTGAAGGAGGTTAGTGAGTTAATTCTGAAAGCATTTATTAAGAGATCTCTGTGAACAAGAGCAACATCACAGAAACGCAAAAAGCTGGAGAGCAGCCTTCATGATTATCGCAACACTGTTAATAATTCAATTACTTCTGCACTCCTAGCTTTTACTCTTTTTATGTGATCATGATAGCCTGATGATGATAAAACTAATAGAAGGAACCTTCTTCTACAGAACAAAGAGGATTACTTAAAACATTTTACTGTAGCTTTCTACAGCTGTAACTGTTAAGTCAAGCTTTAGTAAACTAAAAATAGTTTCCAAAACTTATGAAAAAACAAATGACTTGTAACTTTCTTTTCAAAGCTGTGGGAAATTGTCTATCTTCTCTCATGGATTGCTTTTTAAGATGCAACTGCTGCTGTTTTTTTCCAAAAAATAGAGAAAGGAATACTATACATTTAAATGTTGAATATAGGAAGTATGTGAGGTGGAACATCTTAGAATTGTCTTCCATATGTGTTTAATTAAACTTTAACATTCATCTCTGTTTCTGCTCAGCACTTTCTTTTTAGCCTAAAAGTATCTTTTTTCTCCATGACTGTTGCCTTAAGGTTGTTTACATGACATCAGTCATGCGATGAAGACAACTCAGCAATAACCGCTTTAATCAAAAACAGAGGCAATGAACAAAAAGTTTCCACAACATAAAAAACAGTATTCTGCACGTACACTATGGGATTTTGTGTTCATCGGTTCCTCTGAGAGGTGCAGTTACCCTAGAGAGAACCTACACAACCATCAACAGCCTGAATGCAGAAACTTAGCAATGATTGCCAACCCATATTCTCTCTAGAAGCATTTAGCACTGCATGATTAGAAGTATCAATATATACTGATAAATCATTCATACAGTATGTGCAGTTACTGCATTTGTAAAACCGTGTATCATAAACCACACAGGTATCTTGACAGCATTACTAGTAAAACTTATTAAAACTACTTTAGGGCTTTCTAAAAACAGTTATGTCAAACACAGATTTTCAAATCCTTGCCTAGGATTATAATCTTATCCAGAAACTATAATGAGGGATTACAATAAAAAACAAACATTATATAAGTTATCTTCATCACCTCCTTTCTTTTCTTTAGGGCCAAACAGGTGCAGATGTGCAGTTTCTGTAACAGTAAGCATATGGGTGCTTATATTTCTGAACCTAGAGCTATGGACAGAGGGTAAGAATTTTATTACACAATGTCAGCATTTGAATGAGGTAAACATTTTTGTCCAGATAGCAAAGGGAGAAGACACTTCATTAATAATTAGAAATATACTCTGCTCTTTGCTGCATTTTTTTGCTTCCTGTAGGCTTTAGCCATGAACACTGTGATAAATATGCTTTATCATAAATATGTTGAGCAAACACATCTATCGTCTCAAAATAAAAGACTGACAGAAGAGTTCCTTCAGTTCAGCTGATGCAGCATGTGGATGTTAGCCAGACTTTTCCTGTTAATCCCTTGTTGGTTCATTAGTAACTCGCTGCACACAACAAGTGACTTTTATGCCAACCAACAGTAAAAAATCACAAGGAAGTCTAGCTCATACATCTATGGAAAACAGCTTGAGAAACTGGAACAAGACAGCATCTTTCGAAGTTCTGCTTAAAAAAACATCACCACACAAAACAAAACAAAACGGAAGCAGAGAGCCAGGGAAACATGAAGCCACTGCCTACTGAACCTCAGAGTCTGACTTATATCATAGCGTGCTGTTAGAGTGTGTTTCTAGTCCATACGGTGAGCTTCCATTTTCAGGAAATCAGATTCTTCCCAGAAGTCATTATCAGGACAAACAACAGAACAAGAGCGACAAGTTCAAACATCACTTTCAGGCAGGTTACACAAAACTGATGTGAAGCAAATGAAGCAAGCTGACAGGGACACTCAGTTTCTCCTAGTCTATTTACTGTAAGCTATGTGGAGCACTATGAAGGAGCCCAATAAGGTTTTTTTTAACATCTTGACAAACCCTCTTTAAAACTTTTCCTGCAGACCTCTACCTTGTAAGATCCCAATGCATACAAATCCATGTTCCTGAGCGAAGCTCACTGTAGGTTCAAAAGTCAAAGTCTTAGTTGTGCTAGGAGGTTTTTTTTTGCTGTGAGCATGATGCTATTACAGAAATTCACTCAAGGGTGCATTAGGATGTCTGAAGAACCAAGGGGGACTGTTATCATTTTTCACATGGTGAAAAACCATATTACAAATAACCTATATCCATATATATATATATATATACATATATATATATATTACAAATAACCATATATCCAAGAGTAATGCTTACCTCATTGATACCCAATAATCTTTATGAAATGAGGGTTATTTTAAACCCCCGATAAGGTTGGATGGCCATTTTACAGGCACAGCTGTATGTGAATGAACACTTACGTTAACAGTCTCAGCAGACAGTCCTCTTCAGGATGGGAACCTAAATTAGTTCAGTTGCATTTCTTTACAGAATAGGTTTGAAGCGCATTAGCGCAACAGTCGAGAGAGACATAAAGTACTGACATTTACTATCTAAATGAGTGGAAGATTCCAGTGCATAAAGCACTACAACTTGGAGACTTTCAACAGCACTAAATTCAGTAAAGCTAATCTTAAATTAAGAGGAAGAAAATACCTCTGTCTCCCTCTCCTGTCTTAAGCCATATACATGAGTGTATTACTGTCTCCTTCCTCCATTATTACACTCTTTGCTATCAACTGAATAATTTTCTTTATAAAATGGTCATTTACATCTGCCCAAAATTACCATTATCAATCAGATTATTAATTTTAATTGATTCTTTAAACCTCATCACTATATGCTTTCTGAAAGCTGCTATTATGTAAGTTTAGATTTGTTGCACTGGAAAGATTAGGTCTTGATGTACACCTTCTCCATGTGGTTCTGCAAAGTGGACACGTGTTTTAGTGTGAGCTGGCAACCTCCCAAATGGCTTGTACATTTTGGGAGCAAAGAGAGATACAGCAGAGATGCAAAGCACACACAAGACACAAAGATTTGTTTACATATTAATCTTTAAAAAGTGTTAAAAGTTAGTCTTTAGAATGTGTCAAGACTGGCTTATGCATCAGAAATTTTTATGACCTGTCTGTGACCTCTTGCCAGATGACAGAGACTGCAATTTTATGCAGCTCTTGCAGAGATATATAGAAATGACTCTCTGGATATCATGGAGGCATCCTTTTCCATTACGGTAATACAACAATATATGTTTCTGAAAGGGATGTGCAGGGTTTATTTTGTTGTAAGGTCACTATCTTATGGAACACCATATATAGTCTTCATGTTTTAGATATATATAAATTAAGAACAAATACAATTTTATTATATGGAAAATAGTATTGAAAACTAACTCTTATTTCCTTTTGCTCTAAGCCTGATATAAATGTTCCTACATTTGTCCAGTTTAGATTGTCTCGAACTCTATGAAGTAGTGAGCTCCCTATCTTGTAAAGGGAAAATCAATGTTATTACAAATGAAAACGCCAAGAATAGTTTTCATCAATGAAGTGGATCTAAAAGACCAAAATGTTCAACATGTCATTCTAATATAACACACTAAGGTGTTTGCTCACAGATTCGAAATGTGAGTTTACTATTGCAAGATAGAAATATGATAGGTAAGCATGTCAGCTTTAGGAATGATCTCTAAAGCAATGATCTGTAATGTGACTGATAAAACTAACCCTGAATTCATGATCCTTTTACATTTAGAAATAATAGTTTTATTTGCTATTTATTTATCCTCTGCACTGTCTACTTTACCATAGTACGTTTGATGCTTCCATCAACTGTCATATTAATTTTGGCCTCTTTATCAGATTTGATCATTTTCCATTTCACATGGGGACATCTTTCTCAGATATATTATGTTGCAGCAGCCAGCTCCTCACTCCTCTAGACCTGACAGCATCACTATTGCCATTGTACATCTCAACATATCTGAGGTTAAGAATGAGCCTTTCATTCCTTTCTAAAAGTCCATATTTTTCTGAGCTTGAACTTCAGCATAACCTTGATTTTTGCATTCCTCCGTTTATGTTTGCATTGTTTGATAAATGATTCTACCTGCAAATTCAAGGCAGTTATTTTTCTATATTCAAAAGCAAATGCTCTACTAAGACCAGTTTGCCCTGTGTTCTCAAATAGTGTTCCTCACGGAAAGTCATTGAAGGAATGTGAATAGAATCTAGTTGTATTAGAACCTCTTTTTTGGTACATTTAATTCTGTACATTGCAGAAATTGATACTGTAATCCTCTTATGATATAACTTTATTGAATTGCTTTCATACTGTAGTATATGTTAGCTGATCTTTAGTAACTTGGAGGCAAGTACACTGCTAGCAAGTATCACATTTATACTGAAGAAACAAACACAGTGAAGGTAGGTATAAGATTTTACAATATATAGTTTTTACTTCTAGGTAATGAATACGCTTCATCATGTGTCTTATATTTTAAGCTACTAATGTTTTATGTATATCTTGACCTTCCTACTAATTTACAAAGAAGAAATGTAGTTACAACATCCCTGTGAAAAATCCACGTTGCTCTTTAATTTTAATATCTTATAAAATTTGCAAGAGAAGCCAGATAACATTTGCTTTGCTTTTATCTTCACTGGCAACGTATGACAAAGAGAGTTCAGAATGTTCCAGGGAGTTCAGAAATGTAAAACAATACGAAATATTATATTTAAGGCACCTCAATTGTCAAAACACACAGCAAACCCAAGCGTGACCACTGAAAAGCCTTGCTACTGTTATTTCCTTATTCCGCATCTCCTATCGCTACCTCTGAATGCCTCATCAGTTTTTTGATTGATGCAACAGCAATGTTCAAGCCCTATGCTCTCTTTTGCCACGACATGTCACTAGGATCTGTGCAAATTTGTCTGTCTGTCTGTGTGTGTGTGTGTGTGTGTGTGTGTGTGTGTGTGTGTGTGTGTGTGTGTGTGTGTGTGTGTGTGTGTGTAGAGGTAAGGGGAAGACAACTGTGAACAGTTATCTGTTCCTCAGAAATAAAGAACAAAGAATGAAAAGCCATGAGTAATTAAAAGGCCTATAGAGATAAAAGGACAGACCACATTTAAAGGACAGACTGTCATGAAACAAAGTAACACCAACCTTTTTTCCATGACATATTTTGCTGCCATTATTCTCAGAATTACAGATATCAGTGAGTACCAGCGCCCATATTTTCCTGCATTCTTTTGAAAACATAAAAAAGGCCTACCCAAATAGCAAGGTCAAGCACTGTAAAGATAGGCATCAGGCTCTGTGCTGTGTATGGTGTCCCAGTGAAACCCTCTCAGCAGCTCCCTCCCTGTCAGTTTACATAACACAGGCAGACAGGCAGAGAAAGGATTGATTTCCATATACTGTCAGGTGATAAAATATTCTGCAGAGTAAAACAAACAAACAACAGTTTTGAACACTTCCTGTCACATGGGAGGACTTAAAAATTTGAAGCAAGTAGACTGTGTCTGCACTTTCTGTCTGGAAAAGGACTAACACTGAAGACGAGTTGGAAAGGTTAACAAGAAGGTCCTTGGAAGACCTTCAGAACAATATTTTGAGATCTCATATGAAAACAAAAAAGGTTCAAAACTGAACAGAGCTAAAGCAAGAGCAGTATGGAAGAAGGAAAAGAAATTCTAAAGTACTTTCTTTTCCCCAAGTTGGGAACAAGAGCGTTTAAATGGTATCCTAACATGCTATTCTATAAATAAATCTTAGGCTTTTATTTATACTCAGGCATGAATATAGCCTTATCATTGCACAGGAGTACTGTGAAGCTAAATATAAACATACCTATACATAGGATAAGGGAGTGGCCAGTGATAACAGTCATTAACATCTTATATTCTTCTTTAGCATTTTAAATGTGTTTCAAATATAAAGTTCCTCCTTCATAACCTTAGCCATTCCACATTTTTTTCCATCTGAGGATTATCCTTCTTAAGTAATACTAGGATTTTGCATCACATGAGAAATCCTGAGCTCCATATTTAATGCAAACAGCAAACTTGGGCAGAGGGAACCCCCCTGGACCAGAGACCATTGTGAGCAGAGAACTTTTCCACAGAAATTTTCGACAGCAATACTGATGGCTGGAGCAAATCCCATAACCTTTTGCTCCATATGAGGAAGACAACCCATAGGATGATGGCAAAATGAGTTTGACAGTAACTTCTGTTTCCCAGTATCCACCTGCTCCGTAACGTGGGTTTCAGTATTTCAACAGTGACCTGGCAGACCTGAGCTCTGGAGCGCACATCCATCAAAAGCCAACTTCTGCGGAATCCTTTTATTTATCTTCCGTCTCCCAGCAACACAAACAGGCTCAGGATTTTTCCCACGGTCCTACTTCTAGAAGCTCTACTGACCACAGGGCACTGATTTTCCGATGCCTATGGTTCTGCAATCCGCCTTTCATGGCCTGTGGGTTTGACTATTTCCTGAGCTTTCTGTGACCTTATTTCAAAAAAATGTTTTCATTTCGTTGCTTGCAGTACTTTCTAGCATAATTTTTCTTCACCGCCTCTGGCTGTTTTGTGTCCTTGCACTACTTCTTGCTCACTTTGTCAATCACTAATAACATGTATCACTCTGCAGCCTCCTCTTTTGGATGAAGAGGAGCCATGACATTGCTCTTCTTTGTCATGGGCAGTAGTCACTTGAAATATGAACATGAACTTTCAAGGAGAAAGTTTGCCCCTACTTTTTCTAGGTTCTTTTCCTAACTGTTACAACATGCTAAAGGCTGCTTTGAGTTCATCACATAATTCGGAATCATGATTCTTTCTGTTAGGTTATTCAGATTTGCTATAAATCATTCTGTAACTTGTCTCTCCTCTTTGATAATGCTTAGGATTTCTTTTTTTAGGATTTTTTTTTTTTTGCTTTTTTACTTCAAACAGTTATAATATCTGTCTGCATTTTATAGATAGAAATTAAAGCTGGCACATTTCATGCAAAAAATAAGGCAAACATTTTCAATAGCTCAACAATTCAACTTATGGAGCAATTTAGTTAATGACGATAGAGTGTTAACTCTTCCTGAAAGATATGGTCTTGGACTTTCCCAAGTTCATGGCGCAAAAGAGGTATTACATGTTTCCGTTAATAAACATCTTTTTTTAAAAAACAAAATATATTTGTAATAATTTTTAATAATTTTTAATATTTTTAATAACCTTCAGACATGGTTAGGACCATAGTTAGGAGAGTGATTTGAGCAGTAATCCCAGGCTGTTTACATAATTAACCATATCACTTTTCAGATGACTTGTGATAGCAATTTTCAGTCCCTTCATCTAGCTTCCAGCTACAACAGTCGATCATTTATAGTCCGGAGTAAATGATTTATTTTATATTTTGCCCATAAAAACTTTGTTGAAATAGCTCTGATGGAAAAAAGGCAAAATCTAGCCACAAGAATTGTTAAAACAAATTATTAAACACATATTTTGTGTTACATATTACAACCTGATACTTATTACAACTTGATACTAAGTATGAAAGCTTTTGTGAGATATCCCTATAATCAAAAAAGTGCTACACCTAGGGAAGGCTGGCAGAGTCTCTGGTATTTTTCCTTTCATGTGGGAACCATCTTCAATGATCCACAATAAATTCAGAAGACATTTTGAAAAACCGCAAAATTTGCAGGGAATCATTCTTCATCCTGATGACCTACATCAGTGAAACTTGTTCTGTGCAGAAAGTTTTGAAGTTTATCCTAGTCTGTCCTATTGCTAACTCACTACTTTATATTGTTGCAAAAGTAGTAAAAATGTCAAGGTAAAAATTTAATATAATAATTGTCTGAAACCAGACGAAGATGTTCACAGATGCACCTGGGTCTGCTGAGAGTTAAATACATTTAGAATACTTACACTTCAAATATAAAGAATTGGATCACTGAAGTTGAGTGTACTCTTTCAAAACATGACCTATGGAAGACAAAAATTACTAAACAAAAAATCTTCCTATTGAAAAAACAACTTAAAATATAACTTGGGGGAAAAGAAGATATGAGAGAAACTCTTAATATTTTTCAAAGAATTCTGCAGACTCAAAATTATAAAATTGCAGAATTTAAAGGATCTCAAGAATCCGACTAGTCCTTTCTCTTGCATTATACTTATATCATTCCTGACAGATATTTTCAAAACATTAAGAAATTAATCCCACCCCAAGCAGAGTACTCCAGCACTTTACAGTTCCCCAGAAGAGTTGACCCCTGCCCCAGCCCAGTATTTTCCCCAAATCTCCCAATGTTTTTTTGCTGCTCTTTGAGCCCATTTATTGTCTTATCCACATATCTCTGTAAATCTGTCCCTCACAATAGTCAGGTCTAATTCTTTGAAAAAGTAACATAATTTTCGTATGTACTTTCATATACATCTTGCTTATGAACCTCTGGTGCATTATGTTTTTTTTTTTTAACAGAAAACTGAATACCTAAATTGTTCAAGCTACTTTTCAAACCAGTTTTGTAAAAAAGGAAAAAGTCTTTGGGAAAGACATTTTTCCTAACAAATAAATCTAGAAATTTCAGAATCATCCAGAAAAAAATCCTAAAATTTAGAAAACATAATTCTTATTAAAGTGACTACTGACTACTTTGTTTCTGCATTATATTCCTTCTTCCATTTCTTCTCCTTTAGGTTATAAGTTTCCCTAAGCATTGACTATATTGTTAAATACATTCAGAAAATCATATTCAGTATATCATAATCTAAATTATACATGTCAATAATATGAAATGAGGCATCCAATCTCTCTTTTCAAGTGGAACATGCCTGAACTGAAAAGTCTAATGCTGACATGCTTTCTATCCCATTTGAAAGCCACTGTTTATAGTTCATTTTGCCTCGGATTCAGAACAGCTGCAGCTAACAAAGTAATTCTAACTTTACACTATTTAAGTAAAGTCAGCATGTGTCCCTCACTCATATAAATATGATCATGTCCACAGTAGATGAAAACTCACAATATGTTTGTTTATTGCAATGGAAAGGAAAGTCCTATCAGAAGTCCCACAAATACAGAGAATAGCTGGGCACACTGATTTTGCATTTCAAGCTCTATATTAGTTGAAAGATAATTGAACTCTAGGTGTAGTCATAGAGTTCTTGACTCGCCAGAACAGTTACATATCTTGTATTCGTTATTTATTCAAGCAAATATTTTGTGTATTTTGAATGACTGCATATCTTGTATGAAATAAATTTAGCTCTGATATGGTAGCTGTGGGTGGAGAGTTTGGGGTGGCTTACTGCTTAAGCTGTAACAAGTATTTAGGTTAGGACCCATTTTAAAAAATTTGATCACGAGTACCTGTTTCTGACCTCACGAACTCTTCTGGAGCAATTCAGTGTTCTAGCAGAGAAACTGCTTTGTGCCAAGGCAGCTGCTACCAAATATTCAACATACAAATTATTATACTCTTGAATGTGTTGCTCTCTGAGCAAAGACGAGCCCTAAATTACTGTCTCATTGCACATGAACAGTTTATGTGGCTGGATTTCAATTCCCTATAATTTACTGAACACTAGAGAGCTTTACTACAAGGTTCAGGATATACTAAGTGAAAATCAAGTATAGATGAAGTATAGGTCATCCATAAGCAGAATAGGGATATCTGCTGATATTTATCCCTTTATCAAAGGGATAAAGACAAGCTGAAAAGCATCTGTTACAGCATCCGAGAAGGCAGACGGATTTCCAGGGCATGTGTTATAAGTGGGAAACTCCCCTGCCCCCCCCCCCCAAAAAAAAACCAACAGTTTGGCTGAGGTTGGGCTGTTAGACAAGCAGAAAGATACCCAAAGAAAGTGGGTTGAGACTCATCCAGATCCTTTGTAATCTATTCACACTGAAAACATGCACCTTGTGTTTTAAATAACTGTATTCAAATTTTTTTTAAAAAGGCTTATTAAAGTTTAATTCAAATCTTAAAAAAAAAAAACCCAAAAAACAAAAACTTCAAAACTTTAATTGAAAGCTAGTGCCCTATTTAGACTAGGCTATTTTAATGGGATAGATAATACCACATAAAGGACACCCACAAACAGAATTCAGCTTCACATTTCGACTTGCTTTAACACAAGCTAATAGAGTGCCTTAGATTACCTTTCCATTATCAAAAATAGAAGGTACATGAATAAACATGCACATCAGATTTTAAGAGAAATGAGTCAGAGCTCTCCAATTATGTTTCTTTTCATTGCTCCCTTATTCTAAATTTAAGAAAAGACCTAATGTGTACATCTTATTGCATCCTTATCAAAGTCCTGTGAGTGTATTTAATCTCACTTTATCTGATCAGGATAACAGCAATAATAACACTGTGAAACGCAATAGACCACATTGTTAATGTTGTTTATTGAAACAGATAATGAGATCTGCTATCTTACCTTGGGAGAAATATTGACAAATAAAACTTTTCTGGATAAATATTCTTGTCTATGACTTGGATAGTATTCAATGAAAAATTCAATTTTAATATGAATTTAACTTCACATTCTTAATATATTTTGAAAATTGCTTCATTTCTATATACTTAGCACTTGACACCTACCCTAAAATCTCTAAGTATTTCTCAAAAATATTTTACAGGAGTATTTGTCTCTCTCCTTTAGAAAGGGAAATAAAACTAATAGGTAATGACCTGCCTTTCCTAATACAGTTATGGAGCCAAGAATAAAACCAGTATAGCCTGTTTCAATCCTGGCATTCAGTCTACTGTATTAAAGCTTAAAGCTATCTAAGACATTGTTACTGCAATTCGTATAATTGTTTTGAGAGTGTTCTTAGTCTACTGTGAAAGATTAAAAAAGCGAAGGTAAAGTACTGCCTTGCTGTACTCCAAATTGTACTTCCAAATTGTAATTTGGAAAAGGTAGAAGCTGCTCCTATTTTATAAAATAACAGATGACTAAGGGATTAAGCTTAAAGAGCTTCCAAGACTGTTCAAAATTTTTCATCTTGAAGGCAGAGCTTTTTCGTAAGGAATCGGAATCACAATAGCTTAATGAACTACTGAAGTTCATAAACTCCTTAAAAACAAATGTGTCAAAAAACTGTCCCTACAGATGGATGACTGTCCATTTATTTCTATCTGCTATGTTCTTTAGCGTAACACTAACTATGCAAAAAGTCTAATATTTTACTTGCTTGACACAATTTTTCTGAGTGCTTCTCACTCTGAATATGAGATTTCCACCCTCACTTGATCCCTTACATGCCAAATAGAAAGGATAAAGAAGAATAAAAGGGGAAAGGAAAGCTTTTCAATTCATGTTATGACACAGTATACAATATATAGCTACAATGAGTTTTATTTTGAATTGCACATGCTATTGAAACACCTTCTGTCAGACGCATAAAATAGACCAAGACAATATACACAACTAATAAAAAACCTGAATTTTGCCACTCCTCACGCTAGCCTATCACCACATATACAGTGAGATTAATGAGTTGGGACACACCATACCAGCTGTGTATGAGCTGCTCTGGCGATCTGCACAGGTGCAGTAATTTCCACAGTGAAGGGATGACTTTGGACTTTTTAACAGAACAGCTCACAGCCCAATCACTTGGGGCCTAGTGAGGACTCACTGCCGAAAAACTGAGCTGAGCATGTTTGGTGACCATTTATCTAGATGCCAGCTTGACTACTTTTTTAAGTGGGCTGCCAGATGTTTAGGCCATTCCAACAAATTGCTAAGTTCCTCTTTTTCCATCCTCACTAAACTTCCAGATTATCCGTGGTACTCTGGAAGTCTGGGGGCTCCAAACAAATTATGCTTTGATCTCAAGGTTGCCCAAGGTTTGTGAAATCATGTTCAGGCAGAGACAAACCCTTTAAGTCATGGAAGAAATAGACCTTGCAACAATGCATATAACTCAGAGAAAGATAAGACCATTCTAGCTGGATCTGGTATTCACACTTTAGTTGAAATGATGGCACAACTTTCCATGATATGCAGCTATAATCACTCCAATTATAAAACATTTAGATTTTCCATGCATGCTTTCTGCTTTAGGAAGAAAACATATGCTCTTTTAAATTCCAAATAAAAGTGGAGTAGACGTTTCTGAGACTGAAGCTTGTGAAAAATTAAGTAGAATTGTCTTTTTTCCCCCTACCTATTTATTTGAAAACCCCTAGTGATTGCATGCTAGAGAATAAGAGCCTGAAATATGGCAGAAAAAAATTCCAAGGTTAAGAGGCAGACTGTGATGGATTTCTCATTATGCTTTCAGAGAGGACTAAGGGAATCTGACTGGAAGTTTCATCCCTGTTTTTTGGGTTGTGGTCGGCAGAAGCAGAGGGAAAAGAAATATTCTGATGGGGCTTAGGTATTGAGGAAAAGAAGGAAAATTATTAGCACCAGAACTGAAACACTTTGAATTCTGTCATTTAGCTACTTGCTAGAACACAGGATTGAGGCTAAAGGAACAAAAGAACTGGAAAGAAGACGTGCTCACAGAGAGCTGATGAGTCTTACACTGTAGCTCTTTTCAGACTTCTCTGTTACTTGGTTAAGAAAGTAGGAAGGAAAAAGGTATCACTAGCTTCTTTTGTGGGTAACAGGTAGGAAAGGATATTCAAATACAATATTTTAAGGGAGTCTTAAAAGCCATTATTCCCCCCCTGCTGCTCTCTGAAGAGGAATTGCAATAAAATGATATAACACAATGTTCATCTGCAGAAGAAAGTGAAGAGCAGCTTGTAGGAGGACTTGTGGGATGGTTGAATTAAACAAGGAGGTATTTAAATTAAATATTGTGTTTAGCTGAGGGGGAAAAATAAATACACTGAAATGACAGGAAAAGAGACAGAAACAGAAATAAGAAGAAATGGAATGCTTGGGTTCACAGAGAAATAGGGTGAAGAAATCTGAATGAGATTTCTCTGTTCCTTATTTTCTCTGTCTCTACTTTTTTCCTTCTTTTTCTTTACTTGCTGTGGATCTTTTCCTTAAGTCTTCATCATAACTATGTAAATATATTTAAATTTACACAAATGAGCACTGATTTACATTTCAACTTTGCACATCTACTGCCATTTTTGCCTTAAAGACCTTGGCAGATGTACCTGCATTCTCATATTAGAAGTTACAGAATATACATAGCTACCTAAATCATGTCTGACAGCTTCAGTTAATGTGGGTAGGTAGATTTCACAATGTGAAATACACTTCATCCATAGCAATTAAAGCATACTGCACACGTGATACGACGAAGAGAGGCAAAGGCAGTATAAAGAGTTAAAGCTTCCATGGTAACCTGGGCTGGGAGGATGCAATTGGCTCAAACGGTCCCTTCTGTCACATCTTGATTGCATGCCAGCAAATCATGAACTGTCCATCATTTCACACATCTATTTTTAGAGCATCCTCAGCTGCTACCAATGAAATGATAAATGATACATGTTCACAGAGGGCTAATACTGGTCATAAAAAGGGCTGTTTCTGCCCAAAACGTAAGCTGGAGCTTAAAGTAAAACAACATTACCAAGGTAATGACCTTCAGTAAAGACAGATTGGAGGTTTCAGTCAAACTGCCCTTTGCTTTTCTCGGCGGTAACCTGTTCCTAACTAAAGGCAAATGCAAACTATGCCAAAGACAACCAAAAATGTTTGCAGCTATTAAAGGAATAGTTCCAAATGGCCAGTACTTCTGCTGAGTCACTGTCAAGCTACAGACATGTTTATATATTACCTCTTCTATATTGAACTCTCTTCTGTTTTATTAATAAGAAAACATGCTAAACATATTTAAGTACAATATATGGACACTGCAAACACAAATACTGCATTTCTCTGGGAGACAGCTCTATTGACGCACGATGCCAAATGAACATACCCCCCAAACTACGCTGTACCAGCAATTCAATGCTGTGTCTGCGCTCCAACAGAAAAAGGCAAAATAGACACAGACAAACTTGGGAAGAGGGATTATTTTCTGGAAGGAAAAACATACAAGATAATTCTTCCTCAGGTGGTCAAATCTAAACCAATAGAGGAAGTCGTGCTGTTACAGGGAACGACGGCACAAAACCTTCCACCTAAAGTGCCCACAAGTGCCAACAGAGATGATGCCTTAAAAAAAAATATCTCAACATCAGGACCTTTCATAGCTCTGCTCCTCTCACACAGCTTTATCATTTCTAAACACGGAGAATTAGCTCAATATTTTACAGGTTACAGATATCGATCAGTAAATAGCTTTGAATCACAGTTTATTCCCAGGAACCTTATATAATTTAAAAAAGGTAGACCAAAATGTCTTTGGAGAAGAGACTGTAAGTTCTTAGAAAGTTTTAATCAGTCCCCAAACTATTGGAAATTCACACTTGCTTTAAAGGGTTTGTATTAAATTAAGATAATTTGCTTTTAGGGCTGAAACCTTTTTATATATACATAACACTTCATATTACACCCAGGATAGCAAACTGTAGCATTTCGGGTGATTTTACTGAAAGAGATAATATGTTCTGAAAAACAGAACAGCAATATTATTTCAGTTGCTCTGTTTTACTTGCTAATCTGCCTGTTTGTCACAGCAGAGCTTTTTCATATAAATAGGTGAATTCTTTCCTATTTTAATGCATTGTGTTTGCCTTTGAAGCTGAAAAAAGCTCTTGCTTTTAATGTAGCCTTCTCTGTATATACCTCGTCTAAAGGAAATAAGAAAAAATATTGATCACTGAGGTACTATATAGTTCTCAAATTACAGATTTTTTTAAAAGGATAGACGAAACTCTGTGGAACTGATTATTTCTGAAGTACAAAAGAAAACTTTGGAAATGTCACTTCATTAATGTCACTGTTCTGTTCTTCTTCTACAGAAGATCAGTCTTCCTTAACTATGAGCAGGCTCATTTTAGCATTTAAGAAAAGATTTCTTTTTGTTTCCATGCTACTGGGAAGCACTGGAGTTAGACTTGTACTAAAGATATCTCATATTAGTGGGCCACTTCCAGCTGTCTTAATCAAGAGGCTGTCGCATACACTTACTAACGAACTAGGGTTAAGGGCTTTAAGACCGCAAAATGTTAAGGTCTTAAAGACCCCAAAACAATTCCACAAAACCAATTAGAAAATGTCCTTTAAAAAATAGACAAATGTTTTTATAAAATCAGCTTTGTTACAAAGCTGATCGATTGATTATAATTGTACTGATCCTTTTAAGTGCAACATTCCATTAGTTTATGAATGAGTAACATCAGGTCAAATCACTTTTTCCTCAGTCCTTTCAGGTACTGTTATGGCACCAGTATGCAACATTTTCAAAGTACATTAAAAAGTTCACAGTCTTCCAGAGCCATTTGGACTCTCGGTAGTTAGCCGGCGTACCTGCGTGGTGACAGAAACATCCTCTTCATTAGGTAGGAGGAAAAAGGACAGAGACGCTTCCACCCATACCTCTAAGGCATTGACACTGGGTTTATACATCAGAGAATCACCTCCATCAGGGAAACTACAGAATCTAGATAGGCATAAAGGGCCCATGACATGCTATGTCATGAAGTAGAAAAAAATGTACCCTGTAACCCTTCGTTAGAGTATGCTGAATTTCAATGCATGAATGCTTTGCATAACTTTCTCATTCACGGAAATTTTTGCCAGCTGTTCTCCTTTCGCTGCCAAAGGTAGAAAGAGAAAAAAGGTGAAGAAAAGGGAGGAAAGAGGAAAACAGAGACTGTCCTGCTAGTCACAGGTAGGGAAAGAAGGAATAGAGCTATCCTGGTCAGATCAGCTCTCTCTGCTTTCTTCTCCCCTCCACGCAGAAATCTTCTTGTCTAGGAAGAGTGGGCGAGGGAGTTCTGCCTACTTCCCAATTCACCACGGATCACCAGTGTACATAGACACAAGTGAAAGAAAATTACTAGGCAATCCTTAGAAAATATATTTGTTTTACATTTATAGTACTTTTTTGGTGTTTATTTTGATATCCCTTTTTATTTATTAAAAATAAAAGTATTTGTGTGTTTTGGTTTTAACTTATAACTGCTTAGCTGCGTGCTGACACTTCTGCTAGCACTGTGTATTTTGTGTGCCACTCCATAGTACCCTGTGAAAATTATATGTTGTACAATATGATGAGAAAGTTAATTTTTGTATTATTGACACAGCACGCATATATAAACTAAATTCCCTATCTACCTACCCTTTAGTCATAGGTAGTAATACTTTGTTCCTCAAAACAACTAGAGTTATTAAAAAAAAAAGTTCTATTCCATGTGAACAAGCATAGTAAAATGAAGCCCTTAGAAAAACATTTTCTTGATAAAAATGAATAAACATGACTCTATTGATGCTATCATTAATAATCTGGAATATTTGCATACGTGTGAGCAAAGATGGATGACTTTAAATAACTGTCACTAATTAAGAGACTGAAAGAAACCAAAGACTAATAATACTTTATAAAGCAAGATAGGCATATTAGCATACTGCATTCCATATCATTGTTGCAATGTCAGAAAGACAAATATTCCTGATTACACCTGAAGCAATACTATAACTAATGCAATCAATCACAGCAAGGGACCTCTGCTTGTTGTTCATTTCTAATATAAACTCTGAATTTTACGTTAGTTCTGTTGCTGAAATATAAATATGAAAATGAATAAGTTTGTTGTAATAATATGCTGGTCAAAGGACCTACTTGCAACTGAATTATTTCAGGCCATTGCCTAAAAGTACCTAATTAATATGCAGTCTCAATCGAAGTCATGTAGTTAGAAAAGAGCAGCAGATCATTTAAAAAGCTATTTTTCAGAAATACTGCCAGAAAAGCTGTTTATTTTGTACGTGACAACAAAATATCTCTTTTTTACTGAACATTTGAGAGATTTTTTTTTCAGTTAGCCAAAGACTGAAAAAACTCACAAAGTGGTAATAAAAAATGATTTAACTCCAGTTAGCATGGCTCGCTATTAATTGATGCAGACAGACTATTCTGAGCTACATATTTTGGGATATGCAGAGTGCGAAGTCTTGAAGACTGGTAGAGAGGCATACTAATAATGTCAAATTCAGGTAATATTTAAATATTCTGACAATTTTCCCTTGGCTAAATCTTTGAAAGGCAGTAATCCCAATCCACTTTTCAAGGACTTCCCAGAACTAAGGCATTCTTGTATGACACAAGCTACTTGACAAGGTTATTGGGGATTAGGGATCCGATTGGGGATAAGAAGTTATTACTAGATTTGTACAGGGGATGAGACCTATGAGAGGATGGATGTTCTACCACTCATAACACTCACTGAATGTAGTGAACAGCACTGTTGCCATATTTCCAATACACAAACGGAAGGACAGTCCATCAGTGAATAATGTTAGCTACTGCTCTTTAATAATAACCTAGTCCCTTTGGAGCACAGTTCTTAAAGTGCTTCAAGGATTCATTCATTTTGTCTCATCACAAGATATAAGCTTTAATATTACTATCTCCTATACCTAATTTAAAAAAAAAAAGAGGAAAAAGGTAGCTAATGGGGCCAACATTCAAAAAAGTCTTTTTTTCCTGGACTTCTCAGCTTTCCAGTGCCAAGGAAGCATTTCTTTGTAAGTACCTTGGTATTTTCTCTATAAATTTCATCTCTCTCATGATCATGCAAGCAGCATGATGTATCGTGTCCTGAGAATTTGGCTAGACAACTTAAATTGTTGTGGCCTTTGTTCTGATCCGCATCCAGTAAAAACAAACAAATCTGCATATGTTAATTGCTGCTATTTCCTACGTATGGTAGAAGGTGGGCGTAATATTTTATCGGGCTTTTGATATTGTGATTACTTTGACCAGACTCCTAGAGCTATTCAGCTGTCGGTACCCCTATTTTTCCTTGATGAGGAGAGAACATGACGGTATTTTTTTGCAGCAATGCAGGTGTCTGGAGGGAAGGACATTGGGATGGTTGCACATTGCTTCTTCTTTTACAGTTACATGGAAGGAAAAATGACAAGTAAGGTTCTTAAAGTAAATTCTAAGAAATCTAGGAAAAACACGTATCAGCAATGTGCCAATAACACAACAAGCCATCAAGGGCACTGCTTATTGTATCTGGGACTATCTCAAAAGGCAAACTTAAAGCCACTCCAATTTCCTCCTACCTCTTCAAAACTTTCCCTATAAAACAAATTTCACCTACGCTACATACTTAAGCAGAAAAATATTAGTAATAGAGGAAATCTGGATGTTGAAAAAAGAATTCATGGTTCCCTCAACTGTGGTTAGAAATCTGTAGTTAGAAACATTTTTTATTTTTGAATGGAAATTTCTAGAGTAGGTTAAAACACTGGGGCTTGACAATAATCAATGACAGAAGAAAAAAATAATTCATTTTCCTAAATGATAGTGACTTAATTTCATATTGTTTCACAATGAATAAAAAAGTATTAGTTTGACTTTAAGTCAAGCTGTGAGTGACAAATTCAGATTTCAGATTCAGTTGTGCCATTTTACAAGCATCCTCACCCCTCACTCAGTGAGAAACCATTGGAGAGCAACACAGTGGAATTTGTCTTTTTTGGAGGCCAGTGAAGTGAAAACGTGTCCTCTGGCGGCTCAGTAACAAACAAGCCCTCAGAATGGTGCTACAGGTTTATAACCTTGATGTGATCGAAGAGGGACACTGCAGGTTCTATTGGGAAAGTCCACAATTAAAAACTACTGCCATTTCATTTTTCAGTGTACTGGTCCATAGACACATCGTACAAAAAAAGGCATAGTGAATACACTTCTTCAGAGAAAGCATAAGAAACTACTACCTGGAAGACAAAGAAATGCTCTCTTGCTTCTGAAAGCCAGACATTATACAGGTGTTAAGCTGTTGAGCAAAGAATTGGAGACAGGTATTTAAGTTCGTACATCACTACTATTTCCTTGCACTGATTCTGGCTGGGAAAAACAAAATGTATATGACAACTGCAGCATACTTTTGACAAGAGCAGGTAGCAGTGGCATCTGCACTCGTTCCAGGTTATACCAGCTTGCACTGAATATACTTATACATACCAACAACCTATCTGATTTAAAATCAAAGAATTTTTTGGCTAGTTCACAGAGTCGTGAAACAGAGTCATCTTCGGTTCAGCTGAAATCCTAGAATTCGTGCAGAAGGCGATCATAACCCTATGCCAAAGAAATCACCTTCCTCCGAGGTATTTCTGTTTAGCCTCTGCACTTGAGCAGAAGAGCTCACAGTGACCCTCACTGCTAGTGCTAGTGCTGGGGTCTCAGTGTGCTTGCTGGCTTGTTAGCCCCAAGCATTTAGAGACGCAAGGACCTGAGTGAAAATCTGATTCTTTTCTCATTCTTAGATCAAAGAGCTGAACAAAATTAGGAATCAAACGCCTTGCTTCCTCTCTACTTTCTCCAAGGATGTAGTTACCACTGTCTCTGACAGAAAAAATGATTAAGGCTGCATCTCCTGCTGTTCTCTGTTACTGTCTGAAGTGAAGGAAGGAGCGAGTCCTTCAGCTCTGCATGCTCTGCTTCTTCACATCTGTGTATCTGCTGCTGCGCCGGGTAAAGAAAGATTGATCTGCCATTCTCTTCTGTTACTTATTTAACAATTCCTTTAGAAACAAACATGGTAGAGACAAAGTTTCCTGCTTCGAATATGGTCTTCCTTTTCAAAAATGTAATTATTAACTTTTTTCTTCACCTAGAACAAGTGAAGTGGAGCCTTAGCTCTCCTCCTCAACACTGAAGTCAGTTCAAACAAGAAAGAAGTCTCCAGCTGCCCCTTTGGGAGCAGGAATGAAGTCTTTCAAGAAAAGTTTTGATAGCAAAATCTCTCTCTGCTTCAAAATACTTTTCTTCTTCAGACCTTATATCAGTTCTGCCTTTGTTTAATCCCTGATCCTTCCTCAGTTACTAGCGTTCTTTGCTTTCCTCCGTCCTAGGCCACATCAAATACCTTTGAAACTCTGGGTAGCTAAAAGGTGTATTGGTTTCATAAACATTGCTTGACATGCTCTAGTCTGAGCAACTGGTTACAAGAAGATAGATGATGGTATTTTGCAAAATATGCTTTCTTTTTTCCTCCTTCAATACTGCTCTGAGGCTTTAATTTGGATTCCTCTTAGCTAGAGAGAGATAATTTTATTTTTACTATATTAAACTGAACATCAATGTATGGAACAAACAACAAAAAGGCTATTGGCAATCAAACTGTTAAAGCGGTACTTTCAGCCTCTCTGCTAACTTCATCCATAAAACATCTATAGCTGTTCTTCTTCTTTCAGGATCTCTCAGAATTTCAGTCATGATTTTCTGTTCTCTAAAGTGCTGATCTCAGTCAAAAGCTGTTTCACTCTCCTCCTACAGAGGAAGCAAATTGTTTTAAAGCAAGAATGTCAGACCAAGAACATTGCAAGAAACTTTGTCGCTATACATCAGAGGCCAATTAAGAATCAAAATAGGAGAAATAATGATAGTCATCATTCTTCTTAATTTATATTTAATAACAAAAATAAACTACTTATGATGTTTGCTGTAGTATAACATAGATTTAAAGAGCCATTCCTTAGATCATTGTAAGTATCTGTAAGAGATACTATTCACTAGAATCTAGAAAATGTGCCCAGCTAATACCTGGAATAGGTAAGACACTGCTGTACTCTTGCAGACCTGACTGATTTATCTTGGTTTTCTGACTTGTTCAAATTAATTAGTGACAGAAGCTGCACTACAATTTATTAACTTTGTGTGGATGAATTAATCCTGATTATCTCTTGAGCGCTTAGCACCTCTTGTTTAAGTTTTAACTGAAACCTAGAAAGTTTATTAATGAATTAGCAATGCAGGTGAGACACAAGGTGTTTTTTGCTCGACAGTTTAATTTTAAGGTTGATGTCTATGCAAAGTTAAATCTCTGGAGAGACCCCTAAACCTATGTGATCAGTAGCCTATGCAAGACTGAAACATACACAGGCACAATACAGAAATCAGTATTTTAGAGGAATTCCTGAAATCAAAACGTACAGAGTAAAGTAATGGTAGGCACTATGAATACCACGACAAGAAAAAGCATGATCTTCCTATCAACGCGTGATATTTCATTTGGGACAAATCTCTTCTTTTATTTTACTTGCATAGGATTCTTAGCTGAGGTTATTTAAAGTGGTTGGAGCTACATGGCCTTTTCACATTTTTGGCTATGATCTGTTAATTAATACTATGCAAGGATTCTTAGAACATTGTTTCCACTGATATTTCTGAAGATTAAATGGTTCAGGAGATATGATGGCATATTTCTCATTAGTGAAAATCTGCAAAAGCAGCACATCTGCAAAAATACTGAAGGAAGAAATGTTTGAAATATGTGATTATAGAATATGCAAGTACAGACATTCCTAGGAAAGAAGTATAAGCATCAGGGAATGAGAAGCTAACAGGTTATCATACAAAAAACATTACACATCTCTGGCCAAAAAAAAAGTATTTTACACTGGGACAGAATAGGTAAAAAGAAGACTCTTCTTTGAAGTCCTGCTCTCTGCTAAGAAGAGATGGACACTGCAGACCTTACCTTTGTGAGAGGTCAGGAAAGGTTAGCTTGTTTCTTATGGCAAAACAATACATGAAGAAGACTAGCTAGAGCTAAATAAAAAGGATGAATACCAGGAAGAAAGAAAAACTACTTAAACTGAAGGGAGCATCGGTGGTTAAACTGTCCATGAATAAGTTTTGACTGAAATTAGAAGGTTCCTAATTGTCCACAGTAGAGCGGTTATCCAACGGGAGTTGTCAGAACAAAAAGACTTAATGGTTTTTAAGAAAGATCTAAGTATTTTTATGAAAGGAATTATATGCTTTTGTACCCACAAAGGGAGAACCTTGATGACTCTGGTGGTTTCTTCAGTTCAGTGTTCCCAAAGACTCACACTGTCAACCATACTGCTTTTTTTCCCCTTCACTAGATCTGAGTAATAGAACTGCAGTCTACTGCAGAACTGCAGAACTTGCAGGCTTCGAACCTTTGTTTGATAGCTATTAAATTAGATTTTACCTCTTTAGTTCTGTCCAGATTAAATACGTTTATAGCACAGCGTGACACAATGAGACAAAGGAACAAGTGGCAATTACTTTGTCTATTTTGGTCTCCTTCATAGTTAACCATGATTTAAACATTGAAAAGTGGGTGAAGAGATCTCTGCCAATCTGAAATAAAGCAAACTGAGAGAACAGGACTAGGCAAACTAACCATGTTTAAGCTATAATAGTTTGCAAATAACATTTCTCAGAATAGATTTTTTTCCAAATCTCAGGAATGATTTTTCAATGAAGAGCCAAAGAAAGAGGTATAAACATGCAAGACCTTCTCAAGTTAAAATATCCTGTTCTCAAAAAAGTCACAAAGAGGATTATCACAACAACATGTAATTCCTACCCTAGTGAACACAGAGGACGATTTAATCAAAGAAATAATGGTCTTATTTATTTCATAGGGAGTTCTGGCAGACTTCCTCCTGTCAGTTAAAATTGTAAGCATTTTGCTAAGGCTAAATGCCACGAAATTTCACCAGAAAGAAAGGAGAAACGTTTTACCTTTATACAGACAGCAGAGTGTCACCAATGTCAGTGCTAGTGCTCACCCTCCCCAGGGCTTGTTAGCTCCATATATTAAAACATCTGCTAAGTAGCACGGAGACCATACCTGTCCTCAGTTATCTCCACTTCACAGCTGAATTTTTTTGAAGTTGAAACCCTTTGGTATGCTGAGTGTGGGCATCCTCTGCAGCAGCTTTTAAAACTTACTTTCATGCCCCAGCACTGAATGCCAACATGTACTACAGGAGAAGGAGAGAGGAGCCGTGGCTTATCTCCCCAAGTCTGAAAGTTACATTTTTTGCATGCCAGGCTTGGGTGTTGTAAGACCCCTTCAACCCTGGGCACAGACCTTCAGTCGTGCCTGGCTACATTTGCCACCTGAAAACAAAGAGGCCACAAAAAAAACTCCAAGTCCCTTCTTTAAAACTTTTTTTGAACTCAAAATCTAACTTCTAAACCAAAAAAAAAACCCCTAACCTAAAAAATGCACCTTCCAATAAGTCAAATTTTTGTGCAACATAAATAAAGAGTCTGGTAGTCCAATTAATAAACAGGAATCTGCTTCTACTGCAACGCTCTCAGTCAAAATGCAGTTAGTTTAGAATTTGTCTTTCTTCCCATTTTTGTTTAGGTAGATTCGGACAGATGACTGAACCAATATAACAACACTGAAACAACTTCAGGGTATCAAAAGCTGTTAATTGATAGTTAAATGTGAGCTTATTTTTCATGTGAAACTGCTGTACTGTATTCACTGTTGAAATAATGGCAATCATTTTCTTTGTGGCATTCTCCTGAGGAATTTTAAACAAAGCCTGCTGTAATTGCTTAGTTATTTCAGACCTGCCTAGTAATTTTCCACTGTATTAAAAGGCATTTGTTCCTGAAAGTGACTGGAAAAAAGGTACATGTCTGCTGGATGAAGCTTTTACTTGTTTTCTGTCAGCATAATTACCTTTTATTAACACACCTGGTATCTAAACAATAGCCTACTTTTTATTTCACTGATAATTTCATAGGTTCATAACTGTAGGATGTCCAGTCTATTCAAATTTTAATGAATAAACAAGACTGGTTATGTGGGCAAGGCTACGCTTTAAGTGTTTTTGAACAAAATTTTTAACTAAAGTCACAACAAAATGATATTAACTACATGTAATGTTAGAGAGAAACTTAATCCAACAAATTAGACTTTTAAGCAATACCTAGAGGAATAAAAATATCATTACTAGTGCTGGAAGAGTAGTATGTATCATAGTCCAGTGATTTTGTAAGGTAAGCAATATTATAAAGAGTATGTCTTATCCAGATATTTGGGTATTGCTGATAAACAACATGTATTAACTGACCAAAGGTCATCTAGATGAGTAAATTTTATATGATGCAATTTATTTTGTTCATCATTCTCATTGTACTACTAGATCCAATACTGTGATGAAAAATAATACCACTTCAAAAAAAAAATACCTTCAGTGAACTGCAGCTAGCATAGGAATGACACTAACACGAGAGTTCGGGACTTGGAGCAGCAGCCCAGATCCCTCCAGTGTGAAATCAGAGAAACACAAAGTGGGTCCTCAGACTGCCAGCCACTCACGTCTCCCACCAGCTTGATAAAATAAACCCTATGATGTCTTCCAAGGCTTCATAATAGCAGAGGGCTTTCGTTGCACACTGATATTTGTAGTGATTGTTTAGCTCTAAAGGCCAACCAACACGCTTCACTGATCCAGGTATTCACAGAATCACAGAATGGTTGAAGTTGGAAGGGACCTCTGGAGATCATCTAGTCCAACCTCCCCGCTCAAGCAGGGTCCTCTAGAGCATATTGCCCAGGATCACATCCAGACGGGTTTTGACTATCTCCAGCGAAGGAGACTCCACTACCTCTCTGGGCAACTGTTCCAATGCTCTGTCACCCTCACAGTCAAGAACTTTTTTCTCAGGTTCAGATGGAACTTCCTGTGGTTCAGTTTCTGCCCGTTGCCTCTTGTCCTGTTGCTGGGCACCACGGAGAAGAGACTGGCCTCATCCTCTTGACACTCCCCCTTCAGATACTGGTACACATTGATGAGATCCCCTCTCAATCTTCTCTTCTCCAGGCTGAACAGGCCCAGCTCTCGCAGTCTTTCTTCAGAGGAGGGATGCTCCAGTCCCCTCATCACCTTTGTAGCCCTCTGCTGGACTCTCTCCAGGAGTGCCAGGTCTCTCTTGTACTGGGGAGCCCAACACTGGACACAGGACTCCAGGTGAGGCCTCACCAGGGCTGAGGAGAGGGGCAGGATCACCTCCCTCGACCTGCTGGCAACACTCTGCCTAATGCACCCCAGGAGACCATTGGCCTTCTTGGCCACAAGGGCACATTGCTGCCTCATGTTTAACTTGTTGTCCACCAGCACTCCCAGGTCCTCCTCTGCAGAGCTGCTTTCCAGAGGTCAACCCCCAGCCTGTCCTGGTGCCCGGGGTTATTCCTGCCTAGGTGCAGGACCTTGCACTTGCCTTGGTTGAACTTCAGGAGGTTCCTCTCCGCCCACCTCTCCAGCCTGTCCAGGTCCCTCTGAATGGCAGCACAGTCTTCTGGTGTGTCAGCCTCTCCCCCCAGTTTAGTATCATCAGCAAACTTGCTGAGGGTGCACTCTGTCCCTTCCTCCAGGTCATTGAGGAATATATTGAACAAGACTGGACCCAGGACTGACCCCTGGGGGACACCACTAGCTACAGGCCTCCAACTTGACTCTGCTCCATTCACCACAACCCTCTGAGCTCAGCCATCCAGCCAGTTCTCAATCCATCTCACTGTCCACTCATCTAGCCCACGCTTCCTGAGTTTACCTATGAGGATGTGATGGGAGGCAGTGTCAAAAGCCTTGCTGAAGTCCAGGTAGACAACATTTACTGCTCTCCCCTCATCTACCCAGCCAGGCATTCCATCCGAGAAGGCTATCAGATTGGTCAAGCATGATTTCCCTTTGGTGAATCCATGCTGACTACTCCTGATCACCTTCTTGTCCTCCAGATGCTTAGTGATGACCTTCAGGATGAGCTGTTCCATCACCTGAAAGCTACATCCACATTCCCTGAAAGCTACATCCACATCCCTTGTGCCTTCAATACACAAACACATTTAGGCATACACATAGAAAAACATACTAATTTTCTGTTTTTCTCTCTGCTTCTTATCTGCCTTTGCACAATAGGAAAAGTTTTATTTCCCTGGGACTTGCTTTCTCCTGTAAGGCAATGAATCCCCTTAAAAAGCTGCACCGCATCAGCACAAAGCGTGTGGGTCATGTAAAGCTGCCAGACTCTCTGTTTGCAGGCATGTTGAAGAGGTGGTGGGTCTATAAATATCTCCTTTAAGCAGTTTTTAGGTATTACAAATATAAATGCTATTCTCACGTTCAGGTAAGAGTATATTTTTCCATTCTAGCAGCCCAGCTGCAACTCTTTCAGCCTATCACTTTCTTCTTCTCCTCTGTGTTCCTTCAGTATCTAAACGTAGTCTGGCTCAAAGTTAAGAAACCGCCTTATCCTCCTCAGTTACCAAATATGTGGTAGCTGGAACAATATAGGAGGTAGAATGCCATTTAATCATATTTATTGAATGCTGAAACACTGTTCCCTTGACATATTACTTATTTAGCAGTATTACAGCACATTTTCATATGACAAACAGTACTATTATAGCAGGAGCACAAAAAATGGATTCGTAATAATGTCAAACAATTTTTTTTGGCTTGATAATTTAATTAAATAAAAATATAATCATTTTATTCCTAATTTTAATACAACCTACATGGGCTTATTTACCATTTTCATCATAAATTTCAGGTTATGAATAACTTTGTTTTTTAACTGAAAATTGTTTAAAAAAATCCTCAAAATAAGAAAACTAAAACCAAGCTACAAAGAGAGTTTTCCAGCCAATAAGACTAGAAGCTATTATTTCCCATAGGGTACACTGCTATAATAGATGTGTGACACTTCTCACATTCAAGGTCACATTTATGATATATGCATTTTTGAGGGGATGCAAAACACATTCCAGAAAACGTAAATCCTTCACACTTCCTCTCATTAGATAAGCTTTTTGTTCTCCAGCTATGAGATTTTCAGATTCCTGTGCTGTTTTATTTTGCACAAGTAGCAGCTTTGTTTTGCCTGTCACGTGAGTGGCTCAAGCAGTGATCCAAGAAGAAAAGACATGGTAGACCCTTTTCAGTCGACAGCTTGTACCTCCTTTACCACAAGAGTTCCCAAAATGACAAGGGTAAGGGTGGACGGGTAGATCGCTCCTCCGGCTGCTGTTGATACCACCCCAGATTTAAGGCAGCACATGTCACCCTGGCAGAGAGCAGAGTACGGTGCCAAAAAGAGCCCGACAGACTTACCCAGAGAGGGGGAACCTGGGGACTGATGTTCTCACTGGTATTTATGCATTTTATTCACAAGTCTTCAGTGACTCTGCAAGCCATATTATTTTTTTTAAGCATGACAACAACGTAACCACTATTATCTGACTGTATTCCAGTAATCCTATCAGTGGTAATATAAATGTGCAGCAGGAAGGTGACTTCCTGTAGAAAAAAACACATTTTCAGGAATGTTCTATCTATTAGCTTCGCATTCATTATTTCTCAGTCACTTGTAATCTGAATCTTTCTACTGAAAATGGATATTGGTTTATATTTCTTCTCTAATAAAGGCATTTTTGTTCCTAGGAGCTTCTTTGCTGCCCTCTTAAGCACTTGGCTAGAACAGCAGAGTTGAATGAAAAAAGTTGATTAAGTTCAGCAAAAAAGGTGATCGAAACAGCTTCTGCTTTGGCTCTATAACTACTGTTGGTAAGATAAATATTTTTTCTGATTATATAAAATGGACTCCCAGCCACAAGTTCCTTAGCTTTTCCAGCTACGTTCTATGCAGAATCTTTCTAATATAAACTAGTATAAGGGAAAGCAGACTGAGAAAAGGAGAAAGGACATAATATTCACAAAAAGACAAAGAAACATACAATTGGAAATAGAGCTGTTTTGTTATTCTTATAGTATCCCCTTCACATATGTCCCAAGATTACATGTGAATTTTAATTTTTCTCCTCTGTTCTTATTTCTTCAACATTTTTCTTTCTTGCTATGTTCCCCCGCAGTAAAACAGATTCATACAACATTTCTAATCTTTTTTTATAGGAAAGACAAAAACAACTGATTTGCCATTTCTTAATCCCATGAACCTGAATTTTGTTAATCCCAAATTTGTTATGACACAAAGAAGAACATTGTAAATACTGTCAACAAGTGTAAAAGTTTTACTTTCAATCTGAAAGTTTTTGCCAAGTGAGTCATGTCCTTTTCTTCCCTGTCTTCACTAGATGTTATTGCTAATTTGCTATAATGTGAAGCCTTAAAAGAGCATGTTATAGAACAAAAACTAAAATTGTTTATTTTAACATGCAACTTTTCTCACTTTTTTGTAACCATAAGTTTAGACACAACTCACTTGAGATAATAATCTAAAGATCAATGTGAGATAGGATACAAAGAAAAAATCATGTTTTTTTTTCCTCATACCTCTTCCTTAAATATTATCTAATCTCATGACCAATGGATAGGATGTATTACATCCCTCAACACCTTCTCTCTCTCTAACCTCTTCTAAAAGAAGTATTTAGGTATGGCTAAACTTGTCCAGAACACTGCTGAGACGTCTTAAGTTTAAACTGCAGAATGTACTTGCAGACAAAGGGACACAACATCAAAACAGGTTTGTATAAACCCAAATGTTGCTTTACAGAAGGGTAGCAAATAACTCATTGCAACCTGATAGTCCAAAGTCTGCTGACTGCTGAGGAAATTACCCTTGAGGAAATAAGCAGGAAGTGAAGCTGTGGAGATACAATAATTCTTAACTCTTAAATTATGCTTTCAACCTATAGGTCTCCCTGCACATAGAGAAACAGAAAGCAGTCCCTGACCAGCAGAGTAGAGTAGTCAAGGTCGTCAAGCAAACCAGAGCTCCTCCAAGATCAATAACTTTTCCTTTCTGTCATTCTGTTACAGATGTGAGAAATTATCATCATAGCGGCAATTTTATTATGATATTTATGCACCTTTTTCCTACATAGCCTCCTGCTATCCAGTAGCTAAGGAGCTAGTTTTACTAGATTAACATTGGCTTGTTTTTTGGGGAATAGAAATCACATGTTTAAATTATGCTCTGTAACTGTGTGATGCTGGTTGATATTACCTGTTTGCTATGACAGACAAAATAACACATATCTGAATGGTATGAATGAAACATATCTGGCACAAGAACCAGTGCCAGAAAGAAGTAGTGCATTTTGGTTTGGGGATTTGGGGAGGGGGTCATTAGAGCTAAGAGTGAAAGTTTTCAGATTCTTGGACTATCTTCAATACAATGACAATAACACTAGAACATTTTTTAATGTTCTTTCTTTAGGGAATCAGTGAAGCATATTTTAGGGTGGCTGAATCTGCTTTGGCTGATGACAAGAGAAGCCCAAATAATCTGTGGGCTATACCTCCATTAGCTTGATACCTGTAATATCTCAGATCTGGACGCTTGTGCTTTATGCTTTGTAGACTATTATTTGCATTAAAAGGAGTTTAGTCCTCTACAAGAAAATTTTACTCACTGCTTGTAATCCCACTAATTCTAAGATTAATCTCCTTTTGAGGTTTGGACTGAGAAAGCAGCACTTGATACATCGGCATGAAACCCACAGCTTCTTGAACTGCTACAGGCTAATTCATAGGATACACAACACAGACAGCTCTGATCCATGTTTCCCGGAAAATATAAAGCAAATGTATTCCAATACAAACTGAATTTAGTTAGCCCACAGATATTATACCATGATGTAAAGAATTCCCACCACAAAAAATAAGTTTCTTCCATTACAAGTACATTTTTGCATCTGAAATACATTTTTTATTAAGAAAACACATGCTACATAATTTAAACCTAAGATTAAAAGGTTATACAGGAATGCTTAGAGAAACCATGGAGGACTCAGTGGAAGACTTCAAGCAAGCACAAATCTTGCTTGAAATATCAGATCTTTCAGAATACTAGATATCTTGAAGGAAATGTATAACTGTGCATCCAAAATGCTGACATAACGGTACGTGATCGTACCAAGTCTGAGAAGATATCAGTTTCAAAAATTTATTCTACTGAACACCCCAAAACCTCCTGTTACCATCTTTTTATTAACACTAACTTTCTGTTTGGTGACATAAATAATACAACAACTTAGGTCAGCACATTTTGAGTCCCTAGGATAATCTGAAGGCCGCAAAAGTGTTTTATTTGAAATACTTCAAATCAAGTAAAAATTGTTTATCAGGCAAAATAAAAATATTTTGCATGATAAAATGTATCTTTGAAAAAGTTAAACATTGACATCCTGGAAGCTTGGTAAAAACAGTACTTTACAGTCAAAGAGCAAGGGAAAGATAGGCCTCATTGACACAATTATGGTGGCTTAAAGAGACTAGTGAAGATAAGAAACATTAACAATATGCCCTGGACATGGAAGCCAAAGCATGCCTGCTGGAAGCACAAGCTGTGGAGCGAAGCCTATTTATTCCCTAGAGGGAATAAAAAGGGAAGAATTTCACAGGCGAGCTGCTCTAGATGCCACTGGTTCCTCTCATTATTTGAATGATTAATAGGAAAGTGATTTTCATCCCCTATCTTTCGGACAGAATCCTTCACTGGAACATCGGGAGTCTCTGCGTACTGACAGAAAAAAAGAAAGTCCTTCACGGAAAAGTTATGTGGAATAAAAGTTTTTAAGATTGAAAGGGAGAGAGTGAAAATGATGTGGGCAGCTTGCCACATCTCTGGGTGCCTCCAGTAAAAATTCTAGAGATCCTAGTTTGAGATTTCTTGAATGAGAGAAAATGAGAATGGGGTCTTAATAGCACTCTGCTGGGGCCACACAGAAACACTGAAAATGTATTTTAGCTGTATGTTTAACTCTAAACACTAGTTGACTGTCTGTCTTGGCTACTCTACCATCCAAGCATTGATTGCTATGATTTTACTCTATCTCTTCAGTCATAAATTTAAGAAAGAGAAGAAAAAAATTCTTGAAGTGGTAAAAGGCAATTAATTCTTCACTCCCTGATTTTTATGACACTCACTGCAATTTCTGACTTTTATACTTAATCAAACTTTAGTTTCAATAACTTTGGCTCCAAAGAAAATTCTTAAGGAATTCAGAAGTCATACATACGTGCTTATTCTTCAGCTTTGAGTTTTACAGAATGTTGTAGTTACACTACAACAATGCAGCTTAATACTGCATTAGTAAAAAATTTTAGATTTAAAGTTCTTAATTAAAATAGAACAACTATTAAAGGAACTGGAAAATAATAAACATAAATTGATTGTATCCTTAGTGTTATTCAGTGGCTGAAATACAGTGTTTTACAATCATATTTGAGAGGATATGAAAATTATATTCCCTGTTCTAGGCTTTAATATCACTCATTTAAACACTTTAATTAAAATGCAAATTCATCTATAGAGCAGATATAAAGACAAAAGCTTTGGCGAATATGGAATATCTGAGAAACTATTAGCCAGCATCATAGTACATTAGATTACTGCTACTGAATTTGAAATATAATGTTCATTCCTTCACGGTATTGAAAAATTACAAATTAAATCAGATTGCTGTACCACTTAGTGTTTTAATTTCCATAGACTTTACTTTGAAACACTTTCTTCTCTGAATAATAACTTTCATGGTCATCAAAGCGTTCTTAAATCCTTAGCTTAAAACATTGTGACTCCTCTTTGTAAGATTTCTCAGCAAAAAATCTTTCTTATGTCATGTTCTATCATCAGCCAGTGCAATTTAATGCAGTTGATGTGTCATTTAAATTATACTTATATATATAAACTAATGACAGAAAAGGAGAGCAGCACTGCCTGGGAACGTGAGAGCTCAGCAAGGGGACAAACGGATGGACTTGGGGGTTACAGACTTTCAGTACGTCATTGCAAATAAATGGTGCGTAGTCATCCAGTTTGGACTGAGTAAGAGGGCTGCAACCAAACACATGTATGATAATTCTACGGATACCTACACAGACAGATCAGCAGACACTGCTCCCTGCAGCTACCATAACACCCGTAGCTGTGTTCAGTCGTCCATCCCTGAGCCGGCAGGGTGCTGAGATGCTTACTGTGATGGGCATTTTGCCACAGGTTTTTGCCTTGTTTTGTTTTCTTAATAGGCACCTTAAATGTTAATTAGACATGAATATTCCTGTGCTTTTCTTCATACCCGTAAGGTCAACAGAATCGGGTGATGTGGCTACGCCTCCGCAGGCGCTGCCTTAATGCCCAGGGCAGCTCAAGCATTTCCTGCCTCTTGCCCCCCATCAGCATAAGCCCACCACGACATTTCTCTCATTTATGTCAGCACAGCTACTTGGAAGCTGCAGAGTCAATCGAACTGTGAATGGATCTAGCTTAAAATACAAACTGCTGTTCCGGAAAAAAGCAAGGGTTAGGTGCAGTGTGAAAGAGGCAGTGCGGTTCCCGTGGCCAGCAGAGCCTGCTCCATAGCCCGCTGCCACGGCGCGAGCAAGACCCGCTCCCCACTCCAGCCTGTGGCAGCTCCCACTACTCATCCTGAATTTCAAGCTCCGTACAAAACAAGTGTAGCCAGACTTTCCATGGTACCTCCAAAGTTTAGCCACTTTGCTTCAGAAGTCTGTATTACTGAAATATCAAAGCCTGTAGTATCTTGCCAAACATGTGACCATGAACATAAGCAGAAGCTCTCAGTGTTTGGGTCATGCTGGAAGGTCACTGCATTTTGTTCCTATTATAATCAACACACTCTTGCGTGCTCAGCACTTGACAGTATCCTTCAGCGCTCAGAGGGTGACACAACACATGGGCTAGTGTAGGCAAACAGAGCCATGTGCTACGTCCCACACATGGGATGTGCAATTTCAGTATAAATGCTCATCTTCTCACAGATGAGCATGCCAAACTTAATTACTCCTGTAGTTTGTATTTAGAAAGTTAGGACTTTAATTTCTGGCAACAATATAGGACGTGAGCCACTTTCTTCAAATACACGCAACCTCAGGGCAAATTTCTTTATAATACTTTTCCAGACTCAAAAGCAGTAGGTAAAATCATATGTAAAGGGAGTTGTTCTAGTTTCCATGGTTCACTTGGTCTTCGCTGACAAGAGCAGACCATGATATCACTTGTGACAACATTAGCTGTGTACTGCAGTAAGACTTCAGTGGGTTCTCTTTAGTTGTATTTTACACAGTCCTCCAGATGCTGCCCACTAAAACATTATATACATTACTAATGTCAGCTGGACAGAAGGAGACTTTATGCTTGTAATTACCTTGTGCGGTAGAAAATCATATCTAAGGGATATATTGCTTTTTCATTAATTTATTAGCCTAGATTGTTTTCTCCACCACAATCAAAACACAGCTGTAACTCCCACACAAATTTGACCTGTCATAGAGCAATCAAGAAGAGACTTTTACTTCTAAAGGTGTACTGGCTTGGTTTCCCTTCCTTCCCATCCTTCATCTCTCTTCCCTGCCCTGGCTCTTCCCTGCCAATCATGCTGGCACAACAGTTTATCCAGTTGGATAGCGCAGAGACGGTCCAGCTGAAAAACAACTTTTTCGTTTTCCCCAGCGCTGTTTTTCAGAGGGATTAGTTGTCTGATCTGGCCCACCATGTGGACTGCACAGTCATCACAGTGTGGGGGGTAGAGCAATAAAGGGAGTAAGAGTGCAGAAAAGCTGGGGGCTTGCTGCTGCTGAACGACTTGGCACAGAACCACAGCCGGAAGAGCCTCGTCTGAATTTCCTCTGGTTACCTGGATTTCACCACTTCACCTTTTAAGGAACCTCGACCGCTGGACACATTTTCCTTCCTATCTGTTGTGCAGCAATAGTTGCTGCTGTAGCTGTGTTGTGAAGGAGAGCAGAGAACTGATTCCGCTGAAAAAATAATGACGAAAGTGATACAAAAGAGTGGTAAGACACTTTGGTATCTTTTAAGGACAGTAAAGCCAACAGCTGGGTAAAACAAAAACTAAAAAAAAATGCTTAAAACTGTAGGAAAGAGTTTTCATTGCCATAAACACATGGAACGACTACTCACAGACCTGTTTTCTGAAAAAGACTATGAAGAACCATACGAACGTATGAAGAACAATACGAAATCTTAGAATTATAACAGGAATATAAAGGAAATAGTTGCCAACAAAAAAATAGAATAACTACATTATTTTCACTGCAATTATCCCAGATCTGTACAGCTAAGACTAGGATCTTATTATCATACTAATAAAAAGAAAAATGATGAAAAAAAACCTTGCTATTTTGTACCAATAACATAAAAGAAAAAAGGAAAGAAAATCTTTAAAGCCTTAATTCCTTCGAAATCTTTAGTGACATGCTCAAAATTTTCTAATGGAGCCTCATCAGTGACAATTATTTCACTGACTCCCTGAGTGCTTTATGCATTGTTTGTTCTTTTATGACTGTGATAACACCTCTAGTATGCATTCTATATTGGAATACAGTTCAAGAGTCTACTCTTCATTAGTTATTGACTCAACCCTGTATAAGCTCTCAATTAAAGGCAGTCTACTAACATTCAGCTGGAATGTAAATAAATATGTACAAATCAAGACAAATACAGCTGTAGTTACTTAGCAAAATACTAAAAATACAAGACTCTTGCTTGACTTGCAATTCGCAGCTGTCTAGATGTTCCTAGACGATATTTTATGGATCCTCTATTTTGCGGCTTTTCCTTCCATGTGGCTACTAACAAACATCTCTTCCCCCTAACAGTCACATATTTTCATGAAGCAGGTGGAAATGTAATACCTTTGAGGCATCTACCCTCTGTCAAATTTGAATGCAATTAGATTTTCCCTAAGTTACCAAGCAAAGGACAGGCCCTCACACAATGCATGCATGCATCCAATTAAATACACACAGTGCAATCCCAGATACTTCCTTTCCATAGGAAAGCAAGTTAACCGAAAATCACTTAAACACTTGACCAGAGTTGGCGAACGTATCACGCAAGGTATAACAAGAAAATTTTAGGACATGACATTTGCAACTTTCAAAGTTGCAGTTTCGACCACCTCCCCTTTTTTTTTAATTGAAAGCATGAGGCCGGTTAAGATTTTCCTTTGTGGGTGTGCTAAGGACTTTCAAGACCGCTCTTTTCATTTGCACACAGCCCCTATGAACTTTGTTGAATTACTGTGCCTTATAAACCTACTATTTCTCTTTAATCTGGCAGGCAGATGATGGAAAATATGTTGATGCTCCATATGGCTTTAAAACTCATAAGAACTCTTGCTCCTAAAATTGGCACATTTCAATGCTTTAAATCTGAGAGAAGCTTTTATAGTTGCCAATTTCTTATACCATTATTCTAACACTGAAGCAATGTTTGTCACTGGAGAATGCCACCTGGTCCCAGGATCTTGTATGTGAGATCTCTTCTCTCACATCCCCGTCCATGGACTACCTGTCAATGAATCACGAAGGAAACTCACTACCAAAAGCCCAAACTGCACTGAAGGGTACAGCTGACTGCCAGCAGACAGCCTCACTCACTGGACAGCTCGTGTCTGTTATTTCTCCAAAAGTTGCACTTCTGTCACACTGAGCCGCTGGGCTACTCTATTTTTCATTCTCATTTATTATTTCATTTTTAACCTCATGTGACTCACTGGTGAGGGTATGATGTCTGAGATGCTCTGAGAAAATCTGTGTAAGGCTATTATGACAGCCATGAACAGACAAAATGCATTTCTTATTCTTTTGCATCTACCCTTCTTCAGAAGAATTTGCTTTTTCATTAGCTCAGTGTCAAGCTTAGGCACATCATGTCGTTGAACAAAGGAGAAAACGAATCCTTCTTTCCCATTACTTAATGTTTACTGTCATTTCACCTGAGGCTGTGAATTCCCTATTTCCTTGCTGCCAGCCTCCAGAAAGGATCAAGGCCTACTACACATAAAGAAATAAAGATCAACTCACCTAGACCTCATCCAAAGGTTTCGGCTGCAATCTGCACGCTTCATACCCTTTTCAAGGTTTTTGACAATGCCAGGAAAATATTTTCTGTGAATACCTAAAGGCTTCCAGAATACAACTTTCCAATCCTTGGGTCAGCTTCTGCATTTCCCACCTACTCTCTGTAAGTTCCTCTCAAGTCCTGAATCAAATGATAAATCTTGGATACTCATTTTCTGTGAGAACGGTTTTCCATGAGCCCCCCAGTGCTTTTTCTCCCATTTTCACTTTGTGCTAAAATGAATGATATAGGCTCTCTAATTCTAATTCTTCACATGATGTGCCAGCTACTAAGTGTCAGCTGGGATAGCTGTACCACTCACCTCCCTTTGTTTCCTCAGTTTCCAGTCCCTGTGCTCTGAATGCATCCCGCTGGATTTTTAGTAAGATGGATTTTCATTTGATTCCATTTCCTTCCCAGATTGCTAATTACTCTTTCACGTGTACAAGCCATGGGAAAATTTACAAAAAGGAAAAAAAAAGCCCAAACACCCTGATACTCAACAAGAATTTATGTTAACTGCATATGCAGGTAATGCAAGAAAAGATGTGCTGAAAATGTCCTCTTTCTAATAGCCTCCCTACCTCTGGCCCTGAATAGCCATGCCCTCTCCTACAATACACTGGGGCCCTGCACACTGGCCCCTCACCGCTTCCAGGAAGGACCGTTGCTCCCTGTGCTTCCAGCCAGCTGCCTGAGCCGCACCTCCAGGAAGAAAGCTAGAAGCAGCCTCAGGCTGCCCTTGCTGCTCCAAACACAACAGTTCCTCTGTCCTGACCAAAACTTCACAGCCTACTCCTTCTTCACCAGTGATTGCCTGGTTTGTACAGCACATCTGAGGAGCAAGTGAGCTGGTATACATGAAAATATGGATAATTCAATATCGAGATAGTTGAAAGAAATACTCAAAACTCCTGACTGGTCGCTTAAGTTTGCTAAAGTCTGTTTGTAATGGGTTTATAAGGAGCTTCCTGGAATTATAATAAATATATTTTACCTAGATATATCCCGCTAGGCTATGCAGACAGGAAGGACCATCCAACTCCTTTGTGTGGATTTTCCCAGGGAATTTCCTCTGTTGGGACAGCAGCTGTCTGTTAGGTCTCCTGGCCAGATACCTGCTCTGCCCTAGTGCAGTTCATTTCTTTTTGTCAAACCAAACAGAATTGAGGAACGAGGAACATCTCATTTGCTCTTGAACACCCACTCAGAGATTTATGGGGCAGATTTATTCTCATTACAGGCTCTGTATCCATTAGCCAGTGCTCTGTTATTCACTACAGTTCATAGTTCATCAGTTCCAAGCTGATTCCACCAGATATTTTAAGCCACTGAACATCCCTGCTCCCCAATTTTACTGAATACAGAATCCTCAACAGAGGTTAGCTTGCCTTTCATCCTGATGAATCTTAAAACCGTTTTATTAACTCATTTCCTGCTTACATGGATCTGTCATATTAACACAATAATTTAACATCAGTTACAATTTCAAGACTCCAAAATCCAAATTAAAGAGATTTTGCTATACCTTCCTTTCTATCAGGTCAAAATCAACCATTATTTAAAAAAATAAAAAAAAAATGAAAAAAATCCTTGGATTAAGGTATTAATGGCACATGTTATTTTTCAGATTTCGCCTTTCTCTACAGCTAGATTGATGTGGGGCAATTTACTACATCCTTGCTTAATGATGCCAACTTTATCTTTTCCACAAAAATCCAGCAGTGCTAGACACTGATGGAAATGATGATAAAATGAGAGAGAGAAATGGAGGCTAAAACAGCTCAAGGATATTCTGAGTGATCTGAGATGCTCATTGGCCCAAAATGAAGATTAGTAGAAAGCGCTGCAGAGTTACGAAGACAAAACCTTTTAAAATCTATTGCTAGATAAAACACTTAGATGGTAGTTATCATCTAACCAAACATCATACATTTTGAATAACAGTGAGGAGATGAAGCATGATTTCATGATGTGATTACATTAAAAAGAAGAGTATTCAGGTTCAGGGTGCTCATTGTATGCTGACAAAGATCTTATAAGACACAGATTCAAATGAAAGGATTCTCATCATATTATCATTTCAGAATGTTATCATTTTATTCAGACGCTGTCTTTAATGGACACTTAATTTAAGGATAAAAACAAACAGCTATTTGTCATTCCTGCTATTACTGATAATAAAGCTAGTTAGTTAAGAAGTGTGTCTTAAGTCTGCTAAAGTCTGTTACTAACGGGTTTGATAAGGAGCTTCCTGGAATTACAATGAATATATTTTACCTAGATATATCCCCTTAGTCTCTTAAGACTTAAGAATCTGTGCATCAGGCATCATTATAACAATACGAAAGATTCTTTCTCAGCACAGGAAATCTTGGCAAACTTATTACTTCCAGTTAAGAAATGAGAAAATAGTTGTTTCCACTTTTTGATAAGACACTGAGTTTAAGAGGTTGGGAACGAGTTTAAGAGGTTGGGAACAATGGTGGTTCACTGAATTCTAGCCAGTAAAGGATATAACCAAGCCTCATTAAAACAAATGGCAAAAATTCCACCGACTTCTGTGTGGCTGCAGGGTTCAGCCATAAAGTACTGCCTTTCCACACAAGTAGTCCCGTTCATTTCTGTAGGTTCACTCCGGTATATAAATTTTGACTCAGCTGCCTGGTTTACAGAAATCATAATGACAACTTATGAATGTCCCTGCTGAAGGCCAGATCTGCAGCATGTATTTTTGAGTAGAACAACTCACATGACTGAAAGGTTTGAATTGCACAGGAGAGGAGTAAAATTTGATACACGTGCAAGAGAGAAACTGAAGAGTTGGCACAAAGTTCTTGTGTGGAACAAAGCAGAAAGCTTTGATAATAAGAGTCTGAATGTTGCGCAAGACCCTTTAAGTTTGAGGAGTTTGGTAAGATTTTTGAATAGTTCTAACTACTCCAAAGTACTTCAAAGATTATCAATGTTGAGCAGAAGCATCATTATTCTTTTAATCTTTAGGGTTTTTTTTCTTTTTAGGAAAAAAAAGAAAAAGATCATTTTCTATATCTTTTTACTTCAGTGTTCTATGTTTTTGCTTATGGGTATTTCAATTGCTTTTCATTGTTCTGAGTAGCAATATATTTATGGCAATAAAAGCGATGCAAAACATGGAACTATCTTGCTCTTGACAATCTTATTTTTTAAAAAAATACTGGTAGCTTGAGTTTACATCAGCAGGTATAATGTTGGGTCATATGCCCTCAATACTCTATTTTTTTATCACAGTTGGTATTGTTTGTCCTCCTACAAGTAGCATCAAGGTGACCAAGAAAACAGGGTACCAGTCTAAATCCAGATTGTCCCTCTGGCTAAACTCAGACAACCCACTCATGAACCCCCATCTGATCAAGATCAAACTGGTATTGCATGCAGGAGAATTGATACTGTTATCCTAGAACCATGGCTGTCACTGAGCTTAGACGACATTAAAGATTTAAAAGTATAACATCCAAAATCCTTTGGAAGCTATAGTTAACATTGTAATTACATGCAAAGTGTAATTTTTAATACAAAGTTTATAATATAACTGACAAACTCTCTTTCCTTACCCTTACCCGTCCTCTGCTTTGCTTTCAGCCATCTGTTTACAAGATGTGGAACTTATAGAGAATTATTATTCTCGGTTATTTTAGGATTCAGTCCTTTAGTGCGCATACCACTATGTAATGAATATGGTTTCCTGTACTTCAAGTATTCACGCCAAGGCTGCCTCTACATAATTAAGAAACTTGACTTGGTTTCCTATTCATTTTGGTTTGATTTTGTGTCACTGTGATGGCTTCCTGCTAACAATGCGTCTGTGATTATTTCTAAAATACATTGGCCTAAACTGCAACAATGCTGTTTACACACGAAAAGAGAACATCCTGACACTTTTTCTTTTATTTAACATATATTTTCTAGGAATGCATGATATTGCAATGTAATTTATCATGTATCACATTCTATTGGTCTAGGTAAGAAATCCCACAGGTACTTTAGTAGCTCCTGATCCACTTAAAATCTTTGCTGTTGTGCAGCTTCTTAAATTTGAAAACAACTGCTGGAAGAAACAATACTGGGCTAAAAGTACTAAAAATGACTACAATCATTACAGCCTTTCTATTTTTACAAGGACTCAGAGAGCTGTGGGAGAACATTACATGCTCTTAACTACTGCTGAAGGCACTACAGACATCTGGTCACTTCTTCAACTGACAGGATGCTGTCCGATGTGACCTTAATGCGTCGGTGAAACGCTGGATTGCATGTTTTGAAAACTAAGGTGTTATAAATCATTTACTCTCTAATTGGAAAAGCTATGTCTTAAAATTGTTGGGGTGGGGGCAGGAAATCGAAACCGAAACCAAAAATCTATTCTGTTACACCCAGAAATTGTGTTTCCAGATTTTGGGGTTGTTGCTGAGCTACTATAAAGCCCAAAAGTAACAAATGTGGTACGTACTCTCCTTCCACTGTCCTGTGTTGCTCTTCCTGAAACATCCTCTTTTTGGCTGCATATATATATGCACCTATACATACATATTTGCATATATATTTATAAGATATACTTAGAAACATTTCAATATTTGTTTGTCCTGGAAAAGTATCTCCTGAATGATTTCATTGCAAAGTTTTCTTTTCCTCTTTGCCTTTTGTTTTTTTAATGTAAGTTTTCCCATCTTTCTGTGATACTACAGTAATGCTTACTGCTGCCGGTGTGATAAACAGTGTAACCCAAACTGCTGGTTATCTAGCACACAGTGTGACAAGGACATCTGACAGATGCAATAGGAATTCTGGCAGCCATGACTACAGCTGTAATATCCTGTTAGAGTGTCCTTGTGGAAGTCAATTTTGTGGTTATTTCCTATTAGTTATAGCTTTATAAATGGTGAACTCAAAATCTAAGAAATCTCCTTGCTCAGTTAGAAATCCTAGGTGAATAAATATAGTTTCCTAATATTCCAATCAAAACCTAAACAGCATCATGGACTCCAGTTTCACTATGCTGGAGCTTGACTAGTAGGAAGAAAATTATTGTAAATTCATCCCAGTGGAGCATTTTGTTCTGTAATTTAAACAGCTGGTATTTCAATTTCATCTGTAGTGCACTGGTTTGTCAGTTTGGATATTTAATTTTTTTCCTATCCTAAAAATAAAAAATACCTACTTCAAATCAGCAACTTCATTAAAAATAATATTTAATACATTTCAGTCATGCCACAGATGATTTCAAAGTCTAATTCAATGCTGAAATCGCATATGGATTTATTAAAATAATCTGCATGCTTGCAGACAATGCATGCATGCTTAGATATATTAAGTGGAAACAGACCAACACTTTCACTTCTACTGTGTCTCCACTAACCTAAACCAGAAAGTCATCCACCTTCAACTTATGTCCCAGATCTCTGTTTCTCAATATTAACCTGCTGTACTAGGGATCCTTTTTATGGAAATGCATGTATGCAATGTATGGAAAATGAGCCAGGGTTGTGACAAAGAAAACGGAGAAGGCATTCACACCTGCTATCACCTTCTCATGAGCACATGTCTGTTTACAGCATAAGTTTTACTGTACTTGGCTGCCCAGATTTTCTGTCTGGATATACATACGCAGAAATCAGAGACGCTCTTCAGTGGAAGAGCTTGACACAGCAGAGCATTTGGAGCATCTGCAGTAAGTGACCTTCCCACTGCTCTTGCACTATTATAGTAGTTACAGCGTACTTCTTCAAATATGAGTTCAAATGTTCTTAAGATATAAATAGAAAGAGTTTTTTATGTTGCAGTAGCCTGGAAACTAGACAGATATGTGTGGAATAAATTCCTTCTTGTTGAAAGTTTTTTAAGAAAAAATTAAAATTAAAAAAAATTTAAAAAACAGGGTAGTATTTTGCAATCTTTACTAAGAAAGGCTTCTGAATTTCATGTGGGCCCAGAAAGACTTGTATTCACCCGGATATAATCATGAAATCCTTATCCTTTGATGCTTCTTAAAAAAAGAGTCCAGCAACTGTGAGATTCTGAGATTGTCTGTAATCTCAGAGGGCCCAAGCACACCCAGCTCTCAGGAAAATTAGCCAAGCCCCTCCGACTCTAAGAAGTAAACCCTTTAGAAATACTAAAACTTGATCAAATACTTAATAAAAGGAGGCAGCATAGGTAGAATCCACAGATAGCTTCATTGCAGTAGAAACAAGTGCTTGTATTTGTAAAGTATTTGTACTTGTCTCCAACTCACTGAGTGTGTTGTATCTATCACTGATGTAGAAAGCTTTTGTTATTTCCTCTAATGTAAGTGTGCGAATGACAACAGAAGAATTCAGAAAAAAATTGTCAAATAACTTCCTCCACAAGACTCTTCTCAAATACAATACTTCAATGCAGTATCTAGGCATTTCTAGTTTAAATAGTTAACAGAACTGAAATATAATACAGTTAATGGCTACAATTATTCTGTAGAAAAATATTTTCACCCTCAAATCATAGAGCAGAAGGGTGAAGTGTTTAATGATATCCAGCTGTCTTAGAGCATCACAGTACAACAGCTGTATTTAATTACAGTCCACAACTTTGAAGCTGAACCTTTACCTTGCTCCTACTGATTTTAAAGCTCTTGATTTAGAAATATAGTGTATGTAGTACAATGGTCTTGCTCCACAAAGCTTGGATATACAATTAGATTTTGCATAACTCTCCCCTTCTGCTAAAGAAATTTTAATGTGAGGCTGGCCAGGCATTGCAATTATATGAAATACAAACAGAGGCACGGAGAAACAGCTGTTTTCCCAATATAGCAAATTCTTTAGGGATATTTGTGCAGAAGAAAGCAATAAAGGTATCAGCAACCACTGACACACTGATAATTACGGCAAAGCAAAAGAACATCTGCATGCAAGAAGGAGTAAAAACACTGCAACTAATGAAAAGGAAAATGAGAACAACTATAATAGAGAGTGGAAGAGAAATGGCTTCTTTTTGCTGAATAGTTCACTACCATATCACCCAAAAATTTCAATTTGAACCATGTTTTTGTTGCTTGACAGCTTGTGCTTTTCTTGATTGAAGTAGTTCAAGCATCAGTAACAGAAACTTCCCTACTTCTTCAAAAATACCAACTATCCAAGACCAAACAAACCAATCTCTGATATGCAGTAAAGTAGTAACTCTATTACCCAGCATCCGTTCTTGGGCAAGCTCATAGCAAATAAAATTCACCTTAGAATTTATTTAACCAAATGAGCAATGCAGATTCACCCTAAAACAGGACATAAAAATATTATGCAAAACAGCAAGTCGAGATATACTACCACAACATATTATCTGCCTGAATAACATTGCAAAAAGTTCACAGAAGAACATAAAATGGTATAGATATTCATGTTGGAAGGATTAAATCAATCAGTAGACTGGAAATCTTAGAACATTTTTCTCACAAGAATATTTTTGCTTTTCAGTTCTGGGTTGGCTAGGGAGAAAGAAATGTCAAACTAATGTATTCGACATTTTTCTCCAGGGTCTTTCCCAACCAAAATGCAGCCAAGGAACACAGGAGGCATCAAATATCCAAACAGATTATTTTGGATGTGTGCTGTAGCTGTGGCAATTCTCCATTTCAGAGAGGAGAGGCTTTTCTTCATTACTTACAACTAGCCACCTAATCCACCCCAAAATAGTTTTTCTTAGACGTTCTGGTTGTTTCTATGAACGTATTTTTAAAAAAAAAAAGTCCATAAAGAGGAATTAAGCGCTTGGAGGGGAGGCAGGGGGATTCAAATCATCTGTGCTCTCTTCTTCTTGCTTTACATATAATTTTACATTATCTATGAACTTTATAGAATCAGACTATGACTTGAGCTCACTCTGGAACTACCTGGGGCCTCTAGTATTCTATTTTCTTGCATTTTTTCTCCCCTTTTAAAATATTTCTAGAATGAAGGCCTTCTACTGGAAATATTCTAGGAAGTATTAATAAATAAACAGGTAATGTTTATTATCTAGATAAATCTAGATAAAATTAACCATTAGTTAATTTTATCTAGATAAAATTAACCATTACTACTATTAATGTTTAAAACATAAAAAGAAGCCATGTGAAGAGCAAAAATGTTGACAGCTATCAGATGAATTCCACATTCTGCAAATGTGATTCAGAGTGAATGATGATAATCTCAATTCTAATAGTGAATTAAATAATAATATTGCATAAATGTTTCAGCTTTAATCAGTTTTATCCCTTTCTTGAGAAAAAGTATACATCATTTCCTTCTTTAGGTTGACTTCAGGATCCCGCACGATTTAAGACTATTTGCATCTCTTTTCCACGGAAAACTATGTCAGTTTTATATTTTAATTCCCATGAACCATGAATAGGACAAAGATGTTAACCACAAGAGCTCTGAAAACCAAAAACAAATGTGACATTTTCTGCCAGCCAACTGATTGTTCTTTTTGTCTGCTTCGCCCATTTAAATTGGAAGCTCTTCTCTGTGCTGCAGAGCGACTACAAAAACTGAACCCTGCTCTTACTTAGTTCCTAGGCAAAGTTCCTGTAAAAAACGAGCTAGCTCTTATAAAAATCGTTATTATTGCTCTTATGAATATCAACTATAATTTCATCTGTTTTATAAGCTGTAATAACTCAACTACACATTTCAGGGTCGTGTGAGCACTAACGTGTGTGGTAAGATAACACGATAATGTCTATGCTGATCTTCACTTCAGCATCCCCAAATTTTGTCTTCACCCAAATGAGTGTGAAGTCAAGGGAAGATGAAGTTGTAACGGTGATGAGGAATACAGGAGGAGGAGATGTAAATATTTTATAAAATATGCAAATACTTTTAAGAAAGCTTGTGTAAGTGGGCAAGCTAAATTCTAAAAAATCACCTGGTTGTTTTTGGGGGGATTTTTGTTTGTTTGTTTTTAGGATGAAGTTTCAGTTATTTCAAGATCCTTGGAAAAATTTTAAATCACTGTTGAAGACACAATTGTAGCAGTGTCTGTATTTTCATTTAACGCGGGCGACAAAGACAGAACATAAACCTGCTGGCCATATTCAACATCTAGTTTTACAAACAGTGGTAAAATCAGAGCTAATGAACACGTTCAGGGCCAGTCTGCCTGTCAGCTGGCATCATCTCTGACACCGCATTCGTCCCCGGCGGAGGCAGGAGCCGCAGCGCTGCCGGGCGGCGCGCCGCGGACACGCTCCTGCCCGGCTGCAGACGCGCTCCTGCCCTGCTGCACGCTTGGCAGCACCCATGGAAGCGCTGGGCGCTGTCGCCTGGGTTTCTACTGCCCAGAAACTGCACCAATATTTAGTTTCTGAACAGAGGATTAAAATTGACATGGCGCTGTTGGTACAGCACGCATTTAATGATTTGCTTTAAAGCAAATGATTTTTTATTTATTATTTCTTTACAAGCAATTTGTTTAAAGTTCTGAGCACAGCTTACTTTGAAGGCAATGGTATGAGAAACTGAACAGTGTATTGATTATGCTGATTAATACAGATGGTGATTAATACCCCTTGCCATTCTCAAGCTGATTCTTCCTGCTGACGCAGAGATTCCCGTTGCAGCTCTTCCTCCCATGCCTCTTGCTGCTTGCGTTACATTCTCCAGAGTCACCAGCTCCCGTGCTTTGACACTCCTTAGTGTGTGACTCAGTCTTCAGGCCACAAAATGGCAGCATGGGGATGCCACATAAGAATAAATGCACAGTGTGTGGGCCACCAGGTTTTTTTTTTTTTTCCATATTAGAAAGAAATGGAATCCTCTCTGGGAAAGATAAATCCCAAATCCCAGAAATATTCTACTCCTCAGCTGCTAAATGCCTGGAAATTGAGTTTGCAGGTATTTAAGCAAAATCTGAGAAAACCACATCTGATACCTTTGGCAATTCATGGGAGGGGGTCAAGAAACTGTTTCAAAATAAATGTTGAGCTAAGCAAAACACAGAGGCAGAAGGTGGCTCAAACCTCTGTGCCTGTGCAAACATTCCCCAGTACACTGCACTGAATATTGTGATTAGACAGGCTGTGCTAAGCACGGAGGGCTTTACGGAAGGAAAACTAATCCTGCTCTTTAAATTATTATACTTCAATTACATCACCACGCTTGGACTGAAGGACAAAGCTTTTACTCTGCTATTTCTTATTTGTCAGAGGTTAATTACAGGGGCACAGGGAGATTCTGTAACTGCACATTGCATAAACAGTTAACAGGACCTTTGACTGGGATTGCTCCTAAGAGGCTGCTAAGCAGTCTTCTCTCCATTCCTTCCACACCTGGACAAACATTAAAATAGATGGCTCTAGATGCTTGCACTAACACTACATGTGTATTACATAAACACTGTACTAAACACTTGCAAATAAGACATGAATGCTTAGAAAAGACGTCTCTAATTTAGGCGGAGTTATTTTTCATGATTTACTGTATCATCTGAAATTGAAAATTACCAACAGTTAAACCAAAAGAAAAAAGCATGTTGGAAATGTATTTTTGAAAATTAAAAAAAGGTAGGATAGTAAACAGGAGTGGAAAGTGAAATAGATTAAAGGAGTGTTTTAAGGACGGCAAGAAAAGATACAAGGAGGTGTTTCATCACAATCTCTTAGTCTTCACTTGAGTGAAAAGGACCCAATCCCAAATCCTAAAGTACCTCAGAAGGTCCTGAAGCTAAGATGAAACCCTACAGGAGTAAGACAAATCATGTGTAGCGAACCGATTTCTTTAAAAACTGCATAACCAAGAGAAACAACGCTCTTTGCTGGGAAGCAGTAGTGATCTAGTGAATCTTACGTGGTCATGATCTACTACGAACACAGAAAACAGCTGCTCTCTCAATACCATGATATTCATTCTTCTATGAATAGAAAGTAGCTTATTTACAGAACACCAGCCTTATTTTTCACTAGTCAGAGAGGATAGTTGTTTATTATATGCCAAGACTTCATCAGAAAGTTATATGAAGGCACATATGAAAGGTTAAGAACCTTTTGTCTTCTCTATCACTTGTATGGGAAGTCTCCCCTAGCCCTGGCCAAGCATCAAAGAAGTTCATTAAGAAAATCCAGCACAGATTTATGAAGACTTACCAGCCAGCCCCAACCAACCGAGTTGCCTTCTATGATGAAACAGCTCGCTCCGGTACACCATTTACCATGACTTTAGCACGGTTTTCCAGACAGTCACCAACAGTATCCTACCAGCCAAACTGCAAGGTGAATGGAAAACTGTCCAAACTGCCAAACTCTAAGAAGGGCAGTTAGCAAGTCAAAATCCAACAAGCAGCCAGTTACTAGTGATGTTTCTAAAAGGCTGATACTGGGAGCAATATTGTTTAACACCTTTGCTAACAACCTGGAAGGTGGGACAGAAAGGACGCCCATTCAGTTCACGGACAACACCAAATTGTGATGCATGGTAGATACACTGCAGGGCAGGGCTGCCGTCGAGTGAGACTTCAAAGGGTAGAGACATGGGCTGATGGAAGCAGGGACAGGACTAATAGCAGCCTTCCACTACCTAAGGGGTGGTCACAGAACAGATGTAGCCAAACTCTTCTTGGATGCACACAGTAAAAGGACAAGAGGTAAGAGATACAAGCTGTGGCAAAGATAATTCTGAGTAGACATAGGAAATTCCTTAGAAATATAAAGGAAAAAAAAATCACCATAAGAGAGGTGAAGCACTGGATCAGGGTGCCCAGAGAGACTGAAAATCCTTGGAGGTTTTCACAGTTTGACTGGACAAGGTCCTCAGTGATTTGATCTTGCTTCTAAGTTTAGTCCTGATTTCAGCCAGAGACAAGCTCAGATGACCAGCAGAGGTCCCTTCTGACCCCAATTTTTTGATGATTCTAAGAAACTGTGAAAATGCACAGAAGTTAAGCCTTAACAAAGAGTGTTTATTTGCCTACAGAGTAAAACATACAGATTCAAGACTGCTGTCGTTCCTTTCTGTAATTATAAGACATTTCACCATTTTCATGAAAGACAACATTGTCATTGTTCTCAACTTGGAGACTAATTACAGACAGATTGTGTAAAACGCTTCTTACCCTCACATTACAGTTGGTACTCGATTATTTCTAGAATATGATCAATTTACTAAGAGAATTAGAACAACAAATGCAGTATGTTCTAACTACAAAGTTAAAACCTCACCAACCATATACTTGTATTTTTAGAATTTACTGCAGTAGAGCTAGCTAATAATTGAGCAAGTAATAACTTTTTCCTTCCATGGTATTAGAAACAAGATTGGAATTCCTGGAAGAATATTATATTTTTCATAAAATTCTACCAGGAGTATAGGTGTCTTTTTCCCACGGAAAATTTCTCTCATTTCCAAAAGTAATATTTCCCATGTCTTTGGAGCATGAGAATCTACACCTGACAACTATGATTATCATAGCAACTAGTCATGAGATAGAGAACCAGGAAATTTCATCAAAACACCAGCTGATTGTCTGGCAACACACAGTCAGTTTTTTTCCAAACCTTTTTGCCAAAAACCTAACGCCGGGGGAAGTATGTGACAAGTGTAGTTATTGCATATTGTCTCACCCACGCGCATACTAAACAATGATTAATTAATCATTTTTTTATTTTTTTTTATTGATTAATTATTTTTACCTTTTTTAACTTCAAAGTGAGCTGAGTCCCATTGGTAGCTAAATTTAACAAAGCTTTTGTTACTTTGTTTTTTGATTTTTAATGAACATGCATACTGAGATACACAAATTATCATTCCAAATGCTTAATTTCTCCTTTGATTTTCCCTACAAAAATGGGTTTTAAAGATTTTCATGAACCTCTTCTTAACCACTTAACATTATATTAGATAGTAAATAGATCTTACTCTTATTCTTTCTGCAAAGAAATGACCAAAAATATTCCAATTTTAGATATGGGCACTAAGAACTTTGTGAAAGTTCTAGTACAAAAAGAAAGTGGAGAAGATGAACATTTTGACGGGCATTAATTTTGTTTGTTGTGAGATTTTGTTATTTGGATGGTTAAACCTGCGTCTAACACTTCTAATCTGAGACACAGATTACACTATTATTTAATATACAATTTTATAATACCAACTGTTTTAATATTATAAGTGTATAACTATATACAATTATTTTAATATTATAATTATACAATCCTAGTTAATTTCATTGTATTGATATCTGCTTCTATACTGAGGGATTTTACAATATGTTCAGAAACCTAGATTTACCAGATTTTGGATTCTGGGAATTTATTTCAGTTTTTATAGTCCTGAAGAATATGGCTTTGTGTTTTTATTCTGTGTTTTCATGTATTTTTTTTAAGAATTCTTGAGAGAATGTAGATACCAATGGCTTGAAAATGTTATGAATTAGTGCAATTATTTCATCTGCAGCTGTTCATTTAAACCACTTATTGTGGCTCAGCCGATGACTGATGGAGCCCATCCTTGCTTGAAAACTGAAAGCTACTGTATGAATTCCCTGTTTTGTGCTAGGCACTGAAGAACATCATATAACCCTGAGTGCTGCCCTCCTCTCCTCTTTAGCTTAACCAGAAAGTTCAGCTTAAAAGATGAGTAAAAAATAAACTAGGAGAAGGAGAGGAAATAAAATAATATCTCCAGAAAATAAATAAATACCATCACGTTAAATGAAAGACATGACAGGTGTAACAAGTGACAAGCTTTGCTGACAATCCTTTTTCTGGAGTTTGACATTTAGTAGTTATTCATGGCAGGAGTCACTACAGCTCCTAACAATCCTTTCAAACAATTTGCTTCATCAGCAAACACGTGTAATAAGATGCAAATAGCATTTTTAAACGAGGAACACAGAGAACATCTTAAGCAGTAAGATGATTTTATGCTCATTTCCCAGCTCCCTGGGGTAGCGGTCCTAAGAGGAAGACTATTGTACATGGAGGAGCGAGTGACCCACGTAACAGGGGACCTGAGACGGCGCAGGCCTGGGCTGCGCTGCGCTGTGCTGCACGTATGCCTCAGCCGCAGGGTAAACATGGCCAGTTAATCGTACCGGAGGAGCCTGCAGGCAGCTCCTACTTGGTGCCTGGCAATTACACCACCTGCGCATCCTTGTCTTTATCTTCAAGAGAAGCAGCATGTTATGCGCACATCCTTTTGCCTGAGCATAGAAATGACAGAGTTCCATAATTCTAAAAAAATCCTATAAAACCTCCAAAGACCAAAATGTTGGGGAACCTCCCCATGGACAGGATCTGCGCCATGTGCTGTGCTCTGACTAGACGTCCATCCGATGTTGCACAGCTTGGGGTTCTCAGCATCTGAAAGGATGTAAGATCATCCGTAGTACACTCTCTTTCCTTCTAGGGTTAGTGCCAATACCAGGTGTCAACACCTTACAGAGTAGGAGTGACTTTCTTACTGGGATCCGTAGCAAGCACTAGCCCTGTGCGTTACACCAGGCTGGCACTCTGGGCGCTGAACTATTTTTTTCAAAAATGAAAATACAAACATAAAATGGGAAATAAAAATACAAACATAAAACAAGAAAAAACAGCACCAACATCATCATCAACAGAAAAAGTAAAAAAAAAGGGGGAATTCTTGTATTACCCGGCACGCCTTACATTGCTTACACAGAAAAGAGTGCCTTGGCTCCCTGAAAGTAGAAATCAGTCTGCTAGAAGATAAAAACTGGACATATGCATTCAAAAGAGTCAAGTCAGAAAACTTGTTTCACTCGTACTCTGTTTTCTTCCGTATTTCCAGCTTGCTCTTCAGTATCTGCCATGATAGTGCCTTTGACTGTCTCTTCTATACAGATGCTTTTCTGGGCCTGCAATTTATGATTAGGAGGAATGCTTTAATTGATTTCTATGGGAAAAAAATCCTCTTTTAAAATCATGCTCTTAGTCTCTTTGCCAGTGTTTTCCTTCCTTAGGGTATATAGCTAGGGTCAAAGCTGCAAGCAAAACCAGACTGTTATCTTTCCCAACCTTGTATTTTTAGTCTATTATAGTTGTTTGGCTGTTTTTAAGGGCTAGGTTGGAAGCCCAGGAGAGATAGGAGCTATCCTTGTGTATTATTTTTAACACCATTTTAAATGGAATAAATATTTTTTTCCACTATGTGGCAGCAAAGCCGTTTAAGAGGAAGAACTGCATAGTCTCAAGAACTTTTTGCTAAGTCAGTTGAAAAATATGAATAGCTAAAGTTCTGACTATTTAATCCATAGTCCTAAGTGAATTGGATTCTGTTTGGAAGATTAATTCTTTGCTCTAGAATTTTAAATCACTACCAGTTTTTTTTTCCCTTATTTTACCATATCTATTTATTTTTTTCATGGTTCTTTTTTCCATAATGAAAGTCTTGAAACACAAAACAGTTCCTAAAAATTTAGAATGATGTTTTGCTGTGTTATACAACCATGCTAAAGACCCATTGAAGGTAAAAGACACCCCTTTCTGTAATGCCTGATAGGAATAACCAGGAAACATGCAAGCAAGCAATGTGTGTTCTGCAATTTAGTAAATATTATGAATCAGATACAAAAATGACACAGAGCAATCAAAGGGAAATTATGTTGTTTTTTTCCATTACCAATGTCTCTGATTCCACTTTCTTTTTGCAAATGAGCAAGAGGTAAGACACAAATAATGAAATTCTTTCCTGAAGAATCAGATTAGACAAAAACATTTGCAGCCCCAATCTGTAATCCTCTAGATTCAGAGTCACTACTTGAAATAGCAAAAATCATAGTGACATTTCTCTGATCAATGGCTAAAAACCTCTTGATCATGGCAAAGTACCAGCACGCGCTCTGATTCCAGTTTTTCATCTCAATTTGAAAGAACCGACTACTTTTCCTAACTTCCACTCTCCACCTTCCTGATTTACCAGGCACAACTTTTCGTCACCTATCAGGTTCAGACTGTCTAATTTGGGGCACAGCACATGTTGGTTTTGCTCATCAGTTAGCTTTTCACCTTTTCACTGCACTATTTAGGCTTTCTTCTTTTAAGTCAAAAGGTCAAATTCTTTCTTATACATAGTGATCTACTTCCTTAAAAGCTTTAAGAGAAAATTGTTGCTATCCTCAAAAAGTTAGGAATTAAGTTTTCGGGGAAAATTCATTTCTGTATGTTTCAAAGCAATGCATCAAAGAAAAGATTTTGTATAGCCATGAAAATGATCAAAGAATTAATTATGGCTGTATCAGCTAAACAAAGCTGAGTAGCATCACTGATTTATTTTCTGCAATAGACAGTAGAAAAATGATTACATTATAGCAATTAATGTCTAATGCGAAAATGGCTTAAAAACATACTAGTGTCTGCATTATAGTAAGGTAATTAAGAGCAGAATTTTAGATGAAGATCATGCTATGTGACACCTAGGTTATGGATTATTTAGGCATCTGGCTGAACCTGTATCTATAGTGTGATTGAATAATATTTTTTTTCATGATGGATGATGAAGTACATTAGATAGAAAACCACAATATTGAAATCACTGGACGATATCTCTTACACATATGAATACATGTATACAGTTGCATATGTAGCAGTTGGTCTCATTAGTATGAAACTAAATCTAATCCTGCTAAACTGGGATTTATAGAAATTCAAGAAAACTAAACTGGATATGATGTGTTATATCAGAGAGGTTCATTTGTCATGAGGGACTCGATGACTTACGATTTAAATATATAGCGATAAATTACTTCTAGGAAAGAGGATAATGGTGTGTTTCAAACAGAAAAAGCTACTAAATTTTAAATTTAAAACAATGGGAGGAAATAAGTATTTGTCCACACTCAAACCAGTCTTGAAAAATGGAGAGGAAATTTTTTTTAATTAAAAAAATAGCAATTGCCTTCAAGTTTTAATCTCAGTATTGTATGTCAACATTGAATGACTCACAATATAAATCTTTTAGAAATTATTCTATTATCATTGTCATATTCTGGTAAATCGATACTGACTTCCTGTCTTGTCACCCTACTTTATCTTCAATAATGGAACAAGATTGTTTTGCCAGTATAAATCTGACTTATCAATGCTTTGCTGTGGATAACTCTAAGTCCATCTACTATAAAACTACTACTACAAGGTCATTCCTAATCAGCTCTTAACTTTGATATATTATAAAACATTTCAAATTAATTTTAAAAACATTTAATGAAAGCAGGTAAAGGAACTGAGCATATCACAGAATCACAGAATCGTTTAGGTTGGAAGGGACCTCTGGAGATCATCTAGTCCAACCTCCCTGCTCAAGCAGGGTCCTCTAGAGCATATTGCCCAGGATCACATCCAGACGGGTTTTGACTATCTCCAGTGAAGGAGACTCCACCACCTCTCTGGGCAACCTGTTCCAGTGCTCTGTCACCCTCACAGTGAAGAACTTTTTCTCAGGTTCAGATGGAACTTCCTGTGGTTCAGTTTCTGCCCATTGCCTCTTGTCCTGTTGCTGGGCACCACGGAGAAGAGGCTGGCCTCATCCTCTTGACACTCCCCCTTCAGATACTTGTACACGTTGATGAGATCCCCTCTCAATCTTCTCTTCTCCAGGCTGAACAGGCCCAGCTCTTGCAATCTTTCTTCAGAGGAGAGATGCTCCAGCCCTCTAATCATCTTGGTAGCCCTCCGCTGGACTCTCTCCAGGAGTGCCATGTCTCTCTTGTACTGGGGAGCCCAGAACTGGACACAGTACTCCAGGTGAGGCCTCATATGTGCTGCCTGCAGCTATTACATGTCACCGTACCTATTGATTTCAGAGCAAGGTATGACCTATGTAAGAAGGCTCATTTTTACATGTCAGAAGTTCAGATTCCTTTGGCATAACTTGAAGTAGATGTTTTTAGCTAACGCTTTTTAGCTTTACTGTAGGTTAAATGGTTATGCTACTTGTTAAATCTCTAGATTTAACAGGAATAATAATATATACCTCATGTTTTACAAGCATACAATGATAGCTTCTGCTTACTGAATCACACACATACTTTTCCTATCCAATATCTATGCTTGCATACACACACATATACTAGATAGTTGTATATATTTTACAAAACAGAGCCTGGATTATCTGGTCACTTCTTGAGTCTACTAAATACTGCCTCCAAATTATCTCGTAATAAATTAATCATACATCTTGAGAAAAAATCGCATATACTTTTCCAAATTGTACAACTACAGTTCTTGCCATCTATATTTTCAGATCATCTATGTGTATATGCATGAAAAAATTAAACACATAAAGGGATTATTCACAGTTTTAAGGTAGAGGCTTCATGTAGGTAAAAGGATATTGTAGTTATTTTATGAATTCCTGGAGGTATAGTGTGGAAAAGAAAATTAATAATAGCAACTTTAGTACCACTGTGCCCAAGTTCTTTATGCAGTAGCTTATTCCACTGAAAACGGTATCCACAGAAAGACAAAAACCACTGTTTCGGTAGAGTTAACTAGCTCAGTCACCTGGTTGATTAATATGCAAGCACCATGCACTACCATTCAAATCAAAACTGCTTGAACTTAATGGGCTTGAAGGTTTCAATCAAAATTAGGCTTCTGGCTGGCTTAAAACCATGTAATGGTAGCTTTTCTTGCTACTCTTAATGTCCACTCACCAAAAAGGGCAACTCAAGCTAACATTCAAATGAACCAAGGCAGGTACCCAAAGTAGCCTAGGTACATTTGGAAAGTGAGCTCATCTGCCTCACTGAGCTCCATGCTGCTGGGACTGCTTTGTTTAAAGTTGATTCAGCTATTTCTACACTACAACACAGTCATTAGGGCAGACATTCACCAAATATCCCTTCACTATCTTTAGTCAAGCTGACTAACTCAGAGGAGTAGCTGATACACCAAATGTCTGTGCTGCCATTCAGAAGGACCTCTACAGGCTGGAGAGATGGGTGGGAAGGAACCTCCTGAAATTCCACAAAGGTCCTGCACCTAGGGAGGAATAATCCCAGGCACCAGGACAGGCTGGGGTTGACCTCTGGAAAGCAGCTCTGCAGAGGAGGACCTGGGAGTGCTGGTGGACAACAAGTTAAACATGAGGCAGCAATGTGCCCTTGTGGCCAAGAAGGCCAATGGGATCCTGGGGTGCATTAGGCAGAGTGCATTTGCCAGCAGGTCGAGGGAGGTGATCCTGCCCCTCTTCTCAGCCCTGGTGAGGCCACATCTGCAGTACTGTGTCCAGTGTTGGGCTGCCCAGTACAAGAGAGTCCTGGCACTCCTGGAGAGAGTCCAGCAGAGGGCTACAAAGGTGATGAGGGGACTGGAGCATCTCTCCTCTGAAGAAAGACTGCGAGAGCTGGGCCTGTTCAGCCTGGAGAAGAGAAGACTCAGAGGTGATCTGATCAACGTGTGTAAGTATCTGAAGGGGGAGTGTCGAGAGGATGAGGCCAGTCTCTTCTCCGTGGTGCCCAGCAACAGGACAAGAGGCAACGGGCACAAACTGAACCACAGGAAGTTCCATCTGAACCTGAGAAAAAAGTTCTTGACTGTGAGGGTGACAGAGCATTGGAACAGTTGCCCAGAGAGGTAGTGGAGTCTCCTTCGCTGGAGATAGTCAAAACCCGTCTGGATGTGATCCTGGGCAATATGCTCTAGAGGACCCTGCTTGAGCAGGGAGGTTGGACTAGATGATCTCCAGAGGTCCCTTCCAACTTCAACCATTCTGTGATTCTGTGAATACCTGGATCAGTGAAGCGTGTTGGTTGGCCTTTAGAGCTAAACAATCACTACAAATATCAGTGTGCAACGAAAGCCCTCTGCTATTATGAAGCCTTGGAAGACATCATAGGGTTTATTTTATCAAGCTGGTGGGAGACGTGAGTGGCTGGCAGTCTGAGGACCCACTTTGTGTTTCTCTGATTTCACACTGGAGGGATCTGGGCTGCTGCTCCAAGTCCCGAGCACTACTGGAGAGAGTCCAGCGGAGGGCTACAAAGATGATGAGGGGACTGGAGCATCTCTCCTCTGAAGAAAGACTGCAAGAATCTTTCTGTCTCCTGTTCAGCCTGGAGAAGAGAAGACTGAGAGGCGATCTCATCAACGTGTGCAAGTATCTGAAGGGCGGGTGTCAGGAGGAAGAGGCCAGTCTCTTCACAGTGGTGCCCCGTGACAGGATGAGAGGCAACAGGCACAAACTGGAACATGGAAAGTTTCATCTGAAAATGAGGAAAAATTTCCTGTGAGGGTGACTGAGCACTGGAACAGGTTACCCAGAGAGGCTGTGGAGTCTCCTTCCTTGGGAATATTTAAAACCTGCCTGGACACAATCCTGAGCAATGTGCTCTAGAGGACCCTGCTTGAGCAGGGAGGTTGGACTCTCCATAGGTCCCTTCCAACCTCAACCATTCTGTGACCCTACTATGCTTCAGCCTGGTACCAGTGAACCTGTCCATCACAGATAGCCACACGCCCTGACGAGTCCTTCATCACAGTACACGTCCTGGGGACTTCAACAAAAAACTTTGCTTAAAAATCACTAACATAATTTAGAAATAAACACACAAATAAAAGAATTAGCATCAATTATAGCTGGTAGACAGCACAATACAGGTACACAGGGATTCGGGGCATAGCAGCCTAAATGTCTACTTCACTTCCCCTCCTCTCAATGTTTGGTGATTACCCTGTCTCAGTATCTGGAAGGTCACTGAAAAAGAAAAGTGACTTCAGTTTGAAATTTATGAATTAAGGTCTCTTAATGAAAAATGGATTTCAATTTGTTAGCTTGCATGAGGAAGAACTAAGTTTAACCCTAAAGAAAAGCAATTAGTAGACTTCCAGAATCCCAAGCAAAGGCTATAATTCCTTTAGAGAGGAATAAAAGTTCCAGGAAGGGGACATGAAGGTTTAATGAAGTGTGAAATTTGTCTGCATAACTTGTGTGTGTGTTTGTTTGCACACAAACTCAAAATTCAATTTCCTTTTATTGGCTGGTGCTGCCTCTGCAAATACATGTTCAATAAAACTACAGACCTGTGGTTTACAGCGTTATTATAATTCTCCAACCATTTTCGCAACATACAAAAATAGAGAATGATACAGAGATAATAAGTCAAAATGTTTTTTAGAGTATTAGAGCCATTTTTCAAAATAAACTTAGCTTTAGTTAGTTCATTAGGTAATATTACTGTATTATTCCACGCATTTACATTATTAACACACATATATCTACTCTATACAATTCACTATTGCAGCAATAGTTTTATGTTTTATAGACTTAGAAGATACTGTGGAACCATAATTTTGGTCTCATAGGTATCATCTCTACTTATGTTATCACTTCCTATTTTGCTAAAGGACATTTGCCTCTTTCAGTGCATAGTTAGACCATCTTCACTTATCTTTGACACATGTTTTAACTTCTGCATTAAGTGCTCATATTCACTGCATAGACCTGGTCAAAGATTAGAGCGGAGAAGAACCTAAAGGCACAATTTATTGTTTCTACCTTTCTATTGAAATGTCTTTTAGAGCAAAAAAATTTTAAATTCGCCATCGATACAATAACAAACTTTATAACCTTAAACTTGATAAGGAAACTAAAAGTGCTAGAGTCAAACATTTAGCTGTATTTAACCACAGCAATACATGGAGCAATAAGTAGCGAAACTTTTAAAAAAGATACAAGGTTTTCTTTCTGTTTCTCCATAAATGGGGATAAGGGGAGGCTACGTTACTAGATTTTGCAAAGCATTACTTGAGGCTTATCTTTCAACTCTTCATTTTGTTTTATTAAAAGTCTTCCACTTAAATCAGTCTTGGTTTAGAGTATTTTATATTAAATTATTTCAAGTGGACTGCACTAAAGAAGATGAAAAAAACTCAGCATCTGAACAGTAATGGAGAAGGAAAGGAATTTCTGAAGCCTAAGCTTCCCCACTCCCAGTCATATTCATAGTTAGAGAGTTGTTCTGAAGAGGTATTTTTTAAATTAAAAAGAAATGCAGGGTCCGGAAGAAAATAAAGGAAAGAAGTCAAGACTGAGCTGTCAGAGGCACTGATAAGATTCAATGCCTTTACCTCCAGTTGACTGCTATGGGTGCTTCTGCTGCCTACCACTTTAGAAAAATGTCTGAAAGGGTCAATCTGAGCATTTATCAACAAGAAAACAAATCATCTTATATTTTACTACATTTTACTCATTGAAATGTTCATTTAAAAAGCTCTGGCTAAGAAATTATCCAGAAAGAAGTCATTCAAAATTAGAAGGTAGCTTTAGAATTAATGAGACAAAAACATATTTAGACTTATCCAGCAAACTTAATGCCACTGCTCTGAATAAAATATTCACCTATGTCTGTAGTTACAGAGATGTTATTGTGTAGAAAACTAGAACATGATCTTAGAATGCATTAGATATTCCATGGTAGCATATTCTTCCTACATGGTTAAAAATTTACCACTCTCATGGATGAATAAGCTACTTAACATTTATCAGGGGATAAAAACACATAAAAGGAAAATTACTATGTTTACTATTTTTTTGGTATCCTACCTCTTAGTAACATTTAATGAGCCCTGACTTTCAGTCTTTGTTTTGTTAACAGCAAATGAAGTAAACAGTTCAAAAAACAACTGTATATGTTCACGTTTCATTAAAAGCACAGTAGTAGAACAATTAAACTCATGGAAGCTAGGAAGATGCATGTCTTTGTAGACTTGGTGAAAAAAATTGTAATGGTTCTACAGGCATCAGTACCTTCAAGCTCAAAGAGCAAATAAAACATAGTAGAAATTAATGAGTTAAAGCCATCAAAGGCTTTTGATGGATTAAGAGTACCTCATATATTTGGAGAACATGCGGTTTTGGTAGAAGACAGTTTGGAGCTGCAAAGTCTTCTCCAATTGATGCAAAGAAGTGATGTCTGTCCTTTGTCTGAGAGAGGCCACATGGCCAGAATGAACCATACACGGTAGACAGATGCTACAACTTCTGCATATCGTATTGTATGACAGTTACAGACTCCCAGGTTTTCAGTACAAAATAGATATACTTTCCAATGTGGGTAACAACACGCAAATGCCCATCAGCACACCACCACCTTGCCTGCAGTGCAACTGCCCTATGGTATTTTTAGGGAGGTTTAGCTCCCTGATATGTGTACTCCTACATGAATACTACTGCATATTTGTGAAAACAGATACGTAATTAGGGAATGTCCTTAAATATTTTCCATATACATTTTTCTCAAGAAATGCATAGCTAATCCATATTTACTTCCTTGTTTCCCACTTTTTACACAGAGAGTAGGAAACAACTTGGCAAATGTTCCTCAAAGCGCAGAACGAGTCACATTGTGCTCTTCGGAGCCAAGGCGCACAGAGCACTCAATTGTTTTACAGCACTGTTGTCTAGTACTGATCACACCGCTATCATAAAAGTGCTTTATTTATAGCATATGGCTGAGTCTGACTGACATTATTTGTATCTCACAAATTATGCTCCATAAAAAATGACTGGCTTTCTTATGAGAAAACACGTCCACATAATTGATAGCACAATACAGGAAGGTGCTAACAACTATCAATTTCTGTTGTCAAAAAGCAGCTGAGGCTGAAATGTGCTGCTTAATGTACTAGCAAGATTATCTGAGACATATATAAAATTGTCTAAAATCCTACCATTCGGGAACCAATTTTATGTTTTTTTTCTTTTTTAAGGAATAAAAGATAATCTACAATACTAGCCTTTCCCCTGCAGTTTCAAAATTTGGTTCTAACTCTACTTATTAAGAGGGAAGATATAAGACTTTTCACATGTAAAATATTTATCAAATAAAGGATATAGTTAGAAACATAATTATGTATTATAAGTGGTAGAAAAAATTAAAAATATTTGATGCTTTGCTCCTAAGAATATTTAAATAATGAATATTTCAAACTCAATCTTTCGGATATTTAATACTTTTTTAATAGTAGGGAAAAAACAGTCACTTCATCTTTTACTGCAAAGATACAAGGAAACTTCCTTTTGGAATTATTAACAGCCTTTGAATGCAGCTAGGGTTCACAGATGTGACAATCTGATGAATCTCATGACTATGCTGCATTATCAAAAAATTAAACACCCAAACATCCTTGGCAGCTTGATAAAAAAATGAATTGCTCTTTCTGTCACGCAAGAGGATACAATCTTGCAAAAATTAGGTAAACACATTGTTTTTAAACGTGCCCATTTTTTCACATGACTTTTTACTATTCTGCAGCCATCACCAACCTTTAAAAACTAAGCTGAAGACTGGTTATCTCTCTGGATTATGAATTTTAAAGCTACTTAAATTACTAACTGTAAACTATTTCTAAAATTATATAATAGAGAATCATACGATAACATGCCTTAAATTGTATTTTGCCTAATCAATCAATTATAATTCCAACAACATAAAATATGTTTTCACAGCTAATACCAGAGAGGAATTTTCTGTCAAGTTTTCCAAAGTCTTTCCAAGTCTTCCAAAAAATAATTTATTTTAGTAAAAGGAATGTAAAATTAGTTTCTGCACTGCAGATAGACCTTCCAGTATGGTCACAAACTACTGAAAATATTCTTACGCGGAATCTGAAATTACCTTGTCATTAAATATGTGTTACCTTTCTCAAATAAAATCCTATTTAACAGGCATAAGAAGCTTCTGTGATATCTGTGTCCTTGACTGAAATCACAAAGCAACCTGCAGGTCTACCTGTGAGTTTGCCATATCATGTAGTCCTGCAGCACACTACTCAATCTTGCTGCTTGCAGAAGGAGTGGATCTCTGGAGGAAGGCTCTGACCTCAGTATTCTGGTCCCTTCAGTGTTTCCTGTCTGCTATGAGAAGGAGAAGAACTTGATTCCTTTGCTGGAATGCAGCTCCTCCTTTTCACTTCACTTTACACTTGCCAGGTAATTTTTTTTTTTTTAATTTACCCAGAATATTCTTTTCTTGTTCATTTAGCCTGTCCTAACAGATCAAAGAATCTTTTTTATCCAAACTAGAGGTCCTTAAAGGGGCAAAGATGATCTTACAGGGGGGCTATGAGGAGATTAGCAGCCCAGAAATATATGGGACACTTGCCAGTTTTAAATTAGTCCTGAGTGCACAAGTCAGTGTAGTATCAGTATCAGTGAGAGCATAACTGACTAAAAGTGAAGAAAAAAAATTGTGTGTGTGAAACGCAGAGCTTACTGTCCAGATTTTACCTTGAGTTTTAGAGAGTGAAGAAGCTACTGTAGAATTGGTTATTTTAGACTTGGCTCTGCCAAACAGAAAAGCATGGACTAGTAATATTAAGAGAGGTATTTGAGGGGAAAGCAGACAATACTGATATGTTAAGAAAAATGAGATATAGCAGCTAGAGAAATAACACAAAAATACTCTCCCACCCACCCACACCATCATCAAAAACAAGAGATTTCAGCACACTCTGGAAACTCATTAAGTATCTTTTCAAAAATGACCTGAAGATAAACATGGGCAGGTCTGCTGGCAGTTACTGAGGAAGATTATATTAAAGGTACAAATTATCACGATGCAAGGAAAGAAGAGGCCATTGCGTTATACTTGCATTTGGAAATCTTCAGTGACTGAATAATCAGAAAGGAATCAAACAAAAAAGGAAAATAAGGTCACATAACAAAGGATGAAGACAGAGGAGAAGAATATACAACAAAAAAGCTGAAGTATAAAATAAGTTTCAAATTGCAATAAACAAAAAGAAGAATTTTTAAACGTCTGTTATATAAAGAAGAAAACAAGCAGGTTAGTGGCAACAGGAAAGGAGTGAAAATAATGGAGATGCAGGTAAAATTCAGTTATCTAATATCACCTTCATTCCACTCTACAAAAAAAGATGAAACTTGCCAAGAAATTCAAGACAACTTTGAGAAGAAAATACTTTGCAAATCAAAGTATGAGAAGAATATATTACAGAATATACAGATGATAGGCATTCAGCTGGGCCTCACTGAATTCACCTTAGAAAAACAAGACAAAGCAACTTCTGAATCATTAACAATTATCTCTCTGAGCTTCTGGAGGACAGGGGAGGTCCCAGAGGACTGAAGGAGGTCAAATAGAGCATTTATCTCTTAAGGAGGAGAAAAAGGAGAACTGATGGAATTACAGACCAATCAGCCTAATTTGATTCCTGCAAAGATTCTGTGACAAATTACTAGGCAAATGTTTAGCCACCGCCCAGATAATTTTAAGATTAGCTCTGTCTCACTGAAAACCATAACCCTAAAAAATCCCAATCAACTCAAAATCTCAAACCAGGAAACAGGTTTGTTTGTCAAATCAGTGTAATTTTTTTTTTTTTTTAAACAGGGTAGGTGGCCTGCTGGAGTACAGAATATATTTCAGTTCACAAAATACATAGCTAAAACCTGTATTTCAGTTTTATGGGCCAAGAAAGATGCACAGGATCAGTACTGTCTTCAATAGACAATATATCCACAGGAATATAAGATTCTGTATTTACCTATGGGAAGCCACTTTAAAACTAGCCTAAGAGAATTACTGTAATTGCTAAAGGGACACAATATTTACAGAATATTTTTTTCTGCAGTAATAAATAACGATTTGTAAACTGATTGCAAGACCACGGGTAACATGCCAGTTACATATTCTCTGCAGGGCATAAAGGGCCTGCAGAGGGCCCTATAAAATTATATAGAATCACACACTCAGAGAATTATTTAGGTTGGACAGAAGCCTTTGGAAATGATCTGGTCCAACTTCCTGCTGAAAGTAGGGCCAACATCAAAGACAGGTTCAACTTCCAAGTTAGGTCAGGTTGCTCAGCGTTTGTGTTCATCTCCTCTTGTCCTTTCACTCCTAAGAGGAGCTGGCTCCACCTGCTCTGAAAACACCCCTTAGGTGGCAAGGTGTCCCATTTAACCTTCTCTTCTTCAGCCTGAAAAAGCTCAGCGCTCTCAGCTGCTCCTCAGTGTCATATAACCCAGCCCCTTAACCATCTCAGTGGCCTCAGGTGGCCTTGTTGCACTTTGTCAATGTCCTTCCTGTACTGCACAGCCCAAAATTAGAGACGGTCCTCCAGATGAGGTATCACAAGAGCTGAATAGAGGGGAAGAAGCACTGCTACAAGAGAAAGAACCTTAAACATAGAGAAGGCTAAGTCATTCTCCCATCTTATTAAACCCGACTACAAGCGCTCTGGAGAACTTATTTGTCTCCTACTCCATATTCAAAGTTTATGAGGTGGGAAATCCCTCTCTCAGACCCATTAAATTTTCCCCCAAGTCAAGCCAGAGGGCATTATAGCCAAAGCAGCAACGCCACAAATACTCACCAATTTAACAAATTTTTTTTTTTATGCTGAAGTAAATCAATACAAGTTTTAACCATCCTATTTTCATATATGTTTCTTTAGACTACTAAAGGTGAAGACATCTCAGGTAAACTGCTAATTCTATTTTTAACTTTTTCTGTTCAAATAAATAAACAGCTAGAATAAAAACAAAATAAAAATAGCCTCTCCCTTTTACTACCTCAGACAACCCTCAGACAAAACAGTGCAGAAAACATCTAGCAAATTCCCAGGTCAGTGGGAAGAAATGAAGCAAGACGAGCATTCGACCTGCTACACATCTGCCATAGTAGGTCTGTTAAGAGGCAATGTGCCCGAACCATCAGTTGCTAAAGGACTGAATTCACAATAACCTTTATAGAGACATGGTTGAAGTATTAAAGCTCACAGTTCACGATTAAAAGGAAAACCAACTAGTCTCTGTTTTTAGAATCTCTGTCTCAGAGGTTCTGTCTATATTCTTCCATTTATATTTGAAACTTTCTTTTTGCTCTAAAATGCATGATTTTTGACAGAGAAACAAGGCAAGGTGAAAAGATTAGCCCATTAGTCTGCCATACACATTTATATGCCATGATACACGCAAGCACTCTTAGTATTGCACAAAACATGGATGTGTGCAATGTGCAATCCCTTTGCAAAAGCCAAGGAAAGTTCTGGAAAAGCCATGGGGATTTGAAATATGCGTGATTTGAAAAAACACAAAAAAAAAACCCTGGAATGATAGCAGTCAGCTCTGCCTATACTCTTAAATGGTTTCAAGCTGGAATACTTGCCGCAGTGATGTTTTACAATGGAATGGAAAATGAGTTAAATTCTTTGTGCTCACCTCCTAGCATAGACTATGGGAGTTATATTCTGTTTTACATCTGAAGTTTCTAAGGAGGGTATTCCTTCTACATTCACATGACTTTGGAGCCAGCAAAGGCCAACTCCATAACACAAGAAAGCAAGGCTTCTTGTACCGAGGCAAGACAAAAATACTCATCCAGCTCAGTATCCAGCCTCCAGAGGTGGCCAGAGATGTGTAGGGAAGACTGTAGAAGCGGATGCGCTCTTTAGAACATCCCTGATATCCTTAGCCAAGACCTTCTGAGCCAGAGATAAAATTTGGTGCTTAGTTGCCGTGTTGGATTTATCTTCAATGAATTTATATAATTGCTTTTTTAAATCTTTCTAAGCTCTGAGCAACATCAGTATCCGTTTAAGCGGCTTTCCAAGTCGACTATGCACTGCAGTGTGATAGGTACATCCTCTAGAACGTACCTCCTCGTACCTGAATTATGAGAAACAGTAAGCTTCTCTGTTTTCTTTCATGTCACTCAAAATTTTATAACCTCCTACTTCATCTCCTTCCTTTCCCTTCTTTAGTCATTTTTTTTTGAGGTTGAAGATCCCCGATCTTCTTAGTTATGTCTTTTAAAAAAGCCTTCCATACCTTTGATCATCCACGCCGCCTTTCTCTGTACTCTTTCTAGTTTTATTTTGTCCTTTTTGAGGCACCAGAACAGCAAACAGGACTCCAGATGAAGGCAATAGATTCATACAGCAGTATAATGATATTTGCTTTTGTTCTCGACTCCTTTCCTAGTAATTCTTAATATCATATTTCCTTTTTTATTGGCTTCTGAGCAACGAAATGACATTTTCAGAGCACAACCTATTATAATTCACAGGTCTCATTCCTGAGCGATAAAAGCAACAACACTACACACTACTGTGGATGTAATGGGAGGACTGTTTTTAACATGTGCATTGCTTTACATCATCACGTTAAACACATAAGGAAAGGGAAGTTTTGATGCACCAGTTACATTATTTATTAAAAAATATCATATCTAAATGAAAGTATTTAATGTTCAATGACTTGGACCTTTTTACAGGAAAGTCAAGTCCCGTATAAACAAGGAAAGGTAGTGTTGAAAGTTGCATGAATATTGCTACAACAGAATACCATTTTGCTTAAAGTCTGTTGCGCAGATCTCAGGCACACAATCTCAAAAAATTGTTACTGCAATGTTCGCTCTATTCTTCAAACTCAAGGATTTGTTTTCTGACATTATAAAAAGAAATGATAGGAAAACGTGTTTGCACAAGTATAGGTAACTGAATTTCTGTTTTTTTTGGTTTAAAGATATGCAGTTTTTTCCTTATGAAATCATGAGCATTTCCTTTTCATAATGATTACAGGGTCAGCATAAGCACATATATCATTACACCTGGGCTTTGAGTTGTGCCTGCAATGAAAAGACAGTTTACCCTCAGCCTATAATCCAGAATAAAAGTAGTCACAATAATTTCTTCAAATATTCTTTTCCAAAAGGAAAAGGAAGAAGTTGGCATTATTCAGGAATGGGCTTTAACTTGCTAAATACTGTTGTCTAGCGAGAAAACAAACAAACAAAAATGCCAAAGGAGTTTGTTTAGCCAGTACGTAATTCTTTTGATCCTTCCCAAATGCTTTTGTTTGGACAGTTGTATTAAAAGATGGAATGAAGGGTTAGTTTCAGCTACCCGTGGCATCCCTTCAGCTCGTGGTTCATTACTCAGTAATGCATCGAGGATGTCAGAGAAAGAGAGGTTCAGATCTCAATTCTTCAATAAGTTCTTTCAGCCCACTCCATTCTCAGGCAAGCAGTTCCCTCTTCCATTTTACTTGGATTAAGAAATTGATGCAAGAGGTTTGTAGTTAAATCTCTCTTGCGGATAAGAGTAGTGAAGACACATCCCTCATTCTGGGACGGTTCAGTCACTATGCTTGGGGGTAAAAATAAACACCAAGAGCAGGTCCTCATTCTCCAAAAGGCTTGTGAACTTAAGCCAGAGTTTTTACTGAATATGTATTTAAAAAGAAAAATCCCCGATACTTGAATATGAATATTCATTCTTTGAAAAAGGTAAAACATTTTAATTTTTGCATGATTTGATTTAGTCAGTGACCAAGCTGAAAAATATAAAATAAACCTGATTATTTAGATCACAAAATCCTTTTTTCACAGCAGTGAAGACTGGAGGCATTGTTGGAAATGATGTGATAGACGTATACGACAACAGAAGCCAGTTGGGTCAGCGCCCACCTGGAATATCCCTGGCTGATGTGTTAAGGGAACAAGGCATAGTGCTTCATTACACTTCAAAAAACACAGACCCCTGTGCTTACTGCAACTGTGTTGTAAACAGTTTACGAAACATAACTGGCTTAGAAACATTGCAGCTTCTCTGAAAGTGCAACAAACCCCCCACTAACATGGCAAATACTGTATATGGAATCCAATCGACTGTATTTCCTAAAACTTGTAAAGTTTACATGAGCAATTGTTCAAAATCAGCCTCAAAAAGGATCACGTAAGTGGTACATTGATGTTGTCTCTAATCAGGTAACAGGTTTTACCCACCACATAAGTCTTCCAGGTGATTTTAGTCCCTCTTACTTTATAATTGCTCAGAATTAGATTGATGAGTTCTGGGTATGCACAGGATGCCACAACAGTTGCTTTACAATAACTGATTTCCTAACCCCTCCCCTTCTTTTCTCTCACCAAGCATTTTAAAAACAAAAACACACTGGGTTGAAATATGTTGAAAAATCTCCACCCGGCATAGTTATGAGCCTGTGAAAACAGCACCCTTCTTTCTATCAAAAAAGGCAGAAGGGCAGCTTTTTTTGACACCTACACTTTTCGCTGTTAAACCACTGGATGATATTTCCTTTGACTACTCTCCCAGCCGTGTATCAATTTTAGCAGCCATCCCATCTTACAGCTATATTTCCTCTTTGCTGGACTCTTTCCAGTGGTGATTAGATCTGATTTTCTGCCTCCCTTTCCCACTTTCTTATTTTAGATTACTCTAAATACTCAACTATTACCAGTTTTCACTAAGAAGCATTTAGACTGGCAAATGGACAAAGAAGCACAGGCATGAAGAATGTAAAAATAAACAAATACCATTTTAGCTTAATAAAAACCTAAAAGATTTATAAAAGATTTTCAAGCTGTCTCTCTAATCTCATGTGTATACCCTCAGAAAAATGTAATATAATCCCTATGGCAGCTAAAAACTGAATAAAACATTACAGTTTAGCCCACTGAGAATAATAAATATCAAATAGTTGGTGTCAGAGAATCCTTACGTATAATGCAAATGTGTACTTCTACGCCATCTCTCAACATGTCTCTGAACATTGAAAAGGTAAAATAGTCTAAGCTTACTCAAAATAGATAAATAAATCATATGATGCAGATGCGCCTAAGGGACAAAGCATTTGATAACATCACTGACAAGCCGACTATACGCTGTAAAGCAGATCAAATAACAAAGAGGATATATTCTTCACCCATAATAGTAACTAAACAAAGAGGAAATTTAGAAGAACATTTAAGAAGATATTTGTTCTTCAGTAAAACTTTTTCTTGCCAAAGATAACTGTGTGATACCAAAAATAAGAAATTTTATTTTAGAAGTGTAGAACGATGATTTCAAGTTAAAACAACTGCTAATTTTTTACTAGTGAAATGAGGCTGAAAAAACATACCAATATGATACAGCTACAAACAAATTTTCAAAAGCATGGTCCTAAGTTCCAAGTATCCTAAAATAAAAGGCAAATAATGTATTCAGTTTCAATTTATAGCAAAAATATTAGAGCAGAAAAGGGTAAGAAGCATGTTAAAACATAAGGAATAAGCTTCTGTATGAGATAAGACAAAATAGAATAAGAAACTTCAACCTGAAAGGAGGCAATCAAAGCAAGATGTGACGGAGATCTGTAAACGCGTCAACGTACTGAAAAACGTGAATAAAGAACCGTGGCTCAGGAGTGCTTTCAACAGACAAACTAGTGGACACCCAATGAAACTAGCAGGCAGAGAAAGAACTATGTCTGCACACTGCATATTTAAGACACAAAACTCTCTTCCATGGAATGCTGCAGATCCTAAAAATACAAATGCATCCAAAAACAGCTGGAAAAATTCATGGATGAAAAATATGCCAAGGGCTATCAAATAAAATAGCATCATCTCTTGTTCAGGGAGTCTTTGCATTGTAAGTTGGTGAGAATGGGAGAGTATTCCTAGGACATCTCACTATAAGCTTTTTGTACTTTATACTTGTGCGGAACATCTTGACCCCTCACAGAGACAGGATATAGGACTAAATGAACTCTAGTCTGACCTACAAGAGACTTTTATGTTTTGCCTGTCATTTATATGACAAACCAGAATTTTATTTATACTCCCATAAACCTGTATGAACTCTTCAAAAAGGCTATAATAATTCTCTTTGCAGATAAAATAGCTATATACAGCTATATTGCCTAATAATAATAATTTAATTATAATATTATGCTGCCTAATAATATAATTTAATTATGATTGACAAGAAAAGGGTGGAACCAATTATAACCTATAGCGTGAAGCTATAGATTGTTAATATCACAACAGTTTAGACGTAAGGAGTGTATAAGCAATGCAACTGCTTAAAGCCAGTTAATATTATATTTTATTACCTGAACTATGTCAATACTATATCAGGCTGCACACAGATGTATGCTGCAATTTAGTTTGAAATACACAAATAATGTTAATGTATTGTGCAATATAAACAGTAGACACCATTATGTGCAACACTGATATCTTTGCCAGCATAGGCTGGCACTAAACTGAAAAAATCGTGAGAGGGCCTTACCATGTCTGAGCAGACAGAAATACAGACTCCTCTCACCTTCTTAGAGCTGCTGAAAATAAATGCTTATATGACTAGTAAGTAACTGTGTAGACTGTGAAGCCCAAGAAACAAATAAATTTAACGCAGGCTACCAGAGAAATAGGTCACCTTATTTAAAAGGAAAGAATTTAAATAAAAAGTGAAACAATCTAAGCTACAAATAGAAATTGTTACAATCAGCGAAAGATTAGAAGAAAGCTGAAAGACCATGCACAGCTTAGTCTCTCTTCATCAGATACTGGAAATACCTTGTATAGTTTAGAACTGGCTTGCTTTCATGCTTTCCTGTAAAAATAGTTCATGCATTACATGGTATTGAACAATAACTGTGATGTGATTATCTGCCTTATTTCCTCATCTACTGTGAGTAAAGAATGTTTTTGTCTTACACTTCTCACCCCATGTTGCAGCCCTACTGTGCCAACATAGCAAGAGGCAGGTTCTTCCTTTGCTACTGCCTCAGAGAGCTTATTCTCAAAAACGGATTCCCCAACATTTGCTGAATACGTTAGGAGAAGCTCCCTAAACAAAGTAGAACAATCGCTGTCACAATTCTCCAATCTTATTATCGCATATTACTTACCAAATCCCACCAAATAATTTTCAAAATATTGTATTACAGAATCAATCTTTAATCTTGTTACCAAAGACAAAGATTGTTTGCCTGCATGCATTGAAACCTGCTATTTCTGTTTTATGTTTTCACTTGTACTAAGCTTGCTGCCTACCTGCTCATTGTTCAATTCTTGAAAGCATGAAATGATTAAGCTTTTTTTGTGGCCATTTCCCTCTCTGTGGAGGACCACATCAAGCTTTTCATGGGTTTTTCCTCTTAAAAATATAGATGGTCTTCTTGTTGACGTACTGTGAGATATGAAGAGTTACCACCACTAAGCCCCTTCCACTTTCGCCATTAGGAGTCTAAATTACAAAATGATGAAATAATATTGCAAGAAAATAGTTGAGGAATCAGAATTATTAGCCAGGAATCCTGTAATTCCTGCCCCATTTGTTTATTCAGCTGTTCACACAGGAATACGTGGGCTAAAATAAGAGATCAACAAAATTAAAGACATAAACCCATTATTAACATATCATGCACAAAATGTAATGATCATTCACAATGATTTATTCACTTCCATTCAGAAGAGACTCAGGGGTTAGTTATCAGAAAGTATCACCACAATGCTTGATAGTGATAAAACCAACCAACCAACCAACGAAATGCAATGTTAGGAGTTGTTAGGAAAGGAACAGAAAACAGAAGAGCACCACTGTACCTTTATATACTGCTCTCAGCTCTTGAATATTGTGCATTATGTTGATTTTCCAGTCTCAGACGAACACAGTGCAACAAGAAACTTTCAGAGAAAAGGACAACAAGGACGGTCAGATAAACAGAATGATTTCTACATAAGAGCAATTCCTTGTGGAAGAGATAGGGAGAGAGAGAGAGAGATTTAGACAACAAAGTACCTTCCACGAAAATACCGAATAACAGGCTTAAACTCTGCTACCTGGAAATTTTAACTGCTCTAACCACTAAAAGTTAAATTTTTCACTGTGATCTTTTAAACCATGTTTAAAAGACAATGAAGTCCTTATTCTATGTATCATATACTTAATTATGGAATTCATATCCTCATGATGTTGTGAGGTCAAAACTCTGATGAGGCCAAAAAATCCTGTCAAAACAAAAAGTGCTAAGAAAACAAGTTAGACAGATGAATGGGTTATCTCTCCTATACTTTCCATGATTGGTCAAGAGAGAGATTTTGTTGGATGCATTGTCTGACACAAGACAGCTGTTACATTCTCATTCCATTATATTATCTTTTTAAAATAATTTTCATCTTCATTGCCCTATCATGATATTTATTCTGCAAGTAGCTATAAGTCAACAGTATTGGTTTGGTTGATATCCTTAGTATATTCTCTTCTTGGGCTAAATAGACTTTCTTCCCTGATTTAAAAAGCAAGAGTCACAACAAAAAAAAATACCTAAAAAACAAACAAAAAACCCAAAAGCCCCAGAATAAAACACAGAAGTACAAATCAGTATTTCTGAAATGCTGTTCTGACCTTCACCCCTTTCACTGTAAGTCCTCCTTTTCTCCTTAACACTTTTCTCTGAACATTCTTCTTCACTTGAAAATCATTGAGCCACAAAATTTAAGTGACAGCTATCCTCCATTAGAAGGTGAACTCTATTTAAAAACTGCTCTCTATTGAAAAGTACCATTTCATATAAGAATGAGATGCTTGGATTAACATTGCAAATTTTAGAAACATGATTACTGTATTATTATCATTTAAGGATTTTCATTTTACAGCCAAATTTTTTTATAACAAAGCCATTTCTTCATTTTACACTAACATTTTGCCTACTGACTTAGAACTATACATCTGACTACTGTGGAATGAAAGTAGCATAAAAAAGAGTCTGCTTAGAAAGAGAAATTACCATATTCATGACTTTCTAGATAAACTTTTCAGAAAGCAGTAGGAGATAGAATTTGAACTAGAAGAAGTTATGGTCAAATTTCCTGATTAAAGAGATATTTCCTTAAAATAGCAGAGCTTGTTAAAAGTATAAAGGAAAAGTTGCTTAAAAGCAATGAAAACAAGTTACAGTTCCAATAGTTCTAAGACCCACACACAACAACGTTAGATCACAGAGAGATGATGTATTTTGCATGTGCAAATCCAGTCCATTTAAAGTCAGTAAGAAAGGAATAAAGGAGAAATATGTGCGTTAGAAAAGCAAAGTAGATAATGAAGGGCAATTTCCCAAGGACATGAAACTAATCATTAAAAAGATAGTTTAAATACGAGACTGTTGAAGTAACAGGGTGTAAACCAAGCCATTAAAGAATACAGGCTGCTCAGCTTTCTGAAGCACCACTTCATTACCCTTCTTTTTGTTTCGCTCTGAAAGCATCTCTACCATGAAAGCTGAAGAAAAAAATATCCTAGAGCTATTTCACAAGATACTGAGATATTTAATTATGCTATGACTTAAACATCCATTTATATTCTGAATTGCTAAGTTTTTGTACAATGAGGTAATTAGGAGAACACCTCTGTGTACTTGCATCACATTTTTTAAAGTCACTTCTTCGATGCCTTGAAAGAAACAGGTAGAATAAAAAAGCCTATCCTTCTTCAGTCTGAAATGCTCTTTATAACAAAAAAGAATTCAAGGACTAAAATCTCAAATGATCCTCTATTAATGATTACAGTAGAGACTCTAAATCCCATTATCAAAATTACTTTTGTTTTAACAGCCCAAGTCGCACCACTTATCTCTCCAGACCGGTTTAGCTATCCACAGGTGAAAAATAGAGTACATTTAGTCTCCTTGGACTACAAACACTGCTGGAAATGAAACAAATGTATATTAGGGATTAGATGATAAAAGAAGGGGTCTGCACTAGAGCACTGTTAGCGAGGCACTGACCTTAAGCTCATACACACACTCTCATTTGTAGGTACAAAAGTTTCACTACTTCAAAACAAATATCTGAAGTTTGGGTGAATTTATTCCTGCCAGGTCAGTCACTCATTATTATTCCTTAATATCTTAAGATTGTCCAGTATTAAGCTTCTTTTCTGTTGGTCAGGTTTATTAAAATATAGCACGTAATGAAATATTTGTATTACATTATTTTAATTAATTTGTAGTATACTATGATCATTGTTATCTCATTTTCTTAATCAGTTCTTTGGATCACTTTTCTTTCTGGATCTGGTTACTTGAACTTTACTGATTCGCAGTTCGTGACTGGGGTTCACAGAAGGCTGGTGGTATTTAGACATTTAAGAAGCAACAGCACTTTTAAACATTCTTGCTTATACCTTCTGTAAATGCATTTAGTGGCCCACGCATTTATCTGCTTTATCGGGGGGGGGGGGGGGGGGGAGGGAATCATCCATGTAGACTAAGATCACTTGAAACAGGATAAGGTAGAGAACTACAGAATTCTGGGGCATCTATGCTTATGCTTAAATCTCCATGCAGTGATTTAATATCTGTGGGTAGCAGATCCTTATTACTTCAGTAAACATGCAATAGTGAAAATTACTTTGCTAATTCATTCCATATCAGATTCGTGCTTTTTGCTGTTGAGAATATCAACATAGAATGAATAGAAAAGTGAACGGGGACAGATCAGTGTCTGAATATTTGTATTTTGTAAAAACTGAAACTGATAAACCACCTTTAAAAGGGTGCCAGTCATCTTAGAGAATGACTCAACTCACTGAACAAGCTTATTCGTTTAACAACTAAAGCAGACATTCTCTCAAGTGAAATTTATGTACTGTGTCTACAGCCCATTTTCAATTTATTTTATATCTAGTGCATTACACTCTGTTACCACACTTGCTGACGTTAATATAAACCTATGGAGTGAATCAAGTTTTATAATTATCCTTTTCCAAGCCTGATTTTCAGGTGAAACCTAAAGCCTTTATATAAAGTGAAAATTTTACTTTTGCAGAAACTTTGCCTCAGAATCTATTCCTTAAACCAGCACAGATCCCTCAGATTTTCCGAATGTGTGATTACACTTCTAGTGTTTGCTCACGATATTTCTGTCACTATAATGGTGTAAGAGTCTCTCTCCTTGACTTGTGACCTCTGAGGATTCACAAAAGATGAAAGCAGTTTCATAGCTCAATCTAAAGACTGTTATATACATTAATTACCTTTCTACTGGCACTGTTCCCTGTGTTTTCCTCAGCAAACTCAACAACTCATGAAGCATACCTTAAAGCTTAAGGCAAATGAAATGTTAAAATGCTAAAAAGCACAATAAAATAATAGAGGTAATTTTAGCAAGACAAAACTACTACTGAGACAGTGACTAGCTGTTGACAGAATCCAAATTTAGAGAAAATATCTCTCCCTCCAGGAATGTGCATCCATCTGTCCAGAATATCTAATTCCTTCCTGCTGAGCCACTTGTACAATGGTCAGGTGCCCTGAGGTAGGGAAGTACTCCAGCCTTCCCACAAAATCCTCTTTGTGCACATGGGAACAGAGACATCCCCTGCCAAACAGTAAGGCATATAAAGTCAAAAATTTCCTGAACTGGGCACATTAGTACCCTTCGACTGATGGAGGAAAAGTGGTTTGCCAGGCTTGGGTAGAGACATCCCAACAGACCCCAGCACAAATATGGCTCCCAAGGTGGTGCTCAAGGTGTGCTCATCAAGCTGCTGTTGACAACGTGGTCTGGAGGAGGGATGGGCACTGCCGCTTGTGTGCCTTTTCTCTTCTCCTCAGCTGAGCCCAGAACACTTGCCACCCAAGGAACTGTATTCAAACCTTCGTTCATCCTTTCAAAGCTTTGCCATAGATGTTAACCAACAAGAGGAAAACCTGCTTCTCCTATTTGGGCACCTACTCTGAACGGCACTACATATTCAGAAGTAATCTTAGGCATCTATAAATGGTCACGCTGGCATTATAAAGCAATAAATATAGCACGCTTAGAGTAGAAAATATCCACAGCATTAGTCAAATCTGTGTATGTCCTATGAAACAGTGCTTTTAGGTTCTTGCATCTCCTTGAATAAGAGCCAGGGAGGGAAGCACAGGAGATGAGTCCTAGTGCAATAAGACAACTTTTGCATTCCTTTGGAAGCAAAATAGGTTTTGCTCAAATTAAGAAAGGCCAGACTGTCTTCCACTATAAGGAGAATAGAGGGGTCTCAGGGCGAAAAATTAAGCAAGTCCAGAACACCTGAAACTGGAAAGCAGCTACAAAGGCTTAAGTACTCCTCCAAAAGAAAAGTGAAGGCTCACACAAGGCCTGAATCAGGATTACACCTTGTCTTGAGAGAAACAGCAAGTCAGAAGAACGAGGGCAACAGATACCCTGTTAACGCTAAAAAAGGAAAACCTCCTTCTCCTGTGTGGGCACGCACTTACACTCTTAGTGCAAGCAGGTTAAGCACAGTTGCTCTTCCTTGCTCATCCGTAACTTGTCTCTCTGTACTTTACTGTTACCTGAAACAACTTTAGGTGGGTTTAACAAATCATGCACGTATCTCTAAGCGGGACTGTGTGGCACCTTTGCAAACACTTCCCCCCAGCACACGCTCTGCTCTGGCAGAGGGACATTGTCATGGGGTTTGGTATGAGTCGCAGCCCAGGCAGGAAGCCCAAGCAGGAGCATCAGGTTACTTTTGGTGGCATTGTCATTTGGTAAGATTTCAGGGTAAACATTTGAAGACTAAACCATAAAGAAAGTACCAGAACTGCTTGTTGAGAAGAAAAGATACTTAGCTGCTGTGAAAATTTTTCTGAGACCATTATGCAGTTCATACTAATAAAGTCCCTACTTAACAACTAAGATCCAATACCAGGCAGATTTTTACCTGGTCAAAACGTGAAAGACAGACAAAATATTGCAGGTTGACTACCTTTACATTGTTCTAGGCTGTTAGGATGTTTTTTCCTTGACATACTGAATTGGAAACTAAGGATCAGACTCATAAGCTGCCTCATTTAACCAATGCATAATTAGCAATGATAATTAATTTGCATAATGAGATAATGGAAGTTTCTTAGCATAGTTTAAAATTATATTTCCCATTCAAATTTTAAAGAAATATATTTAGTGGTTAGTACATAGGACATACCAAAACGTTACATACATTCAAATGATTTATCCTGCCTCATTTATTATACAGCCTACTCAAAAAGCATCCTCTCTGTCCCACGATGATAGTTATTTATGTATATATTTGGAAATACTATATAAACACTTACTGTTTCCCTTCAAGAAATCCCCAAAGAGGGAGAAAAGGGCTTTCGTTTTTGGCATTTCATCTACATTTCAAAATTTGCAAATATAATTATGGTAAACAAAAAGCCATACGCCCAACAAGAACAGCTGTGAAGGAAAATTTTTAACTGTATAAAGTTTGGTTTTGTATTTTGAACCTTAAAGTAATTAGAACCCTGCTAGCCTAAGCAAAAAGCAAGCCTTTTCTGGTGTGCACATATATAGAACACGTGTTTCAGTAGGCTTTTCTCAATATGTATGACACTTCGCTGCACACTGTCACTGCGGAGAGGATGGAAGAACAAACAACAGATGACAGATGTTAGTCTCATCAGCTAACGCACTAGTGGCAGACAGATAGATAGCAGATAGACATGATCACACTATGAGAATCTACACACAACAGTACATTATGTCAATTCATTTAATTCAAAACACAGAGTAGGATCACCCTGATGTAATCATGCAATCATTTTCAGCCCGTGTAATATATTAGTTATCTCCTGTTAGCTTCTTTTCGTCCTCAACCATACAGTAGCAGTCAGTTAGAAAAACTAAATTTGTGCCAACAAATTTAATGCATTGGGTACTCATATGCTGGCATGGAACAACCCATGCCTCTGTTAGCAAATTCTCCTGTCCTCCAAAGCTGCAAGAAAATTGCCTTTTGAGAACAATCCCTGAAAAGTTTTAACTCCTGAATGATGCCCAGGAATTGCAGGGGATAAATAGCACATGCCACAAGCTTTCCAGTGACCACCTACGGTACCAGTACAGATGATTTAAGTCTCAGTGCCTGGAACGTTCCTGGGTACTGTTCAGTACACAAATTTAGTAGCAGGGAAGTAATACTGGGAAAGTCTTATGCTTTGAAACAAACTCTTTATTTTGTTGTGTTACAGTGCCTAAATATGCTAGTTGAGCTGTGGCCATGCACCACACCACGGCCTTTGGTGAGTGAGCGTCCTTCACTCAGCAGAAGTGTAGAAAACACTGGGAGACAGCTGATTACCATTTCAGTGATAGCATCTTTCACAGCATTGTAATGCTATAAAAAAAATCAAAAATAGGACCATCAGGAACAGAAAAACCACAAGAACATTCATGATTATTGCCACTAATGGTTAAAGTTCGCTGACTGTGTTTGATGCCGTACCTATCACTGTTTCTTGCAGATAAGATATGCAGTAGAACAACCACAAACCCTTCTGTGTCTGTCTATATTCATACCTGTAAATCTACAGAAGCAAACTCTTTATCTAGAATAATATGAATCAGAACATAGAAAAGATGGATGATTCATTTTGTTAAACAAACACACAAGAAACTCACTGCGGAAAGCAATAGGCCCAGTGGGGATGGACACTTAACAGTAGCAACTCATTGACTGCAGATCCAATAAAAGGAGGAAGGCAATATTTTTATTGGTATCCCAAAAATGCCAGATTCAAGAGGACTAATTTAGCTTAAGCAACAGGTCATGAAAATCATCTTTGAGTCATAAGCCTGGCAAGTCACACAGCACTTCAGTAAAAGTATCCCTTTCTTTTTTTCTAATCTATTTTTAACAACATCCTTTTGATATTCCAGCTTCTTCAGTTTAGCTATTAATCTCAAAGTAAAAGTTTGTCAGCAGCTTTTTGAAAATTGAAGTACATTACCATCCACCAAACTTCTCTTCTCTTTCCTGGCAGTGATATCTTCAAAGTATGGCAGAAGTTGAGTTAACCATGTCCTCCCCTGACTGAAATCATGCAGGTTATCCTTAATCAACCCATGCTTTTCTGTATAAAATGATTCAGATGGTTCACATACAGTACAACAATTTTCAGTAAGCATTACTAGCTCAAAACAAGCTCAATTTAATAGTAACATAAAATTGTTGTGATTTTAGATAGCTGACGGACAATTTTAATTTTCTTTGGTGGTTTCAGTCCAACTATTAAAGAGCAGCAGAAAAATCAACACCATCCCCCTCCCTTTGGCGCTATTCCCACTAGGCAAACAAAAATTAACAAGATGTGAAATGATACTTCATTAATCCAGTTTCTTAGCAGACATGTGATTGAAATAATGGCATTGCTCATTCCAGTTTTCAAATCCAAGGCCTCGAAGCTGTGGCAGAGCGTTCCTGTCTGTTGTATACTGATTTCCCAACTGCCCCCACTCCCACCCAAGAGTTCCATGTTTCTGCTTCAAAACATAAATGTTAGCTACCTAAGAATTTCAGTTATTTCTATTACTGATCCTCAGTATCAGTTGATACAAGTTACATAAATGAAGTCTTTCAGTTCTAACCAATTTAGAGCAATTCTAAACTCTGGGTGTAACTCAAGAGATTCTTATTCATTTTATTGCGCTGACAAAAGTGAAATGGTTCTGGCTCTCTTACTCCCTTTTACAGCCTGGAATTCTGTTCTGGCAATCACAGAGTATCAGCCCTAAAAAACTGCTACACTTTCATAACAATGTTTTGAGCCAGTTTTAACTTTGCTGCATCCAGTGAAGCTGCATAAAATGTTATCTTGCCTGCAAAACCTAAGGACACATTTAGACTATAAATTCCTGCTTGCCAAAAAATGGTGCTATAACATGGTCATACTCCAGCAGCTAGTACCTGCTTCTTTTTTGCATTGTAGATGAGCTGCAACTTTTTGTGCGTGTGTCTCTCTTGAGTAATGAACTTTAATAACAAGTCTGGCTCAGTGAATATGTCTCAAAGTGCAAATAAAACCGTCTGATCTTAAAACCACACTTGGGTTCTTTCTAAAAAGAGGAAACTGTTGGAAGTACCTCTGTGGCAAAGAGTGCACAGACAGGTTTTTTTTCCATTTGGAGACTTTTTTTTTTTTTTTTTACATTAAATATGCTTCAGTTTGGTGTTTTCCACCTGTTTCTTTGTATGCTTCCATTAAAAATCTCAGAGGATATCTGCAAAACTGAATCTGTTCAAGACATAAGCCAGAAGATTTCCTGAGCTGAAAAAGATTTGCTAGGATTTTAAAATGATTTTTGTGAGCCAAAACTGAGTTTAAAAAAGGAGGAGATGCACATTTTGACAATGAACTTAGGACGGTGGCCCAGGGACCATGTGGGTATGACACTAGTGTTACGTTACGTGCACTACCACAGAAATCTAAAAGAAAACACAATGAACAGAGAGGTACACTGCACAGCATTAGATTAAGTGAAAATGAATGTCTTACAGAGGTTTTATAGTTAAATGTATGATCAAATTTCTAGAGATAATAACTGTACTTAAAACCCTGGATTATACATATTTCACTGGTTTGTAGATGTAGACCAATGTAAGCATAGAATGGGCAATGAGGTATAGATATTAGGGCATACTTCAGCTGTTAAATGAAGATATCCAGCAAAAAGTATCACCTATGAATGAAGAAAATATAATTGTTTTCTATATATCTTCCTTCAGGAAAAGTGGTACAGAGTTCTTAGTGGAGAAAAAAAATGGGGAAGCCTTAATTCTGTCTATATGTTTTGATTCCTCACTGCCTAACATTCACACTCACATTTTTCTCTCTGTAAACACACATACAAGGTCCAAGTTCATGGCAGTTTTTGTACGTGGCTTCTTGTCTACTGCATTGATTTAATTTTCAGACTTTAATTAAAATTATTCCTTCGGTTCAGTAAATGCAATAATCTAATCTAGTTCGTCTGAACTGATTTTGTAAATTGAAAATGTCGCTGAGAATCGTGTAACACTCGACACGCTGGAAAATAAATACAATGACAATTGAAATATTTGAAAATTGAAGAATAAATTATATCTGAATAACACTTCAAATGTTTTGCAAAACCTGCCCCCTTCACTTGCTGTAAAAACAATAACTTTATTCTAAAACATTGGTAGATTCCCTTTCACATTCAGATAGCATTAGAAACAATTTCATGCATCAAGATTATCTTGCATTTCCTATTAAGTCTGAGGTGTACAAAGCATGTAGAGCTATATTAGGCCAATCCAAACACACTTCCAAGTTGCAGATAAAAACCGAAATTTTCCCTCCATAACAAAGATATATGATTGCATTGCTCTGCCCAAGAGCTAAACCCACTGTTTCCACAAAGAAAAAATTCTGAAGAACTCAAATACTACACATGTAAATTCGTCTACTAATAAAATAACTTAATAGAACCGGGGGGAGGGAGTATCCAGTAAAATGCACTTTGCCCACTGCAGTTCCTGAAGAGCTTAGTGTGAAATCGCCTAAATCCAGATCCATATTGTGCATTCTGGTACCAGAAGATCATCAATAGAGCATTTTATTAAAAATTGTTATCTGACCAAATGGACTAACATCTAAACCAAAACTACCTTGACAACCTGTGGATTTATTGCAGGAATGATCATAAAACTGCAGCACACCGAGAGCATTAACTTAAAAGGTATTGACTTCTAAAGAATTAACCCACTATTTTGAAAACATATCCTTCAAGGACATTTGCTATCCTTTCTTAGACACACCTGGGAGTGTCACTCAAGCGTATTGTTTTCATGGTTGATAAAATGCCGCCTGCACATTTCCTATTGACAGAAAGCATCGCTTGCTTAAAAGTGAGACATTAACTACACAAACATTTCTTCTGTATCTTAAAGAAAAGCTTGTTCTACACCACAGTCAAAGGGTTGAACGGAACGCATCCAAAACGAAAGCCTAGGACAAATACATAAGAATGAAACAGGAAAAAAAAAATTGTCAGATGGAATATTTTTTTTCTAAATCTTGGCTGCAGATGACTTTGCTAATATAAATTTGAATGTGATCAAGAATTTTCTATGAAGACAAAAATTAACCAGAGGCATTTGTTTGCTGTGGATCTAAAAATATTATTTTATATATGCCTACTGGGATCAGTGAGGAAACTGATTCTGAAGTGAACCTCCCTGTCCTGGACTTCACAGTCCCTAATAGGATGAAAATATGTACCAGCAGACACTGCTGCGTGATGAAACAGTTTATCAGTAGGAGAAATAATCTCTGATAAAGTAGATAATAAAAAGAATTTTCTATATGAAACAATATATGCTGATTTTATTAATTTTGTATAAGCTGTCAAATGAAATTTATTTATTGAAGAAAACATACAATGTTCAAACTTCTTACCTATTTATCCATTTCCTGAAAATTTTTCCGGTGTGGTCCTCTTTATGCAATTAAATTTTTATACTAGATGAATTGAACAATTTCCTGTAATATTTTCTACCAGTAACTCTTATAAAAATAATAAATCTAATCTGATATTTCAACTCTAAAATAAACCCACAGTAAATCACGATTACATCTTAGGCTGTTAGACTGCTTCCTAAAATCTAAATCTAAGGCTTAAAGGAAAAAAAAAAACATATTTTTAGTCTAAAAAAAAAAAAAACTCAACAGGCACTTGTCCTTATCAGTTTCAGCCTGTGTTGTATTCTTTGCTGCTGTTGCTTTCTCTCTCTTTCACCACCCCTAGCTTCTTTTACCCTCTGAAAACTCTTTGTCCATTTAATTCTCTCCCTAATCCCCTCAACCTCCTCCTCCCTTGCCAGAAAATCAGCTCAGCTGAGTCAACCGTAACACGTATTTGCGACACTGGGAAGTGCACGTGGACCAGCTTTCCACAAGAAATATTCCAAGATGTTTAGGAGATGTCGCACTCAGGAGGAACCTTGGACACTTAAGTGTCCTTTCTTAGTCCCCACTGAGAGGTTGCTGCAAGTCCTCCCAGGGCTTAACAGGACATAGCAAATATGGTAGGCGTCATTATGCTGAAATGACTAACTGCAGCAAAAGGACATTTGACATTTTAAATCACACTGACCACTTGACAGACAGGGAAGAACAATTCTTGGTCTGAGAGGTCTTCAAGTCCTGTCCTGAAACACCTACTCTTTCAACTAAATAAGGAAAGCAGGAAAACTAAGTGCAAAGCTGGAAGCCAAGAGGATAGCAGAGGAGAAAGTATCCTCTGTGCTTTTAACCACTAGAGAGCAGTGATAGCATGCTCCCCCCCACCCCCAAATCCCTAGAAAGGCGGAGAGACGTCATCGGATCCCTTGCCTTTGTGGAAAGGCAAAGGGGCTGCAACAAATGCTGCTTGCCTTTCCAGAAGGTTGAATTCTTCATCTTTTGACCTGCTCAACAGAGATCAGTCTTGAGTCTTGAATACTAATTTGTATCTGAGACAGTTGCAAAACTTTCTGTATAAAGAGTACAAAGATTTGCCTACAGCAACCAAGCAGCCTACTTTCTGAAAATTTTCAGGTATTAATGGGACATATGCATATATCACAGAAACTCTTAGATATCTCCAGCCTCTTAGAAACCAGTTGCAAATTTTGCCCGTTGTTTAACTCCTATGAGATTGGCGGAATGATTAAGGATGATAGATCTGAAATTTCAAGGGAAACACTATGCCTACATTGAAGAGAAAAACAAACAAACAAAAAAACACAGATGCCAAGTGATCTGCTCGTGGAAATCAGCTCTCACAGGGTGAAAACCTGGCCATAGTGAAATCAGTGGGAATAGTGCCGTTGCCTCATACCTGTAGATGTAGCCCTAAATATTACTCATAGCCACGCATCCCAAGGTCTATGAAATGTTAAATGCTGTGTGAAGTGACTGAAATCCTCACAGGATTTAAAAATGTAATCATTAATGCTATTATCTTACTCTTGCTAGACTGGGATAATCCTCAGTGACACTTGCAACTTCCATAAACAAAAAATATCCTTCTGCTTTGAAAAATAAGTCCATTCATGCAAGACTAATCTACATTTCCCAATCAAAATTGGCTCAAGGGGATTTTGCAGTTTTCTTCTTTTGCAAGCATTCATTTAGCAGATGTTGTCATTTCTAGCTCCTGTGAAGTGATTCTTATCCTAACTTGGGCATTGTTACAGTGTTTCTGTTCCTCTTAACAGATCTGTCTGTGAGTTCTCGGGAAGAGAAATCACTATTGCTGCCAAACCAGCTGTTAAATGTGAGAAAGGAATTCAAGAAGTCATTCCACAGAATAGTTTCTGTTACAGCATCTGGGCTTGATTAGCCTGCCATCAAATTTTACAGATGCAGAACGTTCAACATAAAAAATGTCATATCCATCTAAACAGATATAGAGACATGCACAAACACCCCTCAATGCAGCATGGCCGAGACTCAGAAGTAATCCTGCAAGCGGATAAATAAGACAGAAGATTTTTAATTAAGTCAGACAAGATTAATGTACTGTTTGAAATAACTGCTGAGTAATTAATAGACCTGATCTTACATTTTAGGAAAGAGATTACCATGGACTGCCAAAAAAGGGCTCAGAAAAATTTATGTTAAAAGTCACTGACACTGAAGAATTTTGCAGCTTTTCAATTTTTGAATAAATAATGTTTTCTGCTCCATGGAACACAGTAATCTTTCCCGTGAAGCTGAAAGAAGGGGATGCATTTTGTAGCTCTTGTCAGCTAATCAATTAAATACCAGCAAGACCAAAACATCACTTCAGTTGATCCTCAGGTTTCTTTTTCCTTATCAATTAAACCAAACTTCTGCAAGGGGAAAATGAGAAGGCTAGCTCTCCCATGTTTTCTTAGAAAAATGCTAGAAAGGACAACATTCTGCAGCGGTTTAAGGAAGAGTTTTGTTTTGCGAGGTGTGCTCCCCTCGAGCCCTCCCTCCCTTCAGTCTCAGCTGAAGGGGGAAGGGAGCGCATTCAGAAGCACTGTATTGTCAACAGGTCAAGCCAAAATTGATGCATGACAAAAATAGACACGAGATTCCCACCCTCACCTGAAAATCTGAAAAATGAAAGCATAAGGCAACATTTTTCAGATTTTCAAAGAGAGATCAAGAAAAACGTGCTGAAATTCCTTTGGCCGTGTCCATAAAATTAAGGGGAAAAAAAGGTAGATTGCCTTTTTACAGACATAAAAATGCTATTATACTTGTCTGAGATGTGTTAGTACACCCAGACTTACGTGTACTTTGGTCTCACACGTTCTGAGAGCAAAAAGCCTGCCACACCAAATTTGCTAGCACAATGATGGTGAACCATAGCAGTAACTCCAGCCAAAATTGTAAATCTGTCACCAACAAGCTGCAAGTTTGTCTCCCTCCCTTTTCAAACAGAGAAAAGTAAAGTTGCCTGCAGAGCAACTGTCTGTAAAACCCAAAGTTATTTCTAGTTTTCATATGCCGAGTGGCAGTGATATATGCAACAAAGAGGAAAACTTAGAGCCAAAATATATAGCCTTTTTTGCAGTACCATATATGATGCATATAGTTTCAAAACAGCTAGCCAAGTTCAAGAGGAAAACAATATTTAAAATAACTCACTCAAAACCAAAAATCTATGGCTAACATAAATATAAAATGCATATAGCCTGATATTTACACCCTATTATTTCATTTAACTTCTTTAAGGATAGACATAAACAAGTGAAGATGGTTATTCTAATTTGACACTACTGTCTCATATAGTATAGTAGGTGGCAATACAAGGTCCAAGCGAATGAAATGTTGGACGGCTACTTTCTGACATTATTCCGTTTCACCAGTAAAATTAGAATCCTTAAAAGGGAAAGAAAAAAAAATCAAACTTCATTACAAAAATATCTTCCGAATAGACAAGCTATAGCTATATAGAGATAGCCTAAGTACAGATTAACTATGCCTGACTGAGTTATAGCAATTTCTGTAAAACCATTTTACAGGGCTTTGCATATCTATTGCTTTAACAGGAATTTTTTTCTCCTAAAAGGATATCTTTCAGTTGCTCTGACAGGTTTATCCTGATGATATATAGTCCCGCTGCCCTATTTTGCATTATACAAAAGAGACTGTAGAAGAAAATTTAAACGAGTGAAAACAGTGTTAACGAATATTACTGATTCATTCATTCACTCTACTTTATGGTATATATTTTAAAATAAATGTCTTCTCTGCGGAGAAGAATGCAGGGACATAAGAAGAAAACTTAATTTTCCTTTAAAGAATAATTAAGAGAAAAGAGAAATTTAGATGAGGCTGAAAATTAAAGACCATCTTCATATGGCTGCAGTTAGGAAGATGGAATCACCCGCTCTGTGTCCCTCATCAAGGAAGCCATGGATGGTGACAAGAGGAAGGAAGACTGGGTGCGTAAAATAAAGATCTTCCCCTAGAAGCAGCTTCTTTCTCCAACACCTAAGATACAGGGTTTTACCTCAACAGAACTCAGCGCTTGGGAGATCCACAAATAACAGCAGGCAGCTCTGCGGAGAAGGGGCATCCCTGAGGCTGCTCCCACCTCCGGCAGAGCTCGCCCAGGACCAGGCTTGCAGGCTGCTCGGGGCTGGGCACGGGACAAGGCCACGGCCAAGTGCCAGAGCCTCGGCATCCCCTCGGGAAAGCTGCATCCATCAGCACCGAGCCCTCCCTGCTGCAGGGGAAAAAAGGAACACCAGCCTGTGAAGAACGCCCTGCAGTATGCAAAGATAAGGAAGGCTGGAGGAGAACTCGATTTCTAGCAACTCTTGACTTTAAAGCCAAACTTTACTATTAAACCAATCTGGAACCGGGTCACGGAGATAAAATAATCTTGTACCCCTGAAAAACTAGCAACTGCCCCAGGAAATCTGGGTATTGCTTCCAGTTTTCCTTATTGCTTGCTGAATTCTTCCCTTCCAAGAAACTGGTAAAATCTGTTTACCTACTTATCGAGGATGTATGAAGAAGCTTAATTTATTCAGAAAGTTTAAATGGTATACTCATTCTTAAGACACACCATTTGTTACTGTAAGTATACAGAAATAAAAATTCTGGTTATGAAGATTTGTGAAAATGTAAATTAATATTATACTTATGAGAGGCAAAGGCAAAATATTTTATTTTCTAATTAATAGTATACACAACATCCACTGAGTAGCCAGACTAGACAGCAACCCAAGAACACAGCAGTAGAAGTACTAAAAACAAAACGATATACCCCAGCGTCTGTTCCTACATGATTCTTTCATTCTCAAAAATCAGTTCATAAAGTGATGCAGCGCAGTAAATCAGCTGAGACTGACAGTCTTTCAAAAAAAAAAAAACAAACCTAAAACCAATCACAGTGTTACAACCAATGCTCTATGAATGTATTAATATTTAGCTCTTGTCTCCCTGTTTAACACACCCAGTCTTCCCATGTACTCCTTGACATCACTCTCCGGATGGCACTTTTCTTCAGATAAGATCCATTTTTATAACTAAAGGGCAGGCACACAATTTTCTGTTTTCCTTAATCTTAATAAATCTTCATTCTCCTATATGTTCCTTCAGAACAGTCTAATGAAAATTCATAGGACATCTGCTCTTTGATAACTAGAACAATTTCTACATCAGAAAACTTTGGTTTTCTACTTAAAAAATAGTGCAACTAGCTCACTCTATTTAGAGATTCTCTGAAGAAGTATTCTCAGTCACTGGCTTTCTTGTGCCTTTTCCTTTTAAAGATCTTATTAGCCTAGTTGTTTCCTATGCTTCTAAAAATCTGTTGTCCTTTTCTGTCTCTCCAAAACAAGGCATAGATCCTTCTTGCACAGTTCTCTGATGTTTTTCAGACCAACCTGAAGAGCCATCTGTTCTCCTTGGCATAAGATTCCATAAGATAATTATTTCACCTTAAAAGAAATACTATTTAATTCCAAACCTTGAGCTTCAGGCCCTCTTCCTATTTTTTCTTCAGATTTTTTAAACATGTCCCATTCATCACCTGTCAGATTTGTAAGTTTTACCTTATGACTTACTGTAATTTACTTGTATTAGCCTTGTATTTGTATGTTGTGGCTGAAATAGATTGTGACGTATTTTGTCGCGCACATGCTCAAACAGGAAATAGTTGTCTGGAGTATTTATAAACTTGTTTCTCCAAAGGAAGCCAGCTTTTTCTTAAAATATAGAAGAAATTATGTTTTCTGGATTTTATTTAAATTCTTCCAGATATTTTCCTGCAGCTTATACTCTCTCTTTCTCTAGTTCTCAAATGAGGAACGCAGTAGTAGCACTGGAAGGATAGTTAAAAATAAAAAAACTACAGGAATAGGCAAGTTCAATATCAAAAGTAATCTCAACTTCTTATTGAGTCAGTTATATAAAGACAACAAAATCTTACACTAAGTGTTATAAAACTCTTGAGGAAGTAGAAAAATTGATTGTCACAGCACTAAGAAATATTATAATACAAGAAAACTATATTTTTTTCTTATATTGGCTACAACAGAAAGTTGAACCAAGTGTCAGTGTCTCGAATCATTATTCTATGCCTGTTTCTAACACAACTGTGCTTGGATGACTCACACAGCGTGAATGAATTCTGTGCCAGTCACTTCAAAAATGTGCTATGTGCTAGTACCAGCATTATAGCAGTGATGGTCAAAGTTGGGCCTATTCATAAACTATGCCAGAAAGGTGTAATCACCAGCAGATGAAATGAAGTTTCCTTGCAGCATGGTTGATTAGTGTAGACATCAGCTTAGGAAGAGTAAGTAGGCAAATGGCAACGGTTCTTAAGGAAGCAAATTTTTAGCGGGGAGGGAAGCATGTAAGTGAAGCAAAAGTTTGGAAAAGCAACGGTAACGTCTATGTGGAAGGGTGTGCTAATTCAGGTTGTTCTTTTAGTGATGGACAGCTAGCATTCTGGGAACAGATGTACACTATATATATATATATATATATATATCACTGTACAGAAATAATCACAATATCTACATAATTAACTGAATGCTTCCAAGGCAGCCCTCCCTCATTAACAGCAACATTCTCTGTGGACTTCATATAGGAGACACCTTGACAAATTAAGGTATCCGCTTTCTGAAAAGCATACACTTAGGTTAAAGCAAGTAACATTAGAACTACTTAAAGGTCTAATTTAGCAGACACTGAAAAATTACGGCATAAATTGTGAAACAAATTGAGAATTATTCTAGAGTTTCCCAGGGATTTCCTTTATCCAAGAAGCTCTTTTAAACACCAAGGAACTAGTGATTTTGGAATTTATAGTAGATTTCTCACTTTGATTGTTCATTCCTTAGGATTTCAAATCAGTTAAAGGAGAAATCCATGCAAGATATATCAATATTTTAGGTAATATTTTATTATTAAGATCTTAAGTTAAATAATGAGACAATTAATTAAACAATAAGTCTTTATTTGTCCCAGCTCTTATTTTTTCCCTAAAATACTACAGCCTTATACGATGATAGAACTCCTATTGTACCACTGTCTTGATATGATATGATCCTGTGCTGTTTTAACTTGCGGGTGGGGGGAAGAAAAGTCATTCTATTGGACAAGGGCGCTAACATTTCTGGAGATACTAGAACTAAAGAGCTTTTTTTGTCGCTGAAGTACAGACAACAGCTTTTTGACACAAACAGGAATAAATCTCTTCTTGCATTTTAATCACATTCAAAACACAATCTGACACCTTGTCTGAGTTGCTGTTTAATTTATAGGATTTCTTTATTCCTAGGAGCCTGTAGAAACACCTAGTCTACACAGTCATAAGTGTGCTGCTTTTCCAGAACAAAAGTTAGCATTTATTCTAGGAAATTTTCAAACAAACAAAAATATGACACAAGAAGAATGTCCTGTTTCAGGTGACAGTAGGAATGAGGCTCTGTATTGTACTCTTTTTAAACTACGTAAATTTTATCAAGCAGCTTCCAATCCAGCAAATTTTTATTTTGTTCTGCCTTCATGGCTTTCATGTAGATTTCCGTCTGCTCTTTGCATGACAGGATGGCCACTGCCAAGGCACTTTTATTGACCTTTCCACTTTGAAAGCTGCTAGAAGCACTAATGCATTCTATTTTGCTTTTTATCAACACTGAGAAGCAAGCTCCTTCACCCAGATCTCAGAGGAGTAATCGACCTCAATTAAAAACTGGCAAAAAGCCCAAGCCTGTTGACTTTCAAAGCATTCACAAAAAGACCAGCTGTCTACATCAGGCTTTTGAGAAAGCTAAATGAGGATGGCATGTAAATCAAGGGGCAGGAAAAAGCAGGGCCACCAATCTTTAAGAAAGTCTATATGACCAGCTGTGAGAATCTTCTGCAGAGCTCGAGATTACAGATGCTTAAAACCCCCCCAGGAAGAAGCCATTGTTAGACTGCTTGGCTCTGAGTGATTTCCAGGTAGCTTTGAGTATCAAAAGGGAAATTAATGAAAAAAAAAAAATAAGAAGCAATGTAGTGTAAGTTCTCTTGAGAAAGAGACAAGAGCTGCAGAATGTTTAAAAACAGGTTTTTTTTTTTTCTAAAAGCACAAAGAATAGAGTCTTAAGGAATAATGACAACAGTTGATCCCAAAAAACAGATGGTCACTCTAGTTTCAAGTTAGCTCACCATGAGGGCTGAGCTAACATTTTATAGAAGAACAACAAATAGTGCCATGCAGATAAAAGAAGAGTATAGATAAGTTACAAATCTTTCTGTACCTCTTCTAAATCCAAAGAGTTAATTTAATAAAATTTGAGGGATTAAAATTCTGGACAAGTTAGAGAATTGTGACTTAGGATAAAAAAAAAGACTAGTGAGAGACCCAAATAACCTTTTCTCCAAGATAAAGAGTGCCTTCATTCAAAATGAAGCTGACAGAATGAAAACACTCTTTGCATGGCAAATGAGTGCTGAAAAAAAAAAAAATAAGTCCATGTATGCTCACCATGAAGTCAAAAAAGCAACAGACAAAAAAGTAATAAAATTAGCAAATACAGTAAGATACCATGACACTGCATACATTTGATGTTTCACACTGCATTTTTATTCTTGTGTCCACCATGTCCCAAATCTTATCTATTATGTCCCAAATTGCTTCTTTAATTCAGAATGATCATTTGCAAGATGATAACAACAGGGTCATGGCACGATTGTTATGCCATCCTGAACTACTGACTAGGCCATCGCCCTGAAGAGCAAAGAGCATATTTATTCATGTTAAGTGGTCAGAGTTACACAAGCCAAGAGGAGCAAAAAGGAAGTTACAAACAATGAGGAGTCAAGAGATGAAACTCGTGGTTTGTGGGGACTAGCTGAGGAATAGATGAACTTAATATATGATTAATGAGCTGGAAAAAAAGTAGCTATTACTATATTAAAAAGCAAAGTCAACCTTTTTTTCAGTCAAGTAACTGCTCACATTGTTGCAACAAGAGACCAAAAGCATACAAAAGGGAGGAAGAGCATTTAAAGTAATAGAGAGCTCTCAAACAAATATAGCAGAGAGCTGCTGAAGCTAACCCACCCTGAAGCAGGGAATTGAATCCTTCATTTCTATTTAAAACTCAGAAAACCAAACAAGGAAACTATGTTGAAACAGAACAATTTCTATAAAGACAGACATTTCTGGAGTGAAAGCAGATTAATATCTTTCTACAGTACCCCCAATACCTCATCAGTGTCTTGCAAGTCCATTAGGAAAATAAATTACTTGACTATACTCAGAAATTTCTTTTTCAATTTATTTTTTGAAAAAAGTGTTCTAATTCTTAACTGAGTAATTCCCAGGGGCTGGAGAACTGCACAGAGAATAAAAGCTTTTTAATGATATAGATGGCACCAAAACTTGCACAAATGGAATACATATTTATTTTTAAGATATTTAATAAATATCTCAAAAAATAAGAACCAGCTACAGATTTCCCCTGGAACAGTGAATATAGAACTGTATTATCTCAGGAGCAGAGAAATCTGAAGATACATATATTTGCAGCTATTTTTTTTTTCCTTCTATTAGCTTACTTAGAACAGCATTACACAAGGAAATGCAATACATATTGGAATAAAACCTTAATAAAGAGAGAAATTTGTGAGATAATTAAAAAAATCACAGTCCTAAGGTATTCTGAGAGTAAGTATCTAAAACATTCCATGGCTTATAACATGCATTAAAATATACTCTCTGAAGATTTTCCCTTGCTTGAATTTTATTAAACTCCTTGGATTTTTTTTTTCCAGTAAATATTTAGTGATGGTGGAAAAAAAATAGGATAAAAAAATTACTTTAAGTTGAGAACAAAAAAGGAAAATTAAGTTTTTCACCATTCTCTACCACAGAACTACTTTTTTCTATTATAGAAATAGAGTTTCTGGGAACAAACCCTTGTGCATCACAGGAGACATCACACAGAAAAAGGATCACCACTTCTGACAGCTTACTTGCCTTGTGGATCAGTAATTGACATCCATTTTGGGGTCTATTCTTTGTTTTTTGGAAACACTTCTCTGACTTGGTGCATACTAATTAGACATTTGAGAGCAAAAGCAACCTGTCGTTTTAATGCCACTCCACAGCCTGACATGGGGAAAAATATATACATACATATATACACAACAGAAACTAGGGCCAGAAACATCTGTTCCTAAGAAAGCAGAGAAACAACAAAAATAAAAAAGAATGTATGGCCTTTGTGGGCAAAATATATCCCCCTGGAATTGTTTTTTCTTACCACAGTTTTATACCACATACCTATAGGTAGGAAAACATCAAAATGCTGGTCTTGAGCAAGGGCCCATGTATTTCATTATTTCCTTCATACCTATAGTGTAAAAGCATCTTTCCTCTCTGTAATCCCACTCTGCATTGTAACAGTTGCTGGAATATGAGCAACATTTGTGGCAGAGTGAAAACCAAAGGAGCATTCACAGGCGTTAGTGTGAGAATTAGGTGCTCTTTTATAGTAATACACTAAAAGAAAAGAAAGTTAACCCCTAGTTCACCATCAGTTCTACAGGTCACTAGTTAAAATCTTATCAGAAGAACAGAATTCTTCACACTTTTCTATTTTTCTTGCAATTAATTTTTCAAATTATGATGCCAAATAATGGAATCATTCAAAATACAATATTAAAAAAGATACCAAACTGTCAAAAATAATCTTCTAAAATCCATGACCAAAAGGTAAGTTTAAAAAGTGAACTCACTTGTAGGACATATAAAGCCCTTTCAGATTTCTTCTTACATGGTTTTTCATTTACATAATACTTGCACAGTACAGACTGAAACAAATTAAACGTAATAAACATCCATCCGCAACTCAGGATGTTTGATTTAATTCAGTCTGTTGTGTAAATGCAAAATGAGGCGTTTACTTCAGCAGCTGGTACGGTTCAATGCCTAGAAATTTTTCCCAGTCTGACATGGAATTTAAGCACACAGAATTTCCAAAAGCTACTGCTGTCAGCCCAGGAAGGGACAGGGAAGGAAACATAAAATCTATAACAAATTCCTTAATCCCACAGCTTGAGAGAGACATCAAGCCATTTAGTTCCACTAGGACCAAAGGGCCAAAGCGCAGGCTGTTAGGCAGCAGTTTTGTAAATGTTTTCTTGAACTTCAGAAGAATGTAGGCACTTGAGTCCCAATTAAGTTATTCATGGGCCCAAACGACTCTAAGTCCCGAAACTGGTGGTGGAACAAAAACCTCCAGGCAGAGCTCTGCATTCTAACTGGTCACCTGTGCTATGTTTTAAAACAGGACTCTTTGTTTGAAAACTAGCTCTTCAGGATTCCCAGCAGCATCCATGGAAGAAGTCTTTGCACAGCATTCTTGTGCCTTCTAAAGTATCAGCCCAAAAGGTGCATATTTTCTTCATGCTGCATTTGCAAGAAATTCACAGTGGCTTACATAGACACACTCTGCCTTGGTAAGATTATTAATATCATCTTACTCAAGTAGAAAACAAAGACAAAAAACATTAAAAGGGGAGGGGAAAAAAACTCTTGAAAATGCCGTACTAAGTAAATGAGTGGCCCACAGCTGACTGTATGAAGAAAGTAATCTCTGGAAGGGCAGGTCTCATGGCCCTGGTCCCCCTTCAGGATTGTGTGAAAACCCCTTGAACTGCATTCACTACTTTAACAAGATATCCAATCTTAAATGCCTTAGTTTCTCTCTGTTCTGTCTTAACTGCAACTCTGGGCAGCAAAACAAAAAAAAAATTATCAAAGAGGATTTACAGATAAGGAAAAAGACAACGATAAGAAATGGGGTAGGAACAACAGGTCAGATACCATAGCACAGGAAGGTTACAATGGAGCAAGTACCAGGTGTCAAGGCTGAAGCTCCTCATGTTCAACACATTCATAAGTGTTCTGAAAAAGAGGATGAATAATGCAGGTGACAACCCTTGCTTATGATATTCATTCTTCAGTAAAGTGAAGGTTTAGTGCAAGAATTGCAGAAGTACCATGTGGAACTGCATGAAGAAATGATGAAAGATAGCAGGTAGATGAGAAAAAATAGATAAACTTCACATGAGGCAGGTAGGAAAAACAATTTTAACTTGTACAATGTGGGACTGGACTCATTGCTGACTGTAACTGCAGAAAAAGTATATCTTAGTGTTAAAATATACGTTTCTCAGAAAACATTGATTAATCAGCACTTAAAAAGAAAAAGCCACCAAAAAGTTAAGAATGGTTACAAAGGAATAAAGAATTGAAGGGTAAATATCCAGCATTGTTTAAACACAGGTTTTTGTGCATTTTACATACTACATACTGGTTTCCCAACATTAAAAAGAACTTAGTAGAAAACAGCATGAGACAAAGCACTTCGTGTAAAACAGAGGTAGCTTCCCACACTGAAGTAACCAGCATAAACACCAAGAAAAATCATTTGGAACCTTAATATATATTAATTTTGCCAGTTCACACCTGTACCACTGAAAAAAAGACAAGATAAGTGGTGCTTAAATGGATAGAGACAATTCAGCAATTCAACGCTGACCAGCGATTAGCCTTCTCACTAACAGACTTTAGCACTGCTTCTTACAGCATATCAAATCTGCAGAGCAGTAAGGGCCAAAAGGCAGACAGAATGAAAATCCTCCATCATGTTTCAAAACATAACACAAAGAGAAACACGAAGCATGACATATTAATGACAGATTCCACCACTCATCGTCATTTCCATGACCTCCAAGCACAACTATATGTTTCTGAGGTTTTTTTCCTTCAAATCTAGCCCCTCAGCTAGAGTTCAGCTTTAGATCTTGCTAAAGACTCGACATTACACAGCCCCACTAAGACCTACCAGATCCATAGGTGTTCAGTGATCCGAATTTCATACTTCTGATTCATTATGCTGGAGTCGTTTCTGTCTCTTATCCTCTGTCTTGTCACACTTTAAAGTTGGCCAATGCCTTTTGACACCTCCGGGCAGATATACAGCCCCAGTGTTCATCTCTCCTGCTTTACTAAATCTATTCTTGTGGAATGCCTCATTTCCAGGTATAGCTTTTGGTGTTATTTTTAAGCAGCTGTGTTGCACCAGGAAAGGTGTTTCACTCTTTCAATTAGCCAACAGCTCTGTGCTTCCCAGCTAAGGCATGAAGACCTCATGTCTTCGGCCTGCCTTTGCTGTCTACCACAATGATCGGTGCTATATTCCACCAATGAGTTCTAATAGGAACAAACCCAGTTTTCTACAATGATCCACATATTTCCTCTGCACACAGTAGCGTAATGCAGAAAAGGAAGGACTCAAGCTCTGCTATGTGTCTTCTAAAGGCTTTTTCTCAGGAGGACATGGAGATCACAAACAAGAAGCTGATAAGCTATTCTGCCCTTTCACAAAAAAATATGATTTTGCAGAACTGACAGCCTAGGAGATTGCTCTTTGGGAAATCTGTAATACACAATCCATATTGACATGGCATGGAGTTGTGCCAGTTCCCATCACAGGAATCACGTGGGAGCAAGACCTCAGATGAAAACTTCCTCTCAATGTTTCGTATAAAAAAACAACTTTGGGACTCTAGGACTGATATTTGATGGAGACTAACCAATTTTTTTTTTTTTAACCAGTAGTACAGAACGCAACTTAAAATATCGAATTTCTAGGAAAGAGTACTGTCGTTAAAAAAAAAATCTCTGGAACAAATTCATTTTTCTTCATACATTCATGCAGCAGGACAGTACATAGTTATCATATGGGTAAACTGCAACACAGAAAATCTAAATGTACTCAAATCTAAATTTGCTCACTTAGATGAACAACAGCACAGCTTAATGGGCATGCTTAAAGTTATATTTAAATAAATGTCCTTATTATATTGAAGTAAACAATGAAATTTCTAGATATAACATTTTCTCGGCTCTGTTATTCTATGCTATTTTCCTTCTCCTCTTATAGGCAAACTATACCTGGTATGACACAAGACAAATTCTTACTCATACTCTTTAAATTAAGAAAAAGCACACGGCAATCTGCCTACTCACAGTGCCAGGAAGAATATTTAGGAGAATTCTATCACTTTAAGGCCAGTTTCCTTCTTTATGAAAATGAAGGTTTTTGCTATGTACCATGACTACATTGATAAAGACATTTCAGCAGATTAGTCACAAAAGCACTGCCCCTACATTGTCTCAAAAGGGTGACATTTCAATTACTGACATAGTATGATATTGCACAGACAACAGGTAAGTAATTTAATAGATCAGTCCAGAACTTCCTGTAAGCAATACAAACAATTCAATTAGCTTCTCACAATAGACTACAGTGGTTATTTGATGAGCTCCGAGCCCCTTCGCCTGGTAATTCTTCACAGGGGCAGGAATGCTCCGCTGTCTCCGTTCACATCCATCAGCATTAACGTTTCAGAACTCGGCGAATGCGGACACCGAGTACATGAGGGCACCCAGAGCCACGCGTGTGCACGGTGAGGATGTTAACTGCGATGAAATTTCCCAAATCAGAAGTTCAGGATAATGGATGTGTCAAACTGAACCGGAGTGGTGATCAGCAGCCAACCTCAGCACTTCAGTCTTCCCTAACCTAGATCTGAATTACTAGTCTAACTCTGAGTACAGTAACAGTGTCTGTACGATTAACTGTTCATTGAGGTTATAGCTATTAAACAATAGTCATTCTTTCAACATATTATTAGATATGTAAACGTGACCAGAATTTGAAAAAAACACTTTTCACCATCTTAAGTAGTCTACATGCATACCAATACATGCAATAGCACAAAAACATGTCAGTATAACAGGTTAAGAAATACAGTAGTCAGTTTTTGAAGGAATATTTCTACACTGTATTTCAGAAAAAAATCATCTTAACTGTCCCCATTTTTAAAGCTGCAAGACTGAAGAGATGATGCCATCCTGTGTCCTAACTATTTTCTTCTTTTTTCTAACATAGGTGTATCAATGTTGGTGCACACATGTGCATTTTTATATTAGTGTAACCCGTATTTCTCCTCCATCTTCTCTCTTCACTCTCACTTTCTTATGTATTAAATGTTTAAATGTTGTACTTCAGTCAGGCTTTCTTAAGTCTTATTTTATATTTTCCCTTCTCTTTGGCATTAATTTGCATGCAGTTTTCTTTGTCTGCATGTTTAAAAAGTTTTTAACTAGTTAAAGAAATTTAAAATCCTTTTGCCCTCACTAAAAAGCCTTGCCACCTCTTAAGGGCTCCTGAGAAGCTGAGCACACAGGCTACTCAGGACAGTTAAATATTAATCAGTAAGGTGGAACAGTTAAAATTAATTTAGTCTCTGTAGAGACCCTCTTATTCAGAATTAAAACAGACTTTGTTTGGTTTAACTTCCTTGAGAAATGAATTATGTTAAATTAAGGTAAGGTCACTTCACTTCTGATCCTTCTGAAACATAGCAGCTTTACTTAATTTGAAGGAAACCTCCACCTCAAGACAATTTCTTAAATTTCTCTTGTTATCATGCCCTCCTCACCCCTCACCCCGAATGATAATAGAGTTAAATTTATAAAAGTTTTGTTAGATTGCTATACAGTAATTCAAGAGCAGGTTATTACTGGTAGTTAATATCTGTTAGTCTGGACACTTATTTTTGGGTAACCGACTGAATGAATATAATCATTAGACTCACAGCAATTAAACTAACTTCACATATATACTCTACAGAAAGTTCGGTAGTTTTCACTTCCAACCCAGTTTCCAAAGACATTGCTGCCACTAACATGGCTAGAGCACTGATCATAGCTGGCACAAGAAATGCTTGGATATTAATGCATTTAAAATTTGACTGAACATTAAAAATACACATACTTTGAAAACACCTTTAAGCAAGCAGAGACCATCACAACGTGTTACTGAGAAACAGAATAGCGACCATATTACTACGCTATTGCACATTAACAGGTGATTGTCAGCACAACATAGCATGAAAGTTGGCTGTCGCTTGGCCACAAAGCACTGTTACGGTTTGATCAGTTCCAGCATTTCTACTTGGCTCCATCTTAGCCAATCATACAGAATAACCAGTTAAAAACCGAAGTGATGTTAGCACGTTAGTTCAGTGCCCACGTATTTTCAAGGTGATGCCATCAACATTTTCAAGATTGCCTATTCACTGTATGACAGTTCAATGCCTTGATGAGAAATCCCTGTTTACGTACCGGAGCTCCAGAAGAGCTCTGTGTTACCTCAAAGTCGCAACTAAAAGCAGGAAACAGCATTTATCTTTTGGAAAAGTCACTAATTTCACTTGAAATCCTTTCAGTTTCCAGACATGATAAAAAACAAGCAATCCTTCTTTTCTCCATTTCCCCAAACATGCAAGTAAACAAAAATAACACAGAAAGAGGGAAGGATAATATATTCTAGAAATGTTATTTTAAGGTTAGAGCTAATGTGAAGCCTAACAAACCCAAGGCATTAATGAAGCACATGCAATGACACCTATAATCAGATTGTATAAGATTTTCAGAAAAGTGTTTTGTTTGATTTCATATTCAGTTTAAAATTGCATACAAACTATATCTGTTGTAGACTTTGTTGGGGGAGGCATGGGGAGAGGAGGAAGGGACTCAGGAGACAGAATTCAGTCAAGAATACTTTTTAGGGACGAAGCAGAGGTCACAATGATTAAACTGAAACGCTCTAAGATCCTCTGAAGCAGCTATGGTATCCTAATCACAGGGACGTTTCTTTCAATATAAAAACACAAGAATGGCTGTGTTGGTTCATACTAAGGGTCCATCTAAGCACAATATCCTATCTGCAGCAGTAGCCATAAGTAGATGCTCAGAGAAGAGGAGAAAGAGGACAAGCACATGTAATACTTTTCTGTAATACCTTATACTTTGCAAAACACTGACTACTTTCAACTCAGGGGATTTCCTAAGCATAGTACAGTTTATTTAGTCAGTGACCCTCAATGGATCTGTCTTCCAAGCACTGGTCTAGCTTATCCTTTTGACCTCAATAGGAACTTTTTGTATTTCCAACATGCTTAAGTAAGAAGTTTCAGAGATCTATCAACTCCAGGGCTTCATTCCTCACTGATAACGGTTAGCTCACCACCTATCATTTTAAATGTAAAGCTTATTTTGCCCAACACGCATCACTTCATATTAATCTACCCTGAATTTTATCTGCCGTTTTATTGTCCTTGAGAATCATTGCATAAATTCATCCAAGATAGAAAATCCCTGTAAAATTAGCAAAAACTCAACAACCAAAAAGCAATCTGAGGTAGTATTTGTTACAGCACACACCCACGTTCCCTGAAAAGATTTTCTACTCTGAGTATGCTCTATCCCTTACTATGTCTATAATGGGCTACTCTGCACAATGGTTCAAGGAAAAATATCCACACAAATAGCAGCCACATTATACTGCATAAAACTGTTAGTGTCTTAATGCTATCATTTCCTAAAATTTTCTCTGCATAACTTTGTAACATTTAGATCTATTTTAAGAATGTTTTTAAACATAATGTCAACTCCTGTGTCCTACATACAGATGAATTTTTAATATTATAACGCATGGCAGTAGTTTGGCTTCTTACAAGAAAGTCATGGATTACAGGACTTCCAAAGAGAGATCATTAAGGACGGCTATGAGACACTTTTCACCGTATTATTTGTCAGAAAAGCTGACCTGTATCTTTCATTATAATTAAGATTCAAATTTGGACTGAAAGAATAAAAATTCAAACAATTTTGCAATAGAAATAGTATTCAGTATGGGAACTTTAATTTTGTCTGACTTTTTCCCCTTTAACATACCCCAAGAAATCTTAAGACTTCAAGCAAGTCTCTTTTGGAAGGATCTTGAGGAAAAGCTTTTGAAATAGGTTATACGATGGAATTAATGCTTTAAAAATACAGAACATTTGAGTGAAACGTTTTCAGAGGAATATGTTTAAAGATTAAGGATTTGCCTTTAGATTCCCTACTTCAAGATAGCTTTCTACCCACACAAAGTTTTCATTATTGCTTCAGTTTTCTGAGACGTCCAATCAGTCCTATTCAGGATTACAGAATTCAAAGTTGAAAAATTTTGCACAACATTGAGTTTTGCTGATCTTGCCTGAAGGAATAAAGAAGTATGCCAACTGGGAGAAGTGGAGGCAGCCTTATGCAGACCCTCTTCTGAAGAGGGAAAATTTAGTTACCAAAAGGAGTGCTTAACAGTAGTTTATTATTATATATTTTCTAATTCATTACATCTACTTAAAACCAGAGTGATCGCCTAACAAAAGCCCTAGAATTTCATAGTAGATCTGCAGCTGCATCATGAGATATATAGCCAGATTAATTTTTGGAGGAACAAAAGAAATATTTATAACTAGCTCCAGCTTGAAGCAGAATAGAGCATTAAGTGCACTGAGTTATGGTTTTCTCAGAATTTCCCAGAACCTCTTTTAAGCTAACTGCCCAGAAGTTCAATATACTTTGATCTTTTCTCTCAGAATGCTTTTTACAGTACAATCCACTTCTGAACAAAAAGCATGTCCTATTCTTTAAGCTGATCTTTAAGATTATATAAAAAATAGGTTTACAAAACTCAGGTACTCAGCCATATGGTATCCCAAAAATCCTAGGAAATTGTTGGCATAATGAGGACTTGTGCAAAAATTCAACTCATTGTTTGCTAAGAGGACTTTAAATTTATTTATTTATTTAGGAGGAGGTTAGTTTTTTTTTTTTTTCCTCTCAGAGTGTCTGATCCGTTACATTTAGGTGTTTCCTTCAATTAGAAGTTAGAAACTGACTTAACACCCAACTTTGCAACATTTCTGTATTCACCACATCATTTCCTAGAAGTGATTTCTCTCTGAGGTAGACTGACATCAGGACTGCACTGGCAATGGTGACAATCAGGAAACTGAGAAAGGGAAACCATTTAAGCATAAAGCACAGTGAAGGAATGGAGATGAAATCTTGGTGGATTTCTTTGAAATTGGTGAGACACTTCTGTCTCTGAGTATAATGAGACAAAGATCTCACCTCTGAAAAGTAAAATTATCTAGGTAATAATATACAGAGTGTTCCATCTCTGTAAAAGAAAAATATGAGACCCTAGAGGTTCCTACTAGCTCACAGACGATAGCTAGAGAGGCAAAGCTTAAATCTCTTTTTCATAAGAAATATTTAAAAAAATACTAGTCAGGTTGATGGAGAATACTGATTTTATATCAGGACAAGATATACTTTAGATACAAGATATACTTTTTATACACAAAACAAAAAACCCTGCATTTGAAAATATTTTTAATCTCAACTATTTCAATTAATGTTGATATTTTAGCTTTTTCCATGATATCCTCAAGCTACAAAACCCTTTTAAATAATTCTATTTTAGATCCTAATTGCATTAAAAGTTTGTTCCATTTTCATCTGTTTTCTAACTTTGCTCATTGTTTAGAATTATACCTCTTTTAATTTGTTCAATTTCTCATTTTTATTTCATACCTATTTTCAACAGATGTTAATGAAATGTTATTAATATACATTCAAAAATGGTCATTCACTTTCTCTATTTCTTAAGGTTCCCTAATCCCATAATAACAGAGTGACCTTGAACAAAAATTACTGCCTTTAAAGCTTTCAAGCCATTGTTCTTCCTCTCTTTATAGATTTTGTCAGTCTTCTGCAAGTGCTCTGGTTGGGTTGATCATTCCGTTTCTCAATTGTGGATGTTGAATGCTGAGCAAAGTCCTTTTATTACATTTTTGCTCTATATTTCAGTATTCCATCCTATGAAATCAAAGTAAAGAAATGGAAAAGATAGTAGAAATTCTGTAGTTACATTAGAATAGATGAGGAATGTTTTAAAATGTCAGTGGAGAGATGGTGCTGAGAACTCATTAAAGCAAAGTTTCTCCACTGTCTGCCTTTTCCATTACACACCATACAGTAAGGAAGCAGTGCTGGTTTTTTATGGATTTATGCAGAGTAAACATTGTAAATTCTATTCTCTCTGGAGAGCTTAGTATGTGTTTTCTTCAAAAAAAATCCTCTGTACTATAAGAAAATATATCTGAGAAATGAAAATTCATTACGATGGACATACATCAGTGCATCAATATTTGAAAATCTTTTCATTATGAGATAATCAGCTAATGTTTGCAATGGATGCCGCTAGTGAAAAGAAATACAGAAGCATTTTCTACGGGTTCATATAGTACAGGCTCCAGTCAAAGATGCTCCTCCTCTTAAATAGGTCAATGTAATTTTTTTTTTTCTTTTCTCCTGCTCAAAACAGCTAGAATTGCTGGAGGGGAAAAAAAGAGAAGATACCATTGCTGTCTTTTTGCCCACTGCTGGTTAAAAAAAAGAAAAAAGACTGTAAATATATCGAGAGAAGAAAGGCATGGTTACACAGTTACTAGCATAGTCCCGAGCACTAAAGTCCTTCCTCTAACAAAGGACGCTGGACATGCCATATCGTACTCCGAACTCACAGCAACATGTCACTGCAGAGAACAGCACGACGACTGCTCAGCTGCAAGAGCAATACAAGAGCACAGTTAAAATACCTGTTTGATAGGCCTCATTCTCCCATTTAACCAAATTCACCTTAGAGCATAGACAGCTTTCTTTTAGCAGCACTAAAAGCACCTCATGAAATTATACTCAAATGGAGAAGGGACGAACGTAGCACATCTGCTTGGAAAGGCCCATAGCAGCTCAGCATGGCCAATATGGGAAAAAGTTTGGCAAGAGCTGAAAAAGGAAGCGGTGAGGATCACAGCTGCGGGCCTTCTTGCAGGTCTCCCTGGGGCCAGCACAGCGGCAGAGTGATTGGGCCCCGTGTCCTGGCATGTGTTTTCATTATAAGGTTTGGAAAAGAAAGGAAACCATGGAGTGTCCGAGTATAAAACAGGGTTGCTCTTTTGGTGCTCATCTGTGCACTGGTGGCTGAAAGACAGATTTCATCTGCTCTGTTTTTATAAGGCTGTGACAAATTTGGTCTTCCACAGCACACTCATGGGTTTTTTTTCTTTTTTTTTTTTTTAAGTTGAAAGAAGCTATTCCAAGACACCTGAAAACAGAATGACCCTTAAAGGCATCTAATCTATGCATTAGACAAGGGCACGTCTAACACTCAGATTGCCTAATTAGTCTTTGTGGGTTAACAGAACAAACACACCTCTTATAGCTTACATTTTTGGCACTTCAACAGTAGTAAAAAAAAACAGAACACCATTTGTAGGCCTTATTTCCTCAAAACACTTAAGCCGGCGCTAAGTAGAAGTCACATTGCACAACTTGTTTTCAGAGCATTTCGCTCATGCAAAGTTTATGGACAATTTTTACTTCTTTGCTTTGTAGAATTGTACACAGTGATATAATTTGCATGATGTTTCTTTGCAAGAGCTGCTGGGAATTATTTATTTCCATTTCATGTTCTCTCATGAATAACTGTAATCCTAACATAATTTCTTTCCATCTCCGCTTTTAGAAAATATAAAAATATTCCTGTGACTCCAAGGTGGCCCTAACAAGTGAGTGCAATTCCTCATTCATTTATTTTACTGTGAATTAAGCTAACAAATGTAAGTGCATGGAAAAATCATCACAGGTCTTTAAGTATGCTACATCATCGATACAGTTAAATATGAAACTAAAACAGAACCAAAATTCTAACAACTTAATTTTTCCCGTTCTATCAAACCTTTATCCCATGACTAAACCCATTAACCAAATGCTTCACATATTTACTTTTTCTCTTTTTCTAACTTTTTAAAATTAATTTCTCAATCTCTCACTATTTATCTGAAGAAGTTTCCAGAGCCAAAGCTCTGATGACAAAAAACAACATAGTCTCTCTAGAAAATCCATCTAAGGATACAAAAGCAAAAAAAAGTTTCAACTGATATTTCTCTTCCATTCATCCTATCACTTTCAGTAAAACTGCGTTAGGAAGGGTTTTAAAAAGAAAATCCACTTGTACACTACAGTTCTTCACAACCACAATTCCTAAAGTCTCTAAAGGAAATAGACTTCAGGAAAGATGAAAAAGGACCATTTCCTTTATAAACATGGTATTTGGCCCTGCTTTTCTACATTATGTTGCACCAAGCACCTTGGCAGAAACACAACTCTACTGGCACAAGGCATGAGGCACCTCTCGTTTTATAGCTCAGAGATTCAGAAGACTACAATTAGAGAGCTGGTGCTTTTAATTTTCCCTGCCTCAGCCAATTAAATCTCTCTCAGACGTTGCTGACCTAAAAGACGTTTGATCAATTAATTAATCAGTTCCCGAATCTCACAGCTTTGGGTGTGGTATAGCAAAGTAATGGGAAAGCAGAATCAGTGCCCCTGCATATGCCTGGCTGCAGGCAGAGCAGTGCAGGACTGACAAACGAGCAGCTCGGATGTCCTCAGCAGCAGCAACTTCCATCAGAGCCTGGCAGATACCTGGGGACTGAAACTGTTTCAGCCCTCTGATTTTTCTTCTCCCCTGCTTGTCTGCCAGAATCTCCAAGTTCCTCAGAACTTAATTAAGCGGCACATATTAAAATTGGCAGCGTGTAGGGAGACTACCTGCTCTGCAGTTCAAAGTGTTGTTGCACAGCTATCGCCAGCTATAAAAAAAAAAAAAGAAAAAGAAAAAAACTTTTACAGACTTCTTTTACAAATTCGTAAGAACTTTCCATCTTCCAGTTAAGAAACGAGAAGCAAAATGTCTTATGAATGTTCACCTCAAACCATCAGTTAACAGCAATTCCAGATCTTTGACTTAACTGAATAGTTTTTGTGACCAACTGCAAAGAAAAAAAAACCAACTACAATGCAGGGGAAAAAATCCCTATTAGAAAACAAAAGAAATAAAATTGATTAAATGATGTTAGCTGATTAATTCAGGAATATTTCCCTCACGTTATTGATCATTCACCTTTAAGGTCAGAAGAAATCACCTGAGAAATGATCTGACAATAGTTCCCTACATCTATTTAAAACATCCAGATTTTCAGCTCACCCTTCATACCCTACATCATGCATTTATATAGTTCTGCAAGAGAAATGACTGCATAGAAAAAAAGGTACACTGAACTCATTTCAGAATCAGGTTTATTTAAGCAGTGAACTTATATTTTACATTATACACTAACATTAAGAAAATGATTTAAACAATTGTTCGAATGATAACATTTGTCATACTTCAGACGATCGTGCACAGACGAAATGTAAAATGTGTTCACATCCTGTGGTAATTGGAGGAAAAAAAGAGAAAATGGTGGTATAATTAAACATAAGAACTAGAGCTAATTAGTCTCAGATTCTCTTTTCATAAAACCTCTAAGCTGTAGAAGAAAAAAGTTATTTTGGAACATTTAGCTACCTTCACTAACTAGACTATTACATTCTGGTAAAATAACTTATCTTTAGATTTTTAGGAGACCACTTTTAACTTCTTGCAACTTAATTAAAAAAAAATTTGATAATGGGACAACATTGATAAATGTCTGTTAGGCTTCAAGTTTTACATTCACAATTCAAAATGCAGATCACATCCTCTCCTAAAATCTGTATGAAGCATCACTCCAAAAACAAAAATACTGGTGTGTTACCCTGATTTCTCAAAATTGCTCCACCAATGTATCTACAACATGCATGCCTGAAACTAAGGGCTGAGCTCAAATATTATATTTTAATGACCTTGGAATCCACAAACACCACCTGAATTGAATTTACTGCCACCTCATGAAATTTCTTTTTATTGTAGAATGGGGGAAAAAGGGGAACAAGGCAAAAAAGTTGTCCAGAGGTCCACCGAATCTCAGTGTTTCCCTCTCTCCCTTGATTGATTCATGAAATGAGGCACCTCCTTTGGAGTAATTCAGTCCATCCAGAATACAGAGAATCAATACAAAATATTATGGACCTCTATTTGGCTGGGACCTATTCTGCCTTGTTCTCTTCTGAAGGTGAATGTCAAAGTGGTGTGATGGTGATACTTGCTCTTAGGACAGAGCTTGTTGTTTTTTAGCTGAATGATTTCATGGAGTGGAGTTTCAACCCTAAGTCTACTCTGTCCCAGATGAATTCCCTAATCATAGGAATATAGCCAGCCTCCCTGAAACTCTCCTTTTCCGGTCCTGTGATGTTTTCATGCCGGCTGCACAATGGATCAGGAAGAAATGGACAGGGCTCTTCTTCATAGCAGCCAGGTTTTGGAGGTAAGAACATTCTCCTGGGACACGGGGGAGAGACCTCGATCCTCTTCAGGCTAGGAGTCAGCAACACACGTCAGTTTCTTTGCTAGTAGATAGCCTACCCTAACCAATAGATATTCTACTCTCCCTATCTCCACTTTGCATCAATCAGAGTTCATGAGAGGGACATCTAATGAACCTATATGCTAAGAAATTTAGTAGCCTTGGAAAACGTCCATAGTAAACTGCTGTCTCAAACCGAAGGGGACTTTAGACACAGGCAGGATTTTGGTGAGCTGTAACGGTCATAAGAGTACTTTCCTGAGCCCCTGCATGCCTCTGTGCTAACGCCTCCTTCACTTTTGTAGAAGAGAGGTCATGCTCAGAGGATGCCTTCCTACTGGCAGTAGGCATTTCTGTGCACAAATAGGCAAAATTAAAGAGCAGACAGGACTTTTCAATCACATTTCATTTTTTCAAAGGAAGTGCCACCAAAAAGCACTTCCTACATTTACACAGAAATGCCCCCTACCTGTCCCCTCCCCCGAAAAAACTAAAAAGTATCCTAAGCTTGTAGCAGCCTTATTTGACACCAATGGAATCAATTAATAGATGAAAAATCACATTATAACTTTATCTACATAAACCTAAAAGCAGTGAGATTAGCATTAGCTTCTTGGAGATAAAGTACAATTCCACAACCAGAACTGTTCTCATCTTTTTTCCTTTCTCTGTGAAACGCAAATGCTAGCTTGGAATTTTAAATTGCCCTGGAAATCCTAGCTTCCTTTATGACAGGCATTTAATATGAACACGCCTGACAAGGGATATACGTGTGGAAATTGAACACTGAAGTCAGTGACAGTTTTACTTCTAACATCTCTTTAATTCCCATGCCTAATCAGTTATGACAGTTAAGAAAAATTGCCTAGCCACTGCCCAGGAATTATGCTTTCTCAGTTGCTCAGTCGCTTGCAATCTATTTCTTAATCTCTCAATGATTTCTTAATCTCAGTGTTTATAATTTACAAATGCACATCGCTTTCTACTCAATTGCAGGGCAAAATTCTTCATGACATTGTTTCAAAGAACAGGTACTTCCAGTATCCAAGAGATAACAGGTAACAGAGTAGGACTTTGTAAAATGGCATTCCAGAAATGCTGTCTTCAGTTATTTGAGGGAGTGCAAGTTGTGGAATCACACCAACTTAATGCATAGCAGAGCTTACAGAAAATGAAAAACTTAACAGAATGTTTCTTTTTGCTACGTTCTGTTTTCAATCACAGTAACATGATGGAGAAAATGGAAGAGATTGGGCTTCTTCAGGCAGAGATTGCCATTGAAACTCCATCATAATGATTTACATAGCCTTTTTCTTCAAGTAAGGGGGTAGTTTCACTAATACTTGTAACAGCTGAGTTGAATATTGAGAATAAGTCCATGTTCATGCACTGTCACAGACAGCTATATGAGGTAATCTCTATTTCTAGTTCAAATATTGAGACTGATCCTGTATCAAGCCCCTAGTGTTGTAAATGGCTATGAAATGTGAGCAACAAAACCAGTAATCAGTGACTTCATAGCTGGGCCTATAGCCTATAAATTGAGCCTTTCTCCCAGCTCTTGTTCTTTTGTTTTCAAAGTAAGGTGATTAGAGTGACCTCAGTAAGACTTTTACTAATTTATATTGAGGTACATCAGGTATATATTCAACATGCCTACACATTAAAAAAAAAAAAGAGGTATGGACTAAATTCAATGTATATCTTTTCAAAGTGTAGTTCTAATTTAGTATGAAAGTATATTTTAAAGATTAAAGAACACCTGGAAGACAAAATGGGGCCAAATTTTGTAACACGGAAGTTATGGCGCTCACCACCGTGTTCCTTAGTATAACATCTACATTTTGAAAACAATTGGTCAGTTGAGTCATGAGAGCACAGCTGACTGCCGGCATGTAAAAATCTATATAAGCACACATTTTGTTTCTGATAGCTATCCTATATTTTGGAATACTCAAGATATACAAATTAAAGTATAATTTTCTATTAAAGATATTCCTATTTCTAACTCTTTCAAGTAGGCTTCCTCATTCATCTTCATTAATTATCAACTAATTACCAACATAATGAATCATGCATTAGTTTTTGCAGTGAGAACAGTAACTTACTGCAACAGTTGTGGTAAATGAGTAGACTGGGCTGTGGAAGAACTGAGCAGTGGAACTCTACATCGCTCAGAGGTTCAACTGTTAGCACATCATATTGATCTTACTTGTTTCAGCATTTGAACACAACAGCTTCCTAACAACTTCTGGGGTAAAAATGAACCGAATTTTCTGGGACACAGTCTCACTTCTTAAGAGTCCTGTCAAAAAGACTTTTAAGCTGCTAAGCAGAACACCTAAGGTGTTTCTTATTTTTGCTTGCTTATTTCCTTTAACAAATACGTTTCATATCACTACACTGGCTTTCAGGTAACTTGAAGTTTTGAAAGTGTGCTTCTTAATTATAGATGAGAGAACTTCTCTTAGCAGGAACATAAAAATCATTATCCACAATGATTCTTGAAAACAGTTTTGAAACTGCAAGTTTGGAAAGCTTACAAGACAAATACCAGTCTGAAAAGTAAAATAATGCAACATGTTTCATCTGGTAGTTGGGAAAGGAAAAGCTTGGATGACTTCGTGAAACAGGAGTATACTGGCGTTCATTTCCAATAAGGCTTTCTTTTTTATATTGTATATTAATTACCATAGCAACCCACAGGAGCAAGAAGCCAATGTTTCAGAGGAATTTGAATTGGTTTAATACACAAAAGAGAAACCACAATAGAATAGGAATAGTACAGAAAAGCGGTACTAAACCCTGAAAGTTACTGAAAGGTTGTATCAGAATTATAGAAGTTGTAAGTGCACTAGAAAGCACTGGTTGTTGGTGGTTATATCACGATCTTTAGAGCATTAAGATTCCCAAAATCTGATAGATCGCACAGACCAATATTTCAAAGTAATTACAATAAAAAGTCAACTTTGTAATTTTGTTCTTAAATCTTTCCATCAGTGGTATTCCAAGACATAGAACAGCACCAAAAATCAATAACAACTTTCCAGACATTTGTATTCAAGTGAAAGGCATTTAATTCTTGATAATCATGTTAATATAATTGGTTATTAACTGCTAATGGTGGGCTTGCACCTCTGATTGATGATTTTTCCTAGGAAAAATATATTTGAAGTCTAGAAAGAAGCACAATTATATTTTATCTATCCTTAATGACAACTTATATAATAAGTTGTCATATTAATCAATCATGGGGAATAGCTATAAAAAAGTCAATTGGTGGGAAAAGTATATTTTCCAAAGTGCTAAAAAGAACACTATACTGCCTGCTCAATCTAGCTTAAAAGCCCCATCTAGTACCGTAAAATTTGTCAAAAAACAGACAGACAAACAACCCTCCAAACACCAACTAAATAAGAAAGTTCGCAGCCATCAGCCACTTGTTTTTCAGACTCCTTAAGGGCAAAAAGCCCAAGTGGTTTTTTTTAAGGTTTGCAACACTATATATTAAAATATCCTATTGATACTTTGCAGTTGACTTACAGCTTAACGGTAGCAAAAAACTAACATCTGAAGGAAAAATTGCCAGTATCATCATCTTATACTGTAGTCTGCTTTTCAAGGCAAATCAGCGTAAGAAAGAGTAAAGAGACTGATCCTTTATGAACGCTGTGTGTACATTCTGCATTACCTTTACTCTACACATGAGGACAGGTGAACACACACACGCTCTGATCCAGGTGTGCAAATGCTTAGAAAACATTGTTACACTGTCCAAGCACTGCAACAAAAACAACACGGTATATACTGCTTTATTATACTCAGCCATAAAAGAGTTCACAGATCACTTTTTATTTACAAGATGAATTATAGCAACAGAATTTACAAGAATTATAGCATAAAATAATCTACTCGTTATTTTAAAAAGCAACGTTAGTGTTACTCTCCCGCCCATCTCGATTACAAAGAAAAACAGTCATTACCTGTGTGAAGAGAACCTGTGATTAGCCTGAGAAGGTACTGGGCAAATTTCAGTATTTCACGTTTACACCGCTTCCTGCAGCCACTCATCTTAAGCACCACCGTATCCCTCTGAGCAGAGCCAGGAGACTCGGCCAGTACAGAGAAGAGCTGCTGACAGCAAACTTCTGGGGCACTTGGTGCCGCGGGCTGCCTCTCAGCTGGCCTCGCTGCGGCTCTCCCGCGGAGGGAGCCCCGGCGGCTGCGACGGAGCCTCCCGCGGCCGCTGCAGCAGACGCGGCCAGGGCAGGGAGGGCCGGGCCGGGCACGGCCGGGCCGGGCCGGGCAGCGCCGCGCCGCGCCGCCGGGCAGCGCCAGCCTCCGCCGGGCGGCGGGGCCCCCTCCCGCCGCCGCCGCCGCCGCCCGCCGCCGCCCGCCGGAGGCGGGGCTGCCCGCCGCACACGCAGCCCCCTCCTCGGTGAATCAGCACGCCCGCAGGTGGGGAGCCGCCGAGGGCACGGCGCTCTTCCCTTCCCCCTCGGCTCGGCGGCGGCCGGCTAAAAACACCCGACTCGGCTGAAAAGCACAGACCTGTTGGGAGCCATCCCGGAGCCGGCTGCTCCGGGAAAGCGCAGCGGTCAAGGTCAGGGGCACAGGCTGCCGTGCCCGTGCCTCACCTGCACCGACAGAGGAAAGCTGTAAGCTGAAGGGGGGGGGGGTACCCCTGGCCGTGCTAACTTTGCGTGTCGGCCGCACCATCCGCTCCTCTGACCGCGACCGGTCAAAGCCGTGGCCTGCTGCGGGACGTGCACGTCGCGGACAGCAGCAGCGCTGTACAGAAGCGGCAAAGGAGCAAGATGCTGGTGGTACCTGGGGCTGCAGAGCTCCCGGACCCGCCAGGGTGCGAGGCGGCCTCTGACACACACAGCAGGATGTGTCCCAAGTAAGCCTCCGTAGGAAGCTACGTGCATTCTTTCCTATTCCCATATAAATTCTTTATTTTCTGGCTTGTGAAAGAGACACGTTTCCCATTAATAAAAATGATCTGCTGAAGTCTTTATTCACAACCAAAGAACCCGAAGAATACCTTGGAGTATTACCCTGTACTATATAAACACAGAACAACTCCGACTATTGCATTAGGTGGTGATGCAATACGTAATGCCTAACACAGTTAAAAGAAGACAGAGAACCCATTAAGGAAAAGCTTAACCGAAGAAAAATCACTGTTTGTCTGATCTAATTTAATGATAGCATTGACCAAACATTTTGGTGAATGCCTTTTAAAAATTGTAATAAACATAAACGCACATCTTCAAACTATTCTTTACATTATGCACTGAGCAGAGATAAATGCATTATAGACATAGCACATCAAAGTTACAGTCAGATGTCATAATTTCTACTCAGTGTCTGCTATCTAAAACATAAGCGTGCTGTCCATGCTTGCAGAGAGGCTACAATGTCAATGGAAAGCGCAAAAATGAAATAGCATCTGGAAACCCCCATTTCCAGCCCAGTTAAGGTTTTAGCCTGAGAAGGAACTAGGCAAATTCCAATATTTCATGTTTACAACACTTCCTGCAGCCACTCATCTTTAGCAATAACTAATCCTCCAAGGAGGGATAGAAGACTTTGCCAAGAAGTTATCTGTCAAACTGTTCTTAGGCAGCGTATATCACAGGCTGCCTTACAAGTTTCTAAACTCCTTTTGTCTCTGAAAAGGAAATTCCTTAAATAGCTAGTAGAGCTGAATATAGATGCTGAAAACTAGATAGCGAAGCGTGCGTCTCTTCCCTAGATGAGGGCAGAAGAGGCCAACAAAGAAGGTTCTCAGCTACACTCCTTGACCTTTATAATCCTTCGACATTTTTAATTGCCTTACAACAATTTCACCTGCAATGTTACTTCAAAATAAAACACTGAAATATTAACTTCTCAAAGCTTTAAACAAAGACGTTGTCACCAACGCCATGTTCCTCCCCCCCTCCTCCCTTAAAACATAGCAGCATCAGTTCTGACACGTTTTCCTAAGCCTTTTACATTTCATCATAGCAATAACAGTAATTTCTGCCTAGGAAAGAGTTCATGAAAGGTTTCTGGCCAGTTTCACTAAGTGGCTTTTAACAAACAAACAGTACAGTATTCAGACAAATTTAGATCTGACTCTAGCTCCCATTATTGCTTTGCTTAACACAAATTGCCAAATAATCTTTGGAATAAAGTTGCTTACCCAAAATCAAAAAAAAAAGAGAATCAGGGAAAAGTGGAGAGGAATTAATTACAATGATGGTAATAAAAAAAAAAAGCATAGTTTTGTTGACAAACATAGGGAAAAAGTGTGAAAGACAGTTGGGGAATATTATAACAACATTTTATGATTGAATAATATTTACAATTTTTCGTATTGATAGGACACTAAAAACCTCGCTCAGAAACAGTCTCTCTTCACACTCAACTAAGTAAATACATTTTATATCTATAAGCAATATCCACCTAAAGTAATTCAAAATCCATAGGCTTGAACTAAAACCTGAAACAAAAGTAAGAAAACTCAATTATGTCACAAGGCATCTGGACCAGCTCCTAGAAGTTCTGACTTCGGAATAGGGTGCTTAGAAATCAGGGTTTAAAAGTCACTATTTATGTACAATGGAGAAGCATAAAACATACATCAATGAACCAAAATAAGTTTTTTAGACAGTAGGAAAAGTAACAAGAAAGCATGGTTTGTAAACTCTTGGATTTTCAAATGAATTTACCCAGTCCAGATGACAGGCATCCCAGAACATTAAAAATATATATATTTTGAAGTATTTGGAAGGCATGAAATTAATGGGCCGGAAATCTTATATATTTTTATATATATAGATAAAATATATATTACATATATATACATTTTTAAAGATAGTCCTTGGCAACAACTGACAATTCAGTTTAAGTGCAAAGTAGAAAAGGTTCCTCTGAACGTACAAAGTGCATCGTACAGATGTTAAGACAAATTAATTGATAATAATAGTCAAAGATTTTCAAGCAAAGCTACAAGAAAAATCTTAACCATCTTAACCATCTCAGCTTAACAGCAAGAAAACATATACACACACAAAACCATCAATTAGATGAAATCTAATTTGAAAGCATACCTCAGGTACTCCCTAGACGTAACTCCATACGGATTTTCAGAACTTGTGTCAGGGTCTCAGCATCACTGCTCTAGGCACCAAGCACCAGTGTGCTGGGAACTGAAGTGAGCTCTAAACATATCCCACACTGGGGTATACACTGGTGCAGTTTTATTCCCATTCTACAAAAGATGAAACTATGCAAATCCTATCGTTTAGAGTCAGTACTAGCAGATATGCAAACAGTATTTCCTTTATAGTTCCTGATTAGGAATAGCATTGCACTACAAAACAATCATAAACAAAGGAGAAATCAATTATCGGCAATATGAAATCATTTTAAAATAAAATAAGTCAAAAAATTGATTTTTAGATTGTATACCGAGGTGGGACAGTCTAGTCTAATCTTCCGTCACAAAACCTTAAATCCAAATGCCTTGTCAGTCTCAGAACAGAGCATTGTGATGGCAGGGCATAAAACGACAAATAATATTGAGTTAGATAACATTATTTTCTTTTTGAGAGAGAAAACAGTTATTAACTAGAGATCATATTTAAATAATGAAATAAAGCAAAACCATCACTTGTAAAATATAAGAAATTAATTTTGGCTGTGGTACTAACAATGGCAAACACAACTTGCAAAAAGCACAGTGTAGTGCTTTAAGGAAACATAAATACTCAATGAGAAGTAAAAAATCCCTGGAATAAAGGTGACAGGGCACGCCTGATAAATTTGCCAGTCTGGTAAACAAAAAAGCAGTGTGAGTTAAAGTGGTATATGCAGAACACGCAAGCTGATCAGCTTCCTATTGCAGACTATTTGCGTTATATGGTCCTTTCATTTACATATATTATTTAAGCATTCTTCCTACTTTTAAGGACACAGATCTCCTTCCAAACTAGCCTATGCCTAAAAGCAAATCTGAAGTTTCTAACTGCAACAATTCAACCTCATCAAAAAGGGCAACGGCAGGAAATCAACTAGGAACACTGAAAACTTCCATACGTTGAATTTCCACACTGTTGACTGAAGATCATCTTGCAAATGCTTTTGTTCTTGATGCAAATGCTGAACTCCACAACTTAACATTTTATCAGAGACTTTCTAACCTTCCTATTTCAAATAACAGAGATAATATTTACAAGCAAAACACACGGGCAAGAAATAACAGATGGATAAAAACAGATGGATGAACACAAGGTATTAGTGAGATGTTTATGATCAGCATAATAAACAGCTGCCACATGTAGATGACCATCATTAGATCTCCTTTCAGTAGCTCCTTATTTGTCATACACATAAGAGTCTTCCTAAATCACAGCTTCTAATCTATTTATTTTAATAGCTCTTCTCCAGTCTTTTATTTCTTCTCAGCTCGATGGCCAAAGATGGCCAGATTATTGTGAAGTAGAAATAGGATCAAAGGCCTGCATCAGAGAATTCACTGGAAACTGCAGTATTAATTCCGAATTATTCACTGGCTTTATGAACATATTGGCCACCACTTACAGCCCTAACGAGTGAAGGGCAAAAATTCTCCTACACCTCATTTGCCTAAGTTTAGTCTTAGATATTAACACAAGCCAGTGATGGCTATAAAATGAAGACACACATTCCCTTTCCTGCCACTCAAAAGCAATGTTAGGTGACAAAGCAAAATTTACTTGGTTTAAAATGGTGATGGTCATTGTTGCCTGTCCTGGATGTTATAATGACAACAGAGAACAAATTTTTTCCTGCTTCCTTCGCTCCATATTAGAATAGTTGGATGTGGCCCTGATCTTGTTCATTGCTGTCTCTGGTGTGGGAATGGCAGCTTCCATGGAGCGCTGGGACAGAAGGGTGGGGGATCCTCAGGGCCCCTGCTTACGCAGACGGATTTTCTTTTACCCTTTATGGCATAATGAAAAACGTTCTAGCATCCCAACCATTACTTATTTATACTGTATGCAATGCTTTTAATGTGTAACACAAAATAATGAAATGTTTATCCTGTTTTATGCCACTGAAATTTAACAGTCTTACTGCTTTTTGTCTACATTTCTTTGACTTCTGCTGAAAGTATTAAGAATAACGCCCTCCAAATCAAACAGCTGTATTGCTCTGCTTAAAACAGTGCTACAGAAAAATGACTATCTCAAGCTGCTGGCGTAATAACAACAAATTATATATGTGCTGCATTCTAATAGCTAGCACCTCCATGTAAGCAATTGCTTCCATCCATTTTATACTACCAGACTCTACAGTTTCAAACAATTTTAGATTACATTCTTTGAGCTTAAGAATAAAACATTGTAGCTTAGCCTGTCAGAGCATTAACACCTTTGACCAGTGTAACAAAAAAGAATTTTTAAAATATTTGTTCCTATTATTTCGAATTCCCCATAATAAGCTGAACAATCAGAACTCCGTTTTGTCTATTCAGTGTCCTTGAAGCTTCTCCAAGGATTCATTTTCACACAACAGTCTAAGATTATATACTGCAGACAGTCAACTAGGAACTACTGCTGCCTTAACCTCCCACACCGTCCTCACTAGCCTAATTAAATATTCATCACTCCCGAATGTTACAATGTCAAACACGAGCAACTTCCCAATCTGACCTTCCACAGCCAGCTAGAGAATTATGCTGGAGAATAAACAAGCCTGGGACTCACCTCATGAAATATAAAATGGCATAATGCAGTTTTCACGTTACACATTTAAGTTCTGTGCATGCACTGTAATATTCTCACTGCCGAAGCTTGAGCACTCAGTCTTTAATGTTCAGTATAAACTGAATCTCTCTATTGAAAGCTAACTATAAAAACCTGCATGAACAGCATTATCGATAATCTTTCTGCAGAACACCAAATTCTTCCTTATTTGGAAAATACAGTTTTGTATACACAGTAACACATTCCAACTTAAAGAGCAAGCAAACCAATGCCACATAGTCTCCAAAAAAAAAAAAAAAAACCCTGACATATACTACTATCAACAAGTATTTGGGATTTGTTTAGAGGGGTGGAGGGGCAGCTTTGGACTCCTATCTTAATTTCAGATACTCCATAAGAAGTTTATATCTTGCCTCCAAGACAAAACACAGTTCTTTTATCTATGGGGCAAGAGATTTAAAATTAATCAAATATCTGAAGTTATCATAACTCGTTTTAATTGTATTAGACTCTGCACATATTTAACATCTCTATCTAACTGAAGAGACAAAGCAGAACATAAAAATCGGAAGAAATTAATTTATCTGCTAATAGAAACCATAGCCTTAGTAGACTGTAGGTTCTGCAGATCTCTAGAGGTTTGACATACAACTAAAACATATCCATATAATACCCGTATGTAACAAGAACATCAAACATATTTTGCATGTTGACCCTAAACACCACATAGATAAAAGATATTTTGCACCCAATTGTCAAGGTATACTATGCACGCAGCATTCTTAGGAAGACTGAATAGTCATTCTACTAAATCGGGTGTGAGAGTTCTGCAAGTATAACAAACATGCATATGTACATCTTGAGCGAGTTATATTCCATCTTCTTCACTCAAGGGCTTCCCCACAGTTTTCAGCATTTTTTTTTAAATGAATTTTTGTTGTCCTAAAACAATCGTGTTTGCTCTAGTTCGCAGATTTGGTTTTTTCCCCTAACTAAACTGAAAATTAAGCCTGAAAGGCCCCAATTCTTTCAGTGAGTAGGTAACTGGAAGATCACGTGAGTAGATCTGAACATAATCATGGGACATCCACAATGTTCTAGACCACCATGGAAAAGAGCTGCATTCCCTGCAGAGTGATGCCTGTGTAGCTTCTTTAGCTTTGATTTCAACTGGCACGAATTACAACGCATCTGGGTGTATATGCTGCAGCTACATCAGATAAAAGGAAAGGACACAAACTCCTAGCAAACTGAACATGAAAGAGGCCTTTTGTTTTAAAAGTGAAAGCCCTCCAAGCTTAGGGAGAAGGCAATGAGAATTCAGCCTAACAAATAGGACAGCTTGCCTCCATGAAAGATGGAGGCAATAGCCCAAAGGGTTCTTCAAAGCCTATGTCTCACCTGGAGTCCTCTTGACATTTCATCAAAAAATGCATTCTGTTAACTCTTTTAAAACTTCAGTACTTTACGTATGAAGTATCAGTACTGAGAGTAAGTTAAAGTAGCACACTGCCAGGCCTGTGGTGCATGTCTTTTCCCTCCTAGCAGGGTCCTGCAACGTCAAGAACAAAAACAATCTACACATTCCTGTGTGATCCTATAGATAAAGCTCTTCAGAGCACATGAGTAGTTACTTGTCTATTCTCAACTTCTCTCACTGATGCAATTGTAACACTGGCCCAAAAATTCACCTTCCACACAATACAGTTGATTAGCACTTGCAATGTATCTATAATTTTACTTTGACAAATTGGAAAAAATCAACCTAAATAGACTTAGAGTTGATCAGAGCATCTTTCTAGCCTGATAAATGTGAGCTCAACTTTGCTCACAGATAACAGGCTTCACATATGCCCCAAATTTGACAATTCAAAAGTAACAACCTCTTTTCTACTTTGCACACTTTGTTTTAGTTGCAGATAATTCAAACATATATTCCAAAAAATGATTTTATGATCATTTTCAGTCAATTTGAAATTCATTTGGGTTTCATTCTATGGGTAAAGACTGGAGGAGCTACTCACTAGGAACTTCAGATCAGATAACACAATCGAGGATATAAATCAGAGCAGCATACCCAACTTTGCTGGCCCTACTCTAAATGGCAGGGCAAGTACTTGGGTACACATGCTAGACAGCACAGAAAACAGTAGAAGTTGAAAAGAAATCACTGCAATTTCTTAGCAATAATACAGTCTTAAAGATCTGATCAGATAAAGGCCTTAAGTATAACTTCAAATAATCTTTCAACTATATAGCCTAAGGAAACACAGTAGTTTTTATTATGAACTCAAATATTCTGAGGTTAAAAGTCACTAATAAAAATCTGTATTTGGTCTAGCAGAGCAAAAGAACATTTCATTAGCTGACTCTAAATAAATTTCCAACTCAAAAGTTTAGAAGAGCAAGTTACCTGCATGGCTAGTAATGACAATGGAGCATCTCATTTCTCCCATAGATCTCCACCTCCGTAGATCGGAGCAAAGAAATGGAGTATGTGTATGCTCCTGAGCACTAGGGTTGATGACAGATACAGGGAATACCGCTACTTGTTTCATTGTCAGGAGCAAGAAATACTGCTACTAAAAGGAAATGTCTCCCCAGCACTGGAAGGATGATGGTGCTTTTAAGATTTTATACAGAATAGGGGTGAATGTTCCTTCTATTTAGTCCCAAATAAATTCCTTAGGATTTCTTTTGTCCTGAAGCATCAGGTGCTTGGCCTGCATGCTGGATGTAGAACTTCAGTCACCAAATATAAGCCATGTTATATTACAGAAATTATAACTTCAAACTTTTTCCCAGTAGAATTGGACAGCAACCTCTATGGCAGAAATTGTATTAAAAATAGAAGAGATAAGCTGTTCAATCAAGAAAATTGTTAGAATAATCTTATTTTCAAGGAACTTAGTAGAGGGGGAAATCTTTATACAGGTTACTTGTCAGATATAAGCATCTTAATTGCAAAGATGTCCTCACCAGTTTCGATCAATAAAGAATTTATGGCATTTTGTACAGCTTCTTGTCTCTTGATTAAACTGGATATATCCATTCTCTTTAAAGTTGCTTTCAATTCAGTAAAAGCACTTTATCCTACACTACTGTAAATTATCATTAGCCAGACTCCCTCGTATGAAGTCTCCAGAGAGGATTCAGGTCAGTTGCATATTACTAGCCTACCTCCGTGTTTCCCACTAGATAAAAGAGGAAAAACAGAAGACAGATAAATGGGGAACAGACAGTTTTAACTGGTTGACTTTCTCTGAAGGTAAAACTTCTATCTCATGAAAACACTTAGAGGATTTCCTCACTTAATATTAATGTTTCTAAATAATATATTGCTTTGACTTCCCCTAGTGCATTCCACCTTTCCACAAACTAGAAAAAAAAAACACAAGGCTGTTTGTGTGGCTCTCTACCTTGAAAATAATTTATATAAAGTAAAACAGTACCATTAGGAGGGAACCTTATTTCCAGATATCCTACAGTCTCAGAGCAGGTTATGGTACTGTTCTGGGGAAGGATGAGACCTAAGTGAAATGACTCCTGAAGATCTCTCGTCATTGATCTCACTAATTGTTGTGCTATGCTGTCTCACTGTTAATATTATTGTAACTGGACCATAACACTAATTGTTTTTGTATTCTGATTTTATTGTTAAGACTTCAAAGAGACTAAAAAAAATTTGGGGGTCTGTAATCATTTGCATCAGCCATAGATTTAGATATATGGTGTGGTCTTCCTTTTACTACTACCAGGATGCCCCTACCACGAGAATCTGTTGCAATTTGCTTTCCTTCTAATAATCTGTCACAGAAAGGTGTCCTCATACTCTAACCACTTGCATACTTTTGGGATGATACTGATTTCTGAACTTACACAACTGCATGGAAACATAATTTCCCAGAACTCCAGCCTCATACCCACTCTGGACTTGCAGTTCAGACCAACTGCTGGAACACACGTGCTTGTCCACTGACAATAAAGACTCCAAGAAGTCAACCAATTTTTACTGTAGATCATGCAAGACACTCCTGCATCTGAAGTGGCTGAGGTATCCCTGTTGGTGAAATGCACAGTTTTCACATGACTCCAAATTGTCAGGATAATGAGATATTTCTCCTGAGACTAGGCTCTTCTTTGTACTGCCTTACCCTGAACCTCCTGTCCTAATTTCTCTTCTGGAACACGGGACTGCTAAAGCCATCCACACTCCGTGCAACATAGTGCTGGTTTATTTCTGTTGACGTGTTCAGGTTTTATTTACTTTGCTAAAGATGCTTTCTTATATAACTTTATCTGGTCCTTTACTAGTTAATCTATTGAGTAGTTATTACTGTCCGGCACTTAAACAAAAAAAAAATCTGGTTTGGCTAGAGCTTTCCCCTTTCAAACAGGGCTTTATTTAAATAGAAGTGATCAAATTTTCATGATCCTCTTTTGTTAGCTTAAACCAAATGCAAAAATTCCTCTTGTCACTTCCCTTGAGTTTAAAGGATATCAAAAGTTAGTGGGGGGGGGGAGAGAAGGGGAGGGTGCTAGATACTCAAAATGGATCTGCAATAGGACGTGTTACATAAAATGTTCAATATCAAGCAAAATCTAAATCATATTATTGTTATACAACGTTACCCATTTTAAATGGTACAAAGCTATTGGCAGTGAAAGTTCAGATTTTTTGTTTTAAAAAATGATAAAAGCTGAAACAAAAATGCTACAGAATAAAAGACAAAAGTATAAGTAGTCAAATAGTTAGGGTCAAGACATTTTTCCAACAAAAAGGCACCATTGAGAATGAATGGAAAAAAGACCCTATTTGGAAAGCAACATTTAGAATGAATGTGAAGAAAGGTATATTGTCTTCTTTCAAATATCAGTCCTGTAACTGACTTTCCCCCCCACCGCATCAGCAACTATTGCGGGTCTGCCAAGTATCAGATACCCTGAATGAGCTCAACATTATTCTTTTTTGTTAGAAATTTCATAAATGAGAAAGATTCTGCTTTCTCAAGCCTTAGTGTTTTTCTCTAGGTTTTTTTTTTTATGTAAAGACCATGACAAAAATCGCTCTAATCTGCGTATAGTACTGGGAAAGAAGATCAATGCCTAGCCAAGAGCATTAGTTCTTGCAAACAGTGTGTGGAGTCTGATAACTCTACATCTATCAGCAAACTCCTCTATCAACCCCAGAACTACATGAATAGCCCACATTGTCCTGGGCTGCTATTTTTTAAATGGCTAGTACTAGATGTTTGGGGTTGGTGAAGGATGTTCTTCTGTGGAAAAAAAATTGAAATAGCTTGCCTAGATAAATATAGATACTGGTCTAAATCAGTCAAAGCACTGTAAAGCAATACAGCATATGTCCTAATAATGCTTTAAACATGCAATAAAACTATAGCTTATCTCCTTCAAATAGAAATGATAGCTTCTTCCTGAATCTCAGATATAAAGCAAACAGAAATGCCCACAATTTTTTGCTTCCTATAAATTCCTAGTTTCACACTCCTTGGCAAGGCAAATTTTTCATTGTCACTGTTGCATTTTGAAAGCCCCAACCAGCCCAAACACTCAAATGCATGTATCTATGCTTAGGGCTTGGACTTGCCGGATCTTCCCTCCATCCTGCTGTCTGAAGCAGCTACACATCTTGTAAAGTTTTAATAGCCTCGAGAAGATGTAATAAAACACTGTTGCTACTCTTTCTTCTAGTAAGTGGGACATCTCTTGCCCTTTAAAGGGAGACCATAAATTACCTCCCTCCCCTCTTTTTTGATAACTCAGGAGGCAAAAAGTTCAATGGCAGAATGATGTGAAGGGGAATCTTCTGAAATTAAAAAAAAAAAGGTAATTTTCTTAGTCTGTTCAGTTGCATATCGAAGTGAATTACAAAGTAAAAAGCACTTGACAATTGATATTGTACTAACTAGAAAACTTGATGTGACAGTTTTCTGAATTGGAGAGCAAAGTGGCAGATCTTCAGCATTACACAGAAAACAGAAATGCATGACAGATCTTTCTAGCCAACCAGAAAAGGATAGCTGCAACAAGCATTTACTACAGCTTCAGAAACGTCTGTTTATTCTTGAAAAGGTTCTCAGCTTGATGTTGCTACCAGAACGTAACCCCACTAGTAGCCGTAAGTCAGTAACCTTTGTTCTGTCATCTGCCATTAAAAACAGTCCCAGGTCAGCCCCGGTTTCTGGAGGCCTGAAGCCCCAGTTACTTGCTGTTGACTCATAACGGCAAACCACTTCTTGCAGGTCCTCTGGCTCCAAGGCAGAGGACTGAAATCCTTGCCAATACCTCACACAGAAGCTTCTGGAGAAGCCAAACACCACAGCCATAATAATAAACAAAAAAAACAACAGCAGAAAACTACACACCTTCTGTTCCTGCTGTAACTAGAGAGAAAGGGGCCCAGTTTTTCAGCATGTCACCAGAAGAACCTAGTTATCATCCAGGTTACTTCTTCCAAACTCCCAGCAATGAACCTATCCCTCTTTCTGTTCCCTCTCATTGGAACCATGGCCCAGTATCTGAGACAACCTCTTTTCCCTCCAGCCCCCTCCCCTTTTTTTTTCCTTTCTTTTTTAAGGAGCTTTCTATGAAGAAAAATTGCATGTTGAGGCTCTTTAAAGAGTAGCGTTTCTCATTGCAGCAACAGTATGGTTGCAAGGTACTGGAGCAGAGTATCATACTTGGAGAACGTATCATGAGTTATCTCAGAATTACTTCCTGGGTGTATTGGGCAAGAGATTATGCCAGTTTCTAGAGAATGGAAGAGACATTAGGGCAAATATTGCTGATTGAAATTACACAAAACAAACAGATGAATCAAAATGACAGGAATTTTTGTATATCAGCTTTCCAGATGGTAAAGCAAGATAAAAATCAGCAATGATTAGAAGACTGTGACCAATATGGGAATGCAATTTCAAACACTGGGAGACAGTCAGGAGTCAGGCAGGTGTGCACTTCAGCTGTTCTAGGTGTAGAGGTTTAAAAAGAGGGTGCAAAGGACGGCAAAAAAAGATTCTGTCCATCAAAGACAAGACAGAGAGGATAGCTTTGAAAGGAATTCCTTCTTCTTGTAACTTTTGTGCTGTATCTTATTTAGTCTAGCCAAGGGAGAAAAGACCAATATATGCTTTTCAGAGCATTCCTTCTTTAGCTTCATTTTTCCAAACTGCAGTAAAAGCTATTTCATTTAAGCATATTGTTGCTGAGCGAATCTCGTATTTCCAAAATTGAGGAGAACCTGCAAACTTTAAGTAAGAATGCTGATGTGTAGACTTTGTGAAATTACATTCCAACCTATGACAGTAACAAACACAAGGGAGGAAACCAAAGAGCCGGAAGACCATGGCAAGCTGAAGACATATGGGCCATGAACTCTTAAGCCAAGTTTCTGAATACAGTGGCACAAGAAACAATTTTTGTGAAGAGAGAATAAGAGAAATATTCATGCTACTATCAGTTTATTATTGCATAAAGACTTTTTTTCAGAACATTGTGATTCTGAATCCCAGAACAGTGCATTTGAATCACATTTCCATTTCAGTTTTCTTCTAAATGAATCTGTCATTGTTCACAATTTATATTAGCCCAATTAGATCACATCATTCCCTCAGGACCCTGTTCCTACTCGCAACAACAACAACAGATGCCTTCAGAATTCAGCCTTGTTCTTTTATATTTCTATGTCTTGTAGTGCAAATATTCCCATGTTTTAGAGGAAGTAGATAAAACCAGAAAATGAAATTATATCCCAAGAGAAATTCTAAGTATTAAACATCACAATTAATTCTAAATTAAAATGAAACATTTAACTACTGAAGAAAAATTCCAATTTAGTAAAGCCTCAGGGACATTGCTACCTGTCCATGATTTTACTGCTCCCCTGAGCTGCTATGAGATGTGAAGAACCTCTATACTAATAACTTATGTAAGTATTCTTCTTGTGGTCACCAGAAGTAAGGTCAGTATCAACAAGTTCTTGGGAAATGTTTGAAAAGATAACATGTTCTGATACAAAAAGCCTCCCCTATTTTCATATGTTCCTAGCTACATATTAAATTTCAGTACTCTCAACTCCACCTGACTTTCCAATATTCCTTTCTACCTCTTTTATGTAACACAAAAAGAAAAAAAAGATTCATTATAAGACAACTGGCAATCTTTGATTCATCCAGCCTGCTTACCCACCTTTCCCCTTATCCTTTTTCAATCTAGCACTCTAGGCCCTCTTCAGCACTGCAGACTTTCCTCAGTTTGTCTTGCACCTCTCCAGCATGCTCGACTCCACTACTGCTCACTTCTCACCATCTAAATAACTCTGTCACTATTTTTCTCCAAACAACCTTCAAAGCCCCTTCCAGCACATTTCATTCACAGATATCAAGTATGATCTGACTCTGTTACGGACTTGTGCAGATTTTGATGGTGAGTAAAAAATATATACATATTTGATAATCTGCTTAAATAAACTTGTATAAAATGTAATCAAGAAGTTGCACACAATTTGTAGGGCAGCTACAACAATACATTATATCTAACAACATGGCTATTACAGCACACAATTTAACTGATTACTCTCATTGTGTAATCCTATATCGTTGGAGGTGTACATTTCTTAAGCATAAGGAAACAGAAGGCCTGCCTATGGGCTTCATTGAGATAGAAAACGACCAAAACCACGCTGGGATTGGAGGTACGAGCCAAGATTGGGAAGGGAAACTGAAGAGGAAACGGAGTTTCAGCTTCCAGTTCTTTCATAGCCTTACAGGAACTGTGAAGGCAGAGAGCAGCTAGTACAAGAAGAAACCAAATAAATCAGGTATAGCCTTCCACAAACCTGAACATCCTGTAGTTCTCAAAGATCACTTGTCTTGAAACAGTATGGATATCTTTGCATTATCAGTGCTCCTTAGGAGCTTCTTTCCCTCTGGGAAATTTTATTCTAGTATTTTCTAGGGGAAATAAGAGATGCAGAGATAATTTTTACCTCTATCCTTCCTTTGACATTTACAATATGTTAGAAATGCATTCACTTTTCAAGGATATTTTCATCTATTACAGAATATTTATGAGTGTTGTTTGAAAGAAAACCACTGGAATGAGAAATCGAGCAAAAACAGAGACAGCGAAGATTTGCATTTGCAACTATTTATAGGTTAACTCTTGGCAAGGCAAAAAGCAACCTCTAAAATGTATTAAAAATCTACGTCAATGAAGATCTCAATGCATGAATTATATTCTTTTATCTCTGTGTTTCAGAGTTGGATATTACAGTACACCTAGAAAATCCAAAAATATCAAATATTACTACGATTTAAGTGGGAAAAATTAATTCACAAATCAATTAAAATGAAAGCAATTAAAAAGAATTAAACATTCAAACGGGAGAAGAATTTCACTGTTGTTCTGCTGACGTTCAGTGCCCTTTCATATGTAAATCCGTGCCCAATGATATGGAAAGAAGGGCAGCCTTAGAACTGATTGAGAGGGTTTAGAAATAGTGCCACTGCTATATATCCCTAGCCATACACCTCCAGAATAAGTCTATAAAGTGTTCACATCCTGGAAGTCAGAGAAGCATCTGAAACATCGATTTAGAGGGGAGTGCATAGTTCCATGCAGATTTCTGAGCCTCAGAAACCAAATAGATCATCTGGTGGTAAGGTCCAAAAATTCCACTTCATTCACTGATTCCTGTTACAAAAGTGTTAGTTTACTGATACGCCCGCACAATTGGTGCGCTGGCAATGGAGCACCAAGCCGTTTGCCACACCTGCCAGTTCCCAGTGAACATAAAAGTACTAAAGAGAAGTTATATTTTAGGGAAAGAATAAGGAAGTAGGTCTTATTTAAAAACAGTCAGAAACCTGTCTTGCCACTGTTTGCACTACTGCACTAACTTCTTTTCTGCATGAAAACGGCAGAAAAAAATCAGGCTACTTTCCATGTAAGAGTGCAATCAGTTGAAGTTAGGGCAGAACCACCAGACTCTTAAAAAGATTATCAGTGCATATATGCACATACCTTGTTGAAAACAATAGGAAATTTTGAATGTTCAACTTTCTTTTTTTTTTTTCTTTTTCTTTTTTTTTTTAAGGTGGGAGGGGAAACCAAGTGATTCTATGCATTTATAAAGTATTCATATAAGAATTTACAAACTAATATGAGGCACTCATGTTTAAAGCTTTGGTACAGAGTATCCTACAGAGCAAAAATATAAATGAATTAATAAAATGGGAGTCACATCTAACTATTTCTGGTGATGCTTAAAAGCCGGTGAGGATGAAAAGAGCATATTTGGCACATTTAATTGACTTGGAAGCTGGCAACATTTGTATCATGAAACTCACCAGCTTTCTGAACAGTTGGTGCTCTGACATTTTAATGCCAATCCCAAGAACTCTGTTTCCAGCTATGATGTTTCTAGGGAAATTGTTATAAATTCACACACTAAGAGGCAGGTACAGTCAGTTGTTCTCCAAATACATAATTTCTTTATTAATTAAAAATAATCTAGACTAGAGAGACTGATGTATTATAAAACCTTTGTAAAAATCATCTAGAGGATGATTATCCATATCAATGGATACACTAATTTCAGTCAACAATATGACTTCATCTAATTTAAATACTGTGTACTAAACAATAAGTCTTCTTAATAAAGAATGATATCGTTTATGTAGCAACAACATCAAAAATTACATGGCCTATTTTTATTTATTGCTTGTTGGCGAGATTTATATTTAAGAAATTGCTGGAACATCCATAGTTTTATAAATGTTTTTATTTTGATAAACAGCATTCTTCAGAGTTTTGCAATCAAGTTTATAAGTCCTAGGTTCTTTCATAAAACAGGAAGGCTTTGATTTCTCTTACCCAGCACAGTTATTTAGTTTGTAGCAATCAGAATTCTACTAAGCACTTTGCAAGTATAATGGCTGTTAATAAATCTTACAGAAATTAAAAAAAAAAACATATACAGAACTCAGACATTGAAGATTAAGATGGGTGAGGATCCTAAAATATCTAATACTTTTATATTATTGTCTTTCTATTCAAGATGAAGCAGCTCAGACATATCCTCATATAAACGAATCAATTTTCCCATATAGTGAAAACGAAGCGGAAAGCCCAACCAGTACCACTAGAACGAGGCTGTGTGTGTCTTACAAGGGTACATTAAACAATACCTGATTACATTTCAGGGCAGGTGTGGCCAAAAGAGTTAAACAACATTTGGCAAGTTTGTCCTTGATGAAACAGCTACTATCCTTTCTATCAATTATGGTTTCCGGAGGTATTTCTAGTGCACTGTATGTTTTCCAAACTTAGGAACAGAGGGAAAATTACAAAGTCTGAAGAATTTATATTCTAGGACGGTCAAAACAGAAGGAGCAGACTTAAGTACACAGGCACACAAGATGACCAAGTGAATTTACGTTTTTAAGTGAGAAAATGAGGTCATGCACATGAATATTGCAGAAGTGCAAGACCTTTGCTATCCAAGACAATTAAGTGACAGATATTCCCAAATTACTGCCGTGCCATTATTGGACACCAATATTTAAAGGTGTTTGACCTATGAATCACTTCTAGCAAACATTATGCTATCTGTAGTATCACAAGATATTTTACAGAAAGCCAAATAAAACCAGAGTAGAAAAGCATTTTAAAAAACCACAGAAACACTCCTTTGTTCTTGGAAGAGGGACTACCAATAGAAGCCAAACTAAAAGATATTAATGAAAGATTGATGAGGAATACAAGAAAATGACAACTTGATAGCAGAGTATTACTTTTGTCTTCATTTACCAAATGAAAAATAGGAGTCAATATGACAAATATTTTTGAGAAAATTTCAGGAAAGTAATGTTTTAGACCTCAAAAGCATGTGTGTTTGGAAGTTAAAGGGTTTAACTTCCTTACATTTTCTTCTCCTGTTTTACTGCTTTTACATAAACCTCTTTTACCGCATTAGATTATACCTTAAATCGTGATAGTCTTTTCTGTTACACAAGTCAAAAATCAGAGTTCAAACAGTATGAATGAGGTCTGGGGAGACTGGGTGTCTTTGGGTGAACTCTGTTGTTTAAATGCTTTTAGTGGTCTTCTGAAAGATGTAGGTGTGATCAGACTATTTTAAAGGGTAGATTTTGAACTCTTTTAGCTGTATGAGCAAGAGAGAATCAGGGAAAGTAATTATACATTAAAAAAGCCTCACAATTAGTTATAAGCTACTATTTATACTTGTACATTTCTGTATTACACAATACTTGCATGTTACAGGCCTAATCTCCAAACCTTACATCAGCAAAAATGCCAGTATTACCAGCAGCAGCTTTGGTCCCATTTGAGCTTCAGGCAGCATATGCCTATACAAAATATGTAGTTTTCACACAAATGATGTAGCATTAATTTCACTTAGGTCAGTAATGTTACATCAATATAAAGAACCCAATAAATAATAGATTTCTCAATAAATCCTAGGAAAATAAATTTTGGGTGATTATCATAGTTTTTTTGAGAAAAATTTGAGAAGTAACTGTTATATTTCCACAAAATACATTTTAATATTAAGTGGGGGGAGGGAGGGGGAGAGAGAGAGAAACAAATTCCAGTTTGATTTTAGCACCATACCTTTCACTTAAAGGAGAAAGTATAGCTTCAGACAGAAGCTCAGTAAAGCCACAGCTTCTAGGGAAATATGACTTGGATAATAAGTGTCAGACGCTATCAGGGGTAGAGACTGTGACAAGCTCCAGGAAAGGGCACTGCTGAAGGCTTTTATTACTTTTTATGTACCATCACCCAACTGTAGTTAAGGAAATGCAATTACCAATTGAAGGGTCATTTATCCAAATTATTCAGTGCTACAAAGGAAATTTGACATGTAAGCAATTTAGATAAGGGATCCTAATGATCTAGTACCCCCAATTGTCTGCAATTTTTCACTTGAATTCTAATACTTTTAAAGGTAAGTCTTCACTGCCCTTGGAAAAAATAATTCTGCTAAATACGTGCTACCAGCTGCAGTAGTTGTGGTGAAAAAATAAATAGATGTGCTTTTAACTCAATTTCATAGTTTGTCAGAATTTTTCCAGTTGCAAATATAATTACCAAGAAAAATATCTGAAGGGTCATTATTGTACTTTGCACTAATGCTGTATATTCGGTGATCCCTTTTACCATCAATGTTTGCGCTGTAAGTATATAAATATATTGGTAATGCACAGATGTCTCTATATGAATTATAACAACATAAAAAATAACAATTTTGTAATAGTTGAGTCTGGTTATTGAGGCATTGCATACCTGCCCACAGCAAATTATGCATGGCACATGCACAGAAGCCATTTAAATTCACCTTTGAATTCACAAGATCCTCTGTCCTTCACCTAATTTCTTGCTGTCAGATTAACAAAACTACAGGCATACAGTGTACTTACAGATGCTTCTACACGTCTAAAAATCTAGATGTGAAACGTGAGCATAAGCCAAGGACATCACAGAGCTCCCCTTTTTCCTCTGGCCATCTTCTCTTTGCTACCGATTCTGGAAAACAGAAAGTACAAGAGCCTAAAATTCCCTCCACAATTTTAGGCTGCCACAGGCATCAGGGCAGACGGAGCCGGACAGTAATCCCATATCAGGAACGCAGGAGAGGAGGGCTCGCAGGAGCTTTGAGTTGGCTGAGACAAGCACCAAACAGCTCTTCCAGCCTAAATGATCTGATGGCTCTTGGATACTGGGGAAGTGATAAGAGGGGATAAGATAAGCTAATTGCACAAGCAGCATATGGAAAAGTTGTTCAAGGGCTACAGAGCATGTGATCTCAAGTCTCTCTTCTACTAATTTCTGTTTTGCTATTGATGTAAACAATAATTAAGAGATCATTTTTCTGTGACCTTTATTCTATCAAGGGACCTTTTATGCTCATATTCAAAAATGTTCTTTAAGTGACACAGAAAAGAAAAAGCAAGTCTTAAATCTAAGGAAGTAACTGTATTCACAAGGAGGGTACAACATGCTCTGACAGTTTATTGGTGAAAATAAGCTTAATATCTAGAAATAGTCAGGTTTGTTTTTCAAGAAGACTTTGAACTATTTTGACAGTGAAATAAGGATAAAGTACACTACTTTTGCAAGAACAGATATTGCAACACCATTAAAAATAAAGAAGCTTAAAATGTGATGCCATAACTCTTAATTATGTAAAGTCAAAGCACCCTAGGCATGCCATTTCTGTCCAGGACCAGACATGAGAGAAAAAGCATAAAGTAAAATACAGAAAATTTTAACAGAGCCTAATCTTGATGTATACATAGGGTGTTTATTCATGGAATTTTATTTTGACGTTTCTCAGTATTAGATCACAAAGAAAAAACTATCAGTAGTCCACAGGAGTCAGGACTGTAGCAAAGTGATAATCACTTTTAAAAAGAGCTATACTTAACAGTAAAAACTGAAGAGTTAAATTTAGGGAGTTACAAAGAATCTGTATTTGCCTACATGTCACTGCTAACATTATTATTTGGAAATAAATAGTTTTGTGAGGGGAAATATAGCAATGTCTAGAAGGTATTGGCAAAGCATTACACAGAGAACTTAAAAGAGCTGCTTTCAAAAATAGGCAGTTAATCGAAAATTTCCAGTGCCAAAGGTTTTTGCATATTTCAGTCACGTTCATACATAAAGACAGAGGTTTCAGCCAAGACTACAAGAACATGTGAGAGCGCCTTCCAGTTCAGAAATGATTTTCAGTGTTATTAAAAATGCAGATATACGCACAGAACTGGATGGATATCTTCAGCCCAGTGAAATTGATCCTCATTTAGGGGGTTGGGGGGGGGGGACAACAAAAAACCCACAGATCAGATTTAAAAATAAAAAAATCCTAGCACGTTGGCAGCTAATTTACTTTACTGCACTTACACAATCAGCACTCCCAAACTGGGCCAATAAGTGTTTCTTTACTGCAGAGAACATGAAAGATACAGACATTTATAATGTTTGCAGAATAAGAATCCAGGCCCACAAACAACTGAATACCCTCACTGAATTAGTGCAATTTACTTATAAATTTTTTCTCTGAAGTATCACCATAAGGAGTTTTCAACCTTGAAAATACTCCTTGCAATATATTTTCTAAGCTAAAGGACACCCAGGATTTTAGCTTGACAAGAGCTATCTGCACATTTGGGTTGAAAAGGTGAACTGCTTCAGTCAATAAAAAAACAGAGGAAGAGGGACTGAAAAGAAGAGGTATGACATTATGACACTTTCAAAATGAAATATTTTGACAGTTTTGTTTTAAATTCATAAGTAGGGAACCTTCAGGTCAAACAATAGGTCCCATTGGTGCTAATTTTTCACGTTTTATCAGTGAATTGAAAACATAGCTAGGTCTGTTTACCCAGGGTGGACAAAGCAAACGTGTGGATGGACAGGAGGCTTCACATCTGCATGGCCACTTCCTTATTAAGTGATTCAAAGCATACATCCTATTAAAATTTATCTGTCTGTAATATAAGCATAAATTAAATCTTGTCTCACAGGGATGTTACAAGGATTAATTATCCTGTAACATGTCCTAAGTCCTTCCAATAGGACTGATTTGAACTTTCACAGGCAATTGTAATCACATACATCACTAACAGAGACAGACCATGGGTCATTAAAGCTTATTTAAACCTCTCCTTTATAAAAACAAAGTGTGACTTTTCAGAATAATATTACCATTCTCCATTTCAATACGTGAAATATCCTTTCATTATAACAAAATGCATTTTAATAACTTCTTCTCTGGCTTTACAATAGAAAGAAAAATCTCTGATTATATTTGTGTTAATTGGTAAGTCTGCACTCACAACAATCTCCCATCCGTGCTTCTGACAACACAATACACAATTTGCTCTGCTAGCAGGTATCTATGCTAGTTAAACTCCCTGTATGTTATTCTAGGGATAAGGATGGCAGAAGGGTACAACCCCTCCCCCTCTCTTTTTGCTTTTTCTAGATAGGCTACATTCCCAGATATTTACTCGGCTTTTCTAAGGAAAAATAATAATAGCAGTTTGCACCTCAGTGAATTCTATTTAGTACTCTAATCTCACTATTCCTTCCTCTCCTGTTTTCTTCCCCCTCTTTTTAGTTACAACTCGCTTTAAATTCAGCCCAAAAACCACACAAATGACAGTGCATAAGCATCCCTTTTCAGGTTTTACTGTGGTTCCATATAAACTCAGCAAACCAGGACACTATCATCTGCAGGATAAGAGATGTTATCCTCAGCATCTCTTACAGCCCCCCAAAACCTACAGTAGCTCTTTGAATTGGTGAGAAATCCCAGATATGGATTCCAGGATATGACTAAATGCAATAATGTCAGACTTTGCTAATCTCAATTTATGCTAGAAAATACAACTCTTGCCTGTCACTCGCCCAGTCTCACATAAAACAAACCACTCTGGGAAAAGTCTTGCAAAGTCACAGTTAACAAATGAAACGGCAATAGGAAGCCGTTATAGAACGAGGAGAGGCACAACCATCCCTCCAGATGAAAGACAGGGAGCATTGCAAATGCTGTCATTGGAAACATCCCCAAAAAAGCAGCACAGAAAAAGGGTGATGTTTTCACACCAACAAAGAGTCTGAAGAAATTTGCAGAATTTGCTAGAAAGAGCCGAGATCCAGAGGAGAGATTCATGGAGACATCCATAGAGCACAGTACAATGTAAACAAAAAAAATGAAATTAGGCCAGAGATAAATGCATGTAGCCTGTCATCTTTAAGTGACAGCTTCTGCCAGAGCTGGCAGAAAAGCAAACAAAAGGCACTGACAGAGCTGAAATGGACTAAGTTATATATCAAAGATCAAAATAATGAGCTCCATGGAAGTCTACTTATGAGCACCTGACAGACAACAACCAAAGCGGGTAAGGAGCTGCTCTAGACAGCTACAGTCTTAAAAGCAGAGAAGAGAATCCGGTAGGAAATGAGCCCTGCAACAGTAGGATGCATTTTCCTGTTAAACCAAGGGTATGTTAACAGTATATTGCACATGCAAACCAAATCACAGAGACAATAACACCCTCAGAACAGCAGTTTCCTCATGTATTTAAAAGGAATGGAATATTTACCTGTAATAACTTTAAAGATTCAATATGCCTTTACGTACTCAAGTCTGCTGTCTTTGCCCATGGTCTTCTAAAAGGAGGAGGCTGACACAGGGGAACAGGAACTGAAATGATCTTGAAGATATTCAAGAGTACTATTGATTTGTCTTTTTATTCCAGTGCATGCTCAATGAGAAAATTAGGTTAAATCAGTCAGCTAAACGTATTCTTGAAACTGAGTTGATGGTTTTAGCTATTAGAGTAATAAAAGGAAAAACAAAACAGAAATGCAAGGTGCTCTTTAAAACCTCAGTGCATCAGATACAACTTTTACTTAAAAAGTAGTGAGGATTCAGTACTTTTTTTTTTTTTTTTTAAGCAAAGCTATGCTGGTTGTGTCTAATGTTACTGCGATAATATAGAAGACTGGCAGTAGAAGGACGCATGAAAATGCAGTCTTTTCAATAATTCTGGCAGGTTTTGATTAACTCAAAGAAAATTTTAAAGGATAAAAAGATACAAAAAACAGGCAAAAAGAAGTAAAAATATATCTTGGTAAGGTAGTTGAAGAGATTATTTCCTGCAGAAAGAACATTAGAAACAGCTATCACGAAACAACTTCTAAAATCACCTGTGTTTAGACCTATCTTAAGCTTAAATATCAGAAAGTGCATTGAGTACTCCAAAATAGTTTTAATATCCCAGCTGATGTTTCCATTAGATTTGCTTCATCCTCTAATTAAAAAAAAAAAATCCTTTGTATGAAAGACTTGAACATTTTTTCAAGGTGAAATCCTTCTCATTATCAAGGATATTCATTAAATTATTTTGCATGGCTGTTAGAAATTTATTTTCCATGCTTGCTCATATGTCTAAGGGTTCATTGAAAGAATGCTTCTTGTGGCTTAGTAATTTCTTTTTTTTTTTTTTTTTTTTGTGAACTGGGACACACTGCTCTGAAAACATTAGTTCGTTGAAACTCAACCATTTTGTGGAGAAAGTGTCAGTTTAGACAGGAAAAGGCTTAACTACCTGCCTGCTTCCCAAGTTCCCTAGAAGATCCCACTGCAGACTTTCACGTGTTTCCAGGCTCCCCATAAACAGCTCTGCGCCTCCCAGGACTTGCAGGAGGCCAGGATTCACTCCAGTTCCCAGCAAACCCCACCATCTGCCAGAGTTGCCTCTTTGCAGAAGTCTGACTTTACTGACACTCTACAGATGAGCAAAACAGACACATTATGCAGCAACAGTGTAAATTGCCTCCTACAGTCCACAACTCTCTTAAAATTATTATAGCCAGAAGGCTAAGATGACTTCCATATCAGTTTTGATTTCTACTTCATGATATACTAAGCTAGGTAAGAAGCAAGTATCAGAATTAGTCCTCTTTGACTTCGGTTCTCTTCTACCTCATTTTAAGCAGCCTAGCAACTGCAAAAAGTGGCATAGAAAAGACAGTCAGCTAAAACATGACCAGATTCACTGTTGCCAATGGCTGCTTTGGCAGTGATAAATCCGGGTTCTCCGGCCACTTGTGCAGAGGGAGGCACTGGGAAGCACAAGCTGGCATACTTTCATGTTTGCCCTGCAAACACAGCACTGTTTCTCAGCACCTTGCCAAGGGTTTTGTCAAGTCTAATTTTCAGCCTTAAAAATAACCTGGCTTTTATCACTTCCTTTGGGAAATGAGTCAACAGCCTGTTATATTTCACTGACAACCTCCTAGAGAGAGGGTATAACACTAACATCACCAGCCCAGGAGTCGGCTCATAGAAGATAAAAGCCAAGGACTTTCCTGAATAATTTCCAAATAGCAGGTATGTGGTTTGCCCACCTCTGAAAGAAGCTACTGATTGTATTCATTTACCCCCAAACACCAGTTCTTCCTCTACTGTTACAATCAGTATTGCAGCTATTGTAGCTCGTACAGGAGATCTGCTTCTAGATGTGCTTTTTAGGGCAATTTAACCCTAACTACACCGTTACATCCTAAAAAGGTATTCCATAACAAACTTCGTATACTGAAGAGACTTTTACTTTGCTACTACACGTTAGACATGGGTAAGAATCCAAATGAGCAGTTTTTTCCTCAGTTATATCCTGCCAGTCAGAGCTGCAGTAAAAAGACTTCTGTAGAGCTTGCAGAAAGGACAGTCCTTCCTCTGTGTATGGAATCATGAGACAGGTCCCACAAACAACAGATGGACATTTAACATATTTACAATGCACATATAATATGTATTACAGAACAAGGCTGGAGAAACTGCTCCTATTTGTCTGCATAGGTACATCTGATTGTATATATATAAAAAATATGGATACAATTTCATTTTTATATTGTTAACATTAACAAAAGCATAACGTATGGGCTGTATGTCATAAGCATTTCAAATTTTCAAATAATGGGAATATGATTGGGAGACTTGAGTAAGAAAAGTGCAGGTGTCACTGAGATGAAACTATTTCAAGATACTCTGAACATAGACAAGTGCTGTTATAAATGCTACCAAAAGTTTCACTCCTACAATCACCATTTTAGAAATTAAATTTAGTTACTTATTAAATAGCAGTAATTAGCCTTTCTTTTGTTATTTTATGGTTGGATTATTAAATTAGATTGCATTTTTGCCAGATTCTCAAATTTTTTACTTAGCGCTGTAAGCAAATACTTAACGGCTTCAAAACAACAAAACACAACCATAAAACATATCCGAGAAATACGCACAGTATGTTGAGACAGTAGAACTGAATATCAGAGGATAGTCTTGTGTTTTTTGATTATTTTTGCAATTTATTATTTTATAAGCCTTGGAAAGTATATTAATCAAAGCATTAATTACTTCCAACTTAAGTGAATCACACGGGGCTGTTTTGAGGATTCGCAGATATCTATGTTTCTTCTCAGAAACATAAAGGAAAGGTTTTAACAAGGACAGTAGGTACCTATTAAAGATACTTTTCTTTACTTTTATCATGCCTTTTCATAACATTCTTCATAATCAATATTTTTATGAACTTGTACATACCGATTTGAAAAAATCCTTTACTTTTCAATATGTGAACAACTATATTTCTTAAGAAAACATATATTTAATGTTGGCTGATATAAACGCATTAGATTACTGGTATGGAAGGAGCTGGTAACAACTATTTTTTATTATTGTCTTATATATATTAAGGGTGGAATTTCAGAGGGCACCAGTTACTGGTTATGTACAAAACGCTTCCAAGCATGCTGTGCCAGTCTGCCAGGGCGGCCACTTAAAAATTTGCTAAGCATATTAGTGTTTCTGAATGATCTCTGGGAGAGCAGCCAAGACAAAAAAAAAAAAAAAAAAAAAGAGAGAGAGAGAGCGCGAGCGAGAGCGCGAGAGAGCGCGTAAGTGCGTTGAACTTCTGAATTGGGTCAAAAGCTGGCAATGCGTTTCCAACAGCAAATAAAGCAACATTTAATTGAATGACATTTATTTAGCTGAAAACTGACGATAACAGTTTTCCGTAAGCGATAGCGTGACACAAACAGGAAAGCTTCGAAACTCAGCTCCGCGCAGGACCTGTTCCCCCTTTGGGGGGATCTCTGCTGAGAAGGGTCCAAGCAGCTGCACAGCCCGGGCAGGCTGCGGCCGGCGGCAGCCGCGGAGGGGAGACAGGGTTGCCCATGCTAGTACTTCTCGTACTCGCCACTGCTGCGCCCCGTCTGCAGAACGGTTGCGCCAGCGTTACGGTACCCTGCTCGGCTCCTCCGCTGCCCTGACCGTGCAAACCTGGCTAGAAAAAGAAGTGTTTGCACCCCAGACAGTTATCCACAGCGCAGAGCGACAGCTGGTGTTTACGCCGCAGAAGCCGGCAGACAGGGAAGAGGAGTGCTCTTCTGGCACCTGAATAATAATCGCATGTTTTCTGAACTCCAGCGTTTGACATTGAGGCACCGCATACCCTCACAAAGTCAAGATGCCAGTACGACACACAAATCTGTCTGCATTGCCTGACCTCTACTAAGGTAATTTTTTGATGCAAGGGCTTAAAATGTATCATTTATACCCAGTTGGGCACATTTGCACTGTAGCATGACATCTAAATAACTCAAGTTAGCCCCTGAATGCATAAGTAGTGGGGAACGGAGGACAATCTGTTGCAAATGTAATTTCAATGATCTTGATTACAGAACAGCTCTATAAACAGTGGCACTAGCACAGCTGAGGAAAGAGTCCAGGTAATACAGGAGATGGAAACACAGCCTGAATCCAATTTGATTATATTAATCTGTTAGCCAAAATAACAATTGGAGATTTTGGTTAAATTATGTAAGGTATAAACAACCAAAAAAACGTTTTGCAAAGATGTGCAAACACACAAAGCTCTAGTCCAGCTCTTCAGTTCTTTTGTTCCCTTGTAGTATTTTGCCCTCTTCTCCTCCAGTTGTCTTCTGGCTTCTGTCATCCTCTCTAAAGAGTTTACATATGCCCTTGAACACTTTACTCCTTAAGAAACCAAAACTTTTGTTTGTTATTTAGAGAAGTGTTAGCAATTTAAAAAACAACAACAAAAGGTTATTACATGTGTATCAGAATTCAGTGGTTCATATTAAAGCTATGAACTGTCTTACATTTTTAGGACTTCCTTTTGTTTTAAGTAATTACGGTCAGCTAGCATAAGCTGAGACAAGAATCAGTCTATCAAGCAGGCTTCCTGTAAAGATCTAAATTAAAGTTCTACACAAGAGGCCAAAGGGAGCAGAAAGCAAGTTGAGGCAACGCTGAGAAGTTCTTTTTTCTGCCCCTTCCTTTCCCTTTCAAGCATTTACTTCCTATTTTCAGTATTACGACTGATAGCAGTTAGAGAACATTTAACAGATAATGAGAGTTCCAAGCGGCTTGAATACTAAACCATATGAAAGTTCACAGAAATCAATAAAAACCTGACAGCCTCCCTCTAACGTGCTGCATTTTTTAGAGAAGGGGTAGAGAGAGGGATTTCTGCCAATTTTCTTTTGGAACACCTTTTCCAGCCTCATTCAATTTAACATAAAACAAACAAGCTGGGTAGTCTGTAATTTAACCACATCAAATTCAAGCAGCATTTTGTTATATTTTTCTGATTCATAAAGCCACATGGTATTTCACAGAGATATTCAGTATGATGCATTCAGTACATTTAGTGCCACTTCCCATAGTCCAATTCCAGCTGCAATTATTTGCAGTTACAGATTACTAAATTAGTTAGCAGAACTGAAGCTCTTTTATATACAATCTGAAAATATAAAAACATTTCATAAAAAAGAATATTATTTCCATAGATCTATTTTCTGTCTCAATTTCTTCATCCTAATAGCAAATAGATTATTTAGCTAACCTACACTGAAAAGCACAAAATAAGAATTTCAGTCCTAATGGATGTGTCCATGAAGAATTTTATAAAAATGGAAAATAACCTTTAATTCTATCATTTATAGATAGAATACTAGATAGAATATATAGGAACTCAAATAGCAAGGTAAGCCAGGAGCTGCCAGGACAACAGAAGTGGCCACTTTCATAATTTCTTGTCTACCTGGTCCTGCTTGCTACTACTAGGGAAGATCTGGGGATTAATCCGTCTGTATTTCAAAAAGATGGATGGGAAAGTCAAGATGAGAGCTGCTTCCTTCCAAGCAGGATGGAATTACTGACAGGGTTAGGAAGGAGGATCTCACAGCCTCTGCAGCCCGATACATTGGTCATATGATTGCCAAAAAACATAACTAACTTCCCTCTAAGTTGCACCTAAAGAACATAACCTTTGAAAACAGGCACACTTATCTCAATCTACCAGCTGCTCCTGTCTGTTCTTTAAGAAAGCATGGCACTTTCGTACTCAGTAATTCAAAAAGCTCTATGTTTTAACTCAATACAGTGATTTGATGAACAGTTGACTGTTCCTGAAAAATTCCTTTTTCCAATATCAGTCCCTGAAGAACTTAGTTTTTCCAACAGCTGCTTGAAGAAAATTATGATAGCTAACTTGTACAACAGCCAGAACAAACACTAAGTAGATATATAAAAATATACAGACTCCTCAAAGGATATATTTGAAAACACAAAAAAATTTCCACTACGTGAGATGTGAAATACACGCGACCTGAATAAGCAGGCAACATTTAGCAATGGCTCTAAACACTTGCCTACAGGCTAAATGAAGCAAGTCCATTGTTTAAAAATTGGCAATGACAAGTTCTGTCCGTTTTTTGAAAAATAGCGGTCCAAGTGGACATGTCCAGGTCTGTGAATATTTGTACAATGTGAAGTTAAATGAACAATCCCATGCAAATTTAGGCAGCTGCATGCAAAATTAGCTATAACCTTCAAAAGTGAAAATCAAGTAGTCAAATCAAGCAATGACAAAAATGAAAATTTTCAGAGCCTTTTTTCAGTGATGATAATAATTTAAAAAATTCTCTGTGCAAACCAAAGGAGAGAACGCACTAGAGCTGGCTCTAACCCCGTCCTTGGATCTCCCACAGGCACGTGATGGGACTTCAAGAATTCTGCAATTATGAGGAGCCCAAATCAAGTTGGATGCCATCAAATCTAACATTTCTAAATAGCAAAATCCTAAACTTTGGAAAGGTAGATTTTTTTAAATATTAATTACACTTTTTAAACTGCCTCAATAAAAATTAGGTTCACCAGTCTACTTTGCAAAAATGTGGATAATTTCATATTATATATTTATACATAACTATATGTGCAAAATAAATATAAATAATTATATAGATATTATTTTAGATGAGTATCGTAGAACCCTTGAGGTTTTCATATCATGTTCATATCACACTAAACACTTCTGAATTAGTTATCAATTATGTTCTTAGGATGGTTACCTCTTTCTATAGATAAGTAACATCGGTACTTAGGTTCTTTTGAGTTTGTGGGGTTTTTTAGCATTGCTACGTAATAGGCTGTCCATAGTTAAATCACCTAGGCATTGTGGTGCTTCAGTAAGTATTAGCATTCCTCTCTGCAAATAGCATGCAGTTAGGCATGTCATCTTGCAGCCCCTGCATACCACAGCAAAACATGACAAGCAAATGGCTACAACCACAACAAACTTCTAGCCCTACTTTTGCACTTTATAGTAGCTATTTCCTTTTCTATGGTCAGATGAATAATCTCTCTTTCCTTCCTATATTCCCACAAAAATTTTAATACTGGAAAAATCAGTGAGGTGCGCTAGACTTATCAGAACTATCCACACATGAGCCAATAGTCATTGCCTATTTTATGTATGGGTTAAGTTGGGGATGGGGAGTAATCTTTTATAATGGATTTAAAGGGAACTAAAAAAACACATCAGATAAGAATTTACTCAAGGTCAGTCAAAAGCTAGCTAATATATATGCCTTCATAAAATAAGGCATATTCTCTTAACAGGCTTTATAACTAAGGAATAAAATTATTTTTAATGTTCATGCAATAAAAACATTACTATGAGTAAGACTGATAAGTTCTTCTAGTTATTTTGAGAACTGCAATTAAGACTTCATTTTTCATATAGCAGCTTCATTTTTCATATTCCATTTCATATTCCATTTTTTGGTTGCTGTAGTGCCTGAAAAGGAAGACACAGTATAGGAATATTGCAATATGTTATCTTCAGATTATCACTTAAAAATGCTTATAAAAAGTAAGAGTTGCACTTACTCTACACTTTCTAGATTCACTTTTCCTTATCTTTCCTTCTCTCTAGCATTATCTTAAGCCATAGAAGTCTTTAGGATTAAAAAAAGAAATATTTACTGAATAAAGCTTTTGCTTTAGATATACCTCAGATAACTCGGACAAAGAAAGAGATGGACAGACTGGCTCTGAAGGGAAGAAACTAATCTCTGCTTGATACGAGCGAGTCTTCAGTGTGCTCTGCAGTTAAAATGGTGCCTGTTGATGCTGCCATCTGCTGGCCATAAGCAAGTTACTTGGATGCAATACAAAAATAGTTTAAAGACAGGTATTTCAACTACTGTCCATTCTATCAAAATGTTTAGAAGTCATTCTTTTTATTTCATTGGTCAATGAAATGATAAGAATTAAAACTTTTATAAGGTAACCAAAGCTGGTCATTTCATCATTTTGTGTCCAACTATTATGTGCAGATGCACCTGAAGGAAGTGAAACTCAGATCTGAGAAGTTCCTCGAGGCAAGGAGCATCAAGAGCTTACACAGCATGGGATAATTATTATACCAATAAAGCAGACAGTGCTAATTTAGGCCAATGTCAGCAGAAAATTGAAATATACAATCTGAGGCTGCATAGTTGCCAGCTCTTCCCCATGACAGGCTTTTGGGAACTTGATGGACACAGGCATCCGTCCATGGAGATGCTTGTAAGACCACAACATTAAACTTTGTAGCTAAGTTCACAAAGGGCTATATCCTATAATCGTATTTCAGAGCTGTGATATTCACAGCCAGGAGCCGATCTCTGAACTTATCTAGACACAAGATTGCATTAGGCCAGGTGAAGGGAAACGGGCATCGAACCCATCGGTCTTCACCAGGCGACAGAGCAGGCTGCAGCCCAGACAACTTACTTTCACCAGGATCCTTTGGGAAACAGAGGTCCACTGAGGAGATGCAGCCCTGGCTACAACACCCTGACTCATCCTTTCACAGCACAGGTCTCCCTACAGCCAAAGGGAGCAGAGGACTTCCCTGTGAACACGTGGGAGCCATGCAACGCAGCAGGGACCAACAGACTGCCAGTTATTCAGGTGCACTGCTCGAGAGTTTCAACACTGAACCCTTTCCCGAATTTGGCTGAATCAATAGAAAACACAGAGCACAAACACAAGAGAGCGTCCAAGAGAAGGAGAAAGAGAGTACATCTATAACAAGATTTAGATTCAAGAATGAAAGAACTGATGTACTCAAAGGCTTCAATGTAAGATGCCGAAGAGGAAGAAAAAAAAATAATAATAAAATCAGGGCAAATACACAGTATTACCTCTCCTTGCATACCTTTCAACCACTAGTTACCTGTGGCTTAAGGGTTCCCAAACAGAGGCTTTATCCAGACTACAGTTTTCAATGGCACTTAAAGCATCTTTCTTACTTGAGTTTGTCTAATGGCTTTTGAAGCTATAAATACACAATAGGTAGCAGAAGTAAACTCCCCAATTTAATTATACATTATGTGAAAAAAACATTTGTTTTAGATCTGCTGCCTAATACTTTCATTAGGTGTTCTCTGATTCTTTTATTGTGAGAAAGACTGGACAATCATTTCTATTTTCATTCCTTACTTCATTTGTATTTCTGTCTCCGTTATAATGGCATGTTTTCCCTAGGACTGTTTAATTTAAATTTACATGAAAGCAGTCCCATTCCTTTAAGAATCAATGTGCCTTTTCTCTTACCTTTCCTGATTCTATTGTGTCCTTTCAGAAACCAGAGCACTTGGAATTTATGTAGAGCAATAGTGATATTTTGTTACATCTTCCCTTCCATTCAGGTTCCCAAGGACATGCCTGTTCCCAGAACTAACTTAAGTTTTCTAATTCTCAATACATATATTCTCCATTTGCATAATTTACATTTATTAATACTGAATTTCTGTTTTTGACTGGCCAGTCGTTAAGATTCAGGAGATCCTGTTGCCACTACTTCTACCAAGTTTAGTAGTTAAATATGCTGATTACTTAGGGAACTTCCACAGAATTTGTCATTTCACTATTCATCTTATTTCCCAGATAATTTATTAACGTGAAAAAGGAACAAATCCCTTTTCATTTATTCTTATCCCTTTGGTTCTCAGAGTTAGTCTACTGCTAATCTAGAAGAGCGCCTACCGTTTTACCCCATTAAAAGTATTTGATGGGGAAATTTATCTAAAACTTTTTCAAAATCTTATCACACTTGAATCAACTACTTCAGTTCTACCCAAGAGCTTACTGATGCTCTTAACGTACAATTTTTCTCTTTAAAAAAAAAAATTGATTCTTCCCCATTATAGCCCATTTCTACTAGTCCAATCATTTCAACTGTTTTTTCTGTTCTATAAATAAGATTTACTAGTCTGTACTTTCTCAAATGTTGTTAAAGACCATTTTTACTTTCGGAATCTCCTATTCCTCTGGTAATGGAGTCAATTTAAGCGATAAGTTATGCACCATAGCTTGGCAACTTCACACTTAAAATTGAAAAAGGTACCATCTGACTCTAGCAATTTGTTGCTATTCACTTTATGCACTTGTTCTACATCACATATTAATATTTCATTCTGATGGAGGAGGAATTTGTGGAAACATCTATAAGCTCTTCTATAACACCAAGTATACCAATGACTATATAAAAAGTAGAGGTTTAAAAGATCTCCCCCCTGCCTACTTTGAACAAATGATTTCATTCCACGTTTCTTCTGTGCAAGCAAAAGCTCTAATCATAAAGTTATTAGGCTGGTTGAACGAGTCACTCATTCTCTGCTGTTTGAATTATTCAATTTTTCAGTTTAATATTAAATTGGGACTGAGCACAAAAAAGATCAGTATTGATCTCAGAGTTAATGGGTTATTGGTCTCCAATATAATAATCTCTGATGTCCTATGTACAATAAGAGAGAGCTGCTGGCAATTCCTTTAGAAATATTGATTAAAAACACCCTAATTTTTGCAAAATGTAAGATAAAGCGCTTGATGTTATAAATTCATTTTTCTCAGTTTAACACTTTTGTCTCCTATTTTGCTTAGAAAGTAAGAGAAGAAAAAAATCCTACTTTTGTTTGCTTTGTGCGAATTGTTTCATTACAAAGCCTACAACAGAAACACGAATAAAATGAACTTAAACACTCTACAAGCTTTCCATTACTACAACATTTGAAAGCTTACATTATGTTCAAAATGCCAATGAACTTCTTGTGCCTGTGTTACACATTACCTTTTACTTCAAATTTCACATTTTTTATGTTAAATCACACCATAACATTAAAATTGAGTTATGACTTCAGGAAAGAATGAAAGAGGAGGTATATCCATTTTCCCCTACTAAGACCATTATGATGCCTACCAGTGACTTCTGAGGGACTCCTTTATACACAGATAATTAACACATTAAGACATTAATGACTCCTTTGGAACTAGAATTCCTATCTAATGTGTCAGTTGCTACTGATGAAGCCTGTGATGCATATTAACAAGATTGCCCAAATTATTACATCTATAGTGGTACCATTATTCAGACTCTTGACTATAGGAGTAGATAATTAAAAAAACCTCTCAGTGTAACAATTCTATAGTAAACGATTACTACACTGGAGGAGAAATGCAACATTAAGTCTTCAATCTGCAAACAGTCACAGGGCATTCTGAGGTTCAAAACCACCTTAAACCACTTATCACTCGGGCCAAATGAAAGACAATGATGGATCAAAGAGGTCAGTGCTCAGCACCACTAGTCTCATGGGCTGAACAAGCAGTGAGGACGAAAGTTAGCACTGCTCAGGACTAGGTCTGTGTATACCTATTCCTCCCCTCACCCCCAGATAGTCCAAGTCATCCAGCCCCAAAATCCTATTCTGTCAGACTCCAAAAAGTGCCGTAACTCGGAGCAGCTGAAATTCTCCTATGAAGCAAGACAAGAAACTGGATCTGCAGAAAGCGAGGGTCTGCGGTCAGTCAGCATGACAAAAGGGGAGCTGGGGAGAGGAAGGAGGAAGTGACACAAACTAACGTTGGTTTGGTGAGTGAGACTCTGGAGTAGGACACCACCAAGAGTGTAAAGCATTTCTGAACAAGAGGAGCTGAAGGGAGGGGATCTTCCCATTTCTTAACTTCAAACAGGGATGGTACCCTACTTCCAAAGATTTCTGGAGCCCTATTTGGACTGCCTGCAAAATACAAGGCTATAAGATTACTTATCAAAAGTGTACATGTAGTAAATTAAGAGTAGGATAGTTTAATTTCTCTGGACTGCTTGTTCTAAATCTCAAACCAGAAAATATGCCTAGTCTGTAGAAAGAGAGATGTGAGGCCTGAATCTCCCACTTGTGTACAGACTTCAGAAAATTAAAAAAGAAATAAAGAAAAGAAAAAAAGTAGAAGGAGGTATTTTACATCATTCCAAGTGAGAAACAAGTGATTTCTCCATTCCAGACAAGTGATGGCTGTTTAATCAAACATATGCCAAATACTTCCCATCTGGTGCGCAGGGGACACTTGGTCAGACCCATAGTCTGGAAGCCGCTGCTTGCTTATCCTACTGCTTGGATTGTGCAGTGCCATGAAGCAATCATATGCCAGACAATGGCTAATTGGTGTTACATGAAGCTCTGTAGGTGAGTTTTTGATTCAAAAGGGGAAAAGAACAATGGAAAAGTTACCAAAGGGTGGGGAACCTGAGACATGGTTGGAGTTTTTCAGTAGAAAAAAGAATAACAAGAAAACCCAATCAGCTGTCAAACCATCCCACAACTGCTGTGAAAAGTAACTTAAAGCCTAATGGCTGATCAGCCATATCAGTTCCTGTCTTGTGGGATATTACCCAGAATTACCTGCCACCATGCATAGTTTTGTACACATTAGTTTAAACAATTTGTGGTAAAATACAAGCTTGTTTGGTTAGTACCTCGTTGTCTCCTACAGGCCAGTGAAAAATACTATGAAACTACTGAAGTTCTTCATATACAGGACCTAGGTCTGACTGTGACCCATTTTCATGCTGCTGAATTACAAAAGACCAACAATGAAACCAGCACTTGAAAGCCTGACAAAAACATAATATAAGGATAAATTCATTGTTAGATACTAAAGTCAACCTTACCAGAAAATTTGAAGAATTGATTAACATAAAAAATAACTCAGTGTGATTTAGGGCCAAAAGAGTTTCTGCCATCTCATACAATCCTTTATCACTCTTTAGGAGTTATTTTATGAAGCCACCTTACACTATTAAGTCATCATTATCCTTTCAACAGCAACCTACGCTCTGATTAAATATTTTAATATTTGATTTTTTTTTTTTAATTCACCCACAAAGGCAGGAAGGATAATGTAAAAATGCAATATTTGCAAAGTATGTGCTGTATGAAGAATAAAATTGAATACAAAGTCTCCATACAAATCAAGAGAATTAAAAAAAAAAAAAGAAGAAGAAGAATTAGAGGTCAGTAAGCAATGGGATACAACAAACATGATTAAATACTATATAACAGCTTTAACTTACTGTAATTATCCCAGACTTACTGGAGACATATTATTACTTCTGTAAGTAAACGCAACATAAGCTGGCTGGGCAAGCTGTCCTACACAGGCTGGATATACAGACCGTTTTCATTTTCTTGCTTTGGCAATGGTTAAGGTGATAAATGGCTCTCCACAAGCAAATGAGGTGGGACGTAAATTGCATTCGCAAGTTTCCAATTGTAGTGTACTGCCAGAGAATAATAAGAACTAAAGAAAACTATAGAACTATAGAGATACTCTATTTATTCAGTTCCAGTCAAAAAAGCCTACTGTGTGATTTTATCAGCAGCTTTCTTCGAGGAATGAAACCTCGAGTATTTTTTCAGCATAAAAAAAAAAAATTGCCTAAGACTGGATTTTAAGAAGTCCAGTAGCACTGCTGTATGAGTGAAGTAAAAGGTTTAAGTAAATATCTAGATGCAATTTTACTACAATGAAATATTATTTCAAAGTTATTTCCTAGTCAGATAAATTTGACGATTTAAAGATACTCTAGGAAATCTAGTCTTTAGTTTCCTTAAATAGCCAAGGAAATGCCTTTTGTAGGAATCTTTTAGAGACATCTTAAATACTGTCATGCAGACAGGGGGTGGGAGGGAGAACTGTGCAGATCTGTAACTGATCACAGAATCAGGTGATGCAAAGAAATTTGTGGAATCTGACTAGCTGCCCTTTCTGTTTTGTTTACACTTAATTCCCAGAAAGGATCTAGGGTCCATCATTTTAAAGCTGAAAATAATCTCCTTGATTTTCCATTCTGTACTAAAGCTTTCTGGCACAATAAATATCAACAGTCTTCACCCCCCAGTTAAATAGTATCAAAATCCAACATGAAAAGGCATGCTTTATTAAAAATTAAAAATTAGTTGTTGTTAACTAAAAGCCTGTGCTAGGCTTTTAATTTCCACTGCTTTCTGAAGTAAAAACTGCAAGTTTGTCAAACATCCCATACAGTCTGATACATAATATATTGAGTTTTGCATTTGAGGATAAGTTAGTCTCCATAACACTCTACAGACAGGTACTTTATTATTATACATTGCAAAAACCCCTGTTGCATTACTGCACGTTGCCTATTAGAAAACGATAAGGAGACTTTTAATCAACGCAATTCATTAAATGAATAGACGTGTGTTCATAGCCTGTTCCTGAAAACTTTATGAATTTTACTGGAGAGTGTTTTTTTTTTTTATTATTATTCTTTTTAAATATGAAGGACATATCAGAACTCTACCTATATGGACACATACTGTTAGATCCCAAGTGTTCCCAAATTATTTAGGTCTAGATACAGTCTAGTCATTGGAGGATAAACAGGGATAACTGAGTACATTCCTGGTTCAGATTCTTTGAAATAAAAAGTGGTGTCAGGCAAAGAAAGGTGTCACTCTAAACATTTACTGGTCCAAGACATCTCAGCCATCTCCCCATTGAGATTACTATCTAACTTATAAGAAATCTCAGCTTTCCTCTCAGGAAGACATGACATGAGGAGCAACAGAGTTGCAGCAAAATAATTAGCTCCTTGAGGAGCAAAACTCCAGAGTTCTGAAAACATCAAAAACTCTAGGAGTAGCTGCATGACTACTAATGAAGAACATTTTGGGTTGGGTAGGATCCCACTGGCTTTCTGTGTCCTAAAAGACCCTGAAAAATGCTTCTTCCTCACTCTCGATGGTTAACCTTCTCAAGGGATATTCCTGCACTCTTCCAGCAATCTTACAAGCACCACACACAGACTCTACTGGCCTCGGAAAGCCTCATCCCAAGGCTGGGGGCAGGGGAAGAGGGAAAGAAGAGAGGAACAAATCTGCAGTAAAGTCACAACTGCAGGAATCTTTTCTCGAGGATAGTGTCTCAAAGTGCCAAGTACCTCTCAATAATAAGACACTGAATGAAATACATTTTCTTCAGTCTAAGTTTGAGTTCATATACATAACAATACAAGATACCTCAACTTCATACCAGCAAGCCCCATTCTGTCATATAAGCCTAAAGCACTCTTAGGCCATATATGCTTGACACTGCTTTGCACTCACCATTTTAACTCAGTTTCCAAAACAAACAAAACAAATAAAAAAAAGTTACTTTTTTATTAGAGAGCAAGCCAATAGAGTGGACTGGTGTCTTTCCTCCTGGTAACAGCTCAGTAACACTGAGGAGGGCAGGGGGGAAGCACTAGAGAAAATAGGATGCTTTTGCTAGGTATAGGCGAGGTTTGTTCCAACAATCTCAAAACATCCTAGCAGCTTAAATGTCAGTCTCCCACATCACCTTCTTTGGACAGACCTCACAGAAACTGCATAGTCAAAATGACTGGTGAAAATTCATATAATCACTAAAAGTACTAAGTTTCAAAATGAGAGCAGTAGGCCAGACAACTATCCCTACAGACAAATTTTCACTTGAGACGTCAGATGAAATTATAACAACTTCAAATAGGAGTTGAGTTTACCAGATGGTACACAGTGCTCCTGGCTGCCACCAAAACAGCTTTCATTCTTCATAGACTGACCTAAATTTGTGCTGTTTTCAGAGCAAATACATTCACTTGGTCACATCTGCTTTGAGAAAGTACGTGCTTCTAAACATATTTCAGAAATATAACTTATTTAAATTAATGGAATTACCTGTTAAGTCATGAGATGCTATTTTAGTCGTTTGTTCTAATCCTTTAAACCCTAGTCCTTTCACTGACTGCTTACAGAGAAATACAAATGTTAAGCTCGCTCCTTACGATGCAAAGCCTCTACAGATCCGATCTCCCTGACTATAGTCTATTTAACGGCACGCAAATAGGTGCAACTTTAACCAAGAACCTGGGACAATGCCAGCGCTGCATTAGACAGAATTACACATGACCAGCTTAAATTCTTAGTTTGCCACTTGAGAGGGACAAATTAATTCACTCTATGATGATGGTGGAAAGTCCTTCTACCTCATAGTTACTTCTTATTCCACCAAGTACCACTTCAATGCAATCAGTGCCATCATGCAAACAGGGCACAGAAGACACCAATAAAGCTACCCTGCTTTGCTCACTGTTAGCAGCTACTGGGGCAGAGGGCAAGAGGATCTCTTTCTCTTCATATCCAGTAGCAAATGACTCAGACTTGGATGCAGTAGGTGGTTTACAAACACACAGTATTTCCCCAACATAATCCTCAGAGGCACCACAAAAGAGAAGAGCAGAGAAGGCTGTTAGCAACATGGTGGCTGACAATTGCTAGTTATACTTTTCTTCTAACTCGTTTGCTTAAGGAAACATAAAAAGAAAGAAAAAGAATGCATTTCATATGAAAGAGGGAGAAAAAAGGAGGTCTTGTGCACAGTTGGCACAGGATAATTTTGAAGTAGGAAAACCAGAAGTAGGACCAACCTGGAGCCAACAGGAGCCCAAACTTTAATGTGACGCTACCACTGTTCGGATGCAAACGATAGTCAGAAGCCTTCCAGAAATCAGGACATGGGGAGAAAAATAAAAGTTCCCTATTCCTGCCTTTTGTACCGCTCTAGGCCATCACTGGTGTCTCCAGCAGACACTAACTTGTCTTTGCCTTCATCTGCCACCCACTGATTTTATATGTCAATGCAGTAGTCTAGTTCAGGTAGAGAAGGGCAGAAGAGTATTGCAGTCTATTTGATACCATGAGAAGCATCTACCAGGACAAGAGTTGTAAGCACATGAACACAGTCAAGTGCTGAACATTGCTTTGCCAACTCTTTGAATTCCCACTTTGTAACATGACTGCAGTTGAATCCCTTAAAAGATGGAGTGTATCATAATTAATTCAATATACTAACACATTAAAGAGCAATGTATCATTTTCAAATATATTAAAGCCTTTTCAGACAAGATATCAGTAATCCGTACAATAAAAAATGATAGTGAGAGGGCAGAGGTAGGACTAGAACACATCCTATCATTTTGTCTAAGCTAGTGGCATACACAACTTGATTTTGGTTATAAAATCTCATTAGATGTTCAACAGAAATAATTTCAAACATAGTAAACCTTTTACCGTATCCTTTTTTTTTTTTTTTCCAAAGTATTACTGGATTTGATGAAACAGCTGCCCAAAAAGTAAATATTTTTTTTTTTTAGTTTAAAAAAAAGATTTGAGTTTTGGATTCATGTCTTCCTGTTAAAACAAATAAGTTTTGTATTTAGAAAAGAAATCTCAGGTGCTTCATACTGAAAATTTTAAGATATGCCCAACCAACCAGCCACTGATTTACTCATACCAGTGTTAAGATTAAAATTCAGTGCAAAGAGTCACTGAGGTAATCAGAAAAGGACAAGTACCAGAGGAAACCTTCCCTGAAGACATTTCCAAAAAATATTTAGTCCAACAAAGCAGTCAAATACCTTTCTAACACAGAGAACCAATTTTTGGTCAAAGAACATAATTTCTGTGAGTGGAACATAAATTTCTTTTTTGTTTTTGTTCATTTGTTTTGACAATGCAAACATAAAAAGCTTACTGCTTCTACTTCCAGAAATAAAGTTGCCATTTAGTCTGAGGTACGCATCAACGTGCTCTGTACAGCACACTCTTCATGTCCTCAGTCTGCACTTTTGGGACAAAAGTCTGCTCTGCCTATCTTTTCCTATTAGATGATTTCATACTTGCATAACAAATCTCAACAAATTGGAACAAAGTCAGCAGAGATGGAGTTGCGTGAAGCAACTCCAACCAATTCCAAAGGGTAAGTTTCAAACAAACAACAAAAACCACCCACAAACCACAACAGTATAAGAAATTTGAATTCATCAACAGTTATAGCTTATAGAAACTGAGAACTTTTTTAGTTTTTTGCAACACGGAAGCATACATGCAATTTGATGGACAGTGCACAGGGAGATAAGCAATGTGGGCACAAGCATAGAACAAATGCCAATCAGCATTATCCTTTCAATTAGATCAGCTTGCTTAGACACTGCTGGAGAGGTCAGCTTCTGGTCTGTGAAGCAGAAGCACTATCTCGTGTTTTTTAAGCATGTCAACTTGGCGTGATGTGGTACCTTTCGAGACCTACCGGATAGATCAGATATCTCAACATGGCACAGTACAATGCCATATAGATGTAGCGGCGCATGGCTGCAGAGCTGCACCAGTGTCACTCTGCAGTATGCTAACTTTATCTGTGTAGGCACTGATTAGAACTTAATGACACAAAGGCTATCACTGATATTTTGTGGAGGAGAGGTAAAGAGAGGGGTAAAAACAACAAAAAAAATCAAAAATTTCCAAAACACAAACAAATTGTGTCTGTTTCAGATGTATTATCAGAGGAAAGTTCCCAGGATCACTAAATCTAGCCCCTACCACTGCAGAAAATGATGTCCTACTCCTGCCACAAACATACCAAGCTTCAATCATCCTTCTTGGCCTATCACTCATTAGTTGTCCACCCCTAACACTTGTTCCTTTTAACTGTGTAACAGTTAAAAGCCTAGATTTATTAATGGTCAGATTATTCCTACTTATTCTGGGATAACTTTGCTCTTCAGTTAAACAGCTTTTGCCACTTTCTTGAAGTGTTACCCTTAAAAGGTATTCACAGGTAGCATCATATCACCTCTCCTTCATAGCTCAGTTTCTCTAGGCTAAACAAGTCCAGTTTGTAGATAGACCTTTTTTCCTACAACAATTATCTCAAGCAAGGAATAATGACAATGTCATTTTTATGTATCAGTAATGAGGATAACCATGCACAAAGAGAATTTAAAAAAGCCTCAAGAGTTAGCTTAATGGAGTTGTTGGCAAGACTCCATCACAGCTGCATACATAAAACAATGACTATCAAGAAGGTATAGGAGTAGAAGACTAAGTATCCAGGCAAGACACACTCATTCAAGTCAAGTATAAATTTCAGAAACTACGCAGTCGATCTACTTTCACTGGTGGGCAAGTATGTTGCTTACTGTTCATACTGCTGGTGCTTGGGATAAGAATATTTTTTCTTAAAAATTTAATATATAAAATGCTGATGTAGACAATAGATAGATATTAGGTAAACGTATCATAAAAGCTAGTTACAAAGAGACATAAATGGATAATCACTGATTTCACCAATTCATGCCGTAATACTTAAAATAGTGTCTTTATACAACACACAGCTTTCAAAAACTTCAAACACGTAGCTTAGGAAAGTATCCCCAAAGTATTCAAGCAAGTCAGTCCAGGGTAGGTATAAAATGTACTTAGTAATGCTTAAAGCTTTTATGCTACGTAGCACAAGACCCCTCATCCTCTTTTCAACATCAAAACTCCTTTTACAATCAGTTACACCCAGACGAGAACAGAAAACTGATGCGCTACCTAATTATATCTATAAACACTATTTTTAAAAGAGAAAAAAAATTAATAAGCAACTATTCCGTAACAAATGATCATACCATACAAAAAGAAGAGCCATTAAAGGATGAAGCTAGTAATGAATTACTATCACATACGTGAGTTTTCACTTCTAATCAAGTTCATCAGTCTTATTGCTGCTTCCTTCTCCACAACACTCTGCATAAGCATGCCCGATAACAAAACAACACTTGAAAAAAACCTTTAGGTTTTGTCATCTTCTTTCCCTTCGATTTTGCCACTAGGTGGTGATAGTTCAACACAGATTAGCTCTGCTAAAATAAGTGCAAGCTGCAAAGGGACAGTAGTTTAATACAAAATTTAAACACGCTCTCTGAGCATCAAAAAGACAAACAGTTTGTTATTTTGACTCTATAAAAATTGCTGTAGCAGAGACTTACCTGCTTCAGTCACATCTTTCCATTTTATTCTTCTCCATTAAAATACTCTTAGACGACTTGAAATAAATTCCTTCTTCTTGGATCATTCACCCCAAATAGCCTTTCCTCTTGTTTCAAGCTGAGTCACACAGTTGCTGTGCACTCTGAAGTCCTGTCTTATGAGATGCTCCTAAGAAATCATGACAGCCCCATCTTTAAAACCTTTTTCCACAGCACTAGTTGTAAAGCTGCCCCCATAAGTCTGTTAAACCCTCAGAGACAAGAGGGCCATTTCTCATTCAAATTCCCTCCCAGACTCCTGCAAGAGCCCCAAGCAAGAGACTCAAGCTCTTGATATATGAAGCTTTTAAAGAACATCCATGCCACAGTACTTTTTATTAGAATAAACCTTCAAGTCACAGTGTTCCCCTCAGACAATTCCACCACAGCACCAGATGCTGACTCCCACCATCTATAGGCAGCACAGCTGAAGCCACTTGTATTTAAAAGCTTGCCCTGGAGTAGGCACACTGGAGCCACCTGTGCCAAAGCACCCTGTTACGCTCCATGAATACAGCTGTAAAATAGGGCTGGGTTTGGATGTGGATGGGAGGTATAAAACTCTTACTGCAAAGGAACATACAAAACTTTTCCATCTGATAAAAGTAATCTTTTATGTGTTATTTAAAAGAAACATTTTGCATTTGTGCAAAGCTGCCTTTGCTGTTAGCAAGGGCTGAAGTGCTGCCACCTGTGCAGGTACCCCACTATGCAACATCCCCTGCATAGCGAAGCTGTGTCCAACCTGCATGTGTCAGAGCCACATGTGCTCAGTTCTGGGCACGTTAGAAACCCGATTGACTCTGAACACGAATTAGTGAAATAAATGATAACTGGCAAGGACTTGCATCTGGAGACGACTCATCTACTGAAACTATAAAAGTTGAAAATAAGGAGAAAAATGCATGTTTTTTCTATTTTCCTATTGCTTACAACTCTATCCATAATAAATGATATCTTGAAAATATGATGATGCTTTTTGTGTTAGCAGACACAGGTTAATTTCATTTGATTTTTACTAGGTTTCCATCTAAACAGCTGAAACCATTTGGGTTTAATACCATTCACAAACATAAGACTATAAAAATTAAAGGAGAATAAGTAATAGAACAAAACTAGAAAAAATATCAATCAGTATTTCTCTCTCCAGCTTAATCACACTTTACTGCACCAGAGAGGGCACTCAAAGCCTTACCACTGCGTAAGAGCACTGATAGGACAATTTGGCAGAATTTCGTACAAAAATTTACTAGTAGGGGGAGTTGCATGGCAACGGATAAAAATAAAACAAATTGTAGAAGGTACCTAGGCTACAGGGTCACACGGCACCAGATAAACACTGTAGGGAAGGCAAAGGGATAGGACTGAGCTTGTGTTGCCTTTGTATTACAACAAGCTTTGCTTGAGTGTTAGCGTGTAAGTTATTTGTTAACATAGTCTTTTATATAAAACTTCTCTCTTTTAACTTGCAGCCATTTGCTGGTGTGTAGTTTATAGCTCAGTGCACACGAACACTTAGTTTGGAATGCACGGGCTAAGCGTAGTTTATGTCAAGGAAATGGGAAAGAAGGATGTAACAGGTATATTAGCTAACAGCATGGCTTAAATAGGTTTCAAACTGAAGCAGAGAAACTTCTACTTAAGCCAGAAGTAATCCAACATGAAAAAATCAATAGGAAATCAGAGTTACAAAGTAGTGAAATACATGGACCATTCCCCAAAAGTGACAGGCTTTCTCACTAGGCTGTGGAAGATCACACGCTCCCCTCAGGTCAGCATCAAACCATCACATCCAACAGCACATAGGAAAATGATAAAACTTATGGAAAAAAAAAAAAAAAACCAAATCTTGATTAGATAACTGCATCTCCTAAAAGTCTTACCATTTGCTTTGGCCTGCTCTCTCTCTCAAGTAGCCTGAAAAGTCCTCTGACAATCCTTAACGCTTTCTGCTCCATCTCGTCACAGTGTCCAAGCTGGACACTGGACACAGTGCCCTTCCATACTCCCAGCTACATCGCAGGAACTGCACTGGACTGGGAGGCCTCACCGCAGGCTCCCTGCTGCCTCTCAGACTTTCCACTCACCGTCGAAAGCAGAGTAAGCATAGACTACGAGACTATGAGCTAGCAGCAGCCTAAGACCTTGGCCCTGATCCTACCCTGTAGCAAGGAACTCCGTGGAGTAATTATGGCTTGTTTAAAAAAAAAAAAAAAGTCAAATCTGTCTTTTCTCAATTTTTCATCTGTTTCCCTTCAATTCATAGATTTCTTTCCCAGCCTTGTCCTGCTCTAAACTCCAGTGAAGTCAACGGAATAATTCTCACTGATGGCAAAGATCAGCTCGCTAACGGAGGGCTCATTAGAAGCATTCAGCACGTCTGTTTGAACAGCACCTGGTACAGTCTCTGCTCTCTTCAGAATCCTCTGTTCTGGAAGAGCTATTCATAATCGTGTCAGGATCCAGGGCAAGCTTTTCACACAACTAGCCATTTTCACTGGCCGTGTTTCTGCTGCCTTTATAAAGCATTGTGTTTCAGCAAGAAAGTTGTATGTTGCTATCTTTCCTGTTACCACTTGTCTGCTCCCTCCCTTCATTTCCAAAAGGGAAAAAGGGACTGAATTCCATTTTTTTCAGGATGCAAAAAAAATCACCTGCTTTTCAGTGTTGGTATGATATGGATTTTCTTTTAGTGAATTAAACTCACAGTACCATCATTTGGTGTCAATAAGGAGGCAATGAGGGCATTTTTTAACATTGCAAACAAAAATATAAAATAAATAAAGTGCCGTTTCCAAAAAACAATACATGAGGAAAAAATAATAATAACCTAAGACACTGTCCTCAGTGAACTACAAAGTATAAATAGCTCTGTTGAAAGCAGAACAGAGGTTGTTTTGTGCTGTCATGCAGCTGAGCCAAAAGTAAAGCTTCTTTGGAATTGCTTTAGAGAATTTCATAATTCTTGCAAATCTTAATACCATAATCTTTTCCTTTAACCTTTCTCTTGCTAGATAAAAGGAATTAAAACAAAGCTGGGAATAGAAAATTTGGCATCTATTGTTGATAGACTGAGAAGAATACTAAGCCTTTGAACTTTTATTGACCAGTCCTATTGTATCAATCTAAAGATAACATTTTTATAAGTAAGTATTACATAATTTCAGATCACAAAGAGAAAAGTTCTCTAATAGCCATTTTATTAAATCATTTTTTACAGTGACTCATTTAAAAAGCCAAGACTATAAAATAAAAGATATATTTTAATATTTTTTTAACATCAAATTACTTTTTACCTTGAATTTTATTCACTAAAGAAGCCAAGTTCAAACCACTCAAGTCTCGAGTCATTCCCAACTAAAAAAAAGAATAACCATCATTATATTAAGACTAACATCAATTACAGATGTACAGTCCTTCTTATGCTAGCGAGACTCTAAAGTTGCACAAAAGAAGAAATCAACTAAAAGCAATCTTCCGTATTATAGAGGTTTCTTTCCATTTCCCTCAACTGAAAAAAAAAAAGGTTACAGTCATTATGCATAGTCTGAGCAGTCCCTCATGTCACCTGGTAGAGCTTATTCTGAATACTTGTTGATTCTTCCAGAAGCAGAAAGGAAAAAGTTATTCTTTTTCTTCTCCCATCTCCTGTGATAAAATTAGAATTACCTGGGATTTTTTGACTACCTTTCCTTTTGATACCAGGGATGTTAAATCCTTTTACCTTAAAGAATATGGAGGGTTGTTTCACTCCACAGCCATGCATACTTTTGTCTTTATCTTTTTTTGAAATTAGATAGCAGAAGTTTATCAATAATATGATGCCAAGATATACATGATGCTCATTTATAATAAAGAATATGGCACCTCAGAGCAAGATTATGCTAGGTTATGAAATGATCTGAAAAGGCATGACCTGGTGGATCATCTGGTTCATTTTTTTAATCAGTCACTTCAGGAACAACGCAAGTGGAATGTACTGATGATAACAAAGAATACTTAAAAAAGACTATCCTCTGCGAAGTCTATGTACTCGTTTCTTGCCCAGAAAATGGGCAGTTTATAGTCTATCTCCCTTGCTTCAAACAGTGATAAAAACAGTGATAGAGTACTCCTGGAAGGAATACTTTAGAGGGGGCTAATCCTTATCTGCCTTTCAGAGTTGAAAAGACTCTCCTTAGCCAACAAGATGACTGGTCCATCTTTGCTCAGAACAAGCACATGCAAGTTTTCCACAAAAACCTCCATTTATCGTCCTAGAGCTGCTGGTAAGAGAAAACAGATGGTTTTCTGCAGCAGAGGATAACACCGGAGCCGAGGAGAACGCCACTTACTGACGTAATTTGAGACCGACAGTGAGTCTGACCCAAATGACATGGAGATCCTTGGAGATGGCACAACCTCCTGCCAGGACTTGAAAATCATTGTAGGCCAAACGGTGCTATCATAATTTTTGTTGTTGCATTTTCAGTTTACTGTTGATTTTTTCCCCAGGGAATAAGCTTCTATATATACTATATATATTACTCCTTAACTGATTTTTATAGCACTTGGAATATATGCACTGTGGTGTTACTATTAAAAAAAAAAGCAGAGTAGATAAGTTATTATTCATACTTTACATTCATTAATTTCTTCCCAAAGTCTTTAGCCACCTGGAAATCATGCCAGTGTCTTTCTAAAGATGATAAATGATGTACAATACATTTAAAAAAACCATGGAAAAACAAAGTATCTAATTCATTAAGGAGGCATTAACATCATGCTGGACGTCAATACAAAGCAGAAATATTTTATTGATATCTTCTGAGCATGGCTAACCCTGAATATCTGCAATTTTGGTACTCCAGCCACCTACTTATTATAACTACTGCACAACATTTCTTAAGACCTTTGTTTATATTAGAGGAACTGACTCATACAGCTGGAAGATAATTTTTAACTAGAACTTTTTTCATCATAAAATTATGATTTGGTTCAACTGAAAGATTCTGTGGATCAATGTTTACTTCAGTCAGCTTTTTTTTTTTTTTTTGTAAAGAAAGAAACCAAAGTTACTCTTTTTAAAGCACCTTTATTTTAATTCAAATTTCATACGAGATATCAATTTTCCTAACAATTCAGACCTGAAAAAGACATTTATTTGGGGGCTGCATTATGCAGTGTCCTCAGTCTCAAACAATATTTTTCCTGGACTTTCAGAACTCAAAAATAATTATCAAAAATAATAATGAGTTGGTTGCAGATCTCTATTCAAAGGCACTACTAATATCTCAGTAATGGTAATGACTTGAAGAAATTGAGATCTCCTCTGACAATTTTTGTATCACCTTCCAAAGTTGCTATCCCATGGAGCTATCCCGTTATCCCAGTTTTACAAGCTGGGTGACAGAGACAACAGGAGAGGAAACGGCTTGCTCACACTCAGTGATCAGGTGGCAAAGTCAAGGGCACAATCTAAATATCTGGTATAGAGCTCAGCAGGAGCAGCTTCCTTGTGCAATCTGCCGAGGCGGGCAGGGATGAGGTGAGATTCTGTGTGCACTTTCAGCTGACAGAGACCCCAGCCCGCAGGTGAGAGAAATACAATGCCATTTTTCTCTTTTTAACTTTTAGTGTTATCTGGAGCAGCCTTCTTCCCTCCCTGCTCCAAGGAAGAGCAAGATACCCTTCAGCTAGGTCTGAGTAAGCTGTGAGGAGTTCACAAAACCAAAAATAGCATGATGCACATACCGTAGCTGTGCCTCAGAAATCACATTGCTCTGTTTATATGTCATAATGCCTGCTACGGCTAGCACTGTTCAGGAGGCTAATTAGCCCAGTGAAGGTCCTGCACCAGCACTTGCATACTAACTCTGCAGTGGGATCTCTGCAAAGTACGTTACTGCCCAAAGAAACCATCTTGATTCCTGACATCTCTGTAGTGTTTTAATCAAATGGACCAATAAGCAATGCATATAATACATTTAATATAAATTTTATATATGATATTTATAATAATATAATAAATAGTGTATATTATAAATATAAAATTAAATGATGTAATATATGAAGATATAGTAATAATGAACTATATATATCTATTGTATACAGCAATGTATATATAGACACATACATAAATATGTATGTTTGTATGCACACCTGTGGTTTGATCAACATTTTTGTGAAAATTTTTTGCTCCTAAGCAAATCAAGTGAAGGAAGAAAATCCATCCTTTGATTACATGTTCAAGCCATATTTTATTTTACATGCATCAAAACATATACATTGTACACAAAAAACATATATGAAATGGGTATTATGGCTTCAGGAACTTAAATTTTCACTTTTCAGCATATTTTCATAGTCTAAAACCAAACCAGACTTAGAATTCAGCCCTTACAGTAGAAAGTATAACATATTAGAAAGAATAGAATATATATATATAGAATATATATATTATAGAACAGAATAGAATTTAAGTGGAAGTATTGAACATTTCCAAAGTCTAATAATCTGACACCTTTAACTTAGGTAATTGATTTAGATATGAATGCTTTATTATATGCTTTCAGCACTTCATTTAATAAAAGAGTAAGTGAAAATGATCCTAAAATCATTTAGGAGATTTTAGGAGAAAGTTCTCATCATCTTATGAGTGGACTTTTTTGTCCTTTAGTAATGGCTACTTTACACTATAATAATACTGAATAATTACGAATACAGGAACTTACAGAGTATTTTGATTACAAATTCTTTCCTTGAAAAAGAAAGCTAGAAATTGTCTCCAATGACAGCATTTATTAAATTAACGAAAAATAAAGATTCTCAGCTTGAAGCTGTGAACAGTGAGGATGAAATAAAGATAACTAAGTTATAGAACATTTCACTCAGAGGAGCCCAAAGAACTTTACTAGGTTTTTAGAAATGCTAGCAGTTTCAGTTCCTGTGAAATGCAGAAGACCCATTTCTCCACAGCCTCATCCTCAGCAAAGTCATTTATCTCTCATGTAAATAGTGTTGTAAGTACTACTTCTCGTTTGTAATTTTTTACTCAATTTGTAGAAGTGCATCTTACTACAAAAAGTAGAAGGCAAAAAAACCTAAGCCCAAGCTATGTGACAATGAGAGGTAAGAACAAAGGTATCTATAGTCTTCCAGCAAAGGTTAAAGATATTTCTATAGCTGACAATGAGAAGAAATCATTTCCTGTGCAGCTCTCTGAGAGGACAGTGCAATGAAAGGCAGCTACCACAATCAGTTCCTCCGCTCTGGAAACAGATGCTACATTCTGGGCTAGACAGTTAACTTCAAATTACTGATCACCTACTGAAACAACCTGATATCTTACGTTATTATCCCTATTACGTTAAAATTCGGTAAGTTTTCAATTCTATTTCTAGTTCAGTTCTGATTCATGAAAATCAAACCCAAGAACCATGAGTAAGCAGGATGCAAATACTCAATTTGGAATTTAGCCAGGACATTGCTCCAAAAAATCACAGATATATCTTGCACTTAGAAACAGGACTATGGTACCCTGCTTGAAAAGGACTCCTTCAGCAACTGGAAACAAGTCCGTTGTGTGGACCAACGCCTCCCAGGACAAAGTGTTGCATCAATTTTATCTGCAGCTTCCAAATTCTTTCTCAAAATCTCCCATTGTGTTGAAAGTTACACTGTGTATTATGCAGCTCAGGTCAGACAAAGTCTGAAAGCCAGAGAAAGTACAACAATACACTTGTAACATAGTCAATATAGATGGTGTGTGGAGAAGCAAGAGGTATGTTTATAGGGAGGTGGTATGACCCCCCAAAAAGGAAATCAATTTCTATTTGAAAATCAACCAGTACCTGCAATGTAATAGCTCTCAGAATTATGAAGGAGGTTCATGCAAGTTCAAATCCCTTATAACACTAGCTTTACAAAAGCAAAAAGAGAAAGTTAATGACAATTTATTCTGAGCCTCTTAATAAACTAAACAATATTATTAATAATAATTAGAATAATAAAACACATGATAGGTACATAAAAGAGCTGGCATTTCAAAGCTCAGAGGGAAAATGCATCAAAGGGCTTTAGGATGCCAAAGGAAGAATCTTCTGAACTTTTTTCAGAGTTGAGCTCAGAACCTGTAGTTTCCAAGCAAAGATAAAAAACGGAATAAAACAAATAGCAAAAAAAGAGGAAGATAAATAAAAGGTTAATCTTTGATTTCCCATCAATGAAATGTAGGAATTTTACCAGCTTTCAATCTACAGCATTCCATTGAAGTGAAAAGTGAAATGGAAGAACAATAGTATGTTATCTTTACTCTTACTTAAAATTGCTCCTTCCCTATTTTTGCAAATAAGAAAGGGTTCACTTCTTTCGCATATTGAACATAATTCTATTTGTAACAATACAGAAACCATGGGAATCAGATTGCAATTTATGCAATGGCAACAACTGCAAATTTCACATGCTATTCTTTCTGAAATAGGTGTCAGTATAGTTTTGGCCTATATCAAAGTACATCAGTCCCTGTACAAACAGTAGTTAGCAGTATGTCTCACCCAAAAAAAAAAGCACTCTGATAATATTACAGAAATTTGTTCCCTGTCAGCGGAACCCACCAGGGAATAGCAGCTTAATGAGTAACTCCTATTAAACTGTGTCATTACCAAGGTCCTCACAATTAACTATGGAAAAAGAAATGATAGCAAAACCAGGATTCATTTCACAAAACATATTTAAAGATAGCTTGCTAACAAGCTATTTCCAACTGCTATAAGTACATTCTTGAAATACATATAAAATAACAATACTCTGTAAAATATGCTGCAGCGATCTAGATATGGGGAGTAATAGTTTAAATAATTTTGGAGAAGGCTTTGTTTAACAAGAAAGTATACAACAATCGATTTCTGATGAATGGAGCAATTTTGAATACAAAAGAAGAAAATTGAATCTGGAAGCAATTAGTTAAATATTCCCCAAAATACCTAGTGGCAACTTTTTTCAATAGTAAGTAGGTTTATTTCAGACATCAGGAAGGACCTTATCTAGCAATATCTGGCCAAATCGATAACTGAAAGAACCACAATTTGTCTCTCTGCTTATAAACTTGGTAAGCTGTTTCTTGACAAAAATGTAATTGTAATCGCACATCTGATATTGTTCAACAACATTCACAAGCAAGAAGACTTAGAGATGAAATGATCCAAAGATATAGTGTCTTACTTAAGTCTCATTAATGTATACAATATAGAGAACTGTACATAATAAAGGGGATACAGGAATGAGGAATAAGAAAAAAATCTTTTGAACCCAACACTATGCTGTTGGACATCACAGACGAAAAAAAAAGAAATGAAGTTCAGTAAAACCCACACTATCCAATGAAGCCCAGCTGCAACGTGGATCTTGAAAGACAATAATTAGAATGGCTTCCTTATCATTTATCATCAAGACTATTCATTACCAATGCCACAATCATACTTTCTGCCATACTCACAGCTTATCACAGCTAATGAGAGATTCACTTGTTGCCACAACTTTCATATTAATCCTACAATAGGCAAATTATTTAACTTAATGTCAGACTTGCCTTGCAATTCTTTCTTTTAAACTACAAGCTATACATTAATGAACTGCTGCCTACTATGGCGTATGATCTTTTTCCAGATAAAATATGGTTACACTAATATTCTTTTTCCAGGAACCCTGTCTGCAAAGTACTGACATTAATATTTATCTAGATATATGGAGTACAAATGTGTTGGTTGTGATCAATTAAAATCAAACTGATTAGACAGTTTGTAATGGGGAAAAAAATCACATGTTCATATTCTCAACTCTCTTTGTGCCAACACATTATTTTTATCCTATTAAAGAGCCTTGTGCCATCTGTACCATCTGTGATACCAGCTGGTACGTTGGTCCAAAGATATATCTTCAATTACAGTATACTGATTAGTTTTCAGTATAGAATCAATTGCAGTTTAACTGAATTATAGAAATAAATCTTTATCATTTTTTTTCGTTTCTGTGATTTGATTTTGATAATGAAAACTCACAAGACTTCCTGTTTTCCTTCTAAGACTTAGAGACGTCATACTTTGCTTTACACAAAATAAAGTAAATAAAGTAAATAGAGTTAAAGTGGGGATATCTGTTAAATAAGTTAGATATTAGGACCTTTTTTCACCAAAATTCTCCATGTAAACAAATATGCTACACATTAAAACTTAACTTTGCAAAGCCAACAGAAGGGTGATATTGTGTATTCCTATACAAAGATTGGCCCTATTCAATAATAAAGTTATTTTTATAAGTTAAATTATAAATGAAAATCCTGTCATGATGAAATGTATGGCAAGATCTCATTCATTTCAGTGAGCTAAGATTCAACATTGCACAACTAATCGAAAGATGTACATATGTGACCGTATTCATCACGCCTTTCGTACTTTGTATCTTAGGGCCAGATCTTTCAATCACATGTGTGTTCTACTACACTTAAGCAGAATTGCAATCCCATGTCCAAATTTTGTGCTGTAAGTTTTTCATGCTAGGAAATTTTGCTATATATTTTTTCATTACATTGAAAATATACATCAAAAGAGCTGTACAATGATCATAAATACCAGCACCTGAAAGTTATGAAAGGAAAGAACTAAGGTTGTCTGTAGAGCATTAATTCAGCCCCTTTCTACATTTACATTGTGGTATAATCTATTAATGATGTGATCATGTATTGTAGTTTTAACAGGAATTGTTTTGATAAATTAATTTAATTCACAGATGGTACTCATTTACCAAATTCAGAACCTCACTCTTTCCACATTTTGTGTCTCCATACTTTACTTACTGAACATTACTGAAAGTCTGAGCTGAAAATAAGGTTTTCTATGGTTTTGACCACTAGAGTGTCTGGATACTTCACAGATATTACTACATTTATAGTCTCAACGTCCCTGTGAGATGAGAGGGTATTATTACGCCTACTCTATGCAGAAGAGATGCACAGTGAGATTAAGATCAAAGATACTGACTAATTTGGGCACTTGGCTAGAAACTCATGGAAGCTCATTCTCACAATGCTTATTACGCAGCCTTTCATGTATGTTCAAAGCGGAGTTAGTAACGCTGAGAGTGCTCAATACTCTGCAGATCAAACCCTAAGGATTCTCCGAAGACAAGGATACACAGTGACAATCCCTAGAGTTTGCTTTAACCGACTCTTCTTACATCACATAAGAACTCTATGGCAGAAGAAATTCAATTCACTACCATAAATTAACCATGATTACTTCCTTTCTTTTCTGCATCCTGTTTTGTTCACTACTTTCTAACTTGTCTAACCTAACAGTAGGGAATTGCTCTGTTATCTTCCTCATAAACTTTTCTATAAACCTTTTCATCACTTGTTAACTAAAAAGTAGAGGAGTAGAGGGTTTTTTTTTTCCTTTCAAACAAAATTAATAACTGAGAAATCGATAGTTGTAGTAGTAGCTCATTGTACCCCCATATAGTTCAATACTAGAAAGAGAGAGAATAATTTCTGGTTTTAGAGACATTTTCTCACAGTAGACAGTGTTGAGATTCAGGAACATCGGGTTCAATTTTAAGTTCTTGTAGGGACATATTGCAATGTTTCCACTCCTCCACCTAAGTCTGATCTTTCTCACTCATCATTTTTCATCTCACTCATTTCAGAAGTGGTATGAGCTTAAAGTCACTAAAGGCACATAGTTAAAAGCAGTGAGACTGTCATGGCTTGGGAATGTAGTTCTTGTCAGCTGAAGGGTCTTAAGTTAACACGTTTTACCTCCCAATAAGAACGTGTAAAGACAAACACAAACACATATACTCATTACAATTCAGCTGATAGATGCTACACTCAAAAGCCATATTAATTTTATGGTTTCAGACACATGTGCACAGCAACTGTAGCAAGGAAGTCAGATGAACTGATATTAGTTATACTCTAAGGAATGGGATGATGTGAAAGATAGAGGTTTAAATATCATGCATTCTTACTGTTAGCTATTCTTGCAGTTATATTCAGGATGACCTTAACCTGTGTCTCTGCTTAGGCCAAAGGAGAATAATGAAACCAGCTTCATGTTTCTGTTGCCCTAGATCTTGACTTATTATACTGTTAGAAGCAGGGCTTTTTTCCACTGTTGGGAATGATGATCCCTAGCTCCCCAGTTCATCCAACTTGCTCAGGGCCAAAGATATCACAAATTAAAATGATTCATTAGAAAAGGATTTTTGGTGACTCATAGATATTCTGCTTTTCAAGTTGTTCACCTATTATAATTCTCCCAACCGGTATAACAACACATATAGGAATAATAGCATGATAAGGAAATCAAGCTGGCTTCAAAGGTAGAGAGTTGTGGAGAACAGTACAAAAAGTGCTTAAGCTAGCTAAATATTTCCAGCATCATTTTCTGTGACATACATGAAACAATGTATGTCTTCTGCTTTGCTACACAGCGGAGATTTATAAGCATTTGGTTGAGATGATCCACGAAATTCAGTTGCAATATTGCCACATATGAGTAATACAGTCATTGTGCTCACAAAACACTTAAATGGCTCTGTGAGGAATTCCAGCTCCTTACAGACTTTTTGTCACTCTCTTGCACACAGAGAGGATGAGTAAGAAAATTAAAGAACAATTGAGAACACATCTCCTTGCCAAGAAGATAATGCTGCTTGCAGGAACAGCAGGGAGGTCCCAGCAGGATGGCATTATCACAGCAAGTAAGAGCACCAAGTCCTCCCACTTCCCTCCTTTTGGGCTAGAAGGAGGGGAAATCTATCCCGTCAGAATTGTCATCTCCCAGAAGAACTGTCACGACCACAGTGCAGACTCCAGTGGAAACAAGCATTCAAGAAAGGCAACAGCAGCAATAAACTAAAAAAAGCAAACAAAGCAACATGTAATTTTGTTATTTTAGTAGTTCTAGTTTATTTGTTTCTTATTGTTTTTCCCTCATTACTTCTGCCCTGACTTTCTGCTTATAAAATACATTTTTTTCCTTTCTATTTAATCTTTTGTTTAAAAGTTATCCAGTCATAATGCTTCATCATGAAAAAAAGAAAGAAAAAAAAGTAGCTTTGCATTCTTTAAAATAGCTGCTTCTATCAGCTTACTAGATTTGAAATAGAACTGCTCCGTCTAGTCTCAGGATTTTTTGCAGAGACAGATGCTCACAAACACAGTTGTGTTATAGCACACTAATAGTCTTTGTTCTATACACTTCAGTAAATAAAATGCAGGTATCGTTAACCACCACAACAAATTCAGTTCTTTATGTGCCATACCATTTATAAAAAGACATTCAGAGCTACCATTTAATCTCGAATACTCTCAATATATTTAGCCATTTAAATTGCTGGAGTAATGCCCAGATGGGAAGTGGTAAGATATTTAAAGTTTAATTCCATTTTCTAAGTATCCTATGAATATAAAAGTCCTTCCACTTAATCTAATGCACTTCTTTGGCCTATTAGTTTTTGATTGATAGAATGTGTTGAAATAAAAAAGCACCAGTTGCCAGACTCAGTAGAAATGAAAGATAATGTGAGCATAGAGGCTATACAGAAGTTATTTTGTTTTCATAAAAGATGTGTTTTAGTTTCCCAAGCGTGGCGATCCTCTAGTAATTATATTCCAAAGCTCTGATCCTTAGAAAATGAGTTCTAAGTAACAGATTTTGAAGAAATTAGCAAACAAATTAAAAAAAAGGAAACATTGACCAATACAGAAACATCTAGAGAGAGAAAGTTAGATATTAGATTTATAAATGAAGAGGCCAGAACTTCACTTCATACTGCTTTGATGTTCAAGGTGTATAGCTTCTACCTCATATTGCAATGAGTGATTTTTAAATGTCTGCATCACAATGAAGCTGCAACTCCAGGTCAACTAGAGAAACAATTAGAATTAGAAAAACATTAGATTTCTAATGTAACTAAAGTACAATTAATCAGTTATTCATTTTATTCTTAGGTCCAAATTCAAGAAGACCCCAAGGTAATTTTTTCTAACAGTTTAAACTGATTAAAGAGGAAAGTGTTCATTGGTAAGCAGGATTAATGATCTCAAGGGGGAAAAAAAAATCAGTATGCAGCATCTGTGACACCTCTAAAAAGCTCAATTCAGCTCAGTGGATCCACATGCTGTTGGGAGGATCATACAGAGGCAACTGCTGGAGTGCTCCAGGGCCCATTCTGATAAGAGGAAACAAACCTCCCAGGGAAAGAGGGAGAAGCACCCTCTTCTGCAAGGTCTCCATAGCTACTAAAGCGGAAAGCAGAAACTCCATGAAGTGAGGCACTCACATGTTTCTGATCCATGTTTCTCAGAGGTTAACTGTGGAGCACATTTAATCCCCTGAATGTCAAACCCTGTAGGAATATAATTCCTATGAAATATCCTTCTCCCTACCAGCACATTCATCCTAAGGAGAACTGACCTCATAATCTGCCCTTTGCAAGTTGCTATCTTTGTACTAAGCATCTTTAAAGAAACAACTATGGATAATACTTTGTTTTACAGACACTAATAATTGTTTCAAGGGCTCTGAAGAGGCATGCGCAAATTCCTCCCAAGCTGTAAACCAGTGGTTATTATGAGACTTGTACAATGTTTGAGTTTTTTAAATTGAAAATGTTATCAAAAATCATCATGTATGTATGTACAGCATAAAGCAGCATGGGCTTTTGTCACAGCTATGGCCTCTAAGTGTTACTTTAAAAATTTTAAAAGGCATTAAAAATTGCAGAAGGTATATATTCATGTTTTTTGTAAGAAAAATACAGAAGGGCGATTTGTAAACTTTCTCAAGCCAAAAAATGATGTTACATTAACTTCATACATACCTATCAGATCCTCACACAGTCATTGGCTGCACACATTGCTCAACTTTTTCAAGTCTGTACATAAATACACACTAAAGATCCTTTCAAAACATTAATCTGTCTCCAATAATCGCTTTGGAATGATTCTAAGTTGTGAGAATCAATGTTTTTTTTTTCCAATTTCACTTTTAATGACCTGAAAGACAACAAACATTCCTACATAATACTCCTTGCTGTTAATTTGTGCCATTAACTATTACTGCTACTGTGAAGAGAGTATTAGAGTCTTAGTGAGATTAGATCACTCCATGCTGCACATCTAAAAGAAAATAATATTCACCAGGGAGAGCTTCTAACTTTATTGCCGTGATTAGTTTTTCAGAGTTAGCATTTGGCAAGAACACACTGCAAGAGAGCCTTTTTTGCCAAGTCTCTTCATACAAACTCCTTGGCCTAGGATCAGGGCGGGTGAATACGCTGTGGTGGACAGCAAAAAAAAAAAAAAAAGGAAAAATAGGTTATTTTCTTTTTTCTTTTCTTTCTACCATGTTTTATTACCATTTGTAATACAAACTTTTCACAAAAAGATTGTATTGTCTGTAAACAGAAACAACTGCACCTCCGTTCTTAAATTGAGAATTACTTAGCTAAAATAGAGCCCTAAATTGGTTTCAGGGAAAAAAATCTGAAATAAATAAGAAAGCCTATTACTTGCATCATTTTTATAAATAAATGAAATACATACACATTTTTAACTCAGTTCAGTGAGTTGAAATGATATGTATATAAAACACATGCAACATTCATGCACAAGGTGAATTTTTTTACAAAATCAATGATAATTCATAGTTCATTGCAAATATCCCTAATGTTTTCTGAGAGCTGTGAAACCAAGCAATGCTACACCTATACAATATTTGTGAGTATTTGCAATGATTCCAGAGATGCTTGTCAAAAAAGACTTTCCTCCAAGACTTTCATTCAAATTACATCCAGGTTAATTAGACTTTGATTAAAAAAAAAAATAAAGAGTAATACTGATGGATGCTCATTTTCTTTGAAGAACATTATTAAAAGATAAAATATGAATATAATTTTAATCCTGTTACTTTTTCTTGGCTTAGTAGCTTACTTAAGATTAACATGAAGACAAAGAGCATCATCATCAAAATGTAAAACATTTTTATAAATATCTCAAATAGACAAATTGGGCTAAACATTGCCCATTTTGAACTCCCAGGAAAGTTCCTCTTCTTCCAGTCATTAAAAAGTAGGGAAGGATTTCTCTGCTTCCTAAAGATATGAAAGACTCAATTTTTAAATAGGTTTCTATCTTATTTGCCTTCAAGAGTATAAAATCTCAGATGTATTAATCTCTTCAGTGGTTAATACACTTTAAAGCAATGTAATAATAGGCTACAAAAACTGCTTAATGAGCATTTCTTAGCCAAAAAGATTTGTAGGTTACAGTCTGCTCATTTATACATGTTGATCATGTAGAACAGAAAGGGGAAGGGGCTCTGGCATGGGACATGGTCCTTTCTCTCTCTCCCTTTTCTTTCCTTAAAATAACATTGGAGGTTGTCATACTTAAAATAGCAAAGTTCTATAGACACATAGGAGAAATCTTTCTTGGTGCCCATATGAAGTTCTTCCAACTGGATGATGAGATCATGTGTAGATTCAACAGAAACCCAATATTATTCAAAGCATCTAGGAGAAAACTGGGAAATAAGCCTATGAAAACTGCTGAAATGACAGGGCATAAAACAAAAAATGATACATGTGATGGACTATACAAATTCAATCATGGGACAAGTTAAGATCTGAAGAGCACATCTCTTCCCTGAGAGAAGGCTGTTTGCGAAGAGCAGCTACTGAAGTTACAGAATGAACTCAGGATCATACACTATTGTTGGAACTGCATATATATACTTATAGTGTTTTTTACCACTTTTACCTACCCTGCTTATATCATATTCTTGTAGAAAAGAGTGAATAGGGCCATGCAGACTTAAGTAAGACTCCATGCAAAAGCAAACACTCTTGGGAAAGAGAGGTGTTTGAGCTTGAATAATAAAGTTAGGAAACAACTCTTGCCTCTTAGGTAATTGAGTTACGAGAATTTTTATTGAAGGAAATTGTGGTTTCTGTTAATGGAAAAGACATATAGCTTTAAAACCTGTACATAATCCTGCTACCATCAACCTCTACCTTTCACATTGTCTTTGCCATTGCTTCACTGCTCAGTAGAAAAGAGGTCCAAACAGACAAACAAGAATTAGAGCCTAAAGACACATTAGAAGAGTGTTTTAGGCCAAATGGCTCACAGTATCACAGAATAGTTGGGGTTAGAAGGGACCTTTGGAGATGATCTGGTCCAGTCCCCTGCTCAAGCCGGGTCACCTACAGCACATTGCCTAGGACCCAGTCTGGTTGAGTTTTGAATAGCTCCAAGGATGGAGACTCCACAACCTGTTTGGGCAACCTGTTACACTGTTCAACCACTCTCATGCTAAAAAAGAGCTTTCTTATGCTCAGACAGAAACTTCCTGTGTTTCAGTTTGTGCCCATTGCCTCTCATCTTCTCACTGGATACCACTGAGAAGAGTTTGACTTCATCTTTTTATACTCTCCCATCAGATATTTATACGTATTGCTAAGATACTCCTGAGCCTGCTCTTCTCCAGGCTAAACGGCCCCAGCTCTCTTAGCCTCCTCTCTATGTGAGATGTTCCGCTCCCTTAATCATCAGGCCCTAACCTGATTCTTGATAAGACTGAACAACTTGAAGGAAACTTTCTTTTAGGGGTCTGAAATGTGATTGAATTTCAAATATTGCTCAACATATTTGCACGCAAGAAGAAAAGATAAACGAAGAGGAGACAGTCTATCATCCTACTCACATGAAGTCCATTTTAAAGAAACAAGTACCAATAATCTCCAGCAGGAATTTTTTGAGTTTTCCAAGGTCTGTGAGTATATGAAGTAAGGGAGGGTAAAACATTTAACTAGTTCCAAATAACTTACGTTATTTTTTCCTTAAATATTTTGTCAGATGTATTACTTTACAGAGAAAAATACACCGATTCATTGACAGCTTGGAATTATTACTAAATTATTGATATCTTAACTCATAAATATGTGATTTAAGAATATTTTATAAGTAACTAGCAGTTAATAATCTATAATATTTTTAGCAATAGTTAATGCAGATTCAGCAGTACAATTTGTCTCCAAATTTATCTTTGCAATAGACAATTTGTTGCCCTTTTGGTGTCTCTCACTTGCAATAAAATCTGCGGTAGGATATCTATTCATGGCATGGAACAACCAGGAAAGCATCACAACTGCCTTAGGTTAATTGAGTAGGTTCCCAGTTTAGTGAGGAGATACTTCAGTGTGGCTCATTTTTTAAAGTGAAATCCTCCAATTTTTCAAGAGAATCTAAACTTCTGCCTAGAGCTCATTGAAGTATCAAGCTCTAACAGATGTATACCTGGCAATAGTCAGAATCTGTTCCTCAGACCTTAGTTAGAAGATACCTGTTCTCTGAAACTACTACGTGAGGAATTACTTAAATTACTGAGACTTGAACATTAACTAAAACAGTGTCTTCAGTATGGAATTGTTCCCCATTTACAACTATGCTATTCCCTTTTTGTTTCCTTTGAAATACAGTAAGCCAGTTTTTATGTTTTCATGTTTTTCCTTTGGAGAAAATAGTCTGCTGAATTAAATTATTTCTGTTTAAATGCTCCATGGAAAAGGGTTAAGAATGCAATTATCTTTCCAGTATTTATGTTATAACGTTCTTCTCTTATTCATATGACAGATGGTAGAAGCAGGAAGACAATCCCAGTGCCAGGACATTCCAAGAGTTTATCATAAGAGTTAAGAGTTAAGTTAAGATTATTTGTTCTCAAAATAGAGTTAAAATACCTGAATATTACAGTAAATCAAATATTTATTTGCCTGCTCCAAATTCATAAATGGAAATTATCTTTGAAAGGACAACTAATTCTGTAACATTAAAACAACATGTTGACAATCTCAGTTTCAAGACCATATAAATAAACTAAAATATGACGAATAAACTGTGGAGAAGAAATAGTCTCTATTTTAAAAGATCAAATATGCTTTATTATGCAGTATTTGCAGCTACAAACTGTTTTAATAACAATGGATTACCAAATAATTCAGTGTTTACAATTTTCATTTTTTTCATGATCATATAAAAACAAAAACATTTCAGTTGTTTTTGAGTATTAAGCTGCAAGCCTCAACA